>NC_054380.1:71453230-72721980 GCF_017654675.1 Xenopus laevis | reverse complement strand
AAATCTTCAATTAGACAGATCCACACAGGTCTAGATCTTTGCCTATACAAAGTAGTAGCAGATTTGTGGACCAGAGAGACAGACATTCTGTTCCCAGGGCAACAAGATTGGAAATCTGTTTGAAATAATTTAAAACCTATTGGCTCAATACGCCCACTGCCTTCCACAAGCTCAACCAGGCTTAAAATAACAAGCAACCACAAAACACATTAAAAGAATTTAACATACTATATATTATTATATGTCAGGTCTGACCCTTTCCTGATAGCTAAAACATTTTCGGATATTTTCAGCATTCAGCCCATCACGCCAAAACAACTGACCATATCATCATATTACCAAATATTACCAATGAAGATGTCTTCCAGGATAGTAAATTTGTCAAAATATCTAAAACACCAGACCTCTATTACCAATCAGTTAACAAAATATTTTCATTTGACTAGGTCAGGAGAAATTCCAAATTATTGGCACAAATGACCTTGGCTGTGACAATTACAGGTGGCCAATCTGAAAAATCATATACAAAATGGCAAGTGGGGTTTAGACAGGGGTTAGGATTATTGTATCAGTTTGATAGTCTATCTGTCCTTAAGACCTTGGATACCATTAAGGAATCCTATAACCACACAGTATGGGAGGCTTACCGCCCAGATGCACATTTGCCCAGGGTTTATAAATGACCCCCACTGTGTAAAATCTGAACAGAAACCCATGAAATTTTTCACAGATTTATTTTCCAAATCAATGTAAATCTGCTATAAATTCAGTAATGGTTCACGTGCATTATGTTATACACTTAGCAGAAGGTATAAAGAAAAATAATAACACAGGCAATATTATATGCAACAGGCCGCTCATAGCACTGTACAAGGTTTACTGGAAACAAGATAAGGATTTTCATAAACTCTTTACAAGCTTTCTAGGAAAAAAAACAATCACTTATGAATAAACCAATAAACCATAAAGTGATTTACAGTTTAAGTGCAGAGATCTTTCCAAGAGCCTTGTCCACTGATCGACACCTGCAGTTACAGCTGTGCAATCTACTTTCAGTTAAGGGATAGAAGTTTCAATATAGGAGAAATTCAGGACCTTTGGTACTTTACTCTCTTTCACATCTTGTGGGCAGCCCCTCACATCAAACTTGCTGGTTCTGAAGGATTATCAAGCTCACTCCCTGAAATGTCTAACAACCCCCAAAGGGTAACATGCAAATTATTTAATTAAAAAAAAAATCTGCTATATTTCATAGGATGTGTGCCACTTGAAACAATTGGACAAGGGAAGCACCCAGAAATAGTTGGCCAGTCAAGTTAACCAATTGTTTTTAATATAGCAAGGTAATACAGCATGTTATACAAAGTGTGTGTTTTTCAGTTTAGTGTACTCCCTGGACAGAGCATACCTCACTCCACCCTCAGTAAACAGGTGATGAATCATTAATCCCAAACCCTGTCGTGGTTATTCAACTCTTACAGCATTCTGGGAAAAACATACTTTTTCTCCAGGGTCTTCCCCAGCTACTGTGTCACACAAGTCAAACATTTAAAGCAACTTTGCTCTGAATGTAATTTTAGACTCACTTCTTTGTTTTTTGCAGGAACGTTGCTTACATTTAGGTTTATGCCACACCAGGCAGTTTCTCTGCCTGCATTTATGCTCAGTTGGAAGGGGAGGGGGAAAAAAAAGCAGATCCACTTTGTGGTGTAACACACACAAAATGGATTTTGATGTGGAAATATGAAAGTATGGATTTTTGCCCAACATTTATTCGGATTGGAGTGGATTTGCATTTTCTCTGCTTGTGTTTATACCTTAGCATTTCTTATAGATTATTTCAGTTTTTTCTTGTCTATTCTGGCTTCAAATATAAGACATCAAATGGTTTCTTACTGAACTTTGGCCTATTCTTCAGGAAACACGCTCAATTCGATTATATAGATCCAAGCTTTTGTTATTCACATGAGGTGCTTTTATGAATTATATAATATATACAGGATATATTTTATTCTTTGTTATTTATTTGGGGAATAAAATTGCTTTGAAATTTACTTTGGGAACACTATACCCTGGCTACACTATTGGCTAACATTATTGAGTTCCAAATACATTTCCAAATATTAATATATTTTAACATTTGTTTTTTCATAGTTACTAATACAAACTGTACTGTACCTACTTTCCTTGTTTCACACCATTTTCACGTATGCTTATGCCCTTATGGCCACTACAATTGTTACTTACAACTAGTCATGTTTAGTACATACAAGGTCATAATCCCAAGGTAAAAGAGTATATAGACCAAAAGTAATTATAAAACCGTACCTTTTACTTGATCCTAACTAAGATATAAATAATCCTTATTGGAGGCAAAAACAATCCTATTGGGTTTAATGTTTAACTATTTTAGTAGACTTTGAAAGTGTGCTGATCCCTTAAGATTCTGGACAACAGGTCCCTTACCTGTACTTACAATGGGCTAAATCTTAATTGAGTTACCGTAACACATGCTTAGTATCTCTTGATGTATACAGTATTTCCTTTTCCAATACGTTTCCTATAAGACTTTGTTTAAAGCAGTAGCGTGTGAGTTATATTAGAATACTAAAGTCCATTAGTGTATATAAAATGTTGAAAATGTTACTGTAACCACATGCAAACTCCAGCACATGAACTGTGTATATTACATCTTCACTTAAAATAAAAATTGGACAAGCATAGGACTGCATACAACTTTATTACATAGATCATTCATTTCAGTAAAAGATGCATGTTTTTCTCTCTTTCCCTTTTATAGGGTTCAGCAGCAAGTTCAGCATAATCACCACCCCCATCTGTAAAATAGACATTACCTTATTCAAGAAAGAATCTGCACTACATTCTTCTGTCTGGCTCTTGAAAGGATAATTTTCATGCAAGTTTAATTATGTTTTTCATTCCCCTTAGAGCAACAGAATAGATATGCTGGCCATTTCATCTTCTCCTTCAACATGACGTTTTAGAGGAGATGCATGAAACAGCACTGTGAAGCCCCATGGCGCAAAACGATGTGTTTCTATATTTATGCTTAGACATTGACATGGGCAAAATGTTCTTATACCTTTGGTGAGATTTATTTTTTCCCTTAATAGTAAACATTACAGTAAGTAGACCTACAGATGGCAGAATTAAAGAAAGATGCTAAGCAAGGATTTCAGAAAATGTGCATTGCTCTTTAGTTGTGTCTAATAAGGTCTAGTAGTTAAATGGGGTACCTTAATTTCTGGACACCTCTAGAGGATGCCACTTGATGGATTTCACTGGGTATGACTTTACTTGTCTCTACATTTGGGCAGTTACCATAGCAAGAAATCAGTGATTAGCTTCTTTAAGCCAGCCACAGCTAGTACAATGAAAGCAAAAATGTACTTGGTTGCAATAATAACTGCTCTGGTGCAAATTTGCCCACCTGGTTATTGCTGTGGTTCAAATTTGCCAACCTAAAAAACACACCCCTACCTATCAAAGTGCTGCTAATTTCTGAACAATAGGTTGTTATAACATTAAGCAGGACATTAATTATCCAGCACAGTCTTCAAGGCTAGAAAAAAAGAGGGCAGACTCAGGACCTGTATATACCTGAAACACACATTGTATGATTACTAGATCATTGTATTTCTACCTCAGTCACTATTTGTATGTAATTTGTATATTTACCTCCTTTGATTATACCACACTATTTTATAAATAATAAAATACATAAATAAATAATATATGCAAATCATAAAATAATAATTATAGAACTAGCTAGGTGTATTTATTTCTTAGAATAATCATTACCATGCATTCCTTGTAATCAGCATACGTCTAATTGTAGCGCTCTTATTTATAAATCTACACAGTCTGCTTTGACCTTCCCCCCCAGCTTCCCTCACTTTGTATTTTTGTGTAAATGATCTCACATGACTCAACAAATCCATCTGCCTAAAGCAGGCCAAGTTCAGAGCCTTCCCAGGAGGGGAGGAGAAGAATGGCTTTGTGAAAAAGGACCTGGAGCTCTGCCCTTTCTCTGGCTCAAATTACCCGCCTGTCAGGCTTGACAGATTTGGCTGAAAATAAAAGGAAACTGCGTTGAAAAGCAGATGAATGAGCTCAGCAGTTCCACAGATAACATAGGCCTCTATGTTACCCAGATCTCGCTAAACACAAGCTTGAAATGCCACGTACATTATTGTTACCTTGTAAGTAGTAAAAGTGTGGAGACAGAAGGTACTGAGAGTGCAGAGACACTGCTACAAAGGGAAAGAGGCCATGGCATAGCAACATGTTTCCTCAATGACCCACAATATCTATTAGTGTAATGGTTTTAACACCAAGCACAGCGTAAAGGGCTCAATACGAATACAGCAGACAGAGCCAGACAGAAGGCCCTGCTTGGGAGAGCTTACAGTCTAGATGAAGCCATACACGGATGTATTTAAGGAACTAGCTAGCAATGATGTCAGCCTACTGGTTGCCAACAAAAGCGAAGTCATTTGTGTAAATGCATGCCCAGCGACCACCGTGGGTATTAAGCTCTTAGTTTGCAATGACATAACAGCCTGTAATGTGAAGCAGTAAGCAGCTCTGGCTCTTAAATCTCCTTCTCCTGACCATTAACCATATGTTTAGCTTCTCCATTTTCAGAGAGGGTGTTCCAGCAGACCATCTGGTTTCTATGCACAAAGGGAAGGTAAAGCACGGAGTATTTCCCTGTGCGGATGAAGCTCACGTCCTCCTGCCTCCCCTTTTTCCCTCCTTTTTTTAAGCTTCTTTCCCAGACAGAGTTCCTTTTCATTCAGCAAGTTTCAAAGCAAACTTTACCTCATATAGCATCCTGTCCTCCAGTCCCCCTTTCCCTTTGGTTCCATTACTATAATTACTCAAGAATGCACAGTGCTGGAGTGTAAACAAGGCAAGTAGAGGCATTCCCATTTGTAGACTATACAGAGGAGGGCTCCCTCACACAACACAGATAAGGATTTGTAACCAGCACTCCTGATATTAGATCCACAGTGTTTATAAATAGGCACATTCTTGGCAGATGCCGGAGTTGCTGTGGCGCCCTTGACACTTGTTTCACATTGAGAGAAAGAGAGAGAGGGGGGAAAAGGCCCCAGCCCTCCCTTGAAAAAAAAGCGCACATTCATCCTGCATTACATCAGCTTTAGTGCAGAGCAGGGATAGGGTTTCAACAATGAACTTCATCCGAGTTCGCTAAATGGGACTAGACACAAACAATTCCACATTTACTCTATTTTAAAGCAAAGTTTAAAAATGTGAAATTAGAACTCACCACAGAAAAAAACTCACCCATGTTCTATTAATTCCTATGGAATTTTTAGAATAGTATTTATCAAAGGAGTTCACCATTTGATAAATATGCTTTTAAAAATCCCATAGGAATGTGTGTTTTTCTGTGGTGAGTTCTAATTTCACATTTTGATCAATCTGCCCCTAAATGTACATATCCCGGTTACATAGACATACAAGCCTCTAACTATTTGGCTTGGTGGACGGCAGCTAATTATTTTGTTTTGCAGTCGGGATGTATAAAATCTGCTTACAGTTGCACTGATGCACTAGAGCCATGTAACAAGACAAAGTCCATTTTTCTACTCCCCATGTGGTACCTAATTACTTGAGTGGCAGCCATAGAGAGCATGTTGCAGAAGCCAAGAAGCAGTGCCCATTAGCGATGGTGCTAGGGTTACCAGATGGCCTAAGGCTCAATGAAGATAAAGGATTCTTGAATTTTTCATATGGGAAAAAAATGTATATCTATGAACAGCAAAACTGGTATTCTGTCTTGAAGGCCCTCAAAGACTGTAAGGCTCAGGGCAATAGCTTGTTGCTGAATTGTCACATTCAGTTTCAGCTTGTTTACTCTCTTAAGCTGGCCATAGACGCAAAGATCCGATCGTACAAATAAACGTACGATCGGACTTTCCCATCTCCCAACCCGCCACTAACCATTCAGATCAAAGTCTTACCATTCCGAACAAATAAAGTAGTTAAAGAACAGATTCGTAGGATCGGATCGTTGCGTCTATGGCCAGCTTTACAGTGCTATGCCATCCTTTCTTCTGCTTCCACACAATAGCTGGTATCTCCTCAACATTCCACAACCAATCATTAATATTCGACAACTTTAGCTCACTTCCTTGTATTAAAGGGGTTGTTCACCTTTAAAGGAACAGTTCAATGTGAAAATAAAAACTGGGTAAATAGATAGGCTATGCAAAATAAAACATGTTTTTAATATAGTTTGTTAGCCAAAAATGTAATGTATAAAGGCTGGAGTGACTGGATGTCTAACATAATAGCCAAAAAACTACTTCCTGCTTTTCAGCTCTATGACTCTGAGTTAGTCAGCGACTTGAAGGGAGGCCACATGGTACATAACTGTTCAATGAGTTTGCAATTGATCCTTAGCATTCAGCTCAGATTTAAAAGCAACAGATATGACCTATGTGCCCCCCCCCTCCTCAAGTCTCTGATTGGTTACTGGCTGGTAACCAATCAGTGGAAAGCAAGAGAGCTGCAAAGCAGGAAGTTGGATTCTGACTATTATGTTAGACATCCAGTCACTCCAGCCTTTATACATTACATATTTGGCTAACTAACTATATTAGAAACATTTTTTATTTTACCTATTTTTATCTATTTACCCAGTTTTTATTGTTACACTAAATAATTCCTTTAAGATAACTTTTAGTATGATGTAGAGGGTGATATTCTTAAACAGTTGGCAATTCGTTTTTATTTATTCTTATTTAAGGTTTTTGAGTTATTTAGCTTTTTATTCAGCAGCTCTTCACTTTGCATTGTAAGCAATCTGGTAGCTAGGGTCCAAATTACCCTAGCAACCATACAGTGATTTGAAAAAGAGATTGGAATATGACTAGGAGTGGACCTGAATAGAAAGAGGAGTAATAAAAATTAGCAATAACGGTACATTTGTAGCCTTACGGAGCATTGGCTTTTTAGAAGGGGTCAGTGATGCCTATTTGAAAGCTGCAGTCACTGTTTCAGAAGAAAAAGGCAAATAACTATAAAAAATAAGTAATGAAAACCATTTGAAAAGTTGCTTAGAATTGGCCATTTTATAATAAAAGTACCTTAAAGGTGAACCATCCCTTTAACCAAAAAGAAGTTAATTGCTAAGTCATAGGCTTGATGCATATAAATCCTAAGTAAATTGTATGAATTCCAATAGCTCATATGGAATTGTTACCAGAATCAATTCTTCAGCTACAGATAGGACTATAATTACTACTGGTGGGTGATATGCAGGAAGAAGAATCATACTCAACTGACTGACTTCCAGGACTGTAACTTTAAAGGACATGTAAACCCCCCCCCCATAAATTCATCAGTGAACGGCCTCTTTGAAATCTTTAGATAACTGACACTCTGGTTGTTAAAAGGTTAACAGTAAGGCTGCAGCATCCCCTTAATCACTTAAAAATCTTTATTCTCCTCTAACCTAATCAGCCCCCTCCCTCAGGAATTTGCTTTGACTTTTGACTTATGAGCATGCTCAATTCTTCTCAGCTCAGATTACTAAACACACCCTCCAGTCTAACAGCCAATGAAGAGATAGCACTGCTGGTTCCCATAGAAACTCTGCTCTAGCTGTCTGATCCTATTTTTTTTTCTCCTAACCAGCTCTTCTGAGCTCAGTGCTCAATCCCAGCAGAACTTTTTATGAAATTATGATGTATCTGTGTAACCTGCATTCATAAACTTTAGCATACATGTCTCATGTTACTGGTGATGTATCAGAGGGAAAACGGCCACCGGGTCAAAACCATTATTTGTTTTAGGAAAATATATTATAGGATTATAAATGTATGAGTGTGTGAGTATAATCGCATTCATACATGTAATCCCATTCACTCATACATGTAATCCCAGTCATACTGTAATCCCACTCACTCATATGCATAATCCCACTCATAATCCCACTAACCCATATGCATAATCCCACTCACTCATACTCATAATCCCACTCATACTCATAATCCCATTTACCCATATGCACACTTACACTCACCCATATGCACAATCCCACTCACCCATATGCATGTGCTTTTTAGAGAACAGTTTTCTCTCTCTCTCTTTCTGTGATCAAAATACCTTATACTAACCAGGGGTACACTTTCTATTTGCAGGTCACCCAAGGCCGTCAAGTATTACGCCCCTAAGAAGGCAGCAGTTCGGGAAATGCAGAGGGATTTTTTTTACCCTAATCCTAGCAGATCTTTTAATAATAAAATTGCCTGTCACCAAGCTATCAGGCTTTCAATGACTTTTTTGTAGCTTTTTTAGGGAGAAACACTCAAAATAATAAAAACATCTCTGGGAGAATTTAAAATGAATATTTACAGATCCC
The DNA here is from genome assembly GCF_017654675.1 of Xenopus laevis. Taxonomy (NCBI): domain Eukaryota; kingdom Metazoa; phylum Chordata; class Amphibia; order Anura; family Pipidae; genus Xenopus; species Xenopus laevis. The sequence continues at coordinate 72,713,561 of NC_054380.1, read as the reverse complement.
TATTGTGGGCATATAATCTTTTATGTGTTTTTTTATAACAAAAGGCTGTCTTATAATATTTAGATATAAAAAATGAAGTACAGGTATGGGATCAATTATCAGGAAACCCGTTATCCAGAAAGCTCAGAACTGTGGAAAGGCCATCTCCAAAAGACTCAATTTTGGCCAAATAAACCAAATTTTAAAAAAAGACTCCCCCTTTTCTCTGTGATAATAAAATAACATTTTGTACTTGATTCAATCTAAAATATAATTAATCCTTATTGGAAGAAAACCCTATTGTTTTTTTTTAATGTTTACATGATTTTCTAGTTTGAAGATCCAAATTAAGGAAAAATACATTATGTGGGAAAACCAAAGGTCGCGAGCATTAGGGATAAAAGGTATGGGACCTATACGGCTTTTCTGAAAAAAAGCTAATCATTTGAGCCAGTTTCAATTCAAACCCAAACTCCAAAGTTGGCAGACTTTCCCTCATGGTTCCTCTATATGCAAATGGATCTGAAATTCAAACCGTGGCTGATGAGCTCATATCTGCTCATGAAATGAATAAAACATAGAGCAAGTCTAAATAAGTATGGAATTTGCACAGCTTTAAGGCACCTTGGCTATTAAATGCAGCAGACTTATGTTGAGGTTTTATTTTATGCCCAACAGCAACTAAAACAGAAGCTAATAAAAGGAAATGCAGGTAATTAGCAGTACAAAACTCCTGAAGCCCTTGAGGAAAACGGCTTTCCTCTGCTAGTGTGCGGTTATACATTCAATAGATGGCAGGGGAAAGAATGCTATTTTCATTTCATACTGAAGCATACAGTACATAGCAAAGGCTTGAGTCACAATAGCACATTTAACAGCCTGAGTCACTAACCACTGAACCACCAAGAGCTAAGGGGAATCCTACAGGCAGGACTCATCTATCATTTCACAGTGCCTTGCATTTCCAGCATATTACTTTATGCAAAAGCTGTTGGCTTTAACCTTGTTATAACATACTGCTTCTGCTGGGGGTGTAGCAAATATGCCAGTTCAGGGAATCCTCCAACATTCCCTAATCATTGGGAACAATATGCTCATTAGCATGGATCTCACTTTTAATAAATGCCTAGTTAAGCCTTACATTTTTCTTGCTACGCTATAAAAAAATAAATATATACAGGCAGGGAAAGTGCAGCTTTATAATATTATCTGAATACTACAGTCAATAAGTATGATGATATACAATGATGAATTATTAAGAGCTAATTATGTAATTAGCTTTGTAATTTACATATAATCTGAATTAACTAGAATATATAATATGTATGTTGTGATATTCATAATCATAAACAATAAATTAAACAGTGATAGAATTTTATCTAACAAAAAATAGCCACACAACATAAACAGGAGACAAATCTTGTACAACAGATGTGGCAAATTACCTCAGGCAAATTTCCAAATGGAAAAAAATGTGCTATTACACAGCATGAAATCATTTAGCATTTACCCCCTTTTAAAGCATTTTTCAGTTAAGTGCAGGACTACAAGGCCGATTTCGCAGCGATCCGACGCGCTGCGCAAAATCGCAGGCGTCACGCCAGATGCGACGGAAACAAGGTAAGTAATGGCAGTTCGGGTCGTGTCGCATCAACAATGCGACACTATCCGACAATTGAATTACTTACCTTATTTCCATTGCATCCGACGTGTCGCCTGTGATTTTGCGCAGCGCGTTGGATCGCTGCGAAATCGGCCGTGTAGTCCTGCCCTAAATAATGTCATTGCACACTTCTTTTCTTATAAATACATTTATATTTCCTTAAACATTAAATATATACTATATATATATATATATATATATATATATATATATATATATATATATATATCTATCTATCTGTGTGTATTAGCTTAATTTTAGCTAAATGCTACAGCACACATTGTCTTGTTATATACACAGTTGCTACTGCTGACTTTATATATTAATTTAATATGTATAACAGGATGGGTTGGAAAACCAACAGGCCCCTTCAATAAAGTACATAGGGACCATTTTAACAATACCAGCTTGTTTTCAGAATAGTGGTTACACTACCTAATAAAACAGAGCCTGGCAGGTGGAAAAATCTCTTGAAATGTCTAAAAGTTTCTAGGCTCAAAGCTGTGATACACAACAACATATACAGTTGCTCTTTATAAGCAGCTATCCAATGAATTTCCCATGCCTAGCATTCCTGACACAGAGAAGCATTAAGCTGGCCATAGACGCAAAGATCTCATCGTACTAATCGAGGATTCGTACGATTTTCGGAACATGTTTGGAGAGTCCCGACATTTTTCATCCGGTGGAGATCGGTCGTTTGGTTGATCGGACAGGTTAGAAAATTTCTGTCGGCTGTGGGTAATATCTCTGCATGTATTGCCGATTGTACGAATTTCAGTGGGAGACTGTCATTAGCTTTGTCTATCTTACGATTGCTGTCAGGGACAGAACATCGGCTGATCTGTTCTTTAACTAGTTTATTTGGTCGGAATGGTAAGACTTTGATCTGAATCAAGTGCCAGGTCGGGCGATTGGAAAGTCCGATCGTACATTGATTCGTACGATCGGATCTTTGCGTCTGTGGCCAGCTTTATGCATGCCTCCCAACTGTTCCAATTTAAAGCTGTACAGAATATAAATTCAAATGTTGGGAGGTATAAATTATTATGTAAGAGAAGACAAAAGCATGGCATAACAATGGTGAGGGGAAGAGGCAAGACATTGTCCATAGGCATTGATTAGAATAACTTTATACTTTGTTTACACTTGAAAAAAGTTGGCCAAACTGAGTGGGCTGGAGATGCTCTGATTTAAAAACGGTATAACCTCTGTAGGTTATTGTCCATTAAGGCTGTGTGTGAGATGCTAGCCAATATGGCAGATGGTGTTCTTTGCCACACTGGTTACACCATCTGACTTTGGCCACACTGTCTACATTAGTGAAATCTGTCCAGCCAATTGTAGGTAACCAGATTGCTTACAATGTAGTTTTCCAGCATTATTCACCCCATCCCAACCATTTACCTTATGTTGTTCCAAAATGTAGTCATTTATTACAGATATGTTTCTGAGGTGCTGTCAAGTCAAGAGCCTGGTGTTGAAGAAATATGATACAATTCTTCCATGCAAATGTCAGTTTATCTGCAAGCATCACCTGTGAAAAGAATGTTCACGCTGTCAATACACTGCTACTGCATGGTTTATCAGTGCATGCCTGCATATTAATTATTGTAGATCGCAGAAGGAAAATAGAAATTAATTTGTAGCATAAGAAAAGTGTACTATGTGCAGAAGCAAGTGCTATGTACTGATGAATGCAAAACGGAGCCCCTCAGGGCTAAATACATAGTGCTCCTGCCCAGTGGATCTAACCTTGCACAGAGTTAGTTATGCCTTATGCAGATTACTCCAATGAAATGCCTTGCGAGCGTGGCACAGGGAAGAGCTGTTCAAGGGACTCCATACAAAGCTTTCACCCACCAGGGCCCACACACAGTCTGCAGCAATGAGATGCACATGTCCTGTGCTTTGTGTGTAAATAAAACAGTAAAAGTTTCACAATCTGCTGGTATGTAAAGGAATATTCTACCTTTGGTACCCCAGAAGTTTCAAAACTACAATTACAAATAACCACTAACAGCAAGTCTGTGGTGTTTTGGAATTTGTAAACCTGCAACAGCATTGTGCCAAAGGATTAATTGTACAATGTACTGAATAACATAGTGTTCAAATCCACAGAAGCAGAACAGTACAAATACTGCAGACACAGGTAAAGTAATATTGAAATTTAAATTTCACTTATTTCTAGAAAGGCTCATATTTTATATAAAATACACCTGCTTCCATATTAATCGGGTCTCATGCAATTTATATACACATCACAGGCGATGCAAACAAACATTGTGTTGACTTGCTGCCACCGAAAAATTTCCTACAGTTAGCCAATCGCTACATAAGCAAATTTAAAAAAAAAGATTGGGTGCATTGAGTGAATTAAGAGCGCCAAGCTCTTAAAAAATGCAATAGGTACTGCAACTCCCACTTTCCCACAAACAGCCAAAGGCTATCTCAAGAGTGGTAGAAAATGTAGTTCAGCAACAGGTCTGCCGAAGTTGTCCATCATTGGCTTCATTTACAACATACCAGTGTGACCGATTATCCACAATAAGACTGAAAAAACTGTTTAAGATATGGTTGAAGTAACAGCAACAGTGCTACAAATTAACCCAGTGAAGCACATAAAACCCAACAGTACCATATGTTGGATAATTTGTTTATAATTAAATCCATATCTTACATTGTCAGACCTCAGAGACCAGAACCAATGCCATAATTGCCCATGATATATCTGCACTCTCCAGTGCGACCTCCAAATAGTCAGTGATCCAACATGATACTTCACGCATATGAAATGCTATATGTATATCTGGAACTAATAGAAGAACCTACTCAGTGTACAGCCTAGTCACAAGCTTCAGTGCCATTAACAGAAGTGCTGAGTCTTCTGTTCTCTTTTGAGATCAGGTTTCCTTTTCCTAGAAAAAAAACTGTTAAAGACCTGGAACACCTAATAATTGAAATTGTTTTAAAAACATCTTAGCGTTCTATTATTTGTATTAAGCAACCAACGAGTTTAAATCTAACAATAAATCAAACTCGTACAACAACTTTCAGCAAGCATTTGTTATTATTTATTATTAACATGTATTTATATAGCGCCAACATATTGCATAGCACTCAAAAGTAAATGTGATTATGCAACTAAAGCACATGAATTCTATACATAGAACATATGGAGTTACATACATCACAATCAATACCAGTACAAAAGGTGAGGAAGGCCCTATGCAAAAGAGCATACACTCTAAAGGGAAGGGAGTAATACACAAGGTGTGGGAGTGGGCAAGATCGAATTCAGTGGGTGAGAAATGTGGTACTGTAAGTGGTGTTGCATTTGGTAGTTTGGATATGTTACTCAGGTGGAAATGACATGATTTAAAAAGTGACTGGATATGAGGAGTGAATGACAGGGCAGAATCTAGGATAACCCCAAGGCAGAGAGGGGGTGATCGTGGAATTGTTAGCTATGATGGATACTTCCGGGATGTTACTGGTGTTAGTTGGAGGAAAGAGAACCATTTCAGTTTTAGAGAGCTTTAATTTAAGGTAGTGTTGCGACATTCAGGTAGTTATAGAGCTTTCATTTAAGGTAGTGTTGCAACATCCAGGTAGATATAGCGGACAGGCAGGAGGAGACGCGAGTTAGGAGTTTTGGGTTGAGATCAGGAGATGAGAGATAGATCTGAGTATCGTCAGCATAGAGGTGGGAGGAAGTATAGAGGGAGAATAGTAATGGTCCCAGGACAGAGCCTGGAGGAACCCCAACAGAAAGAGGTAGGGGAGAAGATGCTACTCCATTGTAGGAGACACTGAAGAAACAATTGGTGATGTACAGTATGAAGAGAACCAGGACAGGGCTGTGTCACGAAGGCCAAGCGAATGGAGGGACTGGAGGAGGAGAGGGTGATCTACAGTGTCAAATGCAGCTGAGAGATCAAGCAGTATTAGTAGTGAGAAATTATTGTTGGCTTTAGTGGTTAAAAGGTCATTAGTTAGTCGAGTCACGGCAGTTTCAGTGGAGTGTTGTGGCTTGAAAGCCGATTGTAGGGGGTCCAACAGGTTATTGTCAGAGAGGAATGAGGAACAAAAGCATCACACATGTAACTAAATTGGGTTTTGCACAGAATACAAGGACCCTTTCCGCATTCAAAAAGCCACGTATATCTGTGTACTGAGTATTCTATGAGCTGCCTATTGAGTATGCTTCAGTTGCCATGGAATCCAGTATGTTAATGTACAAACCCAACACTTACAGAAATATTGAACATTGATGTGAGTGGGCGGCTGTGATCATCCATTCCTGTTATACCAATGTGAACGTCACTACCCAAATTCTTGTTATGCCTTAAAAAATACAATCTATTCAATTCATTAAAACAATACTTTAATTAAAACTGTGCAAGTTTAACAATTGATCGAGAACATGTTAATTACAGCTACGGTTGTATATTAAATTAAAAAGAGAGAGGGGCGAGATTTACGTTATGTAATTCAACTTACAAAACCAATAAAACATTATTTTAAAAAAAAAAGAGAGGGGGGGGGGAAAAAGCAAGACAGAAAGAGCACAACGCACCAGACACCGCCAACACCATACCCTCATTCTGTGTTTTTTTAAAGGAAAACTATACCCCCCCAAACAATGTAGGTCTCTATAAAAAGATATTGCATAAAACAGCTCATATGTCATACCCTGCTTCATGTAAATAAACCATTTCCATAATAATATACTTTTCTAATTGTATGTGCCATTGGGTATAATCCTAAATAGAAAATTGCCATTTTAAAAAATAAGGGCTGCCCCCTGGGATTGTACAATTCACTGTGCACACAAACATACCATCAAACCATACTTTTTAGGTCACATGAGCCAATTAACAGATAGAGTACTGTCTTTTGCTTTAACACTTCTTCCTGTTACAGTTAGAGTTGTAGTATTTCTGGTCAGGTGATCTCTGAGGCAGCACACAGACCATCACGAAATGGTGGTTCAAGGCAAGAGATGTAAAAGAGCAAGATTTACTTAAATATATATTCTTTAATATGCCACTTATTATGATGTAAACTACATGTTGCTTAAATATTCATTTTGGGGATATAGTTTTCCTTTAACTACACAATCAGAAACTTTTTTTAAAAATCCATGGCCTGCATTAGAAAACATAACACTGGCCTTATTAACATATTGCCATAGGCCTTGTTTTTTTCCAGTGAACAATATGGCCTGGTGGTCTTCATGGCTGGACTGAACTTCAAATAAGGCCAAGGCATTAAAAGATCAAAAAGGCCTAATAAAGTGACTGTCTATGGCAACTTACGAATGGTCAAAAATACCACCATCCAGAATCCAGACACTCATCAAAGGCTATAGGAGGAGTCTAGAGGCTGTTACATCTGCAAAAGGAGGCTCAACTAAGTATTCATGTAATATCTCTGTTGGGGTGCCCACATTTATGCACCAGACTAATTTTGTTATGATGCATATTGCATATTTTCTGTTAATCCAATAAATGTTATGTCACTGCTGAAATACTACTGTTTCTATAAGGCATGTTATATATTAAAAGGAAGTTGCTACTTTGAAAGCTCGGCCAATGATAAACAAAACTCTCCCAAACTATTTCATATGACTGTATATTAGGCTATTAGGCTGTGGGGGGAAAGCATTTATAACATGCAGAATTTTACATTTGCACCTGACTATGGTGTGTGCTTGTGCATGTCCCCTAGTAGTCTACACAAATGGAAAGAATGAAGCAAGGCAAACAATTAGTATTCTTACTGTGAAACTCAGCTGATCTAGTGGGTTAAATGGAAAATTCAGCAGGGTGGACAATTTCCCGTACAGCTTTGTTGGTTTTGACAACTGCAGTTTGCTCGCATTCAGCTGAAAACAACACCTGCAGCTGACAGACGCTGAGGCGATATTTACATACCGGCGCACAGCTCCTTCCAATATGGGGCTCCTTCTCTTATTAAATATGCTTCATTACACGCTCAGATGCTTGAATAATCTGTGATATTGCCACAGAGTTTTTTTCTGAGGATGATGCATATAAAAAAATACAGAAGATGGAAATGTATTTCAGTCATTTACATACCTATTATTAATGATGTCTCAACTTCCACATAGAAAACAAACGATAAAGATTAATAATCATGACTTACAATAAAGTTATTTTTGATTTCACTTAATATTAGCAGACACCACAAATATGTATACTGTATGCTGTGATGGATTACACTTTAATGGAAGAGGGTCCTTGTGCTAGGGGAAAAAATGGCTAAGAGGCTGGAGGAGTATTGTGTGAGCTAGAGTATTATGGGGAAGCTAGCGTAGGCTGGGCAGTGGGATTAGTAAGGAGTCATGGGGAAGAAGTTAGGGGGCATACAGTTTACCAGCTAGGGAGATCCCTCTGTTACGGTACAAGATAAATAGTAACTAATAGATAGTAAATCTAATTCTCCATTAAAGTAAGAGTTAATTGCATGCACAAGAAATTATAATATCATTGGTATCACTGAGGTGGGACGAAATATGAGACTTGGCTGTCAATTTTCATGGCTACACCCTTTTTAAGCAGGATAAAGGGATTAAAATGGTCTCCAGCATTTGAGTGGGTGAGCATTAGGGAATAGTGATAATAACATGGTCTTATGTTGCAGAAATAATTTTAATGCAAACTTTGCTAGTAAAAGGGCATCTCTGCAACATATTAAATAGGAAAGGCTGTTCGCAGGGTTCAACACAGAAGTAAAGTGGGATGTCTTTAAAATGCTGCTTAATAAATATACATGTAAGTATATTCCCCTCATAAGCAAGGTACATTGTCACAAAGCAAAACCTTTGTGGTTTGACAGAAGTGTTGGTGTTGAAGTTGGTAAGAAAAGACGTGCTCTTAAAGCTTTCAAGTTAGACAGGACAGCTGAAATGTTTGTCACGTATAAGGAGGCCAATAAATCAAGCAAAAAAAACGTAGACAAGTTAAAGTTTAAATGAGAAAGGGTACTGCAGCGAGAAGTAAAATGAATCCAAAATTATTTGGATGTAAATAGTAAAAAATTAAGCAGGAAGGGGTTGGACCCTTAAAGGGGTGGTTCACCTGGAAGGTAACTTTTATTATGTTATAGAACAGACAATTCTAATTTTTCATTATTTATTTTTTATAGTTATTTGCCTTTTTCTTCTGACTCTCTTAAGCTTTCAAATGGACGTCACTAACTTTCTTCTAAAAAACAAATGCTCTGTAAGGTTACAAATGTATTGTTACTTTTTATTACTGATCCTTCTATTCCGGCCCTCTCCTATTCCAGTCTCTTATTCAAATCAGTGCATGGTTGCTAAGGTAATTTAGACCCTATATGCAAATTGAAGAGCTGCTGAATAAAAAGCTAAATCACTCAAAAACCTTCAATAACAAAAAATGAAAACAAATTGCAAAAAAGGTGAACAACCCCTTTAATATCAGAGGGGGTCAGTTGATCAATGAGAACAGAGAAAAAGCAGAGAACTATTATTTTTCATCGGTCTACACAAATGAGGAACCAGTTAATGAAGGCTTCCTTCTGAATAGTCCCAATTATAGTAACACAACAAAAAATGCATGGTTCACGCAAGAGGAAATTCAAAAAAGACTAGAACATGTAAGGATAAACAAAGGTCCGGGACCAGATGGCATTCATCCTATCATCCAAATACTATTTCATAGTATTTGTACCTGGATAGAGAACTGGCTAAAAGATAGACTACAAAGAGTGGTGGTAAATGGAACATTTTCTAATTGGACCAGTGTTGTTAGTGGAGTACCGCAGGGCTCTGTACTAGGTCCCTTGCTTTTCAACTTGTTTATTAATGACCTGGAGGTGGGCATTGCATGCAGGATTCTGCCACTTTGCAGAGTGATTTGTCTAAATTGGGAAACTGGGCAGCAAACTGGAAAATGAGGTTCAATGTTGATAAATGCAAGGTTATGCACTAAATGGCAGTGTGTTGGGTGTTTCCTTAAATGAGAAGGATCTAGGGTTCTTTGTAGATAACAAGTTGTCTAATTCTGGGAAGTGTAGATTCTGTGGCTACTAAAGCAAATAAAGTTCTGTTTTGCATGAAAAAGGGCATTAACTCACGGGATGAAAACATAATGATGCCTCTTTATAGATCTCTGGTAAGGCCTCATCTGGAGTATGCCAAAGGAATGGACGGCACTCCACTTGAAGAGGGAAAAAGTATTTATTGCAAGCACATGCAGGGATCAAACGGCCCGTTTGATCCCTGCATGTGCTTGCAAGAAATACTTTTTCCCTCTTCAAGTGGAGTGCCGTCCATTCCTTTGGCACAGTTTGAGTAAAGCGGTGGGGACGCTGCGGACAGAGCACCCCTGAGGAGGGGTTGGAGCTGCCATAGGAGGGGGAGGCTGAGCGGTCTCCTAGGAGTGACTCATCTGGAGTATGCAGTGCAGTTTTGGACTCCAGTCCTTAAGAGTGATATAAATGAGCTGGGGAGAGTGCAGAGACGTGCAACTAAACTGGTTAGAGGTGTGGAAGACTTAAATTATGAGGGTAGACTGTCAAGGTTGGGGTTGTTTTGTCTGGAAAAAAGGATCTTGCAAGGGGACATGATTACACTTTACAAGTACATTAGAGGACATTATAGACAAATAGCAGGGGACCTTTTTACCCATAAAGAGGATCACCATACCAGAGGCCATCCCTTTAGACTAGAAGAAAAGAACTTTCTTTTGCAGCAGCGTAGGTAGCTCTTCACAGTGAGGTCAGTGAGGTTGTGGAATACCCTACTGGATGTTGTTGTGATTGCTGATTCTGTTAATGCTATTAAGAGTGGCTTGGATGATTTCTTGGGCAAGAATACTATCCAAGGCTATTATAAGTTAGTATAGATATGGGCATATATAGTTTAGGTGAATGTATGGAGGGACTAGTGTGAGTGTGTATATGTGTGGATGCTAAGTTTCCTTTGGAAAGTTTGTTCTTGATGGAATTTCAATCCAATTTAACTATGTATGGTTGGGGTTGATCTCTTTGGAAAACAGTCGCTTGCAAGGGGACATGATGCAGTCCTCGCTCTCACTGCCTGCATTGCTGTTGTTGTTACTCAGCTTTAGACTCCCTTCAGGTAGACAACTAGCTACACTCTATAATGTATTTAATCTCTGCTCTGCCCTCCTAATGCATCAATGTTTATATATGTATAGTTTGCAACTCCAACCTCTTTTGGCCATTCTGATAAATTTTCTTATACTATACAATATTGCCACAAATCCACATCTCCTGCCTGGTATGCCTCTAATAATCTAGGCTCACAGGAATATGACCCTCTGACCTCTGTTTTGGATTTTAATTTAATAGGTAATGAAGAAAGATACTGAACGTTTCTATTTGTGAACACAACATTGAGTTAAATAATTGTAGCAGGATTTGTTCTAATTCCATCTCTGAGTGCAGGTATCTGTGCTAATGGCTGTGACTGATTAAATAGGTAGACTCCCCCATCAGATAGTTTTCAGGTGAGGAATGAAGCGTACAGAAGCAGTAATACAATAAGGAATGCTATATTTCTGAAACAAAGGCCCATTAAAATATAATTCAGAAGAACAGATTTTGAATTTCCCTGATTTAAAATGTCATCAACAACACAAAAATGTTAATATGATGAACAGTTAGAATATAAAAAGGCATTACATTAAAATAATATAAAAGTCTCATTCATTGACTTTACATCAATAAGGACATATATATTGACCTTAATTCTATAGTAATTACTTGTTCCAAGGCCAAAATATTAATCTTTGCCCTGTAACGAATGAATGTACAGAATGAGTTCTGGACTGTGTCTCAAATTCCAGGTCTGCTCAGTCACAAAATCCATCAATGTAAATATTATTTATGAATGGCACAACAACTAGCTTGTTACTAGATTGTTACAGATTACTGGCCAATGCTTGAATACGAGCTTGAACAGCAACTCTGCTTTAACACGCTTATCAGATCAGGCTCTGAATGTCATCATAATTTACACAAACAGAAGATTCAGTTTGAGATATGGTCCCAGATTTAATAAACTATCACACAGATTCTAAAGTAATTATTATCCCTAATTGGGCTCTCACAAAGCCTTTGTGTGTGTGGGGGGGGAGGTTTAAAAGGTGGGAGGGTGTCATTATGAAGTTGTAATAAAAATAAGTAGGCAAAAAAAGAGGTTAAAATCAACTGTGATAATGGCTAATTCAATATATATTTCCAGGATATATTCAGTTATATCTTTGCAGTTTCCACTATAATCTTTACTGTACTTCCACTTAAATTTCCATAGTTGAACATAATTTTGTATCTTTTATCAGTTAATATGCAAGGAGCTGATTAATAACATAATATAGATAAATAGAACTGTGGCTGGGGGTAACCGCTTCCAAGTTGCCTGACAATCAAAAATCAGGAGTTCTTTGAGGTAAGATTTCAAGAATCAGGTCTATATTCAGGGACCGAGGTGCTGGCAAAACTGCATATGCAATATTATATGTGACACATTCCTTCTGGATTTTAAGGATGTTTTTAAGCTTATGTATCACCTCAATTTACTTCTTTAAAAGCTTCTGGTTGCCACATCAGTATTTCCTACCCTAAAGCTCCTGCTGGCTCTCATACCTTTAGCCATGGAAAATATTCCCAAAACCTAAAGATGCAAGTATAGATTATTCTCTTGACCTGCAGGACTCTTTCATTTGATTTAAAACAATTTAAGATTTAAATGTTTCAGACCACTCAAGTCATCATTTTCTATTTAGCCCAGTTCAACATGCATAAACTTGTTCTGCTGTTCTTCTCATTCCTCCCTTCAGTTAATTTAATTTTACCATCCAAACCTTCATTCCAAGTCAAAACTGGGTTTGCAATCTCATTGGTGTCGCCAGTATGTTACATTTTGGGCCCCAACACTTACTGAACAACACTAAATAATGGCTTGACTGGGCACCTTACATTTCATTTATACCAATGCCTGTGTTCTATATTACAAATGGCCAGTACATTCAGGACATCATATGTCTTCACTGTGCTTGTGCTTGGGCTTCACTTGTGCTTTCAAACAACACTCTCATATTGTATACAATTGTGATAGGGACTAATGTGAATGATGTATAATCCCCATAAAGTGCTGCAGAATATGACAACGGGATATAAAGAATCATTTTAAATTTAAAAAAGCAATACCATTGTAAAGTTTTAAAACCCTGGCCTTACACATTATCCCACTTCTCTCAGTTTTATGAATCTGTTACTTACAGCAACCTCACATGAAACCACCTACCAGAGTGATTTCTTTATACTTAAAAATTAAAAAAAAAGACTTTTCTTTTCTTTTAAATCACTTTAATTGCACATCTGCAGCTGCAACAACCTTATTACAGGTATTATTCCTGCCAACATCCATCCACACCATTAGGCTTTTAAGGAAAAAAAACAACTTTGTGTAGTATTCAAACTATAAATCAATGTGATCATTAGTGTACCAAAGCTTTCTGTCAGTACATCTACCAACTGAATTCACTTCTTACCCCTTATCATGCCTGCACCCAATTAGAGGATTTAGATCACCCGAAGACATCATTAGGAATCAAACATGTGCTTTTTATGTATTTGTTTTCTATAAAAGGTTTATAACACTACTTTAACATGCCTTCATTGTTTTTTAGCATGCTTGTGTAATAAAAATAAAAGCTATTAAAATGCTGTAAAGGAATGTACTTTTTCACTTACTGGAAATATTGATGTTTATGTTAGAGTGCGGTTGGTTGTGCTTGAATGAAAATCCCCCATTAAGTTACAAAACAAATCCGCAGCAGATTTTTAAAGAAGGACATGGGCCAAATATGTGAGTGGTGACCCTTTGTTTATTTATTCAGATTTGTTTTTGAGCTGCCAAAGCCTATGAATGAAAACACTATTCAGTCCTGCCAGACATTAGGTTCTCACCTCTGCTGCCTACTGACGAGCCACAAAAATGTGCATCCCATGCAAAAACAGAATGATCCCTGCAATCATGGAATGGTACAGCAATGAACCAGAAATCTTTGCAAACCACTGGTATTGTATTTTCTATGCCACTCTATCAATGAGCACATTCAATTATATTAACTCTAACATGTTTTGTGGCTAAACCCTTGATTACATCACACAGATCTGAAAATGTTAAGAGATGTATTGAACTACATGCTTGGACTATCAGCGTTCCTTTCCCAGGTGCTGGAGCACTGGTATCTGAAACATGTAGTAGAACACATGCCTTAAAAATCACTGTTTGTTGAACTCTCAGGTGAATTTCAGTTTGATTTATGTTGTCAAGGAGAAGCAGCTCATTCCATTGACGGACTGAGCTAGAACAGCATTGACTGGATTTAACTGGGTACCTCAAGATTTTAATTGTATTGTTAAGCCGTAGTTATCAGCCAGGCAAACACACATTTTACAGGGACATTCAACATATGAACTTGAAGTATAAAGAAACTGAGCCAAGAAGCAAGAAGAAGCTTTAGAGGATCGCTCCGTGGTGCTCACTGATGATAGGAGAACCGGGCCGGGGTTTCAGGTAAGACAATACAATCACTTGGGGGTGCCTAACATTTGGCACCCCCAAGTGCAGAATGCCTTTCCTTCTCCTTTAAGGTTAAGGCACAAAACAGCGCTAAGACTCTCCAATCAATCTCCTTGCATAGGCTTTGCTTTGTCCTGGTACATTCCATTTTTGTGCTATGATCTGTAAATTCCTTTATATAATAGTAGCTCAGGCTGGCATCTGACAATGAGCCAACACTCAAAAAATATATTAATCAACTTAGCCTTTTTTACAGAGTATCCAACACTACAAACTAAGGAGTTTTTCAAGGTTAAAGGAGAACTAAAGCTTAACTAAAGAAGTTGGCTAGAAATGTTGTACATTATGTTTTGGGTTTTTGGCCAGTAAAGATCTGCGTCTCCAAAGATGACCCAGTATCACCCATTTTCTTTTCAGCTGATTCACTGCACATGATCTGAGCTGCTGTCACTTACCGACTCACAATTAGGGTTGCCATCTTTTCTGGGGCAGAAAAATAGGCAGGGCAGATGATGTAGGTGGAGCTGGTGACATGGGGGATCAGTGATTGGCTGATCTCCATGTCATTATTTTCAATGTCCTGTCCGGAGTTCCCAATCGGGAAGGTTTCACGAGGACAGCCCTTTCAAATACTGGGCTGTCTGGGTGAAATCCAGACACGTGGCAACCCTACACAATACACTGTATATAGAGAACATAAATGTCATAATATAAGGCTGATTAGTACTTGATACAGATTATTACTACGTCAGCTCAGAAACCAGTGCAATTAACATCAGAATTTAATAATCAGCCCTGTGTCGCAGACACTTTCCAAGATTGTGACCCCCTGTGACAAGTTTAAAGTCCTGGATCACTGCTGCTATTGAGAAGCTGAAACTTTAGGCAGTATATAAAATATGGCATGTTTAACCATATTCATTTTTAGGGTTTAGGTCTCCTTTAAGAGAAAGCTTGGCCCTTAAGAGCCCACAGCAAAAAAATGTGCATTTCCTACCCATACTTGACTGCTTGACTCCCCTGCTTCAGCCCTACAAAGATTCTGCTACCTGTGTTTATACTTATAAATGTAATGGAAGTAGAGTATGCATGGTATTTAATATTTAAAATAGGAGTTGATTTGTAGATCAGCCTTCTTAATAAATATGACCAAATTGTACCCAATAGGGCAGATCAGCATTTCTTTTATGAAACAATTAAGTGAGTAGATGATCTAGAGTTAGGTTAGATAATCCATTCAGTAAAAGCCTATGGGAATGTTGCCTAATTGTAGTGTGACATAGAACGTCTATACCTGAGGAAATGCCACTACCCGCTCGCTTACCTGTTCCTGCACGGGAGGAGGACACACCGATGGGAGACACATGAAATTGAGCTCTCTCTACTAAAGCACTGAATTTCTGGTTGTTTTGTTTTTTAACTTAAAAAGGTACCAGGAGCAGCTTTTTGCCACATGGTAACATGCTCGGCGCTGCCTTCTGAGGCAAGTTTTTCAACTCACCTCATTGGCGCCACTCCCCTGTCTACTCCATAGCTACCTTCTGCTTTTTTGCAGCAGAAGCAGATTTTGCCAGTGCAGAAAGCAGGCAACTGTCACAACTTTGTGCGTGCCCCATGGTAAGCCCAAAGAAATGCAGATTGCAGATTTGATAATAGAGTGCCTATACTAATAAATGAACCCCACATTTACTGATATATGCCATAGCATGCCTCCCAACATTTTGGAAATAGAAAGAGGGACAAAAAGATTTGCCATGCGGAAATATTTTTGACCACACCCGTTAATTACAATGTTCATTTTACAAAATTTGGCAGGTTATGAAAGTTTGAACACATTTCTGTGGTTTTTATGAGTTATTACAGTTTAGCTAATGAAAGTGAATTACTCTTTAAAACGATACTGACACATTCCTATGATTTTTATAGGAATGTGTCAGTATCGCTTTAAGCTGCAATCAGTTTCCCCAAGTCACAGTTTCCCCAAGAGATCTTAGAGATTTCTCTGCTTATCTTAAATTGTTACATAGTTACGAAGCCAAATATTTTGGGCTCTTTGCCAAAGGCCAATTATGTTTTAGAAACGTATATTTTTCTGCCTGTTCAGTGCAGGAGATATAAGAGAAAGGCGGGAAATTTCAGTAACAATCCAGGACCACAGGTTGAGTTGTCTAGGTCTTGGGTGCTATCCATGGGATGGAGTTGCTCAGATGGAAATTCATTGCACATTCATCTCTAACCTTCATATCTGCTGAATCTTGGTGGTGTGCCATGCAGCTCCTAGTAAACTACAAAGTCTGCTTAAATCCTATACTATTAATAGGTATACTAGGTACTTTGAGATTTCAAAACTCATGTTTCAAACAATATTATAGATAATGCAAAGCCATTATTGCTACATACTAAATATAACTCTTGCTCAATTTCCATTCAGTTCTTAATAAATTATTTAAATTCAGTTTTGATAAAGGTTACACTCTGAAATGTTAAACAGAAAGTAAAATAATTGTTGAGCAAGTCAGCTTCCTAACAGGGATAAAAGCTTCTTAGCCATAATAGAGCACATGAACTAAAATCACAATACAGAAAGGCACACTGTCAAGAAGAAATACTGACTTAATACTACAATCATCTAACAGCATGAAACATAGCACAATGGCGATCTCACTGTTAATCTGTAATGTTCCCTTATGTAGAGATCACACAAACGTATATAATCTCCAACACAATATATTTTGTATAAATCAGTAAACGTTAAATTAGCATTAAATGTTATTATTTGTTGAATAGTAAATGTGCAAAAGACGATGTTAACATCTATATAAAACCTTAGAGTATGCAGTAGTGAATGGGAATTCAGACAGAAAAACAATTAACGTTTACTACACCTTCACAAGGCAGAAGCAATATTTGTTACTTCCCAGTGGAAATTCTGCAAATATACAGTATTTACCCTCCAAATGTCTTAGGCTAATGCCACACGGGGGTTAAAATCAGCATTACGTAGGCATTAGCTTCCTTTTCTGGCTGCACTTGAAACCACTGTGTTGATTCGGGTGCAGGCACATGGCTGATTTCAGCAATAAAACACAAAAGTTTGCATTTTCGTGGAGAAATCAGCAGTGTGCCTGGAGGGAGGCTAATGCCCACAAAGGTGCATATTTTCAGCCTGCATATTTTAGGCAGTGTGGCAGTAGCCTTATTCTCCAATCATTGGTATAAAAAACTTATAGCAACTCATCTAATATGATGTGTTTTATATAAAAATGTATATAAAAAAACAAGGGCAATGTAATAAAATGTCTCAAACTTGTCTAGTAACCCACAGAAATCAATCAGCAGGTAGCTCCACAATTATAGTATGTCAGTATGTAAAACTGCTTAATTGGGACCTTTGATTCAGCAGCTCTCTCTCGCTGATCCATTGACTATGTGGTGGCATCTCCAATGAGATGGTTCTGTGTGTTCCCATGGAATTTTAAAACACTTTTCATGAGGAGAGCATTTGCAATCGGTCCATATCTAATCCCTAACAGGACCCGATATTAAGTATCTTGGTTGGAAGAGAAGATGCTCTTTTACTATTGCGGTCAGCACAATTCTAGTTTTTTGTAGAGCAGTGTCTCGTTTAAGACTGTGGGGCAAATTCACTAAGATTTGTAGTTGCGCTAGCGTCTGCTTCGCCGCACTTCGCCAGGCATATTTTGGCCAGCGCTTCGCGAATTCACTAATATCCAAAGATGCGCTCAGGGGAAGCCTAACGTTGCAAAGTTGCGCTAGCGTTAATTCGCCAAGCAAAGCGAAGTTACGCTAGCGATGCTTAATTTGCATACGGCGCCAAATTTAAGTTACAATGGAGGTATATGTAGCAGCGCTACACAAGCCTGGGAAACCTTCAAAACAGCAAATACATTTTTTATTTTGCCCTACACATGTGCCCACTGTATAGTTAAGGTGCCATAAGTTAGGAAATGTAGGGGGGGAGGAGGGTAGCCCCAAAAATTTTTTTCAATCTTTCTCAGCCTATCACCCATAATAAAATAAAAAACGCCAGTGTTTTTTGGGACTTAGAAAAATGTTTAACTTTTTTTGAAGCAATCCCTATCTACTCTATTGCACTTCGCCTGGTCTGAGGTGGCGAAGGAAGTCTGGAGTAAAACTACTGCGCGTCAGTGAATTTGCGTAGTTATGTCCGTTGCGCAAATTCGCCAGGCGTAAGGGTGCGAAGTAACACTAGCGAATTTACGCCAGCGTCCGTTAGTGAATCGGCAAATTAACGAAAATGCGCTAGCGTTAGGCGCTTCGTCGTTTAGTGAATTTGCCCCTGTATCTCTATCAATTAACCTTAAATTACCCTAAAAGATTCTGAGCTAAAGGTTCCAGTTAAGCAGTAAAAAATGTTAACTGCAAAAGTTTTCCTTTCTTTCTGTGTCTTTTAACACATGGCACCTGTTACACTAAAATAGTGTCCCCCAAAGGTGTGGGCTAATAGAGCACTCGGATCGGGGGGGGGAACACATTTTTTTTTATAAAATTGCCCTCGACAGCACTTGGACACCCGCACTTGGAGGGAGCTGCCGGTACGAGCAGCCACACACATGCGCATAATGAGCGAGTTTAGACTCAAACCGATTGGATTTTAACATGGTCCCTGTGCATACCATATATAGCTGGTAAGCATGACATACAAACTGCATATTAAAAGGATAGCGGGAGCTGTAGTTTTGGCTAGAGGGATGTAGGTCAGCCATGGCTAGTGTAACAGTAAACTTTTAGCAATATTACTGTAGTATTGTCAGGTGAACATTGAAAGCCAGACACAACCTACAAGCTGCCTGCATTCTTACCATTCTAGGAATAATAACAGAAGAAAGGGAGGTAGGGGTCTGGATTAAATCATTGAGGGGACTGAAGGGGGAAAACACGAATACTTTGCAGAACATGTGTAACATATTTAAACTCTTTTGAGTCCTCTGTGTAAAGATAGATACTGTTTTTCCACTACTTTAATGTTGGATAGAGATGTTAAAGAAGAAACTGCTAGTTTGTAAATTAATTTCACACACAATCACTTTTCAAATTCTATTAAATGATTTACAAAAGCCGTCGGTTGCTGGTGATTTCTTTTGACATTGCCTATATATTAAACAATATCTAGGAAAACACTATTAGTGGACCTTTGATCCATACAAGAAATGTGTTTAAGGGGGGATATGGTAATGTGTCACATATCACAAATATGCTATGAAGTGTCATCATGAGAAAAATTCAAAGAAATCTATACCCTTAAAAATAAAGAAAAAACAGCCCATGTATAAAATGCTTTCATATAAAGCCATTGGATAATCCCAAATTTGCAAACTGCAATTTAAGCACTAAGGGCACATATCTCTGCTAAGTAATATTAGCCAATGAATGGAGAGAGCTGTGTTTTTTACTTATATACTTCGTGCTACAGTTAGAGAAGCATTATATTCTGTCAGATGATCTCTGAGGGAGCAAACAGTCCATCACAAAATGATGGCTCAACAGAAACTGTGTGAAGAGGCAATATTTATTAATACTGTATGTATGTGGCAACATGGTAAGATTCTTGAAAGGTGTTTTTACCTTTGAGTTATATTTTAGTATGATGTAGAAGAGTGATATTCTGAGAAAAATTGCAGTTGGTTTTAATTTTTCATTATTTGTGTTTTTTCACTCCTTAAGCTTTTTATTCAGCAGCTCTTCCGTATGCAATTTCAGCAGTCTGGTTTCTAGGGTCCAAACTACCCTAGCAACCATCCATTGGTTTGAATAGGAGACTGGAATATGAATAGGAGAGTAAAGCTTTTCTACAATAGGCAGCACATTGGTAGCTTACCCAGGCAACGTGATTTCCCTTATGTAAATGATAGTTCTTTGAAATTAGATCTAATGTTCTCATGCCACACTGATTACAGAAAAAAACTAAATGAGGAGTAATCCTGATGTAAACTGAGTATATTAATATCTTTTAATTTGCCAAATAACTGTGCTCCATAAGAAGCAGGCTAATTTCAAGGTGAGTGAACTTGTAGCTGGAGGCATGTGATCCTGAATATGCTCCTTTGGAACTCACAACATTGTCTGCTACCTTAATTTAAACCACAGTGAGATAAGATCTAGGACTACGAAACCTTCTCTCAGGGTGTCTGTGCAACTGAGATGGGATGGTTGCACTACAATACCTTTCTGACAATGAAATTTCTCCATGATTTTGGATGCCATTTCCGAATTCCAAGTAGCCTGAATACACTTACTAGTAGAAATATAGTTGTTGCAGTATTCCCCAAGCAGTGCAATGTCTGAGGATATTTTGGGGATAGTAAAACTTGTACTAATGTAGCTGCAATATAGAACATTAGTACACTCATGGGGGTTATGTAATAAAAGGCACTAGGTTTTTCCAGGAGCAGTGGCCCATAGCAACCAATCAGCGGGTAGAATTTACTGGTCATCTGATTTAAAGCAAACATCTTATTGGTTGCTATGGGTTACTGCTCATGGGCAAAATTAGTGCCTGTTATTACATTTGGGGGTTTGCAAAACCAATTGCTAGATAATTGTCTAAGGTGGTACTCCACCAGTATACTACACAAGTTTTACTAGTCACAAGAAAAACCAGATGGACAGCACTTTTTCTTCTTCTTTTACATGTCTAAGCTGTCAAAATGTTGAGTCAATTTTAGAATGATCCGTTTGATCAGTAATAAGACTTGCAACAATGCATTAGTAATGCTGCAAGGCATTGTTATGATCGTGGCAACCTGGAAGCACAAAAATACAGTGCTGGTCCTGGTCACAAATATTTAATTTGCTCTTACCTTGCTATGTCAGGGAATTAGCGGAAGACTTCAAATCTAGGGTGAAACAGTATAATGAAGCTTCTTTCAGGTTCCTAGTAATGTTTTGCATTGTCTTTGCATTAATTGGCACATCTGTCTTGCACCTGGATCAATTCAAGGGTGTCTAAACGTTTTGTTTGTTCCACTGTGAGGCAACATCGTACAAGTTTTTTAAAAAAAATACCTAACATTTTGATATTCTGAAACAATGGAATATGCAGTGACTTTCTTCTTATGCAGTAACTTTCAGCAGATTCTTTGTAAACAACTCCTTGAACTCATATGACCTATGAATGCACCATACATCTTGCCAACTCTCAATGAAATACATCTAAGAGCATCCACCCAACAGCAACATACTGGCGACTGACTGGAGTAGTATTTCAGCAAGAGTGAAGACTATTTCATTGTTAAATAATAATAATAAGGCCTGAAGCCTGTTCCCAAAAACCTGATTATACATTTTCTTGAGGAAAATTAGAAGGTGTTTTGAATCACCCAGGTAATTTTAATTAAAAATGCTACAGGCATTATTTTAGAATAGCTTTACTCTATTTGAACATATTATTTATGTGGTTACATATTAACTGGCTCTGTCATGCAAAAGGGTTTTTTTTTTCATTTATTTTCATAGAACTTCTTTCAAGTTGTTTTTTTAATATGGTGGCAATGTAATTTTGCCACAAATATTCTCTGCATCTTCTTATCTAAAACAGTTTTATAAATTTGTCATCAACTTCTCTAAGTAAAGTACATATGATGAAGGGTAGAATAATGTATGCCATAGACTCACAAAAAGTAAGTGACCCAACTACTGATCAGTTATGTTGTGTATTTTATAGGTGTCCCATTTTAATAGATCTGGCAACCTCATGGTGGACATATGTCCCTTATAAGAAAGATATAACTGTGTCCAATTACTATTGGTGTCAGGGCTAGCCTTAAACACTGTGGTGTGTAATTGCAATTGATTAGCAAGTAAATATTCAGTAGTAGAATGTCAGCTTTTTTTGAGCAGGGCCCACTTTGCCTCTTGTATCAGTTGTATTTTTTGTGTTTATGGTTCACTTCTACACTTATGTAGTGTTATGTAGTGTATGTGTGTGTGTGTGTGTGTGTGTGTGTGTGTGTGTGTGTGTGTGTGTGTGTGTGTGTGTGTGTGTGTGTGTGTGTGTGTGTGTGTGTGTGTGTGTGTGTGTGTGTGTGTGTGTGTGTGTGTGTGTGTGTGTGTGTGTGTGTGTGTGTGTGTGTATATATATGCAACAATGACCTTGTAACAATGATTCTTTATGTTTTAAAGCCATGACAAGACCAAATTCAATAATAAAAACTATTAAAATAATACTAAACCCATTAAAATTGGTATTCAAACAAGTCTATATAATTACAGATAGATCTCTTGCAGTATGCACATCTCATATGATTGCTACAAATGTATTTTCACCAATGGTAGGACTGCACTTACATCAATCCTGGGGTATGGGGATAAATTTCACCTGTTCCATAACCCATAAAATGTTTCAGTATTGTACTGTAACTGTCGACCTGTTATTATCTCTGTGGACCTGAAAAGAAAGTTTTTACAGACTTTGTTTAAATCAGGCCAAAATGAAGCCAAAAAAATATAGCTCTGTTTAATTAAATAGTCAATAAAAATTAAGGGAACACGGTAGCTGAACCATATGGAAAGATGTTCCGCCAAACGAAGAGTGATCTTTAAATACTTATTGGTCTTTAAATTTTTTTTGCTGTTGCTCTGATTAGTAACAAAAGTATAACCACAAATCAGAAAGGTCACAATCTAAAGGTGAGGCTGATGATGAAATGTTCTGTAGGCAAATGTTTCCTGTGTAGTTACTGAGGTTTTCTAGCATCTGCAAATCATGGAAAAAAACATATAAAGCAATCGTGTCACCAGCTAACCCACATCTGCCCTTTTATGTGTCAGCTGGGCTGCAACTAATAAACTGATCCTTCAGAGGACATTTACTTAGCTCAAGTGAAGGAATAGAAGTAGTCGACCATCGACTACGACTTCGAATCGAACGATTCAAACTAAAAATCGTTCAACTATTCGACCATTCGATAGTCGAAGTACTGTCTCTTTAAAAAAATAACTTCGACCCCCTAGTTCGCCACCTAAAACCTACCGAAGTCAATGTTAGCCTATGGGGAAGGTCCCCATAGGCGTTGCTATCTTTTTTTGGTCAAACAAAAATCGTTCAATCGACGGATTAAAATCCTTAGAATCTAACGATTCAAAGGATATAATCGTTCTATCGAACGATTTTTCGTTCGATCATACGAATTGCGGTAAATCCTTCAACTTTGATATCGAAGTAGAAGGATTTCCATTCGGCAGTCGAATATGGAGGGTTAATAAACCCTCCATATTCGACCATAAGTAAATTTGCCCCTAGGACTTGTGGTTCAGTGACAACTGTCTACTACATAGAAATATTAACTTACTTTTCTTGTTTTCACCATAGTAGTACGCAGGCAATGTTGAGAGATGTATTAAGAAACAGTGGGATATCATAAATTGGCTAGGCTTTGATAAAACCAACAAATGCTTTCACAAAAGACCAAACATGAAAGATTGTGATATGAGATTCTATGCCATTTAAACTTTTTTTTTCCGTTTATAAGATTAAATTAAATTATGCTTTTGAATTGACATACTAATTATTCTATGTTAAAATGTCTTCTTTGGGTCTTACCTGAAGTTATCTCTAGTCAGGAGCTAGCCACATCAGTAACTGTTTCCTTCCCAAGAGGAAAATAAGAAGAAAGAGACCCAGCAAAGCTATTGCTGATGGATATCAGGAGTTTCAGAGTGACTGTCCCAACTGCAAAGAACTGTGGCACTTCCAGGCTCCAGCACTTATTTTGAATGATGTACAGCATTAACTATAAGCCATTGCTGCAGATCACGATACAATCATTACCAAGTGAACAGTGAAAGTCACTCCAGGCACAGTGCCTGAAGTATTAATGAGTGAATGCCTCTAGTGACACATGCTTATTAGGCTGTAGTATCTACAAAAATAGGATGACACTGCAGGACACCTTCGACTTTCACGTTAAAAAATAGTGCTCATTCAGACAGCACTTCTGGCTGCACTCTCCACCATAGGGAAGGCCAGCACCTGCTGTCAGACGAATGCACAAGTTGTGGTATGGGCCTACATGCCTCCCCCACCCACTCCTCATGAAAAACAAGCCCAGGCCCAGCCACTCATATGATAACCCCCCCTTACCCATCACTTAATCTACCAGTCCCTGCCCTCTTTTCCCATCTACCACCCCAACATCCTCCTTTCTCTATACACCAATCTCTTACAAATTCACAATTGTTCAGTGTAAAAATACTGAGTAAATAGATAGTATGTGCAAAATAAGAAATGTTTCTGATATAGTTAGTTGGCCAAAAATGTAATGTACAAAGACTGGAGTGACTGGATATCTAACATAATAGCCAGAACACTACTTTCTGTTTTGCAGCTCTCTTGGTTTCCACTTATTGGTTACCAGGAATTAACCAATCAGTGATTTTAGGGAGGCCACATGGATCATACATGTTGCTTCTGAGTTGTATGCTAAGGATCAATTGCAAATTCTCTGAACAGTTATGTCCCATGTGGCCCCCTTCAAGTCACTGACTAACTCAGAGTTAAAGAGCTGAAAAGCAGGAAGTTGTGTTCTGTTCTGTTATGTTAGGCATCCAGTAACTCCAGCCTTTATACATTACATTTTTGGCTAACTCATTATAATAGAAAAATGGATTTGTTTTACTCACCGATAAATCCATTTCTAGGAGTCCCGTCATGGCAGCACAGGGACATCTGGGTTAATGCACACTTCCCTTCAGGAGGCAGGATGGCTTCATAAGTGAAACTGAATGGTACGTCCCACTGGTCCTCCTCTTCCCTGCATTGACCCCTCCTTTATCAGTTCCGGTTAGCAGAGCAATGTTTCAGGAGCTAATATTATCCTGATGGTGGGGCTCCCTGTGCTGCCATGACGGGACTCCTACAAATGGATTTATCGGTGAGTAAAACAAATCCATTTTTCTCTAGGAGTCCCTAGGCAGCACAGGGACATCTGGGTTAGTCCCAAAGCATACAGATAGGGTGGGCAATATGTAGCAGAAGAAAAAATAGTAAAACATAGGAGAAGCTGACGAAGCATAACAGATAAACAGTAGAAATAGCAGTAACTTATTATGTAATAACTGACTGTAAAACTTTGGAGTCAAATGCCGCATCTGCAGATGCAAAGACGTTGAATTTATAGAACTTTGTGAAAGTGTGAAGTGAAGCCCAGATGGCTGCCTTACAAAGTTGTTCTGCCGAGGCTTCATTCGCTAGGGACCATGATGTGCTGAGCGCTCTTGTTGAATGCGCCATAATTTTGAAGGGCAATGGTTGTTCCTTGACTTGGTACACCTTTGTGATCAGTAATTTAATCCATCTGGCAATTGAGTGTTTACATC
Source organism: Xenopus laevis (assembly GCF_017654675.1). Lineage (NCBI taxonomy): Eukaryota > Metazoa > Chordata > Amphibia > Anura > Pipidae > Xenopus > Xenopus laevis. The sequence continues at coordinate 72,687,954 of NC_054380.1, read as the reverse complement.
CCTTACGTTTAGAACCATAGAGAACAAACACAGCATCAGATTTTCTAAATTCGTTCTGTGTATATAGAACTTTAAAGCTCGTACCACGTCCAAATTATGGAGAACCGCTCTGATCCTGTGCTTGGTTTTGGGCAGAGGGAAGGCAATATCAGTTCCTGGTTGATGTGAAACAATGAGTTGACCTTTGGTAAGAACGTTGGTACTGTTCGTAGGACTACCTTGCCCTGATGGAATATGCAAAAAGGCGGCTTGTGGCTTAGCGCCCCTAATTCTGACACTCACCAGGCTGAAGATATGGCAACCAGGAAGATAACCTTCCATGTTAATAACTGTAAGCTGATGGAAGCTAGTGGCTCAAATGGTTCTGTCTGAAGTACTCGAAGTACTGGATTCAGGTCCTAAGGTGGTGTGGGTTGGCGAAAAGATGGGTTGATGTGGTTCGCAGCCTGGATGAAAGTTTTGACCTTTTGCCTTAGTGCCAGCGGAACTTGAAAAAAGAGGGATAGCGCTGATATTTGCACTTTGAGTGAGTTGACTCCAAGACCTTTATCTAGTCCTGCTTGCAGGAACTCGAGCACAGCTGGAATTTTGCACACACTGTGGTTGATTGCGTTTTGGTGGCACCATGTGATAAAGGTACGCCAAATGCGGTGGTAGGACTTGGCGGTAGTTGGCTTACGTGCTCTCAAAAGCGTGTTAGTTACTCTGTCCAAAAATCCCTGACGTCTCCAGATGGTGCTCTCAAGAGCCATGCTGTGAGGGATAACTGGTTGAGGTTGGGATGCCTGTAGTGATCCTGGCTGAGAAGGTCCTCCCTGCAAAGGTAGATGCCATGGTTCTGTCACCGACATCTTCAGTAAGTCTGAAAACCAGGCTCTCATGGGTCAGTATGGAGTGATCACAATTGCTGTTGTTTGGAAAAGGCGCAGTCTGCGTAACACTGGATGTATCAAGGGAATTGGTGGAAACAAGTATACCTTGTTGAATGTCCATGGAGTCATCATTGCGTTGACCGCAAACGCCTGATGGTCCCGGTACCTGGAGCAATATCTGGGCACCTGGTGGTTGAACCGGGGTGCCCGAGTTAGAATGTTCAGGCAAGTTGTTGGAGGGTTTGCGCTTCTTAGAAGACTGTCCCTCTGTGTCTTCGGCTAGTTTTTATGATTTTTAGCTAAGGTGCCGTTAGGTTCCTTGTTTTTAGGAGCCTCTGTGCCCTCTGTTGGCAAAGGAGGTGATTTGGCCTGCTCAGCTGCCATGTTAGGCTGAGAGTTAAAGATATAGAGCGAGAGAGAGAGAGCAGTAGCAATGTAAAGAAAAGAAAAAAAAAAAAAAAAATATATATATATATATATATATATATATATATATATATATATATTTTTATATTTTTTAATAAAAAAATTTGTGCCGGGATATTCCCTTCTTGCATATAACTTCCTTGCTATCTGCGCAGAGCTCTCTGATCCTACCTCCTGGAAGCAGGATGGCAAAAAACTTATAGGGGAGGGGTCAATGCAGGGAAGAGGAGGACCAGTGGGACGTACCATTCAGTTTCACTTATGAAGCCATCCTGCCTCCTGAAGGGAAGTGTGCATTAACCCAGATGTCCCTGTGCTGCCTAGGGACTCCTAGAGAAACATTTTTTTATTTTGCAAAGCCTATCTATTTACCCAGTTTTTATTTTTACACTGAACTGTTCCTTTATTTCAAACATTTCTTGGTTTCCCTTCTATGCCGGTGTGACAAGCTCTCTTGATTCCTCAAGAGCCAATCGCTTCTCTCCTCATGTAACAATTTGGACCTAGTTTACCATTAGCCCTAATCAATAGAAATTTGAGGACATGTATGATAATGCCCTGTCCATGAGTAGTAAATGAGGTCCTATGTCTCCCTCTTGTACATGTACAGGGACAGGCTGCAGCTGCACATTCAACAGAAGAAGGGGTGCTAAGGTTTAGGTGAGCTTATTGACTTAGCGGGGATGGGAACTCTTAGAGAGTTAGCTTTGCCTGCTGCAGCCTTGACCTTAGACTGTTTAGTTATAAGCACTATATGAGTAACCATAATACGCAAGCCTGGGAAACATATCTGCCCAGTCAGTGACAAGGCAGTGTCTATAAATAATACTAGTGGCAGCTTTCATTTTACAAGATACAAACAGTAATTTAAGTCAATGGCAGTTACACACAAATTAGCAGTCCTAAGTGTCACTAAAAATATAAAAAACTGAAAAAAATCATTATCTGATTTCAAAACATATGTTTTGGGAAAGTGACCTGCCCCCATAATTTCAGGCTGCATCATTCACTACAGTAGGCTCCCCTCCAACACATGAGAACAAAGGAAGCTTGGTGTTCCATATTTGTATCTTAAATTATTCTTAGTCAACACATTCAGTTAGGAAAGTGGAAAATTTGTGGAATAAACTGTATTTTTGATCCATTTAAGCCATTCACTGTCAACATATCAGATGTCTTAAAAAGGGTTAAAACCACAGCAGAATATGATTTACAGGATATTCATGGCTTTGTGTATTATATGTATATTTACAAAAAAAAAAGTACAGTACTGTCAGATCTTCCGACATGTTACTGTAAACAGCTTGTTTTTCTTTCCATCCTTTCCATCCTAGAAGTTGGGGGTGTTAAATATATAAAGGCGCACTTTTGTTGGGCGTTTGTAGTTCAGCATCTGAGACTTATCTATCTTTGCTGAAATAGAGAACTGCATTTGGAGAATTCACAATACATGCTTTATTAAATAATTTTTTATAAATGGTTTACAAAGTATCTTAGGTAAGTGGTACTAACCATGATGAAAAGTGTACAATAAATCTTTTCTGCTCTGCCCTTATATTAGTTTATCTAAGCACGTAAGAACAGACATGAGAATAATCTATAGTAATAAGTTAAATCAACTGGACTTGCTGTATTATTTTTTTTTTGTTTTTCTAGTCATCAATCGGTTTTCTCAATTCACAAAAGCAATTCAAATACACATATTGATTAAGGGATACGGCACACAAGAGTACGTATGTATTCTCTGCCAGCATCATTCTGTACATCTATAGAACTGAAAGATTTAATAATTTTCACAAGACCAAGCACTTTAAGAGCCTAACCATAAGGACTGCATATGTATTTTAGAATAAAGCAGATCACAAAAATGTAAATAGTTTGCTAGATCCATTACCTTCAACCACAATGGCTGACCTGCATGCCACATGTAAACATGAAATAAACCCAATAGACTGGTTTTGCTACAAATAAGGATTAATTATATCTCAGGTTGCATTTAGTACAGCTTATCTTTCATATGGTATACGAATATACAAATATTGTATATTTGTATACCAGTAGTATATTATATTTTCATTCCTTTAAAACATTTTCATTTTTAGATGTTACTGTTCCTTAGCGGAGTTGCATCCGACAAAATTCCAATTTGTTATTTTGCTTGAAGCAAGAACACCACACACATGTAATTTCAAATGTTGTTCTTTCTTGGCCTTAATGACTGAAATCCGAGATGTTTGATTTAGCACTAAGTCTGGATGAACTTTGGTAAGACATGGTGAGAGACAGACATGCTGACTAGCCATTACATTACATCATGCATTGCTATGCCTGAGACTAATGACATGCTAAGTCAATAATTTCATCCCCTGGCATTGATTCCACCAATGTAGGTTTACGGTCTATGAGACCAGACAGGAAATCAAGAGCAGCTTCTCAGTAGTAAAGTGTAATGCAGCTCCTTTAAATGAAAACTATACACACAAAATGAATACTTACGCAACAGATAGTTTATATTAAAGAATCTTACCAAACTGATATATATATATATATTTAAATAAATAGTGTCCATTTCTTGCCTTGAGCCACCATTTTGTGATGGTCTCTGTGCTGCCTCAGAGATCACCTGACCAGAAATACTACAACTCTAACTGTAACAGGATAAAGTATGGAAGCCAAAGACAGATCTTTGTCCAGTAATTGGCTCTTGTGACCTAACTGTATGGTTTGTTTGTGGATCCTAGGATTGTGAACAATCTTAGGATCCCAAGGGGGCGGCCCTTATTTTTTAAAATGGCAATTTTCTATGTATGATTACCCAATGTTGCATACTACTAAAAAAATATATTATTATGAAAATGGTTTATTTACATGAAGCAGGGTTTTACATATCAGCTGTTTTATGCAATATCTTTTTATAGAGACCTACATTGTTCATTGGGTCTAGTTTTCCTTTAAGAAAATATGAATGTTTTTGGTTTTTAAGTTCTATTGAGCAGGGCCTGCATAACCTCCTGTTTGAATGTATATAATAATAATGTAAACACTATTTATTTAAAGGGACCAAGAAAACGACATACATCTTTTCACTGGCCATGTACTGTACCTGCTTCACATGGCTGCTGGTCTTAAATAAAAAGTGAACTATTTATAGCCAATGTGTCAATGCCACAAGGGACAGGTTTGTCAGGGCAATGTTCATTCCTGCTAACAAAGATGTCCCCTGTGACAATAAGTAGTTCATTTTTCTATTTAAGAGTGTTCAGGACAGAAATCATTTACAAGAAACATCACCCAAGCTATTAGCAGCAACTAACATTTGTGTTGCACCTGGTGAAGGGATAATGCAGCTTTCTATGGCAAATATCTCCTGCTGTAGAAACTGCCCAGTTAGGGGGTCTTTATTTTTCTCTGGGGGGTAAAGTATACTGTTTGAAAAAAAGACTTCCAAAATGCGTGTACTGAACAGCATACTGCTGATTGACAAAGAAACAGGGATGCTTCATTAATCTCTACAGGCCATATCTGTCCCTAGCGGTTTCAAATAGCATGCTTATAGCCACTGCACACTACAAACTCTAGAAAACGTAGGTGTGAATGAGGGCTGAATAGTAAACCTATACGCTATTAGTGCAAGAGAGGGAGCACAAAAGGTGAATATAGTAATGAAGAAAAAAAACATTACAAAACAGCATTATCGCTGCACTAAAGAGGCTCCTTTCTGTTTATTCAGTGTAGTTCAAATATGTGAATGGAGAACTATCATTGTGATATTGCTGATCAGAAGGTAAAATATATGGCACTTACTCTGTAACCATAGCAACATCAAGAATGATTCAATGTATGTAGTACATGCATGAAGCAACAATGCTCCATGATGAAAGCACATTATGGAAAATATAGTGAGAACAAAAAAAAAAAACCCAAAGAAAGATATATCTCTGTCTTAGAGCTTGCTCATGTTGTTTTCATTGATCTGATTTGAAACCACTACAATCTGTACGTTTTTTAGGTGAGTGCTTTTATTTGGCTTTGATACTAACACATTTACTAGTATTGTACGGACAAAGAAATGCTGCTAAAATCCCTTTGCATTGACGATAACGTTGGTTTTGGTGGATAATCCAGGGTCAGAATGAATGATTACCATTATTGTCAGTACAAAGGTATTTTTTAGCACATCGCTGGTTACCCACAAGCACCCACAAAAAATTGCATGATTGCAAAATACTCTATCTAAAATCTCTACATTTTTTAGGCGAGTGCTTTTATTTGGCTTTGGTGCTAACACATTTCCTGGTACTGAACAGACTAATAAATTGCATGATTTTACAATAAAGGGGGAATTCAGCCTGTAGTGATCAGGGCTGCAGGACTGCAATAGGGTTGTAGGGCAAAATGAGTTGAACAAGGCAGCAGGGCTAAAGGGCCAGAACAAGGTAAGCACTTTTACTTTACTAAAGGACAAAAGAATGTGTACAAAATGTAGATTGGGATCTACCAGTAGACCTTTAGTTGGTCTCAAGACACTGTCAACAAACAACTTGTCTAAATCATCCTCCTATTTCATTCTTTTCATTCAGATATTTATTATGTTAAAGTTACATAAGAAATAGTAGTTTCTTAAATATAGCAATATAAATACTCTAATAACTCAATTTCATATTTAAAGGAGAACTCCACAAAAACAAAACAAGCTTTTTGAAAAGTAAATATAATTTTAAGCAACTTTGCAATATCCATCAATTAAAAAATATGCAGATTTTTCATGATTTTTTATGGTTTGGAACAGTTCCCTAAGCCTTGCCCCCTGGGCTCCTGCTGATGTGTCGGACTACTTTGCTGAGCTGGCTAACTACTGTTGCTTTGTATCAGCAGCCATCTGTCCTTAGCCTGCATCCTAAAAACCCCACAATTCCCCGCACACATAATTTCAAATTTTGGTTTGGATCCCCTATAAATATTTTTTTTCCATGGAACAGAATGCTAACAATGCTATCATGGATGTAGATCATAATGGGACAACGTCACTAAAAGCAGACACCACATTAGTAAAGTATGAGTACTCCTGTTATAAGGCATGGGCTAATGTAGTAGAACAAGGTGATAACACTGAAGCCGATTATACAGCAAAGCTGGAAGAGTAAAGAGTATGGCAGAAGAAATTAAAGTGTTAGCTGGGCTGAAGTCAAAAACCTGAAAAAGGGAAGTGTAGACCCCCTGAAACATTGCTCTGTACTTTGTGTGGCAAATCTGGCTAAATAAAAGAATAATTGCACAACAAAATGTGGTGCAGTGTTATGACTTCCTTGGAGCATTCTGCAATATTATGATGTGGCCATATGTCTAGGAACAGCAATACCCTGTATATCAGCAGCCAAGAAGTGTGAGTAGTTCTCCCTACCTATATGTATTCTGAAGTCAAACAATTCATTAGAGTTGAAAGAAAATGAAAAAGCAACAATCTTGGCTACAATAAGTTTTGAAAATCAATTGGAAAACCTGTGGCCCTGCCATTTTCCAAGTTAGCCACTAGCTAAGTATACTGGGACTTGCAGTTCAATACCACCTGAAGTGACAATACTTCCTCTCCTGATCTCTATATTATTTTGAGACAGACAAGTAACAGATAATTACCTCTCCTGTGCAAAGGGAATATGTCTGTACACCTTATTTGAATATAAATATTCAAGTCACAATAACTGTTGCTCCCACACTGTTACATAGATCCTTGACCACATCACCTACTCTCTTACACCCACTGGAATCAGGAGGGGGAGAAATTTCAGTATGATTAATTGTGGTGTGCCACATTTTCCTTCTCAGATGAAAGTGGTTCACAGCTTTAGCATGTTTTATCGCTAAAACAATTTGTATGCATGCAACAATGTTTGCAATTTTGAACATTGCGTTATTATTTGTCTGTTGAAAAACGCTGTGTTAATCTTTTGTGACACTTTCACACCACCTGAATTAAATGCGGTGGTAGAGGAAAAACATTTGAGGTTACCATGAGAACACCACTGAACGACTGAAACTGTTGCAAATGTATAGATCATTGCTGGAACAATTGCAATTATCTGGTGCATTTATATTTATAAGGACTGCTCTGCTCTTGGCTCTCATTTCTATTCAAATTTTTTTTGTTGTTGCAAGAAATGTTTCATTGGACCTATGCTATGAAAAGAAATAGTCTCTCAGTTGAATGGGTTGGTTAAAACACAGTTTCACTGACATAACCATGGTCATTACAAATGGCATGTATAGCCCTGCAATAAAAGGTTTTTGGAAATTAATTTCAACGTTTGGCAGCATTATCATGGCACACTAAGATGTCTGCAGCTAGGAAGTTTCAAACAGGCATTATTTCCATCACAAATTAAATACCACAGTTCCGAGATCAGACTTATATAAGAAGGGTTTACAGATACCAAATAAGAAAGTGCAACTAATTGCTAACAGGGCATTATTTAGGTACCAAGCCACTTTAACAGAGGGTGCACATGAAGTCACTTGCTGTTTTCATTGCAATTGCCCCTGTAACCCTCACCACCCGAGCTCTGCTACCGGATATAAGCAGAGTCTCCCAGAGCAGTTAGAGGAGATTTTTTTATTTAAAAATGTATTCAATTACATAGGCACCTGTGGGCCTCCCCCCAAAAGCTACCACCCTAGGCACAGGCCCTGATTACAAAATCTAATCAAAAAAAGTTGCTGATTTCAACAAAAGAGCAATATTTTCCAACCTTTTACTTAGACTTGCAAACTAAAACCACATGCTTTATTAATAGAACTTACAACCCCACTGATATAGATGAGTCAGTTGCATTGGCGGAAACTTAGCATCCCCGTCTCTGGCATGTCAAACATCATATTGTTGTTCAAATATAACCCCGAGACTACAAAATAAATAACATAGTAAATTAAATTGAAAAAAAGACACGTCCATCAAGTTCAACCTTTTATCTAAAGCCTCTCCAATTTGCCTCAGAGGGGGAAAAATTCCTTCCGGACTCCAAAATGGCAATCGGACTAGTACCTGGATCAACTTGTATTATGAGCTATCTTTCATAACCCTGTATTCCCTCACTTGTTAAAAAGTAGGGATGCACAGAATCCACTATTTTGGATTCGGCCTAACCCCCGAATCCTTCACGAAAGATTAGAGTGAATACCAAATCCGAATCATAATTTGCATATGCAAATTAGGGTTGAAAAGGGGAAAACATTTTTTATGTCCTTGTCACGTGAATTAGGATTCGGATTCAGTTCGGCCAGGCAGAAGGATGCGGGCGAATCCGAATCCTGGATTTGGTGCATCCCTACTAAAAAGCCATCCATCCCCTTCTTAAAGCTATCTAATGTATCAGCCTCTACAACAGATTCAGGGAGAGAATTCCACATCTTCTTAGCTCTCACTGTAAAAAACCCTTTCCAAATATTTAGGCAGAACCTCTTTTCTTCTAATTGGAATGGGCGACCTTGTGTCAGCTGGAAAGACCTACTGGTAAATAAAGCATTAGAGAGATTATATGATCCCCTTATACATTTATACAAAGTTATCATATAACCACTTAAGCGCCTCTTCTCCAGGGTGAACAATCCTAACTTGGTCAGTCTTTCCTCATAGCTAAGTTCTTCCATACCTTTTACCAGCTTAGTTGCCCTTCTCTGGACCCTCTTTAATTCAATAATGTCCTGTTTAAGCACTGGAGACCAAAACTGTACGGCATATTCTAGATGGGGTCTTACCAGTGCTCTATAATGTGCCGATTGTGATGTGCTGATTTTTTACAAAAGATGTATGTATGTATATGTATGTATATTTTATTTGTAAAGCGCTCCTTGAGGGCAAAGCACTGTACAACAAAACTATAAATTAGTAGTAACAAACAAGGGGTCATTGGAATAAAAAGTAACAATAAGAGCTGTAGATAGAGCCGGCACTCCAGTAGAGGGAAAGCAATTGTTTTTTTCACTAAAACAACAACAAAAAAACTTTAGTGTGGACTTTATTTACTTTCAAAGAAAGTTATTGTGTTAATTTAAATTGTACTAGGGAACGGCCGCCAACAAGCATCTACATGTTAATGTCAACTAAGAAAGCGAAGTTGTTTGAGGTCACAAGCAGCTTATGAGAATCATTCCCATTTAGCTCCTCCTCTCATTATTCTTTGTATACAAACATTACAATAAACCATTCGTTTGGAAGTTCCACTTCTGCGTGACTCCAAAGATTCATTCCAGGACATTCACACTGGTTTCCTGAAAAACACAAGCTTTAACTAACAAGGGCAGGATCTTTTCCTGCCTCCAAGGCACAAATCCCTAGACTCTCCTCCAAAAAAAAACTTCTATCCTCTTGATCAAACTTGCCTGTCAAACCTTCCAGCTGTGGTGAACTGCAAGCACCATCACAGTTCCCAAGTCGATGCTGAAAAGCATCCCTTAGGCTTAGGGGCATATTTATAAAGGTTTTCTTAAAAAAAAATTTAGGTTAACCTTTAGTTTTGTCTGATTTTCTTTAGTTCTTTAATACTGCCTCTTTTCAGCTTCTTAAATGGGGGCACAGAAACGAGCAGCCTAAAACACTATTGCTTTGTGAGACTGCATATTTATTGTTATATTTGTTATCTTTCTATTCAGGCCCTATTCTTTCTCAAGACACCACCTGGTTTCTAGGATAAACTGGACCATAGCAACTGGATAATGCTGTAATTTCTAACTGGAGAGCTGCTAAAAAAAAAAAAAAACACAAAACATCATGACTACAGGGGAAAGCAGCAGGTACAACTGCATCTGGGCCTGACGCCCCCCCAATAGGGCCCACCATAGACACCACCACAGACACCACGCACACAACATGTAGGCCCTATGGTAAGAGAGTGAGCACAGCGCTTGTTCCATAGTGAGGGGGGCAGATTTGTGGCGGGGGGGATGCAGCTTTGCAACTAGGCCTGTAGTTCCCTAGTTATACCATTGCCACAAAGAGTACGAAATTAAGACAAAATGCAAATTGTTTCCAAACTTCACTATCTACATTATACTAAAAATAAATTTAACGGTAAATTGCCCCTTTCACCAGTGTCCTAGGACAAGTCCCACAAAGTCTTAGCCTGCAGTCCCTTCCCACCAGGATCTCCAGGTGTTTAAGGCCCTTTACCTTTCTCATGATAAGGAAGAGTGTACATCACAGTTGATGGCATTGGTGGTTCACAAGCTTTGCTGTTCTATAAAAATAGTAACTATAGTAACCATATGGATAAATATAGTAACTATATGGATAAGCCTCATCTTGTCACTTTTTTTTTTTAAAAAAAAAAATTATTGTGCATTTGGCTACTGTAGATATTCATATATACAGCAGCCACCTTAAAGGGGTTGTTCACATTTAAATTAACTTTTAGCATGATGTAGAGAGGTTTCAAATTTTTAATTATTTGTTGCTTTTGAGTTATTTACCTTTTTTTATTCAGCAGCTCTCCAGTTTGAAGTTTCAGCAGTCTGGTTGCTAGGGACCAAATTACCCTAGCAACCATTCACTGATTTGAATAAGACACTGGAATATGAATAGGAGAGGCCTGAATAGAAAGACAAGTAAACAAAAGTAGCAATAACAATGAATGTGTAGCCTTAAAGGAGAAGGAAAGGCATCGTACACTTGGAGGTGCCCAATGTTAGGCACCCCCAAGTGATTGTATTGAATTACCTGAAACCACCGGGCCGGTGCTCAGCAGAAAACTGCACCAGCCCGGGGTTATACCAGTTTGCACCTTTAGTGCTTCTCTTCCGTCTTCTGCTTTCTTTACGCAGCTGCGCATGCGCAGTAGAATGAGAAGCCGAACTTTAACTTAAAGTCAGCTATTTCGTTCAACTGCGCATGCGTTTGTCCCGGGAAATTTGAAGAAAGAATAAGCCTTTCCTTCTTCTTTAAAAAGCATTTGTTTTTTAGATGGGGTCAGTGACCTCCTATTCGAAAGCTGTAAAGAGTCAGAAGAAGAAGACAAATAATTCAAAAACGATGAAAAATTAATGAGGACCAATTGAAAAGTTGCTTAGAATTAGCCATTCTATAACATACTAAAAGTTAATTTAAAAGTGAATCACCCCTTTAATTTGCTGAGCTATTTATCTTTTGGTATGGCAAGCTCTACATGCCCACTTAGGTCAGAGACTAAAGCACTAAGCCAGGCTAAAACATTTCCAGAGCAGCTTTCAGGACCAAGATAATTAAAAAGTGTAATTATAAACTGTAAATAGAGACATGGAAGGCTTTGTGCAAGGCCTACTGCCTGTTGTAAGGACACATCATTTACAAATTGCATTGATTGATGTGCACTGCAGTTACATGTGTTTTGTGAAATTCAAATGCACTTAATGAAAACTATAACATGTCACAACAAAAAGACTTGTTCTTGAGAAAAAAAAACAGCTAAATAAAGTCGCCAGAGGATGCTGGGAAGTGTTGCTTAGATACAGCCCAGGGTGAAGATCACGGCTCTGAAATCATTACTGTGGGAGTTTTATTTAGATCGCTGCAATGGGAAGGGCCGTGGATGAAATCCCAGAAAAATAGCTTCATGCATGCAACAGAAAAGAGGGAACAATGCTCCTTTTGTCACTATGTAATGATGCAATTGTTCTTCATTCTGCACAGGAACAAGCCAAGTGCAATCAAGGTAAAGGTCTGAGGAGGATGTGTGCTCAGTATTATGTACACAACACATAAGGGAAAAAAAGGCCTTCAGACTGTCCTGCCAATAGGCTTTCTCTTTCCGTTGAAGGGGCATGTAAGTCAGTTGAACAACGATCAGATAAGTGACAGTTGCACATTCTTTCATTCACGCTGTGGATGATTTAGAGAGGGCAGCTCAGGGCTGGAGCAGACACGTGAGTCAGCAGCAGCTGCCTGTAGGAAACTGCTGACAGGCTGTATTGTTCTCGCAGACACAAACCAATACACACACATCTACCTCATAAATACTAGATGGTTTTATGTAAATGGGACACAGGCACACCTCCACACTAATGCTTTCTGTTTCCCAAGGCAAGGTCAACATTAACCTCTGATGCAAAGACTGAAATGAGTGTCTTGCAAGGGAGAAAATGCAGGTTTCAACTAGAATATTTCCCCTTTCTATAAAGCTAATTATTCTGCCTATTTGTCACTGAAAGGAATGTCTCCAAGACAAAAACTCTGCAATGTTATATGGTGATATTAATCCCAGCGTGCCATCAAACTTTTCCACACTGGCTGCCCCAAACAACACACATTGAGAATTCCCAGAGAAGATTGTATGATGTACATATATATGCATATGTTAATGTGTAAGATACCATGTTTTGGCTTCTCACTATTTGCCTCATTTACACTATAAGCAAAAAATATCTGAAGGGACACAGGTTTAAAAAGAGAATGAAAAATCCTGAATAAATTTAGTTAAGCTCCCTAATGCAATGAATAGAAACACTGTATAATTCACACATATATCAGCCTTATAGCCTGAAATATCAAAACATAGCAGCAATAATATTTTGAATATTAACATGATCACACCCTTCCATATCATCTGATACTGTGCAATCTTGACTTTCATACCTATGCATTAATTTGCATGTGTGTGCTCCAACACTAGCAGGAGAGCAGTAAATAATGCAGAAGTGGGCAAGTAGAGGTGATCTAAATCATGGAACCAGACTGCAGCTCAAACTTAGAGCAGCAATTCCTTTTCGGTATTCAGTGGTGTGTGGGTTAATACAAACCAGCTACAAATGGTAATCCTTTAGTGACAGAAAGAGCTAAAAAATGGGGCGATCCCCAACAAGATGAAATGTATTTTTGTGTTCTGGGTCTTTTTGGCAGATGGATCAATCAAAATGTTGCTCTGGGGAATGTTTTTTTTTTTAAACCACAAGACTACACAGCAGTGAGCTTCCTCTTTTTTATTACTATGTGCTTATGAAACTGAAATATAATGTAAGCAAAGACTGTAAATCCAGTGTAGCCGATGGATACAATGATAATACGTATGACAAACATGTATAACAAACAACAGACCTTTCCACTGGTGCCTCAAACAGCTGTTGTAACAACCTGCCCAGAAATTGTAGCCTTATTGTAAGATTCCATCTAAAGTCAATAGGAACATTCTTAGCCATGTCCAAGATTTAAAGGTGCTGTCACGAACACGGTACTTCCAACCGCACGTGACTTTAGGTGTGGCTATCAGGGGTCACTCACTCAGTCTCTCACCCACCTTGCACACAGGTTAGACTAACACAAAAGCACCCCAAACACCAACCAACACCCACAAACTCATTCGCTGCCACCATCTATCATTCACAGGCGATAGAAACCTAATGTGACTATTCCCCTGTTCTCTCTAACAGGTAATAACTCACAATACACCAATGCAATACACACTCTCTCACTATAGTCAGTTAGTTCCTACTGACTCAACAAGTACTTCAGTATGCAGAGGGTTAAGGCTCAACTCTTTCAGGCTAGGTTCGTTTAGAGCATCAAAGACAATCTTATTAAATTCTCTTTAATATTATAAAAGGTATAACAGTGCAATATACAAAAAGATGTTACAAAAAGAGACATACATTCAATAATACGATTACAAACAGTTGTAAAATAAAAGGGAAAACATGGAAAACCTATACTTAACTTCAAAGATATAGAATTCCTGGTCCTGGAGGCAAGGGGAAACAAACGGGATAACTTCCAATCGCAATTGGTCCTCCAAAGTAAATCCAAAGTTTAGTCAGAAGAGCTGACTATTTATTAGTGATTTCAGGGCATCAGGTAACTGCACACTCCCCCCTCCCTCAGGAATGTAAGGGGGTGTGGCCTAGCAGGACACAGATTGAGTTTTTATGACCTCCTGTGAGTAGGAACTGGACCAAGAATATAATGACCATAACTCCTTATTGGAACATAGGAGAGAGATGATATTATATTCATTGGTTATTAATTCTCTCAGGGATTCCATAGATACTAAACATCAATACTTTGTGACCTGCCCCTGCCCAGATATTCACATCTAATATACAGAGTACCAAACCTAGTCATGTTTGGACTCGTTGGAAAGATGAAATTGCCTTGAACCCATCATCAGTTTTTTATACTGTTGGTACAACAGGTCTGGGTTCTGTAAGGATAAATATATTGGAGTATACATTATATGTAACCTTTACTTCACCTTTGAGGGTCTTGCTGGGAACTTTAAGTTCTCACTCCTTGGGCTTCCCCCTCCCCATGGAATGGCTCTTATCAGCCAGGACATGGAGGAGGGAATTACAGCTCTGACCCCTCTGACCATAGTGAAAAGAGGCCTGTTATGTGTCTGATTTAGATGCTGGTAGAAATATTTCTCATGATACCTTGGCCTGTTTTATTAACTATTACAGGCCTGTATCATGACACCTCCCCTTTTTAGAGTGAGCAAGGGGAGATTGACTTACAGGTCACTCTTAACCTTGCCACAATAAAAACATAAATCCATAGCCATAGCCAGGTCATTATCGAAATATCCATTCATATTATACAGTATGAGGGATCAGGCTACCTCCCAGGCCTAAAGTCTTGTTCCTTGAGGGCTGTATCAGTATAATCCCAGGTACTGGACTGGTTTGATGTAGGTATACTTCCCGTTTTGCCTCTATCTGCACTGTCTCTGGACAGAGTGCAGGTTTGCATAGTAGGCAATGGTCTATCACTGCTCTCCTCAGGCATCTGACCTATTCCTCCCACCTTGTTCACTGAGGGGCCCTCCAGCCTATCTCTAATCTCCCATTCCCTGGGCCTAGACATAGAAACTAGCTGGCGGCCTCCCACCTTGTTCACTGAGGGGCCCTCCAGCCTATCTCTAATCTCCCATTCCCTGGGCCTAGACATAGAAAGTAGCTGGAGGCCTCCCACCCCCTTGATGCCACCCTGGTCTCCACTGACCTGCTTAGTCTTGGGTTGGCATAAACCACTGGGCTCGTCCTTAATACTCTGGACTTCTGGAAAAATTACTTTGTTGCTATCTGACTTGGGAGCAACTCCTGGTACTGTCAGCCTTTCCTCCTTAGTACTGACCACCTTAGCCCCCCTCAGTACTGGTTCTGGCATGAGGGCTATTCCTGGCCCACCACTACCATCACTCTCCCCAGTCTGAGTGGCATTATCCACTAGGACCCTACTCTGAGTCCTAACCACCTGTCCCTCATGCTTCTGCACTGACTCCTGAGCTTGGCGTAGCTGCTGACCCCCACTCAAGACTTCAGGCATTTTGGGTACAGGATCAGGGATTACACGCTGGAAATCCCTCACTGCCGGTATACTACCGGGCTGCACCAGGGAGACTCCTAGGGGAAACCTCTCCTCCCCCTCTCCCTTCTTATCCCTACTTTGGGACAACACTGGTTCAGGCACTGGTTGACTCTGGCTCCTGCCTCCCAGTCCTCCCTCCCAGTTACTTTGCTGCATTGTACTTTTTACAATTACCTGTTGAGGTGGGTGGCCACACTCCAGCGCGGCTGGACCTAGTGAGACCTGGTCATAGGGCACAAAAGCAGTTATCATGTAACCCAAATCATTCCCCAACAAGACATTTACAGGAATTTCATTAGTTACACCCACTTCCCTTAGACCTCTCCCCGCACCCCAATCCAAGAAAACTTTTGCCACAGGCACCTTTGGGTGGCTCCCACCCACTCCCTTTATGGACAAAGTCTTTCCAGGTATAATGTCCCCAGTTTTTATCATCTCTGGACGCACCAGAGAAAAATTAGAACCTGAGTCTCTTAGTCCCTGAGTCACTTTGTCCCCCACAATCACAGACTGCATATGATGATGTAGATTCTCAGGCTTACCAGACACAAGCATCACAACAGGCTGTCCAGGTGAAGTTGGTTCCTTCTTATGTGGACAGTCAGTCCTCACATGGCCCATCTGGTTGCAGGAAAAACATCGGCGGGTATCCTTTTGCCCCACAGCTGCAACAGACCCCCCAAAATATGAATTCTCACCAGACTGTGGACTGCTTTGTGCGATTCCTCCTGTTGATCGCTCCTTGTAGCTTGGTACAGATGCTCTGCGGTGCTCTGGCATCCGACTAGCTGCATAAGTATCAGCAAGCTTAGCAGCCTGGTCTGCTGTTTTAGGCTCCTGGTCCATAACAAACTGCCGTACTTCCAATGGACATATGTGTAGAAACTGATCTTTGACCATCAAATCAGTTAAATCCTCAATTGTGGTAACATCCAGTCCAGAGACCCATTGCTTAAAGGTAGTTTTCAAACTACTTAGGATATCTGCATAGCTGTCAGCAGGGCCTTTTTGTAGGGAACGAAACCGTTTCCTATATCTTTCTGGAGTAAGATTATACCGGTCAATTAAGGCTTGTTTGATAGCATCATAATCCCCATCGAGCTCTGGTGGTAAATCCACAAAGGCTTCCAGGGCTTTGCCTTTTAACCCTGGGGTAAGGTACTTTGCCCATTGTTCCCGGGGCAGTTGGTACTGTCTACAAGTCCTCTCAAACCCACGCAGGAAGGTGTCCATATCTCCATCCTTCTCCATGGTCGGGAATTTGTCATGGGAAATATGGAAAGGATGGGCCACCCTGGGTTCCATGGACGGTAGGTGTGAGTTTTGTTGCTGGAGCTTTGCTAACTCCAGTTGATGCTGTCGTTCTGCCTGCCTTTCAGCTGCTGCTGCATCTCTTTCAGCTGCTGCTGCATCTCTTTCTGCTGCTGCTGCTGCTGCTGCTGCATCTCTTTCTGCTGCTGCTGCTGCTGCATCTCTTTCTGCTGCTGCTGCTGCTGCATCTCTTTCTGCCTGTTGATATTGCAGGATAAGTTGAAGACGCAGCTGGGGGTCATCTGAACCCAACAATTGCAAAGCTGCTTGCAGGGATGAATTCCTGTCATCCTGCCCACTGCAGCTAGAACTGTCCTCTCGCTGAGAGGATCCAGGAACAGAGTTCATCACTGGGACATCCTGAGTTGCATAGTCTCCTGACTCAGGTGTGTAGTTCTGCTGCTCCTTTTCCACCAAGGCACAAATCAACATTTCCTTCGATTTGTCCACTACATCAATTCCTCTTTGCTCACAGAGATTGATGAGGGTCTCCTTGGTCTGCCTCTTGTAAAATGCTGCCATCTTGCAACACTTTGCCAAAATAAAAGATAGAAAAGAAAAACAAGAAGGGAAGGGAAACTGTTTGCAAGTATGTCTTAATAAAAATAGTATGCACTGAGTTTGTCTTTGAAGACTGTATACTCCTCGCAAGGATTTACAGTTCTTTAGTGCAAGGTTTAATGACTTAACCCAAGCACTAATGCTCTAAATAAAAAATATGCCACCGCTGCCTACCAATCTGTCACGAACACGGTACTTCCAACCGCACGTGACTTTAGGTGTGGCTATCAGGGGTCACTCACTCAGTCTCTCACCCACCTTGCACACAGGTTAGACTAACACAAAAGCACCCCAAACACCAACCAACACCCACAAACTCATTCGCTGCCACCATCTATCATTCACAGGCGATAGAAACCTAATGTGACTATTCCCCTGTTCTCTCTAACAGGTAATAACTCACAATACACCAATGCAATACACACTCTCTCACTATAGTCAGTTAGTTCCTACTGACTCAACAAGTACTTCAGTATGCAGAGGGTTAAGGCTCAACTCTTTCAGGCTAGGTTCGTTTAGAGCATCAAAGACAATCTTATTAAATTCTCTTTAATATTATAAAAGGTATAACAGTGCAATATACAAAAAGATGTTACAAAAAGAGACATACATTCAATAATACGATTACAAACAGTTGTAAAATAAAAGGGAAAACATGGAAAACCTATACTTAACTTCAAAGATATAGAATTCCTGGTCCTGGAGGCAAGGGGAAACAAACGGGATAACTTCCAATCGCAATTGGTCCTCCAAAGTAAATCCAAAGTTTAGTCAGAAGAGCTGACTATTTATTAGTGATTTCAGGGCATCAGGTAACTGCACACTCCCCCCTCCCTCAGGAATGTAAGGGGGTGTGGCCTAGCAGGACACAGATTGAGTTTTTATGACCTCCTGTGAGTAGGAACTGGACCAAGAATATAATGACCATAACTCCTTATTGGAACATAGGAGAGAGATGATATTATATTCATTGGTTATTAATTCTCTCAGGGATTCCATAGATACTAAACATCAATACTTTGTGACCTGCCCCTGCCCAGATATTCACATCTAATATACAGAGTACCAAACCTAGTCATGTTTGGACTCGTTGGAAAGATGAAATTGCCTTGAACCCATCATCAGTTTTTTATACTGTTGGTACAACAGGTCTGGGTTCTGTAAGGATAAATATATTGGAGTATACATTATATGTAACCTTTACTTCACCTTTGAGGGTCTTGCTGGGAACTTTAAGTTCTCACTCCTTGGGCTTCCCCCTCCCCATGGAATGGCTCTTATCAGCCAGGACATGGAGGAGGGAATTACAGCTCTGACCCCTCTGACCATAGTGAAAAGAGGCCTGTTATGTGTCTGATTTAGATGCTGGTAGAAATATTTCTCATGATACCTTGGCCTGTTTTATTAACTATTACAGGCCTGTATCATGACAGGTGCAATAACTATTAATAAACATGGCACCAGTTTTTGTGCCGAATAACATTTAACAACCATTCACATTATGTTTGGAGGCAGTGATGGATAAGTGTTTCCCACTGAAACTGTTCCTTCTGTCCCATAAAACTGTATATTAGTCACCACAAAATTGATTATATCAGAAATAATGATGGGTGAATTTATTCACCAGGCGTGAATTCGCAGGCAAATTTCCACGTTTTGCCGACGACTAATAAATTTGTGAAATTGCAGTGCACATTCACCAGCGAACGCAACGTTTTTAGAACGCCGGTGACAATTCCAACGCCACCAACATTAAACACACGCCCATTGCCTTTAATGCGTGTCAAATTGTCGCCGGCATCAATTCATGAATTTCGCTGGAAATTCGCAAATTTTTCGCCAAAGCGAAATGGGACAAATTCGCCCATCAGTATTCAGAAACAAAGCAGAATTTTTAATTGATTATATTTTCGCAATAGTTACCCTTTAAAAGAAATGTAAACCCTGCCAGTGGTTATGTACTTTCGAATGCTTTGTATTGTCCTTTTTCTATCCTCCCTAACATGTATTATGTGAGGATATTACTGTGACAATAGTGTTGGAAATTTGTTTAAAAAAATAAATAAAAATATGCATAAACCCAAATATAAAAACGCCTTATATTATGAATGTAATTGTAAGTACAAAAGTTGCACATTTTCAGTGGGTTTTAAAGATCTCTCTCTCTCTAAATGGTATTAAAATTAGCACCTGTCTATCCCTTTCCATGCTCTGCTCTACTTATTTTGACTTTTGAAACAATGTAGCAGAACCCAGCACAGAAAACCACATGTGAAGAAACATGCAAGACTGCCTTCTGCTACCTTATTTCAATAGACACAACCAACAGTGCAGAAAGACAGAGAAATTCCACTTACAGTTATTTACAAATAACTTTAAAACCACTGCAAATATTATATCAACCTATTTTTCTAAAGTTACTTAAAAAAACAAACATTTTCTTGCATTTGGCAAAATGTTATTTTTTTTTAGTTCACACCTGTAACAGATACCGTTATATAAAAGACACTACAGGTATGGGACCTGTTATCCAGAACGCTCGGGACCTGGAGTTTTCCGGATAATGGATCTTTTTGTAATTTGGATCTATACACCTTAAGTCTACTAGAAAATCATGTCAACATTAAATAAACCCAATAGGCTGGTTTTGCTTCTAATAAGGATTAATTATATCTTAGTTTGGATCAAGTGCAAGCTACTGTTTTATTATTACAGAGAAAAATAGATTTTTAGACATTTGGATTATTTTGATAAAATGAAATCTATGGTAGACAGCCTGGATAACGGGTTTCAGGATAATGGATCCCATAACTGTATTTGTTTAAAATTTACGCATTTTTATATATTTTGGTTTAATTTTATAAGTATTTTTAGTTACAGCTGCACAGTTGCTCAATATTCAAATTTCTAATAGTATTTAGTTTTATAAAAAGTTGCTTTAATGTTGGTTCTTTTGCCTTTCATTCCTATCACAATCACTCTGCAATAGGTTTCAAGGATCTCTGACCACTGTGGTTCCATTTCTCTGTTATTAAGGAAGCTAGAAAATATACCATAAAACACGAGGACCCGCTTATTTGTGAGAGAAAGAGATACATATCTGTTCAATTAAACTTCTCTGTGTAAGAGCCAAAGTCACTATTTCAAAATTTCAATAAACTGTTACTTCCAAAGGCTATTCTACTTTAACAAATATTAAACATTATTTTAGATTTTTTAAAAATGCCCCTATTATTGATAAACATATATTTAACACAAACCAACACCAGTGTTTTTTAGTGTAATGTAAAAATGTACTGAAAACTATAAAACAGATCTACTGGAGATGACAAAAGTCAGAGATTTCATTTTGTCTGGTGTATGGATTTGCCACCGGCTGTAGAGACCAAAACGTTTTACTTTAAAAACAAATGTAAAAAACATTACAACTTTTATTATATATGAAAGTTAAGTAACTATCAATGTTTTGGAAAACACAAGCACTATATGAAACACAGATGCATAATAAAGGTATGGGTTCTGTTATCAGGAAATCCATTATCCAGAAAGCTCAAATTTACGGGAAGCCCATCTCCCATACACTCCATTTTAACCAAATAATCCACATTTTTAAAAATGATTTCCTTTTTCTCTGTAATAATAAAACAGTACATTGTGCTTAAAGGGGTGGTTCACCTTCAAACAACTAGTTGTTTTCCAATAGATCACCAGAAATAATGACTTTTTCCAATTACTTTCTATGTGTCACTGTTTTTCTAATATTGAAGTGTAAAGCGTCTTTTATCACCTTCTAAAGCAGATCTGGGAGGGGGGGGTCACCGACCCTGTAACCTGTTCTAAATGAATACATTTAGTTGATACATTTCTTATCTTTGTCCCTGCTGAGCAGAATCTCTGAGTTTCACTACAGGCAACTGTTAGACTTGATACAATAGTTGTCAATACTCCAGAGATGCTGGTAAGAGATGTATCAATTAAATGTTGCAATCTGAAAACAACTGAACTGGAAAAATTGTTAGGAAGGTGAACAACCCCTTTAATAAAAAACAAGATATCATTAGTACTACACTATTAGTACTACACTATTGAGTTCATTAATGTTTACATGATCTTCTAGAACACTTAAAGGGCACCAGTTGGGCTAAAATATTATTCCCAACCAAAAGTGTGGGCTAATAGAGACTACACTCCAGTTGGGAGTAACAGCAGATTGTGGCACCCCCTCACTATGCACATGCGTGTGCCCCAACATCAACGCTAGTACCAGGAGCTCCCTCCCGGTGCGAGTGACCTATCGCTGGTGGGGAGCAAAAAAAAAAAACTACTGTTACCCCCAACCGGAGTGCAGGCTCTATTAGCCCCACCTTTGGTTGGGGATAACATTTTAGCCCAACAGATATGAAGATCCAAATTACATATATTGGGTATGCACATTCAAAGAAGTATACAAACAAATGGTGGTATAAAAAAGAATCTCTTTATATCCAGATTACATAAATGGTCCCCAAAATTCTGGATAACAGGTCCCACACTTGCACTGGCAATCAAAGTTTCAGTTGCATTAAAAACAGCAAGTTTTATGGGACACCTTGTATAAGGTCTCATCTAATGCCAAGTCTGCATTTTATGTTGACAGGAATTTCATGCTCTGATCTAGATCCTTTTGTAGCAAAACACATTCATACTGTGAGATAGGAGTTAATGTTGTGACAAAATATAAAAATAAATCCACTCACTGAGAGCTAGCTCATGCCGAGAAGAAAGAAAATAAGGGGACCAATTTAGCTGCAAAGCTTAGTCAGCCGTTTCAACAATGATCCTCAAGCCCATTTCAAGGTTGAAGGTCAACCTCCATTTAGCCACAATATTTCTTTAACAACCCACTGTATTTTGACAGATCACATAACTCCACGCACTATGGATGCACAGCTGATACAGGCAAAGTAAACTTCATGATGGTATAATCCATTTAAAGTCAGCAAAGCCTGTTAGACACAATGAGCTGCTTCTAGCTCATACTTTTTTAAACAGAGATTTATTTATATCATATAGGATGTTCGGGGATTGCTGGAGGTTACACTGTAACAACAGATAAGTGTATGGAGAACTCTCAAACAGGTATGAACAATGTACAGTATGGAGAACTAAAATACATCCAACAAAAACGGCAGATATTGGCAGAGACAGTTGAAACTAGCTGCCCTAGCATGTAAAACTATGAAGGCTTGATTTATTTTAAAACAGATCAATGATTCCAAGCCAAGGCATGACTTTTACCTACAGATTCACAGTTACTCTCTACATTCCCTTCATATTGCCGAATCACAAATTGCTATATGGACTTCTTCTGATTCAACAATATAAAGTGAAAATGTATTATGCAGATTCACGAAAATCCACAATATTCTCTTTTTGTATTGAAAGAGTCAATATTATTGTTGTAGTTCATGCAACAAATCTAGAATTCCTTTCAGAATTTTTACTAGAAAATTCCTACCAGCTGTTGATTACTGGACCTGGGGACCTTTACTACGTTATCGAATAAACACACAACTCTTCCAGATCTCAAATGACTACTAAATTTTGGTGCTATTTACTGAAACACTTCTTACAGAATTTATTTATAAACTATTTGATGTAGTGTAGCGATATATTTACATTTTTGTAGGTGGATTTTTTTACAATTAAACATAAATCTAGAATTCAAAAATAAGAAACAGAATAAAAAAAGATGATGTAGAGAATATTTAGATAAGACACATTAATTCTGACCTTTTGCTATGACCTGCTTCAGACCTAGACAAGGGGGAAAATACAGGGAAAATTCCAAATCAATGTAAAATCCAACATCGCAACTGCTTGTGCATCATCAGACCTCAACACAGCACAAACGACACCCACACAGACTGCTAGCATGAGAATAAGTCATTATCTATACTTTCCCTTTTGTCTTTTCAAACATGGGGAAACACTGGGGGTAATTTAGTAAAAGTCACAAAGTTTTCAGCAGGTCTGCTTACCCAAAGCAGTTTTTATCTGCTAGCCATCTGTTTAAACGGATTCACCTGACTGGTTGGCTATGGGTTACTAGACAGCACAAACTTTACAATGGACTACACACTGCATATGTTAGGCTCCCAGCAGGAGAGTACGTTCAGCGTGTCAGAACTACAACATTTGGGCATCTGCCCATAGTGTTTTGGTAACAAGCAGGATGTTACTGCAGATCGCATTATGTTTACTATTATCCCCACTGGGGAGGTGAATTTACTATTTATGTTTTGCAGCAGAGTGTTATTATCCTTCTCGCTTAAATACACTCGACAGAGGAAATCTACTGATAAAACAGTTTGAACCGCAATGGTCAGAGCCGAGGAAACATATTTTGCTGATGAATCGACATTTGAGAAGTGGCATTAACCCCACTGCTTGGAAATTCAGCTGTAATGGTGACTAAGCGGCATCGCGGAGCATCAGCTTGGCAGTTGTGCTTTTGGGTCAGCGCAAAATATTACTGACACCACAAAATTAATGTGGGTTTTTCTCAAGGATGATCTATTGGGTGAAGGGGTAGACATTATCAATATCGCCTATTTAATATTATGCAGTTTAAAACAAATGCCTGCTGTCACTGGTAATGCATACAGCATACTATGTCTGATTCCATGCATGAAATCTTTGCATATCAACGTAAATAAGCAGCCATTGATATGCTGGTGATCTGGACACCAATCAGAGGCAATGTAGTTTAACAAGGATGTGACATATGCAGAGAAAATGTTAGTTTCATACTGAACCCAATATAACTAGAGGCTATAGGGTAACACTGATTGACCTGCAGTGCTTTTGAATAGGTTGATCTGCAGCTCCCACAGCACACACAGGCAAGCAAAGGTTTTCTGGGGAAGCTAAAAGATCTATTCTACACCAACAACAGATGGAGATCTGAAGGTCAAAGTCTGCTGATCTATGATGTGTGACAAAATCCAGCAGGCAACCTATAGAAGTGATCTCCCACCCTGCAACCTATATGGTCTGTGCAGCAGCAGCGCTGCCAAGATGAATGAACGCACATTGCAATCCTTCTTAGAAGGTGTTAGATAAAGGCACTTCAGTGAAGATTTTCTCTTAACACTTTACATGCCAAAGCATGCAGTGTTAGTTAGGTAAACGCTTCATTCACTGGTATTGTTAATAACTGGCTCTGGCTTTGCCAACACTAAGCACTGAGTAAAAGTAAAAAGCCGCTGCTCAATGTGCTGAGTAGAGCTTCCAGGCTGCAGTCATGGGCAGCTACACTGAGCTGAGCAGAAGCAACTAGCAAGTGGCAGTGAGCAAAGCCGCTTCACCTTGTGCTACCCTGCCTGCTGCTGCTGCCTGCATAACTCACTCATTAGCTCATAGAGACACCTTGGGCTGCCCTGCCACACACAGCTGCATATTGTTTTCCAGCAGCCACTCAGGAGTTAAAGGCAATACAATAGTAAATATGACATTTGCCTCCTCCTCTGTATAAGCAGAACACAACAAGAGCCAAGCTGGGCTTATCCTACTGCTCCCATAGGGCAGCGCTGACCCTACACTGACAGCAGGAACCGCAAGGAACACGTCTGGGATGTCTATGGGCGCTATAACAATGCAGCTGCTGCGCGCAGTGAGGGCCGGAAAAGCGCACATCATATATACGAATATAGCACCAAATGTCCGGCAGAAGCACCGCTAGAATTTATTGGACTACAAATCCCAGCATCCCTTAACATCCGAGGAGCACACAGTGCTTCACATCCAGGCAGCAGTTTGACATCCCGCCCCCCCCAGCCAATGGACTCACCTCCCGTGCACTTTCAATTCCTCCTTCTTTCACTTCATCTGCTATAGCTGTGGCTTTCCCGGCGGACCGTAAAGAGACCCATCACATGGCGCGACCGCCGCTGCTTTTTTATGTTGTTGTTCCCAGCAGGAGCCAAGGAGAGCTGCTCAATCACACCCACCCCCACCGCCTTGCAAAGAGGAAAGCTTTCCGAGGGGAGACGGAGCTGCTCCCGCTGCAGCGCTTGTTTGCGGCTGATGTTTGCGTGCGGAGGTGCAGTTGTTGTTGTCAGTGCAGGCTGTGCCACGGATGCTCTGAATGGACAGATTCAGCTTAATGAGCCTGGGTTGCGCTGTAGTACAAGCATGGCCACTCGCCTGTGTGTTTGTGTATCTCCCACAGTGTGTGACTGCCCCTTTCTCCCTCCTGATTGCCAGGCAGCGTGTGTGACTGCCGTGTGTTTGTTGCTCTCTCAATGACCCGCCCACCCCTCAACCTCTCTGCCTCCCTGCTTGTTTATTGGCTGCCCAAATCGGCTCGGAGACTCGTTACTGACATCTACTGTGAGCTCCTGAGGCGGAGTGTCACATATCCTGTGCTATTGTGACTCACTACACAATGGAGGCATTGTTTACAACAATATTGATTCCCCCCTTCCTTCATGGGAATCTAATGGTTGCTCCCAGCACTCTACTCCATGTACTTGCCATTTCATTTCAACTGACACTGGAGGGAGCTTGCTCTTTTGTTTTCTTCGTGCACCAAACGCATTTATTTACACATAAAAATAACAGATAAAAAACAAACAAACAGATACAAAAAGTATTGTAGAAGTGATGCCTATATTGGCTAACAATAAAAATACATTGCAATTTAGGTATCACTTCTACAATACTTTTTGTATTTGTTTTTTTTATATCTCTTATTTTTGCTACTGGCAAACACAGTTCCACGGTTTTTATTTTGTATTTACACACATAAAAAGTGCACTCAGTTGCACTTAATAAAGTCACTTATTTTGCTGCTGCCTATAATGGCTGTAAACTTGTGGAACTATTGAAAGAATGAAAAGCTGCCCATGAATCTGTATCACCCTTGCCTGCTTTAATATTGTACTCTGTAATCTGGGGCGCTCCACCAATGAGGCGGCAGCACCCTCCTGGTTGCCAGGGGTGGCAACTAAAAGCCAAATTTCCGTTTTTCAACCCGTAAATTCAGCTCTTCTAGTGCAAAGACCACAATTGCACTCTCTGTACTAGCGACCTGGACTGCCCTGACCCCCTCCAGTGCAACGTGGACCGCCCCCAACCCCCTCCGGCGCGATGTGGACGACCCCCTCTGGCGCCAAAAAGAAAGGCCGTCTCAGGCGGCAAAATGGCCAGGATTGTCTGTAATGAAATGTTTATCTTATCTACAGTATCAATCACTATTTGCATATCGTTTGTATGATTCATGGATACACCCTTCTATTGAACAGTGCCGCAGGATACGTTGGTGCTTAATCATTGTGTGTTTATGATAATACTGATAATAAAATGATCAAGAATTTATAAAGAAGTAAAATATTCCACACCTCTCTATTTTTATACAAATATGAGTGAGACACTAAGGACATTTGTTTTCATATGTCACCATCAGTACTTGAGGATTTATAACCCCACTTAAGCAATAGATCACCATCGTCTTGGTTTTCTGCATGTTATTTTAATTTTTAGTATGTCATAGAATGGCCAAATCTAAGCAACTTGGTTTTCATTATTTATTTTTTTATAGTTTTATAGTTATTTGTCTTTTTCTTCTGACTCTTTGCAGCTTTCAAATGGGCGTCGCTGACCCCTTCTAAATAGTAATTGCTCTGTTAAGGCTACCTAGCCTTAGCACCCCTAGCAACCAGATTGCTTAAAATGAAAATTAAAGAGTCACTGAATAAAAAGCTAAATAACTCAAAAACCTTAAATAATAAAAAAAATTAAAACCAATTGCAAATTGTCTCTGAATATCACTCTCTACATCATAATAAAAGTTATCTCAAAGGCAAACAAACCTTTTAATATAGTTCTTAGTGCTCCAATGGCTCCTAGGAAATGGGATCATCATAAACATGCAGGATGACATTTTGGTTTGGGAAGGGTAACAATGAAAGGCTTATACTAGAGAACAAACTGGAGAATTATACACGAATATGCAGTATTTATTGCACAAGATGCATCTGTTTAAGATGCTTCATTACTCCATGTCTTAATTAAACATATACACATTAAAACTATGTACAGTACAGATTTGGGACATGTTATTGGAAAACCCGCTATCCAGAAAGCTTCAAATTACAGGACAGCCATCAACTATAGACTCCACTTTATTCAAATAATTCAAATGTTTAAAAATGATTTCCTTTTTCTCTGTAATAATAAAAACAGTACCACTGGTGTAACTATAGAGGAACAGACCCCCATGGTCATTGGGGGGCCTGGGACCTCAGGGTCTGTTTCCTCTATAGTGTTTAAATCCTTCCCCGCCAGTTTCTTTTCCCTTAAATTGACGCACTCAAGCATCAGCGAGCAGCAGGGGGTGGAGGGATGGTAAAAGCAGGAGTCCCTATGTGAGCCAGCTCCTCCGAATATTGTTTGTTATGCCACTGAATCGTACCTTGTACTTGATCTCAACTAAGATATGAATTACTCCTTACTGGCGGCAAAAGAATCCAAGTACAGGTATCTCATTCCAGTGCTCTGACATACACACAATAGGCTTAACTTGTTCGAAAGTGTAGCCACATTAACAATAGATATCACTTGCAAACAGAGATCAGAGCTAATGTACTATTCCATGTTCTGAAATAAATACCACAAGCAGTGCTGTTGGTTCCCTTTACTACTAGTAAAGATTTCATGATATTGAATATTTGAAGGCTCTAACATTTAATTTCAGATAATTTGTTTCTCTCCTAGGGCTGTATTTAAGTCCGATGCCACCAGGCCCGGA
The DNA here is from genome assembly GCF_017654675.1 of Xenopus laevis. Lineage (NCBI taxonomy): Eukaryota > Metazoa > Chordata > Amphibia > Anura > Pipidae > Xenopus > Xenopus laevis. The sequence continues at coordinate 72,659,672 of NC_054380.1, read as the reverse complement.
CTGGGAGTCAAAATAGGCTTTGCCATTCCAAGTACACAGAGGCCCAAACAGCCCCCCACCAGCCCAAACAGCCCCCTACCAGCCCACTATATGGTATCTTTCTATTGAACGATACAGCAGCCCCTCTGGCATTTGCTAGAACCCACAGATTGCCAGTCTGGGCCTGGATGCCACCCTAGGCACCTGACCTAAACACGCCCCCTACACTGTGCGCATGACATCACTTCCGCCAACCAATTGCCTGCATGATCCCTTTATCTATAATACCCTCATTCATACTGTATGTATAAACTGCTGGTCTTGCTGTCATTTAACCACCCACAGTCTCAGTATTACCCTGTTGCTTTATCAGCTTTTTACAGAGGGAATTGTGTAATGCATTTTTAGATTGTATAGCCTTCCTCCATACACTACAGCTAGCTATGTTCAACCCTGTGTTCATTCCAGGAGTCTGATTCTCAACATCTGTTTCATAAAACCCTCTATAGATTATACCTTCTTACACTAATAAATGGATGTGATAAAGGCTGGGCAGTGTCAAGTCTATATAAATATCCCACCTAATCCAGCTACAACCCAGTATAACTTGCCTTTGTTATCATCTACTGAAGAGGCTAAATTAGTAGATTCCTTCCTAATTCCAGGGAATTTTAGACAACTAAGGTAAAAGAGCATGAGATGATGATTCTAAAACAGAATTTGGTTGCAGATCTGCATGTAACTGGTTTTCTCTCTAAATATTCAATTTCCATGGCTTCCTTAAACCAACACAGACCATCAGGGCCCTTCTAAACTGTGGGGCCGGCCCTTTTCCAAAGGCCCAAAGGGAAGAGTTGTCCAAAGGCCAGTTAGTGTGAGATTTGGGAAGGATGTTTATTGGCTCTAAGTATTACATAGGTTCCTATAAGTCCTATGGAGGATAGTAGGACTGACACAGCAGTTATATGTTGTTTCAGTTTCATTTTTAGGAACCAAGGAGAAACATAACCAATGCGACCATTTCCTGCTCTGTAAGAGCCTTATTCTAACTTCTCTCCCCCCCCCCTCTATATGTTATCCCTGCCAAATCCCTAGCCCAATACCCACAATAAAGATACACACAATGACTTTGTGGTTAATCTGTGCAATCCACAGCTTTATTAATAATTAGAAAAAACTGCGCTTTTTGATTGCAACGAAGGCAAAAAACCTCTGAAAAGCGAATTTACTTCACTAGAGGGAAAAATTCCTTCCTGACCCCTTAAAGGCGATCTGATTTGCTCCCACGATCAATGCGCCACATTGAATCAAGGGAAGCGGAGGGGGGGATGAATATGGTAAGGTAAGGGACTGCAGTGTAAGGATGAGAAAGAGAAGGCATGCATGCTGCATTCCTTTCCATTCCATTGGACCCCGGGCAGCCTGAGGGATGGAATGAAAAGGAATGCAGGGTCTACCAAGTGGCTTAAAGAAGTTCCTGTGTATAACACCATATTTTGGATAAAGGGGAGGAACCACTGGTGGAACTACAGTGGCTGAAAGTACCGCTGGTGAAAGTGCAGTGGAGGAAAGGGGGGCATCACTGGTGGAATTGAGATGCCCCATACTTACTGCTGTTTCCTGAGGATGTGGTTCCTAGACTGAGGTGCATCGGTATTTGGTACCAAGGAAACTGCTGGTGGTGCTGGTGTCATGTGCCGTTTGTGAGTTGTTCCGAGGACCATCTGTAAAACCAAACAAAATAACTCAGACTATGTATTTTTTTACCTTAGCAAGTGATATCCCTGTAAAATCCTTATACGGGTATGGGACCTGTTATCCAGAATGCTTGGGACCTGGGGTTGTCTGGATAATGGATCTTTCTGTAATTTGGATCTTCATACCTCAAGTCTACTAGAAAATCATGTAAACATTAAATAAACCAAATAGGATGGTTTGCTTCCAATAACTATATCTTAGTTTGAATCAAGTACATGAAACTGTTTTATTATTACAGAGAAAAAAGAAACCATTTTTAAAAAATTGGATTAGTTGAATAAAATGAAGACTATGGGAGATGAACTTTCCGTAATTCAGCTTCTTGGATAATGGGTTTCCGGATAACGGATCCCACACCTGTAATATTTAGGAGCACATTAAGCGCAAATCAGGTGATTAAGCAAGTGTGGAAAGAAAATGATGGATTGTATACTGCACCTGAATATCTCTCATTGTTCTTAATCAGTATGGCCTTGTTAATCTTCTCTAAATCTTTGTAGAGGTGTTTCAGGTGGGCCTTGATGTATCTGTAGTCCTGCCAGAACTCGTTCTTAAGGTGTTATTTCCACCATTTTGTAATCTCCATACAGTCCTTGGCCATCCACAGATCGTAGAGTGCAAACCTGATGTCATTGGTGATCTTGTCCCTGATGCACTCGAGATAAGGGCCCTTGAGTGGATCCTCAAAATCCCTGATCTCAAAGATGTCCAGATCAGACGAGATCCACCGTGAGAAAAATGTAAGAAGCAAGAAAACATTACGGTCAGGGCACACACTATGCTAAACCCTGTCAAATTTCTGTTTCATTTTATACACAGAAGATATGCCATGTTTAGCATTGGGTTAGCTCCTCCTTTAACCCCTTGGATACCTTTCTCAGCAGTCAGAAAATAAAATGAGGAAATTAGCTGTGAGCACCTTTACCTTTTCATAGCACCACTGGTAGTAAAGCCTGCTACTTGCACTCATGCCCATCTTTGAAGTTCCTGTAATATAAAATAGAGATTTGGGAAGGTTAGAGTTAACGTAAAGATGTAAGACCCCCAAATAAACACAATAAAGAGCAGAGGTAAAAACAGCAGCATATTTACACCTTATTTAATAAGAACCCTTTTCATTCAGAAACTATGGTTTTAATATGGTTACAATGAGAAACAAATGCTTACTTATGTATATATACCTCCCCACCAGCTCCCCATGTCCCCATTTTAAGACAATACCATCCCATTTTATTTGGTCCACAAATCAGCCCATAATTTCTGTCAGGGCCCAACCCCCCCCCCCCCCACACGTTATAAAAAGCTATTGATGGTCAGGGCCCCCTTCTAAGCTAAAAAAAACAAAACATTGGTGCCAGGGTCCCCCATGAAACTTTTTTTTAAAAAGCATTGGTGCCAGGGCCCCCCTTACAAGTAAAAAAAAAAATTGGGGCCCCAAAAAATATTTTTTAAAAAAAACATTGGGGGCAGAGGCCTATAGGATATTAAAATAATACATTGGTGGCCAGGGGATTAAAAAAAACCACAAATTTGTGCTCAGTAGAATTGATCTCATGGCTTCAGGACTTCAACTTCGCCTCCTTTCGTGACTTTAGGTCTTTCCGCTGCTTCAGGACTTCAATTTCGGCTGTTTTCGTGACTTCAGGTCTTTTGGGCGCTTTGGAACTTCGGCTATTTTCGTAGCTTAGGGTCTTTTTGCTGCTTCGGGAGTTCAGCTTTGGCTGTTTTTGTGACTTCGGGTCCTTTGGATGTTTGGCTTTTTGGCACTTCCGCATTTCGGCTGTTCAGAACTTGAAAAATGGCCGCACGGCTCGACTCTTAAGGGGGTCCGGCTCTTTCAAAAGTGCAGCACTGCTGGGCCCCCTTCATGCCTGGGACACTTGTCCCCCTGTCCCCCCAAATTGGTGGCCCTGGATGGAAAAAATGCAGGACCCTTACCTTCCTCCAAATAACCCACAATGGGTTGGGCAAGTTGTTCTTCTGCTCCTGATAAAAGTTGATAGTCTTTAAAAAGACATTTGTGTTTTTTCTTTATCTCCTTCTGCTCCTGGGAATTGCTGAGAATCGCTGAGAATCACTAGGAATCGCTCGTATTTCACTTTATGGGGAGAGAAAGAGAAGAGATTGTGAACTGAACCCTCTCTGCCATATATATCTGTATATACTGGATTTCCCTTAATAGCTCAATACTGCGCTACTGAATATGGTTGTGCCTTATAAATAACCAGTAACACCAATCAGCAGCAACTTTAATAGAATGAAGGAGCTGATTGGGAGAGACAGAATTCATTGGGGCAATCAAGGGCCCTAGACACCCCCGCTAATCAAGGTTGGGTCCTGGTGACACAATGCACAAACTAAATTAAATAACACTTGGAATCACCATCATTAATTTCTATGCCAATTGCTTTCAACAGGGCTCAATTAAATTGAATTTAGAAATGAACGGGAGTGATCATTTGGGAGTGAGCATTTGGTTGGCCATACACTGAACTGGAAATCACATGGGGACAAAACATCCCAAATCCCCCTCTGTGCCATTACAGTAAAGCTGAATGTTACTGGCAGGGTGTTATAGGGGCAGAAGACACTGGTTCCCATTAGAGGCCCAGGTGAGTAATGGGCCCACTGGGGCTTTTCATAACCAGTCAAGCTCTGATCAGTGCCCCTGCACACATAACACAAGGCACCCTAATTCTAGGCAAGTAACTATTGTTCTGGTTTGTGCTACTTGTCTTTCTTCTCATATGCTCCCTTACCCATCATCTACTCTATTGCTGAGGCCACTAGGATGAGTGATGAGTGGGACAAGTTGGCCAATAGCAGTTGGAAAATGGCAGTTGACATTAACAGCTAAAGAGCAGCAGAGTAAATGGTCTAACATTTCAAAAGCTGTAACAAGTAAACAAGAAATACCAAACACACTATATTCTATAACTACAAGTCAGCCACAGGGGGTGCTGGGAATTGTAGTTAAGGTAAAGCTAGATAAGCACAGGTTTAGAGTCAGTGGGACAGCAAGTTCTCATGTTCTCTCTCTCCCCTTAGCAATGGCACACAGGCAGATTTTGGGTACTCACCCACAAGTTTTAGTAGTTTGGGAAGGGGCAGGGCTGCCACCAGAAGCCATTTTCAAGGCCCCATCATTGATTGTCCCCTACCTTGTAGTTGTACCCCTTTGTACCAAAAATGACCCCCCCTTTTCCAATGAAATTGGAAAAGATGGAACTGGAAAGACAAACTGATATCTCCAATGGTCAATTTCATGACAAGCACCTTCCCAGACAATTACAATAGCAGGCAATGGTGGGGCAATTTTGGGAGCTTTGGCTCTAGACTAAAGTCCGGACTGGGATTTAAAAACGGCCCTGGCATTTGAAACACACAGAGGTCCTCACACCCCCCCCCACAGCAGCCCAATAATTAGTGTCTGTCTATTACAGCAGCCCCTTTGGTATTTGCCAGAACCCACAGATTGCCAGTCTGGGCCTGGCTCTAGTCCCTGAACTACTATTAATCATGGAAACCACATTGCCCAAACTATCCCCTTTTATCATTGACTTTATGACCTGAGCCGTTAAGTCACCTTCCCTGGCAGCTTTCAGCCAATCGGTGCTGAGCTGGGAGTGATGTCATCCTCAAGTAAGGCATGATATACCAGTAATTGCAAGCCAATCACATCAGTCATACACATGTGCATTTATGAAAATACAACAAATAGACATCAAACATAAGCAGTCATAGAACCAGGGCCACCATCAGAACTCATTGGTCCCTGACTGGACTCTCCCATGCCCAATGAATGAAATTCCTGCTGAGATCTCCTCTCTTAGCCCATCAGCTACAACTCTGCTAATGGTTCTGACTTTGAATGCTGCGAATTGTAGTTTAGCAGTGGCTAGAGAGATACAGTTATGGGATCACTGTGGCAGACAGTAATATTCTGTTGGGAATATGTTTTTTCACTTTACTCTTTGCAGCTCTTTATGTTTGAATTGGAATAGTTTTCTTGTTTTAAATGTTCTACCTCCCTAGCAACCAGGCAGAGGCTTAAATAGACATAGAAAGGCATAGTATCCCTTGAAGCTTGCAGCCTATTGCCACAGCCTATTGTCACTTGTTTATAGAGGCTGAGACTAGAGCTGCACCCAACAAATATACAAAGTGTGTGTATCCCTCTCACACACACACACTCACTCTCACTTTCACCCACTCCCTCACACACACACACACACACACACACACACACACACTCTCTCTCTCTCTCTCTCTCTCTCTCTCTCTCTCTCTCTCTCTCTCTCTCTCACACACACTCCCTCTCTCACACACACACACAAACACACACACACACACACACACACACACTCTCTCTCTCTCTCTCTCTCACACACACTCCCTCTCTCATCTCTCACACACACACACAAACACACACATACACACACACTCACACACACACACACTCCCTCTCTCACACACACAATGCCTCTAAATACACACTCCCTCTCTCTCACACCCACTCCCTCACACACACACACATAAGGAAATACTTAAAATGAGGGTATGTAAAATGGAGGCTTCACTGTATGTATCTAGTTGTAACTAGAACTCTAGAGGGAATAACATTCTACAAACCTCTGGCTAGTAATTTTGAAAGTAGAAAATACCAAATGTCCTGGCAAACAAGGAGTTTGTGTCACTAATAGAATGGCAATGCTATACATGTGCAACAGTTACTACTCTATATATTTATAGAAAAGCTGTTGTTAGGTTTGTGTGGAAACCAAAATGTGGGTACAAGTAATTTGTGTAGTATGTTTTCTTCCTTGCAAAAATTTTCTGTGGACGCCCATGGTTGTAATTGTGTTTAAGCAACACCTTTATCAGATGAATTAAGAAAAACATATTAATAAAAGTAACAAAGTTTGAACAAAATTTTGGAAAAATTAAGAAAAAGGAAAAAGAATAACTATGGGCAGACTTTGCATACCATATAACTGATTTCACAAACAGTCGGAATGAGTCGGTCAACCATCTCAAAGGATCTAGCTTACTACACCTACACCAGTAGTATATATTTTTTATATATTTTTAATTAATGTTTAAATGTATTTGGCAGACAAGGTATAGAGATCCAAATGACAGAAAAATCCCTTATCTGGAGAACTTCAGGTCTAAGCATTCTGGATAAAATGTCTCATACCTGTACAAAGTAAAGTCAATGATACTCACAAGTGTCCATTCAGGAATATTCAATCCATTCTGTTTTCAAGCATTTTTTATATACAGCATGTATGTTCTAGCATTTGCTATATGTTCTGTATAATATTGTGAAATGCATAAACACACTTCATATAAGCCCATTGTAACCATATTAGCATTTTGCCTTTTTCGTGCTGTTTAAAATTGGAAGTGCATTTCCACGCCCCATGCATAGCCTAATATTTAATCATAATAACTTTCCTGTAAAGATTGCAATCTATTTTGTTGATTTCTACAAATAAACCAATGCATTTGCCCAAGATAGATATTAGCGCATAGCCTTCAGACTCTCATATTGTTCAAATTTCATTTGATCATATGTACATATTTTTGAGGGGCAGCTACTTACATTTAGAAGAGTGCATAATGCAACATTGAACAGCTCTGGGAAAACGCTTACTTGAATGTTTGAAATGCATTAGTCCGCCTCTATGTTCATATACTGTTTTTAACACCATGTGAATAAAGCTTTGATTTTATTAAATATGTAGCAGTATTTTACAGATTGTTCATGTGGACAGAATTATTACTGCATTAATGTGAAAATGAACTGCTAAGCACAGGCATGTATCATCAGAAATGTGTCAATGCATACCACAATTGACAGCAAGCGTAATTTTTGACCTTTAGTACACGTGTGGGTAAACCTATATAGGACATAACCTCCTCAATGCCTTTCCCTCTGGAGGAGGCAGTTCAGGGAGATTGTCGACCAGAAGTCGAGGCAGGTGACAAAATCTCCCGAATCTCCTCGTGTGAACTAACTCTTAAAGTTACCAGGAACAGCCAGGGGCGGACTGGGGGGCCCGGGGCCCACCGGGACTCCTGTGCAGGGCCCCCGCTACCTACTTGAAGTGAAGCGCCGCTCGGCACGCATGCGCAAACGGCGCTAGGCGCGCATGCGCAGACGGCGCTGCGATGCGCCGAAAAAAATATATTGTTATTTTTTTATTAAAAAAACTGTTTGGGGGAGGGGGTCTGGCCCGGCTAGGGTCGGGGCCCACCGGGTAATTTCCCGGTGTCCCGCCGGGCCAGTCCGACACTGGGAACAGCTATTTGCTGCCCCTGGTAACTTGTTTTTCAACTCGCCTCATAGCAGTAGCACCTCTTCTCGCCCTTTTGAATCAGCATCACCAATGCAGTTCACAAGTTGGGGTTTTATTTTGGCAATATGTTTTTTTCTGGGCTGGAATGTGCTATTTGTGAAAAAATATATTGTTGATATGAAAACACTAAATCTGCTAAATATGTTCCATAGTCTGTATTTATTCCTTAAAACAACGGGCACCAACAGTATTACAAATATACTTTGATGCTAAAAAAGTTAGCATCACTATGTAATCTAATGCTTCTTTTTTTTCTTGCAAAACAACAGTTCTACCATGCTTTATGGCGGAAATTCCAGCATCTTTATTTTGAAGCACTCTGTACTATCCCACTGACATCTCTTCTGCAACCCATTGTTCACATGAGTAAGAAGTTATGCAAGGCAAACAAGCAATAACAGTTTTAAATATATGATTTTATTATTTAAAAAGTTTATACATTCAGTACAGAATTTTAAATTACAAAAAAAAAAACAGAACTGTCTACTACTAATTACAAATGCCTCAAAATGAAAAAAGATTTCTTTAAAAAGTGAATTTGGGGTGATAGTGTAGCTTCTCTTTTATGTGGATCTTTTTTTCACAAATTGATGAAGATATTTATACAAAATGATAAAGCCTGACACATATGCTAGTTACATGCCAGCAGCAGAATGGACATTGAAAGGCATATTAAGCATGTTAAAGTGGCTGTAAATCATATGGGATCACTTCAGTCAATCGTTACATTGTGTATACATTTCCAGTCTTGAACTGCACTTGTTCATAAATAGGCTCCAGCTGCTCATTGTACAGAATATTTTAGAAGTGCAGACTAAATAAGTTACCAGTCAAGGTTCTGCAAAGGTACAGAAACATAATGGGGGGTACAAACACATTACCTACGTCATCTCTGTGTTATACTGGTTTCCTTTTACTGAAAATTTGCTTCCTTATATGGAAGTATAATTTTAATTATCTGACAAACTATGCACATGTACTATGGAATATAATTGTTAGTCTACACAAAAAAAGGAACAAAAGTTGTAGTGGTCACATACAACTGTAGGTCTTAGTAGAAGCTAATGTCAGAGTCAGGGAATTTATATACCAGGCACCCTAGGTCGGCTCTGTCTCCCTTCTCCCACCCCTTCCTTGTTTGTAAATCTTCTGTGCTTCTTTAGTGTTCATAACCAGGTGGCTGGGCGGTATGCCACCCCTGAATTTCTGCCACCCCAGACCTTTGTGGTCTTGCCACAAATCCAGGGCTGAGTATAGTCATAAAGTCATAAACACAGCTAAGATAGACGGTAAGGCACATAAATGAGATAAGAGAGTAAACAAGAAGATGAAAACATTCTAGAATAGAGTATATAAACCGCCTGTAGAAAGTTTTAAGTTTCATGACCAATAATCTAATTTTACAACAAAACATCCTACACTAAGTTCCAATCTTTGCACTGACACGCAACATTTTTCAATTCACTGTTTTATGTTTGAAAAAAATAAAAATCTGAAGACGTAACAAGTAATGAACTGTGGAGTTTGCCTACAGGGAACCATGATAATAATAGTCACATAATTTGGATAAAACCCCAATAGTTAATGGTGATGGCAGACAGGGTGATTTGTCACCAGCAGGAATTCCCCTCTGCCATGGTTGACAAATCGCTTAAAAAATACTTTTTCCTCCATAGTAATGGAAATTATTGGAAGTAAAATACTTTACGTTCGGTAGCAGGGCATAACTGTGGGAAAATGCAGATGAAGGCATTTTCTAACAATTATCCAGGGGAGGCAATTTCTCATGGGTGATAAAATAACCCATCTGCCATCACCCTAAAGCTTCATTATTTAGGTTGTGAATCTGAAGGACAGCAGCAAATAAAGATCATTCCAAAGAAGAAAAACCCAAGATGCATTAAATAAGAAAGGGGTACAGAACAAAATTCAAATCTTTGTATGTCCCAATGGGCACTGTTGGATTAGATACTAGGTGGTAGATACTGTGCATCAAGCCAATCAGATTCTGGCAGGCAAACAAACAAGAAGGAAAATCACTTTGAAGAATGTACAGACATCAGTAAATGAGTCTATGGTTGGCACCCAATCCAACCACAAAAAATATTCCACCTAACATTGGTCTGTAGGCATAAAAGAAGCAATTACTCATAAAATAACATATGAAAACAAGTCAGAGAGGTTTGCCAAAAGATGGTCAGGTAAGACCAAAGTAAAGATTTTAGCCAACTTTCAAAGGAATATGACATCTTTACTCTCAGCACTAGGTTACTAAAGCGTAGGAACTTTAAATGAGTTTAGATATCCACCCTCAGCATCAGGTTACCAAAGGGTAGAAACTCTAATTCTGATTTCTGATGTGTATGATATTTCTAACGTTTGTTTTCCACATTTCTAGTAATGAGACTGTCAAGCTCTACTGGGATTCTAAGTCAGGGACCTTTGGGTTTCCTGGCTCAATGCTTTAACCTCTGGGCCTGGTCAGCAGCCTGCAGGGTTGCTTACTGTATGTTACCTGGCCTTTGCAGCCCTAGCCCAGCAGCAGCCTGATTGGTTTGCAGTCAGCCAATCTGGCAGCAGCAGCCTGATTGGTTTGCAGTCAGCCAATCTGGGCTGACTCTGCACTATTTAAGGCCAATCCTCCTCACACACCTTGCCCAAGCACTGGCTGCCTACACTAGCACTATGGCATCGCCCATAGCTAAAGGTTCCTGCTCTAGCCTCCTTTCTATTTTGCTTTGTCTTGTCCAAACCCTTCCCTGTCCCCTTCCCTTGTCCTGCCTTGCTCTGAACCTTGACTTGCTGTCCAGTCCTCTCCTGCAATCCAGTCCTGTCCTTCTGCTCCACTCATTCGGCTCCAGTTCTTCTGCTCCCCTATCCCTAGTCTAATCTGATTCTGCGCATGCACTGTCCTTTCCTGATTCTACACCTGCACCATCCTGTCCTGATCTACGCCCGCACCATCCTATCGCATCCAGTCTGTTCTAGTTCCACACCTGCTTCATCCTGCTCCTACTGAGTCTGCTCCTGTCCTGATTTGTTGCCCTCTTCATCCTGTCCAGTCCTGATCTTTGCCCTCTCTGTCCCGCTCTGCACCTGTTCCATTCTGACAGACTATGCCCTCGTCACCCTGTTCCTGCCTTTCCCTTTGTGTTCTGTAGGGCACAGGGCACGTAGGGCACAGTCACCTTCCTCCTCTTTCTCCACAGTGCCCCCTACCTAATCCTTGACAGAGACATCTTTTGAAGCTCTGCCAGAGATGTTCTCTAAATAAAAAACATTTTTGCACTATAATGTGAATATTTATATGGCCTTGGTGGGATTCCTTCCGTGTCCATCACTTTTTTTTTGTTTCTTTATGGAAAATAAACTTGCTGCTGTTTGTACAGGCAGAACTAAAGTTTGGAACAATACAAAAATGACCATAGAGTGTATGGTCCACTAAACTGAAAACTTTTTGTTGGCCTGGAGCTGATTAGTCAGATCAGCAAACTTTTGGACAGTGAATGGCTGCCTTTATTTGAAGCTCTAATAATAGGTTTTAGTACTGTGAAATAAAATTGTTCAATTTGATTCAAGAATGACCATGGGTCTGAATACACAAGAATGATCATGGGCCTTAATATTTTTCTGAGGCACAGTAGATAAGGGCACAACTATGCTGTTACAAACAATGCTTGCTTCATAACAAATGCACCCACGTTGCTTTTAAATTGCTATCCATTCTTTTAAATTGTTATGATGCCTATACGTGGAATGACTTCACATACAGGGATGCATCGTTTTCCACAGGCAGAAAAAGTGTTTCTGATGTAGATTTACTTGGGATCTTATGAAGAAACAGTGCATAAATTATAGTTGTCTGGATTGGTGGGAAGTGCAAGTCACATGATTAACATGAACAAAGTTTCTTCTATAAGGATTTAAAGATACATAGTTGCACACAATATAAAACAAATTATTGTTTACACAGTACCTATATCTTATGTCACATTATCTTGATTAACAAATCAGCTGTTCCTTACCTAATATTTTACTGGTGAAATTTTTGTTGCCTACAAAACAGACAAAGCCTAGGATTAATGTGATTTTGGCCTCTGGAGCAAGCAAATGATGTCCTTGATTTGCCTTAGCAATGGACAGACACTAACCAATGACTTATTGTTGATTTAGCAGCCAGCTAACCTCTTCTATACCATGCTAGAATCATAAAGAGCTTTCATGATTTTCTGAGGTCATTTGTCCTTTCTACATAAATGGAAAACATCTATTTCTCAGTAAACTATGTCACGTTGTTTCACCCTCTTCTCTTAGAAAAGGATAAAGGAATGTTATACTGTCTTCGTGGCTCACAAAGAACTCTTCTACTGTGAACAGCGCTACTATATGCAGAGAACTACATTGGTGTATAAGCTTGTCATGGGCTATTAGGGCATGTAGACAGAAAAATAATTACAGAGTAATTAAAGCAACAGTAACATCAAAAAAAGGAAGTTGTTTTAAAGGGGTGGCTCACCTATAAGGTAACTATTAGTATGTTATAGAATGACTTCTTCTTCTGACTCTTTCCAGTTTTTAAATGGGGGTCACTGACCCCATCTAAAAACAAATGCACTGTAAGGCTACACATTTATTGTTATTGATACTTTGTATTACTCATCTTCCTATCCACGCCCTCTCTTATTCATATTCTAGTCTCTTATTCAAATGAATATCTTAACCTCAAATAAAAGCTGAGCATTAACACAGCTAAGTGATTCTATAATATTATATGCATTGTTAAATAATAACAAACACTCCTGTTTATTGCTATTTATTTAAAGAAAAAGGAAAGGTGTTTTAGCTTTTGGGGGTGCCAAAAGTTAGGCGCACCCCCAAGTGATTGTACCTACTTACCTGACACCCCAGGCCGCTGCTCCTATCAGGAGAAAACTGCACCGGCCCAGGATTATTAAAATCTGCTTTCCTTTACTGAAGTGCTACTCTCATTGTGCCAGTTTATATGTGGGCTTTTAAAGCCACCCATTATAAATGTACTCTGTTTTGAAATGTGTTCAATGGATTTTCCCCTCAAATCGTAACAAATTATGGAAAATCATTCGAAATTGGGGGGAATTCTTAAAGCGCTCCTGTTGCCTAAAAATATTAACCCCAACCAAAGTTGCGGGCTAATACAGCCTGCTCTCTGGTTGGCGGTGACAGTAGTTTTATTTTTAAAACTGCCCCGCTCTCCTGGTTTGAATGGCCATGTTGGGGTACTTGCATGCGCATGATGAGCAAATGCTACAACTTGCTCATTATGCACATGCACATGACATTAGACGTTCCCTCCCACAGTGCAAGTGTTCTAGCAGTGGCGGGGGGCAATTAAAAGAAAACAAACTACTGTTATCCCAAACCAGAGTGCAGGCTCTGTTAGCCTGCAGATTTGGTTGGGAATAATATTTTTTGGCAACAAGTGCCTTTTAAGGCAGCGGAACCCAAAAATGTATATCTCCTGAAAAAATAGGGGGGTTGACAGTGTAACCTAGCTAATTTATAGCAGATTAAGTAAGGTTAAACCTGCAAGCTGAAGGCTTCTTCATTTGGGATGGGCGAATTTGACACGTTTAGTTTCGGTTAAAAATTTGCCGCCAGCGAAATGTCGCCAAAGCCCATAAAACTCTATGGGCGTCAAAAATCTTTTGTTGCGCAGCGAAATTTTTTCATAAAAGTCTACGGGCGTCATTTTTTCAGTGAAACAAGGTGAAAAAATTTGCCTATCCCTATTCTTCATTTTGTATCAGAAGGGGAAAATATCCTTCCTGGTTTCAAAGGAAAAAAATGTGCAAAAGAAATAAAAAATAAATAAAACCCTGCATGTAGGGGGAAAAAAGCAATCAATACTAGCAAATGCGAACTATTTTTTTTCAAAATAGTTTTTTGCATTCCTTTACTACACTCCAGCACATTTGTCCTGGGTCTCTGCACATGACTACTATAGTAACACACAAAGGAAAATGATCTTCTTCTAGATCTGCTTGGCTAATAAAAATATACTGACAAAGATTATCAGCATAGATACTACAGTATATAGTCAAATCCATTAAATCTACAGACTACTTTTTAAATCTGATTAGACCCCGATAAGGCAAGAAAATATAGGCTTCTGAAGTTTACAATTTGAAACAAAACAGAATAAAGAAACCAGCAAGGTAGGATGTGCTAAAACCAGCTCTGCCTACATATATAGGTTCACATATTACACATGCTACACAGATGCAGCACATCTATAAGGAAATCCTTCATCCCTTCTAAGGTGGCTGAATTTTTTTTAAGACATCTGTTTAAATTGTATTAGTGCAGGATTTAACCACCCAGCCATTATTAAAGACTCTAAACAAGAGCAGAATGAAAGGTATACACCTCCTAATTAGATATACTGTATTAGCAAGTGTACAGATAAATATAGATACAGCAGATGTTACTAATACAACTGGTAAACACGGATTGTGGCTTTGTGTGCCAGATGCTTCTATTAAGCCTGTTCTATTTGTAGTCTTTTAAAGGTACGTGCACTCCTTGCTCAACAGAAGCTCAATAATTAAATAACTTTTTGTTTATTGTTCTACTGTAAATTGATGTTTTTGGGTTTTTTCTTGCAGCTACTATTTGCTTAGTATGTATGGAAATGGAAGCTCCACTATGTACTGCAGATCATGAGAATAACAGTAAGTCTCCTGCATAACCAACTTCTGCTTATCTGTGCACATCTACCACGCAAGGAACAAACAAGGAGTAGCTTCAGTTTCCCTGTTAAGCTCAAGAAATAACAAAAACCATAGCTTTTAAATTATTAAACAACAGGCAAAAAAATATGGTCAGCACAAGCACTATTCACTGCATCATGTGGGATAAGGGGAATCCTCCTCCTTTAATGGTTCATGATTCAGTAGCTCCATCTGAAGATGTAACACCCAAAGGACACAAATTGTAGTGTACAGTACAATACTATTAAAGTGACAGATGCAGGTTTTTGATAGTCTTTGGATATTATCATTTGCCTAAAATGCCAGCAGTAATTAACTGTTTTCTTTACTTCTATCAGCAACAACAATAAAACCAAAATCATGTTAACTAAAAGTTACTTATACAGATATGGGACCTGTTATCCATAATGCTCGGGTCCTGGGGTTTTCTGGATAAGGGGTATTTCTGTAATTTGGGACACCAGACCATAAGTCTGCTAAAAATCATTTAAACATTAATTAAACCGTTTTTGCCTCCACTAAGGAATAATTATATTTTGGTTGGGATCAAGTGCAAAGGACTGGTTTATTAAAACAGTATTTTAATTAAGATTTGCTTAGATTGCAAGCTGTGTCTTATGTGGCATTAAGGGGCAGATTTATCAAAGGTCGAAGTGAATTTTCGAATTAAAAAACTTCAAATTTTAAAGTAATTTTTGGGTACTACTGAAAAACTTTGCCACCTTAAACCTGCTGAATTGCTGTTTAGCCTATGGGGGACCTCCTAGAACCTATCTGAGGCTTTTGGGCAGGTTTTGAGAAGTCAATGTTTCTTTTTTAAATATCCTTTGATTCGCTCGATTGTACGGTTTTACTTCGACCGTACTTTGATCGAATACGGCGGTTTTCGCTGGAGAAAATACTTCGACTATCAAAGTACTCAAATTCGATGGTAGAATTTCGACGTTTTTTTACTTCAAAATTCGATCCTTGATAAATATGCCCCTAAATCTTTAATTATGTGGCACTTAATCTTTGTATGTTTATTTCTATTTATTGCAAAGATTTTTTTTCTCCATCTGTACTATTAATATACTTTTAAATGCACAATTACGTATATAAGCAACAATGTATATATATTAAGGTATTGTCTACACGGCATTATAATCTTATCACTTGCAGACTTCCCTGAAAAATAGTAATGACACTTGATGACTCAATTTTACCTTGAGCAGCAATGTCACTTCAACACTATTTCACAGATCCATGAAAGTACATATGCTGTATGTTATAGTAAGTAATGCATAATGATTTATTCGATCATCTGTCACAGGAATCAACTTTTTTTCTGATCAGGCATAGGATAGGCTATGAGTCTTTAGGATAAATCCTGGTGACAGATGGATCTGTAGTTAGCTGCACACATATTGTACAGGCTGCTCAATTAAACACACAGTCATCCTGCAGGTGTCATGCATACTAATACAATTCACTTTATACAGAATATTATCATAACAGTTTATGAAACAACTACATTCATTTTTGTTTAATCCAATTGCATAGAATTTGCATAATTGTTGAAGGAGCCCTCCTAATATTACCTGAAAAAGCAGAGAAACTTGAGCTGTGGATACATTACTAAGCAGGGGTGACGAGGGGAAAAAGTAAGATACAAAAAAAGAACAATGTGGTTTGGACTACAGCAAAAATTTGGTTTGTGGGGGTATTTACTTGTGCTAAGTTGTGGAGAAACCAGTTTTACTGGCTGTCAGAAAAGGTAACATACAGTAATTGAAAGGGAAATATCAGCCAAAACAAACAAAGCTTTAAAGGAGAACAAAACCATAAAAATATATATGGCTAGAAATGCCTTATTTTAGATATTGAACCCATTGAACTGGCCTTCAAATTTGTCACAGGGGTTTCTCGTCTTGGATTTTGTTAGAAGTGTCTGTGACACGCACATGCTCTGTGTTATTGGAAATCCTGCAACTTTATTCTTTTTATATGCGTTGTAGTTTATGTATTATTTTCCTTTCTATTCTGCCTCTCTCAAGAGTGAAACATGGAATATTATGTGGTTGCTACTGGCATTGACCTCAATAACCAGAAGCAAAGTGATTGGGAGGTTAGATTTTTATTACTGTTCTTGTTTTTATTACCCCATCTTTTGAGCCTTCATTTTAACTTAAAACATGTTAACAGTTGAAACCATTAAATAAGAAATGAACACCAGTTGCATATGGTTTCAGATTTAGTTTAACTAAAAGTTATTAGTAAAGTGTTCATCCTTGTTACTGCTGGCCTGTTCTGGAGTTACATACTGTAGTTGCCTTCTGCCCATAAAGGGTCACTCCTTTGCATTTCACTTGTGTCTGCTCTATTTCTGGAATGCATTTCTAGTGTCAACTCTCACTGTGTCAGCTAATTAAGTTTGTCATAGTGATATCCTTTTGCCATTTTATGAATAGTGGATAATCCTCATGTGATGCAGATGCCCAACAGCTGTCCCCTGAACTTATTTTTATATATTGAGTTTTGCTGATATGGCCCTGGAGATCTAAAGTTTGACAGTATATTCCTTTATTTGGAAAGTACAGTACAAAAAAAAAAATCTTGATGCTGTAAAGCCAGAATGCACCGTAATGCATTTTAACACAGGTGCTAAATTATCAATACATTTTGATAATTGTATAACAAGTTGTATAAAAACAATCTTCTGATTGGTTGTTATGGTTAACTGCACTCATGTAATTTAGCATCATTGTTAACAAATCAGACCCATATTTATGTAACAAATTTTAACATATCAAGGTGACCTCTGCAGGTCATGGGACATATTTTTCTTGCAATATTCCATTGGTAAAAATAAGATATTGCATTATTCATTGTTGATTATTTATTATTACATTTTTCCGAAAATTTGCTTTGCGGAGAAAAAAAAAAATCAGATTTTCATGATTTTTTCGGAATTTTCATCTGATTGTCACAAGTTTTTCGGATTTTTCACCCGAAAACTCAGATTGTTGCCCGAAAACTTTGGGGGATTGCACGAAACCCAGCGCACATCAAAAAATCATTGGGACTTCTCCCATTGACTTATGTGTAACCTCGACAGGTCTTAGATTTTCAGATTTGGACATTTCCATCCTCGGTGTTTAATCAATTCAGAAAAATTTGTGATTTTTTTAAAAGTCTGATTTTTTTAAAAACCCCCCACAAATTTTGCGTGATTTTTGCATTCAGAGTTTGGAGAAATAACCACCTATGTGTGCCACTAGCCTCAGAGATTCAGTAGGAGATGGGAAGGTGTTTTTGAAGGCTTTTCTGAATTCAGTATCATCATCATGATCATTATATATTTATATAGCGCCAGCAAGTTATGCAGGACTTTACTTTAGCAAGACTTCTTGTTATTCAATAATTCCTTTCCAAAGATCAACTTAAGTAAATTGAGATGTAAGTAGAAGAGCTTACATCTTTAGCTTTACATCTACATCATCTGTTAATCATTTTGTCATGAATCAAACCAGGCTTCATGCAGTTTTTACAGACAGGGTGAGCTTACTAATCATTGTAAAGAAAAAAGCTAATAAACTGAGGCCCCAGCCCAACATTCCACAGCAGTGTGGTCTGACTTTCTATTTAGACAATAGCCCACATGGTGTTTTGATCAGTGTAGTTTACTTGGGGAAAACACAAATGCATGGAACAACCAATTAATCAATTATAGTGAAGACACACACCTTATGACACATAGGAGTTAAAAAAAAGGCCATTTTTGTTTTCATGAAATAATCTCTACAGTGTGGTATACATGCAGTGATCCTTATACTTCATAGAGTATTAAGGTGGCCATACATGCACCAATATTATCGTATGAAAAATCTTTCTTATGACAAACGGTGCTTTTATGGTGGGATAGAAGGTGTCCGATATTGGTAAAAAGCCTTGGATATCGGGTGGGACTAAAAAATTCGATATGTCCGAACATTGTAATGTTAATGCTGAATTGTCAGATAGAACTAAAGAATTTTTGTTTTTACCTGCATATCTGACAATTTAGCACTTAACCTTAGTAGAGTGGATGAAAGAACTTTTGTAAGCCCAACGGTTGTGGAAAAGATAGTAATTGTAACATATATGACCGCCTTTAGGCTCTGTGGGTTCTATACTATATTAGATGTAAAAACAAACAAGAGTAGGTGGCAGGGAAGCACCCGTTTTTAGCATTTTGAACACACTGCATTCCTAACTGTAAATAACCCTTATATTCCAATTGCTGGTTTGTGGTTATTTTAGTTTTCATATTGTTCACCTTCTCCCTCCTTTAGTACTAATTCAACTGAGATTTTTTTTAACATTTTGAATTTACATCTTTAATAGCAAGATGGGTATTGAGCTCCAGCCATAAAGAGAGCCTGGTTTCTTTCTCCTGTGTGTGTGAATACTTTAGCAACGGCTGAGTCCACAGTTTGTGGACAGGTCTTGTTGGTGTACCGGACATGTGTGAACAACTGCTAAGTCCAAAGGGAAAGGTACTTTGAGGCAGGTAGTGCTACTTCGTGACATAAGAGCTCTTGGGGAAGGGACAAAGTGCCAGGGACAGGACTGAGAAATTTAATTTAGTCCACCTGGAATGAAGTGTAGAACTGCGTCCTGGTAAAGACTGAGCCAATTCCCCAGTGCAGGGTTATATTTTAGAACTGCATTTAATGTTTATTTCATCATCATCATTTTTATTAGATAAAATTTTAATGATTTACTGCAAACTGTGTGGTTTATATTTCCTAGTGGAATTCCCCTGAGGTGTACTTACTCAGTGCCCACTAGGCAGAGGCACTGCACTGTAAATCCCTGTTGTATCTTTCATGCAAAGGGAATTCAGGATCCTGGGTTACAGAGGGTTAATTGCTATTTAAGAGAGTGTAAAAACAAAGGGTTACAGAAGAAAATTCAGTAGTCAAAAGTAATTGAAGTCATTTGTAAAAGTAATTGCATTTAAAATCTTTCCGTACTGTCCTAATCTCTGTACTGTTGGATCTGACTCCTGAATTAATGCAGTAGTAACTTTTCCTCCAGGTCAGCTGGTTTCTGCTACATTGATTCGAGAATGATACCACAGAGAATATAAACAGCCTGACAGATACTACTTTCAGTAGCAATTACATTTAATTATAAAAAGACCTCACCACATTGTGTTTTGGAAAGTTGCTTTGAATTTAATGATCTTGTATTGCATGCAAAAAAACCCTGTTTTTGGGTGGATATTTTCTTTGAACAGGATATTTTGAACACATGTAATGTCAACCAAGATATGCCATCAACATTACTCATAATAAAACTGATCCTGACACACAAGCACAAAAATTTAACTGAGATACTTGAAAAAGTATCTCAACACACTCCAGACGATTTGCTTTCCCAAACTACTGTACATCTACAATAATTAACAAAATAAGGATTAAGATAACACTGAATGCACATAAGATCAAGATCAACACTTCACTGCAACAAGTGCTGCCTTATGGGGGAAGTGTTGTTTCTAAGGTGTCACAAGGAAACAGTAAATTAGCTGTACCGTCTCCTTCCGTTTCCATTTACCTATAGTATATTAATGATGATATTCCCATATGACACGTTGTGAATAATGGTCCTACAATTTGCAGTGCTGTGTGTGAAGATACATGTTGAGATCCCCTCATTTAAAGAACTTACCAAATGAGTTGATCCCTGCCTGATTTAGCCACTCTAAGGCTGGGCCAAATCAGACTGATTCAGCGATCAGATTATAAAACTGGCATGAGGGGACCCTTTGAATGTGGACAGTATCAGGGTACAGCATTTACCCTCTGTGGCTTTTTAAACTGCGTCAATATATTAATCACGCAGGCTGTCTCACACAGGTCAATATGCTGCCAAAAGAATTTTTTCAACTCATCTAAAGAATGGCTGGATACTCCCCTTTGCCTCAGTGGTTCAGACTGCCACCTCCCTTATATACCAATACAGCGACAAAATATATGGTAATTAGTATACAGAATTCCAGATTTACTTAGCAATTAAGTATGTGACTGGAGACAGGAATGTCCAAGTTACAACAGTTGTTAAAAGGAGAAGGAAAGGACTTTTTACTTGGGGGTGCCAAACGTTAGACACCCCCAAGTAAAAAGACATTTCCTTCTCCTTTAACTCATTCAGACCTGGTGTATAAGCAGATTTCAATCAGCTCAGGTAAAACTAGTGAAGCAATGGGAAGGAGACGGCAGAAGATAACAACACTTAGCCTGTAGAAGGTAACAGGGTAAAAGTAGGTAAGCCACCATATCAGGTGCGCAAAAAAAACAGAAGAAAGTGATAAGACTTGCATGTAATAAAAGGTAGTAAGTTTGCCCACAAGCAGTAACCCATAGTAACCAATAAGATGTTTGTTTTTAGACAGGTTAACTGTAAATTCTACCTGCTGATTGGTTGCTATGGGTTACTGTTACTGGGCAAACTTAGTGCCATTTATGACATAATCCCCTTAATTGCTAAAGCACGACAAGTGCTGGGTCAAGTGACCAATAAACATGTGGTAATGAATGTGCACTGCATTAATGCGTAAGTATCCCTGGCATGAGCAGAGTATATGCAGGTACACCAGCTGTATTCACTTATTTAAGGCAATCATTGGGATAATACCGGGATAATAGTCATAACCCATGATTAAATGACATTTTAAGGTCACCAACAAAACAAAAACAATGGAAAAAGTTCAGAAAACGAGAAAAAATTGTGTATCCAATAATGGTATTGTCTCTGCATTACTTTTGTTATGTTTCATGTATGTCATGTTATGTATCTACCAGAAGAACAAAGAAGACAATGAAAACTGCTTTAAGAATATGCTCAATTTTAAATATTTTGGATACTTGAAGATCACATATAATTCTGAAAGTAAAACTATGATAGGCCAAAAAGCAGTTAGGAAATAATTTGTGGCACATGAACAAGATCATATATATGTAGCCTGGTACACCCAAATTGCAAAACATGCTTTGAAAACAATCCACAACATTGTCTAGGCTTAATTATATGTGCTGAAAAACAGGTAAATGAACAGGGGAAAAGACCAGACCTCTAATGTTTGTTTAATACAAAGCCACCAGGAAAAAAGTGTTACATTTTTAGATGTATTCATTAGCACCTGAATAGGACATTATTTATACTATTTAGAGGAAGGAGACCTTGATTTTTGAATGATGAGTTGTTAAAACTTAACTTAAATATTGACAAAGCTATCCAATCCTTTTCCTTCTGACATACATTGTAATACAAATTAATTTTTAATTGTTCAGAAACAGTTCTGCAATATATTCAGAATATATAGGGGGAAATTGATTTCATCTCATAGATGAATGGCTACAAAATGTGTATTCATGCAGGTTATGATATACAGTATCTACTAGTGGGAAACCTAAAGTAATTACATTTCAGCTACGATTTCACAGTTTTTGAGTTCAACAGAAAATGGCGTTGATAAAAAGTTCATCGTAAATAAAAAAACACATTGTAAAATCACGGTAAAATCTCACCTTATTTAAGGAACTAAAAAATCCTCAAATCCTTAAATGCTTCAAATACATTTCCATAGAATATTGGCAGGTTTTTGGTTTATGTCTAGTCATTTGGACAAATTGTGCATAATAAAAAAATGAGTAGCAAGAACAGTCTCAGAAATAGTTTTTTAGAAAAAAATGAACATAATCCTGACTATTAATAAATAGTGGATTCCATAAACAGATTAAGAATTATATATTCTCTAAATAACTTGAGTTATATAAATGAATCTCTCATACATGTGGCAAATTGTAAGCTTACTACCTACAAAAAACTCTTTAATATATAAATGGCAGTGCATAAATTACTCCTAATAGAAATCTTTCTCATTCAGCCTTTAAAAAAAATGTGGCTGGAGAGTGTGAAGAGACCACTAAATAGAAGGTTTGGTTAATGTATGTTTTTAAGGGAGAGGAAAAGGTCCCACTAAGTGTTTCAGTGTCAAACCTTTAGAGGAATGCGATATATCAGGTTTTTGTTTTGTGGTAGTCTATGTAATGGGGTACTTTTTAGGATAATGGGATCAACTTGGTGGCTGGACTACACCTTACCCACATCCTCATCCGTCATAATTATAAAAGCAAATATGCAATGATATTAGAATACAAATCTCCAGCAGCTTATCATTTTTCTTTCCCTTGCCACAGCCAGCTTCTCATTTACCCAATTAAACTTATGAGGTGTTTATAATGTGGTGGGATTTAGCATGTGGAAATCGTTCAGGAGGCCATGAATAACGGTATAAATGCAAATAGTGACAATTATAATGATATATTTAATGCTCAGTACTTTTTCTTCTTGTAGGTACAGCTAATGAGGTTTCTGCAAGACCTACGCTCACTGTGAAATGGAATGCAGCTGTCACATACACATCAGCTTTCACATAATGCACACTTCTGAAAGGATTATTGATATTCCAGCTGAATATATATAATTATAAGCTTCTTTGTACTCAAGATGCTCATTTTCCTTTTTTCATGCAGTTCTTTTCTATATTAAAAGGACCAGGACTAAGAACTGTAGCCCAGCAGAACTAAAAAAGTGACAAATTAAACAATGGTGAATAAACTTAGTTAAATAAGCAGATATGAATCAGCAATAGTGTGGCATGATCAAATACAGCTCACTGTCAAGAATCAATTCAGCCTCGCATTTTGCATCAAAACCTAAAAGACACAACAGGTACACCTTATTAACCTTGAGTTTGTGGAATCAAGTGGGATCATTGTTAGAAATCATATCTTGTCTTCCAAATGGTTGAAATACTCATTTAAGCATTTTACCCAAAGGCATTTATAGTTCTTTAAGCTAACATGTCATTCTTGCTTTTGCTGAATATGCATAAGATTTCCATGAATAGACATGGGGAGCAATGTAGAGAGTATGTACTATATAACACAACTCTATATAGAAGTGTTTTTCATATTTATGGGTTCAAAGGGTCCCACATTGTAATCCAACATTTGGTCAAGGCCCCTTTACCTTGCAACATACCATGGGGGCAGCCATTCAAAGCTGAAAAAGGAGAAAAGGCACGGCAGCTAACATATAATCTCTGTAGTATAGAATGGGATTCTTCATAACTTATCTGATATCTACTGCTTGTCCTGTGCTTGAATGGCTACCCCCATGGCTACACAGCAGCTTGTTTATATAAAATGTTTCTATAGCAAACACACCAGTTTTACTAGTACAGGGCAACACTACATTATATTGTCATTCATTTAAAACACATACATTGTTTGGTGTTCCTTTAACTGATCTTCAAGTATCCAAAATATTTAAAATTGAGCACATTCTTAAAACAGTTTTCATTGTGAAGGCAAAAACTTGCAGTTTAAATAAATAAATCCACTGGGGGACAGGTAATAGGTCAAAGTGAAATATCAGTTAGTAGACTTGTAACAGAAAGTGAAAAAAAAATATTATTTGTAATATCCCAGGCTGAATTT
Source organism: Xenopus laevis (assembly GCF_017654675.1). Lineage (NCBI taxonomy): Eukaryota > Metazoa > Chordata > Amphibia > Anura > Pipidae > Xenopus > Xenopus laevis. The sequence continues at coordinate 72,635,288 of NC_054380.1, read as the reverse complement.
CTCTTTCAGCCCCTTTATAGTTTCTAAAAAAATCACAGCCAAAAGGTTGTTTTAATATTTTCCACCAACCAGCCTTCCAAGCATTCTAATTGCATTTGAGGTTTGGCATATATATGCCTATCTATCTGTGGCCATTGTGGACTGTAAAGGCCAACTACAGAGAAATGTAATTGTAATAAAGACAATCTGACAAAACCAGAAATTTTTGGCAGTTTTTGATATTGTGATGTATTGACACCACATGCAGGGATATTATTACAAAAAGTAAACATTGTTATGGAGAGAGACCTACTGGATATGGACTTTGTACACATCCATAGACCAAAAGAGCTCAAGGGCATAATACATTAATGTAATTTATTATATATGAACATCATTTCTAGGCAGGGCCGGATTTACATAGTGGGTGCCCCTAGCCCCACTGCCGTTCGTCTCCCCTGTCCCCTCCCCTTTATTTGTGCAAAAATTGGACTGGAGCAATGGGGATTGGCACATGGCAAATTAAAAAAATTATCGTATCTCTAGCACATCCCCAGTGTTTTTGAACCAATGTGGGTGTGGTTGGGCAGCATGCCGGCCCCCTAAAACCCTGCCGCCCTAGGCCCAGGCCTAGGTGGACTTTTCACAAATCCAGGCCTGTTTCTAGGATGGATGAGGCTAGTGGCATAACTAAGCAACTGTGGGCCCATGTGCAGGCCACCCGCAATAAACCTCATTGTGGCTCCACATCAGTTGAAAATTCAGGGACATATGTAGAAAATTTAGCTAGACGAAATGCACTGAATGCAATTGAATTCAGATGCACTGAGTGCGTCCCTGCAACAAGTATTTATTAAATGAGCCCCTGATGTGATCTGGCAGTTAATTTTTGTGGGGGAAAAAAAAATATATATATATATAAACAAACTACTGGATAGGTGCACTCAGAAAACAAGCAAACTCAATAAAAAGAATTTGAAAAGAAAAGAAAACAATGGAAATGCCTAGGTGCTGGAACATATATCAATAACAATAGAGCAAAGAAATCCACACTCATAGGTCTTTTGTGATGAAAAAAATGGGTTTATTCAAAGTTTCGGCTCCTAGACTCGAGCCGTCATCAGGAAGGGTCTTAAGTGAACATAAAAATTTATACACATACAAATTGCACAAAGGGCGCCAAACAGCGCCAGTGACGTCATAATTGGATGTGGCTACGTTACTGACAGCATAAGTGGGCGTGGCTACATTACTGACATCATAAGTGGGCGTGACTATGTTACTGACATCATAAGTGGGCGGTGTTATGTTACGGGCATCATAAGTGGGTGTGGTTATGTTGTTGACTTCATCTGTGATTGAGAGTGACATACAACAAAAGAAATCGTGTGCAGGTAATCAGTGATGTGCCACCAGTTGTCAGTCAGATTCAAATTAAGTGGCGTGATTATAAGAAACAGGGAAAAAATACACTGCAGATACAGTGAATAAAAACAGCAGAAGGGTCTCCCTGCGACGTTGGTGTGAGATTGGAGAAAACACCTTCCCTTACCTCCACGTGTAGGGCTATCAGCCTCTTGTGTTTATAATATATTGTCTCCAATGCAGGTACGGTAAAAACGTAACTAGGCGCAGGACCTGTCAAGTATGCCCAGAACTGGTTAGCATTTCTCATTGCTTCGCGTGCTGTGAATCAGATAAAATGCCGCAACCGGTCCACCCCATTCGCCATCAACCGCAAATTCTTTTCTGTATCTTTGGTCTATATATATATATATATATATATAAAACTAATCCAGAAAGCATGAGTGCACACTGGGATTTTGATTAAAAATCTAATATTTATTAAATTATATTAAAACTGTCAACGTTTCGGTCCACCTCTAGGACCATTATCAAGGTCCTAGAGGTGGACCGAAACGTTGACCAGTTTTAATGTAATTTAATAAATATTAGATTTTTAATCAAAATCCCAGTGTGCACTCATGCTTTCTGGATTAGTTATTCTTTTTGTTATATGAGTGGCACCTGGGTGCCTTGCTGATTCCAGTGGAGTGCGGACTACCAAGGATTTTATATATATATATATATATATATATATATATATATATATATCTATATATATATATATATATATATATATATATATATACTTTATGTAGGCACTATATGTATGATTTGAGATTACTGTAACCTTAGATATTATGCGTACCTAGTTCCAATGTTCAATCTGCCAACACAACTACATGCAAGGTATTCTACAACCTCACTGCCCTCACCATGAATAAACTTTTTTACTGCTTCCTTTGAAAGTTCAGTCTAAGGGATTGGCCTCTGGACTGTTGACCTTTCCTACAGGGAAAAAGATCCCCGCTATCTGCTATCTGTCTACAAACGCCTTTTGTCCAGAGTAAACAACCTCAACCATGACAGTCTACCTTCATAATTTAAATCTTCCATCACTTTAACCAGTTCAGTTGTTCGTCTCTTTCCAACTCATTAACATCCTTCTTAAGGACTGGAGCCCAAAACTTCACCACATACTCCAGGTGAGGTCTTAGGGTAAGGGCATACCTGGAGATACGGGGAGATTTAGTTGCCCGGCGACTAATCGCCTCTTCTTTGGGGGCGACTAATCTTCCAGAACTGCTTCCCTGTCTTCCGTCTGCTTCATTGAAAAAACGCCTGCGCCAATGCACTCGCGGCGCTTTGATTTCTGAAGTCGCCCCAAGTTTACTCGTGAGATGTGCCCTTACCCTTACCAGGGATCAATAAAAAGGCAAAATGATGTCATACTTTAGTGGTCACTTTCTTTAGTGACACTGCCTAGAGTTACAGATCTTGTTCTTCACAAAAATCCCCAAATCCTTCTCTATTACAGAGGACCCCAACATCCATTTAAAGTGTAACTACCATATATGTTATGTCTAGTGCAAGTGCATAAACTTGCATTTATCGACACTGAACTTCAAGGTTGTTGCAAAGCTGAAAGGTGCATTTCTATTACCTTTACAAATCCATACAGGAAAGGGAACCATTATTCATAAAAGCAGCATACAGAAAAATCTGATAATTTGGATTTTTTTTTAAAAATCATTTTTTCTTTGTTAAAAAAAGAAACAGTACCTGATGGTAACTAATGGTAAAGTAGCACAACAATCCTGTTAGTTTTTAATGTTTATATGTTATTTAGCAGATTTAAGGTATTAGGACTCAAATTTTGGAAGATTCCTGATCCAGAAAAACCAGGAGATCCTATATCTGTAATATGCCTTATACAGGTACAGAGTATGTTATCCAGAATGCTTCAGACCTGGGGGTTTCCAAATACTGGTAAGTGATCTTGCTGTAATTTGGATTTTCATACCTTAAGTCTGCTAAAAAAATTATTTAAAACCAAACCCAATAAATAAAAAGAGTGGATTGTTTGCCACCAATATGGATTCATGCAGCATAGTTAGGATGAAGTTAAAGCTGTTTGTATTAATGGGAAAAAGGAAAAAAAAAATTGAAATTAGAATTATTTGCTTAAAATGGATGTACAACTCACACATAACAAGCAGTGGTACACATTGTAGATAAATATAACAAAGCGTCAAAGCTTGTTAATAAATGACATTAATTCTAATTTAATTCCTCAGAATCTTGTTTGCAAGAAACTAAATGTTTCAAGACAAATCACATCATTCCTTCATGAGCTGTGAGCAGAATTCTTATTAGACCTGAATTATCTGCCAAAATCATAACCTCATCCTTGATTAAAACAATAGATTAATACCTGAAGTGGCCGCAATGCTGTTACAGCTCTGGCATAGTATGTGTGCTTATTTATATATGTACTGTACAGCTCAACTTAGTTGGAAAGTGAGCAATAAGGTTACATTGGCATATATAGATAGGAAAGAAGAAGAGAAGCAAAAATAATTTTTTTCTGCATACGGTGAACAATTATTAGAACAAAATCAAGGTATGCACACATGCTTACATTTGTAGGTGACAGGCACATGCACAACTGTCAATTATAAGGTCAGGCCAATATAATCTTTAGCATGTGGATTTTCTCTAGACCCAGTCACCCTGCAATTTCTCCCAAGCTGCCAAGCTTCCCCTGGCTCAGCACATTTTAAGCATCACTTTAGCTTTCTATGCTTTTTCCAACTTTTCTTTTTTTTCCCATGTGAAGAGCTATATTTATTTATTTTAATTGCTAGGTGCATTGATAGTGTTGCATAAATAAAACATTTTCTGTACACATACCTACATACGTAATCCTGACTCTGACTTGTTTTATCCTAAAGATGAACATAAATTAGGTGACAGATATGTATAGATATGAGTTAGGTCAGACACTATCAATAACAATCAGGCACCTAAGAAACCGAAGCAGTCTTTGTTCAAGCAAACCCCTTGCTGGTGTGTATTTTCTTGCCATGTGTGGTTTTAGACTTTAATTGTCTCTGAAAGATAGGTGCACTTTATCCTGTACTTTAGGAATCCTTCAGCTAACGAGAGAATGGAAAAAAAGCCATCATCTCAATACAATCAACAATAAATCTTTGAGGGCTTTGAAAGCATGCGCTGGTCAAAGAATTAGATTACTGCACCAGTGATGAGTCATCTCCAAACTACGCAGTGTTTGTGGTTTAGAGAGCTCCTGCCAGAAAATGACTCAGAGTCTTGGCCCTGACTCCGGATAGAGAGAGTTCATTACTAATCCTCTCAGAATGAGTGAATGTGCAGGAAATGTTTTTGTTTTCAAGAAAAAAAAGCACTATCATTGTTTACATACACTGTATCTGAATCTGAATGAAAAGAAACAACACAGTTGTTATGTAAACTGTGAAAGTGCGACCAGAGATATGGATCGCTTAATTTCTAAGCAAATATGAGACCATTTAATCTGGTTTGGCATACTGGGACTTAGAATTCAGTTCTAATGAGGAAAACCAACTGCTTTAATCCACTGAGTGCTGATATAGATACAGTATGTGGAAAATAAAGCTTAGAAACCTATAGTTCTCTTTTTCAACCATATTGTTAAAGGGATACTGTCATGGGTAAACATGTTTTTTTCAAAACACACCAGTTAATAGTGCTACTCCAGCAGAATTCTGCACTGAAATCCATTTCTCAAAAGAGCAAACAGATTTTTTTTATATTCAATTTTGAAATCTGACATGGGGCTAGACATTTTGTCAATTTCCCAGCTGCCCCTGGTCATGTGACTTGTCCCTGCACTTTTGGAGAGAAATGCTTTCTGGCACGCTTCTGTTTTTCCTTCTCAATGTAACTGAATTTGTCTCAGTGAGACATGGGTTTTTACTATTGAGTGTTGTTCTTAGATTTACCAGGCAGTTGTTATCTTGTGTTAGGGAGCTGTTATCTGGTTACCTTCCCATTGTTCTTTTGTTTGGCTGCTGGGGGGGGAAGGGAGGGGGTGATATCACTCCAACTTGCAGTACAGCAGTAGAGAGTGATTGAAGTTTATCAGTGCACAAGTCACATGACTTAGGGCAGCTGGGAAATTGACAATATATCTAGCTCCATGTCAGATTTCAAAATTGAATATAAAAAAATCTGTTTGCTCTTTTGAGAAATGGATTTCAGTGCAAAATTCTGCTGGAGCAGCACTATTAACTGATTAATTTTGAAAAATTTTTTTTTTCCCATGACAGTATCCTTTTAAAGGCAGGATGTATACACAGTATTTTGCACATTGATGCCCTTGCCTTGCAAAATAGCAGCAGATCCTCCCCATGAAATCAGCACTGCTTGTGTCATACCTCCCAACTGTCCCTTTTTCAGAGGGACAGTCCCTCTTTTGACAGCTCAACCCGCAGTCCCTCATTTGTACTGGAAAGTCCCTCTTTTCTCTGCACTAAACAGCCAGAAAAAGAAACAAAGTTTCTCACTTAATTGGCTTTTAGCAGAGAGCCCAGAACAGCCACAGGTGTAAATAAGATACTTTGTAACAATTTTGAGACACAAAAACACAGTTTAGATAAGGAGAAATATTTTCAAACTTTCATAACCTGCCAAACTTTGTAAAACAAACATGGTAATTAGGGGGTATGGCCACAGAAAGGGGTGTGGTCTAAAAAATTCCTACGCTATGTGCGGGAAAAAAATTTTTGTCCCTCTTTTTACTTCCAAAATGTTGGGAGGTATGCTTGTGTTTAGCTGCACTATACTTATAGGTGCAAGATGGGGGGAGGCACATACAGTTGGAGTCCCCGTCGTGTTCCCTGCATATCATCAAGCTGCATCTCAGGAGAATACAGGCTGCACTTTTTCTTACTGCAAGCCTGATGAGTTGCCTCGAACCAGCCGGGTACCTGTGCTCTGCTGCACTGCCCCTGTAGTCAAAAGTGAATGACCATTAAGGAGTGAAATGTTTGCCTCATTTACTACTGTCCCTGGCAAAAGTGCAGGAAAAGCAGTACACGAGAGTACCCCTCTTCACAAAATGGTAGCTCAACTCAGGGACACTCCTATCATGAGACAAGGTGAGAAACTTCCCCAGGCAGCAGCGAGTGGCCAGTTACAAGGGGCGGAAAAAGCCGCCTCTTGTAACTTTGAGAGATGATTGTCCAGGTTTTAACTGGGAAATTCGGCTCCGCTAGTGCAGAGAGCTAGTACACGCATTGCACTAGCGATGCTGCCCCCCCCTTGACCCTCTCCAACTCTGCGGGAGTGGGTGGGGCAGCACATGGACTGCTGCCTCAGGTGTAGCAGCAGCCCCATGAGTGCCCCTGGCTCAACTGCTAACAACTAATTCAAGCCCTGGACAAATGAAAATAGTTATTCAAAGAATCAGAGGAAAAGACATAAAAAATAATAGGAAAAGAAAAATCATAGTAAAATATTGTTCCTTCATATTCGTGTGGCCAACTATGCACTGAGAACTGCTGGTTTAATAACACAGATATAGCCCTAAATCAGGGGTGCCCAAGACTCGATCGCAATCTTTTTTTAAAAGTAAATTGCAGCATAAAAAATTGTAAAAAAAAAATTGTCACGTGTAAAAAATTGTTGTGCATAAAATATTTTGTTGGGCACAAAAATTTGTTGGGTGTAGAAAAATTGTCACGCATAAAAAATTTTTTGCACATAAAAAATGTTGTTGCGCATCTTCTCCTATATTTCATCGAATTGGGGTATTGGGGGTGACACACACAATGACGCACACAATGATACACACAACTTCCCCCCCAAATATAATGCAAATAGTCTTAGAATATCTACAGCATACATTCACTGTTTATGGTAAACTACCCATTTAATAAAAGGGGCTGAAGGCACAGTTACTACTAGTAATATCATTTATAGCAGGCCAAATGTGCAAAAAACAAGGTGGATGTTATTGCATCCCGCCCTAGCACTTAATAAATGTAGGGAGAAATAATCTTATAAACTTCCAATTCTGTAGAATAGTGGTTCACAAACTATGGGGTTTGAAGTATTGCTGTTTTGGGGGTGAACATATATTTATTGATCCAGATATTTTAGAATTTAAGACTGATACAGGAATGTTTTCATCTATGGGCAAGCGTATTCTGTGCTAAGGTGGTTATAACTAAATGCTGAACCTCAATGGGGACTTGAACCAAAGAAAAACCAAAGAAAAGCACTGCACAATATGTTGGCACTCTATAAATACATGTTAATAATAATACATGTTAATAATAAAATGTGGAAACCAGTACTCTACAGCATACATTTTGAAGTAGTTTTGGTAATGTACAGTATACAATGTTCATTTGGTAATGTACAGTATACAATGTTCATGCTACATTGCAAATGCATTCCAACTGCAGTTATATTGAGGCAGTATGGGTGTGAAAGGGTTAACAGGGGCAAAATGACTATTTTACCTCTCATGTCTCTACAAGACTGACAACACAGGACTCATTATTGCAGCATCATTTCAATGAATTAGATCACCATGTTGCTGTTATTGTATTGTGAACATAAAGAATAAAGTATAGGCCTCATAATTGGTCCTGCTTGAAATTCCTGTTGTGGATTCCTTGTAATTACTGTACAGATAAAAAGACTACACCTATAAGCAAACAGACTCAGACAGGCAAACCAAGCAGAGGATATCAACTCTACTTAGAAGGAACCACTTAGTCTACCAGTCTATTTCTGAACTGTGATAGTATTCATAAATAATACACAAAAGCTATGAATATCTTGTAAATGATATCCTTATAAACGGTGAGTTCTGATGTCATCAGTTATAAACGGTGAGTTCTGATGTCATTTCTGTCACATGAAATTTGTGTATTATAATAAATAAAGTACCCCCAGTTGCAAAATATGAGGATATTAGAAGTTACCTCGGAGTTCCATGACCTGTATAAAAACACTCGGCCCTCGGCCTTCGGAAACTCCTCGGTAACTTATAATATCCTTATATTTTACAAGAGGGGGCAGTGGCGTAACTAGTTGTTACTGGGCCCCATAGCAAATTCAATTTAGGGCCCCAAAATATTTATAAGTTGGCCTATTTTACCAAGATATATTAAAATTGCTAATTAATTAGGGTCTCACTGGGCCCCCTACACTCCTGGGCCCCCCTGCTTCCTCTATAGTTACGCCCCTGAGAGGGGGTACTTTATTCACTATATAATCTATAGTTTGGTCATTTTCCTATGGGACCAACCTGTAAATATAAATATCCTCATAAACGGTTCATTCCTAAGTCAGTACATGCCGTTTATAAGCTAAAGAGAGCCCTTGCCCCAAAAAAAGAACTGCAGGGAGAAAATTTAAGCAGCAAAGGGGGGGGCAAAAGCAAAACAGCCTTAAAAGTGTAATTTTGTAGCAGACAGAGCAAAGCCAAAACACTACAAATACACATAGCAAAGGAAGTTAGACACTGGACACAAAAACTGTAGATAACAATGCATAATGAACTCCCTACTTAAATTTATATAGATATAAGTAGTCCCCTTGGAGTTACTGTATGTGACCTGCGGTCGCGTGCTTTTATATGGTCACATAACTCCTCAGTGACTAATGATATTTTAATAAATTACAGTAGTGGGTACATTATCCACTATATATTTCTTGTGGGCATCACTAAGCACCTCCAAAGGGCTCACAAATCAACATAAAATCAATTTGCCATCTACTGGCCAACTCCGAAATTGCAATGCACCAACTAAATTTTATCACATACATATATTCAGTCTTATAATGTGATAATAGACATAATATATTATACCATGCTAAGTGATTAAGTCCATATTGTTCTTTCAATTCTATAATTATTGCTTGTAAAGTAAAAACAACTACCAAATAAAGAAAACATTTAAACTTGATATAGCAATATTAGATATGTCTAAAAACACAGATACAAGTGATAGATTTAAAGCTAATAGTGATTGTATGCCTTATGTTATTAATGATACTATGAAAAGGTGCCATTGCATGAGGCTAAGGAACAACAGATGATGACCAAAAACTGACATTAAAACGATAAAGTCTTTGCACAATAATGCCAAAATATCAAATAGGGTGCTAAACATGGATTAATTATGATTTTTAACACTGAGGTCTATAAAACTGAAGCACAGAGGCAACTAAACAACACAGAATTATATGTGCTTCTGAATAAGGATCCCTCTTGGGATATTAAAAATTAAATCCTTGAGTATATATATATACCTGAGGAAGGATTGTTTAATCAAAAACATGCAACTTTCTCTTAGTGGGACCCCAAGAAAAAAACAAGCTGTCCACCAAACATAGCTGGAATTGGAATACTTATTTAGCATATCCCCAGCACTGCATTTAGGTTTGTTGCCAACCCAAGGCACTAGACCTCAGGACGCCCCCTGTTGTGAAAGTAACATTGTGCATGTGATGTCATTTTCTCAGACGAGCGCAAGAAGTGCGCTCCTATCCCTTCCCCCCCCCCCAGCTTAGCATCGGATTTGCCCTCAAGTCTCCTGTAGCTGGGGAGATTTTTAAAATGTAATTTGATATATAGGCATTCGAGGGTGCCCTTTTAAAGCTGCTGCACTGGCCCTCGGGTGCCTATATATAAATACAGCCTTGCATATCCCCATATACTTGTTTAGTCTTTTCAGATTTTGGCAGTTATCAAAAGACACTAAGGGGCATATATATTATACTGTGTAAAAAACAGCAGGATAATACACCACACAGAGCCAGGCTTTGCCGTGGAACAAATGGTGTAAATTTTTATGTATTTTTTCTTAGAGTGACTTCCGTCGGAAGCAATGTAAAATAACGGCAGCAAATTTGCATTTAACATGGCGTAAATTTACACACACCTTGATAAACTCATTTATTTACAATACAAATTTTGTTTACAAAGCTTAATAAATATGTCCCTAAAAGAAGTCCCCTTTAGAGCTAGAGACAAGCAGCTTCTTGTATGATAGGGTTATACTAAAGGAAACACAGTCGCTAATACAGGTATCCGTTATCCGGAAACCCGTTATCTGGAGAGCTCCGAATTACAGAAAAGCTGTTTCCCATTAAAAATGATTTCCTTTTTCTCTGTAATAATAAAACAGTATCTTGTGCACGATCCAAACTAAGACACAATAAATTCTTATTGGAAGCAAAACCAGCCTATTGGGTTTATTTAATGTTTACATGATTTTCTAGTAGACTTAAGGTATGAAGATCCAAATTATGGAAAGATCCATTATACAGAAAGCCCCACGTCCCTGAGCATTCTGGATAACTTCGACGAAATTTTTACGAAAATAAATTATTTATTGCTAGTATCATTTAAAGACACGGCACGGTTTTTCTTTTTAACATGAATTCAATGTGAGTGAATGGGAGGGGGGTTTAACTGTTTAAAAATATATATATTTTTTTTTTACTTTTTATTTTTTTTACCAGTATCAGTACACTTTTTACCACCCAAAAAAATGATTCCTAATAAATCTGACCTTATATAATATTAGAGCCCAATTAAAATCATTCACATATATGATGCTTTTGTAAAACTTCTCTGCTGAAATTATGATAGAGGACGTTGGAAGAATCATTGTTGTCTATTTGCCTCATCATAAACTCACAACAGTTGGCCGTGCAACAACAATAAATTGAAGAAAGTAACATGCATTTCTATTTTAAGGCAAGGTTGTATTTTCCTCTTGGTTTAATAAACACCACTGAAATTGGAAAGCTGCTGTTTGAACTAGGTTGCTTAGCAACCAAAATAGAACATCAAAAACTAGATCTTTAATTCCCACTTAAAGATTCTAAGTGTTAGCAGGTTTTGTCTTCAACACACACACCAATTGCATTCCTTAATAAAAATGACCTACTGTACATTTAACTACATCGTTTTTAGCAAGGACTGATTAAGACAGAGGTGGTATTTCGGACCTTTCTGGATAATGGGTTTCCGGATAATGGACCCCATACCTGTACAATAAAACAAAGGAGTTTACAGTATATGTTGGTGTACTCAGATTTAAGTTTAAGACAAGGCAGAAATGTTTTACACAAGAATCAAAAAAACACTTTAGTGTGTTTTATTGCCATCTTGCAGAGTGTTGCGTGTCAAAGACTATATAGTATTGGGGGTTGGACTGGCAGAATATAGGGTTGATGTCAAACATGGCAGCTGTTTGGTGTTAAATAGAGAAAAAAGAATGAACTGGACAAGGGTGATGGGAACAAAAGGGGTGAACTGACTGTAAGTTACACTTAAGGGGCAGATTTATCAAGGGTCGAATTTTGAGGTGATGAGAGTTTTTTTAAACTTCCATCAACTCGAAATTAGAATAAAAAAAGACCAACCAAAATGTTAAAAAAAAAAAAAATCAAATTTTTAAAATTCGATTGAATAGGCTGTATTCGATTGTTCGAATCAAATTTGGTTTGAAATATTTTATTTGGTTTTAACAATAAACCATAAAACTCAATATGATAACAAATAGTATGCAGAATAAGAAGATTAATACAATGACATATTAAACAGAATGTATAATTTACAATGAAGTAATATGTAAAATAAAATAGAAACTAACAAGAACTATCACTAACTAAGCCAGTGGACGCATAGACATTCTTAAAAGAAAAAGAAGAAAGAAAAAGCCCATTGTCTTGGGAATGTCAGATAACCCCCCCTATGAACATTTTACAATTGAAGAAACTGAGATATTTGACTTCTAGTATTGGAGTTACAGAACTCAAAGTAAGGAGACCATATAAGTCTAAATGATTCTTTGGAATTATTTCCTTTAGTTTTTACTAATAAAGCTTCCTGCCAACTAAGCTGGTTCATATAAGCCATTGTATCTGTAATTGAGGTGAATCAAATTCGGATCGTATTCAATCAAATTTGATTCAAAGTATTTAAAAAAAAAAAAGACTCCAAATAGGTTCTAGGATGTCCCCCATAGGCTAAAACAACAATTTAGCAGGTTTTAGATGGGCAATAGTCGAAGTCGAATTTTTAAAGAGACATGATACATTTCAATATTTAAATTTTCGAATTTTGATTTGAAATTCAAATTGAATTTGGACTATTCCCTAGTCGAAGTACACTAAAATTAGCTCGAAATTCGAATTTAAAATTCAGTTTTTCAAATTCGACCCTTGATAAATCTGCCCCTTGAATCACAAGGAAAAGACCACAGGTTAAACAATTAATAAGCTTGGGGGAATGAGAAACTAAGGGCCTTGTACAAGTCTGGAAGGGGTCAAGGTGAGGTTCTCAGCATGTTGAATAGCACCGCTAACTGCCATTTCATAAGCAAGCACAAGCTGAGAGTAGTAGGAATATTATTAATTCGCTCCTTCTCTGTAAGGGTATATTACTGTGAATCACTGTGAATACAATGAATTACTGTGAGATCTTATAGATTAGAAGGTAGAAGGACTTTTTCCACACAAGAAAAATTTATAAAAATGTATTGCTAAATAGGGGGGAAAAGTCAGTGCGGATTTGGTCAGAGTAGTTATTCAGAAAATAGTGAGAACTTTTCAGATTTGATAATTAACCCCCAAAGAGTTGACAAAATGTCAGCAATACATAAACAACAGATAATAATGATAATATACACCTACAAGCTCCTTTGTGCTAAAAATGTATCCTGACAATTCTTTTAATTAAAGATATACTGTACCTGTATACTGTATTTCAATATATGTTATATTATAAGATGTTATAAAAACATTAAGGTTTGATTTATTAAGGTTCGAATGGTAAATTCAAATTCAAATTTTCAGTAAAAACTCAAATTCGAGATTTTTCGTGCCGCGATCCTAGAAGTAACTCGAATTCAATCACCTAAAACCTGCCGCGTTCATGTAGAAGTCAATGGCAGAGGTCCGTTGACCCATTTGATGATATTAATTGCCTTCATGGCATTCGAATTGCGTTCGTATTTGATTTGAGTTTTCAGGTCGGTAATATTAGTTCGAATTTTAGACGCTCGTGTTTATTCATAAATAAGATACCATTTGAGGTTCTGAGGTCATTCAAAGTAAGAAAAATTTTATCACTCGACCTTTGATAAATCTGCCCCATACAGTATTGTTGTTTTCACCCTTACTACTTCCATTCCCTTTCCCTGTAATTATTCTTTTTTTTAAAATAGAGACAATGAATGCCATATGATCAAGCCCCTACCTTCCCACAGGTACAGTCTGTGTCTTAGGTTTAAAATAATTGCAATATATGGACAAACAATCCCTGTTTTGTTTAAAGGGTAAGTCATTTTTAGTAGCAGTATGCACAAAATGTTTCAATGTCCTTAATATATTGATAATGGGTTGAGTGCAGAGAACCTCTTGTATTTTCCCTAATTAGTGAGCAATTTCAACATATATTGGTAAAAAGGTCAACCTCAGGATACATTGGGAGGCCCTAAAATGAATTTGCTGTGGGGCCCAGTAACATGTAGTTACATCACTAACAATGAGATTTTGCAACACAGCTGTGGGAATTTTTTTTAATGAGTTTTATTTTTTCATGACCGCTTTTCTTTTAAGAAAATTTTTTTTTTGCTCAGGCAAATTTGATAACACAGCCTCTTGTGTTGTTAATATAGTTTGTATAGTGCAATACATCTAGTAGCTCTAACATTATATCATTGCATCTAAGACATTTTCCTAATTCAGATTATTCTATCAGTATATAAAAACTAAAGCATATAATTTTATAACATAGGAACATTTAAATATTACATGTTCTTCAGCTATCTGCTTCTTGTACTTATTAAACCTCATTCTCTTGAAAGCCAGACAAGTGTCTTAAATCCTTCGGGCATTTCTCCTATTTATAGCAAATGACCTTCTCCTGGAAATCACTGATCTTCGACTTTTTCCCTCTTTTATTACACTTTTTGACAGGCAACAACTGATCATTTTAGTTCCATCGTTTCACTGTTGTGACAAACCATCATTGTTCTGCTAAATGTAAATATTGTAGATAATACACTATACAGTTGACTGCAAATATGAACACGACTTCAGTCTTGCTTATAAATTCCTCCTCACTAGAATGAATCTTCTTATTTGTATTGTCAGATAATCAGATTATTTATTCTCAGTGATGGCAGATAATTCTTGTAAAAATAATAATAAAAAAGTATATACATATTTAAATTTGTTTGGTAATAATTCTTCACACAACATGGAATGAAGATCTCCACAAATGTTACAAAAAAGTAAGTTCAACCACATCTTATTTTTTCAGATGAACATACCACACAAAGAATAATATATCACCTGAACTAACCCTTGGTGCTTGATGGAGTTATGACTCCATTATTTTTGGACTTGTAGTTGCTGTAGTTTCAAACCTTCCATGATATTGTATGAAATTTACATTGCAATTAAAACATCTCTAGTTTTTGCAAACTGAGAAGAGCAACTATAGTTACTCTGCGGGCAGAAAAATATACTATAGTTCCTACTAATGTTACCTCGGGCGGCAAATTGGGTAGTGTCGCCCATGACTATGGGGCCTATTTATTTTAGTTCAAAACAGTGACAAAATACACTACACATCACCAGACATGACTGCCTAAAACAAGAGCACGTATGAAGTGGTGTATTGATTTTCAGCCATTTGAAAATGCTAGGAGAAAAAATGCCGTTCATCTATCTCTTGAATTTTTACCACTGACTTTAATAGATTTCAAGAGGTCTGAAGTGGTGTACAATAACAACATCAAAACGGGGCGGTCAGTCGATGTAAATTAAAACACACACCTTGATAAATTTACCATTTACTTTACACCTATTTTTACACCATTTTTCTACCGTTTTACACAGTACGATGCATAGGACCCAATTAGCTTAGATGCAAATGTGAAAAAAGGGTAGTATATTTGGGGATTAAAAGGGTAGAACAAACCACCCTTTGAGCTGTTTCACGTCAGGACACGAATACCATATCTTAACACTAATAAATAACTTAAAAAAAATGTTTTTTTTGAGCCTTAATGGTCCATTAAATCAATCAAACTCAAAAAACTAGATCTTGCTCCATTCTTCTAATCTTTCCTAAGGACTATTAACTTTATTTGGCAAATTAAACTGTCTGTGTGTATCATCATCATGTCATAATCATCAACAATTTTGTACAGTATTTATATAGTACCAGCAGGTGCATTTTATTCTGCATGCATCACTACAAAAGTTCTTAAGTGCAATTGTAGTGACTTCACCTCAAAATGGCAATTCTTCTAAAATTTCCTTTAGGCCTCATCACAGATCTGTTAAGAGAATCTCTACCAATGTGTTTATATTTGTGAAGTGTGTTCAGCATTCTTTGGCTTCAGAGAAAACAACCCTGTGGCTTATCAGACCACCTACCTGTGTGGGAGGAATATCCAGGTTTCACACATGCAGAGCATCTTCTTTTTTTTTTAAATAGAAGAGACTACAGAGTCTGAAAAACTCTCATGAGAATAACAGAAGATATGATTATTTAACAATACTTACTATGATACATTTTATGGATTTAAAAGTAAATGTAATATATTTCCAAGGGTTTTGGTTGACATATATAGATATGCTCATGAATTGAAATTTAATATCTGATTGGTTAACTTAATGGTGACCACTTCAAGTGTCCTGTAGAAGTAAATTGTATGCATGTTCACTGGTTGGTAGCATTAATGTAACAGACATAGTTGGATGCAATATCTACCAATAGATATAAAAATTATAAAAATGTTCTATTTGTATGTGCCAGGGCAGGAAATGTACAGCTTTCTGGAAACTTGCTTTCCATAGTTTACCCAACATTTCCCACTATGCAAAATTAGTATTAGCCATTAGGTTTGGGTGCAGGTGACTGATGGGTGGGTTAGGGTTGGGTGCGGGTCGACTTTTTGTTGACCCGCACATCACTAGTCTGAAGTCAATCATTGTACTTCTGTATAGTTGCTCTTGGCGCTTCTTCCTACAACCCACCTCCTATTAGAATATTGTGCAAGCGCGTCCATTAAAGCAAGGGAATTCTGAAGCTCTAAAAATAGGGGTAGTTGCAGGGATCCCACAACAGTTTGTATCAAAGTATGTACAGAAAATTGCTCCTAAATAATAAGGCACACATTTCATCTTGATGGAAAGTGAAGCCGTCCAAATTTTCGATGCCTCTCCTCATTGAGGGGCACACATGAGTGTTAGAATTTTGAAGCATCAGGCTCAATTGCATTACAGGAATGCAATGGAAAAACACAGCATTCTGTGTAATAAAGGAGAACTAAAGCGTAACTAAAGTAGGGCAGAAATGCTGTACGTTATATTTTGGGCTTCTATACCAGCCCAAGGCATCCACAGCCCTTTAGCAGGGAAGAACTGTACCTCCAAAGATGCCCCAGTAGCAGCCCATCTTCTTTTCCGCTGATTTACTGCTCATGATTTGTGTT
This sequence comes from Xenopus laevis, assembly GCF_017654675.1. NCBI lineage: Eukaryota > Metazoa > Chordata > Amphibia > Anura > Pipidae > Xenopus > Xenopus laevis. The sequence goes on along the minus strand of NC_054380.1, from coordinate 72,618,420 downwards.
GCTGTTCCTTACTGAACTTAGGGACTGACACACAATATACAGTACACATACAATACAAATGTTGTAAGATAAGGCTGATTTGTAATTAATACAGATAATTATTACATGGGAGCACAGGAACCAGTGCAACTAGCATCAGAGCGTATCTCACCACACAGTACTTCTGTATCCCGACCTACAGATGAAGGCATCAGGATTTCAACATTTTTTGCACCATATCCAGACACCAGACACGGTGCTACAAAATGTGATATCCGATGGCTTCATCTGTACCTGCCTCTTTCCACAAAGTGTTTTTCTGTGGCACAATAGGAAAATAGACATTGGTATCCATTTGCTGTGCACAATACTTTTTTTTGTAAGTGAACAATGTTTTTACTCAAAAAAAAACCAAGGGATGCCTACAATGGACACCTCAATGAACATAAGAACATTTATTTTAGTCTCCAGTAATAAGGGAACATGATTGGGTGTGAGTGAGCACTGTGACACAGCAGTTTAATAACAATTAAAATTAAAAAAAAATTTAAATTTTTAATTCAGTTATTCATCTACTTATGCTACATAGATATGCTATGTGTGTGTCCTTGGATAGACCAGTTCAAAAGGGGCTTTGTTCTGCTCTTGGTAATAGCCAATAATGTGCCCTTCTGTCCGATCTTCATTAAGATTTGATGCTGCTGCCTATCTTCCCAAGTTCAGGAATTTAATTTTCTTTGATCAATTGGTGGTTGGGTTTGAAAAATTTCCCCCAAATGTGATTTTATATAGCAACAAGCAATGCAACCTGCACAGCAGCCAGATGGGATGGTGATGCTAAGGAGGTTTGTAGCTGCAGCTGTGAGTTTTAACTTGAGTAGGCAATGTGAGTGATTTTTTTGTATTTTTTTTCATTCCTTTCAATTATTAACAAGCTAAAATGAGTTGCATGTGCTGTTTGGTAGTCTGCCCACAGGGGATCTGCGATTGTACTCCTCTCATTGAAAAGCAAAGCACATATATGTATGACAGAAAGAGAACACAGCATGAACACAAGCTGCAATTTAAGAAGAAGCCTTATGGTGTATGAGATTGCACTTCTAAGCTATTTTTTTTCAAGAATATGTATTATACTGTAGATTTGAAGCTCTAGTATATTTTTGCCCTTTCATACACGACCCACAGTGCCTTTTGTCCATTATGCACTTACTGTATATATGTAACATTAGACACTTACTAAACAATCGCCTTCCAGGTATTGCCCTCATAATTAGTTGGAAGCCAGCTGAGTGGGGCTTTATGTAGAGCACATATGACATTATTAAAGGGAAACCATTGCGAAATGTATTTTCTGGGTGTGCAGTTCTGTATGTAAAGATGTGGGTGATGCTTTGGCCACAGTGCATCCCTATAAATGTATTTACCAGTTGTAGCCTACATCTGATGTGGCCTATGAATAGCATCCTTTCGTTTGTTGATAAGTGAATAAGCACGCCGTAGTGGGTAGCATTGCAATTTCAGATACACTAAAGGTGGCCATATACTTAGCCCTTCCAGACTGAGTTGGCACTTGGCAGCCTATTTGCTCATGTATGGGACCCACCCGATGGACAGCCCATCTGATGTGGATTTAATTTGCTGAATATCTATCAAGCAGGTTAAAAATTCCTTGCATTTTTGGAACACATTGGTGTGTGGATGCAATTTTATTCCCACAGGTATCCATTGTAGAGATGTCCAGGTTGACCCCAAACCCACGGATTGACCATCGGTTGGGCAGGTTCCGGTTGAAATTTGGGAAACCATTGCAGGTTAGGGTTGGATTCAGATCAGACTGGGGAAGTACACTCCTATACTGCTACCAAAAATTCTTTGTCTTGGAACCAGATGTGCCCATAGAAATGGTGTACAGAACAAGAAAACTTTGGTATGGGTCAGTGTGAATTCTACAATGACAAAATATTGCATGTTAGGGTTGAGTATGGGTTAAAGGACATGTAAAGCCTACATTTTCTTACCATGTTTATAAGTTGGGCACATCTCCCCCAACCAAATGGCATTATTTGTACTGCATACATCCCCTTCATTTGCCAGCGACATTACATTTCCCTAAAACAAATAGCTTTCACCCAGGGACCATTTTCCCTCTGACACATCATCAGTGCATTTATATCTGTAAACAGCACATATGCGATATAAAGTTCATGCAATTAAAAAATGCAGGCCACCACAGGCAGAATTTACTATGATGACAAGTCCTGCTTGGATTGAGCACTGTAATGGTTAAGCTGGGCTCAGGAGAGGGGGTAGGATTTAAAAATAGGAGCAGACAGCAAGGGCAGAGTTTCTATGGGAACCAGCAATGCTGTCTCTTAGACTGTTAGACTGGAGGGTGTGTTTAGTAATCTGAGCTGAGAAGAACTGAGCATGCTCATGAGCCAACAGTGAAAGGAAACTCCAGAGGAAGGGGGGTGAGTGGGTTAGAGGAGGAGAAGGAATCCTAAGTGATTATGGGAATGTTGCAGCCTTACTCTTAACCTTTGAACAACCAGAGTGGCAGGTAATTGGAGATTTCAAAGAGGCTTTTCAGAGATTACATTTTTGAATGGGGGGTTTACATGTCCTTTAAGATTTTGCAGGTTAAGGTCTGCATCCATCACTAAGCCATAGGTCTACAATATGATCCCACCTACTTCCTACATGATCCCACCACACCATTACCCCTGATTGGAAGAATTGGTAGTTGTAACAGACCGGCTGACTTCTGTCCCTTTTTCCCTAAAATATCAGGTGCCTCTTTCACTTATTCCTGTTGTGGACCTGGTAGAGATCAGTTCAAATAATAGGGCTTTAAAGTTTTTGTTAATTTACAAAATGCAAAGCTAAAACATGACAAAAATCATACAGAAATCCTGCTTTGCAATAACACAGTTCAACAAATGGACAATACACATTTTTCTGTTTCCAAAGATAGGCAATCCCAAACTTCAGCACCAGTATATTCAAGGTGTAGAAGAAAATCACATTGTTTATTTGCAGATCTCCACATTGGATAATATATATTCGATATGTAGGGGGGGCAAAGTAACAGACTAGGAGAGCTGCATGTTTGGCATAGTATGTGTTTAATTGTCAATTGGCAGTGACAAAAATAATTAGGCAAAAGTACATAGGAACACTGCATCTACATTGCCAAAAAATAGAAGAATCAAAAAAAATTATTGATAATGCCTTTTGCTTTCTTTTGTGTACAATTTAGAAAAGGTTAACAATATTTTAGTGCCCTTTTAATTGTACATCATTCTTCGCACTCCTCACTTGTGTACTATAGCTGGCAGGCCAATAGGATCTCTACTGTGCAAGAAATGGCAATTTATGCAGGATCACACTGCCACACTGTGGCCATACAGACCATTATTGAAATGTAACAAGAGACAATATGCTTTAGTGATGATGGGCAAAGTTGCTGTGTTTCACTTCACAAAACAATTTGGCAAGCAGTGGAGTCAATTGAATGGAAAAATGACATTGCTGTTAAGCTGTGCACTCATGCACGCACACACACACACACACACATTTTAAGGCTAGCACACTTAAAATTTTGTATGAAAACACATAATTTTGATGTACATGCAACCATGATTCTAAAAAGTGCAAACAAATGATTTTTTTTCCTGCTAACGGCCAAGACAAAATTAGAGGGAACAATGTTGTTAAGATGTTTTAGCACTGCAATAGCATAAGCAAGTCATCCCGGTTTAGAGAATAATAACTCACTTTTAAGACTGTTATTACTATGCATGCAGAAGTTTCAGGGGGTGCTCATCAGTAACAAGGATTTTGTAGCAAAGACAGCCACAGTCTGGGGATTCTCCTTCACCCTACCCTAGGGGGAGGCAGCTTCAGCCTCAGAGAAGCACCCTTGGTTTTTAGCACAGAAGGGTCAAAGGTAGGGTAAAGGAAGTATACATAACTAAACCTGCACTAATTTGATCCCTAACTAACTAGTACAAAATGAAACTAATAAATGATCCCTTGTGCTGCCACAAGGGATCCTCATGCATAGACAAACACTCGTGACCCTAACAAATGTATCTCACAAAAGGACAGGCAAGCAGAACTGGGAAAACAACAGAAACTGCTCTCCGGATTCTACTTGCACTGCCTCATTTAACCCCAACAAAAGCTATATTTTCTTACTACAGCTCCTTCCCTATCCACTAACTAATATGCACTCAGCAATGGCTGACCAGACAATGGGATCGCTCCAAATCAATTGGTTGATGTGAAAAGCAAGTGGCGAAAAATTATGATGATGTTTTTTTCTGGCGAAACGGACTACATTGCCAAATTCAACCATGAATTTGCAAAGAATGCAATGAAGACTAAACCAAAACTTTTCCTGTGAAACTATACCTGATGAAAACTTTGCTTACCCCATAATTAAAATCTATGCATAGAAAACACCTTTTAGAAACAAAAAAGATGCAGTTTATTTGATCTGTGGTATTATTGTATGTCTGAGTTTTTACAAACAGAAATAAGTGCCCATAACGAGTATTTCAAGGGTGTGTTTCAGTGTGGCTTGAAACACAAAGCTGTGTACCTTTAAGCCTGTATAATACCCCCACCCCCACACATAGGGAGAACACTACATGAGCATTTGTTTTTTACCCCAAGATTGGTAAGTTTTGTTTGATTGTGACCAGAATGAGTAGAACTGCATACCCGACAATATTGTTTGGCACATTCAACATTTGCCTGTCTTGACTTTACATTTTACAGAGAAGACTGTTTAAATATTAAATTGCTGATAGAAAATGCATTTAATGCTAGCCTGCAATCAAACACCACAGTTAGCTATAGTGTTATCACAAAATAATTATAGTTTTATTAAAAAAATTAATAAGGCAAATATAATGTATAATTATCCATATGTTTTTATTCCTAAGAGCGGTTATTATTCACAGAAATATAATTAGTTGCTTTCACTATGGCAGATGATACAGACAATGCTAATCACTTGTTCTTAGGTTCATGTCTGAGCAAGGCTTATTAGCAGGGAAAGAGAAGAAGATAAGCAGAGTCCACACCTATGTGCATTTAAGTAATTTGCCCCTTCCAGGTCCAAGGCCATCACTGTGCTTTACACATTTAGGGCTAGTCCACACGGGGAGATAGCGACGCGTTTGCGGTCGCGGCGACAAAGCGCCGCGACAGTCGCCGCGACCAGCGCAGGCGACAGTTTTGTATGGGCGCCTATGTAAAAACGCCTGTGCTAACCACACGAGGCGATGCGCTTTTCAACAGTCGCCTGAAAATGCGCCAGGCTTTTTCAGGCGACTGTTGAAAAGCACATCGCCTCGTGTGGTTAGCACAGGCGTTTTTACATAGGCGCCCATACAAAACTGTCGCCTGCGCCGGTCGCGGCGACTGTCGCGGCGCTTTGTCGCCGCGACCGCAAACGCGTCGCTATCTCCCCGTGTGGACTAGCCCTAAAGGGAACACAAAGTCACTTTCCTGGCTCTCCAAGGTAAGCACTCCAAACTTAATCATAGACTCAAAAATATTCTTGAAAGCAAATAATCACACCAAAGGCACCCCACGCTTATCTGACATAGTGAGATTATTTCTCTTGCTTTAATTACACTAAATCCAAACATCAGTAGGATGGATTTACTGCATACTGTTTATTGCCTACAGCGACTGTAGCACGAACAAAGAGCAGGAAGATTAGCCTACAATGATCTTTTTGGATTAAAGGGGATCTAAACACTGTCAATCAACCATACTTTATTACTACAAATTCCATGATAATCCAACACACTATCAAAGGGAAAACATGGTGGGAGCTGTAGTGCAGCAACATCAATTTTTATATTTTTAAGTCAACATTAAAGGGATACTGTCTTGGTCTTTATGGTGTAGTTTTTATTTATTAATAACATTGTTTACACTGCAAATCATTCACTCTACCATATTAAATTTTATTCCTTAACCAACAAGTATATATTTTGTTTAGTTGTAATATTGGTGTGTAGGCAGCCATCTGAGGTCACAGAAATCTTTTAACCTGTCCGATTGACCAAATGACCGATCTCCGTGGGATGAAAAATGTCTGGACTCTCCACGCACCGTCTGAAAATTGTTCAAATCCTCGATTCGTACGATCGGATCTTTGCGTTTATTGCCAGCTTAAGGCTGCTGTGGGGGGGGGGGGCAGCACAGCAGTGACTGAAGTTTATCAGAGCACAAGTCACATGACTGGGGGCATGTGGATAACTGACAATATGTCTAGCCCCATGTTATAATTTAAAATTAAATATAAAAAAACAAATCTATTTGCTCTTTTGGAAAACTGATTTCAGTACATATTTCTGCTGGACCAGCACTATTAACTGATGCATTTTGAAAAAAACATTATTTCCCCTTGACAGAATCCCTTTAAAGCAACATTTCTGTAGGGTCAAGAAAATGTAATGAGAATTGATTCATATTGTTTGTATATCTAGATGCCTTTCTCCTCAAATATGATCACAGTGTAAAATAATAGCTGTTCAGTTTCTATGTATGGCTGAGATTTGAGCTCTCTGAATAACAGATCAGAGATCTTATATCAAACCTATTTGTTTCTAATCTGGATGTTTAACAGAGCCTCTTTATAAATGCATAATGATAGGTTGGAAGTTAGTATGAACCTGAGGAATGTGACTACAAGACTGGCCAGAACAAGGAAGATGGTGATTTGCAGTAGTTGACCATATATAAAAGAAAAAATATATAGTATTACTTTGTAATAATTCAGTATTAGTAACTTTTTGAAAAAAAAATGGTAATCTCGTAATGTCCTCTAATATATTATTTTGGGTATGTGAAAAGGTCTAGTTTTTGTTTTCCTTTAAAGTAAGCCTTGACTTAATAATACCAAATAAAGTGACTCAACCCTTGGTTAAACTATAAGGAAATGGAGGCATATCAAGCCCTCCCTCCATTACTGTAAAATGTAACCTTTTTGAGTTTAGTACTTTATTTTCCACTTCCAGTTTTGCACTTTCTTAAGAAACAAATTTTTAAGATGAAACAAGATAAAGAACATTTGAACTTGCTAAAAACTAGAGATGTCTTGAGATAAGAGAACTGAGAATGAACGTGTGTAATTTGGTAGTATGATCAGTTCTTCAAGTTGGCTTTCTTCTCTGAAGCAACCCATTGTGCTTTAGGAAATACTGTGGCTTCCTTTTTAACTCAGAGTTTAGAATCCGTGTGCAAGTTTTTCCAAGCTGAGCTGTATGTTGGTTACTTAACTTTCCCTTATCTACTAGCTCTTGAACCAAAAAACATTTGCATGATCTGAACTTACTGTACTAAATGCAAACTATACCCTACACTGTTCTGTTCATATTTGCATTGCTAGTAGTTCTAATGCAAGAATATATATAGGTTTCCTTTCTACTAATGCTCCATTACCCATCTCCTTTGTTGACTGTCAATGCCTCCTGGCAGTGGTATTTCTTTGCATTACCAGCCCCCCCAGAAAAAAAAACTTTGGTGGGGTCAGTAACACATTCATATCAACCACGAAACAAGGTAAAAAAGTTCAAATATTATCCATTCACTTCTTCATGCTATGGAAAAAGTGCATTTTTATGTTATTTCTGAAAGGCTAACAAAGCTGACATAGTGCCATACATGTGCTGTTTTTAGGTGTGTAATACCTCTTACTAGATGTAGTAAAAATTCTAAAACAATGCACCATAATTCACTTAATTTACAGGTGCCCATCCATGTATTGTCCACGCCATCCACCAAGTAAATACACTTTTAGTACAGGACAGCATTCCTGAAAATTCTACATGGAAGCAACTTAACATCAAAGTTTGGAACGCTACTCCCCTCATTATCAAGGTCTTTATCGCAAAATACACTCACAATGTATGACTTGTCTGACCTGGCCTTATTTGTTGCTACACATCACTTACTTCTTGTTGCTGGGTGCGTCCATATGCCAGGCTGCTGCGAAACACCATCACAATAACAGGTTCCAAGTAGGGAAGAAGCACACCAGCTCAGGCTCAGCACAAGCTGTAGGGGACCAACTCCTTCCTCGGGTGCAACCTATTATTTATTGGTGGTTACATTTCTTTTTGTATGAATGAAGAGATACAGTAATAGGGGTCATTTACTTGTGCCCCTTATAAGTCATCAACTAAAGAACGGCAAAGTCATTTGATGTAATTTCAAGCAAATACAGTCTCTGAAATCTTTGAGCGCTCTTTAATAAAAAAGATGACAATATTCACTTCAGATTTTCTGCAAGAAATCTTCAAGCAAGTCAAACACATGGACACACAGTGCAACACCAGCCCCTTTAGATACTCAGATGGGAATCCCCTGCAGATGCTGATTCCTCCAATTCACACTCTCTGTCTCTCTAGGCACAGTATCTGGCTTCCCTGTGCCAGCCTGATCCAAATGGCAGCTTTTGGTGGGGTCTTCTAGCTCTCAGGGCCCACTGGCAGCACGTTGATGACTTGGTGATTTTCAGCAGGAAAAAAGACTTACATGGAAAGTAATACATATGAGCCAGGATGAATGATACATGATTAGAGCAATGCCAGACTAGGCATGTGGCAAAAAGCACTGGCCCTTACCTTGCCTACACCATGAACCATGATATTTTTACATTTTATTTTGAAATGTAACATGAGGCAAACCATTTTTCTATTTTCCCAGCCCCCCACTTGTGCTCTGATAAACTTCAGTCTTTCTTGACTGCTTTCTATGCAATAAATATAATTACTGTGCACTCAAATTCTTCTTCAAACAATCTCTAATGGAGTGAATACGCACAAAGACACCATGGCTTTCGGCTGTGCATACCAGTGTAAAGAGAAAAATGCAATGCTGCTGCAAAACTGCCTCCACAGGATTTTATGGAAGCATTCAGCGAGGCTGCATTACAGATGTTTCAGGGGCCTCACACCCCCTTTCTCAATGTAACAGACTGCTGCACTGCAAGTTAAAAACATGTCAAATCTACCCAACGGCGAGTTATCAGAACAATGGGCAGGTAACAAGATAACAGTTCTCCTAATATAGAAAGTTAGCATGTCAACATATTGTGTGAATACAAGCAATGAGATGCTTACACTGCTTGACCCCAGCTTCATTACTGTATATGTTTAACCAGAGGTAAGCGTCAGAACAGGTCAATGTAAGGAAGAATCTGGACAGCCTGTTTGTTTGGTTGTGACAGTTGGCAAGTTCTCCTGATAAATCTTCTGAAGGATTCAGATACTGGAACTGATGGCACCTCTATGTATCTGAGCTGTTACTGTGGCTTTGCTATGGGCTAATAGCACTACTTTTTCACAACCCTGTAGATTACATAACTATATGTCCAGACTCCTTTAAAACGTCATCTACTGTTAATTTATTTGCACAATTCTAAAGGTTTACACATGTATATATCCAATTTCTGTCAATATATTGCACATTTCAAATGTACATATTTATTTATTGTGTATTCTATGTGCCTTTTCGTGATCTGTACTAGCGACGTTGTCTCGTGTCACTGTTGAGATGACAATAAAGTTTACTTTGACTTTGACTGGGGAAATGAACAAAACTGCCTATACTGTGTCCCACTGACTTTAATGGCAATGGTAGATGGGACACATTGAGGGTCACTTATCAACACTGGGCAAATTTGCCCATGGGCAGTAACCCATAGCAACCAATCCAATTGCTGCATTTATTGTTCTACTTGCAGCTGGCTGCAAAAAGTGAATCACTGATTGGTTGCTATAGGTAACTGATCATGGGCAAATTTGCCTAGTGTTGATAAATAAGCCCCATTGTCCTTTGTATGTAAAAGTACCTTTTGAATTGCTCCTAGTGTGATCAATGTGGATAATACTGATTTCTCACTTAATCGTGCAAAAATGACATAAGGAGCAATTATATGCAATTGTGAAGTCAGTTTTACCCGCAGCCATTCAGAAGGATTTTGGATGCTTTGTTGCCCTTAGGTTTGGAACCCTAGTTTTCCTCTCTGCATACATTAAACACTATGGGGCACATTTACTAAGCTCGAGTGAAGGAATCGAATGAAAAAAACTTCGAATTTTGAAGTATTTTTGGGTACTTCAACATCGAATAGGCTACTTTGACCTTCGACTTCGATTCGAACTAAAAATCGTTCGACAAATTCGACCATTCGATAATCTAAGTACTGTCTCTTTAAAAAGTTCTTCGACTTCACACTTTTCTAAGCCTTCTTTGATTGAATAAAAATCCTTCAATCGATCGATTAAAATCGTTCGAATCGTACGAACGATTTTTATTCGATTGATCAAAGTATTTGTGCTAAAATCCTTCGAATTTGATATTCGAATTCAAAGGATTTTACTCCGAGGGTCGAATTCAAGGATTTATTAACCCTCGAAATTCGACCCTTGATAAATGTGCCTCTCCGAGTAGTGGTATTCACTTAAATGTTTTTTCTGCTTATCAGGCATATAGGCTCATACATCAGTTTGACTTTTTACTACTGTATTTGGTGCAACTCCAGTGAATGGTAATGGTATAAATGGTATATAATGGTATAAATGGTATAAATGGTATTAGAAAGAGCAAACAAATGCAAGTGATTGAAGCAAGAGCTCACTCTAGTGGTAAAATGTTTAAGCACATAAATGCCAAAGTATTAATGGATGTTTATTTAAAATATATTATTTGTAATATCCTAGGAGAGGGGCTGCAAGACACAATAGCATGTAAGGACTGTGTGGTGTCATAGGAAAGCATAGAGGTCAAATTATAAATAAACATACATATAAAATACAACGTATCTATTAATATATACTTTGTGTGCAAATCCTCAAACTATAGGGGCAGACCATGTTAAGTGGGGTTTTAAGGCATTGAACCCGGCCAGCCTGAAGGTCAGTTAGGATGACATTTGGGGTGAGCACTTTTTCACTGTTCTAGATATTTCTTGAGGCTTCAATAATACGTTTGTCTGAGGTTTAATGTGAACACTTATTCGCTGTTCTATATGTTCCAGAAACAAAATAATCCATGCAGCATTGCTTTTTTCATGTAACCAGGTTAAAGGGGACCAAGCAGAAAGCCTGAAACACAGCCATAGAGTGGCTGAAATATGTATATAAATCATTGATAGTATAAATGTATAACATGGCTGTGTAGAGAATACGAGCATTTTTTGCAGGTATAGTTTTTTATTATTCATATGTATTTTAAAGCACCGCCATATTCCACAGCACTGTACAATAACCGGGTGTATTCAAAGAGCATACACAATTATATACATAGTGACCAGTAACCAATAGAAAAGGGGAAGAGGGGCCTGCACCACAAGAGCTTAGAATCTAAAAGGAGGAGGGGTTGAGACAGAATGGAATGTGCAAGATCAGCAACAAACAAGGTGAGAGATGTAGCACAGGGTATTGCATTTAGCAGCACATTATGCAAAACTAAATGTGGGTATGTTTCTCTAAATAAATGTGTTAGAGATCTTTTGAAAGCAGACAGGTTGGGAGAAAGTAGGACAGACCGTGGGAGAGAATTTCAGAGAAGTGGTGCAGCCAATGCAAAGTCGTGGGCATGTCAAGAGGTGATGAGTTGAGAAGCTCAGTAGAGAAGCATAGTAAGCAGTTGGGCGAGTATCTAGAGAAACTGTAAGTTCAGAGATGTAGGGTAGGGCAGAGTTATGAAATGCTTTAAATATCAGGCTCGTTAGTTTGAATTTTATTCTGAAGCAGAAGCCAATGCAGGGATAGGCAGAGTGGCATGGCAGAGGAGGAGCAGTTGCTGAGGTGTATGAGCCTGGCAGCGGTATTCATTATGGACTGGAGTGGTGGCAGTCTGTGGAGGGGAAGGATGATTATAGGAACACTTTTAAAGTAATGAAAATATAATGTACTATTGTGCTGCATTGGTGTGTTTTCTTCAGAAACACTTTTATAATAGCTGTTCTGTGTAGCCATGGGGGCTGCCATTTAAAGCTGAAAAAGGAGAAAAGGCACAGGATACACAGCAGATAACAGATAATCTCTATAGTATACAATGAGATTCTTCGGAACTTATCCGTTAGCTACTGTATATTCTGTGCTTGAATTGCTGCCCCCATGGTTACACAGCAGCTTGTTTATATAAACTATAGTTGTGTTGTGAAGCAAACGGCACAGTTTTACCTGTGCAGGACAACTGTACAGTGTATTGTCATTCCTTTAAAACCCTTTCATATTTTGGTGTTACTATTCCTTTAATAGAGATACAGTAGTCCAAGCACAATCTGATGAGAGATTGAATATAAAATTTTGGCAGCATCTTGTGGGATAAATGACCGTATTTTGAAGATTTTTCTTGGGTGAAAGTGACATGATTTAACAAGTGACACACACATTAGCAGCACCTTCACTGAAGCTAATCATATCAAAGGAAAAATAATTACACATTCAGAAAAATGGGTAAAAACGAATTATACATTCTCCCTTTACAAAGGTAAAATTAGAAGCAATGGTCCTTGAAGTTTCATTGTAAGGAATTAGACTTGGGGACAGGCTTCAAGTGGCCCTTTAAGATGACTATTACAGATACAGCTGCTAAATTTAATGCCAGCACAAGCAGAATTGTCAACATCTCTCTTCAAAGATTAGTACTCGTAGGGAATAAACTTTACTTAACCTAATTAATTTTAATCACTGACTTCAGATCTCCAACTGCGCAAACAAATATAAACTGGAACACATTAATAAATCTACAGATTACTCTGAGGGCTAATCACGCTCGGCACATGTGTTTGTCAGGCACTTTTAGCAATGAGGATAATTTGATTCTAAGTGCTGAACTTAGAAGAAAACTTACAGTGCCACTTAATAGACAGGATTGCTTCTATTTCCGAAGCAGTGCAATTCTGCAAGACACGGGCTTCACCTGCGGAAAAGGAGTTGTGTGTTATCTGTGAGGTCATCAATTGTTCCATAGAGGGTGTACCTGCTTGTCATGTTAACGTCAGAGATGACAATTCATATTTAATATAATAGAAAGCAGTGTTTATCTCTTTCTGTTCTCTAGAGCTGAGCCTTGAAACAATATAACAAAGGTTAGTTCTCCTACAGGTCAGCTACGGTACCTTGTTTCAAGAGTCACAGCCAAGAGTGCAGAGAATATGAACAGCCAGACAAGCATTGGTCTCTGTAGCAATTATATTTACAAATAGCTTTAAAACCACTGACATTTTTAATGAGTGCATATTGAAAAATTGCTTATAATGATATTTTATTTATGAGGCAAATAAGTTTTTTGGTAGAGGTCCCCTTTAAACACAAACAATTGCAGCTTTGGTTCTGGACCATGACCAACTATCATTAGTCGCCCAGCGACAAATCTCCTCTTCTTCGGGGTGACTTAACCCCCCCCGAATTGCCTTCCCGCCAGTTAAAATGAAAATGGCCGGTGGGATGGCACTTGGCTTGATTCGTTTTCCGAAGTCGCCCGAAGTTTCCTCACGAGGGTGACTAATCTCCCTGAATCTGCCTGTGTGCCCTGACCCTTATAGTGGAGACACAGGACTCTCATAGTGCCAAAGAGTGGAATCAGTGCAGGATTTCTTCCAGTGGCAGAATATGGTTACAATAGAACAGCATTGTATTTTATTGCCCTGAATGTCCTAAAATCAATCCTGTGATAATAACCCTCTTGCTATCTGCACGCAACCTTTATGAGCTCTGGAACTTCTGGGAGTTGTAGTGTTAGCAGGAGCAAAACAACCAAATGTTTTTTTGAATGGGTCCCAACATGTCCTTGGACAATATACTCCCAGCCTTGGATAAGTACTGATACACAACAGAGCAGACATTCTGCATACCCAATACACCAGGAGACAATCTTTCTGCCCTTATAGCTTCTCTAAGGCTTCAGCTTCCAGTTAGCACTGTATGCCCACAATGATGTGTCAATGCAGAGCAAGAAAGATGGAGTAAACATAGAGTATCTCTAGGCCAGAGTTGTCAACCCAAGGACCCAGGGGAACCTGAAAAATTCACTGACAACCTGGAGTCAAAGGGAAGGCAAAATGATTAAAGGAACAGTAACACCAACACATGAAAGTGTTTTAAAGTAATTAGAATATAATATACTGTTTCCCTGCACTTGTATAACTGGTATGTTTGCTTCAGAAACTCTACTATAGTTTATATATAAACAAGCTGCAGTAGGAGGCAATGCAGTTGGTACAGAAACAGGTTGAGCATTATAAAATACCAATGTGCGGAGATACTTTCTTCTGGACTGGTGTTTTGCAATTCTTCAACAGTTTGGCCAGTCTGAACAATTAGGTTATTTAGCAATGAGTCGGTTTCAGTTGGAACTCACCATGTATAGCTGGGAGCCAGTCACTGTGATTGGACTGGTTACTGGTTATTGACACATTCAGGCTCACAACTCTATCACTACATCAAACCAAAAGCCTACTTTTAGCATATAATTTTATGGTAAAAAAAGCAAAGTTCATTAGATTTTAGGAAACCTCCTTTAATCATGGCATCATGAGTCCCATAAAGAATGCAAATGCTGGTATAGGATCCATTGTCCGGAAACCCCTTATCCAGAAAGCTCCGAATTACAGAACGGCCGTCTCCCATAGACTCTGTTTTATCTAAATAATCCAAATTTTTAAAAATGATTTCTGTAATAATACAACAGAACCTTGTACTTGATCCAAACTAAGATATAATTAATCCTTATTGGCAGCAAAACCAGCCGAATGGGTTTATTTAATGTTTACATGATTTTCTAAGACTTTAGGTATGAAGATCCAAATTACGGAAAGATCTGTTATCCGGAAAACACCAGGTCCCGAGCATTCTGGATAACAGGTCCCATACCTGTTCTATAATAATTGTGAGGTTTGCTTAGTGGCTGAAACTTGTTTCTGATTTATCTGATTTTATTATTTGAAATCCAGCCATCTTTTTTAATGGGAACAACACTCTCCATTCATCTTATAAAGGCCAATAGCCTAAGTTGTTGCTTTCCTGTTAGTGATGTACAATTCCTCTATTCCCATCCTTATTTACAACTCAGTGATTTTATGTTGAGTACACTGAAGTGCTGGCTGAAATTGCCTCAGGGAGCTTGAACTATACATTCTGTTTATACAGCTGCCAGAGCTGCCTTCAGATTGTATAGACATAATAATTAACAAATGGAAGCATCGACCAAAAGATTCATGCTTGCTTTTATCATCTTTTCAACTACAGCAAACTGTATGATTAAGAACTACAAAGATGCACATGACCAATAGCATGGCTGTATGAAGTTTTTTTTCCCCTCTAGCATCTCTTGAGTTGGGAAAGTCAGAAGGTTTAGTTTAAAGGAAAACTATACCCCTTAAACAATGTAGGTCTCTATAAAAAGATATTGCATAAAAAAAGCTCATATGTAAAACCCTGCTTCATGTAAATAAACCATTTTCATAATAATATACTTTTTTAGTAGTATGTGCCATTGGGTAATCATAAATAGAAAATTGCCATTTTAAAAAATAAGGGCTGCCCCCTGGGATCATAGGATTCACAGTGTACACATACAAACCTCATGTTAGGTCACATGAGCCAATTAACAGACAGAGTTCTGTCTTTTGCCTCCACACTTCTTCCTGTTACAGTTAGGGGCAGATTTATCAAAGGTCGTAGTGAAAATTCAAATTTCTAACTCATTTTTTTGTACTTAGACTAGGGAATAGTCCAAATTCGATTCAAATTTGAAAAAATTTGAATTTTGAAATGTATTCTGTGCGGTCTGTTTAAAAATTCGACATCGACCATTGACCATCTAAAACCTGCCAAATTGCTATTTTAGCCTATGGGGTACCTCCTAGAACCTATTTGGAGTCAATTGGTGGACTTTGGGGGAAAAAAAAATAAAAATCCCAATTTTTTTTTTTGAGAAAAACTTTGAATTGTATGATTTGAATGCGCTATTACTTCGATTCAAAGTAACCAACCCCTGCAACCAACTTTGAAAGCATAAATTATTTATTTGATTAGGCTTCTGGTGCAGTAAGTTTATGTTTAGTATACAAAATACAGCATTTCTATTTTAGACTATACAAGTTCCCCTTTAAGTCCTTACATTCATGGGTACTTTAATAAACTAACAACAGACGGAGGGCTTTTCCTGCTAAATAGTTTCCTGTATGGACTGGAAAAGCCCAGTTGCATTAACACAGACTTGTGCTTTTACTTTGATTCAAGAACATATTTAAGCATATAGCAATAAAGGTGAGCACTAGAGGGAAATCCTCGTGGCCTACTTCCACTAAATATCAGTTTTTATGAAGAGTGATCTCGCTAGACTAGACCATGTTCTAGGATTACAATAATTAATTTAAAAATAACCCATGACCCAGCATGAAGGGAATGATTGTATTAAAGGAATGAGGTTTCCTCACTGTACCCTAATTATCATTTTACGGTTCAGTAACAGTCAAATTTAAATAAATCCAATTTTATTCAATGCCTTAATTTCATTACATTTATACAAGTCTTTTCACCCACGGTATTATTTCTGCACACAGAAAAAAAAAAAAATCCTTTTGGCGCCACCATTTTCCAACAGATCTTGCCACAGCATGGTGTGGCACTAAAGGGGTTAATGCAATTGTAATAGTACCAGGTCATACACAGAAAATTCCAGACATACAGAGAGTATACGGTACATACTGTTAACTAATGACAGCCGCCTGGAACATCATTTCAGCTTGTTTCAACAACCGATGCTTTTTGTGCAAACATCATAGTGTCCTTTTACTTTAGAAGAAAGTCACCAGGCTTATGATAAGGGGAGCACTGCCAAGGGTATAGGCAAAAATATCACAGCTCTTCATATAGATAACACCACTGGAGAGTCCAGAGTCATGAAGCGTATAGAGTTCACAGTACTCCAAACAGCAGTTTCACGGTCTGACCAGACTCGTCCATCCTCAGGCTCCAGCAAGCAAGGGAGTCAAGTTTGCAGCCAGACTGCACCATAGCAAAATAGTAACTGAGAAGAAGTCCAAGATGATCAGGAGGTTCCTTGACGTTTCTGCTGCTGACTTCGGATGACTTCCAACTGTTTTTTACACTGCTGATAATACGTTGAAAGGCTTTTATTTTCATCTAAAAGCTTTTTGTGTTCTTGCACCAGACGAGATGTGTTCTGCTGGTCTTTTTCATCCTGATCAAGTTCTGCTATGAGCTCTTGCCTAAAACAAAAGAGCTGTTACCATCAAAGTAAAAAGCAATGTGGAACAAAGAAACATGGCTCACACAGGTACTAATTTGAAGAGCAATATTTTGGCTGCTGGCTGGCACAGATATGGGGCAATATTTTGGCTGATGGCTGACATAGGTACTGATTTTATGTTCCTTTATGTTCATAAGGGATTTTATGTTCCTTTATGTTCATAAGGGGGTGATATTCACTAATGTGCAGCATAAGCTAAATAAATAGTTCTTGCATTGAAATGTGTTGTGTCTTTACGTTGTTTTGTGTTATCTTCCCCTTGTAATAAGGGGCATTATTGGATAAGGAGAATTTCATTAAACAAATAGATTAAAGGAACAGTTCAGTGTGAAAATAAAAACTGTGTAAATAGATAGGCTGTGCAAAATAAAAAATGTTTCTAATATAGTTAGTTAGTCAAATATGTAATGTATAAAGGCTGGAGTGAACAGATGTCTAATAAAACAGCCAGAATCCAACTTCCTGCTTTTCAGCTCTATAACTCTGAGTTAGTCAGTGACTTGAAGGGGGGCCACCTGGTACATTTCTGTTCAGTGAGTTTGTAATTGATCCTCAGCATTCAGCTCAGATTCAAAAGCAACAGATATGACCCATGTGCCCCCCCCTCAAGTCTCTGATTGGTTACTGCCTGGTAACCAGGGTAACCAGTCAGTGTAAACCAAGAGAGCTGAAAAGCAGGAAGTAGTGTTCAGACTGACTTGTTATACATCAAATCACTCCAGCCTTTATACATTAGATTTTTGGCTAACTAACTATATTAGAAACATTTTTTATTTTGCACAGCCTATCTATTTACCCAGTTTTTATTTTTACACTGAACAATTCCTTTAAGGGTCAGGGCACACAGGCAGATTCAGGGAGATTAGTGGCCGGCGACAAATCTCCTCTTCTTCTGGGCGACTAATCTCCCCAAACTGCCTCAGCGTGATCCGTATTCTGAAGTCGCCCGAAGTTGCCTCGCAAGGAAACTCTGGGCGACCGGAAAGTGAATTGCTCCAAGTGCCATCTTGCCGGCAGTGGGGCAGTTTGGGGAGATTAGTCGCCCCGAAGAAGAGGAGATTTGTCAGTGGGCCTTCCAGTGCAACCACCATTTTGAGACTACAAATCAGTGAAAAAAGATCACATGATAAAGATACCAAATCCTCCAGGCACACACAGAACATATAGGGGGTTAGTTACTAAAATCAAACATTTCTCATTATTTTATTAAAACCACTTTGACCGAACTCGATAAAACTGTAAAAAAACTAAATTCGAATTGTATGATTTTTTCACATTTGACGCATTATTGCCTAAAAACCAAAAATTATTTTGATTATTGTAGGAAACCCAGCGCAGATCATGATTTCTTCCAGCTGTAAACAGGACATCTCCCATTGACTTCAGCAGATTGGAGATGGAGTACTTTTATATTTTGAAGCATCGAGATTTAGTAAATCACAACAAATTCGAGTTTTTCCCCCTAGGAAAAAAATGCTGTTTTCCTCTTCAATATCTGGAGATATGTGTGTGATTAGCAGCACGAGACAAATTGAAACAGCTAAAACAACATTTCTTTCCATATCTAAAGTTCTGTTATCTCTTGCTTCCACTTACTTTCTTTGCAGCAATAAAGCGATTTCGGTCTGTACTTTCATGTACTCCTGTGCCATTTTGCAGTGTTGTTCAAACACAGCCATAGATTCTTTAGAGTTTGGACATGGTGCTAAAGGCTGAAATAAACCAGAAATGATAAATATGAACAATATATATATATATATACCTGCTAGAATGTGCCACAATTACATTTACACACACAAGCTTTTAGAAGTAATAAATTTCAATCCAAGCCTTGGAAACGATTGTAAACTCGACTGCTAGACAATGTTGCAAATTCACAGCTGGTCAAATAAAACTAGGGGCATTTATATCATTTCATCTATAGGCTGCAGCAATACTTTGGCCTGTACTGGCAGAAGAAATATAAATTGGAAGGTGCTGGTCACAAAATGATCATGTTGTGGGCTCTGTTTTAGCAGATCAAACGAAGAATTTGTAGAGCAGGCACTCAAATGAAGGCAATCTTCCACCAGGCAATACATTTATATAAGTAAAATTATTTATTATGTCACATATAGCCTTACACGTTTCATGTTACAAACACTTAGTCATAGGCTGTTTTAGCAGAGTTGGCAATACACTGTGAAGGTGGAACTTGAGCTTGAATCAAAGATCCCTACTATTTATTACTTGCTACTATAGTCATTCCTCCATACAATGATTAGACAATCAGAAAGGGCTCACTGTAAGGATACAAGCGATCATATTTGTAAAAATACAGCGACTCAGGAATGGCTCAATGGTGGAATAGCCAAAGCCACTGCACAATGGACCACAGGTTCATGAGTAACTAATAATCAAAGGTTGGCCTTGTAAAAAAAGCTTCTTGTAAAGCTACACGTTACTCGTAACTGCTCAGGACTGGAACCAGTCTCCAGTGACTATTTGGTCACAATTTCTGTTTGTATATATATTTATACTCTAATATTGGACACATAAGGAACAGAAAAATTGCAGCTATAGTCACCACACTCCTCCTCCTATTGCTCATATATTTATTTATACGTACAGTTAACTCTGCACATATTTACTTTGACGGATTCAGTTTTAATGGAGGAAAGCCCACTGCACAAGGGAAGGAATGTCCCCAAACAATACATACCTCCCAACATTTTGGAAATAAAAAAAGAGGGACAAAAAAATGTGCGGTGCATAGCGAGTTGGAAAATTTCTGGCCTCTCCCATTTTTGTGGTCACAACCACTAATTACCACGTTCATTTTATACAATTTGGCAGATTATAAAAGTTTGAACATATTTCTGTGTTTCTATTTTTATTATTACAGTTTTGCTAATGAAGGTGAATTGCCCTTTAAGCTGTGAGTCAAACTTTTCCCAAGGGACATGTTATCTTATTACAATTACTTCTTATTTGCTTATCTCAAAATTGTTACAACGTTTCTTATTTGCACCTGGTGGCTGTTTTGGGCTTTCTGCCAAAAGCCAATTAAGTTAGAAACTTTGTTTCTTTTTCTGGCTGTTTGGTGCAGAAAAAGTCAGGACTTTCCAGTACAAACGAGGGACTGTGGGTTGAGTTGTCAAAAGTGGGATGGTCCCGCTGAAAATGGGACAGTTGGGAGGTATGACAAAAATAGTAACAATCATTAAAAGCAAACGTTCCCCTGGCCATAAAGGAGTGGGAGATGAGTGCTAAGATTGTTGTTGGGATATGATTTAGGATGCTGGTTTGCTATTTTGGAATCTCTTAAAACTATAGAACAGTAGTAAAAATGACAATATTTCATTCTATAAAAGCCTCAATTAAATGTACAGTAAAAACCAAAATTGAAAGTATTTTAAAGTAATGAAAATATCATAGAGTGTTGCCCTGCACTGGTAAAACTGATATGTTTGCTTCACTACTATAGTTCATATAAACAAGCTGCTGTGTAGCAATGGCGGAAATTGAAAAAAGGGCTATATGGCACAGGTTAAATAGTGGATAACAGATAACATTATGTTCTACAGAGCTGATCTGCTGTGTAACCTGAGCCTTTTCGCCTTTGAATGGCTGCCCCCATGGCAACACAGCAGCTTATTTATATAAAGAATAGTAGTGTTTCTGAAGCATGCACAGCAGTTTTACCAGTGCAGGGCAACATGCATTATATTTTTTATTACTAAAAACAAATTTTTTTTGATGTTACTGTTCCTTTAAAGGATCAACTGCACCTTACATGCCTCAGTGCATTAGAAATGCGCATGGAACTGAGAATGGGAACAGGAAGACGTTTAGCAGGAAGTCCTTTTACTCAAACTGACCTGTAACTGATGATCCAGTGTAAGGTATGCCATAGGTATGGAGTTATCAGATCCATTTGTATCTAGAAATATTGCAAAATGACAATTAGAATATACATAAATCATTATTTTAGCTCTCTATTATTTTGCACTTTAAAATAGAGTAAACCTCAATTTACTCCCCCCTGATTTTAAGCTTTCCTTCATTTTACACCGGTTTTTGCGGCCCCATAAATATATACCGTAATGTGTAATGAATTTCCCTGTTGTTACATTTTCCTGGTCACCTAAAATGGGGGGTTCTACTGTAAATAAGTGGACATTAGAGACGTCAAAGACCTACTTAAACTGGCAAGAAGCACAATTCTCATCTGACTGAATCATCTTATTTAAATCACTGAAGTCCTGTATTTCCACCCATAATTGTGGGCATTGCTACCTATTCAAAGCCCTGTCTGTAAAACATTTCTCATTCACTTAATAAAAGAATATGTAATGCTAAGCAACTTTTCAATATACAGTAAATGAATGAAAACTTTCCAATAACTTGTTATTTCTGCATAAACTGAAGGGGTTGCCCTTGTGCTGTGAGTTCTGCTAGAATAAAGGTGACAACCAAAGCTTATAGTGACAAGCTCAGCATCTTATGATAAGGCTAAGATAGGCACATTTTCATGAAAACACTCATGTGTTTAGTAAAAAACAACTATGGAGAATATTTATAAATATGTACATTCATTTTACCCCCTCCCCCACCAAAACATGCAAAAACTGGCCTTACTTATGCCATATTACTAACTCTGCCAGATTTTAAACACATTATTACACTTCCATGGCTTTGCTTGCAATTACAAGAAGAGAAGAGGAGCACAGATGAGCACTGTGTGAAGCACTTACTATGCAGATAAAGTGGCCCAGGTAAACTGCCCCAGACCCTTAGCTTAGGGAGTGGATAAACCAGCAACAAAAAAACAAGGGCCATCCAGGCACAAGGGCTGTAGAGAAAACCCCCCACAAGCGCTGCACTTAATCGGGGGGCCCCTGGATGCATAAAATGTGTAGGGCCACTTGATATAATGATCTGTTAGTATCCAACATGTTTTATATTGACTTCTGCCATTGTGGAGTTTTGGACTGTCTGATACCCCATGTTTTTGCTGTTGGTTTTTTTTCTGCCACTTATAGTTTTTAATTGGCATAAGCAATGGTTTGTAAAAGCTATAGAGTAGAGCTACATTGCCACCTTTTACATGGTCTATAAAAAAAAAAAAATTATATATATATCTATATATCTATATATACACACAGATATACACATACACACACACACACGGTATGTATATATACACAAATAATAATAACTGATGGCATCACTAGTCACCGTCTATAACTGATGGCATTACTAGTCACCGTTTCTAGCTGATAACATCACTAGTAACGGTTTATAACTGATGACATCACTAGTCACCTATATAACCAATGACATTACCAGTCACCTTTTATAACTGATGACATCACTAGTCACCGTTTATAACTGATGACATCACTAGTCGAAGTTCATAAGGATATAAATGGGGACCAAAACATCACGTTAGTTGTGTATGCACTTAATAAAATTTTTTACTTGTTTCACCAAATATATATATATATATATATATATATATATATATATATATATATATATATATATATATATATATATATATATATATATATATATATATATATATATATATATATATATATATAATATTACCTGAAGATTCATCGGGGGCCCATGGAAGGCCACGTGGGGGCTTGTCTGGGGTTGGTCCTGAGGTAGTAATCATCCTCACACTTGGACTAGACGATCTGCTGCTGTTTCTGCTCTCCTAAGAGCCAACAAGAGGAAGGGAAAATAAAAGGAACTGGCTGATTGATCTCTCAGTTGTTGTGTCATGCATTAAGATGGTATAAACAAAACAGGTTATTTGTTGGTTCTGTTATATTTACTGTCAATAAAGACAGACAAGTTTTTAGGGAGGTTGGCCATTTCTTGTTCTGCATAACTGGAAATCACTAAGGGCTTGCTACTCAAAAGTTAAAGTAAAAAAAGTTTTATTTTTAGGGTAAATACTGCAGCCAATCAGCTGTTAAAGCACTATTAAAATATATATATTCATATGGGATCATCTTTATCAACCCAAATCAACAGAGCTTGGAGCATTAAGTTTGTTTTTTATTTGATGTACTTTATGTAGTCACTGCTCTCATTTTTAGGGTTAAGTCACACTGAGCTACTAGTAGCAGCTACAAAATGGCAAAACAATAGTATGCCATAGACAAAAGTGAAAGATGCCTCTGCTAAAACACACTAAGGGTAAGGGCACACCTGGCGATTCAGGGAAATTTTGTCCCTGGCGACTAATCACCTGTTCTTTGGGGTGACCAATCTCCCCGAACGGCTTCCCCCTGTCTGGCGCTGGCTATAATGAAAAGTCACCTGCGGCATGGCACACACGAAGCCTTGTTTTCAGAAGTGGCACAAAGTAGTCTCACTTGATAAAGGGCCTAGCCTGAAACATGTTGTGGTGCAATTTTGCCCAATAAAAAGCTCTTTGCAGCCATAGCTACTGCCCTGGATTTGTCCTGCTTCTTACCATTATACATGATCTTACCCAAGTTTGCCCAGGAGTAGTAACCCATAGCAGCCAATAATATGTTTGCTTTTAAGTAGGTAACCAGCAAATTCTACCTGCTGATTGGCTGCTATGGGTTACTGCTACTGGGCAAACTAAATGCCTTTTATTACATTTGGGGGATAGTGTCTTAGCAAAGCCAATAATCACGATTGTCTATTTTGTAGCCCTGAAAAGTAGCTGCTACTAGTAGCTCTATGTGTCTTCACCCTTATGGTACAAATCTTTCTGAACCCAAAAAATCCAGTGTTGTGTGTAGAAGTGTTGTTTTAAGAAACATTGGGCATTCTGCTGGGGGGTAAAAAAAATAATAACAAAAAAAAAAAAAAAAAAAAAGTGACTGTATGTCCTGTTCTGATGTTTCATTCCTATAAAATAGGCCTCAATGCTAACCAACTTTAGGCCTATAGGATGGAAGCAGGCTTGATAAAGGACCCAGAGGGGTCCGAAACGTTGCCCTTTTGTGATGTATATTTTGGGCCACAAATAAATCACTATTTTTGGACACCACTGCAATCTTAGGTGTGCATCCGAATTTCTTCTGCTATTGACTCTATGACCCTTATGCGAGGGAAGGGTCTTCCGGATCAGCACCCTACACTTACAACAAGTGTGTAAGGGATCAGGTAGAGCTCTTCATATTCGTGCATTATAGGATGGAAGCAAACATTTGTAAAATATTATCATTTTAATATACAATGTTTTTTGAAGATTTAGTATGCAGCTCATTAACGAATACTGTGAACACAAAACCTTGTGATTGGCCCCAGTTTGGGAGGCAGGCATTAAAGGGATACTGTCATGGGAA
Source organism: Xenopus laevis (assembly GCF_017654675.1). Lineage (NCBI taxonomy): Eukaryota > Metazoa > Chordata > Amphibia > Anura > Pipidae > Xenopus > Xenopus laevis. Next base: position 72,593,800 of record NC_054380.1, on the reverse strand, counting down.
AACAATTTTTTTTCAAAATGAATCAGTTAAATAGTGCTGCTCCAGCAGAATTCTGCACTGAAATCCATTTCTCAAAAGAGCAAACAGATTTTTTTATATTCAATTTTGAAATCTGACATGGGGCTAGACATATTGTCATTTTCCCAGCTGCTTCAAGTCACGTGACTTGTGCTCTGATAAACTTCAATCACTCTTTACTGCAAGTTAGAGTGATATCACCCCCAACCTTTTCAACCCCAGCAGCCAAACAAAAGAACAATGGGAAGGTAACCAGATAGCAGCTCCCTAACACAAGATAACAGCTGCCTGGTAGATCTAAGTACAACACTCAATAGTAAAAACCCATGTCCCACTGAGACACATTCAGTTACATTGAGAAGAAAAACAGCAGCCTGCCAGAAAGCATTTCTCTCCTAAAGTGCAGGCACAAGTCACATGACCGGGGGCAGCTGGGAAATTGACAAAATGTCTAGCCCCATGTCAGATTTCAAAATTGAATATAAAAAAAATCTGTTTTCTCTTTTGAGAAATGGATTTCAGTGCAGAGGTCTGCTGGAGTAGCACTATTAACTGATGCGTTTTGATAAAAACATGTTTTCCGATGACAGGATCCCTTTAAGTATAAGGAATTCTGCTGCTCCTTGCACCCACAGGTTTTCCTCCTGGCGCCTGTGAAATAGCCACAGACTACCTCTTACAAGGTGGATGTTAGTTGAAACTACTTGAGCACAATTACTTAAACAGACACTTAGGTCAACTGGCTGTGACACAAGTGTAGCATGTAGGTTCTAGTAGTTAACAGCAACATGCTATAGATATTGATGTAGTACTATAGGAGATTAGAAGACTGAACAAGAGGAGAGAGGGACTTAACTAGACATGGATGGTAGATTGGAAGTATTAAATGCTATGTGCTCTGATGGACACTCACTAGGTTACATATTCACTACTAAGAGGAATCACATTTCCTAACAAAAGACAGAAAAGAAGAATTCTTGGCGAAGCCCCATACACTAGCACAAAGCAGCAGTGTTCCCACGTACAGGGATACAACACATGCCATGAGATGAAGGATCCTTACCTGACTGGACTCTGTTCCAAGAATAGTGAGGTCTTGTACAGATCTGCGCCTCTGCTGCCCGTTTCCTGCTGGATGTCAGACAAAAATTATTAACCAAACGCTGCTCCCACATAGAATTCAAGCAGGGTGCAACTGTGGAAGCTTGGAATTTGTTTAAGATCATTGACAGATGAAGAAACAGGGATGGACATGGGGCAGGAGAGAAACAGCTGCAACATTTTAACTCAAGGAGTCCTGCATGGCCAACAGAAAGTATAGCCTAAGACAATAACCACTCCTACTATATGAATAGCTGCCCTCTCCTCCACCAGCTTCTGTCACGTTTGAACAGGCAGCTTGTCTGGTGTCCTGGGCTGATGACGCATCTATTTCAAGGGTATTACGTTATTGTGTTTCTGCAGCAGGATGACTTATCTAATGTGCAAGTAGGAAAATGTACAAATCTAGTGAGTGCTGTGTTTGCACAATGCCGGCAAATTTAGCATAAAGGCAAACAGTAACACACATATTTCATGTATAAAAAGCCAACTTTTTTATCTGGAAACAAGAAAGCACTTAATCCAGTGTTCTGTGCAACCTCCGCAAGCAAAATTAAAATGTTGGATATTGCTGAGCATGTTGGTCTCCCTTGTCTAACACCGGATTGCAGCTCTCTTAACACTGACAGACACAGTCCCTTGCTCTATGCGTTAGTCAGTGTGGCGTTTAAAGCAGATTTTAGATGAATGTGAAAATAACAAGTGTGTGTATTACTCACGCAGAGCTCTGCGCTCATATGGCCAATACGTTATGTTTATGCTTCATCTTAATATGAGAGATCAGCTGCCTAAAAGGAAACCCTGGATTGCAATTAGTAACAGCTGAACCAATGCTTAGCATTCCTTTTCCCTGATAAAGCATTACGTAAGCTCTCTGATAGTGGCCACACAAACAGTTGCTGTGGCATCACCAGTCAAGCATGGATGTCAAATGCACAGCTCTCCAGTTGTTGGGGAACTACCACAGTCACAAAGGCTTTAGAGGCTTTCATTTTGGTATGTTTGCAAAAATATGACAAGGGAACCAGGAACAAAATGTTTTTTTATGTACTGATTGTATGAGAGCTACAATAATGCAGGCTTTCTGAAGTGCTTTTTCAGCTAAAATTAAATCTGGTTTGCAACCCAAAACACGGTTTCGTTTGAATTACTATTATCTATGGTAGCAGCACATTTCCCTTTATTAAAGGCAGTCCATGGAGACCCGCTCTAAACAGCCCAGGGACCCAACCTTGTCTCCAGATCTACTACAATTCATTTTATCATAATAAACCCTGAGTGCGGTGTGTTTTTGATTTCATAATATTATGTTTGTTTTAGCACCCAGTGTGTGAGACTGCATTCTATTTGGAGTCGTTTAGAAAACTGCCATTGACTGTGTAACACTTGGCTTTTTCTTTAATGGTGTAGACACATCAGTGGAGGAAAGGTGTGAAAATTCATACATATGTGTTTTCGATCTGAAATTGCCCATTTGTGTACACTCTGGGTGGACCAGAGCAATCAGCCTTTTCTACACAGCAAATAAAATAGTATTGTATGAAATGGTGTATAACACTGCCCTTGGGGCATTTCATTCGCAATATTTTTCAAGCAAAAAGCAACTGATCCCCTCAACCCATGTTGTCTGCACCATGTTCAGCAGTAATCACACAGAAGTGCAAGCTCTAGGGCAGGGCTGTTCAACTGGAGGCCCGTGGGCCGCCCCCTTCTGTGGCCCCCCACCTACCTGCTGAGTTTTCTTACCATATGTCAACTTTAAAAGGCATCACTACAGAAATTAACTGGCCCCTGCATTGTTTAAACCTCAAATTCAGAATAATCCCCTGTATTGTTCACACCTGTGATCCCCCTGCATTGTTCACACTTGTGACACCTCTAAAAGACTGTACTGTTCATTGTACATTGTTCACCTGTTCACACTTTATTCAAAATGCTAATGGAGCACCTGCACTGTCACTGTATGTAGTTAGAATGATAGCTTTCCCTGTCTCCTGCTCTGTCTTCCCTCCCTGTGTGTGCCATTCTCTGCTTGCCCAGTGCTGCCTGTGTGTGCCATTCTCTGCTTGCCCAGTGCTGCTTGTGTGTGCCATTCTCTGCTTGCCCAGTGCTGCTTGTGTGTGCCATTCTCTGCTTGCCCGGTGCTGCCTGTGTGTGCCATTCTTTGCTTGCCCAGTGCTGCTTGCAGGCCCGGACTGGCAATCTGTGGGTTCTGGCAAATGCCAGAGGGGCTGCTATAAGGTGCCATAGAAAGTCAGTATTTAGTTGGCTGGTGGGGGCTGTGTGGACCTCTGTGTATCTGAAATGCAAGGGCCTATTTTAATTCTCAGTCCGGACCTGGCTGCTTGTGAGTGCCATTCTCTGCTTGCCCAGTGCTGCTTGTTTGTGCCATTCTCTGCTTGCCGTACACTACCTGTGGGATATAAGTCTGTTAGGGGTTTATTCTTGGGGGTTGTTAGCATTTGGAAATTGTTGTTAGGGGCCCTAAGGTGTTTAATCATGTGTTGGGGGTTGTTGTATTATCCACAGGGGAGGATGAGGCATATGGGTATGTTTTAACATGACTTCAATTTTTCACATATGAGTGATGAGGGATTTCCCTGCAGTGAGCACCAACCATTTGGGTTTTTGGTGTGCTACCACCGTTAATGTGGATATGATCTTAAAAGCTCTTGTGCTAACATGGGTGTGGTTTACAGTGGGTGTGGTTTAAAAAGGGAAGTGGCCAATACTGACTCCCATTAAAATTTTGGCCCTCGGTACCACAGAAGTTGGACAGCACGGCTCTAGGGAATTACCGACGGAAAGCAATGAAAGCAGCAGGTAGGCAAATAGCTCACCTAAGCCTTAATGGCTAATATATAAATATATATATATATATATAAAAATAAAAGAAAGAAGAACACTTTGTTCAAGGGATACCCATAGTCAAACCTGCATAATTCAATAATCTGCATGCCCAACTGTATGCACATAGCATTGTATTTATGCACACAGCCTTCTTTAGTATGTTATGCTACATGAAAAAAAAATATTAGTATCCAATTGTATGCTGACTTGACTCCTACTTCCATTCTAGGCATTTTTAGTTCTCATTTAATAGAAGTGCAAGCCAGTCAGCTATGTTTACTGATTAATATAGGGTTGTAGTATTCACCTTCAGTTTTACACTTTGTCTCATTTCATTTTCCCACCCATATAACAAGCAGGTAACTGAACATGAAAGTGTCTGCATAAATAAATAATGAAATACTAACCTGGGATCACGCAGCACTACATCTGCATTTTCAAACCAGGTTAAAAAACTCACAGCAAACAATTTCATTTTGATTTACCATAAACAAATATGGGGTTAAGATGAATATATTTGCACATGGGATGGCTGATCTCACACAGGGATGGAGGCATGCATTTTCAATTATGGCAGTTGTAAACATAAGTGTCAGCAAGATGCAGGCCACATAAATATATAAGCAAATGTATCCAAATCACACATTAGAAAGCCAAGATACTATTTCTCTATAATTATACATTAGGCCTTTTAAACCACAACACAGAGGGTGTCTAGATTTCATTCGGTAAGTTCCTTTAATTTAGAAGCACAGCACTAAATTTAGCAGCAATGATTTCAGTAGAAATATTTAACATTCTTAATTAGAAACAGAAGAAGTTGTGAATTTCAAGAGTCCTGCACATGCTGAGTGGAATGAGAAATGAAATCACAATTGTCAGGGTGGAGTGAAAACAAAGTGAAACGTACAAGAAAAAAAAAAATCAAAGCCATTAGTATATTTAATGTACAGCATGCTTGTTATTTATTCACGCAGCGAACACAGGAATTCCCCTCTGCCGGACATGTAAACAGCAAATTTTGCACCATGCTTGTTGCTCCAATCTTGCTTGTCTCAATTACAAGTGTCAAAAATGTAATAAAATTTCACAGCAAATTTTTACAGTAAGTTGTAAATAATAATGCTATAATGTTACACCTGTGATGTCACAAATGATTAAAATAAGCAGATATAAAACTAATGTAAAATGGGGAGCAATGTATCCCCAAATAAAAGTATATAAGCAAGCGATGTCCCATGTTAGAACCTCTAGATGCTGAACGAAAGAGCTTTAAAGGAGACATGAAGGATTGGTGAAAACCCACATAATGTTGTAGGCAATCATGAATAAATATATGGTGCTGATTTTAATTTGGGCTAAAAATTAATACTATCTTTATAAATGGCCCCTTTATTTGAGCTCCTTATATATTGTTTAGAGTGGTTCAGTGATTCAAACGAGCGATGGGCGTGTTCTAAAGGTCTCTGCCAGAAACACACGAAGGGGGATAGCCAATCACATTTTTGCAGTGACACATTTCTGCAGTGACACAGGCAAAGACAGGCTTCAGTTCCCCATCAGGTCTACCTATATGCTGATTGGTTCCTATCCTACAGTGCAGTGTGCAGACTGCTGCCAGCTCCCCTGCACAGCTAGAAAGCAGGAACAGTAGAGTTTTGTAGGAATTTTTCAATAAATCAGCCGAAACACATATTTAAGCACATTCCTTCTATATTTAAAAGTATAATGCACTAGCAGAACAATAAAAATTTCATTTTATATACTGAACTTATTGCACCAGCGTAAAGTTTCAGCTTGTCATTAGCAGCAATGATCCAGGACTTGTCATAAGGGGGTCACCATCTTGGAAAGTGTCTGCGACACTCATGCTCAGTGGGCTCTGAGCAGCTGTTAAGAAGCTAAGCTTAGGGGTTGTTGAAAATTATCAAGCAGAAAATGAGTTTGGTTTGTAATATAAACTGATGTTACAAGGCTGATTATTAAATTCTGCTAGTTGCACTGGTTTCTGTGCTGTCATGTAGTAATTATCTGTATTAATTACTAATCAGCCCTATATCGTGACATTTATATTTTATGTGTACTGTATATTGTACCCTAAGCTAGCAGAAAAGAAGATGTGGAGCTACTGGGGCATCTTTGGAGAAACGGATCTTCCCTGCTAAAGGGCTGTGGTTACCTTGGGCTGGTAAAGAAGCCCAATCATAATGTACAACATTTCTAGCCTACATCTTTAGTTAACTTCTCCTTAAAATCCAGGTGAAGGGCCCAGGTGCAGTAGCCCATGTAAAAATAAAGTACTGCATGAATGAAGTACAGATATTAATCTCCATTAGCCTGGTTGGCTATATAAGATCAATCGATCTTACATAGTCCTGCAGGTCTGTATTCAAGGTGGTAACCCACACAAAAAAAAAAAAAAAGTCAGCAAGTTAAAACATGCATAGGATTGCATTAGCAGACTGTGATGCAGATAGGGCCTTAGCTATAATGTATATAGCATAACGTATCAGAAGTTAAGGTGGTCACACTGGCCAATTCTGTTAGGTGACCAATCAAATGTCCCATGGGATGATTGGACTGTAAGTGGCCACCGCTCTATTGTTCGGATATGAATAAAACAGCCGTCTTCACATCCTGATCTGATCAATGAACCAAATGATATTCATGGCACAAAGTATTGGTTGGCATCATTGTCCCAGCATACACACGCTGATATATTATAGTGTCCTGTATGTGAACCACCAAAGTAACAGAATAGCAGGAAGAAATGCAATATATGCAATTAATGACTCAAATACTAAAAGGGACCAGAACATAGCATTTTTTTAAAAAAACACCACCATTGTAGAAAAGCACATTGGAGCAAAAAGCATAGCATTTATTTGATTTTATTTATTATTTTTTTGCTTGAAAGGTAATTACCATTCTGCAATACCTGTAATGATGATCTCGGGGACATCCAGAATGTTGCCAAATGAAGCAGTTTTACGGTGGCCTCGTTTAGGCTTGGCAAATGCTGCAAAAACACATACACAATACACATGCAAACAACCAAAAGTGGTATAAAAGCACAATAGGGCACAACGTTAAACAAGGAGGATGCGTGCATAATGAAAACATGCAATCTAAGAAGCAACTTTTTTGTTCCCTTGTAAAGAGGAATTCATACCCTATATATAAGTAAATGATTTCTACTTTGCCTTAAATAGAAAGAATGTATGATGACATAGCAAATCTTTTGTGCAAAACTTTCAATACTGCACATATTTCTGAATAGAGGTTAATTGGTGTATAAATCAAACATGGAAGTGCAGCATCCTATAAGGACGGAACTACAGGATAGTGCGATTTTTATGGTATACTGTATGCTGGTGTGTGTGGGGGGGGGGCTGTTGCTCAACATATTGCGGCTGCAGGGGGGGCTAGTAGGTATAGGGGCCCCATGAGGCCCTAATTAATATACATTTGAATAAATATTGGTAATACAGGTCAACCTCTAGACATTTTGGGGGACTTAAATTTTTTTTTCTGTGGGGCCCAGTAATGTATTAGTTACACCACTGCTCCCAAGTGTTTTCAATTTTAGCACCCACTTAACATTACAGAGGCACTCTCAAAAAACTTATAATAAGAAGAAAGCAATTCTATTTATGGCCACTAGAGCTGCCACCCCTGGAAACTAAGACATCAGCATGGATGGTCGCATGGATGTTCACATACATGTATACTGTATAAGTCCTGAGAGAAGGAAGGGTCTGTGCACACCACAAGTCATGTCATCAAACATTTTCTGTGAACTTAAGCAGAAACAAGTACAATAATCCCTACTTATAAACAGGGCATGTTTTCTCTTTATCACACACTATATAGAAGGACAAACAATATTAAGATGAAACATTAACATATACACAGAACAAAAAGGTCAGCAGACACAAAGCAAGTGATATATGGAACAGCTTGGTGGAAATACCGTAAACAAGTTAGAGCAGCATAAAAAAACAAGACATTATCTCCATGGAAAGTAAGAAATAAAATGCTCCTTTAGACAATAGTTATATAATACTAAAAGAAAATGATTTAAGTGAAGAGGAAACAGGACAATGAATGTTGGATCGGATGGATCACAAAATGGAACCTGGCAAAGAAACCCTTGTATTTAGCAAGCTCACACCAATATCACAAAGAGAATTGGGAATGGTGCTCTACATCATCTTGACTCTAGATCAAGTACACTCAACAAAATCCATAATAAAGAACTCTATTATCTAGAAAACCTATGCTTGGCCGAAAGCGAGAGGATGGATATTAGTTCTGTGTAGTATAATTCAAGAACAAGAGATGATATACAAGAACTGGTTCACAAAACACAGACGATCACAGTCAAGTAGTTGCAATGACTTTGTCTATGGTGTTTAAATTGGTGCAGTACTGTGTCCAGTTTGTCACCATGCATAACAGCTATAGTGTCGTCAGCAAGCTCATAGTTACAGGTTTTCCCTTAAAAGTGACTTAAAGGGGATGTTTACCTTTAAATTATCTTGTGGTATGCTGTAGAGAGTGATATTTTGAGACAATTTGCAATTGGTTTTCATTTTTTATTATTTGAAATTTTTGAGTTATTTAGCTTATTCAGCAGCTCTCCATTTTGCAATCTCAGCAATCCAGTTGCTATTACCCTAGCAGCCACACATTGATTTGAAAAAGAGACTGGAATATGAATAGGAGAGGCCTGAAAAGAAAGAGGAGTAATAAAAAGTTGCAATAACAATAAATTAGTAGCCTTAAGGAGCATTTGTTTTTTTGATGGAAAGAGTCAGAAGAAAAAGGCAAATAATCAATACAATTTAAAAAAATGAAGTGCAATTGAAAAGTTTCTTAGAATTGGCCATTCTATAAGATACTAAAAGTTTAAGTCCATTTTAAGGGAAAACCTGTAACTATGAGCTTGCTGACAAGAAACCATATGGCTCATTTCTGAAAAGTAAGGGCTATGAATGGTGACAAATTAGACACAGAACTGCACCCATTTAAACTCCATAGACAAAGCAATTGTGACTACTTGACTACTAATTTGAGTGCCATGCATCAATTTCCTGGTTGCAAGGTGAAGTACCTTGTTCTGATGAGCCCTTTGTGGGCTGCACCTGTAGAGACTCAATGTTGTACCACTTTGATCCCACTCAATTAAAGGGCATGTAGGTGCATGCTTGTGCCCAACCCCATTATCTTGCAGATGCACCACATTTTGTGGACTAATTGCAATCCTCTCATATACAAATACAACAGTAATTCTTGGAAAGAACCTTGTATTGTGGTAAAAAAACAAACTGTGCCAAAAGTTTGCTCTATGCACTCCCTTAGTAAAAAAAAGTCTTTGCATTTTTCTTTATACAGGTTGGGCTTGATCATTCCATTTTAACAACTTTACATTGTTGCTGTATGCTAGAGAAATGTTTATAATTCCCAACAATTACCAAACTAAGTAATAAAGAGATAATATAACCACACCTTTCAGAGCCAGAGATATGTCTGACCAAAAAAATTAAAGAAATCGTTAAAACACAGGCTGGGTTTTTTGTGGAAACTTTAAAGTTAGAGGGGTACAAATGATAAAAAAATTAGAACGTGAGGTTGAGACAGTAACTATGGAAGTCACCACAATATTTCAGGAGGAATTACCCGGAAGTCGTCATTTGACGGTAGCGAAGAAGTGTGCGAGGTCGGCCCGGCGGGTATCGGGTCGGCCCGCACATCACTAAAACACGCAGGACTTTGCTGCAAAATTCTGTAGTTTATTGTTACAATGACATATTTAGGGCACATGGGACCCTTGATCAAGTACCCTACTTTATAAATTGTTCCATGTGACTCGATACTTATCATTGTAACAATAAAATAGAGAATTCTGCTGCAAAGTCTTGGATTAAAGTGAAAGTGGTCTTTAAGGTGGGATCAAAATGTACTGAACTTCAGCCAAACGAAATGCAGATGCACACCTGGTCCCTCTTTCAACGTTCACGGTGCATGGATCATAGGAGGACGGCACCCCCAACGAAAGGTACGTAATAATTAATCCAGCACACGAAGTTTGCTCAAGGGTTATTACCCGTGTTTAATGTCAAGCCAAACAGGTTACAACGTTTCGGGGGCGTACCCCTTCGTCAGGTGATCTGTGCCTCCCACTTCCACCATTAAATAGGTAAAAAAATTTTTTAAACAACACCCCCATATTAAGAAAAAATTTACATATCAATCAAGAACAATCAACAGGAATCCTTGGATTATAATAAAATTGCAACAAAAAAGTACATATGTTCCCCCTGGGAATTATTCCTCACTTGATGCTTTTGAATTTCTAGTGAGAATGGAGGTTGAAAAGCATTTGATTGATGGTCACAATAAAGTCAAACAAAATATATCGGCCCTTGAGAGGAAGGCTTTGGTTAATCTTCAGGAGAATGACTCTATTGTGATCTGCAAAGCTGACAAAGGTGGTGGGATTGTGGTGTTAAATAAATGTGATTACGAAAAGGAAGCATTTCGCCAGTTAAATAATGATTGTCATTATAGGAAGATTGATTATGATCCCTCTTTACAACTTAAGGATGAAATAAAAATTTTCCTATATTCAGCGGTTATGGAGGGTATTATCACAGAGGATACTTATAATTTACTGTTTCGTGAACAAGCTAAAATCTCACACATTTATTTTCTGCCAAAAATCCACAAGTCCCTAATCAATCCACCTGGGCGCCCTATTGTAAGTAATGTGGGCTCTTTGTTACAGCCTCTTGCTATTTATATTGACATAGCACTACAAGAAATAATCCCAATGTTGAAACATTGTGTACAAGACACAGGTGATTTCCTGTTACGTTTGGATGAGATTGTTGTACCTTTAGAGGATTACCTCCTATGTTCCCTTGACGTATGTGATTTGTTTACGTCCATCCCGCATAATGAAGGCATTGAGTGCGTTCGTTCTTATCTGGGCCTTACTAAAACACCTACACATCAGATTAATTTTTTATGCACTTTATTGGAGATGGTGCTTACGAAAAATGTTTTTTCTTTTCAGAACAATTTTTTCTTACAGACACAAGGCTGCGCCATGGGTGCTAATATGTCACCGGCTTACGCAAACATTTTTATGGATTATTTTGAAAACACTTTTATCTTTGCCAGCTCTGAATTTTCTCCGCATATTTTGTCATATTGGCGCTATGTGGACGATACTTTTTTTCTTTGGAAAGGTGGCAAAGATAAATTGTTGGAATTCCTTGGATATCTAAACACTGCACATAGCACTTTAAAATTTACTCTAGAGTACCATCCTACCAACATTCACTTTTTAGATGTTGATATTTGTAGATCTAACAATGGTTTTAAAACTACAGTTTTTACAAAACCCACTGATCGTAATAATTTATTAAGTCCTGCCAGTTTCCATGCCCCTAGCCTTTTTAATGGCTTACCTAAAAGCCAATTAATGAGGGTTAGGAGAATTACATCGGATGATGAATTGTATGCTTGTGAATCTGATAAGATGATTGAAAAATTTCACACAAGGGGTTATGACAAAAATAACCTATTAAAAATTCGTGAAGAGGTTAGTAAGATACCTCGAACTAAACTCTTACAAAAACAGATTAGAACTACTAATAAGGATAAACGCATACCTTTTATTTCCGCATATGATATTAATGCGAAATATATAAGGAAAACAATTTTGAAACATTGGAAGGTCTTAAAAGGTGATGTTTCATTTGGTAAATTGTTCACATTGCCCCCTGTGTTTTCGTATAAACGTGGTAGGAATGTTGGTGACATTATTAAAAAGAAGGAGCATAATCCCCATAAAGTACACACTGATAGGATAGGCACTTTTCCCTGTCTTTGTTGCGGCCATTGTACTGGTATTATTAAGGGAGATTATGTGGTACATCCCCAAAAAGGTACAAAACATAACACGAAAGGTTTCCATACCTGTAACTCTCAGGGTGTAATTTACTGTTTAAAATGCCCGTGTGGTTTGGCATATATTGGCCAAACGAGTAGACAGGTTAAAATAAGGTTAAACGAACATAAGGCTGCTATAAGAAATTTTAAACCACAAAAGGATGACATTAAGGGAGTTGGTGATAAAAAGAAAAAGCAGGAAACTTTTTTATACCAACATTTTTTTGAAGCAGGCCATAGGACATCACAACTACGATGGCAGGTGCTAGAAAAAATATATTCATCGAACCAAAATCTAAAGATAAGATTAGCACAACGTGAGGCTTACTGGATATGGCTGCTGCAAACTCAGACACCGAGGGGGTTAAATGAGGAATTCAGCCTGAGATCTTACTTGTAACAATGTACCATTTGGTTTGAGATTATGTTGCTAATTTGTTTCTATTTTTCTACAGATTCTCCTAAGTTGATAATTTTTTCGTTAGAAAAGGAAAGGTATAATTAATTCTTTCCTATATTGTTTAAAGAATCCTTTTGAGTATTTTTTTCTTTTTTGATACGATCTACTTATAACAAAATAATGTGTGAACAAATGTTTTCAAACTTTTCAGGGGTTTGGACTTTATTGTGAATATTGGATGGACTCTGGACTTTTATTATAATCCAAGGATTCCTGTTGATTGTTCTTGATTGATATGTAAATTTTTTCTTAATATGGGGGTGTTGTTTAAAAAATTTTTTTACCTATTTAATGGTGGAAGTGGGAGGCACAGATCACCTGACGAAGGGGTACGCCCCCGAAACGTTGTAACCTGTTTGGCTTGACATTAAACACGGGTAATAACCCTTGAGCAAACTTCGTGTGCTGGATTAATTATTACGATCAAAATGTACTGAAGCATAAAAGTGAGACGTTTGTGTGTTCCTGAGGGACACCAAAGACTGAATCAAATGCACGGTGAGTGTATTAGACTTTTTCTTAGGGACAATTCTTGGAAGTTAACTTTTCAGATAAGGTAGCACATTTTTATTAAAACATGCATTCCATATTTAAATCACAGCACAGCAAGATCTGAAGTGAAATGTATATAGAGATGCTGTATACCAAGTAAAAAATAGAATATGTAAGATAATATTCAGCTTATGGTGCATGGAAGGCTAGTTAATGGAAGAGAACTAAAACGTGAAATGACAACTCTGATTATCTGCAAATTTTGAAGATTATTCTTGGCTTTGGTTCACTTGTTAAAAAAAGGGTATTTTATATGTTGATTAACCAACATTTTGTGAATGTGTTATAACTCACCCCCCACTAATAACTCCTTAGGCCCTTCATAGGTAGAAGATGAGTGAAATCTGTTCCTTAACATATTCAGGTATGGGATCCGTTATCCAGAAACCAGTCATCCAGAAAGCTCCGAATTACGGAAAGGTCATCTCCCATAAACTCAATTATAATCAAATAATCCAAAAATTTTAAAACTATTTTCTTTTTCTCTGTAATAATAATAAAGCATTACTTGTACTTGATCCCAACTAAGAAAAAAAAAATCCTTATTGGAAGCAAAACCAGCCTATTGGGTTTATTTAATGTTTACATGATTTTCTAGTAGACTTATAAAGTATGAAAATCCAAATTAGGAAAGACTCCTTATCTGGAACGCCCCAGGTCCCGAACATTCTGGATAACAGATCCTATCACTGTACCATATAATGCCCTGCAAAGATTTAATGGATAATATGACCTACATCCTGAAATATTGTTCTGTGTTAATATTTTGAACACTAAAATCAAAAATAATTGTTTTAATGTGAAACAAATATCCTTCGTTCTTTAGTGAAAAGTATGTACCAGCTTTGGTCCATTTTTCCAGGCAGATGTGTTCAGGTAGGCAAGTAAGTTACTTGTAAGTAAGCTAAATGGTAACACCCACTTCTCAGCTAGAACTGGTAGACATTTGTATAGTTTTTAAAAAATAAAAAGGTGCCAGCCATGATCTTAATCAAATCAACAATATGCAGCACCAACTGTACACTGTGTGGTGCACAAAGTTACTAAGCTGAACAGTATGCAAAGCAGTTACAGAGGATTTGTTATTCAGTGAAATATACATGAGTATACAGGAATACTCTGTAGCTGACAAACTAGTAACATGACAACCAGTAGGGAGGTCTTGCTTTCCTAGTTAACTACACAAAAAATGAAAAAAAAAAAAGAAAAAAAGAAAACCTTACCTGTACTTGCAGAAATTCTTGCTTCTAATTCAGACATGTCCGCGCTCATTCGTTTCCCCTCAGATGTGCCCAGAGTAGATGGTGGTCTACCTCGTATTTCAGACAGGCTCTCTACACTGCTCCCCCGAGAGGGAGGCAAACTCAAGCGACCTGTTTCACCCTGCACATCAGAAGAATTGGAATTTCTTAACCGGCTGAAGTCATGACTAAAGAGTAAAGACAGCTCTTACCAGTACTTGTCTTGTTATATTAACATAACTTCTTTCTAAACATATGCCAGCTTGGAATAGTAGATAAAATGCTGTAAGCAGCTGCAATTTTAATATATTTGTTTACCATTAACTTTAGTGACCTATCCCACCAGTTTTCAAATAGCATTACTCAGAACACCAAAGCTTGTCTTTGTTTAATCAACAGAGACCAGAATTAATGTTCCATAGAAACAGAGGCTTAAGAAAACTAAAAACAAGAGTGATAGCAGTGAACGGCTACTTACACCTTGCTTGGATTGATTTTTCAAGGTCTGTGCCAGCTTCGACTCAATTCGTTTGATTGTGTCATTACTTGTGCTTGCTTGGAAATCACCAGGTTCTATATTGATCTCACTCTTGTTACTAGTATTAGTAGATGTAATATCAGTACAGGAACCTATAGAAGAGTGGAAACACTTAGTTGCTTAAATTAATGAGAAGTTGCAAACACCTGCAATCACATGCTATAGCGAAAGCACTCGAGTCTCAGGTGATGAAATTCTGAACATCCTTCGAGCTGAAGATCATTGCATTTTGAAGCCAGGGATTTTCTTGTTCATTCCTATTTGCAAAAGGGGTTTGCACATTTGCACTTACAAATCACTGTAATACAACATATTTTGTTTGGAAGTGGTTCTTAATGAAGTGAAAATTTTTACATAAGAAATAATATATAGGCATAGGATGAGATAAAAAGAGGAGGGTATTTGGCCAGCAGCTAGTTCACAAACTGTTTTGGCATTTTGAGTTTGATGAAGGGCAGGATAGCTATGAGCTGATATGGTGAAACAAACCACAGGACCGCTGCTTTAATATAAAACATTACCATTAATGTAACACAAATATTCACTGGCAATCTATCACAGTACCACTAGAAATATGATAAGATATTTGACTCCCTAAACAACATGAAATAATTTCATTCTGTTGAATTGGCTTACTGAGTGGAGACACACAAAGTATTTAGATTTGGAGGAATATCCAGGAGTAGATATGACACTTGTATTAATGTCATTGCCCAGAGGTACTCATTATCCTAGACATGTTCCACTCTAACTCTGCAGACAGAAACAAGACAGAATTGCCTTTCTTTCCCAGGGCTCTTAATTCTGGCAATTTAAAAACTGGTGGTTCCCATAAGGGGGATCCTGCAAGTGAAGGGCTTAACTTGCATTCCTTAATGGTGGCTCTGGGTATTTAATTCCAGACCTTACCAACGAGCTGGATGTATTTTAACAAGATTTAAAAGAGAACTAAAGCCTAAAGGGATCCGGTCATGATTTTATGATCTACTTTTATTTCTAAATTATACTGTTTACAAGACAAATAATTCACTCTACAATATAAAATGTCATTCCTGAACCATCAAGAGTATTTTTTTTTTATTATTGGTGTGTAGGCAGCCTTTTCAGGTCATTTTGCCTGGTCATGTGCTTTCAGAAAGAGCCAGCACTTTAGGATGGAACTGCTTTCTGGCAGGCTGTTGTTTCTTCTTATTAATGTAACTTATTGTGTCGCAGTGTGACCTGGATTTTACTATTGAGTACTGTTCTTATATCTACCAAGCAGCTGTTATCGTGTGTTAGGAAGCTGCTATCTGGTTACATTCCCATTGTTCTGTTGTTAGGCTGCTGGGGTGCAAAGGGTGGGGTGATATCACAGCAACTTGCTGTACAGCAGTAAAGAGTGACTGAAGATTATCAGAGCACAAGTCACATGACTGGGGCAGCTGGGAATCGGACAATATGTCTAGCCCCATGTCAGATTTCAAAAAAAAATATAAAAAAAAATCAGTTTGCTTTTTTGAAAAACAGATTTCAATGCAGAAGTCTGCTGGAGCAGCACTATTAACTGATGCATTTAAATAAATTGACAGTATCCCTTTAACTAAAGAAGTAGGCCAAAAATGTTGTACATTATGTTTTGGGCTTCTGTTGCAGCCCACGGTGACCACAGTCCTTTAGCAGGGAATATTTGTGCCTCTGAAGATCCCCCAGTAGCTCATCTTCTTTTCTACTGATTCACTGCACATGCTCTGTGCTGCTGCCAGTTACCGAGTTTAGGGACAGACTCTTAGGGACTGACATAATCAATAAACAGGTATAATTACCAGCTTGCACTCCCTGGCTCCCCAAATCGTATATTGCCCGGTGCCCGGCCGAGAGGGCTTCGGAAACCCACAAACTTCATAGTAAGTAATTCCACCGGCACACAGGTCTTAGTTGCAAGCAGGGACAACCCTTGCTTGACAAAGGGGATCACCCCCGAAACGTTGCATCACGCAAATAAAATACAGCAAGGGTTGTCCCTGCTTGCAACTAAGACCTGTGTGCCGGTGGAATTACTTACTCTATAATCAATAAATAGAACCTAAAGCCGATTATTATTTAATACAGATAAGAATATGGTGACCCCCTGTGACAAGTTTGAAGTCCTGGATCATTGCTGCTATTGAGAAGCTGAAACTTTAGTTCAGTATATAAAATATGGCATTTTTAGCCATATTCTTTTTTTAGGGTTTAGTTCTCCTTTATTAGGACCATACCAGAGGCTAACAATTAAAATTTCCCTCAAATGGTCGAATACATTTCTTATGTTTTACAAACTATCAATCCATTCTTTCCCCATCTGTAGTAAGTGTAAAGTTCCTGGTGCTACCTTCTTACATATGGTATGGGAATGTACACTGATCATTAGTTGACTTTTACCCATGAGTTATGCACAAACAGGGACTGGATGCACTCCTAATCTCTGTCTTTATGCAGGAAAGGCATTTACCATCAAGTGGTAGAGCCCAATTACATTTTGGACAGAGCTGGTAAAATAAGCTCTACTTACTTCCAACCCCAGTCCAATTGTACTTACAGGTCTTACATTTTGACATGGAAAGCCGGTCTACTATAGACTGTATAATAGTAGTGTAACTATAGAGGACGCAGACCCAGTAGGGCAGAACAAATTTTTTTTTTCCAAAAAAGTGCAAAATGTACTCTAGCATTCCTAGAAGGAGTGCCCCAACCCGTTCAATGTGAATGTGCCAGTAATTGTAGTTTGTCCTACCTGTACTTGTTGCAGAATTGCTTTGCCCTTCATCAGAGTACTGACAAGGATACTGTAAGGAAACGTCTGCTCCAGGAAAATACTAGCGGAAAAAAAAAGCAATTTAACAAGTCTCACAGCAACTAATCAAGTTCTGACTAGTTTTTCTGGCAAATGGCTAACACAAATTACAGACTGGTTTCTACAGGTTACTGCCTAGGTACAAACTTGCCCATTGTTGGTAAATATTTACCAACACAAAAGGTCAATTCTGCTATAAAACAATTCTCACTTATGTGCTTAAATTAATATTTCTATTTATTGATAAAACATTTCAATATACATACAAAATGAGAGTATTTCCCTGGAAGTTTCTAGAGTTAAAGACTAAAAGATGAAACATTAAATTAAACACAAAGTGGCTGTAAAATAGGGTTATCAGATCACTTGAAAATTCAGGAACCTCTATCGAATAACCCTCTTACAACATGTATTTTGGTTCTAACCTTTCAAATGAGTGGATCTTTTGAATATTGAACTTTATTACAACAGCCACCCATGCAATAAAACAAAGCAACTTTAATTTAAAAAGGTAGTCAGAAAGAGGCTTTTACACTATGTGCACCGGAATAAATAACCTACAAGAAGTATTTACTCATAATGAAAAAAAAAAAAATCACTTTTCAGACCACTGCTTTCAGCTCTTTGAAAACCTTTGCACAGGTTCTAAATATAGTTCAGTTACCATTTTTTTTGAATAAGACAATGAATTAAGATACAAACTATTTATTGGATCTTCAGAGTTTTTTTAACACCTTGTAAAAGGGGCTATAGTAAACTTGCCGTTTCTCCAAGCAGCTAAATGGGAAAATGTTACTATGGATTTTTGTGCATAGTGACCAGTGGATTCATTGCATGGCAAATACCAGCAGTTATTTTAAGAAACAATTTCTACAAGACTTTTATGGAGAGTTGCTTAAAAGTAAAACAAAAACAAAACAAAAGCCTTTTTCTGAAAATGGTAAAATACCTGCTTTAGATGTGTCATTATCTTGACAATCTCCTCCATTGAAGGTCTTTGTGGGGGATCTTTGGACCAGCAGCGAGTCATTAAGCTTTCAATAGGCTTAGGCAAATTTTTAATTAATGGTGGCCGAGTACCTACGAAGTTTTAAGAAGAGCTAATGAAGTGGCAAGATTACTACAAAGTAATAAAGGGGAGGTTAGACATTGAAAAAAAACATTATAATTAAAACAAAAATCTCAAACTTAAAGGAATATAAAAGCTAAAATAAAATTGGATCTAATGAAAGAAAAGGGAATTCTAATCAACGTTCTAAAATACATTAACTTGTAATTCATTTGACTGGAGAGTTGCCTCGTATGACTATCATTAGGCAAAATTTAATAAAGCTGTTCTTACCAACAGCCATTTTCTTTTTTCAAAAACAACATTGCTGAACCCTGGGACAGAATGTTTGAATGTGCAAGATGGCAAGATTCTGTTTTATCTCAATAATATAGATGATCATTTTATTTTTTTTAAGTCTTTATTTTTAATTTTCAAAGGAAAGTGAAAGGGAGGAAACATACAAACAAAACATAGTTCGCAGTCAGTAAATAACCTTTAACGTGTGGTGTCTCCAATATTGTTAAATATTAAGAATCAAGGAGCTCTATCAGATTAACATCACGCTATGGATTCCATAACCTTTCAAATATACGTGAGATAGACAGGGGTAGGGCTTTATTGATTATGTTGACCTGTTAATTATTTAAAATCTGGTGGTTAATATGTATATACAAAATAACGATGTTTATGTGACACATTGTGAATCACACAGGCAATAACCGTTACGAAGATCATTCTGGTCAAGTAAAAAAAAAAAAAAAAAAAAATGATTATGTGTGTGTATATATTCACATACATTTATAAACAAATGCACACACACACACAAAACAAAAAAGCAAGATCATTTGTAACGGGCAAGAGTCAAAGAATTTTGAGCACACAACTGGTATACTTACCATTGTGAACAGCCCACATTATACGGAACGCTGGACCACCAATTTCATCGAAAGGTTTTCTTCGGGTTATTACTTCCCAAAGAATAATGCCCCAACTAAACACGTCACATTTTTCGCTGTAGTTGCTACCTAAGGGACAAAATTGAGAAACCTATATCGTAGTGTCTATGTGATAAGTATATACATATTGTCTATGCAAGTGTATTTCACTAAGAAATTATAATATATATATTTTTTTTTTTTGCAGAGAAGCCATCAGTGGCTTACAAGACAAAAAATTTTACTACAAGATTGCAAATCTGAACATAAATATTGATTAATATTTACCACTTCCTTTTGATCTAGTAAGGGAGTTGCCTACTTAACACATTATTTTGGTTCTTATAGAAAAATGCAAATGACTGTATCAGTGCCTTGTTATATGCAGTTAGTGATTATGTCCCATTTCCTCCTGCATATCAAGGTAAAATATTGAAATTATCAGTTATTTAGCTTCTGTTCCAATGTATTCTATGACAGTTGGGTTTTCAAGAATTTATGAAGACAATTTACTTCAAAATTAATTGTATCCGTTTAACAGGCTGAGTCCGCCCAACCATTGCTTCATGCCCCCTAGAGTGGCCAGCTCTACCACTTGGAAAGACTGGCAAGAGGTTATTCATCAGAAGCCTAGTTATTGCTATCCTGTTTGTAAGTTATCCTTTCTGTTTTGTGTCTAGCATCAGTTCTGGTGTGTACAGCCATCTTTTAATAAAAGCAGCCTATTGTATTTGAGGGAACTTAGGATAATACATAACCATGAGCTAAAAAAGTCCTAATGAATAGAACTAAAGGCAACTTTTAATTAAAAAAAGCCTACTTTCTACAAACTTATGGCATATTTTTAAAGTGCACATCAAGGGGTTCATTTATTAAATATTGATATGGGAAAGTTCAATATTTTTTCCCCATTAATGAAAGTGTTCCTTACTGACAAAAATAGTTTTACCGATTTGACACACCTATATAGTTTAATATGTGTCCGTTATCACTATGATGCTTTGATCATCAATTTAGCA
Organism: Xenopus laevis; assembly: GCF_017654675.1. Lineage (NCBI taxonomy): Eukaryota > Metazoa > Chordata > Amphibia > Anura > Pipidae > Xenopus > Xenopus laevis. Next base: position 72,573,258 of record NC_054380.1, on the reverse strand, counting down.
CTATTCTTCATAAGACATGGCTATGCTATTGGGTAAAAAGGGCTTGCTTATCAATGACTGGTGCAAAACAGCAGAAGTGGTCAAATTTATATTTCAATAGCTATAAGCAGATATACAAGTGTGGAAATTAAGAGATGATATTCTCCCTTAAGGGATAAAAAATACCTTCAAAAACTTCTGGAGCCATCCATGCTGCACTTCCTTTGTTATTAGTCATGTGAGTCTGAATATCACAGGCTGTACCAAAGTCACAAATCTTAAGAACAGTGCCTCCAGCTACCAGCAACAAGCTACAATAACACAAACACATACAAATCAAATGCTCTATAATAATCCAATACAAATCCTTGTAACAAAAACAATACATCAAGTTTTGCCATGTCCACTGAAATACCATGCACTCGAGTTACATTTGGTATGTAGGAACTAGGGACAAATTCAAAGAAAAAGGACAAATCATGAACAAGCTTAAGTTAAATTATTACAAATATGCAAGACAATGCAGTTTAGACAATACATTTGGATATTGTGCTTTTAGGTTATTGTACTTAGGATATTGTACTTTTAGGCTATTTTTGTGATCTCGCAAATATAAGCTTCTCAGTAGACAACTTATATGGCAAAAAGATAATACTTACTTTGGTGGTTTGAGGTCCCTGTGAATCAGAGCCTTTGGCTTCATGCTATGTAAATATGCAACTCCTTGGGCACATTGTAAACACCAACTCATTGCATGGGCAGCAGTATAGTAAGGCAAAGGTTCAGCTCCATGCAAAACTGAAAGATAAAAATCATTGTAAAACATTCATGTAAAAATGGACACATTTATTAGACTAGTTGAAAGTTTTTTTCCCTCTCTATGGGCGCCAACAAAATTTCACTCATCACTACTCCAGAGGAGCCTTCATATTTATAAAGAAAACTCTTCCATTTGCTTTAGGGTCAGGGCACACAGGCAGATTCGGGGAGATTAGTCGCCCAGTGACAAATCTCCTCTTCTTCTGGGCGACTAATCTCCCCAAACTACCTCCCCGCCGGCTAAAATGTAACTCGCCGGCGGGATGGCACTCGGCTCAATTCGTTTTACGAAGTTTTTCCTGACGAGGAAACTCCAGGCGACTTCGGAAAACAAATCGGGCGACTAATCTCCCTGAATCTGCCTGTGTGCCCTGACCCTTAATCTCACTATGCACTGTGGAAAATACATCATTCTACTTCACACCATGCAATGTGCTAGTGAGCAACTGGACAGAAAATGTTGGAATAATTGAATTGTGGAGAGCTGGAAACATCCGGAGGAAAAGCAATGTTTATGTCAATCTACCACTCAAAACACTATAATGAATAGACATGGCACTTGCTGGTTCTCTAAGGTTTTTGAACACACAAGTGCAAGAGAATACTTAAATAGAATATAAAAATTAAACCAATTAGGCATTGGCCCCTCCTAAGACTCATGATGTCTGGATGTATGCTATTTCAGTTGGATGGAAACAAATCAAATAGAAAAAGTGAAAAAATAAAAGCCAAAGATTAGGACAAAAGCTACCCTAAATCTGGTACAAAATTCACATAAAACAACTGACTAAACAACTCCATAAATATTTTATATATCTCTTCCACCCACACTACACAGCTTTAAAAATGCTCCTATTTTAAGAGGTAACAGAAAAAGGTGACCCACAAACAACTGATTTCTAAACAAAGGGCTACTGGGCTTAATAAAGTAGTTTGCACATGGATAGAAAACTGGCTACAGGAACAGGTACAGAGGGTGGTTTTAAATGGTACACTTGGAGAAGGTTTCTTAGTGGAGTCCCTCAGGACTCTATTGAGTCCACTTTATTTAACTTGGTTCATTAATGACTTAGGGCAGTGCTGTCCAACTTCTATGGTACAGAGGGCCGCATTTTCCCAATCTACATAGTGGAGGGCCGATAACGGAAGATGCCACTCCCTGTTTTTAGACCACACACACTTTAAACCACACCCACGTTACCGCAAGACCATGTCCACATTAATGGCACACCAAAAAACCCATATGGTTGGTGCTCACTGCAGGGATCAGGGCCGGAACTAGGGGTAGGCAGAGTAGGCAGCTGTCTAGGGCACCATCATTGAGAGGCGCACTTTTTTCCAGCGTTTATTTAATAATTTGTTTCAGTAATCATGGTCACCCAGCTGGGTGGAATCCATCTCCTTCCCCATCTCCCTCTTGCTGGCAAGTAATAGCTCCTTCTGTGCGGTGCACCGCGACGTGCATACACGCGTCAATGACGTCACTGATGGGTTGGATGACAGAGAGAGGCAGAGAGCTGGCGGCCTGCTTGGTGTGGCTCTCGCTGCTCTCAGCCTTGCACAGTTGCACTGAACTGAAGACATTCTTTCTATTACTGTAAAGTGTGAAGCTTCCTGCTGGTACAGCCAGGTACAGATTTGGGGGCCATATGTTTGCTGTTCCTGCTGGGCAGGGCAGTGGCACAGGTACATAAATACTTGGGGGCAATATGATGTGATCAGATTTATTTTTTTCTGCTGCTGACACAGGTAAAGATTGGGGGCAATATGGTGGCTGTATGATGGATGGCTGCTGAGCTTGCTGGTACAGGTACAGGGGGCAGTAATATAAATGAAAAAGTGTTGTACACTTTCTTGCTCTCTTAAATTAAAAACCATCATGGTAAGGAGGGAAATGGTAATGCAGGACAGGGGGACGCTGAGCGAAGCTCTTGCCTAGGGTGCCAAACTACCTTGTGCCTGCCCTGGCACGGATGTCACTCATATGGGAAAAAAGCTAAGTCATATTAAGACATACAATTAAATCCATATGCCTCCTCCGCCCCTGTGTATAATACAGTACCCCAGCATATGATTAAACACCTTAGGTGCCACTAACACATTTCCAAATGCTAACAAACTCCCAGAACAAATACCAAAGTATGACACACACAGGGAGCATAGGGAAAACAGATCAGAGCAGGAAAGTCAGGACCACTCTAAGAAGAGTGGTACAGTACTGGTGCTCCATTAGCATTTTGAATAAAGTGTGAACAGGTGAACAATGTGGGCAGTTTCAGTCTGGGTCTCAGGTGTGAACAGTACAGCCTTTAGGGGAGTGAACAATAGAGGTGTCACAAGTGTCACAGGTGTGAACAATACAGGGGATTAGTCCGAATTTGAGGTTTAGACAATGCAGGGGCCAGTTAATCTCTGTAGTGATACCTTTTAAATCTTACATATGGTAAACAGACAAAGCAGGCAGACTTTGATGTGGAGGGCCACATGAGGTGTGGTCAGCCAGTTGGACAGCCCTTATTTAGGGTACGGCATAGTAACTAAGTAAGTAAGTAAGTAAGGCTGCTAAGTGTCTGATAAAATATAATGTCGATAAATGTAAGGGGCTTAGATTCGCGGGAGGAGGGGGTCCTTTTTCCACTGTACAGAGCACTGGTAAGGCCCCGTCTAGAATACGCAGTACAGTTTTGGTCTCTAGTGCTGAAACGGAACATTACTGACTTAGAAAGGGCCCAGGGAAGGACAACTAAACTGGTAAAAAGTATCGAAAATCTCAGCTATGGGCAAACACTGGCCAAGTTAGAGATGTTCACGCTGGAGAAGAGGCGCGATATGATAACTATGTATAAATAATAAGGGGATCATTTAATAATCTCTCTGATGCTTTATTTACCAGTAGGTACTTCCAGATGACACATGGCCAACCATTCCATTCAGAAGGAATGAAGTCCCTGGTAAATATTGGGAAGGGATGTTTTTTTTTTTTTTTAACAGAAAGAGCTGTGAAGATGTGGAATTCTCTGCCAGAATCAGTCTACTGTTTAATACATTAGATAGCTTGAAGAAGGGATTGGATGGCTTTTTAGTAAAGGAGGAAATACAGAGTTATGGAAGATAGCTTGTAGAACAAGTCCGATTGTCATCTTGGAGTCAGGAAGGAATTTTTTCCCCCTCTGACACAAATTGTGGTGAGGCTTCAAATGTTGCATTTTGCCATCCTCTGGATCAACTAGCAGTTAGGCAGGTTATATATTATATATAGACTTAAAGGGTTGAAATTGATGGATGTGTGTCTAACTTACTATGTCACTAATTTACTATGTTACAATGTCCTGAAAGCTGAAACTCCTACCACCCAATCTCACTTAGAAAATAATTACTTCTGCTAATTTGCAAGGTTTTTCAGTATTTATATTATCTATCCAGACCAACTAAGATTTAAGCCTGCTGAATCCACAACCTTAGAAGTGTACACATACATGTACAGATTTTCGAAAGTACTAGTTGCTAGTAGGCCTTTGAATGAGTAGATAGGCAATATAACTAGGCAATAACGCATTAATTTGGGTTGGACTAAACTTTATTATGTGTTTCTGCGCTTCAACAATTAATAATTTACATCAATTTTGGATTAATATAATCCAAGCGTAATCCCTGTCCCCTGTTGGACCTGGCAGGGTTGCCCCGTATCACTGATATTGTTTGCAATAGCTATTGAACACTTAAATCTCAAATTATTTAAATCAGCAGAAATAATTGACTTTAAGACTTGTACACTTGAGGAAAAATTAACACTATTCTGAAAAATAGTGCGGTATTGGGAAACCCTGTATTAACTTCAAATTGGACAATTCTATCAGCTTTTATTAACAAAGGGGGCCTTGGCTTCCCACATCTATTCATTTATTACTGGACAACTATACCATGTACAAAACTGAAACCCAGATACATGGGCGTCCACAGAAAATTTTCCAGGGGGGGGGGCAAGGAAGAAAACATATTACACAAATTACTTGTACCCATATTTTGGTTTCCACAGAAACCTAACAACAGCTTTTCTATAAATATATAGAGTAGTAACTGTTGCATGTATAGCATTGCCATTCTATTAGTGACACAAACTCCTTGGACAACATTTGGTATTTTCTACTTTCTTAACAAAATTACTAGCCAGAGGTTTGTACAATGTTATTCCCTCTAGAGTTCTAGTTACAACTAGATACATACCGTGAAGCCTCCATTTTACATACCCTCATTTTAAGTATTTCCATATGTTATACAACTTTTTTGTGGTCCCACCAATATTTAATGCATAATACATTTCACCGACTTTACACCATTTTTCTGGTCCATTTTTTTACATATGGCAAGAGAATATCCTCTATTATGAAGCGTGTGAGTGTGTGTGTGTGAGAGAGGGAGTGTGTGTGTGAGAGTTTGAGTGAGTGTGTGTGTGAGAGAGGGAGTGTGTGTGTATGTGAGTGTGTTTGTGTGTGTGTGAGAGAGAGGGAGTGTGTGTGTATTTAAGAGAGGGAGTGTGTGTGTATGTGAGAGTGTGAGTGAGTAAGAGAGTGAGAGAGAAGGAGTGTGTGAGTGTGAGAGGGAGAGTGAGCTGGGTCTGCTGCACCCTAATAAAGCATATTTGTTTTGTGCAGCTCTAGTCTCAGTCTCTATAGACAAGTGACAAAAGCTGTGGCAATAGGCTGCAAGCTTCAAGGGATACTATGCCTTTCTATGTCTATATGAGCCTCTGCCTGGTTGCTAGAGGTAGAACATTTGAAACAAGAAAACTATTCCAATTCAAACATAAAGAGCTGCAAAAGAGTAAAGTGAAAAAACATATTTCCAACAGAATACTACTGTGTCTCAGTGATCCCATAACTGTATCTCTCTAGCCACTGCTAAACTACAATTCCCAGCATTCAAAGGCAGAACCAGTAGCAGAGTTGTAGCTGATGGGTTGAGAGAGGAGATCTCAGCAGGACCTTCATTTATTGGGCATGGGAGAGTCCAGTCAGGGACCAATGAGTTCTGATGGTGGCCCTGGTTCTGACTGCTTATGTTTGATGTCTATTTGTTGTATTTTCATAAATGCACATGTGTGTGACTGATGTGATTGGCTGCCAATTACTGGAATATCATGCCTTACTTGAGGATTCGGATGCACACCTAAGATTGCAGTGGTGTGGACACCACTGCAATCTTAGGTGTGCATCCGAATTTCTTCTGCTATTGACTCTATGACCCTTATGCGAGGGAAGGGTCTTCTGGATCAGCACCCTACACTTACAACAAGTGTGTAAGGGATCAGGTAGAGCTCTTCATATTCGTGCCTTACTTGAGGATGACATCACTCCCAGCTCAGCATTGATTGGCTGAAAGCTGCCAGGGAAGGTGACTTTAACGGCTCAGGCACAAGTGACAGGCATTTCATTTCTGGATTCAGAGGTAAGTGGAGCAGACTATATGGGGGGGGCATAAAGTCAATGATACAAGGGGATAGTTTGGGCAGTGTGGCTTCCATGATTTATAGTAGTTCTGGGGACTAGAGCCAGGCCCGGATTAGCAATCTGTGGGTTCTGGCAAATGCCAAAGGGGGTGCTGTAAAAATCCCAGTCTGGACTTTAGTCTAGAGTCAAAGCTCCCAAAATTGCCCCACCATTGCCTGCTATCGTAATTGTCTGGGAAGGTGCTTGTCATGAAATTGTCCATTGGAGATGTCAGTTTGTCTTTCCAGTTCCATCCTTTCCAATTTCATTGGAAAAGGGGGGGGGGTCATTTTTGGTGACAAACCATCAGGGGGTACAACTACAAGGAAGGAGACAAATAATCATGGGGCCTTGAGAATGGTTTCTGGTGGCAGCCCTGCACCTTCCCAAACTATTAAAACTTGTGGGTGCCAACGTACCCAAAATCTGCCTGTGTGCCATTGCTAAGGGGAGTGAGACAATATGAGAACTGTCCCACTGACTCTAAACCTGTGCTTATCTAGCTGTGCCTTAACTACAATTCCCTGCACCCCCTGTGGCTGACTTGTAATTATAGAATATAGTGTGTTTGGTATTTCTTGTTTACTTGTTACAGCTTTTGAAGTGTTAGACCATTTACTCTGCTGCTATTTAGCTGTTAATGTCAACTGCCAACTGTCCCACTCATCATTTATCGCAGTGGCCTCAGCAATAGAGTAGATGATCGGTAATAGAGGACCTGAGAAGAAAGACAAGTAGCACAAACCAGAACAAAAGTTACATGCCTAGAATTAGGGTGCCTTGTGTTATGAGTGCAGGGGCACTGATCAGAGCTTGACTGGTTATGAAAAGCCTCAGTGGGCCCATTACTCACCCGGGCCTCTAATGGGAACCAGTGTCTTCTGCCCCTATAACACCCTGCCAGTAACATACAGCTTTACAGTAATGGCACAGAGGGGGATTTGGGATGTTTTGTCCCCATGTGATTTCCAGTTCAGTGTATGGCCAACCAAATGCTCACTCCCAAATGATCACTCCCGTTCATTTCTAAATTTAATTGAGCCCTGGTGAAAGCAATTTGCATAGAAATGAATGAGGGTGATTCCAAGTGTTCATTTAACTATTTTCATTTAACCCAACCTTGGTTAGCGGGGGTGTCTAGGGCCCTTGATTGCACAAATTAATTCTCTCTCCCAATCAGCTCCTTCATTCTATTAAAGTTGCTGCGGATTGGTGTTACTGGTTTTTTTATAAAGCACAACCATAGTCAGTAGCGCAGTATTGAGCTATTAAGGGACATCCAGTATATACAGATATATATGGCAGAGAGGGTTCAGTTAATAATCTTTTCTCTCTCTTTCTCTCCCCATAAAGTGAAATACGAGCGATTCCTAGTGATTCTCAGCGATTCCCAGGAGCAGAAGGAGATAAAGAAGAAACACAAAAGTCTTTTTAAAGACTATCAACTTTCATCAGGAGCAGAAGAACAACTTGCCCAACCCATTGTGGATTATTTGGAGGAAGGTAAGTGTCCTGCATTTTCCCATCCAGGGCCACCATCAGGGAGGGACAGGGGGGACAAGTGCCCGGGCATGAAGGGGGACCCAGCAGTGGTGCACTTTTGAAAGAGCCGGGCCCCCCTTGAGAGTGCCCGAGCCGCACGTACATTTTTCAAGTCCCGAACAGCTGAAATGCGGAAGTGATGAAAAGCCGAACAGCCAAAGGACCCGAAGTCACAAAAAAACAGCCGAAGCCAAACTACCGATGTGGCGAAAAGACCCAAAGCTAGGAAAATAGCCGAAGTCCCGAAAAGATCTGAAGTCACGAAACCAGCCGAAATAGATGTCCTGAAGTGGCGAAAAGACCCAAAGTCACGAAAGGAGGCGAATTTGAAGTCCTGAAGCCATGAGTTCTATCTTACTGAACACCAATTTGTGTTTTGTTCTTTTTAATCCCCTGGCCACCAATGTATTATTTTAATATTTTATAGGCCCCTGCCCCCAATGTTTTTTTTAAAAAATATTATTTGGTAACACCATTTTTTTTTTACTTGTAAAGGGGGCCCTAGCACCAATGCTTTTTAAAAAAAAAAAAAAAAAAAAAAAAAAAAACTTTTATGGGGGGCCCAGACACCAATGTTTTTTTTTTTTTTTAAACTTATAAGGGGGCCCTGACCATCAATAGCTTTTTATAAAATGTGAGTGTGTGGGGGGGGGGGGGGTTTACTTTTTTAGCGCTGATGTCTGTGTGGTCTTTTAACTGTGATGTGGAGTGGGTGGGATTTGGGGTGGGGCTCGGGCGCAAGTGTGGGCGGGGCGCAGGGGGCCCCTTGATTTCTAATGGCGGCCCTGTTCCCATCTGTAATATGTATTACACAGCAGATGAGGCTGAAAAAAGACACACATCCATCAAGTTCTACCTTTTTGTTTAACTGCTGATCAAGAGGAAAGTAGGACCCTGACAGAAATAATGGGCTGATTTGTGGACCAAATAAAATGGGATGGTATTGTCTTAAAATGGGGACATGGGGAGCTGGTGGGGAGGGGCATTCTATATACATAAGTAAGCATTTGTTTCTAATTGGAACCATATTAAAACCATAGTTTCTGAATGAAAAGGGTTCTTATTAAATAAGGTGTAAATATGCTGCTGTTTTTACCTCTTTATTGTGTTTATTTGGGGGTCTTACATCTTTACGTTAACTCTTACCTTCCCAAATCTCTATTTTATATTACAGGAACTTCAAAGATGGGCATGAGTGCAAATAGCAGGCTTTACTACCAGTGGCGCTATGAAAAGGTAAAGGTGCTCACAGCTAATTTCCTCATTTTATTTTCTGACTGCTGAGAAACGTATCCAAGGGGTTAAAGGAGGGGCTAACCCAATGCTAAACATGGCATATCTTCTGTGTAAATACGATGAAACAGAAATTTGACAGAGTTTAGCATAGTGTGTGCCCTGACCTCAATGTTTTCTTGCTTCTTACATTTTTCTAGCACTCACGGTGGATCTCGTCTGATCTGGACATCTTTGAGATCAGGGATTTTGAGGATCCACTCGCGGGCCCTTATCTCGAGTGCATCAGGGACAAGATCACCAATGACATCAGGTTTGCACTCTACGATCTGTGGATGGCCAAGGACTGTATGGAGATTACAAAATGGTGGAAATAACACCTTAAGAACGAGTTCTGGCAGGACTACAGATACATCAAGGCCCACCTGAAACACCTCTACAAAGAACTAGAGAAGATCAACAAGGCCATACTGATTAAGAACAATGAGAGATATTCAGGTGCAGTATATAATCCATCCTTTTCTTTCCCACACTTGCTTAATCACCTGATTTGTGCTTAATGTGCTCCTAAATATTACAGGTGTGGGATCCGTTATCCGGAAACCAATTATCCAAGAAGCTCCGAATTACGGAAAGTCCATCTCCCATAGACTTCATTTTATACAACTAATCCAATTTTTTAAAAATGATTTCCTTTTTCTCTGTAGTAATAAAACAGTTTCATGTACTAGATTCAAACTAAGATATAGTTATTGGAAGCAAAAACATCCTATTGGGTTTATTTAATGTTTACATGATTTTCTAGTAGACTTGAGGTATGAAGATCCAAATTACAGAAAGATCCGTCATCCAAAAAACCCCAGGTCCCAAGCATTCTGGATAAGAGGTCCCATACCCGTATAAGGATTTTACAGGGATATCACTTGCTAAGGTAAAAAAATACATAGTCTGAGTTATCTTGTTTGGTTTTACAGATGGTCCTCGGAACAACTCACAAACGGCATATGATACCAGCACCACCAGCAGTTTTCTTGGTACCAAATACCGATGCACCTCAGTCTAGGCACCACATCCTCAGGAAACAGCAGTAAGTATGGGGCATCTCAATTCCACCAGTGATGTCCCCTTTCATCCACTGCACTTTCACCAGCGGTGCTTTCAGCCACCGTAGTTCCACCAGTGGTTCCTCCCCTTTATCCAAAATATGGTGTTATATACAGGAACTCCTTTAAGCCACTTGGTAGACTCTGCATTCCTTTTCATTCCATGCCTCAGACTGTAAATGCCGGGGTCCAATGGAATGGAAAGGAATGCAGCATTCATCATGCGGCTTAAATGTGCCCATGTTTATGCTGCCATATTCCATTCTCTTTCTCATCCTTTCACCGCAGTCCCTTACCTTACCATATTCACCCCCCCCTTCGCTTCCCTTGATTCAATGTGGCGCATTGATCGTGGGAGCAAATCCGATCGCCTTTAAGGGGTCAGGAAGGAATTTTTCCCTCTAGTGAAGGAAATTCGCTTTTCAGAGGTTTTTTGTCTTCCTTGCGATCAAAAAGCACAGTTTATCTAATTATTAATAAAGCTGTGGATTACACCGATTAACCACAAAGTCATTGTGTCTATCTTTATTCTGGGTATTGGGCAAGGGTTTTGGCAGGGATAACATATAGAGGGGGAGGTAGAGAAGTTAGAATAAGGCTCTTATGGAGCAGGAAATGGTCACATTGGTTATGTTTCTCCTTGGTTCCTAACAATATAACTGAAACAACATATAACTGCTGTGTCAGTCCTACTATCCTCCATAGGACGTATAGGAACCTATGTAATACGGAGAGCCAATAAACATCCTTCCCAAATCTCACCCTAACTGGCCTTTGGACAACTCTTCCCTTTGGGCCTTTGTAAAAGGGCCGGCCCCACAGTTTAGAAGGGCCCTGATGGTCTGTGTTGGTTTAAGGAAGCCATGGAAATTGAATATTTAGAGAGAAAACCAGTTACATGCAGATCTGCAACCAAATTCTATTTTAGAATCATCATCTAATGCTCTTTTACCTTAGTTGTCTAAAATTCCCTGGAATTAGGAAGGAATCTAGTAATTTAGCCTCTTCAGTAGATGATAACAAAGGCAAGTTATACTGAGTTGCAGCTGGATTAGGTGGGATATTTATATAGACTCGACACTGCCCTGCCTTTATCACACCCATTTATTAGTGTAAGAAGGTATAATCTAGAGGTTTTATGAAACAGATGTTGAGAATCAGACTCCTGGAATGAACACAGGGTTGAACATAGCCAGCTGTACTTTATGGAGGAAGGTTATACAAGCTAAAAGTGCATTACACAATTCCCTCTGTAAAAAGCTGATAAAGCAACAGGGTAATACTGAGACTGTGGGTGGTTAAATGACAGCAAGACCAGCAGTTTAGACATACAGTATGAATGAGGGTATTATAGATAAAGGGATCATGCATGCAATTGGTTGGCAGAAGTGATGTCATGCACACAGTGTAAGGGGATGTGTTTAGGTCAGGTGCCTAGGGTGGCATCGGACTTAAATACAGCCCTAGGAGAGAAACAAATTATCTGAAATTAAATGTTAGTACCTTAAAATAAATATAATGACATCTTTACGAGTAGTAAAGGGAACCAACAGCACTGCTTGTGGTATTTATTTCAGAACATGGAATAGTACATTAGCTCTGATCTCTGTTTGCAAGTGATATCTATTGTTAATGTGGCTACACTTTCGAACAAGTTAAGCCTATTGTGTGTATGTCAGAGCACTGGAATGAGATACCTGTACTTGGATTCTTTCTGGCTCATCTAGATAAGTACACCAAAAGGGATTCTATACACTTACATATTACAGCAGAGTTCTGGTAAGCCCAGAGGAATGCCCAAGATGACAGATTTATGGTATTTCTCTTCACCAAAATGCACCATTTCAGGGGCCCCTAACTACTCAAAAGTGCTGCACATTATACTTTATGTTTGTAACTCAACACAATACCTTAAAAAAAAAAAAAAAAAAAAGCAATATACTCATTTTTGAGATACTATCTAGGCCGTTTTTATTGTGCAGCATAGTGGGATGTCTAAGCAGTTACTGAATGAAGCAACATTGCAGTGAGTTGGGACAAAGTGTATCATTTACGTTATATAAATATGGTGTCTGAGCACATAACATTTTCACAGACAACACAAAGACAAAGGAGGTATGTTAATAAAAACGTTTTCACCAGGTGTAGAGTCAGTGTTGACTGGCCCACCGGGATACCAGGAGAACTCCCAGTGGGCCCCAGGTGTCAGTGGGCCCTCATGCTGCTAAACATTTAGCATATTTCACGGTCATTCTTTATTTCTATGAGAACAAAGATGATAGTATTATATTATGTAAAGAAAAGAGACTAGGAGAAAAGTGGTTGAGCGAGGAGAGGAAGAATAATAGTACCGAGAGTTGGCCCCTGGTCTAAGGTTTTTGGGTGGGCCCCTGGTGTCCCAGTCTGACACTGATGATCGTGTGGTGGGTTAAGTGCCTTCTACCTCAGGGTCCCGGGCTGTGCCATTACAGATGCACATGGGCAAGATATACAAGTCCAGAGGGGGGCAGTGTCCCCCCCCTTGCCCCTATATGTGGACACCCATGTCCAGATGTGGAGAACCCTAATGCCACTCTCCTATGAATCTTCTCAGGAACACCGAACTATCTTCTTGCATGAAAAACCACCTGAAATTTTATAAAATAATTCAACTCTATTCTCCACTGTTTTGGGGGAACTCTAATAAACACCACTTGGGGGACCTCCAAGGCTTTTACTGGCTCCAATTGCGAATAATGCCCTTGAAAGACATACTGGTGGATCAAAAAATTCACACTTGACTGACTTATACACTCGCCAAACTAGCAAAATTGTCAACATTTTGGGCATTTTCAATTAAAGTATAATTCTACCTAGAGATCATTTACGATACTCCTAGATTTCAGGATACCCTCTGGGACTCAAGGAAAAGAAACCTGGTCTCGTGGCCCATTCAACAAAGCCCAAGGGAAAAGAAAAAGTAATTTTTGCCATCACTGGACATGGATGACCGGAAAGAAACAACACTTGGATTGCACAACTTTCTAATCGTTATCAGAGCCAGGTTAATTCAACCTTAAGTATACACCAATGTATATTACTACAAGAAAACGTTGAACATTTCAAATGGACCCAGAAGCCAAGTGTCCCAAATGTCAGTAACCTGATGCCACGTTCATGCATATGATCTAAACATCCAATATCTCTTAATACTGGGAAGAAGTCATATGTTATCTAACAGAACCAAATGCACACGAGTCTTATGTCTCATAGGAGTTTGCTTTATCTTGCAGCAGTATATATTACAATTTGACTTGTCTTATTACATTGGTGATCATACAAAGGCATGTGATCTTACCATTGTACAATGAACCTCCTTCTGCATATTCCATTACTAAACATACCTAAAATATAAAAATAAGTATTAGTTTATTAACAGAAAACAATATATATCTAGAAATATACCCGGAAATATACAAAGTACTTTTTCGTTATTTATTGATCCAAACAGGACAAACTGGGAAATTGAAGTTAGTCCATGTTTGATCCTTGCAAGGTATATACTTAGATAACTAGTAAACAAGCCACACCCTTCACCCTCTGTTTTGACAAAAAAGCATGAGTCCATTATGCCGGGCGCTTTTTAAATGTGCAGTAGCAATCTAATTATCTACTTATATCAAACATGAAGTTAAATGTTTGCCGTTTGCCCTCTTTGGCTCAAGAAATAAAAAGCACCGCATTTCAGTAATTAAATAGGCAAAATGTGTGCCCTATTCAATAAACTCAAGTTAAACTGAGAGGCCGGTACACTACCTCTTTAAAGGAGAAGTAAAAACTTACATACACAGGGCATACAGCACTAGCCCAAAAATTTAGCAACTTCACAACATTAAGTACCCATATATTTGAAGCTATCCTTAGAAGTTCCCTTTCTTTCTCATCTTGGGCATTTTATTATTTAATTATTATTATAATTTATTGATAGATACGGTAAAAATGTGGATGGGGGTTTGGTCAAAGTGTTTTTTATAAAATAATACATTTTCAGATTTTAATAAATAGCAGCTCAAAGCCCAGTGACGGGTTGTTGCAAATCTTTAAGCAGAAAATAAGGTCTGTCTGTCATAGAAGCTGACGTTACAGGACTAATTATTACATTTTGATGCCAATTGTGCTGGTTTCTCAGCTGCCACTTACCAATAATCTGAACGTCGGTCCCTAAGCTCACTAAGTGACAGAAGCACAGAGCATGTGCAGTGAATCAGCAGAAAAGGAAATGGGGAGTGACTGGGCATCTTTAGAGACATAGATCTTTACTTTTCTTTAAGTTTTGCCCTAATTTTTTAGTTCATCTTTAGCTTTAGTTCTCCTTTAAGATCAAAACCCAAACACTTAAGTTTTAAATAACCTAAGCACTAGTATTTATTCAAGGTTTCACCTGCTCAGTCAGTTGCATATTGTGCGCAGAGCCCATACTTTGGGGCTTTTTTAACTCACCAGAAATAACTTCCTTGTTACTTCCCTGTATTCTAAGAAGTGTTCTTACATTTCTCCCACATGCAAATTAACTTACTGGATTTAAACAGGCTCCATACAACTTGACAATATTTGGATGGTTGACACGAGACAACTGTCGCAGCTGAAATTAACAAAATTAAGTCAGCAACAAAAATAATTTAAATATCTCACTAAGCCTGTTCTAAATTTTAGAGGAAGTTCTTACATAACCAAGTAATTCTTAAATTACAGTGAAACAAAATTTCTAATATTTATTCAGTCTTAAAAAGTTTTATATACATTTACACAGGTTATACAAAACAGGAGAAAATGTCAAATATGCACAACTCAATTTTTAAGATTCCCAAGCAAAAATTTGCTAGGCAAGGCCAACTGCTGTTGGAGTTTATGCTTTACATGTCAGAGTTAGCATCCGTAGATAAGTTGTTCTGATATTAACAACAGATTAAACATTATCTACATACACTGAAAGCTAAATTTTACATCCCTGTATTTTAAGCTTTCCCTCACTTTACATGTTTTTATGGCCCCAAAAATGTATAATACATACTGCATTTACTCTCATTACACCTTTTTTTTCCTGGTCCCCTAAAAATTTAATATAGGGGTTGTACTGTATTTGCATTTTTTGGTGAATGAAAAAATGTCTTACTGCTTGTTCTGGTACTAGCTAAGGCAAGCAACATGTCAGTTCTCCTAGCCAAGTGCTCCACAGTGTGTTTTGTAAAGCTTAAAAGGATCCGGTAGTCGGAAAACATATTTTTTTCAAAACGCATCAGTTAATAGTGCTACTCCAGCAGAATTCTGCACTGAAATACATTTATCAAAAGAGCAAACGGATTTTTTTATATTCAATTTTGAAATCTGACATGGGGCTGGACATTTTGTCAATTTCCCAGCTGCCCTCAGTCATGTGACTTGTGCCTGCATTTTAGGAGAGAAATGCTTTCTGGCAGGCCGCTGTTTTTCCTTCTCAATGTAACAATGTGTGGGACATGGGTTTTTACTATTGAGTGCTGTTCTTAGATCTACCAGGCACCTGTTATCTTGTGTTAGGGAGCTGCTATCTGGTTACCTTCCCATTGTTCTTTTGTTTGGCTGCTGGGGGGAAAAAGGGAGGGGGTGATATCACTCTAAAGGTGGCCATACACGGAGAGATTCGCTCGTTTGGCGATGTCTGCACTGGCGATGTCGACAAACGAGCGGATCTCTCTCTAATATGCCCACTTTGAGGTGGGCAATATTGGGCTGATCCGATCGTGGGCCCTAGGGCCCAACGATCGGATCCTAACGAATGGTAACGGGCGGTCGGATCGCAGGACCGCATCAACGAACAGATGCGGCTGCGATCAGACGGGAATTTTTAGTTCCATCCGATCGAGATTTGGCCGACTTTCGGCCAGATCTCGATCGGGGAAGCCCGTCGGGGGGCCATACACAGGCCAATAAGCGGCCGACTCGGTCTGTCGGCAGCTTTTATCGCCCTGTGTATCTTTACCTTTACTTGCAGTACAGCAGTAAAGAGTGATTGAAGTTTATCAGAGCACAAGTCACATGACTTGGGGCAGCTGGGAAATTTACTATATGTCTAGCCCCATGTCAGATTTCAAAATTGAATATACAAAAAAATCTGCTCTTTTGAGAAATGGATTTCAGTGCAGAATTCTGCTGGAGCAGCACTATTAACGGATTAATTTTGAAAAAAAACAATTTTTCCCATGACAGTACCCCTTTAATGCATTTGACAGTGGGAAAGCCAGGTTTCATGATACTCTATTGTAAAAACTCAACAATGGAGTCATCTGACAAGACCCATTAAGCTTGGGCCACATGGGCCGAAATTAGCAGGCCGATTTCAGCCCCCTCACTGCAAACTGTAGCCTCCTTCTCTTTTCTTATATCTGGAACCCTTGCTTTGGCATAAACACACTCGGTGGATTTCAGCCCAAAATGCAAAGCCTTGTGGGTCTTCAGTGAAATCCGCTGCGTGTGTTCTCACTGGAGCAGAGACAAATGTTCCAGATAGAGTCCTGCGCGGAACCAATTTCTAATACCCGGACCCGCAACCTGAACCGCAAATCGCATGTTTACCCACTTTGATACGCTACCCGACAAGGACCGACAACTGCCTTATCTGCAA
This sequence comes from Xenopus laevis, assembly GCF_017654675.1. Taxonomy (NCBI): domain Eukaryota; kingdom Metazoa; phylum Chordata; class Amphibia; order Anura; family Pipidae; genus Xenopus; species Xenopus laevis. Next base: position 72,556,456 of record NC_054380.1, on the reverse strand, counting down.
CCAGCCAACCACCATCAATCAGGAAGTGATGGTGCTGCAAACCGAAAACGATGTCATCAAATTATTATTTCCGCCCCATGCTGCCCCCTAGACTTATGGGAAATTAACTTGAAGTGGAATTCTCTATTGAACTAAACAAACTTTTAAAAAAAAAATTATGCTGGGGGGAAAATCAGTGCAGCGAGCTACAGATCTGTCTAACTGGGCACTAGAAAGGCTATGGGACCAACTACAATCAGCATCACTTTGAATATTTCAAGTCAACTTAAAAGGGGTTGTTCAACTTTAACTTGAATAGAAAGTGGAGTAATACAAAGAATTAATAGCAATACATGTGGAGCCAGTTGGTCAGTGACCCCCAATTGAAAGCTGGGAAGAGTCAGAAGAAAAAGGCAAATCATTAAAAAACTAAAGCAAGTAAATAATGAAGGCCATGTGAAAAGTTGCTTAGAATTGGCAGTTGTATAACATACTAAAAATTATAGATGAACCACCCATATAAGGGTGTGGCTACATAGGAGACACCTGCATGGATTCCTGGTACTCATAGCCACCACAGAAGAAGAAAAAAAAAAAAAGATGAGAGAAAAGGTGGCATTATAAATCTATGGTAAACTGTTTTTTAGGGGCAATAATGAGGAATTTTGCATTTTTTAAAGGACCATTGGCCTTTTAAGGGGAATGGTATATGGTTTTCTTAAATCAAATTTAATTGGTGAATTTTTTTTCAACACAAAATTTTTGGGTGTCCTGCACGAGAGGTGATTTTGCACAAGTAACAAAACATGTTATTACACAAAAAGACACTACTCGAGTCAACAGCACACTGTTTCACCTTACATAAAAAGCTGCAAATGTGCGGACTTAAGATCATTGTAAAAAAAAATTGGTCCATATTAAAGAACGAAAGTCATACCTCAACAATAAAGGCTTTCCTCTCAGATTCACTTTCAATTTGTTTGATTGCGACATCTTTTCCTCGCCATTTGGCTTTGCAGACAACACCAAAGGTTCCTCTTCCTACTACCTATTACAAGAAACATTTTGAAGAATCGTTAAAATAAGTACAATGTTTATTACAAGTACAATATGTTTTTTACTCAACATTAGCATGGCTGTTGCCTTTTGACTTCTAAAAAAGAAATGCAACTTTGTGGCAATAAATTATGATGCACACTTGGGGCAGATTTTAAATTTTTCTGGTCAAAACTCACAATTTCTAATTTAAAACCACCAACTGGAATTTGAATTAGAATGTGAGATTTATCGCACTTCGACCTTGGAAACATTTCTAATTCAACTATTCACCACCTAAAACCTGCTGAGTACATGTAGAAGTCGATGGCAGAGGTCCTTAGAACCATTCAAAGATGTTAATTGCCTTTCTGAGATTAGAGGGGTTTTTTTTTTTGGAGGAAAAGCAATACGAATTTGATTAAAATTTTCGGAGTTGTTCCTATTCGATAGAACGCTGCACGCTGTGTTATCTGACAGTCGGATGCAGAGCAGCCATCAGGGGGGGACAGGGGGGAGAGTTGTAGGGGGCCCCTAGGGTAAGGGGGGCCCGGCCGGCCACCAATATTTTTTAATGGGGGGGCCCTAGCCACAAATGTTTTTTTTTACTGTATGGTGGGGAGGGCGGACCTGTAGGTGGGGCTTGTGGTGGGCGTAGCCCAGGAAATTTTGTCGTATGGGGCCCTGCGATTTCTGACGGCAGTCCTGGTCGGATGGATACATGTAGTTTGTACTTGCGATTTCAAATACAGTTCCATTATCTTCTTCACATCCGACTCGTGAGTGTCATCGCATGGCGACGAGTCGGACGTAAACGCGCCATGGAGTTCAGCCCTAAGAGTTTTTTTTTTAATAAATAATCTCCCATTCGAATTGTGAGTACATTCGAATTTATTACAGTTAAAAAAATTCCCACAACTTTGAAATTTGATAAATCTTTAAAAGTCTGAAACGTAAAAAAGTTAATGTAAAGATGTCAGGTAAAGCACAGAATGGTTTTTCTAAAATTGCACAGGGTAAGGGTAGGACTACACGGACGATTTTGGAGTGATCCGACGCGCTGCGTAAAAACACAGGCGTCAAATCGGATGCAACGGAAATAAGGTAAGTGAATGCATTGTCGGATCGTGCCGCAGCATTGATCCGACACGACTGTCGCTGCAACGCCATCCGAAAATGCATTCACTTACCTTATTTCCGTCGCATATGATTTGACGCCTGCGTTTTTGTGCAGCTGTCGGATTGCTTCAAAATCGCCCGTGTAGTCCTACCCTTACTTAAGCATTGCATACACAGTATATGTATAAGACATATTTAAAGGGGTGGATCACCTTTAAGGTAACTTTTATGTTACAGAACGACCAATTCTAAGCAACTTTTCAATTGGTTTTTATTTTTATTTTTTTATATAGTTTTATAGTCATTTGCCTTTTTCTTCTGACTCTTTGCAGCTTTCAAATGGGCGTCGCTGACTCCCTTCTAAAAAACAAATGCTCTGTAAGGTTACAAATGTATTGTTATTGTTACTTTTTATTACTGATTCTTTTATTGAGGCCTCTCCTATTCATATTCCATTCTCTTACTGAAATCAATGCATGGTTGCTAGGGTAATTTGGACCCTAGTTACCAGATTGATTAAGATGCAAATTGAAGAGCTGCTGAATAAAAAGCTAAATAACTCAATAACCTTCAATAATAAAAAATGAAAAGCAATTGCAAATTGTCTCAGAATATCACTCTCTACATCATACTAAAAGTTATCTCAAAGGTGAACAACCCGTTTAAAGCAAAAAAATGTTTTTGCTTACAATTTTTTTTTTTTTAAAGAATACTTTATAATGCTTTTAAATTACAGGGTACAAAATGTGCTATAACTCTCACATGCACTACTGCTACTGCCAATAATCTTCTACGGTTTTATGTCCACCAATCTGCTGCAGTTTGGACCTTTCCAGTTTTGTAAGCCAATACAGTCACTGTGCACCTGACCCTAACCCAGCCCCCAAGTACCAGCACCTGACTCTAACCCGCGTTGTTCTCCTATTTATATACCTGCGCCTGCCCTACTGTGACATTATGGAAGGGGCAGGGCATGTGTGTCTATAAAAAGGAGCGCGTCCGGCAGAAGTGGGGCACTTTTTTTGCTGTTCTATTATGATCTACATTCACAATAGTATTGTTAGCATTCTGTTCCATGGAAACTATTACTTTAACATTATATTGATTTATGAAATAATTTATATTGCTATATTTAACAAACAATTTCTTATGTAACCTTAAACTAATAAATATCTAAATGAAAAACATGAAATAGGAGGGTGATTTAGACAAGCTGTTTGTTGACAGTGTCTTGAGATCTACTGATCACCAGCTAAAGGTCTACTGGTAGATCCCCATCTACCTTTTGGGCACCCCTGCTATAGAGAAAGACACCTGCAAAATCAAGAAAAAATAAATACGCAAATAAGGCTATAAGCCAACTGATGACTACATTAAAAGCTTATGGACAAAATTTTCAACTGCTGTCCTTAGAGACCTAGCACAACACAAAATACATTACATGGAAGAATGTGGAAGAAGGTGCTGGAATCAAAATAAACTACATCTTTCCTTGATGAACTACTCTGATAACCCTGTCAAATAAATCATATATATGTTTGACATGATCACTCCTTAGGGAATCTATGCAGCTTTTGAACATTTCCATTAATTTACTTAACAGACAAATAGAACTTTAGTTTTATGTGAGGATCACATATGTCCCTTTACTGTCCTCTGAGACTTCAGCTGCCATCTGTGTCTAGTTAGGCAAGTACTACAAAGCTATTTTCTTATTACTATTCTAGGGATGTGTTCCTACTAGCACATTCACATTATATGAAACAGAGAACTTGCTTTATATCTTCACAGGGATGGCACCTAGTAATTTCTGAAATTCTATTTGACTGGAGATACCATGAAAAACATCAGTAAAGCCCAAGAATTTATGTTTTCATACCTATCTAGATGTACAGTAGGGGTGAATAAGGAGTTAATTCTGGTTGCTAGTGTCCAGTTTACTTTAGCAACCAGGTTGTGACTTGATTGAGAGACTGAAAAGAAACAGGAGAGCCTAAATAGAAATAAGAGTAATAAGTAACAATGTCAATGTAGCCTCACAGAGCAACAGTTGTTAGCCGCTGGGATCAGTGACCCTTATTTGAAATCTGGGAAGAGGGAGAAGCGAAAGGCAACTACAGGTATCTGATCCGTTATCCAGAAACCCATTATCCAAAAAGTTTCGCATTATGAAAAGGCCATCTCCGATAGACTTCATTATAATCAAATAATTTAGATCCCAACTAAGATATAATTAATCCTTATTGGAAGCAAAACCAGCCTATTGGGTTTAATTAATATTTACATGATTTCCAGTAGACTTAAAGTATGAAGATTCAAATTATGGAAAGATAACCTGATAACATGCCCCTTAACTGCACTATAAAAAGGCTGTAAAATAAAGACCAAATAAAAAACTAGTAAATTATTAGCACTGATTTCATAAGCGGATTTAAGCATGGGGAAAATAGTCACCAGTCTGACAACAAATGTCCTATGGAGCTGTGAATAATTCAGCATTACAAAATATTAAAAGTAAACCCTGAAAAAACTCATACAATCTTGGAAAGTGCAAAATGGGCGTACGAGGGTTATCCTGTAAAACTGGTGTAAAGTAAAGGGGTGTTCAAATCAGTTGTTTTTAGATTGATCCCCAAAAATAAAGGTTTTTTTAAATTACTTTCCATTATTTATTTTACTGTTTTTCCAAAATCTAAACTTAAAGGGGAAGGCAACCTAGTCGGCGCAAACCTAATATTTGGCACCCCAAAGTGGGATATGACTTTCCTTCTCCTTTAAGTTGCATAGCTAACAAAGACAGTCTGTTTATTAGGTCGAAGTGAAAATTAGAATTTTTTTTTTGTCAAAACTCTCATATTCGAATTGTGAATGATCCAAACTCGATATGAGGTTTAATTTCAATTTCAAGATTTATCATACTCTGGCCCTTTAAGAAATCAAATTCAACTATTGGCCACCTAAAACCTGGCTAATTACTGTATAAGTCAATGGGAGAGGTCCAGGGATGATGGTGATGTTTGCAGCCTTCCAGACATTCAAGTTTTTTTAATTCGAACAATAAGGATTAATTGTCTTAGTTAGAAAAATTTGGATTATTTGATTATAATGGAGTCTATTGGAGATGGCCTTTTTGTAATTCGGAGCTAACGGGTTTCCGGATAATGGATCCAATACCTGTACAATCATGCTATTATGTATAAATGCTATTTTTTTCTTTATAATAAGATTGTACTGGAAAATATGTTGCAAATGTTAGTCTATATGAAGGTATTATGGGGGGGGGTGTCATGAAAGAAAAAGAATTTCCATGCTCTAAAATGTAGTAGATGTTTTATAAATAGTCATATATATGTGACATTACCCCCCCCCCCCCAAAATACCTTCATATAGACTAACATTTGCAACATACTTTTGAGTGCAATCTTATTCTTAAGAAAGAAATAGCATTTATGCATAATAGGAGTACCTGGAAGTACAAACGGGCAATCTCCTCAAAAACTCATCCGAATTAATCCTCATTCTGAGCGCCCCAGCTAATGTTCTAAACCCCTCTAGGAGAGTCAACCCAACTACCGAGTGCCATCTATAATCCTCCTATCTCCCATGCTGGTTTACTGCTCCATACAAGGTAATGAATAATAAAACAGAAGTTTTGCTGAACACAAATGTAATGACTGAGCGGACTCCCAGGCTAATGGCAAAACATAGACGAGTTCTCAAAATAGTTTCCTACATCTCCCCTTAAATTTAAATGCAAAGAAAAGAAATGGCTTTTGTGTATTATTTACATTATTTGTATATATACTTTTGTATCTGCTCTAAGTCGAGTTGCACTGCGGGATTGGTTAACACCTTCTCTCAGGACTTTAAATCCTCTTCCAACATATCGCTGACAGTGAGCATACACAGCCAATCTGGACCTGGCTTTAACTATGCATTCCCCAGCTGGTGAGCTCTGACGGAAGAGGAATCAAGCAGTAAAAGATGCTGTTCAACCCACTGCCACTATGCATTATTATAGCAAGTAAATGGGGCACTTTTGACAGTAGTGGGCGGAGCCGGGAAGGAACCTAAGGCTGGCAGGTGGGGTTTGTTCTATTAAAAAAATAAATAAAGTTGCATTGCACTTCTTGGCTCCAATAAGCAAAGACAATAGTCTACTGAGAAGTGGTCTGTATAAATAAATCACTACCCTCCTCCAGCTGCAGCCCATTTTGTTGCTGTTGTTTTTTAATCTATAAACAGCAGCTAATTATACAGAGGTTTTTCACTGGGCTGCGGATTTATTTGACTTTGCTCATTTTTATTACTTCAAAAAACACATTTTTTTGCTTTTACGGTTTCTTTAAGTATATTAATACAGGTTTCCATCCATAAGACACATCATTTAACAATATAGACAATAGGATGTTCTGCTCAGTTGACCTGGAACTCCTCAGATGGGGTCATTTACGACAGGGGTCCCCATCTGCCGGGCCGCAGGCAGTCTTGAACTGGGCTGCCGAGCTTAGGGGACAATTAACGTGGCACACCGATTTCGATGCCGACATGCCAGAATTGGACACCAACCCCCTCCCCCAGTCCTTGGAAAAAAAAAAAAATTGGCTCTACACTGGTCCCCAGGCCAAAAAAGGTTGGGGACCACTGATTTATGAAGTGGAAGACAGAGTGTGAAGTGCAAAAATGGGGGCAATCTGCTGTTTTTTTGGCACTTAGCTTTTAACTATGAAGATTTTGCTTTTAACAGAACTAGCCTGAACCAGCTAACACAGTGTTTGGGACCTCATGGTGGATCATTTATCTAGCATGATATGCAGAAAGCTGCCACTCTCTGTGCAGAAGTGTGTACTCTTAAAGTGGCCATACACGGAGACCTCTCCCCGATATGCCTACCTTGAAGTGGGCGATATCAGTGTATGGCCATCTTTAGTAACCAAGCCGACTTTACATCAGGGATCCCCCAACCTTTTTCATCAAGAGCCATATTCAAATGTTAAAACTTTGGGAGCAACAGAATTTTGAAATTTTCTGGGTTGCCAAATAAGGGCTGTGATTGGTTATTTGGTAGCTCCTATATGGACTGGCAGACTACAGGAGGCTCTTTTTGGCAGTACAGCTGTTTTTTATGCAACAAAACTTGCCTCCAAGCCAGGAATTGAAAAATAATCACCTGCTTTGAGATCACGAGAGCAACATCCAAGGGGGTAAAGCTGGCCACAGACGCAAAGATCCGATTGTACGAATCAGAGTACGATCGGACTTCCCCATCTCCCGACCTGTGACTAACCAATCTGATCAAATAAAGTACAAAAGAAGAGATCAGCCGATGTTCTGCCCCTGACAGCAATCGTACGAAAGTTAAGTCTGCCAAAAGCTAGTGACAGTCTCCCTCTGAAAATGATATGATCAGCAATACATGCAGAGATATTACCTGCCGCCAACAGAAATCTTTTAACCTGTCTGATCGACCAAAAGACCTATTTCCGAAAAATGACGGGACTCCACACACGGTCCGAAAATCGTCGGGCCGTTCAAGTGTATGTGTGGCTGTTTTTGGGTTCTAAACAATGTGGCTCTTGAAATAGCGTTGTGTGCCACTGCTCTAAGAGGCAATGATAGCAAAATACACCTTAAAATAAATACATGATTTACAGGTAGATTTTAAATGCATGTGCAAATATGTGGCTAGTCTTCCTTGGGCTAGAGAAAACAGAAATGCAATATTCACATCCCTCCAATTTTGAATATGCAAAAGATACACTCAGCAAATAGTCATAGTAAAAGCATTTCAAAATACATACACACATAGCGCTCTGTATATTCTGGGCCTCAGCAAAGGTTGCCACCTTCTCTGGAAAAAACATACCAACCTTACTATTTCTGTTATCTTTGTTCCCTATTTATAACACTGGCAGCAAGTCTCATTTTTACTGGCCAGGTGGCAACACTAGCCTCAGGCAGCATCAGATTAGTATGTACAAAAATGACTGATGAGTCAAAGCTATGAAACTCACTTCATGGTTTCATAAAAAACTCCCATGGTTGTACATGAACGTATCTTGCATGTAGCTGTTCACACAAATGAATTTGGTACAGGCAGTGATCCACCATGGTACCTTCAGCCATACAGGAATGATGGACAGGGATACTGTCACGGGAAACATTTTAAAAAAAACAAAACAAAACACATTTCTGCATTGAAATCTGTTTCTCAAAAGAGCAAATATGTTTTTTTATATTTACGAAGAAACTTCGGAAAACGAATCGCTCCGAGTGCCATCCTGTCGGCGATATAGATTCTAGCTGGCAGGGAGGCAGTTCAGGGAGATTAATTGCCCGAAGAAGAGGCGATTTGTCCCTGGGTGACTTATTGTCCTGAATCTTCTCGTCTGTCTCTGCCCTTACTGCTGTACCAGAAGTTGGAGTGATATCAGCTCCCCCCCAGCAGCCTAATAACAGAACAATAGGAAGGTAACCAGATAGCAGCTCCCTAACACAAGATAACAGCTGCCTGGTAGATCTAAGAAGAGCACTCAATAGTAAAATCCAGGTCACACTGAGACACGTTCAGTTACATTGAGTGGGAGAAAACAACAGCCTACCAGAAAGCAGTTCCATCCAAAAGTTCTGGCTCTTTCTGAAAGCACATGACCAGGCAAAATGACCTGAGATGGCTGCCTAAACACCAATATTACAACTAAAAAAAAAATTACACTTGATCGTTCAGGAATGAGATTTTATATTGTAGAGTGAATTTGCAGTGTAAACAGTACAATTTAGAAAAAAAAACGACACCATAAAAATCATGACAGAATCCCTTTAAAGGAGAAGGAAAGCTACGGAGGCATTTTATTGCCAATAGATTAGCTGCAATAGTGCAAGCTAGAATGCTATATTTATTCTGTAGAATGTTTTACCATACCTGAGTAAAAAGCTCTAGAAACTCTCTGTTTGTTTAGGATAGGAGCTGCAGGATTAACATGGTGTGACATCACTTCCCTCCTGAGTCTCTCCCTGCTCTGGGCTCAGATTACAGTAGAGAAGGGAGGGGTGGGGGGAGAGGAGAGGAGAGAAGCAAACTGAGCATGCTCTTGCCCAGGGCAATGAGGTTTAAGCTGAAGGCAGGAAGTTTGATACAGAAGCCCATGTGTACACAATATAAGGAAAGAAATGCTGTGTTTCTTTTGACAGGGGACTCAGAGCAGCACTACTTTGGGGGTTTACTGGAATATTTAGATGGACCTTTCTGATAAGGCTTACTTAGTTTTAACCTTTCCTTCTCCTTTAAGCAATGTTAGTAAGAATAACCTTCAGAATAGAATATACCTTTGCGGGACAATTACACACTCTCCAAATAAAATGTAAATAAGACTACCGTAAAGACGTCATAATTTTGGCGGGGGGGGGGAATAATATAATTTAGGGAACATTGCTTTCCCTTTACAATCAAATGGAATAGCCATGAATATGACACCTATTGGACTACAACTAAAAACATGCCTTATCAACTTTTTTTGGCAATAAAGATGCGGACAATTCAAACCTAGGCATCAGCTGTTATGCTCCACCCCAGTGATTAAAATCACTTACTGGATACCCTGAGCCACTGCTCCTGTTAGCATAACTACATCAGCCCAGGGTACTTCTGAGCAAGGACACAAAGCAATTGTCTTCTTCATGAAGGGTGCCCAGTAGAGTGAAAAACCGAAAAGTAGAATGCTGACTTTTTCACTCTACTCGGCATGAAACGACTAGGGCCCACTGAAGAATGAAGAAGGTGATCACTCCATGGTGCTCATACAGATACTCCAGGTCTGTGCCCCACAAGTGATTTTATATTTTCATCTCCTTTAATGAAACAGTAACACCAAGCACTGTTGCTCTAACAATGGCAAAGTTATGCTTATATAAAAAAAAAAAAAAAAAAAAAAAGCTGCCACATGAGCAGCCATTCAAGTTCAAATAAGACTAACTTGCATAGGTTACATCTCCTAGAACAGATAAGCCCAGAGCTTACATATCCACTGTGTAACCTCTGACAGTTGAATGGCTGCCCCGTGGCTACAAGGCTAGTTTCTATAAACCATAGCAATACTTCTGCAACCACACAATTTTACCAGTGCAGGGGAAGAGTACCATATATTTTAATGACTTTAAAACGCTCATGCTTGGTTAATAATCTAGTTAAAAAGCTCTGTGATAAACTCTGGATTAATCGATTTTGCTATTGCATTAATAATATGGATAAAACGAACAAACAGAGTAAGAGGATTCACCAATAAATGAAAAGGTTTCCTCATTTTATTTTCTGACTGCTGAGAAAGGGGTTAAAGGAGGGGCTAACCCAATGCAAAACATGGCATATCTTCTGTGTAAATACAATGAAACAGAAATTTGACACGGTTTAGCATAGTTCGTGCCCTGACCTCAATGTTTTCTTGCTTCTTACATTTTTCTAGCACTCACGGTGGATCTTGTCTGATCTGGACATCTTTGAGATCAGGGATTTTGAGGATCCACTCGCGGGCTCTCGAGTGCATCAGGGACAAGATCACCAATGACATCAGGTTTGCACTCTACGATCTGTGGATGGCCAAGGACTGTGTGAAGATTACAAAATGATGGAATTTACACCTTAAGAACGAGTTCTGCCAGGACTACAGATACATCAAGGCCCATCTGAAACACCTCTACAAGACCTAGAGAAGATCAACAAGGCCATACTGACTAAAAACAATGAGAGATATTCAGGTGCAGTATATAATCCATCCTTTTCTTTACTTGGTCAATCATTTAATTTTGCTTAATCACCTGATTTGTGCTTAATGTGCTCCTAAATATTACAGGTGTGGGATCTATTATCCGGAAACCCATTATCCAATAAATATGGAAAGTCCATCTCCCATAGACGTCGTTTTATTCAACTAATCCAATTTTTTTTAAAAAGGATTTCCTTTTTCTCTGTAATAATAAAACAGTTTCATATACTTGATTCAAACTAAGATAGAGTTATTGGAAGCAAAACCCATCCTATTGGGTTTGTTTAATGTTTACATGATTTTCTAGTAGACTTGAGGTATGAAGATCCAAATTACAGAAAGATCCGTTATCCAGAAAACCCCAGGTCCCAAGCATTCTGGATAACAGGTCCCATACCCGTATAAGGATTTTATAGGGATATCACTTGCTAAGGTAAAAAAATACATAGTCCGAGTTATCTTGTTTGGTTTTACAGATGGTCCTCAGAACAACTCACAAACGGCACATGATACCAGCACCACCAGCAGTTTCCTCGGTACCAAATACCGATGCACCTCAGTCTAGGCACCACATCCTCAGGAAACAGCAGTAAGTATGGGGCATCTCAATTCCACCAGTGATGCCCCCTTTCATCCACTGCACTTTCACGGCGGTGCTTTCAGCCACCGTAGTTCCACCAGTGGTTCCTCCCCTTTATCCAAAATATGGTGTTATACACAGGAACTCCTTTAAGCCACTTGGTAGACCCTGCACTCCTTTTCATTCCATCCCTCAGACTGCAAATGCCGGGGTCTGCAGGCTGCTCGGAGTCCAATGGAATGGAAAGGAATGCAGCTTTCATCATGCGCTTAAATGTGCAAATGTTTATGCTGCCATATTCCCTTCTCTTTCTCATCCTTTCACCGCAGACCCTTACCTTACCATATTCTTCCCCCCATCCGCTTCCCTTGATTCAATGTGGAGCATTGATCGTGGGAGCAAATCTGATTGCCTTTAAGGGGTCAGGAAGGAAATTTTTCCCTCTAATGAATAATTTTCTTTTCAGAGGTTTTTTGCCTTCCTTGCGATCAAAAAGCGCAGTTTATCTAATTATTAATAAAGCTGTGGATTACACAGATTAACCACAAAGTCATTGTGTGTATCTTTATTGTGGGTATTGGGCTAGGGATTTGGCAGGGATAACATATAGAGGGGGAGGGACAGAAGTTAGAATAAGGCTCTTATGGAGCAGGAAATGGTCACATTGGTTATGTTTCTCCTTGGTTCCTAACAATATAACTGAAACAACATATAACTGCTGTGTCAGTCCTACTATGCTCCATAGGACTTATAGGAACCTATGTAAGAGCCAATAAATATCCTTCCCAAATCTCACCCTAACTGGCCTTTTGACAACTCTTCCCTTTGGGCCTTTGTAAAAGGGCCGGCCCCACAGTTTAGAAGGGCCCTGATGGTCTGTATTGGTTTAAAAGGGACCCGTCACCCAAAACAAATGTTCAAAATTCTATTTTATCACATTAGTCAAGCAAAATTAACTTTAATTACACTATATAAGTGATTTGAATCTTGTTTCCTTCAGTCTGGGAACTCATAATTATAGCAAGCAGGCAGCCATGGAAATTAAATATTTAGAGAGAAAACCAGTTACATGCAGATCTGCAACCAAAATCTGTTTTAGAATCATCATCTCATGCTCTTTTACCTCAGTTGTCTAAAATTCCCTGGAATTAGGAAGGAATCTACTAATTTAGCCTCTTCAGTAGATGATAACAATGGCAAGTTATATTGGGTTGCAGCTGGATTAGGTGCGATATTTATATAAACAAGGGAAAGTTGTGCTCACCACTAGTTTTTAAAACCATTAGGCGGGAGTGCAGCGAGGCTGTGACCACAAAATACATATAGACAATTACAAGAGTCCTCAGCACTCAACCCATTATCAATATATTTAAGACAGAGACATTTTGTGCATACTGCTACTGAAAAATGCCTTACCCTTTAAACAAAACAGGGATTGTTTGTCCATTTATTGCAATATATTTAAGATGGCCAACTACATCAAAGTCATCCCATATCTGGCCAGTCCTATGCGATATTTATATAGACTTGACACTACCCAGCCTTTATCACACCCATTTATTAGTGTAAGAAGGTATAATCTATAGAGGTTTTATGAAACAGATGTTGAGAGTCAGACTCCTGGAATGAACACAGGGTTGAACATAGCTAGCTGTACTGTATGGAGGAAGGTTATACAAGCTAAAAGTGCATTACACAATTCCCTCTGTAAAAAGCTGATAAAGCAACAGGGTAATACTGAGACTGTGGGTGGTTAAATGACAGCAAGACCAGCAGTTTAGACATACAGTATGAATGAGGGTATTATAGATAAAGGGATCATGCAGGCAATTGGTTGGCGGAAGTGATGTCATGCGCACAGTGTAGGGGCTTGTTTAGGTCAGGTGCCTAGGGTGGCATCGGACTTAAATACAGCCCTAGGAAAGAAACAAATTATCTGAAATTAATGTTAGTACCTTAAAATATTCAATATCATGAAATGAAAGCACTGCTTGTGATATTTATTTCATAACATGGAATAGTACATTAGCTCTGATCTCTGTTTGCAAGTGATATCTATTGTGTGTATGTCAGAGCACTGGAATGAGATACCTGTACTTGGATTCTTTCTGGCACATCTAGATAAGTACACCAAAAGGGATTCTATACACTTACATATTACAGCAGAGTTCTGGTAAGTCCAGAGGAATGCCCAAGGTGACAGTTTTATGGTATTTTTCTTCACCAAAATGCACTATTTCAGGGGCCCCTAACTACTCAAAAGTGCTGCACATTATACTTCATGTTTGTAACGCAACACAATACCTTTTTAAAAAAAAGAAATATACTAATTTTTGAGATACTATCTAGGCAGTTTTTATTGTGCAGCATAGTGGGATGTCTAAGCAGTTACTGAATGAAGCAACATTGCAGTGAGTTGGGACAAAGTGTATCATTTACATTATAGAAATACTTGAAGTCATATAGTGTCTGAGCAGCACATAACATTTTCACAGACAACACAAAGACAAAGGAGGTATGATAATAAAAATGTTTTCACCAGGTGTAATTACCTAGAGTCAGTGTCGACTGGCCCACCGGGATACCAGGAGAACTCCCAGTGGGCCCAGGTGTCAGTGAGCCCTCATGCTGCTAAACATTTGGCATATTTCATGGTCAATCTTTATTTCTGTGAGAACAAAATGACTAAATAGATGGAATAATAGATGATAGTATTATATTATGTAAAGAAAAGAGACTAGAAAAATAGCAGTTGAGCGAGAAGAGGAAGAATAATAGCAGTGAGAGTGGACCCCTGGTCTAAGGTTTTTGGTTGGGCCCCTGGTGTCCCAGTCTGACACTGATGATCATGTGGTGGGGTAAGTGACTTCTCCCTCAGGGTCCCGGGCTGTGCCATTACAGATGTACATGGGCAAGATAGGCATGAAGTACAAGTCTTTGCCCCTATAAGTGGACGCCCATGGGAGTAATATGTTAGATGTAGAGCAGCAGGTTACACATCTCTTTTCAACCCAGTCACCCCTCAGGCTCACCTCTTCCACCTCAATCTCCTTGTAGTCGATCTCCTCAAAGTTCAGCACCGGTGGAGTCTCAATCATGTCAGCAGAAGTGGCAGACATGCCGTGTCCTTAGCAAAGAAATGGGGGACCCCACCGGCGGAAGCCGGGGCACACGGCTGAAAAACACCGAGCGCTGCACAGAACGGGCTTAGCAGGAGCCACCGTAATACTCAGAAGTGACGGGCGGCCCCGGCCCAGCAAGGACCAGGTAACCCGCTGCTGGGCCTAGCCTGCTTAGAGCCAGGGCCTGTGGTAGAAGAGGGGAGGGCTCTGTTGCTGCTACTGTGGCCGCTGAGGCGCTGGCCAACTTCCGATCCGACCATACAGGTAGGAGGCGAAGAAGCGCAGGCCTAGTGCAGAGAGGCACCGATAACGGGGCTGGACTTCGCCATGACGTCACGCACAGAGGCAAAGTGAGGCGTGTTCAGGAAGATAGTTTTTTTTTTTTTTAAATACAGAAACTTTATTCAAAAGAGATATTTTTGTATAATTAAAGGTAATATAATTTACAGCCTTTGTTTCCTCTCTGGTATTGCTCTTCTATTATGTATGTATAATTTAAGGTAAAAGTCTACATTGAAATTGCCAGTAACATATATGGCGTCGCTTGGTGCAGTCTATAATAACACACGGTGAACTTGCCAATTGTCGGTGATATTTTTCACATTGAACTATGCCCTCACCTTATGATTATAATTAAAGTAAAGGCGTCTGTACAACGTAATATAATCATGCCATTTAAACGTAGGGTATGGGAAATAGACTGTAATAAAATACCGAAAGCAGTCAATATCGTGACAATGCATTCTGCCATGGCATTGTATTTATAATCCTACATATGCAGCGTTGCCAACTTGCCATACGTGGTATTGCCCTGTGTTATGCTGATAATGACCCAGTCCTTGGTTTTTCCAAACCTTATTCCTCTCAATTCTAAATTTTAACTTGAAAATAGGGTTTCAAATTCTCAATATAATGACTTGGGTTAGCTGAACTCTCTGCAAGTGACTTAGTTAGGGTTGCCACCTATCCAATATTTTACTGGCCCCACAGGTAAAATATACTTTATGCTAGTCAGGGGTGTAACTACAGAGGAAGCAGACGTACTTTTTCTGGGGGGTTAAAGGACAAGCAAACCCTAAAGTTAAAAAAACCCTACTCCCTACCCTGCATAGACCCCCTCCATCCATCCCCCAGCCTAGCTGCTACCCAGGACAAATGCCCCTTAATCTTTACTTACCCCTCAGTGCAGATTCTGTCCAATGGAGTTCACGGGCGCCATCTTCTTCTCTTCGTTAATCTTCGGGAAGTAAGTACGGTATCGCTGCATGAGCAGTTGTAGCAATTTTCCGTTTCACGACAACTGTGCATGCGCCAAAACTCACATATATTGCTGAAGTGCCGGGAAAAGACCCGAAGATTACCGAAGCAACTGAAGATGGCTTCCGAGAACTCCTCTGGACAGAATCTGCACTGAGGGGTAAGTGAAGACTATGGGGCAGCAGCTAGGGGACGGAGGGGGGTCTATGTAGGGTATGGGGGTGGGGTTTTTTAACTTTAGGGTTTGCTTCTCCTTTAAGGAGGCAAATGTATTACACAAATTACTTGTACCAATATTTTGGTATTAGAAATTCCACAGAAAGCTGACAACAGCTTTTCTATAAGATGCATATGACACAAATGCAATAACTTTTTTCCCTCAACTGCATGCCATTGTTTTGCAGAATGTTTTTTCTTGCAGAGTTCTAGTTAATGATCGCTGCATACATAGAGATATCCCATCAGACAAGGACCACACTGGTGCACTAACTGGGTACTGGTCCCACTGTATGATCTGATTGTTGACCACGGATTACCCGCTAGGCGCCCTAGGCACTAGAGTGGGCCCTAGAGTTAAATTTCTTGTATGTGTGGTGGTGCCGTGTGAGTGATTGGGCGGTGCGCCCACTACCACCCGCATCACTAAATAGAGAGGATAGTAAGAAGGTACCAATGACTGCGGACTTGCAGCTGCAGCCTGGCAGCAGGTCCTTGTTCAAAACGGTGTAGATTCCCTTTAACGCGACTGGGCTCTGGGCTGCTTTGCGTTACGTAATGTGCGTGACGTCACGCGACTAAATCTGACTGTGCCAGAAATCCGATCATCCCAATTTGGTCCAGCATGTGGGTGGCATAATCAGGCTTAGATCTGCTTTTTTAGTGAACTCTCAAGCAAGATTATCTCAGTGTGTATGGCCAGCTTTACTGTATTTGTGTTACTTGTTCACTTATAGGATGGGTGTAAGACCAAACAACATGCAGTTTACAAAGTTAATTTGAATTTTATGCAGTCATGCATTATTTCATAACTGTTAGCAATTTAAAGAGCACTTAAGATTTTTTTTGTGAAACGCCCAGCCTAGTTAATGGTAAAATGTATCTGCTCTCCAGATTTAGATTTTGACATTTTGCTCTTTCAAAAAACTAGCCAGCATTATACTTACACACTCATGCAGCCACCTTTATAAGGCAAATCAGTGCTTAGACAGTTAGCAGGGTGAGCCAGCCGATCAGATAAAATGTCAGCTTCCTAGTCGTGCCTGAACAAGGGAAATAATGGATGGAGATTGGACAAACTGATTATTAAATTGCCCTTGGGTGCCAATTTTTTCCGTCTTTTGTTTTTTTTTAATTCCCCCACCCTCCACCATGGATTTCCGAGAAACCATGTGGAAGTGACGTCACGTGAACGCCGATCTGACGCCACTTCTGTGGCATACAGCGTGTGACGTCAATCGCACAATTTGCTAATGTCACATGCGCAACGTAAGGGGCTTATTTAGACCTAAGTCCAGCCCTGCCAGGAAGTTATCCAATCACCTATTTTGGGGTCAGGAAGGATTTTTTTTCCCTCAGCAAGACTAATTGGCCCCTGCTTTCTGATAGTTTTTGTTACCCGCATATCCACTATGTAGCTATGAAGAATACCTCCCAACATTTGGAAAGAGGGAGAAAAAGCTCTGCTGCAACTATTTGACCACGCCTGTTTTATGGTCACATCCCCTAGTTACCATGTCCATTTTGCAAAATTTGGCAGGTTATGAAAGTTTGAATACATTTCTGGGAGTTTTGGGGCCATGTTGTATGTTATAACAGTTTTGTTAATGAAGATAAAATTGGGTCACAGTTATTTTATTAGTTACAATTGTATCTAAGTACAGGTGCCGAGTATTCTGGGCTTTCTGCCAAAAAGCCTCTTATTTATTTAAATTTTAGAAGAATTGTATCTTTTTCTGGTGTCATTTTTTAAATAAAAATTCAAGACTGTTGGGGACAGTTGGGAGGTATGTACACCATTGCCCTTACAAACACACATTAACACTAGCAGCTAGTTTTACACAGACACACACACATACACAGAGCCAGACATATACAGTACACACATACACACAGACACACCCTCACAGACACAACTTTTTCATCAGCAGGGGATTCTCTCATTCCTCACACACTTGAAGAGCAGGAAAATTCTTAGTGGGGGAAGGGGACTAGTTAAGTCCAAACTAGCTAAAGCTGTAGAATAGGCAGCAAATTTAAGAGCTCAGATATCACCCATTTTTAAGGTTTTTTTAAGATTTCCATTAAAGAGCTGCCACAAGTTTAAGCAAGGCTTAAATCCTGGGGTTAACACTCCTTACAAAATGGACCATCCCAAAACTTTTCAGCTAAGTTTACTACCTATTCTCATGCAGTTCCATTTTAGCTCCACCCCTTCCCTATGTTAGTTACCTACTCCTCCTCTGTATGAAGAAGAAGAAAATCAGAGCAAGTTGGCATCTGACAAAGTTTGTCTGTGTTGTTTGTGTGATAGAGAGTATAAATGAACTTGTTTACATATGGCTGTGTAAGTACTTATTTTCACATTATTAAATCTTATAGGTGCAAGTTGGGTTGTTAGTTTGCCTACAAACATTCTCTCCAGGGCATTTGCCACAAAGCAGATTGACCACTTCAGTAGCTTCTCCCACTTTCTAATTGAACCTTTTAACTATATTCACTTCTCATATTTATATTGATATTTTCACTCTGATGATTTTCTCCGCAATCACCCTTCAGCTTCCAATATCCCTATGCCTCCTCACCCTTCCCCCCTGGACTGAGATGC
This sequence comes from Xenopus laevis, assembly GCF_017654675.1. NCBI lineage: Eukaryota > Metazoa > Chordata > Amphibia > Anura > Pipidae > Xenopus > Xenopus laevis. Next base: position 72,537,781 of record NC_054380.1, on the reverse strand, counting down.
CATGAGCCCACTAGACAACCTTCGGCCCACTCCAAACTATTTTTTCTCCTCTCCTGACTCAATCAATTTATTTTCTTAGTCTCTTTTCTTTAAGCACTACTATTACTCTGTTCTTTCACCTGTTCAGCCTTCTTGACTGTCTATATTGCCTGCAGCCTGTGTGTTCCATACTGTGCCTGCCCTATGATCCCTGTATTTGCCATACTCTGCCTCCCTTATGCTCCCTGTATGTGCCATACTCTGCCTGCCCTATGCTCCGTGTGTGTGCCATATTGTGCCTGCCCTATGCTGCCTGAGTGCGTGCCATACTCTGCCTGCCCTATGCTCCCTGTGTGTGTGCCATACTCTGCCTGCCCTATGCTGCCTGTGTGTGCCATACTCTGCCTCCCCTATGCTCCCTTTGTGTGCCATATTATGCCTTCCCTTTGCCTTCCCTATTCTCCCTGTGTATGCCATACTCTGCCTTCCCTTTGCTGCCTATGTGTGCCATACTGTGCCTGCCCTATGCTCCCTCTGTGTGCCATACTCTGCCTACCATACGCCTGTGTGTGCCATACTCTGCCTATCATATGCTTCCTGTGTGTGTGTACCATATTCTGCCTGCCCTATGCTTCCTGTCTGTGCCATACTGTGCATGTCCTACTCTACCTGCGTGTGACATCTGGGAGGTGAGCCTGGTGAGGGGTTGTTCTGGGCATTTCCTAGCATTTGGCAATAGTTGTTAGGGGTTGCCCAAGGTGTTTAAATATGTGCTGCTAGTTTCTGTGCTATCCACAGGGGAAGAGGCTACATATGGATTGAAGGGTATGTCTTAATATGACTTAATAAACATTTTTTCACACAAGACTTATGGGTGATATACCTGCAGAGACTACAAATTTTTTTTGGTGTTTTACCACAACTGTGGGACCATCAGAGTAAATATTTAACGAATTTGTCACATGATGAAAAATTAGCACTGAACTCATTAAAAAATAATGATAAAATCATAATTAAAAAAGTGGATAAGGGTGGTGCAATTGTCATCATGGACAAGGATGGGTATAAGAGAGAAGTAATGAGACAACTTACCACACCTGGACATTACCAAAAAATTGATAAGGACCCTGTGTATGATATCCAGAGAGAAGTCTCTAACTTAAGTGACAGAAGCTTATAACAATGACACTATTACTAAAAGCACGATGGAGTATTTAATAATTGAACATCCACGTACCCCAGTGTTGTATGTACTACCAAAAATACATAAGTCACTGATTGATCCTCCAGGGCGTCCTATTGTCTCAGGTGTGGGATCTGTCTTAGAACCGCTCTCAAAGTTTGTAGACTCATACTTACAACCACTAGTGCAAAATATCAATACCTGTTTGACTAAGACTGCTTGAAACAAACTTGCCCAACAATCTAATATTTTTCCTGTTGGATTGCCTCAATTTAGTCCTCAAAAAAAACTTTTAGATTTGAGGGCGACTACTACTGGCAGCACCAGGGCACATCAATGGGTGCTGGAGTAGCACCGTCTTTCGCTAATTTATACGTCCACATGCTGGAAAAAATGTTTTTCTTTAAACATAAATACAGTGCAAATATTGAACTGTATTTAAGGTATATGGACGATATTTTGGTGATATGGAAAGGAGACATTTCCCTTTTCCATGAAATGATAACAGAGGCTAATAATGGACATCCAACAATTAAGTTTACTACAGAGACCTCTAAAACCAGTATAAACTTTCTTGATGTAAAAATAGGGATAGAAAAGGTATTACTTATTACAGACTTATATAGGAAACCTACGTATAAAAACAATTTGCTAAAAGCCACTAACTTCCACTATCCAAGATGTATTACTGGTATCTCGAAAGGTCAATTCCAAAGGGCAAGGAGGATAGCATCAAGCGAGGAAGGGTATTGGAATGCAGCAGTGACCCTAGTGGATAAATTCAAAGCAAAAGGATATAAAGAAAAATCCCTGATAGATACAGCCAACAAAGTGAGTAAAGTATCGAGGAATGCATTACGGACACAGAGCCCACAAGGAGAAGGGAGGAGTATCCAGTCAAGGATCCCCTTTGTCAGTAAATATGCCAAGCAAAGTAAGTCTATAGAAAGAATCATTAATAGATTCTGGCCGATACTACTTAATGATAAAATGTTGGGTAGAGTAAAAAATGTTCCCAACCACCATTGTTTAGCTACAACAGAGGGTCTACCCTAAAAGATATTTTGTGCCCCGCAGAACCAAAGGAGGTAGAAAGAATGGATAGGATTTTTAAGAGCACCCCAAATATAGGGACTTTCCCTTGTTTAAATTGCGTATGTTGCCATTCAATTATTAAAGGGGGAGTGGTACAACATCCAACTAAAGGCTTTAATATCAACTTACAACACTTTGCGTCGTGTAACATAGAATGTATAGTGTACATGTTGAAATGCCCATGTGGAAAAGTCTACATTGGGCAAACATATAGACCAATTAAAGAAAGGATAAAAGAACATAGAGGGAATATTAAAAACTTTAAAGTAAACACATACACAAATACCCCAGTGTCCCGCCACTTTAACCAAAATAGACATAACATGTCACAATTGAAATGGCTGGTGTTAGAGGTAATTCAGAGACCACGGAGGGGGGGAGATACCAAGAAATTACTTTTACAAAGGGTAAAGCATTGTGGATAAAGAAATTGTGTGCGCTGGATCCATTAGGTCTGAATGACAAATGGAGCATAGCCTGTTTCCTGTAGAATGGTGAATTTAATTATTTTCCTTTTTTTGACAGATAGTGCTACCTGAATATGAATTTGAAACCTACAGTATGGTAAGAAGCTTTGATAGCAAGATGTAATGTTACGATTTACTAAATAGGTGGCCTGAAAGAAATGTAGCAATTTAAGCTAGACATTAATGTTTCTCTCTAGGGAAAGAGAGTAGAAACAATGTTTCGAGTAACTAACTCTTGAGCAGACCTTTTTTGTGGTAGTGCTGAGGTTCATGTGTAGAATGTCAATGAATGTGTAACATGTTAATCACTTGATTTTAAAGGGAAAAGACTGTTCACAGTACACATTGGAGTTTAAGTGGATGGATTCTAATACACTATTACACAGACTTTGATGTGCTATGGAAAACTTGGACTTGAATTTTATCGGCTGGCTAGGCTGAAAATCCCTCCCAACAGTAGCTTGTTATCCAATGTGATTTATGGGGTGGAGTTTGTACTTGTATTTATTTTTGTACCACAGAGACATTTTTCACACTTGATAAAGAACTTTTAAGCTCGAAACATGTCGTGTTGTTAATAAAAGCAGTACACCTGCGCTGATTGGTTTTGTTACCCATTTACCTGGATTGAATTTTACCACAATTAATGTGTGTATGGTCTTACACTTTTTTGTGATAATATGGATGTGATTTAAATTGGTTTTGGTTAAAAAAAACTGGAAGTAGTCAACACTGGCTTCTATTATCAATTCTCCACCATGTAAGCCAGAAAAATTCTGCCATCCCAATACCACAGAAGTTGGACAGCACTGGTCTAGAGCATAATGACCAAATAACTAGTAGTAGAAAGAAGCTGGATTAATTATACAGTAAGTGACTTTGATTACTGGATTACTAGTAACTGGCCTTAAAAGGCACCTATTGGCTAAATATATTATCCCCATTTTAGAACCCACACTCTGGTTGGGGGTAACAATAGCTTTTTGAATTGCCCTCACCAGAGCTAGGACACTCGCACTGGGAGGGAGTGGATGTGCATAACACACTTCTGACATTATGCACATGCCCATAATTCACTCATTATGTAGAAAAGACAGGGTTGACTTAGTCAAGAGCCCATGACTAAGTGCCCTGTAGGGGTGCGAAACGCGTAGGGTGGATGGAGATGCAGATATACTGTATTTTTAACTTTCTATGAATAAAATTAGTTTTAATTGAACTCCTCTGGTCCTGTGGGTCAGTTTGAGTGCCAGTCAGCCCTGTCTTTTCTACATATCCTTTGCTGTACCGCTCCCTAAAGCTGGGGGTCTGGGGCTGGTGCATTTGGACCACTTTCACTATTTGGTGAGTGACTTACATTTTATTCTGGAGCATCTTGTTCTTTTCTAATTATTTAAATTCTGCTCAATGGCTGCTCAAACCGGGAGCTCACTCCCGATGGGGGTTGCGTGTGTTGGCCGGGGCATTTTAACAAAAAAAATTCACTGTTACCCCCAACTGGAGTGCAGGCTCTATTTAGCTGCACATTAGCATGGGGATAATATATTTAGCCAACAGGTACCCTTTATTGGAGATTGAAAGAAAATGCCCCAATCAGTACTTATGTCCAACATAAAATTAAAGAATAGTGTGGAAGAGGAGGAATGAGTGATTGGTTTGACTATTATGTAGGGTCATTAAAGATAAACAAAATAGCAGGTTTTAAGCTTAAGGATTCTATGTCAGGTGGCATTTAATTTTATTTTAATTCATAGATAATCTGACAACTTTAACATTCCCCCTAAATTGCAAGGATAACGTGGGAGAAAATGCAGCAGTCCAGACTGCCCTTCCGTTGTTAAACCCCATGTCACCTTATTACTACTTATCCCGAATCACCCTATTGCAATTTTCCAACATAAGTAATTCAGTTCCATCATGTAATCTGCTCCATTTTGCTTTTTTGACCTTAAACTTTCTACTCTAACCTGCTGAGGGTTAATTATAGCCCTGATGTAAATACCTGTTGTACCATATATACCTTACATCAGTGATCCCCAACTAGTAGCTTGTGAGCAACATTATTTTTGAATTTCAGGCTTGGATGCAACTTTTGGTTATATAAAAACCAGGTGCACTGCCAAACAGAGTGTCAATGTAGGTTGGCAATCCACATAGGGCTACTAAATGACCAATCACAGCACTTATTTGGCACCCCAAGAAAATTTTTCATGCTTGTGTTGCTCCCCAATTCCTTTTACTTCTGAATGTTGCTCTTGGGTTCAAAAGGTTGGAGGTCCCTGCCTTACATCATAGATATTAAGTAAACCTGTTTAGGAATTGCATTTTATGAACACTAGGTGGACTGCGAATTTATAATCTCTGAATTGGCTATTGTGTATGTGTTTCTAAATGTTTGTAAAAGGGTACCAGTATGGACAGGTATGCAAATTAAATCCATCATGGTCTAACACAAATCTGAAGAGACATGTAGAATAAATTACTGCTAAGGTGGCTTTCATTTGAGGCTAAATCCACTCAGTTCCTGTTATGTTATATTAAGAATTAGGGTTAAGCGTATGTGGAATAAGCAGTGATAGTGATTTGCTTGCATTGGGTTTGGTTTATTCTGAATATTTTGTCCTAATGAGTATCCAGAACTGCACTGCTTGGATGCCCCTGCTCGTGATGCATAAGCTGTTAAATTGTATCAGAAAGATGTCATTATCATACTTAACAAGGAATACATTCGGCAAGCAAAGTAAATTCAACTGGATTTTATGGGTGTATGGAATAACAGAATCAAATGAAAGTACAGTTCACTGCCTTACTTTAAGCTCACTGAAAGGGACACATATTAGGGTAATAGGATAGGCAAACTCAAATTCACATTCATAAAAGGAATAAGCTTGTTTAAGACGTTAAAAGGAAATTAGTTTTATAGCTTCAATTACTACAACACTCAACTCTTACGGGAGACTGACACAGTAGTATTAGACATGGGGGACCACATATAGGGGCAAGGGGGGGCACTGCCCCGCCCTGGACTTGTACTTCATGCCTATCTTGCCCATGTATGGTCATCAGTATCAGACTGGGATGCCAGGAGCCCACCCAAAAACCTTAGACCAGGGGCCCACTCTCAGTACTATTATTCTTCCTCTCCTCGCTCAACTGCTATTCTCCTAGTCTCTTTTCTTTACATAATATATTATAATACTATCATCTATTATTACATCTTTTTGTTCTCATAGAAATAAAGAATTATGCCAAATGTTTAGCAGCATGAGGGCCCACTGGGAGTTCTCCTGGTATCCCGGTGGGCAAGTCGAAACTGACTCTAGGTAATTACACCTGATAAAAACATTTTTATTATCATACCTCCTTTGTCTTTGTGTTGTCTGTGAAAATGTTATGTGCTGCTCAGACACTATATGACTTCAAGTATTTATATAACGTAAATGATACACTTTGTCCCAACTCACTGCAATGTTGCTTCATTCACTATGCTGCACAATAAAAACCTCCTAAATAGTATCTCAAAAATGTGTATATTTCTTTTTTTTTTTTAAAAGGTATTGTGTTGAGTTACAAACATGAAGTATAATGTGCAGCTAGGGTTGCCACCTTTTAAAAAAAAAAAATTACTGGCCAGTAGTGGGGGCGGAAAATAAAGGGGCGGGGCCAATGAGGCACGAGACAAAAGGGCAGAGCCACAGGGTAGCGTCACAAAAAATGTAAGTTTTCATCGGCAGGCAAGGGATTTTGTAAATGGTATTACAAGTTACCGGCAGCTACATTGCCGGTAAATTTGTAATACCGGACCTGGCAGGTGTTTTACTGGCTAGGCCTGTAAAATACCAGCCGGTAAGCAACCCTATGTGCAGCACTTTTGAGTAGTTAGGGGCCCCTGAAATGGTGCATTTTGGTGAAGAGAAATACCATAAAACTGTCTTCTTGGGCATTCTTCTGGGTTTACCAGAAATCTGCTGTAATATGTAAGTGTATAGAATCCCTTTTGGTGTACTTATCTAGATGTGTCAGAAAGAATCCAAGTACAGGTATCGCATTACAGTGCTCTGACATACACACAATAGGCTTAACTTGTTCGAAAGTGTAGCCACATTAACAATAGATATCTCTTGCAAACAGAGATCAGAGCTAATGTACTGTACCCTGTTGCTTTATCAGCTTTTTACAGAGGGAATTGTGTAATGCATTTTTAGCTTGTATAACCTTCCTCCATACAGTACAGCTAGCTATGTTCAACCCTGTGTTCATTCCAGGAGTCTGATTCTGTTTCATAAAACCTCTATAGAGTATACCTTCTTACACTAATAAATGGGTGTGATAAAGGCTGGGCAGTGTCAAGTCTATATAAATATTCCACCTAATCCAGCTGCAACCCCGTATAACTTGCCTTTGTTATCATCTACTGAAGAGGCTAAATTAGTATCTTCCTTCCTAATTCCAGGGAAATTTAGACAACTACGATAAAAGAGCATGGGATGATGATTCTAAAACAGAATTTGGTTGCAGATCTGCATGTAACTGGTTTTCTCTCTAAATATTCAATTTACATTGTTTACTTAAACCAACACAGACCATCAGGGCCCTTCTAAACTGTGGGGCCGGCCCTTTTCCAAAGGCCCAAAGGGAAGAGTTGTCCAAAGGCCAGTTAGGGTGAGATTTGGGAAGGATGTGTATTGGCTCTCAGTATTACATGTTTTTCAGTGTCATTGTTAGGAACCAAGGAGAAACATAACCAATGCGACCATTTCCTGCTCTATAAGAGCCTTATTCAAACTTCTCTCCCTCCCCCTCTATATGTTATCCCTGCCAAATCCATAGCCCAATACCAACAATAATGATACACATACAGATGGAGTCACTCTGTTTTGTACATTTATCGCGCTATAACGCTAGATAAGCTGCAGCAAGCGCGATGTGTCACGAAGCCTAGTCGCGTTTAGTGCATTTACAGGCATGTATTACCAGTTTCTGCCACTAGAGGCCGCCAAACACAAGGCAATGTAGAAACGATGTTTAAGCTTTTCAAGTGGTGGCCTAACGGATTAAGCGCTTCATTTTGGACCAAGGAGTTTAGTGTTCAATCCCCATTATATGTAACTTACTCCCCCTCTAATTTATACTAAGAACTGAAACGATTTATATGTCATACTCACTGACTTTTTTCTTTTTCTCTCAGCCACCTTCATGTCTTTCTTCCTCTCCCTGAATTTTCTTTGCCCAGTGTCTCACATTATTCCATGTGTCCATCTCTCAGCTCGTTTTTTCATCTGCCCTTTAGCTCTGCCCCTTTGTTTCCCCTATTTTTACTTCATTCCATGTGTCCCTGTCAGTCCGATTTTACATCTCTCACATGGTTTCTATTTCTTCATCGTCCTCCGTGTATCTTCCAGTTTACAGACTGAGCTGTATCCCTATTGTAGTATAGTGGTTAGGGAAACGGATTAGATAATGGAAGGTTATAGGTTCAAATCCCCTCTCAGACCTATTTTTACTTTCACCCTCTGTCTCCCTGATTTTTACTTTATCTCTTGTGTCCCTATCAGCCCATTACATCTGTCCCATGGCTCTCTATTTTTTCATATTACTCCATGTATCTTCCAGCATACACATAGAGCTGTAGTCCTATTGTAGTGTAGTGGTTAGGGAATTGGTTTTGATAATGGAAGGTCATAGGTTTGAATCCCCTTTCATCCTAATTTTTACTTTAGCCCTGTGTTCCTCTCTCAGACCAATTTTTATATTACCCTGTGTCCCTCTCTCGATTTTTACTTTTCTGCCCTGTCCCTCTGCCTCCCCAATATTTACTTCATCCCATGTGTCCCAATAAGCTAGATATTACATCTGTCCCCTGGTCTCTCTATGTTTCCCATCTGCCTCCATGTAGCTGTTGCATAGCAGTTAGACATCTAGTTTTACAAACGTAACATCATACTGTAGGTTTGAGACCTGTGCATTTTTTGTTTAAACTCTTTTTTTTTTTAATTTACAGCACTGAGCTAAACCATTGTGCCTTACACATTGCCAGTGTCTGCTGACACTCGAGGGGGAAGGGGAAAGACATGGACCTGCACAATGTTTGTCTCTATCCACTCAATAGACACTGGCAATGTGTAAAGCACAATGTTTCACTATTCATAAAAGATAATAGTATGTTACAGTTATACTGTTAATCCACTCAATAGATGCTGGCATTACAGGGGCGGGTTAATGAATAGGCTAACATAGGCTATAGCCTATCTGATCTGATCCTATCTGATCCCCATTGTAAGCAGCAGTTCTGTCCTGCTTTATGGCAGCTGAGTTTCTAGCTATCTGTATAACACAGCATTCAGTCCCAGTGACTGCACAGATCCTGTCTGATCTCCATTGTAAGCAGCAGTCCTGTCCTGCTTTATGGCAGCTGAGATTCTAGCTATCTGTATAACAGAACATTCTGTCCCAGTGGCTGCACAGATCCTATATGATCCCCATTGTAAGCAGCAGTTCTGTCCTGCTTTATGGCAGCTGAGTTTCTAGCTATCTGTATGACAGAGCATTCAGGCCCAGTGGCTGCACAGATCATATCTGATTCCCATTGTAAGCAGCAATCCTGCCCTGCTTTATGGCAGCTGAGTTTCTAGCTATCTGTATAACAGAGCATTCTGTCCCAGTGGCTGCACAGATCCTGTCTGATCCCCATTGTAAGCAGCAGTCCTGTCCTGCTTTATGGCACATTTTAGTGGTGCCAATGATGTGTGAATGCTCGACTTATCCTTGTATTTTCAAATGCTAATTAGCTTTGGTTCTATTCCATTGTGAAACCATTGTGCCTTACACATTGCCAGTGTCTGCTGACACTCGAGGGGGAAGGGGAAAGACATGGACCTGCACAATGTTTGTCTCTATCCACTCAATAGACACTGGCAATGTGTAAAGCACAATGTTTCACTATTCATAAAAGATCATAGTATGTTACAGTTATACTGTTAATCCACTCAATAGATGCTGGCATTACAGGGGCGGGTTAATGAATAGGCTAACATAGGCTATAGCCTATCTGATCTGATCCTATCTGATCCCCATTGTAAGCAGCAGTCCTGTCCTGTTTTATGGCAGCTGAGTTTCTAGCTATCTGTATAACAGAGCATTCAGTCCCAGTGGCTGCACAGATCCTATCTGATCCCCATTGTAAGCATCAGTCCTGCCCTGCTTTATGGCAGCTGAGATTCTAGCTATCTGTATAACAGAGCATTCTGTCCCAGTGACTGCACAGATCCTATCTGACCCCCATTGTAAGCATCAGTCCTGCCCTGCTTTATGGCAGCTGAGATTCTAGCTATCTGTATAACAGAGCATTCTGTCCCAGTGGCTGCACAGATCCTGTCTGATCCCCATTGTAAGCATCAGTCCTGCCCTGCTTTATGGCAGCTGAGATTCTAGCTATCTGTATAACACAGCATTCAGTCCCAGTGACTGCACAGATCCTATCTGATCCCCATTGTAAGCATCAGTCCTGCCCTGCTTTATGGCAGCTGAGATTCTAGCTATCTGTATAACAGAGCATTCTGTCCCAGTGGCTGCACAGATCCTGTCTGATCCCCATTGTAAGCAGCAGTCCTGTCCTGTTTTATGGCAGCTGAGTTTCTAGCTATCTGTATAACAGAGCATTCAGTCCCAGTGGCTGCACAGATCCTGTCTGATCCCCATTGTAAGCAACAGTCCTGTCCTGCTTTATGGCAGCTGAGTTTCTAGCTATCTGTATAACAGAGCATTCTGTCCCAGTGGCTGCACAGATCCTATCTGATCCCCATTGTAAGCAGCAGTCCTGTCCTGTTTTATGGCAGCTGAGTTTCTAGCTATCTGTATAACAGAGCATTCAGTCCCAGTGGCTGCACAGATCCTGTCTGATCCCCATTGTAAGCAGCAGTCCTGTCCTGCTTTATGGCACATTTTAGTGGTGCCAATGATGTGTGAATGCTCGACTTATCCTTGTATTTTCAAATGCTAATTAGCTTTGGTTCTATTCCATTGTGAAACCATTGTGCCTTACACATTGCCAGTGTCTGCTGACACTCGAGGGGGAAGGGGAAAGACATGGACCTGCACAATGTTTGTCTCTATCCACTCAATAGACACTGGCAATGTGTAAAGCACAATGTTTCACTATTCATAAAAGATCATAGTATGTTACAGTTATACTGTTAATCCACTCAATAGATGCTGGCATTACAGGGGTGGGTTAATGAATAGGCTAACATAGGCTATAGCCTATCTGATCTGATCCTATCTGATCCCCATTGTAAGCAGCAGTCATGTCCTGCTTTATGGCAGCTGAGTTTCTAGCTATCTGTATGACAGAGCATTCAGGCCCAGTGGCTGCACAGATCATATCTGATTCCCATTGTAAGCAGCAATCCTGCCCTGCTTTATGGCAGCTGAGTTTCTAGCTATCTGTATAACAGAGCATTCAGTCCCAGTGGCTGCACAGATCCTGTCTGATCCCCATTGTAAGCAACAGTCCTGTCCTGCTTTATGGCAGCTGAGTTTCTAGCTATCTGTATAACAGAGCATTCAGTCCCAGTGGCTGCACAGATCCTGTCTGATCCCCATTGTAAGCAGCAGTCCTGTCCTGCTTTATGGCACATTTTAGTGGTGCCAATGATGTGTGAATGCTCGACTTATCCTTGTATTTTCAAATGCTAATTAGCTTTGGTTCTATTCCATTGTGAAACCATTGTGCCTTACACATTGCCAGTGTCTGCTGACACTCGAGGGGGAAGGGGAAAGACATGGACCTGCACAATGTTTGTCTCTATCCACTCAATAGACACTGGCAATGTGTAAAGCACAATGTTTCACTATTCATAAAAGATCATAGTATGTTACAGTTATACTGTTAATCCACTCAATAGATGCTGGCATTACAGGGGCGGGTTAATGAATAGGCTAACATAGGCTATAGCCTATCTGATCTGATCCTATCTGATCCCCATTGTAAGCAGCAGTCCTGTCCTGCTTTATGGCAGCTGAGATTCTATCAATCTGTATAACACAGCATTCAGTCCCAGTGACTGCACAGATCCTATCTGATCCTATCTGATCCCCATTGTAAGCATGTCATGTCCTGCTTTATGGCAGCTGAGTTTCTAGCTATCTATGCTCTGTTATATATGCGGGGCATGGCAGGCTTTGCACATCTGTTCACAAATGTTTATCTAATATTCCTCTGTATAATTATGTCCAAGGAACTGATTAAAAAACTAACTAGGGGTCGGGGGGACCCTGCCGAAAATGTAGCCAAGGGGCCTCATGTAGTGTTAATCCGCCACTGGCTGGCAATGTGCAAGAACTATGGAATCCCTAGTCGTGTGAATAAACTGGAAACAAAATATATTCCCAAAATGAAAATTGTTTATTTTTTTGCACACTAGTACAGAGTGATATTCACCAAAACACTATAAAAGAAGATTTTTTAAAAATGACACTGTTAAATAATTAGCCTACAGTATGAGTGTTTGTAACAAAAAACAAAAAACGCATCAGGCTGTGGACACAATAAAACTTTTACTCTGAACCAGTGCCTGTTGGAAGTCTGCCTTCACTTAGTGCCTGCTCTATCTTTGTTTGTCAGCTTGTCCGCCCACCCCCACATGCTGAGGGCTCAGGGCAGTGCATCTGGGCAATTTCCTTTGTGTGCTGAGTAAACGCTTCACTACTGAAAGACCCCAAATCACAGAAATGTTTTCACTGTTAAATAAAATAACAAAGTAAGCAAAACACATTATTGCCTGTCTACTGCATATTTAGATAGCCTATACATATGTTGTCCATGCAACCGTTCTTTTTATCCTGAGCAGTGAGTTAACGGAGTCTTTAATTTTTTTTATTTCCTCTGTCCTGTACTGTCTGTGTAGTTTGAATAAACATTTAACTAAAGAACCTCCATTTTGGCTCATCTATTTAGTCTTAGAGGCCCAAAGGGCTTGTACAGCAGTATTACTTTCATGTACTGGAACTACTGTATATACATCCATTTTGCAAACCATTTGCCTTGTTTTAAATAGCTTTTGTTTAGCAGAGATCAAGCTCCGTCTGCCCTTGTTCAGATGATCTTGGTAGCCGAATAGAACCACAGCTAATTAGCATTTTAAAGCACAAGGATTAGTTGAGCATTCACACATCATTGGCACCACTTAAATGTAACAAAGGGTTTGGACTGACACACTTATTTGTGGATTCTGCAAAGAAAACAGTGAAGGGTGAAGAGAATTACTAGTACCAACGACTTCTCACAACTATAAAAAAGACAATAGTGATCATTAAGTAAGACACTTTTACCAGCTATCACTATTGTGTATTTTGTATCCATGGCAAGTAATTGCTGCTAGTAGCTTTTTATCTGGGTAGCTAAGCCAAGTTTGAAATGTACATACATTTACTTTAATGTAGCTCAGTGACATGTAATTAAAATGTACTTTTTTAAGTTTGTAAAACTTAAGTTGGCCATAGATGTACAGATTTTTAACAGATCCAATCCTCATCGTGAGACCAAGATCTTCTGAGAACCATCGTACAAACGTTCGAATTGTCCATCAACTAAAACGACCAATTTGCCAGGAAAACAAAGGGGAGCCGCCTGCTTGGCCCTGCAAACACAGATAGATTGTACTGGGACCGACAAAGATTTTTTAACCTGGCCGATCAATTTCCTGACAGATGTCGGACGAAAAATCGTAAGATGTTCCATCGTTCGAATCCCACTAACCTCACGATAATTTGACGGATCGGTCGGGCTGCGCTGAAATCGGTCGTTCGCCAACGAAGAATCGTCGCGTCTATGGGGGCCTTAACTGTCTAACTGCTATGCAACAGCTACAGCTTTATGTGTAGTGAGAAAGATACATGGAGGCAGATGGAAAAATAGAGAGACCGGGGGACAAATGTAATTTTGGGCTGAGACGGACACAGGGGATAAAGTAAAAATTGGGCTGATTGAGGTTTAAAGGGAATAAAGTAAAAATCAGGTTGAAAGGGGATTCAAACCTATGACCTTCCATTATCAAAACCAATTCCCTAACCACTACTCTACAATAGGGCTACAGCTTTCTTTGCAGAAGATACACGTAGAAAAATGATCAAAGTAGAGAGACCGGGGGACAGATGTAATTTTGGGCTGAGACGGATACATGGGATAAATTAAAAATTGGTGAGGCAGAGGGACAGAGCGGAAAATAAAAATCGGGCTGAGACAGGGACACAGGGATAAAGAAAAAAAATCGGGCTGAGAGAGAGATACAAGGAAAAAGTAAATATTGGGGTGGCAGAGGGACAAAGGGGATAAAGTAAAAATTGGGCTGAGAGAGGTTTAAAGGGAATAAAGTAAAAATTGGGCTGAGAGAGGTTTAAAGGGAATAAAGTAAAAATCGGGTTGAGAGGGGATTCAAACCTAAGACCTTCCATTATCAAAACCAATTCCCTAACCACTACTCTACAATAGGGCTACAGCTTTCTTTGCAGAAGATACACGTAGAAAAATGATCAAAGTAGAGAGACCGGGGGACAGATGTAATTTTGGGCTGAGACGGATACATGGGATAAATTAAAAATTGGTGAGGCAGAGGGACAGAGCGGAAAATAAAAATCGGGCTGAGACAGGGACACAGGGATAAAGAAAAAAAATCGGGCTGAGAGAGAGATACAAGGAAAAAGTAAATATTGGGGTGGCAGAGGGACAAAGGGGATAAAGTAAAAATTGGGCTGAGAGAGGTTTAAAGGGAATAAAGTAAAAATTGGGCTGAGAGAGGTTTAAAGGGAATAAAGTAAAAATCGGGTTGAGAGGGGATTCAAACCTATGACCTTCCATTATCAAAACCAATTCCCTAACCACTACTCTACAATAGGGCTACAGCTTTCTTTGCAGAAGATACACGTAGAAAAATGATCACAATAGAGAGACCGGGGGACAGATGTACACATGGGATAATGTAAAAATTGGGGAGGCAGAGGGAAAGAGCAGAAAATAAAAATTGAGCTGAGACAGTGACACAGGGTTAAAATAAAAATCGGGCTGAGACAAGGACACAGGGATAAAGTAAAAATCGAGCTGACACAGGGACACAGGGATAAAGTAAAAATCGGGCTGAGACAGGGACACAGGGAAAAAGTAAATATTGGGGAGGCAGAGGGACAAAGGGTATAAAGTAAAAAATTGGGCTGAGAGGTTTAAAGGGAATAAAGTAAAAATCAGGTTGAGAGGGGATTCAAACCTATGACCTTCCATTATCAAAACCAATCCTCTAACCACTACACTACTATTAGGCTATAGCTTGTGGTGCAGAAGATACACGGAGGAAAATAGAGAGACCGGGGAACAAATGTAAGTTCGGGCTGAGACGGACACATGGGATAATGCAAAAATTGGGGAGGCAGAGGGACAGAGCGCAAAATAAAAATTGGCTGAGAGAGGGACAAAGGAGATAAAGGGAAAATTAGGCAGAGGGGGGATTCAAAACTATGACTTTAAATTACCAAAAGCAGCACCCTAACCACACTTTACTACAATATGGCTATAGCTCTGTTTGTAGTGTGAAAGATACCCTGAGGCAGATGAAAAAAATAGAGATATGGGACAGATATAATATTGGTCTGAGATGGACACAGGAGATTAAGTAAAAATCGGGGAGAAAGTAAAAATGGATCTGAGAGGGAGACGTGTATTAAAGATGTACACTGTAAATGAAGTGCCGATCACGTTTGTGTAATTGCGCCTATTTTAATTTATGCTCCTCTCTTTGGAGAACGTCGGGGCATCGTGTTTCCCTGCATGTGACGCGACTAGCGCATTTATCTTGATCCGTTACAGCGCGCCAGATGTACAATTCTTTCTGGCTCCATCTGTAATGACTTTGTGGTTAATCTGTGTAATCCACAGTTTTATTAATTAATAGATAAACTGCGCTTTTGGATCGCAAGGAAGGCAAAAAACCTCTGTAAAGCGAATTTCCTTCACTAAAGGGAAAAATTCCTTCCTGACCCCTTAAAGGCGATCGGATTTGCTCCCACGATCAATGCACCACATTGAATCAAGGGAAGCGGGGGGGGGGAAATGGTAAGGCAAGGGACTGCGGTGAAAGGATGAGAAAGAGAAGGGAATATGGCAGCATAAACATAGGCACATTTAAGACACACGATGAATGCTGCATTCCTTTCCATTCCATTGGACCCCGGGCAGCCTGCACGGATGGAATGAAAAGGAATGCAGGGTCTACCAAGTGGCTTAAAGGAGTTCCTGTGTATAACACCATATTTTGGATAAAGGGGAGGAACCACTGGTAGAACTACGGTGGCTGAAAGCACCGCTGGTGAAAGTGAAGTGGATGAAAGGGGGGCATCACTGGTGGAATTGAGATGCCCCATACTTACTGCTGTTTCCTGAGGATGTGGTGCCTAGACTGAGGTGCATCGGTATTTGGTACCGAGGAAACTACTGGTGGTGCTGGTATCATGTGCTGTTTGTGAGTTGTTCCGAAGACCATCTTTAAAACCAAACAATATAACTCAGACTATGTATTTTTTTACCTTAGCAAGTGATATCCCTGTAAAATCCTTATACGGGTATGGGACTTGTTATCCAGAATGCTTGGGACCTGGGGTTTTCTGGATAACAGATCTTTCTGTAATTTGGATCTTCATACCTCAAGTCTACTAGAAAATCATGTAACCATTAAATAAACCCAATAGGATGGTTTTGCTTCCAATAACTATATCTTAGTTTGAATCAAGTACATGAAACTGTTTTATTATTAAAGGAAATCATTTTTAAAAAATTGCATTAGTTGAATAAAATAAAGTCTATGGGAGATGGACTTTCCGTAATTCGGAGCTTTATGGATAATGGGTTTCCAGATAACGGATCCCACACCTGTAATATTTAGGAGCGCATTAAGCAGAAATCAGGTGATTAAGCAAAATTAAATGATTGACCAAGTATGGGAAAGAAAAGAATGGATTATATACTGCACCTGAATATCTCTCATTGTTCTTAATCAGTATGGCCTTGTTGATCTTCTCTAGGTCTTTGTAGAGGTGTTTCAGTGGGCCTTGATGTATCTGTAGTCCTGCCAGAACTCGTTCTTAAGGTGTAATTTCCACCATTTTGTAATCTTGACACAGTACTTGGCCATCCACAGATCGTAGAGTGCAAACCGGATATCATGGTTAATCTTGTCCCTGATGCACTCGAGATAAGGGCCCGTGAGTGGATCCTCAAAATCCCTTATCTCAAAGATGTCCAGATCAGGCGAGATCCACCGTGAGTGCTAGAAAAATGTAAGAAGCAAGAAAACATTGAGGTCAGGGCACACACTATGCTAGAAAAGAGATTTTTGTACCTTTCGGTCACGGTAGAATGCCCGTGTCACGGCCTCTGTCCCAGGTAGAGGCTAGTGCAAATGCGAAATCTTTAGAGTTGTGAACAAACAGGCTCCAAACTGCAGATGCTGTGCTGCAAGTTTTTTATTTTAACACAACATGTTTCGAGCTGTGTGGCTCTTTTTCAAGTGTTAATCAGTGCAAATTACACACAAGGTTTTAAATCAAAAATGTCTCCACCCCCACACACTATGCTAAACCCTGTCAAATTTCTGTTTCATTGTATTTACACAGAAGATATGCCATGTTTAGCATTGGGTTAGCCCCTCCTTTAACCCCTTGGATACCTTTCTTAGCAGTCAGAAAATAAAATGAGGAAATTAGCTGTGAGCAACTTTACCTTTTCATAGCGCAACTGGTAGTAAAGCCCCCCTTACAAGTTAAAAAAAAATTGGGGGCCCAAAAATATTTTAGGAAAAAAACATTGGTGCCAGGGGCCTATAGAATATTAAAATAATACATTGGTAGACAGGGGATTAAAAAAAACAAGAAATCAAAACACAAATTGGTGTTCAGTAGAATTGAACTTATGGCTTCAGGACTTAAACTTTGCCTCCTTTCGTGACTTTGGGTCTTTTTTCGCCGCTTCAGGACTTCAATTTCGGCTGTTTTTGTGACTTCAGGTCTTTTAGGCCTTTCGGGACTTCGGCTATTTTTGTAGCTTCGGGTCTTTTCGCCGCTTTGGGAGTTCAGCTTCGGCTGTTTTCGCGACTTCGGGTCCTTTGGCTGTTCGGCTTTCCGGCAATTCCGTATTTCGGCTGTTTGGGACTTGAAAAATGGTCGCACGGCTCGGGCACTCTCAAGGGGGCCCGGCTCTTTCTTAAAGCTTGAAGCCTTTTGCCACAGCCTATTGTCACTTGTCTATAGAGACTGAGACTAGAGCTGCACCCAACAAATATGCTTTAGTAGGGTGCAGCAGACCCAGCAAGGGCCTAAACATCCCCTCTATGCCGTACACCCTAACCCCTCACCACCCCACCCCCCCAGCTCCGTCACCGGATTTCCAATGAAAATCCGTGGCTGAGGCTGGGGTATCTTTTTTTTCCCTGTATAAATCAGCCTGCAGCCTTGTGCCTTTATATGGTCACAGAACACCTCCATGACTTCTAATATCCATATAATTTACAGTAGGGCGTACATTATCCTTTATTATACTCAATTGATATTCAGAGTTCCCTGTATAACTCAGCTTGCAGCCTTGTGCCTTTGTATGGTCACAGAACCCCTCAGTCAGTGACTTCTAATATCCTTATCATTTACAGTAGGGGTTACATTATCCCTTATAATATGGGCCTGCAGCTGGTAAGATCACTGCAGAATATTGAGTACTGCATTTAGCCCAGACATGCTGGTGAGATCACTGTAGAAAATTAACTCAGTACATTGTTGGACCCATATTTACACAAGCTGATCTCTTCCCAACTCTCAGAGGCCTATTTATCAAAGTCCGAATTTATCTCATTATTTTCTGAAAAATACTCCAACCAAATCCGCACAGGTTTTTTCCCCTTATTTATCAAAACATTTTCCCGAAAATTTTCTGTGCGGGGAAAAACCCTAAAAAATTGTGAAAAAACAAATCATAGAAATTTTTCAGATTTTCCACCCCGAAAATTCAATTTTTTTGCCCAAAAACCACGAAACCCAGCGCAGTTCAGGATATCTTTGGGACTTATTGACTGATATGCAACCTCGGCAGTCCTTGGGGTATAATAAATCCCAAAAAATTTGGGGGTTTTTTTTCACTAAAAATTCCAATTTTATAGTAAAAAAACCTAAAAATGTTGGGTTTTTTGCATTCAGACTTTAATAAATAACCCCCTCAGTGTTGGTTGTTTCTACCTCCTTTAGAAGAATGCATATACTTGGAGCTCTCTAGAGAAGTCCCACAGTAAAAATACAGGTTTGGGGAGTGGGCTCCAGCAGGTGGGACCTTCTTAAAGGGGATCTTGAGTTTTC
This sequence comes from Xenopus laevis, assembly GCF_017654675.1. Taxonomy (NCBI): domain Eukaryota; kingdom Metazoa; phylum Chordata; class Amphibia; order Anura; family Pipidae; genus Xenopus; species Xenopus laevis. The sequence goes on along the minus strand of NC_054380.1, from coordinate 72,518,677 downwards.
CAGATAATGGGTCTTTCTGTAATTTGCATCTTCATTGCTTAATGTTTAATCATGTAAACATTAAATAAACGCAATAGGCTGGTTTTGCTTCCAATAAGGATTAATAATATCTTAGTTTGGATCAAGTACAAGTTTGGATCAAGTTTTCAGAGAAAAAGGAAATCATTTTTAAAAGTTTGGATTATTTGGATAAAATGGAGTCTAATGCAGACAATCTACCCATAATTTGGCCCTTTCTGGATTACAGGGTTTGCAGATCACGGATCTATACCTGTAATCCAAATTACTGAAAGACCTTATACGGAGTATTCTAGATAACAGGTCTCATTCCAGTAGATTGAATGTACACAAAAAGGGCACAATTTGCCTTAACATCAGTCATTACAAAATTGACAAAAAATGTATACACAGGAATTGATTTGGTGACATGAATTGTCTATGGCAAGATGCCACACAGATTTACTAGATATGTACAGGGGGCACAGAGTGATCTCACATTCTATCCTGCTGTGTCATGTTCTCTACTATTCTCTTTCCAGTCTTTCTGTTTTTCATTCTTGCTTTTATCTTTTCTTTTCTCTTCACATCTTTATCTTCTTCTATCCCTTTATATTCATCAAATGCCTATCCATGTGATTCTCTCTCTCTCCTTCTTTCCTTCCCACTTTCCACATTTTCTCACCACGCCAGACCTGCCCTTTCACTTCTTTCTTCTAGTCTTCACCTTTCTCCTCCTTTCCTTTTTCCATTCTTCCTTTTTCTTCTGCTCTCCTCCTTTTGCCCTGTTGGCCCTTATCGGGTAAATCTAAACCCTGTCACAAAATGTTACTACAAGTATGGGACCCGTTATCCAGAATGCTCAGGACTTGTGGTTTTCCAGATAACGGATCTTTCCAAAATTTGGATCTTCACACCTTAAGTCTACTTAAAAATCATGTTTCAACATTAAAGAAACTCTGGTTCCCTGTCTATGTAAAACACTTCCATTCTCTCTCCATCCACAATCTCTGCTGCTGCTGTGTTCCTTCCCATACTTTGGAGCTTTCTTGATAACAGATCCCATACCTGTTTTAATGAATAAAACACACATTTTATAGTTTATCTCTGGCCCCCTGTCTATGTAAAACACTCCTCTCTCCATTTACATTCTTTTCTGCTGCTGTGTTGCTTCCAATATTTTGTAACTTTCTGGATAACAGATCCCATACCTGTACTAATGAGTAAAAGCCACATTTTACAGTTTATCACTGGTCCCCTGTCTATGTAAAACACTTTAATTCTCTCTCCAGCCACATTCTCTGCTGCTGCTGTGTTCCTTCCCATAATTTGGAGCTTTCTGGATAACAGATCCCATACCTGTACTAATGAATAAGACCCACATTTTATAGCTTATCTCTGGTCCCCTGTCTATGTAAAACACTCTCATTCCCTCTCCATCCACATTCTCTCCTGCCGTTGTGTTCCTACCCATAATTTGAAGCTTTCTGCTTAACAGATCCCATACCTGTACTAATGAGTAAAACCCACATTTTACAGTTTATTGCTGTTCCCCTGTCTATGTAAAACACTCTCATTCTCTCTCCATCCACATTCTCTGCTGCTGCTATATTCCTTCCCATAATTTGGAAATTTCTGGATAACAGATCCCATACCTGTACTAATGAATAAAACCCACATTTTACAGTTTATCGCTGGTCCCCTGTCTATGTAAAACACTCCCGTTCTCTCTCCATTCACATTATCCTTCTTCCAAATAGGGGACCTGAGCTAAAAAACAAGTGCTCTATAAGGCTAAAAATTCCAATCCAGGCCTCTCATATTCATATTCCAGTCTCTTATTCAAATCAATGCATGGTTGCTATTAAAATTAGACTATAGCAACATGATTGCTGAAATTGCAAGCTGGAGAGCTGCTGAATAAAAAGCTACATAACTCAAAAGTTACAAATAATAAAAAATAAGAACCAATAGCAAATTGTCTCAGAATCTCACTCCTCTCTACATCATACTAAAAGATAACTTAAACGTGACCAACCCTCTGGACTCCTGTATGATCCTGGGAGTGTCGCCCCTTTTAAAGTTCATTAATGCCCCAACAATCTTTTGTTAAAATACCCATTTACAACCTCATATGCTCCTTTGTTTGCATCTTGCTTATTTACCTAAATCTTTTACTCCTAGTGAAAATCACACAGACTTTGATTTGGTGGTAGCTGTTGCTACGAAACTACAAAAAATAAATAAGGAAAACCAATGGGAAAGTGAGTGAGTGAGTGAGTGAGTGTGAGAGAGTGTGTGTGTGAGAGAGTGAGTGTTTGTGTGTGTGAGAGTGTGAGTGAGTGAGTGTGTAAGAGAGTGAGAGAGAAGGAGTGTGTGTGTGTGTGAGAGAGAGAGAGGGAGAGTGAGCTGGGTCTGCTGCACCCTACTAAAGCATATTTGTTTTTTGCAGCTCTAGTCTCAGTCTCTATAGACAAGTGACAATAGGCTGTGACAATAGGCTGCAAGCTTCAAGGGATACTATGCTTTTCTATGTCTATTTAAGCCTCTGCCTGGTTGCTAGGGAGGTAGAACATTTAAAACAAGAAAACTATTCCAAGTCAAACATAAAGAGCTGCAAAAGAGTAAAGTGAAAAAACATATTCCCAACAGAATACTACTGTCTGCCTCAGTGATCCTATAACTGTATCTCTCTAGCCACTGCTAAACTACAATTCCCAGTATTCAAAGCCAGAACCAGTAGCAGAGTTGTAGCTGATGGGCTAAGAGAGGAGATCACAGCAGGACCTTCATTCATTGGGCATGGGAGAGTCCAGTCAGGGACCAATGAGTTCTGATGGTGGCCCTGGTTCTATGACTGCTTATGTTTTATGTCTATTTGTTGTATTTTCATAAATGCACATGTGTGTGACTGATGTGATTGGCTGCCAATTACTGGAATATCATGCCTTACCGCAGGATGACATCACTCCCAGCTCAGCACTGATTGGCTGAAAGCTGCCAGGGAAGGTGACTTAACGGCTCAGGCACAAGTGACAGGTATTTAATTTCTGGATTCAGACTTAAGTGGAGCAGACTTTATGGGGGCGGGCATAAAGTCAATGATACAAGGGGATAGTTTGGGCAGTGTGGCTTCCATGATTTATTGTAGTTCGGGGACTAGAGCCATTGGAGATATCAGTTTGTCTTTTCAGTTCCATCTTTTCCAATTTCATTGGAAAAGGGGGGGGGGTGTCATTTTTGGTGATAAGCCATCAGGGGGTACAAAGTGGTGTGCGGACATTTTTCAAGTCCCAAACAGCCGAAATGCGGAAGTGCCGAAAAGCCAAACAGCTGAAGTCACGAAAACAGCTAAAGCCGAACTCCAGAAGCGGCAAAAAGACACGAAGCTACAAAAATAGCCGACGTCTGAAGTCCTGAAGCGGCGAAAAGACCCAAAGTCACAAAAGGAGGCAAAGTTGAAGCCATGAGTTCAATTCTACTGAACACCATTTTGTGCTTTTTTGTTTTTTTTTTAATCCCCTGGCCACCAAGTTATTATTTTAATATTCTATAGGCCCCTGCCACAAATGTTTTTTTTAAAAAATATTCTTTGGGGCTCCAATTTTGTTTTTACTTGTAAGGGGGGCCCTGGCAATGCTTTTTAAAAAAAAAACTTGTATGGGGGGCCCTAACGCCAATGTTTTTTTTATAAGGGGCCCTGACCATCAATACCTTTTGTGTGAGGGGGTTACTTTTTTAGCGCTGATGTGTGGTCTTTTAACTGTGCTGTGGAGTGGGTGGGATCTAGGGTGGGGCTCGGGTGCAAGTGTGGGTGCGGCCCAAGGGGCCCTGTGATTTTGTAGAAGGAGAAGTACCCCGTGTAATTCACACTTAAATTAGGATGTTTAAAATGACTCCAATTACCAATTCATTAACTAAACCAACTTAATCCCCTTAAAATAAATTCACCAAAATTGATTGATTGGTTTTAAGGTGATTAAGTTGGTTTAGTTAATGAATTGGTAATTGGAGTCATTTTAAACATTCTAATTTATGTGTGAATTATAAGGGGTACTTTTTTTTTCTCCTTCTACAAAATCGAATCTATATTGACATTGTAAGACCCCTGTATAATTTCTGTTAGTTAAGTCACGTTACAGTTTTTCCTCTCTTCTCTCCAATTTTCCTAAGGGCCCCGTGATTTCTAATGGTGGCCCTGTTTCCATCTGTAATATGTATTACACAGTAGATGAGGCTGAAAAAAAAACCACATGTCCATCAAGGTCTACCTTTTTGTGTAACTGCTGATCTAGAGGAAAGTTGGGCCCTGACAGAAATTATGGGCTGATTTGTGGACCAAATAAAATGGGATAGTATGGTCTTAAAATGGGGACACTGGGAGCTGGTGGGGAGGGGCATTCTATATACATAAGTAAGCATTTGTGTGTGACTGATGTGATTGGCTGCCAATTACTGGAATATTATGCCTTACTTTAGGATGACATCACTCCCAGCTCAGCACTGATTGGCTGAAAGCTGCCAGGGAAGGTGACTTAACGGCTCAGGCACAAGTGACAGGTATTTAATTTCTGGATTCAGACTTAAGTGGAGCAGACTTTATGGGGGCGGGCATAAAGTCAATGATACAAGGGGATAGTTTGGGCAGTGTGGCTTCCATGATTTATTGTAGTTCGGGGACTAGAGCCATTGGAGATATCAGTTTGTCTTTTCAGTTCCATCTTTTCCAATTTCATTGGAAAAGGGGGGTGTCATTTTTGGTGATAAGCCATCAGGGGGTACAAAGTGGTACAACTACAAGGAAGGGGACAATCAATGATGGGGCCTTGAAAATGGTTTCTGGTGGCAGCCCTGCCCCTTCCCAAACTACTAAAACTTGTGGGTGCCAAAGTACCCAAAATCTGCCTGAGTGCCATTGCTAAGGGGAGTGAGACAACAGGAGAATTTGCTGTCCCACTGACTCTAAAATTATGCTTATCTAGCTGTGCCTTAACTACAATTCCCAGCACCCCCTGTGGCTGACTTGTAGTTATGGAATATAGTGTGTTTGGTTTTTCTTGTTTCCTTGTTACAGGTTTTGAAGTGTTAGACCATTTACTCTAAGGCTATATGGCTGTTAATGTCAACTGCCATTTTCCAACTGCCATTGGCCAACTGTCCCACTCATCACTCATCCTAGCGGCCTCAGCATTAGAGTAGATGATGGGTAAGGGAGGACCTGAGAAGAAAGACAAGTAGCACAAACCAGAACAATAGTTACATGCCTAAAATGGGTGCAGGGTCACTGATCAGAGCTTGACTGGTTATGAAAAGCCCCAGTGGGCCCATTACTCACCTGGGCCTCTAATGGGAACCAGTGTCTTCTGCCCCTATAACACCCTGCCAGTAACATACAGCTTTACAGTAATGGCACAGAGGGGGATTTGGGATGTTTTGTCCCCATGTGATTTCCAGTTCAGCGTATGGCCAACCAAATGCTCACTCCCAAATGATCACTCCCATTCATTTCTAAATTCAATTTAATTGAGCCCTGGTGAAAGTAATTGGCATAGAAATGAATGAGGGTGATTCCAAGTGTTCATTTAACTATTAGTTTGTGCATTATGTCACCAGGACCCAACCTTGGTTAGCAGGGGTGTCTAGGGCCCTTGATTGCACCAATAAATTATGTCTCTCCCATTCAGCTCCTTCATTCTATTAAAGTTGCTGCTGATTGGTGTTACCGGTTATTTATAAGGCACAACCATATTCAGTAGCGCAGTATTGAACTATTAAGGGAAATCCAGTATATACAGATATATATGGCAGAGAGGATTCAGTTCACAATCTCTTCTCTCTCTTTCTCTCCCCATAAAGTGAAATACGAACGATTCCTAGTGATTCTCAGCGATTCCCAGGAGCAGAAGGAGATAAAGAAGAAACACAAAAGTCTTTTTAAAGACTATCAACTTTCATCAGGAGCAGAAGAACAACTTGACCAACCCATTGTGGGTTATTTGGAAGAAGTAAGGGTCCTGCATTTTCCCATCCAGGGCCACCATCAGGGGAGGTAGGGAGGACAAGTGTCTCGGACGGCAGCATGAAGGGGGGCCCAGAAGTGCTGAACTTTTGAAAGAGCCAGGCCCCACTTGAGAGCGCCCGAGCTGTGCGGACATTTTTCAAGTCCCAAACAGCCGAAATGCGGAAGTGCCGAAAAGCCAAACAGCCGAAGTCACGAAAACAGCTAAAGCCGAACTCCAGAAGCGGCAAAAAGACACGAAGCTACAAAAATAGCCGACGTCTGAAGTCCTGAAGCGGCGAAAAGACCCAAAGTCACAAAAGGAGGCAAAGTTGAAGCCATGAGTTCAATTCTACTGAACACCATTTTGTGCTTTTTTGGTTTTTTTTTAATCCCCTGGCCACCAAGTTATTATTTTAATATTCTATAGGCCCCTGCCACAAATGTTTTTTTTAAAAAATATTCTTTGGGGCTCAAATTTTGTTTTTACTTGTAAGGGGGGCCCTGGCAATGCTTTTTAAAAAAAAAACTTGTATGGGGGGCCCTAACGCCAATGTTTTTTTTATAAGGGGCCCTGACCATCAATACCTTTTGTGTGAGGGGGTTACTTTTTTAGCGCTGATGTGTGGTCTTTTAACTGTGCTGTGGAGTGGGTGGGATCTAGGGTGGGGCTCGGGTGCAAGTGTGGGTGCGGCCCAAGGGGCCCTGTGATTTTGTAGAAGGAGAAGTACCCCGTGTAATTCACACTTAAATTAGGATGTTTAAAATGACTCCAATTACCAATTCATTAACTAAACCAACTTAATCCCCTTAAAATAAATTCACCAAAATTGATTGATTGGTTTTAAGGTGATTAAGTTGGTTTAGTTAATGAATTGGTAATTGGAGTCATTTTAAACATTCTAATTTATGTGTGAATTATAAGGGGTACTTTTTTTTCTCCTTCTACAAAATCGAATCTATATTGACATTGTCAGACCCCTGTATAATTTCTGTTAGTTAAGTCACGTTACAGTTTTTCCTCTCTTCTCTCCAATTTTCCTAAGGGCCCCGTGATTTCTAATGGTGGCCCTGTTTCCATCTGTAATATGTATTACACAGTAGATGAGGCTGAAAAAAAACCACATGTCCATCAAGGTCTACCTTTTTGTGTAACTGCTGATCTAGAGGAAAGTTGGGCCCTGACAGAAATTATGGGCTGATTTGTGGACCAAATAAAATGGGATAGTATGGTCTTAAAATGGGGACACTGGGAGCTGGTGGGGAGGGGCATTCTATATACATAAGTAAGCATTTGTTTCTAATAGGAACCATATTAAAACCATAGTTTCTGAATGGATAGGGTTCTTATTAAATATGGTATAAATATGCTGCTGTTTTTGCCTCTGCTCTTTATTGTGTTTATTTGGGGGTCTTACATCTTTACGTTAACTCTAAAAGGTAAAAGGTAAAGGTGCTCACAGCTAATTTCCTCATTTTATTTTCTGACTGCTGAGAAACGTATCCAAGGGGTTAAAGGAGGGGCTAACCCAATGCTAAACATGGCATATCTTCTGTGTAAATACAATGAAACAGAAATCTGACAGGGTTTAGCATAGTGTGTGCCCTGACCTCAATGTTTTCTTGCTTCTTACATTTTTCTATAACTCACGGTGGATCTCGCCTGATCTGGACATCTTTGAGATCAGGGATTTTGAGGATCCACTCACGGGCCCTTATCTCGAGTGCATCAGGGACAAGATCACCAATGACATCAGGTTTGCACTCTATGATCTGTGGATGGCCAAGGACTGTGTGAAGATTACGAAATGGTGGAAATTATACCTTAAGAACTAGTTCTGGCAGGACTACAGATACATCAAGGCCCACCTGAAACACCTCTACAAAGACCTAGAGAAGATCAACAAGGCCATACTGATTTAGAACAATGAGAGATATTCAGGTGCAGTATATAATCCATCCTTTTCTTTCCCACACTTGGTCAATCATTTAATTTTGCTTAATCACCTGATGTGTGCTGAATGTGCTCCTAAATATTACAGGTGTGGGATCCGTTATCCGGAAACCCATTATCCAAGAAGCTCTGAATTACGGAAGTCCATCTCCAATAGACTTCATTTTATACTTTATCCAATTTTTTAAAAATGATTTCCTTTTTCTCTGTAATAATAAAACAGTTTCATGTACTTGATTCAAACTAAGATATAGTTATTGGTAGAAAAACCTTCCTATTTGGTTTATTTAATGTTTACATGATTTTCTAGTAGACTTGAGGTATGAAGATCCAAATTACAGAAAAATCCGTTATCCAGAAAACCCCAGGTCCCAAGCATTCTGGATAATAGGTCCCATGCCCGTATAAGGATTTTACAAGGATATCACTTGCTAAGGTAAAAAAATACATAGTCTGAGTTATATTGTTTGGTTTTAAAGATGGTCTTCGGAACAACTCACAAACAGCACATGATACTTCAACCTTCGACTACGACTTCGAATGGAACAATTCGAACTAAAAATCGTTCGACTATTTGACCATTTGATAGTCGAAGTACTGTCTCTTTAAAAAAAACTTCGACCCCCTACTTCACCACCTAAAACCTACTGAACCTCAATGTTAGCCTATGGGGAAGGTCCCCATAGGCTTTCTAGCCAATTTGTGATCGAAGGAAAATCGTTCGATCGATGGATTAAAATCCTTCGAATCGTATGATTATTCCTTCGATCATTCGATCGAACGAATAGCGCTAAATCCTTCGACTTGGATAATCGAAGTCGAAGGATTTAACTTTGACAGTAGTATATCGAGGGTTAATTAACCCTCGATATTCGACCCTAAGTAAATGTGCCCCTTACATATTACCGCAGAGTTCTGGTTAGCCCAGAGGATTCATTAACTAAACCAACTTAATCCCCTTAAAATAAATTCACCAAAATTGATTGATTGGTTTTAAGGTGATTAAGTTGGTTTAGTTAATGAATTGGTAATTGGAGTCATTTTAAACATTCTAATTTATGTGTGAATTATAAGGGGTACTTTTTTTTCTCCTTCTACAAAATCGAATCTATATTGACATTGTCAGACCCCTGTATAATTTCTGTTAGTTAAGTCACGTTACAGTTTTTCCTCTCTTCTCTCCAATTTTCCTAAGGGCCCCGTGATTTCTAATGGTGGCCCTGTTTCCATCTGTAATATGTATTACACAGTAGATGAGGCTGAAAAAAAACCACATGTCCATCAAGGTCTACCTTTTTGTGTAACTGCTGATCTAGAGGAAAGTTGGGCCCTGACAGAAATTATGGGCTGATTTGTGGACCAAATAAAATGGGATAGTATGGTCTTAAAATGGGGACACTGGGAGCTGGTGGGGAGGGGCATTCTATATACATAAGTAAGCATTTGTTTCTAATAGGAACCATATTAAAACCATAGTTTCTGAATGGATAGGGTTCTTATTAAATATGGTATAAATATGCTGCTGTTTTTGCCTCTGCTCTTTATTGTGTTTATTTGGGGGTCTTACATCTTTACGTTAACTCTAAAAGGTAAAAGGTAAAGGTGCTCACAGCTAATTTCCTCATTTTATTTTCTGACTGCTGAGAAACGTATCCAAGGGGTTAAAGGAGGGGCTAACCCAATGCTAAACATGGCATATCTTCTGTGTAAATACAATGAAACAGAAATCTGACAGGGTTTAGCATAGTGTGTGCCCTGACCTCAATGTTTTCTTGCTTCTTACATTTTTCTATAACTCACGGTGGATCTCGCCTGATCTGGACATCTTTGAGATCAGGGATTTTGAGGATCCACTCACGGGCCCTTATCTCGAGTGCATCAGGGACAAGATCACCAATGACATCAGGTTTGCACTCTATGATCTGTGGATGGCCAAGGACTGTGTGAAGATTACGAAATGGTGGAAATTATACCTTAAGAACTAGTTCTGGCAGGACTACAGATACATCAAGGCCCACCTGAAACACCTCTACAAAGACCTAGAGAAGATCAACAAGGCCATACTGATTTAGAACAATGAGAGATATTCAGGTGCAGTATATAATCCATCCTTTTCTTTCCCACACTTGGTCAATCATTTAATTTTGCTTAATCACCTGATGTGTGCTGAATGTGCTCCTAAATATTACAGGTGTGGGATCCGTTATCCGGAAACCCATTATCCAAGAAGCTCTGAATTACGGAAGTCCATCTCCAATAGACTTCATTTTATACTTTATCCAATTTTTTAAAAATGATTTCCTTTTTCTCTGTAATAATAAAACAGTTTCATGTACTTGATTCAAACTAAGATATAGTTATTGGTAGAAAAACCTTCCTATTTGGTTTATTTAATGTTTACATGATTTTCTAGTAGACTTGAGGTATGAAGATCCAAATTACAGAAAAATCCGTTATCCAGAAAACCCCAGGTCCCAAGCATTCTGGATAATAGGTCCCATGCCCGTATAAGGATTTTACAAGGATATCACTTGCTAAGGTAAAAAAATACATAGTCTGAGTTATATTGTTTGGTTTTAAAGATGGTCTTCGGAACAACTCACAAACAGCACATGATACTTCAACCTTCGACTACGACTTCGAATGGAACAATTCGAACTAAAAATCGTTCGACTATTTGACCATTTGATAGTCGAAGTACTGTCTCTTTAAAAAAAACTTCGACCCCCTACTTCACCACCTAAAACCTACTGAACCTCAATGTTAGCCTATGGGGAAGGTCCCCATAGGCTTTCTAGCCAATTTGTGATCGAAGGAAAATCGTTCGATCGATGGATTAAAATCCTTCGAATCGTATGATTATTCCTTCGATCATTCGATCGAACGAATAGCGCTAAATCCTTCGACTTGGATAATCGAAGTCGAAGGATTTAACTTTGACAGTAGTATATCGAGGGTTAATTAACCCTCGATATTCGACCCTAAGTAAATGTGCCCCTTACATATTACCGCAGAGTTCTGGTTAGCCCAGAGGAATGCCCAAGATGACAGTTTTATGGTATTTCTCTTCACCAAAATGCACCATTTCAGGGGCCCCTAACTACTCAAAAGTGCTGCACATTATACTTTTGTAGCTGTTTGTAACTCAACACAATACTTTTTTAAAAAAAAAAAAGAATTATACTAATTTTTGAGATACTATCTAGGCGGTTTTTATTGTGCAACATAGTGGGATGTCTAAGCAATTACTGAATGAAGCAACATTGCAGTGAGTTGGGACAAAGTGTATCATTTATGTTATATAAATACTTGAAGTCATATGGTGTCTGAGCAGCACATAACATTTTCACAGACAACACAAAGACAAAGGAGGTATGATAATAAAAAAATTTTCACCAGGTGTAATTATCTCGACTGGCCCACCAGGATACCAGGAGAACTCCCAGTGGGCCCAGGTGTCAGTGGGCCCTCATGCTGCTAAACATTTGGCATATTTCATGGCCATTTTTTATTTCTATGAGAACAAAAAGACTATATAGATGCGATAATAGATGATAGTATTATATCATATATATGTAAAGAAAAGAGACTAGGAGAATAGCGGTTGAGCGAGGAGAGGAAGAATAATAGTACTGAGAGTGGGCCCCTGGTCTAAGGTTTTTGGGTGGGCCCCTGGTGTCCTAGTCTGACACAGATGATCGTGTGGCGGGGTAAGTGACTTTTCCCACAGGGTCTCGGGCTGTGCCATTACAGATGCACATGGGCAAGAAAGGCATGAAGTACAAGTCCAGAGGGGGGCCTTGCACCTATATGTGGACGCCCATGTCTGGGGGTAGGGTTGCCACATTTTCCCCCAATAAAGACTGGTTATTGTATATGTTTTCCCAATAGAATATGGTAATTTTATTTAATCTATATTTAATTACCTGAAAAAATGCCATCAGAATTATATATATTAAATATTTCAGAGACAGAGGTTGTGCACTTGCAAATGTGTGCATGTCAGGAGAGCTACTACCACAAGTCACAATCAATTATTATCAGTCCATGTTTGAAGCAAAGCAAATTAATTTTATATTCATTTCATTATGAATTTGGATACCTTTGACACGTGCAGAAGACTCTGTTAATAAAACCAAAGCAATATTTAACAGTTTGGTAACATTAATAAATGAACATGCCCCAATACAACATTATTATTCAACAGTATTACTCATTTGTGTTGCGCACCATCACAACTAAAAACACAGGGCTAAAAAAAAGTACTGAGAACCTTTATAGGTATAGTGGCACATTCCTATAAAACCATAGAACCTGTCACAATCCCTTGACATGAAATGTGGTAACCATGGTAGGTTACAGTATTAAAAATAGGATCTGTATATTTAGGGGCACATTTACTAAACTCGAGTGAAGGATTCGAAGTAAAAGAACTTAGAATTTCAAAGTATTTGTTTGGGTACTTCGACCATCGAATAGGCTACTACGACCTTCGACTACGACTTCGATTAGAACGATTCGAACTAAAAATTCAGTTCATTGCGCCTGATACTGTGCTTTCAGAAATAGCCAGCACTTCATGATGGAACTGCTTTCAGGTAGATTTTTGTTTCTCCTATTCAATGTAACTGGAGGAGTCACAGTGGGACTTCGATTTTTACTATAAGGATCTGTTTTCTTGTGTCAGGGAGCTGATATCTAGTTACTTTCCCATTGTTCTGTTGTTAAGCTGCTGGAGGGGGGAAAGGGAGGGGGTGATATCACTCCAACTTGCAGTGTAGCAGCAAAGAGTGACTGAAGTTTATCAGAGCAAAAGTAACATGACTGTGGGCTCCTGGGAAACTGACAATATGCCCCATGTCAGATTTAAAAATTAAATATTACAAAATCTGTTTGCTCTTTTAAGAAAATTAACTGATGTTTTGAAAAAAAAAACATGTTTTCCTGCAACAGAATCCCTTTAAAGATAACTAATCAGCCAGTACAACAGATTCCACAAATTTCACAGCTCTCACAATGTACAGTATAGTTCTAGTGGTCATGTGATAACTAAGTCCCTGAAAAGCCATCATATTGTTTTTCTATTGTTTGGTATGTTACTGAACTCAAATACTAAAATAATAGAGAAAATTGGGTTTCTAGTGGTAGCTACATTACCCATAGCTGTACACATCTTCATATACAGTAGGACTCTAAGGGGCAGATTTACTAAAGGGCGAAGTGGCAAACATTGGCGACAATTTGACAGCGTTACCGCCCGCAGGGACATTGGCGATTTACTAACGGGTGCAGACGCCAATTCGTTAGAGAAAGAGACAGGCGCTAGTGCTCATTCGTACTCTATCGCACAATTCACTCTGGCGAATGGAAGTTACTCCGCATATTGTGGATTTTACTGAACATTACCTCTTTCGCCAGACTTACCTTCGCCAGCTCAGACCAGGCCACGTGCACTGAAGTGCATAGATATTCCTCAATCTTCTGTTACTTACATAATATTCTTTAGGGGAAAAAGCAACTTTAAATTTCCCACCATATGCAAATTAACCTGAGCACAAGACCTCTAGCGAATTTGCGCTAGGCAGAAATGAACGCTAGCGCATCTTCACTTTGAATTATTCGCATTGTCGAAGTAACGTTAGCGAAAGGTCGCCATCGCTTGGCGCATAACGCCGAAACTCTGCATTTTAGTGAATTAATGTTGTCTGAGAGAATATTCACCTGCCGAAGTGTATTGATTGGTGCGAAGCGGTCACTGCAACTTTTCGCCGGTTAGTGAATCTGCCCCTAAGCAAGAGTTATATATAAATGTTAGAAACATGTGTACAGTGTGTTGATGCCTTTAACTATATTAACAACATTTTCTTTTTACCATTACTCTAATAATTTTTGTTGTATTAGAGTACAATCTTAGCTGTGCTGTAAATTCTGTAGTTCCAGGTTTCTCTTGAATCTTTGCTGTGCTAAGGCAAGATAAAAAACTAAGTGATTTAGAAAGGATTAATTAAGGTATCTACCCATAACTTGCAATATTGAAAACAATGCAATAATCCCTTGCTGTATTATACAGACATCCCAGAATTGGAAGAGGTACACTTAGGGTTGCCTCCTTTTGTGGAAAAAAATACAGGCCTTACTATATATTTATCTTTTTTCCCTATTAATAACATTGGGATCAACCATAATTTTTACTGGTCAGGCCGGTAAAACACTGGCAAGGTGGCAACCCTAGGTACACTATGTATTATGAATTGGTTACACTGTAGCTCACTTCAAGTATCATAACTCTGAACAGCAAAATATAAATATTCTGTATATTGAAAGAATTTCCACCAGGTGGCACTGTGGCACTGCATAACTTGAAACAAAGCTAAAGAAAGTTTGACTTTTAAAACTATTTTTTTCAGAGATATTTCATGTTAGCAAAGCTGCGTACAGTTTCAGCAAGACAAGAATCTGTCCTATGTGATTGAATATTGAGGCAAAGATGTAGAAATGACTAAAGTTACTGAAGGAATCACGATGATGATGTTCACTTGCATTAGCTGCTTCCAAGCTTTAGGGATCTTCATCAAATTCCTTATCATTGTATTAAAACTGCAGTTCTACTGGGTGCTAACATACAGCTATCGTGGGCAAGCTAGCATGTGATCAAAAATAAGATTTACTGTGTGACGCGCAGGTAGGATATTAGTCAAAACAAAGACTGAACATGTTTAGTATATAATGATCTGCCAAAAAAGGCTCATGTTCATATTTTATATACTTTATTCTATTTTTTTATCAGTATGCCTTGACATGCTACAACTGCGGAATTTGGCTCCTAAGGGCCAATAGACACAAGCATTTTGGGCTTGTTTTGCTATAAGGGCTTGTTTGCTATAATATTCCTCAGCGCACCTTGGAATGCGAAATACAGCGATCCATTCCAGTTAAATTAGGGCAAAAGTTCTTAGGACAATCCAAAGTAACAATAATAATAAACTAGTAGGGTCACAGAGCAATAGCTTCTGGCAGCTGGGCCGAGTGACCCCAATTGGGATAGATGTAGAAGAGGAAGACAAATATTTAAAAACTATAAACGATGAAGACCAATTGCAAAGTTTCTATGATTAGGACATTCTATAGCATACTTAAAGTTAACCTAAAGGTGAAAACCCCCATTAAGCCTTATTTACAAATATGGTGCAAAGTGCAATTTGTCATGTTTTATGCCTACAATGCAGCATTACCTACACCTGAGATTCTTCTCTGGCATCAAAAAAGCTCACCATGTTCCATGAGTATCAAGAGATATATAACATTCCCTCCAAATCATATCCTACCTGAAACTATTGCTGCCCCCATCTACTTCCTGGGCACCCCCTAAAGATACCAGCCCCACAGTCTGAGAACCTTTGGTTTGCTATCAAATAGTGCTTTAAATTTATTCAGAAATATTTGCGTACGCAACAATAAGGAGAGTATATATATATATATAGCTATACAAATTACAGAAAGATCTGTTATCCGGAAAATCCCAGGTGCCGAGCATTCTGGATAACAGGTCCCATATCTGTGTGTGTGTGTGTGTGTATATATATATATATATATATATATATATATATATATATATATATATATATATATATATATACTAAACATGTTAGCCCCAGCACTCTCAATATATAACCCCCTAAAAAATATTCTTGCACTCAACTGTAACTTTCTTAAAAAAAGACACTTTTAGTTACAAAGTTTGTACAAAGAATGCATAAGCTGACGCGCCCCTTCAAGGCAGTGTCCATGCGTCAGTCCTATCCTAAGTGAAAAAAAGAAAGTGTTACCTTTGGGGGGAGACAGACCATACCATACCCCTATAAAATGAAGGTGGTCCGCACTCCTAGGGGCCCATTCACTAAGTTCGAGTGAAGGAATAGAGGAAAAAATAGTTTGATTTTCTAATGTTTTTTTTGGCTACTTTGACCATCGAATTGGCTACTTCGACTACGACCTTCGACTACGAATCGAACGATTCGAACTATTCGACCATTCGATAGTCAAAGTACTGTCTCTTTAAGAAAAAACTTCGACCCCCTATTTCGATCGAACGAATGGCGATATTCGAAGGATTTTAATTCGCCAGTCGAATAATTAACCCTCGATATTCGACCCTTAATACATCTGCCCCCTAATGTCTGTATTTCTCAAAGTGCTTTATTCCATAAATTACAGCAAAGTTTTGGTTCCTGCCTGCTTGGGGCCTTTTTCAAGTTTTTTTATATATATATATATATATATATATATATATATATATATATATATATATATTTTTTTTTTTTAAATTTTCAGAAGAACCAGCACTCCCATATATAAAATGTTTGCAGAAATAAAAACAGATATTTTTTTATATATGGGAGTGCTGGTTCTTCTGAAAATTGAAATACATATATTTTAACCGTGCACCCCAGCTGGATAAGCTACATTAGTGTGCCTTGGAGTGCAGATACTCATTGGATCGTGATATATATATATATATATATATATATATATATATATAAATATATACACATATAAAATATATAGTGAATAAAGTACCCCCTCTTGTAAAATATAAGGATATTATTAGTTACCGAGGAGTTTCATGACCATATAAAAACACGAGGCCGAAGGCCGAGTGTTTTTATACAGGTCATGGAACTCCGAGGTAACTTCTAATATCCTCATATTTTACAACTGGGGGTACTTTATTTATTATAATACACAAATTTTAGTGAGTCATGTGACAGAAATGACATCACTACTCACCGTTTATAAGGATATTATTTACAGGATATTCATGGCTTTTGTGTATTATATATATATATATATATATATATATATATATATATATATATATATATATATATATATATATATATATATATATATATAGGTAATATTTATGTATATAAATAGATATATGTATATATAAATACAAACAGATCCCAATAAACCGCACAACACAGGACTTATTGATGCAAAAAGTGGTAAAAAATTGATTCGACGTTTCGGTTCAAATACAAGAACCTTCCTCAGGTGGGGTGAGGAAGGTTCTTGTATTTGAACCGAAACGTCGAATACATTTTTTACCACTTTTTGCATCAATAAGTCCTGTGTTGTGCGGTTTATTGGGATCTGTTTGTATGCATGTAATTTAACCAGCACCCAGGCAGCTGCTCTATATGAATAGTGTGCTCCAGTCCAGGACTTATTATATATATAAATAGATATATATAATACACAAAAGCTATGAATGTCTTGTAAATGATATCCTTATAAACGGTGAGTTCTGATGTCATCAGTTATAAACTGTGTGTTCTGATTTCTGTCACATGACTCACTGAAATGTGTGTATTATAATAAATAAAGTACCCCCAGTTGCAAATTATGAGGATATTAGACGTTACCTCGCAGTTCCATGACCTGTATAAAAACACGCGCCCTTAATTTACCTTTGTACATTCTATAATACGCTGGTAACGTAGCTTTATTTCAAGCACACAGAATAAATGTATTCCATATAATCTATCATGCATGCACTGGCCATTCTTATTTGTGGATTAATTTGTAGGCTCTCCATAATTTATAAAGCGCAGTTCTTTTCAAAAAAAGGAAATTGTCTTTTCCTTTCAGTCATGCTAAAATGGCAGTAATTCAATGAGAAATCACACATTATTTGCCTGTTCAGTTTGCCATCTGTCTCTGAACAGAGTATGATTAAAATGTATTTTTTTTCAAAAATAATTAAGCCATGAAGGAGCATAAGTGATTGATATCATATCAAACGATGCACAAACAATTCACACATGCAATCTGTATTACAATAACATGCGACAAGCATTTTAAGGAGGAGTTGTGCAAAAAAACCTGCATGGCCAGGTAATGATGCAGCAATGACCAAATACTGTAATTGGTCTCATTTCCTATTTATTTATTTAATATAATATACATACACACATTTAGCCTCTCAGTGTATATATATATATATATATATATATATACACAGTCCATAGATCCTCCGCACACCATTACGTTGTAATTACCCAGGTGCTACAAATAAACTGCTGTATTATTCATTCATCCAAGAAGTAGGTGCACACTGGGATTTAATAAATATAAAATTTAATCTTTAAAAATCGGCCAACGTTTCGGTCTCCACTTAAGACTTTTATCAATACCAAATTCAGAATAAAAAGACAAGGATTTAAATAATTAAAACATGTGACACTCACCCAATCGTGTGTAATTGCACCAATCATGTGACTAAAAAGAAAACCTGCACCAAAAAATGCATAGAGAAATCTTTAGAATAAGCAGATATACTCATCACATGGAAAAATAACATTGATTATAACCACATCCACTAAGATCGAAAAAGCTGAAACATTGTAACATCAAATTAATAGAGACATTATGGCAAAGAAAGTAACCTATTAAGTTTGCTGAAAATAAATATTCACCGTTGATTTAAAAAGCACAGGAGGGAACAGTGTTCATTTAGACCTCCAGGGGCCAAAGTATTGAGTTTTTTTATCCAAACCACCTCCCTCTGTAAAAGAATCTTGGATCTATCACCCCCCCGTCTCAAAGGTGGAAAATGGTCTATGGCTATGTACTTAAAAGTGGGGAGCCTATATATATATATATACTGTATATAGAACCGAAACGTTAAGTATTCTACATGTATTTTCTGTCTAAATGCATTTCTTTTCTAATTCTGAGAGTGCAGCAGCTTTATATATATATAAATAGAGAATTATACAAGTGATGTCTCAATCTTCTCTGGTAGAGCCCAGCAATTGGTATTCTCAGGATGTAAGAACAGTATGTAAAATGCAATGTAAATTCTAGATATACTTTTAAACAGAAATCTGCATGCATTTGTGTTTGATAGGCTCCTTAGGCAAGTGGATTCAAACAGTGTGAGTGGTTGTCTAAAACATTAAAAACCTAATTAGTAGCTATTCATGGCTTATTGATGAACTGTAGCCGCACAGCACAAGATGTAATATGAATTATATAATTGACACAAGGGAATGCCATAGAGCCATATTTCAGAACAGACAGGCACCGGCTGCCTATTGTGTAATGATACTCCCCTGGTTCTGAGAGAATTGTGACACATGCAAAAATCCATAATCACTCTTAACTATTTTAACATTTCAGACAGGAAAAAATGTTTTAGTAAGCTGTGATGATTCAATTATAGAAATCGTTTCTGGGGCAAAAATCCCAGGCTAAAAACAACAGAAACCATTTTGTGACATTCTTCCCTCCATTATTCAGTAAGGGTATATGATTTTGTTTTACACAAATTCAGGTGTATAGCAGTTATGGCTCTCCGAAATTTTATTGTGATATATTCCTAGCATCCTCAGGGGATTCAGGGAAATGTAATTTATTAACAGGCAGAAACTTACAGTCTACATTAATTAAAGGGATACGGGTGCTTTTACAATTATGGGATCAATAATAAAGAATACTTAATAATCAGTTTTTTTTCTAAATAAAGGATATTTTTGTAATGGGCAGCATCATGTCTTAAAGGGGTTGTACACCTTTAAATTAACCTTTAATATGTTGTAGAAAGTGATATTCTGAGACAATTTGCAATTGGTTTTAATTTTTTATTATTTGTAATTTATGAGTTATTTAGCTTTTTATTCAGCAGCTAACCAGTTTGCAATTTCAGCAATCTGGTTACTAACGTGCAAATTACCATAGTAACCATGCAGAGACTAGAATACGAATAGCAGAGTCACTGAACGAAAGTTGAAAAGAGTCAGGAGACTAATTCTAAAATGATAAAAAAATAAATAATGAAGACCAATTTAAAAGTTGCTTAGATGATCTACCCATTTCAGTCTACTGCTCTCTGTCTATATAATTCTATGTAACACAGCATCCAACTAGACTTAAGCATTCAGACATAGAGTAGCTGCCTGCCATAAAATAATTGGGCAGAAAAGCAGAAAATCCCCCTAATTCTCTCAAAATGAAGAGAGAAGTTGGATAAAGAACTGGTGATGCTCATTACAGGTAAAGGGACCAAAATTACTTTAATATCACTTATGTGAAAATAGTAGATATGATTGTGATTTGGTTCACTAGGGCCTGAAGCAAGACTGTTATCAAATCTGTTTTCATTCCCCAGGAAACATAATGCTTTAGTTTCTCTTTTGATTTTTTTTTTGCTTTACTAAATGTAGTAGTCAGTTAGTCTATCCAGTAGAACTATAGCAATAAAGGGAAAATTATGCTCACCACTCAATTTTAAATTATCAGAGGGGGTACGGTGAGGCGATGACCACAATATTAATACAGACAAAGGCAAGAGGTCCTCTGCCCCAGCATCTTAACAACAGAACAATGTAAAGGTAACCAGATAACAGCTCCCTAACACAATATAACAACTGCCTGGTAGATCTAAGAACAGCACTCAATAGTAAAATCCAGGTCCCATTGCGACACATTCAGTTACATTGAGTAGGAGAAACAGCAGCCTGCCAGAAATCATTTCCATCCTAGCGGTTTACACTGCAAATAATTCACTCTACAATATAAAATTGAATTCCTGAACCAGCAAGTGCATTTTTTTCAAGTAGTAAAATTGGTGTGTAGGCAGCCATCTTAGGTAATTTTGCCTGATCATGTGCTTTCAGAAAGAGCCATTTAGTATATAACTGCTTTCTGGCAGGCTGTTGTTTCTCCTACTAAATGTAACTAAATGTGACACGATGGGACCTGGCTTTTTCTATTGAGTGCTGTTCTTAGATCAACCAGGCAGCTGTTATCTTGTGTTAGGGAGCTGCAATCTTGTTATCTCACCATTGTTCTGTTGTTAGGCTGATGGGGGGAAAGGGAGGGGGATGATATCACTACAACTTGCAGTACAGCAGTAAAAAGTGAGTGAAGAGCACAAGTTATATGACTTGGGGCAGCTGGGAAACTGACAATATATCTACCCCATGTCAGATTTCAAAATTAAATATAAAAAATCTGTTTACTGGAGCAGCACTACTACTAACTGATGTGTTTTGAAATTTTTGTCCCATGACAGTATCCCTTTAAATCCCAAACTGAAGAGCTGCTGAACAAAAAGCTAAATAATTTGAACAACTGAAAATATAAGAAATAAAGACCAATTGCAAATTGTCTCAGAATTTCACTGTCTACATTATACTAAAGCTGAACCACCCCTAAGAAAATATAGGGGCAGTTTTACTAAGCTCGAGTGAAGAATTCGAATCTAAAAAAATTTGAATTTCGAAGTATTTTTTTGGGTACTTCGACCATTGAATTGGTCAAATTCGATCGAATTCGATTGAATCGAATGATTAGAACGATTCGAAGTAAAAATCGTTCAACTATTCGACCATTCGATAGTCGAAGTACTGTCTCTTTAAAAAATACTTTGACTTCATACTTCACCACTTTTAAATTCGACCCTTGATAAATCTGCCCCATAGTGTTTAAGGAAAGAAAATCTAAATACATATCAGCAAGCTTTGAAAGTTACACTTAACAGATGCAGATATTAATTCTGTCAGCTATTTTCACTGTCTTCTTTCTGAATTATTGAAAGGACTATCAATTTCCCCAGAACAGGAATTCAACAGAATTTTAAAAATTACTAGCTACCTCTTAAAAGCCAAAAGTACACCATAATTTAAAAACCACATGCTTACTGTATTTTCATACAGTGATGCTTTGTGTTCTATTGCAATTCAATGGTTTTATTTGTGACATATCTCCTGCCAAACTGCTCTGAAAAAAATCAGCTTATAAATGGATTTAGCCTTTATCGATTAAACCCTCAGAAATACACTTTGTGTCAATTGTTCACAGTAATAAAAACTAGTGGAGTAAATTCCCAGGGGCGGCTGGGCAGAGGGAGATTTTTCAGCATGTGCAGCAGCTTGTTGGTGTGCAATTCATAGGGAGGGGTCTGCCAGTAACCAGTTATTATTATTACTTATATATTCACAATTGTTTGAACTTATTGACTTCATGAAAATCACACAGTGTCATAACTGATGTAGTACAGTTGATTAAAAGCTTAGCAATTTATTCTTATTTGGCTTTATGTAGTTAAGGGTTATTGTATTTATTGGTGCCAGTGGGGCAAATTCCACCAGTTTAGCCAATTCCCTTAAAAAAGAATGGGTATGAAAAATAATCCAGTTTAGACAAAATATCTTAAAATGTCTTATTTTATATAAGAGTTTAGTGAGGTAAAGTAACCCACAGCAATCAACCATCAATTGGCTTTTATTAATCTAGTGCCAGAATAATGAAACAAAATGTTTGATTGAAAGATTGATTGATCAGCAGCCCACTCCAAATGGACTATTTCAATAATTAAAGCAAATATCAAATTTGTTTCTGCACATGGTCAAGTGCATACTGTACCTCCTGCTATATTTGATATTGTATAAAAATAGAAAATGTACAAAGATGTGGACTTCAAGAACTTTTAGGCTTTATAGGCAATATGCTGCGTGAAAGTTCTAAAAACAGTAAAAAGCATTTTAAATTCTAAAACACAACTTATATTACTTATATTTTAAATTGGTAGAATATAATTTGCAGTACCCTTCCACATGATTAAGTGTCTTGGTAGTTTATCCTAGAGTAGGGCATCAACCTCTGAATCACAATTAATATTGATTAGATATTATTATACAGGGTCGATACCTATAGGAAAACTTGATAATAAGGATAAAAGGGCATTCATTACTAGCTAGTTGGCCCTGCTTTCCTTCCAGTGCTTGTCATCATTAAAACCATACGACAGCTATTCAGCCATACCTCACTAAGTCACAAGTTCAGGAATACGGAGTATGCCTGTTGGGAAAATGAGTGCTGTCATGCTGCTATTAATAACAGAATTCTGCATACTTGAGAGAAAAATCAGATGATGCTGTGCTTTTTAAACACAGTATGAAGGGTTATGCATTATACAGGTATAGGATTCATTATCCAGAAAGTTCTGAATTACACGACTGACTACGGTCTTGAGAGGAGAGCTTCTGGTGGGGTGCTGCAACCTTATCCACAAAACCTCCCTTTAAATAAGACAACACCCATTTTTGTTGGATAATAATGGCCGCAGCTTCTTCTTTATTAATTCTTCTGCTCAAACATTCAAACATCAATAATCATAATAAATATTATTCATATTCAAAAAATATGCAATATTTAACATCTATAACATTACATATTATTTTGTAACCCCTAACTATTTTAAACTGTCCTGATGGCCTTGGGCAGATGGTCCTGAGATTAATGTCCTGTGCATTGTACCTCCGTACCACTGCACCCCTCATGAATTTTTTTTTACCCATCAGCCGCAGTACACCGACTCAATGGTATTAGTCATTTTTCCACACCAGAGGACCCCATGCCCGAGCTGGCCAATTATCCATTATTCCTACTTTTTTCCGGAACTCATAATAGTCCCTTATTTAATTCTCTGTTTTATTCCCAGGACCACCGCCAAATGCTGCGACAATAACTAAACCTTCACTTACTCTCTCTACCGTAAGTCCCATCCCTGCAAACCAGTTACCTGTATACTTACCAAAATCTTCCCCGTCGCCCCAAAAAACATGGGAGGGTAGGGTGGGTTTGTGCTACCTTGTGGTCCCCAGGTAGGAAAAGGAAGTACCCTCTCCCGCACTTTCTATTTATCACCCCCCAGCCCCATCCTCCCCATACCTAACTTCCTTTTCCCTTTTCTTGCCCATACTTCCAACCTATTCTTTCCCCCCTTTACCTATCAGTCATGCCCTCCTTCTGACTGACTTCGTAACTGAAACACTGTCTCCCACAGACTACATTATAATCAAATAATCCAAATGTTTAAAAATTCCTTTTTCTCTGAAATAATAAAACATAACCTTGTACATGATCTAATCTAAGATATAATTAATCCTTATTGGAAAACAAAACAATACTTTTGTGGAAGCAAAACCAGTTTATTGGATTTATTTAGGGGCAGATTTACATATGGTCGACTATCGAGGGTTAATTAACCCTCGATATTCGACTGCCGAATGTAAATCCTTCGACTTCGCATATCGAAGTCAAGGATTTACCGCAAATAGTTAGATCGACCCATAGGCTAACATGGCACCTCGGTAGGTTTTAGGTAGCGAAGTAGGGGGTCGAAGTTTTTTTAAAAGAGACAGTACTTCGACTATCGAATGGTCAAATATTCGAACGTTTTTTAGTTCGAATCGTTCGATTCGAAGCCGAAGTGTTTTCACCAAAAAATTTTTTTTTTCAAAAGTCCACCAAATGACTCCAAATTCTTTGTAGGAGGTCCCCACCAATTTGGCTGGTTTTAGATGGCAAATAGTCTAATTAAAATTTTTAAACGGACATGACTAATTTTAAAATTCGAATTTTGATTTGTTTTTCAATTCAAATCAGATTTGGACTATTCTGTAGTCAAATACACTCAAAATTCAAATTTGAAAAATTCATAATTTCAAATCGACACTTGATAAACCTGCCCCTTAAAGAACAGTTCCCCCCCCCCAGACTGCCTTCTGTGAGATTATTTTTATAATATATTTTCACTTTATGGGCACTATATTAACATCTGTGCAATGCCACTGTAGCTAAGCATACAACACCAATTACAAAGTAAGATAAATCTACGACGACCACTAAATACTGCCTTGGGGTGCTAGGTTCAATTCCAGTCAGGGTACTATCAACAATCAGCATGTATGTTCCGCTTTGTGCTTGCATGGGTTTCCTCTGGGAACTCAGGTTTCCAGCAATACCATATAGACAGGTTACTTTTCCTCAGATACAACTATGTGACAATAAAATGTAATTCTGATATCACCTTAGTCTGTATGAACACAAATGCAATTGGCAATAACAAACAATCAGCTCTTTGCTATTATTTAGTTGCAGTAGACTTTTAAAAACTGTTTGCTGATTGGAAGCTATTGTTGACTTCACATGTTCAGTATAGGAATATGTTTATAAATAGCTCTATAAAATAAAGGGCTTTACAAAGCAACTGAAAAGTACAATTCTAATATTTTTCTCACAGTACAACATTTTTCTACAGAACTCCAGTGTAAGAATTTTATGGCAGAGGCTCAAATATGCATGGCCAGAAAATAGCATACCTGCGAGACTATGGGTATATGCATATGCCATGCTTCGCAAACAGTCTCCAACAAATTAGTGGGCAGGACAGGGTAGGTTTATATTCACATAGTATGGCTAATATATTTGCAATTCCAAGACATGAATTAATCTGTTGACTCTATCTTATTTTTAAGATCATTGAATATAAGATCATAAGATCATTGAATTGAATATATAAAATTTTTCCCTATTCCCTGTGCTGCTAAATACTTTATTCTGCATTCTTTTTTTTTGTTTCTCTCCATATATACATGCCACAATTTCTTCTACCTAACTCAACCTACAGGATAGAACAACAATGGCGTGAACATCCTAGTTGTTTCAAATGTATTACTATATAATACAATAAATACATAATAAATAATAAAATGTGGTGGTGACAAGCCTGGATTCCAGCCTTTAAAACAAAAAAAAAAAAAGATGTATCTAATCTAATTTATATATAACCACCGTAGCACTTTAAGAATATTTTGTATTACCAAACTATTTGAAAAAACTGCTTTACCCTTTATCAGTCATTCAGGATGTGTGTTGCTATTTGCCTACTGGCTTACTAAATTCTGACTGTGTATGTGCTTTGGCTACTAATATTTAATCTTTTACTTTAAAATTCTGTTTTTCATTCCTTACAAATTCCTCTCTGTTGTAATCTTATTTATCTTACTACCCAAAAGTACATTGGCCTTGAATTCCTTAAATGTTGTTTCTTTTTTCTATTTGTATTCTGTATATCAATATTTCAATGTAATTGTATTTTATTACAGCTATATTTTTTCTTTTGTATAACCTTAAACAATGCGTTGTTTGAAACTGATGTGGAAGCCTATGATTAAGGACTAGTGTAGTCTGAAACACGTCAGGCAATGATGCGGTCTTTGATCTCAATGATTTGATAGCCAAACATTAAAGGATACAATTTTATCATATGTGCGGTTTACGGTTTTCAAGATTTGAAACTGATGTTTATTCCTATTTTACCCTACGGGGTGTTGAATGAGGCTTTGGATATCACAACTAGCAGATGTATTAAATGGCAATAATAGTTTAACAGAAAAAAATGCTGAAAATTCCTAGGCCATCCACAGTGACGTTATTAACATGGAACTGCCATGAGCGCAAACAGTACTGGAAATTCTTGAATTGCCCCAGAAATGCATCAAACTACAACTGCCTGGGTAGCATTCACCACCTTGAAAATGGAAGAAGGGATCTTGAGGACATCTCTCAGCCCCATACCAGGTATTTAGTTGGTTGCTATGGGTCAAAACACATGTACAGTTTAATACCTGCAACAGTAAAAGAGCCCACGTGTCTTAGGACTTGGTCAGGACCCAAAAAAGGCACCCCATGCTATTTGAGGTGGGTCACCATGATCCTCCACGATGCAGTGAAATATTCTCATACAACAGAACATAGTAATAACACAAGCTGCATAATTGGTTTTAAACCCATTTTTGTAATTCTGTATTTTGGTCCCCTGAGAAAAAAGATTAAAAAACACTGCCTTAATAGTAGTATTTTATCATCAAAGTAAAGTATAAACTTTGAGAACAGAGTTTTATATTGACACTACATATACAGTTTAAATATGAATTACAATAAATGTAGGCAATTTATGTTAATGATGATTAGTAATGTTTTGAATTTTTAAATTCCCCAAATAGCTGCTCTTTCAGTGACCTCCCAAGCCTCATAGACCAAAAGTTAAATCTATATCTAATCCTGTGGAGGTCTAAAAAAAGGTGGTGAATTGTATACTAGGTTCAAAGTTTACTCCATGTCACTACCGCCGTCGGGAGCGCATAGCGGTGCGTCTTCTCCCGGTGGCAGAGAAGGATCAAGGATGGTGGCGCCCATGCGGTCCACGTGGGTAGCCTGGCACGATGACATCACGAACCGGCGCCAAATTCAAATAAAAGGACTCCGGTTCAATGCCTAAGTATAGGGCTTGTTTGCTGAACGTTCCTGGGTGCTCTATTATTCCTGTTTAATTGATTATTGGACTTTGACCCCTGCCTGGACTTCGATTCTGTATACTTTCTGCCTGCCTTTGAACTCTTGCCTGAAATTGGATTACGTCTTTGCCTGAACCCTCCTGTATTTGAATTTGGACTCTTAACCCTTAAGCTTCCTCCTTGGTCCTGACCTCTCCCGGGTGGGAGCTGATAGGCCCCCTGACACTCCAGGTCTAGTACCCATTGTAAACAGATACATAGATAGACAGAAGCAGTAAATGCTAACTGCCAGGGCCACAACTACAATGTAGGCAGAATGGGCAGATTCCAATGGTGCAACTGGGGGTGAAAGAAAAAAAATAAAATGACTGCAGAAAAAAAACTACTACTCCACTCTAATCAGGCTTACCTGAAAGTCTGTGCAGGAGCGAATAAGTGAGTCAGAGGGACTGGGGTGGCAAATGAGGGGGGGGGGTCTGGGATTTCAAGCGGAAAGGGAAACAAGAGATCAATGGGTGGGGGCACAAGGGCTACTTGCCTTGGGATCAGGCGCATTACCTGTTCTAGCCTTGTTACCTGCTGATTGTAATGGTACTAGAACATTTCCTCATGTTTTCACTGTGTGAGGATGTAGGTATTTTGCTAGACAGATATCATAAAGTAAAAAATGTTTCACTATAACGAGACTAAAGTAGAAATGAATGAGGTTTATTAACCTTAAACCTTTTTCCTGTATGTTTTTCTCTCTTAAGAAGCCAATGTACTTTTAAAAATAGTCATTCCTTATTTCATTTTATGCTTCTTTATTTTATTCATGCAACAATTCATTTTGTAAAGTGTTACTAGAGGACATTTCCCAGAATAAAATCAATAGAAATGCATATCTCATGTAATATTTTATTCTGAAACTAAAGAATAACTGAATAGAAAGTCCCCATTCCTGTTTAATAGCTGGCAAAATTGTATTTAAGTTTAGGGCATTTATAGACAGCAGTAAAAAACAGCTCTGTTACTCATTTGGGAATCATTAAAGTGTTAAAGAGAACATAAATTAACTTTGATTTCTAAATCAGTCGAATCACACCTTGAGAGCCAGAAATAATGCCTAAACAAAGGCAGCTTGTTTATTTGATAAAATGACTGTTAGAGCGTAATGTAGGATTGTTATGGTTTTCAGGCTGTTTTATCAAATGTCTGTATATTTTTATGGCATTTTATTTTAAGAGGTGTATTTGTTTTTTTACTTTAACAAACTTAACATTTTAACAAATACTTTTACAAATTTAAAGGCAACAAGGCTAACCTTTTTTGTTTAATGAACAAAAATGATGCAATTAGCCCGTGATAGCACCACTATAAATTGAAGTAATAAATATAATGGAAATAATAAAGGTGAGGAGATATACTCACAGTTCACCCAGTCCATGGGTGCATTATACATAGCAGTGATCAAAAATTGTGACTAAAATATAATTAAAAGTTCAATCCATTTATTGGATTGTGTTTCGTGCCTGTTGGGGCATTTACTAATAGGCTAATGAGTGTTCCCCCAAACACTCCTTTTAAGGGGCTGCAACCAATCACAACAGTGTATATCACAACCAATTGCAACGTGAAGACAATTAAACATACCAGTGTCTATTTGCATGAAAATTGGTCCAAACACACAATTAAAAGAGGAAAAACCACCCAAAGTATCTATTTACATTCACCTGATAGGCAATAAAAACTCATACACAAATATACATGTATCCATGAAATGAAGTATACTACAAAAAAAACTAAAATATGAAAATTGCTGAAATTGCTCCTGTAGCATATCCATGCAACTCTGGGGTACTGAGTTAGATTCTGGGCACTGTCAGATTCATATAGAGTTTGTTAGGACGAATGATGAATAGGCCTTGTATACTGTGGATTAAACTGACAGTTGCTCTGTAGCCCATTGTGGGCTGCCTTATAGTAGTTTGGCAAAAAGGTGCTGTTGCTAGAATCATGATGACATGAGGGCAGAGTTCATAGATGGTGTGGGATTGGTAACACTGTAGCAAGTGGAGTCACCAGAGGAATATAAATCCACAGACGCCAGGAATGGCTGAATTGTGATATCAGTGCAACCTTATAGTGTGATAATTAACTTTAAAAATCCACTGAGTATGATGCCTATTTGTTGGTAAAGCCTGCTGTTACTCTTTTCTGCTATCCTGTTATTCAGGTATTGACCTTGTAGTAAACTGACTCTACCCTGCCTACCCTGAGCTAGTGCCTGGACTTTGGAGTTTTTACTGTAACTTGTTAACTTCCTGTGTGCTCAGTCTCAAACTTTTCTCTGCCATGTTTTCCTGTTAGCCTGCTTGCCTGACTGTTTGTAGGAGCACTTATCCTTACCTAGTTGTGCTTTAATACAGTACTTGTGTTAACCATGCCCATCACTTAATAAATTGTATACCAGTTTGCTTTGCCCCTCTACTGCCTGTGTCTCAGCTCTGCTTCCTCCTACGTCCCTACTCCAAATACAATGACTATTGACCTCCTGAGACTCCACTGATGCCCCATAGCTGGAACTAGGGGTAAGCAGAAGATGTACCGGTGTGGTGTTGGGAAGGTGCCTCTTGTGGGCGGGGCAAGTGGCTGTCCAGGTTAGCTAGGGTGCCTGCCTTTGGATGCCTCTGGTCATTTAAAATAAACCTATCTGGTGAGCGAAAATTTAAGATTAAAATAGAGATCTCACAACATATGCAGTTTCCACTTTTCCCAAGTTCAAGGTTTCAGAGAGCTGGCATTAATCTGCACACCTATTGTATCAATTGACCAAATTACAACATTTTTGCATGATAATATTTCAGGTGTAATTGACAGAGTTCTAGCAGCTTCATACACAGGGTTCCTTGTGCAGATTGAAAGGCCTCAAGTCATCTAAATAAGACAAAGGCCAAATGCACAAAAAGGATTCAGGTCCAGACTGGCAATCTGTGGATTCTGGCAAATGCCAGAGGAGCTGCTGTTAGATGCCATAGACAGTCACTATTTAGTGGGTTAGTGGTGGCTGCTTAGGCCTCTGTGTACTTGTGCCGTGCACTTGAAATGCCAGGGCTATTTTAAATCCCAGTCTGGAACTGAAAGGGTCCCTCAAACATGTTTAGCAAGTAAAGTGCATTTGCTTTACTTGTTCACCCATCTATGTATAGACCATATTACTGAGCATGCTCTTGTTAAGTGCCCTTAGCATCATAAATACATCCAGACTTCTTACTACTCCTTGTTTAATTTGCATTACCTCCATTACCCAGTTTGTTGTTCTGCAGTAAAGCCTCCCGCTGCTACCAGCTGCAACATAAAGCACATTCTTCAATGAACAGTGAGATGAGAGATGGTGGTGGAACAGAATTGCTGAGAAAAATAAATCTGTATTACAAGCACTGTATTACAAATGTGTCAAATATAAAAATATTTTCAAATAAAAGGAAAGAACCTTGGGGTAGCTGATATGTAACTGTGTTATGTTTTATGTTGCTCATAACCTAATTTTTAGTATTGTCAATTCCCTTTAAAACTGTGTGTGGATCAGATTGTTATACATTAACTCGTGAGTGAGTAAAGTACTGAACTTTAAGAATTATGCCCCAGTGTGCAATGTCGTTGCCATAACAACAATATCATAACTTGATGCAAATGAACACTGGGAAACAATATTCTATTAATCCTTCTTCCATTTGTAGGAAACTATTTTACAACCCAGATTGTATTTCTGAGACATCAAACATCCAATTTAAAGGATAACAGCGTACAAGGTGCTATAAACCGGTCACATACACTATTCTAACATTAATTACGTTTAGAAGATAGATTCATTGGCATTGGTAGGTAAGCAATGCAATTTTCACTTACTATAACAGATTGCAATTTCAGAAGGATAATCTATCAGGAGTCGGTATATGCTTCTTCACAAGATGTTAAGAGCCCGTAGCATTTCATCCACAGACATTTATACTGAATATACCCACCTATACACATATGCTTGCACTATCTCTGTAGGTATGTAGCAATCTGATATGTACAGATGTGCAGTAAATTATCAACTGTGCGATGAAAATGGATAACCTGCATTTAAGATCATATAGCACTCTCCTTTCTTTCAGAAAGCTGGAGTGTATTGCTTTCTAATTTACCCAGTTAAGTTTTAAAAGGTTTAGCTGTGATTCCTATTTGCCTGGACTAGAAATAGATCAAGAGGTTTAATCAATGCAGGACAGGCTTATGGGTTTATATAATTAAATTTAGGTACCCTTCTCCCTTTTGTAATCTCCAGTATAGTGGAGGGAAAGATGGAAGAACTGTAATATATTTTCATTTTCATATTTTAATTGTTTTTAGTTTCAGTTGAATCTACATGTGAATGTAGAGTGTTCACATCAAGTTGAAACATACAGTATATAATATATACAAGATTTACAATACAATATAGGTAGACTAATAAGAATTCTGCAGTGTCTTTGGACTTGCTATTTCTCTATGGAGTACACATACCTCCCAACTGTCCAGTTTTCTGTGTGACAGTCCCAATTATTACAGCTAATCCCATACAGATAAAAATTTTTTAGATAGAAAGAGGTATAATTAATTTATACCAATACCGCGCCAATACACTATTGACAAAAAAAAAAAAAAAAAGGGGGGGGGCTGCTTCCTTGAATATCACCGTTCACACCAGGTTAAAACGACACAGGAAATCTGAAATAGAATGCAAAAGGAAGCGCACACATAGAGTAGTATTGTCTCAATTAAGATAAGCAATTAAGCCCCTAGAGCCACAGAGTGTTTGAAAATGGTGCCTGGAGAGCTATATTGCAGAAGATCCACCAGTGTGATATTCTTCGATTTTCTACTCACAAGGATCGCCAGTCTGTGATCGATGAATAAATCAAGCAGTTGGAGCAGTTTGATTTATTCATTGATCACGGATATTGGAGCAGTTTGATTTATTCATCGATCACAGACTTAACAGGAGAAACCTTCCTGGACCCAGAGAACTCTGGACTTTTATTTTGCTTTGGGTACTACGTGCTTTATGATCTGGCGATCCTTGTGAGTAGAAAATCGTTTGTTTTATGGTGATTTTTAACATTTATTAAAGCAATATTATACTATATTTTGCTTATATCTTCATTATACCACTTGGTGGATGACTGGGGAAAACTTATAAGGTGAAGAACGAACATTACTATATGCATGAAAAATCCAAGAAATCTTGTGAGTATATACCCGAAAGGGGGAATCTTGAAGAATATCACACTGGTGGATCTTCTGCAATATAGCTCTCCAGGCACCATTTTCAAACACTCTGTGGCTCTAGGGGCTTAATTGCTTATCTTAATTGAAACAATACTACTCTATGTGTGCGCTTCCTTTTGCATTCTATTTCAGTAATCCCATACAGAGTTTCTCTTTGGCTCCTGCACTGACGCCAGAAACATATACAAAGTTTCTGAATTAAATAAGAGGCTTTTTCGCAGAGAGCCCAGAATACGCAGCATCTACATTTTGATACTTTTGTAAATATTTAAGATAAGCAAACATACAATTGTAACTATTTAGGATAAGCAAGTCTTTTGGGAGAACTGAGTCTAGCAGCTTAAAGGGCAATTTAACATCATTAGCAAAACTGTTCTAAATAGTGATGAGTGAATCTCAAGAATTCTCAAAACGGCGAAAAATCTACGAAATGCATTGATGTCAATAGGAGTCAAATTGTTTTTACACATGATAAATTGGTCACGTGGGTGACAATTTTTTTTTTCACTCCAAATGCATTAAAGCGAGTGGGAGGTTTTCTTGTGGTGACCTTTTGTCTTGCTGACTTTTTTTTCCAAATGCATTAAAGTCAATGGGCGTTCTTTCTTATGTCGACATTTTTATTGCGGCAAAATATTTCGCAGTCGATTTTTGCCGCAGTTTGAAAAAAAAAAATTGCAGATGGTGAAGTGCAGAATTTTGAATTTTAAATCCATGCCTGGTGAAAAAAATTGCTTATCACTAGTTATAACACATAAAACATGTGTTCAGACTTTCATAACTTGCCAAATTTTGTAAAATGGACATGTTAATTAATGCATTTAAAATCTTTTTGTTCCTCTTTCCATTTTTCAAGTGTTGGGAGGCATGAATACATGATCTGTACATGTAAACATGTTGTTTTTGTGCATGGTATCCTAGCCTGGTTTGGGGTTAGAAATTAGAAAGTCTTATTTTTGCCCACATTTAATAACCCATAACAGCCAATCCAACAACCAACATTGAGCATATTCTCACTGCTTTGCAAAAATCCAGCGAAATCTGCAACCAATTCAATCAATATGATATTTCTTCTTGTTCTCAAAAAGTTATCTTAGGGTCGCATTTTTGAGTTTGTAAAAACTCCCATAAACTCCCATGAACTCGAAATTCAAATAAAAAATGACCAATCGAAATGTATCAAAAAATTTGAATTTTTCAAACTCGGGTGAATGGGATTGACCCGCAAACTCGATTGGAATTCAAAACGAATTCGAACCAAATCAGAGATTTCCCCCCATAGGCTAAAACAGCAATTCGTCAGGTTTAAGGTGGCGAATAGTCAAATTTGAATTCATAAAGGGCCAATACATGATAAATTTCGATCAGATTCAAATTTTGTTAAAAACTCTAATCAAATTTTAACTATTCCACTAAAAAAACTCAAAAACTTAATTTCAAAATTCGAATTTTCAGTTTGACCCTTGATAAATCTGCCCCTTAGTGTTATCCTTTTTTCTTTCTTTATGAGAAATTTTTGCTTTCCATTATGCACATGTTGGGCATGGAATTGCATCTCCTTCTCACTTTACTTTTTTAGGATTAACCTCTTCCTTGCATTAGAACAAGCTAAAGTACTGTAGTACCTGGAGTACGGGAAGAGTCAATATGTCAAATCTGAAGTCAGGGATAAATTTGGCTAGAATTCGAAGTCGGGGTACTTGGTTGCATTTTTGCAAAGGGAATTCTGTAGGGAGATATTTCTGCTTTAAGTTCAGCAGAATCCTTCTTTAAAGTTTCCATCTCCTCAAGAATTTTCTTCATAAATACCATCAATCATATATAGAAAAAGAACACTGCAATAAAAACACAAAAAATACTTTGCTTGCCTTCTGCACAGTATAAGCTGCAATGTGCACAAAATTGCATTTTAAATAGAATAGTATTTCCCTCATTTACTAGTATTTTTAGCACTAAAAATCATGGCTAATACTAATTATTCCAAACCACAAAAAACACCATTACCAACACTTTACCATCTAAAAGCTCATGTAGATTCAGTGCTATTTGTCCTTTTCCTATTGTACAATCTTTCTTTAATTTAAGAGTTTAGATGTGGGGTTTTTCTGTATTTGCAGGAAAATTTAATTTTTTCCCCCCACATTTTTATTCGTTCATGCTTTCATGCAGGATAAATCTCATGGAACCAATGCTGGGATCTAGGTTACTTACCCCAAAACAGCCCCAACACCCATCCTCACCTTTTCATCTGGGAGAAACAACCAACAGTTACACAACTTTCTGTCTTAATGTAGTCAAAAGCAAATGAAAACTGTGTCATTTTCTCTGCTGCTGTAGATAAGCTGGTGGAGAAAAGCTGATCTGCTGCTTTCTGTCCCATCTTGTGCACTGGCAGGCATGGGATCTGCCTGTTAATGCACACATAAAGTGAATTTCATTTATATATACAAAAATGAATTGTAAAAGAAAATACAAATATAAACAGTTACAAACAGCAAATAAAATAAAATGAATAAAAACACATTTGCAGGATTGTCGATCAGTAACTTTTCCCAAAAGAAAAACCTAGAACACTATGGGGCTAATTTACTAATGCTGAAGCAGTTGGACTCGAGCAATCAAGTACTAAAATCATGTATGAGTTCTCTGCATCGAATACCTTGCTTTCTGACACTCTTTTTTCCCCCACAATAACAAAAAAAATAGCTTGGCAGATTTCAGAAGCCAAGTTTTTTTTTAAACCCAGCTCAGGGGAAATAAAAAACAATTGGCAGCAAACCAAAGTATTTGGATGTGAAAACCACTCATGAGTTTAGAAACCCTAGTACCTTTAGATCTTGCACCATTCTTATGCTCTTGCTGGGACATTCCCTCTCATGCATGAATTATGAAGTAGGAGTGCACAGGAATGTGACCAGTTTCTGCAGTGTGGCATTAGTAGTGACCAGTACCAAATATCATTTAAATATGCTTGCTGTGGTAGGCAATCAAAATAATACCAAAATAATAGCAAACATGTGGGGTCTCAGACAATAAAGTCCCCAAACCATTCTTACTGACTTGTGGGCATAGGGTATACAGTACCTGTTTGGTATCATTAGAATGCATTTAAAGCACAAGTTATTCAATTTATGGATCTATAATCATGCATTACAGGGTGTTTTCCTGCTGATCATTAGTTAAATGGGAAATAAACCGCTAGCAACCTCCTAGAGGATTGGTTGGCTCTGGAAAGTCTTATAGCAGGACATATGCATCATCTACGTACACATCATTCTACTACTGCTCTGGTATGACACAAACCCTACTTTTGCTTTACAATAAAATGCTTCATAGGAAAAAATACTTTTTCCCCCTACAAAACATTTCAAAACTTGAAATTTATTATTAATTCCTTTTTTTTACAGTCTTTCTCCTCAATGCACTATTTATAATTTAGTGTTGATCTTTTGCTATAGTAAATCAATTTTTATCTCTGCCAAACATTCTTTTTAACTTTGGAAAAAGAAGTAAATAAAAGACAAGAGAGTTATAGAAAGTAAAGATTCATTTGAAGAGCTATGAACTTTAGGATCTGCTGGATCCTGTGTACATAATCATTATTGTTATGAAACTACTCACAAATCGGGTTTTTCTTTTCTTACATATAATATTTTTTTACTGCCCGTTATTATTTTTAACCTCTTTACAGGCCAAGATTTTGTCAGTTTGCTGCTCAGTTTTCTAAATTGGTAAGGGAGCCCCCAAAACAATGCAATTTACTGTATAATTAGTTTATATATTATTTATACCAAAGGGTATAACCTTAATTTTTCAACAATATACCTCATTTTTGCTGCCCAGTTCTCCAATTTAGGCAGCTCTCTCTGCAAAGCAGTAGTGCCCTGCATGGAATGTATATTTAGTTTCATCAGCTAAAATAGAAACAGTGCTTACAATGCCAACCCTCAAGTGTGAGGATTCGGGTCCGCGTTCTGTTCGGCGCAGGCGCGGGCGCGTTAATGCGCGCCAGTGCGTGACGCTGGACGCCGGCGACGGGCACGGGCGCGAAGGTGCGGGCGGCGGTCGCTGGCGCAAGGACGCGGGCAAAAATGCCTAAGACGGACGTGCTGACGTCAGTACTGCGACGCCGGCGAAAAGACGCCAGTTTGGCGCCAAACTAACAATATTTAAACCTGATTCAGATGGAGATGCATTGCCTGGTTATTAGGTTGTTTAACTGAAACCCTAGCGTCTCTATACTCTTTGAATTACTGTTGTCGACCCTTGCCTGTACCCGGACTACGATTTCTGCTGCCTGTCTCGACTCTTCGGCCTGTCTCATCGTTTACGAATCTCGCTGCCTGCCTTTCGACCTCGGACCTCCTGACCACGACTTTGCCTAATCCCTTTGTACTTCGCTGATCGTCTCATTGGCTACTCTCCACAACCCTGCTCCCTGTTCCACTCCAGGTGGGTAGCGGTTGTGTGAGGCGCTTGTGGGTTCACTATCTACTGCTCCAGCTCCTTCTACGACTGGATTATACTGGTAAGCTTGACAGTATAACCAGGCCAAAGGATGGATCCAGCTGAAGGAGCGTCTCCATTTGCCGTTTTAACCCAATAGCTGTTCTCACTTTCCACAAGCTGTTCGGGAGCTGCAAAGTGGCTATTCGCAGTTGCAGGAGCATATCAGAACCCATCCGCCAGCTGTTCTTCCTTCCACGGCTGCTCCTCCTCCAGCTCCAACGGAAGTTCAGGTGATCACCTCAGGAATCTCCGAACCTAAAGTGGCCTTTCCAGAAAAGTTCGCTGGTGATCGAAAGGTGTTCCGGAACTTCAGGAGCAACTGTAAGCTGCTGTTTTCATTAAAACCCCACACGTATCCCACTGAGCAAATCCGGGTTGGGGTTATCATTTCCTTACTCACGGGCGACCCACAGACCTGGGCCATTCCGTCTCATGGATCGTCAAAGTCCTGTATTGGCCACAGTTGATTCCTTTTTTGATGCGATGGCAGTTATTTTCGATGATCCACACAGAGCCACCACTGCTGAGGCCGCCCTGCGTGCTCTGAAGCAAGGGGACCGTCCAGCGGAAGATTACACGCTGGAATTCCGGCAATGGGCGGATGATACCGAATGGAACCCAGCGGCATTAAAGAACCAGTACCGTTTCGGACTTTCATCTGAGTTAAAAAATGAGTTAGCTCATACTGG
Source organism: Xenopus laevis (assembly GCF_017654675.1). Classification (NCBI taxonomy): domain Eukaryota; kingdom Metazoa; phylum Chordata; class Amphibia; order Anura; family Pipidae; genus Xenopus; species Xenopus laevis. Next base: position 72,481,087 of record NC_054380.1, on the reverse strand, counting down.
CATCCCTGATAGTCTGGAGGATCTCATCCTCATTTCAATCCAATTGGACCAGAGGCTCAGGGAACGCCGGGAAGAAGAAAAGGCAGACTTGGCTGTTACCATCCGCTCCTCCTCCTGTCCGAATGCCTTCCACAAGTTCTCCAGTTGCTTCTCCATCCATCTTCAACGTAGCTCCAGAGCCTATGCAGATCGGTGCTATTAGGTCTGCGTTAACACCAGAGGAGCGTATTAGACGTCGCAGACTTAACCTCTGCCTCTATTGCGGACAAGCTGGTCATCTGCTTCGGGGTTGTCCGACCCGCCCAACGGGTAAGAGGATTTTTGAAAAAGACTTTTCTGGGTGTCATGTTCCTGTGCCTCTCCTGACAGTCTCTTTATCCTTGCAGTGGGGAGACAAGAGGGTCGAACTTCAAGCAATTCTTGACTCTGGGGCAAGCGGGTGTTTCTTGGACAATAAAGTGGCATTACAATTCCAGATTCCGCTCCAGTCCAAGAAGAATCCTATAGCTCTTCGTGTGGCAGATGGTTCTCTGATTACTTCTGGCCCTGTGGTGCAAGAGACTATCTCTCTTTTTGTTTTGTTTAATAAAGGGCATACCGAACTCATGAACTTTGACGTGGTTTCTTCTCCTTTATTCCCTGTCATCCTGGGATTACCTTGGTTACAGAAACACAATCACAATCAACTGGGCAACTGGTGAAGTAACTTTTCTTTCTAACTTTTGTCTTTCCCAATGCATCCTCCCTTCTAATGATGTGTGTTCTTTATCTCCTGCCTCTGAGATCCAAGACCTTCTTCCTCAAGCATATTGGGAATCTACGGACGTTTTCAATAAAAGAGGGGCCGACAGGTTGCCAGAATCAGGCTAAGGGATTCATTAGGCAGTCTTCTTCTCCGGCAGGAGCTGGGATTTTCTTCGTTGAAAAGAAAGATCATTCTTTAAGGCCATGTATTGACTACCGGGATCTGAACAAAATTACAGTCAAGAATCGCTATCCACTTCCTCTCATTCCAGAACTTTTCGAACGCTTGGCGGAGGCTAAGATTTTTTCTAAACTGGATCTTCGGGGCGCATATAACTTAGTGAGAATAAGGGAAGGTGATGAATGGAAGACGGCCTTTCGCACTCGTTACGGACATTTTGAATATTTGGTCATGCCTTTTGGTCTATGTAACGCCCCTGCGACATTTCAGCACTTCGTTAATGATGTCTTCAGGGACTTTCTTGATATTTTCGTCATCATATATTTAGATGACATCCTTATTTTTTCTAACTCGTTGGAGGAGCACAGGTTACATTTGAAGAAGGTCCTGACACGTCTGCGCACTCATCAGCTGTATGCTAAGATTGAAAAATGTGTGTTTGAACAGACGTCTGTAGATTTTTTGGATTTCTTCATTTCTCCACAGGGAATCCAGATGGACTCCAGGAAGATCTCTGCAATTCTTGACTGGCCAATTCAATCATCTAAAAAAGCTGTTCAGCGCTTCATTGGTTTTGCAAACTTTTACAGGAAATTTATAAAGAACTTTTCTCAAGTCATTCTTCCAATCACTGAGCTGACTCGTAATAATCAAAAGTTTTGTTGGTCACCTCAGGCTCAGGGGGCTTTTGAGAAACTGAAGACACTTTTCACTTCAGGCCCAATTCTTCACCATCCAGATGTTTCCCTTCCTTTCACCTTAGAAGTTGACGCTTCGGAACTCGCAGTGGGTGCTGTGTTGTCACAGAGAACTGGGATTCAAGACGATCTTCATCCTGTTGCTTTTTTTCCCCGTAAGTTGGCCAAAAGTGAGTGTAATTATGATGTAGCTGACCGCGAATTACTTGCTATCAAGTTAGCACTTGAAGAGTTGAGGTATCTTCTTGAAGGGTCTAAACATCCGATTCTCATCTTTACGGATCATAGAAACTTGGAGTATCTACGCTCTGCCAAGAGGTTGAGACCTAGACAAGCAAGGTGGGCTTTATTCTTTATGCGATTTAATTTTTATCTCACATACCGACCTGGGTCAAAGAATGTTAAGGCAGATGCTTTATCACGAATGTTCTCCCCTGAAGATGAAGTTCCTCTGGCTCCTGAGACAATTTTGAACTCTAATAATTTCCTCCTGTTACAGTCTACTCTTGTAGATGGAATTAAAGATGCATCCTTAAACGTTTCTGAATCATCATTAGTCCCCAAGGAGGGTTTTCTTCTTCATCAAGGCAAGATTTTTGTTCCAGAACAAATGCGTTTAGAGGTCCTCAAGAATATTCATGATTCCAAACTGGCGGGTCATCCAGGTGTCAAAAAAACTATTATTTTGGCCAAGAGATTATTTTGGTGGCCTGGGATGGCTAAAGACTGTTTCAAGTTTGTCTCATCATGTGAAGTTTGCACCAGATCCAAGGACTCTCATTCTAGACCTATTGGTCTTCTTCAACCACTGCCGGTGCCTTCTCGTCCATGGGGATCAGTTTCTTTGGACTTTATTTCTGATTTACCATTGTCATGTGATTGTTCCACCATTGCTGTTTTTGTTGATCGTTTAACTAAGATGGCTCATTTTAAGTCTTTACCAAAACTTCCTTCTGCCTCTGAGACTGCTGATACCTTCATTAAGGAAGTAGTAAGGCTCCATGGTCTTCCAGATGAGGTGGTGTCAGATCGGGGACCGCAGTTCACGTCACAGTTTTGGAAGTCCTTGTGTGGAGCACTCAAGATTTCGGTGTCCCTTTCCTCTGCTTTTCATCCTCAGTCCAATGGTCAGACCGACCAGACCCTCGAGCAGTATTTAAGATGTTATTCTTCGTACCTCCAAGATGACTGGGTGAATCTTCTTCCTCTTGCGGAGTTCTCTTATAATAATGCTCATCATTCCTCCATCAGACAGTCCCCTTTCTTCGCAAACTATGGTCTTCATCCAGTAACTTTTCCCTCTGCCATTGTTTCTGATATTTTAGTTCCTGCAGTCAAGGACCGATTAACTTTTCTGTCCAATAATTTTCAGAAACTCCAAGAGAACATGAAGAAGGCTCAACAAAACTTTAAAATGTATGCTGATCGGGGACGGAGAGGTGACCCAGAGTTCAAGGTGGGTGACTTGGTGTGGTTGTCAACTGTTAACCTCAAGCTTTCTTGTCCCAGTAGGAAGTTGGGCCAACGTTTCCTGTGTCCTTTTCCCATAATTCGTCAAATTAATTCTGTGGCTTTCCAGCTTAAACTTCCGGCATCCTGGCACATTCATCCAGTGTTTCATACTGCACTTTTGAAACCAGCCTCAACGTTTCGATTTCCTGGGCGTACGGCTCCTCCTCCGCTTCCTGTCGTGGTTGATGGTCAAGAAGAATTTGAGGTTGAAGAGATCTTGGATTCCAGGTTGAGAGGCAAGCGTCTTCAGTACCTGGTAAGGTGGAAAGGTTTTGGTCCAGAAGAGAATTCTTGGGAACCAGCGTCTAACATTCACGCTCCGGAGTTGTTGGAGAAGTTCCATGGAACGCACCCTGGTAAGCCTTCTGGTTGTCGCGTCCTGAGGCCGCTCCTTGATGGGGGGCAATGTGAGGATTCGGGTCCGCGTTCTGTTCGGCGCAGGCGCGTGACGCTGGACGCCGGCGACGGGCGCGGGCGTGAATGCGCCGGCGGCGGTCGCTGGCGCAAGGACGCGGGCGAAAACGCCTAAGACGGAAGTGCTGACGTCAGTACTGCGACGCCGGCGAAAAGACGCCAGTTTGGCGCCAAACTAACAATATTTAAACCTGGTTCAGATGGAGATGCATTGCCTGGTTATTAGGTTGTTTAACTGAAACCCTAGCGTCTCTATACTCTTTGAATTCCTGTTGTCGACCCTTGCCTGTACGCGTACTACGATTTCTGCTGCCTGTCTCGACTCTTCGGCCTGTCTCATTGTTTACGAATCTCGCTGCCTGCCTTTCGACCTCGGACCTCCTGACCACGACTTTGCCTAATCCCTTTGTACTTCGCTGATCGTCTCATTGGCTACTCTCCACAACCCTGCTCCCTGTTCCACTCCAGGTGGGTAGCGGTTGTGTGAGGCGCTTGTGGGTTCACTATCTACGGCTCCAGCTCCTTCTACGACTGGATTATACTGGTAAGCTTGACACTCAAGGTCATTCATTACAAAATTCAATATTAAAGCGACAAGGGCAGACCCCTGTTGCAGCCCCATTACAACACTGATTTACTACCAATTAAAAAATGTTCCATTTATGCTGCGAGGTTCAACAGCAATGCTGTATGCTGCACTATTACATCAAACTGTATGATTTTGGGTGGCACTGAGAGGAGAGGTGTACAGTCTTCCTAGTAAATTTAACCTGTGTCCATGACCTGATCTTTGCTTTCCACTAAATACACATTAAACTGTGATGTATTTACAGGGCCTTGTAAGTACCTGTACGCTGACCAAAAATATAAGAGCTGCTTAGAGAGCTATTTAGTGACCCACAAGAGTTACAGCTACATGCCAACAATTGATCTCCTGTTCATGTTTTCAAAAACTTAAATATGTGGCTGCTCCAGATCTAGAGTAGTTTGGTGTAATGTGTCACATGAATTCAACAGATAAATACACACTGAAGTAAGGCATTAATACAATAAGGAACAGATTTATCAAGGGTCAATTTGAAAAACTTTGAAATTCGAATTCAAAAAGACCAACCGAATTTAAATTGAATTTTTTTTTGGCCGAATAGGTCAGTTTTTGATCGAATTGGTCAGTTTTCAATTGAATTTGAATCGTACGATTCTAAGTAATAGCGCATTCGCTCAAATTAAATTTTAATTTTTTCAAAAAAATCTTTGATTTTCAAAGTCCACCAATTGACTTCAAATAGGAGGAGGTCCCCCATAGGCTAAAACAGCAATTCGGCAGGTTTTGGATGATGAATGGTTGAAGTCGAACTTTTAAAGAGACAGTACATTTTGGACTATTCCCAAGTCGAAGTACACAAAAATTAGCTCACAATTCTAATTTTTTACATTTAAATTTTTACTTCCACCTTTGATAAATCTGCCCCTAATTGTTACAAATATGGAGTTAAATTGCTCAATCTTTCACGAAACATATTGTACTTTGGATTCGTATGAAATAAGTCACTTACAATAGATCATTTTCTATGCATGGCTCAGCTGTACAATAGCCCAGACTCATACAACTGGTATTAGTTACTTAAAGGGGGTTACTTATGTTCACTATCCCTTTCTCTTCATTCTGTCTTCATGCAGCAGTTTGGTGTCACATATTTATTCATAGTTACAGCCAATATATCTTATAGGGGGGGCTTCCTTTCCTAGCAGATGAATTAGAGTTCACTCAAATAACTGATTCCAGTACAAACAAAATCTAATAAAATAACTGCCTTTTGCACAAATTCTGCATGTAGAGAGACATGATTTCTGGTGATGTTAATAGAGTGAGCTCAAATACATCTTCTAGGCAAAAGGTGCCCCCTATAAGATATATTGGATCTAACTGTCAATGAATATCTGACACCCAACTCCTGCATGAAGAGAGAATGAAGAGAACCAGATGCTGAGAGATGAATAGTGAAGATACACTTGATTATTTCAGAAACAGTACAGAATATTTAATTTACTGTATTTAGAAAGTTTCTTATTTCAGTATGCTGAAGCTCATCTTAAATTTAAAGTTTCACGATATTTCCCCTTTAAACATATAATAATGTTAAGCTCAAGCTCCAAATCTCATTATGATTTTCAAGCCTGTTAACTCCCACTCTCTATGAGAGTTGTCTTGTCATTTTTTGTCATGGACCTTCTAGCAGAATGGTTTCATCTGTAATAATAAGTGGGCATAAATTGCAGGGAGAACGTTCACACAATTTACTATTATGGGTAATATGTTTTTTGACTGTTTTGCTCTGGGCACAATACATTTTCCCATAGAAGGTCATTATAATAAATTATTTTTTTTAACACAGTTCCAATTAATATTTTAATGGAATGCTAAAAAAATCCCTTATTATATATTATATACATTATAATGCAATATACCTTCTCGTAGTTAGCAAAGACTTTTCAATTAAAAAAAAAACAAGAACCTCAAATTATTGTAAAGAAAATCACATTTTAGACCACATCTGCAGTTCTAATGTCATCATTTGTAGCAAAAAGTTTACTTTTTACAAAAGAACCAAATTCTGCCTTTATTCACCTTTAAGCTTTTTCAATCTGATAGAAAATGTTATTTAAATGGCTTTTAAATTCAACTGCAGTTTATGCATAGTTAAGCTAATGAAGCAGCTACAGTAACATCAGTATCACAATATACCTTTTCTAAGTCAGCCAAGTTAACTTGTAGAGAAGCTGATGATGTTCACTGTTAGTAGAATGAGCTGTATCGCTCTGCTACAAAACACATAATGACTTCCTAAGAGACAGAAGAGTGGCTCATAATCTATAATTGAAGGCATCAAATACGGCAATTATCCCACTGCTATTATTGCTCACACAAATTGTGTCCTCCACAAGATTCCTGCTTTTTTCGGATTTATCAGATAATATCTGAGCGGTCCTATTCAAGTATTTAAGCCAAAGTTTTTAAAGTCTCATTATTCCGGAAACTTGAATCTGTTGGATATGTTTTGTACTTAGCTGTTCTGATGATATTTCCAGTCGTTAATTACTTACGTTTGCTTGTGTTTTAAGAAAGTCCATATTTTGAATAGGCGGATCAATTTGCACATTTTGCTCTGTGCTTTCTGACCAGTGGAAAAATCAATAAACCCTAGTTTATATTATTCATGGTAAGCATTACTGCTTTGAGAACTTATACTGTATAAAGGGCTCATATTGATACCAAAAGAGATAACTGTTTCCATTTGTTTTCCGTTATATTAACAATTTATTATATGCAAGTACTGTAAAGCTGCTTTAGAGAGAGTGTCAGCAATAAAATATACATTTCCTTTCCTTATTAAATGTCATTAACTCTTGTACTGCTATCTGAAATTATAATTGCCATATTTGACAAGTTATTATTCCAGGTTTTCTCCTACAGTTTAAATGTTTTAGAATACTTTTGTATTATATGGCAAATAAATTCATTAGTACATTATTTCACATGCTGTTTTCTATACGTGTTTTTATCTGACTCGATCAAGAATGAACAACCTATCTTCTATCAGAACAAGTGACAATGTTAACATTAATAAATCTGTTATGGCAATTTGTTATATTTGTATATGTTCAGATTCCATGAAATCCCCCCTCATAAAACAAACAAAAAGAGTTCCATCAAATCCCATGAAAACTACCCTCATAAAATGAATAAAAAGAACAAGGTTAACATTCTTTAACAAAGAAATGACCTTGGCAAAGCAAGGTTCAAACTATAAGATGCACTCTATACAAGCATTGGGTCTGCCTGACAACATTTTAGAGAGAAGGATTTATTATGGTACTTTTGTGCTTTTTAAATCAGTTCAGCACAGGGCAACATTTTTTTCATTAGCTTGCCATTTAAGTGGGTACGTTAAAATTCTTTATAGACACTCTTTTTTTTTTATAATTCAAGAGCACTGGAAAAAGAGTCATTATATAATCAATTAATCGAAAAAATTAATTTAGATATAGGTGCCATGTTCATTCAGCCCCTTTAAGGAAATCCCAGGCTTTATTTGGTTAAAATAATTATTATAAATTATATGGTGCCCCTGTATAATCTAAAAATAATTAAATGACCGATAAAATAGTTTGTAACCACATAAGCACATTTTTAATAGATAGATAGATGTTAATTTTAATTATAAATAAAATAACTATCACTCACATGATACAGCTGCACTAATATATTTATATATTAAGCTATTCTTTAAAAAGTTTATATTACATGAGGGTTGTAACTTGAAAAAACATGTAAACACTATGGGGGTTATTTACTAAAGTCCGATGTGCTCTGGTCAGAGTTGTAAAGGGGAAACACCATGTTTTTGTTGAAAAACAAACTAAAATTTTCTAAATTTATTAAACCCTGAGGCTAATAAAAGTCTGAATAAAAAAGTACTCAAACCTGCCAAATTCATATAGAAGTCAATGGCAGATATGCCTTTTACAATTGTAAGATATCATGATCTAAGATGGGTTTCGTACAATAACCCGGAAAAATTGTGGTTTTAGTATGATAATCTGAGTTTTCAGGCGTCAATTCTGGAAAAATCAAAGGACTGGAATTTTTTCACAATTTTAGCGTTAATGTTAATTTATGGATGAATAAGGTAAAAATGTGTATAGGAGTTTGGTTGAAGTGGTTTTATTAAAATAATAAGACATTTTGGGATTTAAGTAAATAACCTCCCTTTATGTGTCATGGAAGTAAACCTTTTTAAAAAATAATATTTTATTTCTTTTTGCAACTTATAGAAAGCATTATAATTATTTTCATTCTCTTATCCCTCCTGTCAGTCTATATTGGACTTTAGATTTTTTTTTAAATTATTGACAATATTATTTGTTAAAGCAAATTAAAAGTGTTATTGAGTGTTATTTTAGTGTGTCTGCAATGAGATGGCAGAAAGGCTAGCAAATTTTTTTTCCGTTATTTGCAGTGATATTTTATGTTCTGTGCTGGGAAGATATAGAGAGGCAAATGAAATAAAAACACAAAGTAAAAGAATAAAGAGCAGATAAAAATTGCTTGGATTTCTTAAATGTAATATAAAATAATGGAAAATGGAAACTTCCCTAAAACACAGGCAAACAAACAATTAACTAATCATATCTGAAGGCAAGCATCCATTATAATTGAATTATTTACCATAAATCTTTATTTCCATGTCACAAATTTTTTAAACAATTATTGAGATTTCATCAGTACAACACAGTAAAATTGACAACATCAAAATTGTAATATTTATATGTTAGAACTTTACATATAAATGTGGGTTTATATCGAGTAGCTTGTGTATGTTGTCACTCAATTTCTTATTTTATTGTTAATAAATATACATTTCCTTTGCATCTAAGTGCTTCACTAGTTATTAAAATAGAACTTATTTATAGCATTAAAATGTACATAATCTGTAAAATGAAGAACATTTTTATTATATATATTGTGTAATGTTACTGAAGAGAATATAATATATTAACATTTCATTAAAGCAAAAGGATGCTAAAAAGTGTATAGTGCTTTTTGCTAATTTGTCAATGACTAATAGTTGACGTAAAGCTTAAAACAGCAAAATAATAAATGTATCACAAAAATTGATTGCACTGTGCCTTACCCCATTCTGTTTAAAGTATAAAAACTCTATACCAGTACATATTGGCAAGAAAAATGATTTTAAGCATCAAGAGGGGAGTTTATAATACTCAATTTTTTAAATACAATAAATAGCTTTTTAAAAAATTATGAAATTTGCTTTGCGGGAAAAAAATCAGATTTTCAAGATTTTTCAGATTCTTCGTCCGAATTTTACGATTTTTTTCCAGATTTTTCATCCGATTTTCATGATTTTTTTCAGATTTTTGCTTGAAAACTCAGAAAACTTCGGGGTATTGCACGAAACCCAGCTCACATTAAAAAATCATTGGGACTTCTCGACAACCTCGACAAGTCTGAGATGCCGGATTTTCAGATTCAAACTTTTCCATCCTCGTGGTTTAATAAATTGCGATAAAATAACTCCTAAATAAACTCATAAACTCAATAGGCTGATTTTGCCTCCAATTAGGATTAATTATGTGTATATCTTAGTTGGGATCAAGTACAACCTACTGTTTTATTATTACAGAGAAAAAGGGAATCCTTTAAATATGTTTGGATTATTTGATTATAATGGAGTCTATGGGAGACGGCCTTTTTCTGTAATTCGGAGCTTTCTGGATAATGATTACTGGATAACAGATCCCATACCTGTACATAGATTTGTTCATTTGATATGTAATATGTCAACACAGAGCAGACCATTTACTTTTGCTGGACAACCAGGCCCCTGACTAAGCAAGCCATGTGAACAATAAAACACGTTGGGTAGAGCCACATACAAGTAGGATTATCTGATATTTTCCATTTTAAATTTAAATATATTTTAATCATTCATTTAAAAAATCTTTATTCACAGTGATCTAACAAAACTATATGTAAAGTGCTCTTTATCTTGTGTGGATTTATTATTTTCTTATATTCCTTGTACATAAAGCTACGTTACTACATTGCACACGGTCAGTCGCCTTTGGTTAGTGTACTTCTAGTTCTGTATTTTATTGATCTGAATTAAGAAAATTCCAAATGAAAGTCCATATAGGCTACATTGTAATTTCAGAAGTGATCCTGACAATTTTTTTTTATTAATAAGCCATGATCTGTAGATAACTGAAAATCAGACATCTAAATCTTTAAAGTTAATATTTAAACAAAGAACACATAAAAAAAGCAGATCAGTGATATTTATTTATGAATATTTAAACACCCTTATTTATTAAACATGTATAGAATGATATTGCTGTATTCACATGAGCACTTTGACAGAGTTTAAAGGAACAGTAACACCAAAAACTGGTGTATTAAAGTAATTAAAAAATAATGTAGTGTTGACCTGCACTGGTTAACATTCTGTATTCTGTATTACTGTAGTTACTATAAACAAGCCCCTGTATAGCCATGGAGGCAGCTATTCAAGCTGAAAAAGGATAAAAGGCACAATCAGATAGAATCCAATTTTATTCTACAGAACTTTTCCGTTATCTGCTATTTTACCTGAACCTTTCTCCTTTTTTCAGACTGAATGGCTGCCCCCATGGCTACACAGGAGCTTTTTTATATAAATTATAGTCATTCTGAAGTAACAATGCAGGGCAACAGTATATCATATTTCCATTACTTTAAAACACTTTCTTTTTTGGTGTCATTGTTCCTATAAGAGGGATATGCTATTAAAAGTAATGCTCACTTTATAAAGGTCTTTGTTTTTGTTCCATGTTAGCACCTCTTACACTAAACTGGTAAAGAAATTTACCCCACATATACTAAAAGGCACTAATCTATATCATTCAATAAGATGTTTGCTTTTAAAAAGGTAACTACTTTCTCCTGATGTGTAGCTATTGGTAAGTGCACCTAGGTAATTATCTTTTTTTTTTATTACATAATCCCATTAGAGTTACAGGAACACAATCTTCAGATTAGTGTACGAGTAATAATAAACAATGGTACTTAGATACACAAAACACAGTAGAAAAGAAAAAACAATATAAAACATACCCTATGCTACACAGATCTAGATTTTTCAAAACCAGAAGAGGAAAAGTTTCTGCAAGGTAAATACAGTAAAAACTGATTTTGCTAGATGTAGAACAATAGTGCATATTTTTATTGTTTAAATAGTGACTCATGTAATTGCATTTTTATTTATGCAGCCAGCACCTCTATTCAAGCTCAATAATTTATCAGAACAGTAAAGAAAAGATTACATAAAGAGCTACTCTTTCCTCAATATTCCTAAATTCCTCATCCCTAAATCTTTCAATGTTATCCTATGACCAGGTTAAGAACACATCCCATAGCAAAAAGCAAGGCATCAGAAATGCAGAAATCAACCCCACAGCAGTCTCCATTTTTGGCCATGGCAATCCATGAAAATGTAGATGCTTACATTAAGGGGGTTAAAAGTCTGAATTTATCTCAATATTTTCTGCTACAAACTCCAATCAAATCCGCTCAGGTTTTTTCTGCTTATTTATTATTACATTTTCCCGCAAATTTGCTTTGCTGGAAAAAAAAATATCAGATTTACGAGATTTTTTCGTATTTTTCCATCTGAATTGCACGATTTTCACAACATCTTCGGACGTTTCCATTCTCGGGGTTTAATAAATTCCGAAAATGTTGTGATATTATAAAAAAAAAATCACAAACTCTTCGTGATTTTTGCATTCAGAGTTTAGTAAATAACCCCCTTACACTCAACTACCATTGCCTGATGGAGCAATTTTAGGCATTTTAATGTCTGCTGCTTAGGCGAGGCTATATGTGGTGGGCAAAATGTTCTTTGCCCTGAGAGGCAGGTTAATGAATCCTGCTCTAGTGCAATATCGTTTCACCCACTTGACAAATATAAGAAGATGAATTCTTTAATGTTCTTTCAAAACGCACATTTTTTACTTAATAAATACAGCACATATCGATAATTACCTATTTAACAAGCATACGTTGAGAACTTTATAATTAGGAGTGTACATGTGAAGTTGTCATATGCAAGCAGATTATCAGCCGTGCATGACAGATATTTCTTGTTTTCAGCTCATACTGTTCCAAATATTCAAAAGCCTGATTTATATATTTATATTTGGGTAATGGAAAAATATTTTTATCCATGTCAGTTCTAATGAACTCCATTTTCTCAAGAATAGTTTCACCATTTGATGGCACTCTCGCTAAAGATAAAAATTAATATAAATAAAAAATATCTTCCAAGTAGCCTGGAAACATATTCATATTTTAGGAATGTTGTTGCTTGTTGTTTAGAATAGAGCCAGCTTACCGAAGGTGCAGAGAGAGATTCAAAATTCAAATGCTGTCCATTCTTGCAAATATAATACCTTATTTGTTAGTAAAATTTTCTTTCTTTTACAATAAACAAAACAGCTCACTCTCCTCACCACTGGGGAGATATTGCAGAATTTCCCATTTAGCCGCCTATGATCTATGTCATTTTGTAATATGTATAATTTTAAAAGGCTAAAAATGAGAAATAGGACCCACTCTAAAGATTAGCCATTAAGATAATGCGAGATAGCCAATGATGGTGTATGAATTTTATGAGTAACATTTATATTCACATGCATAGTGTGATTGTTATCACTATGATTTGTTAAACATGAATACTCCCCAGATTACAAACGTTAGTACACATCTGTTCAGAAATGTTTTATGACTTTACTTTCCTAGCAGCAGGAGATTGTATATTGTACTAACAAACTTCATCAATCGTGTAAAAGCCCAGCAAATTCAAAGTGTGGTAAAGAAATTATATTTGGAACATAAACAAATTGTAAAAAAAAGGTTGTTTGTAAGAACCAAGCCATATCTATTTTGGTAAAATTGATCTGCATCATTTCGCTGAGCCATTTGGAGTGTATTATGGTAACCTTTTGTTTGAAAGGGTTAACACACCCTGCACCAACAGAGATATACAAAATACTAGTCATTTTAGGAATAGATCATTTCAGAACTTTCATGGTATTAAACAGAAACACTTCTTACACATTAGCTGAAGAAGTGCTTACATGACTATTTGATTTAATTAAAAAAACACAATAACTTCAAATGTTTTTTTTCTTCTTCAAATATAATCTTTCTCATAGAGGACTCTGTAAGCTATGCATAGTTTTACAATTAGAAGTATATGCTTACACATTTAAAGAAAGCACACCCAATATCAATTAAATGTTATCTCCTGTATGTCTACAGACTCCTGTGGAACCTACAGTAAAAGCTATTAAATATTTACTTTAAACAGCGCTGGACAGTATGTTGGCGCTATATAAATACATGTTAATAATAATATATGTACAACATTGATAACAGAAGATAATTTTCATGTGTACATTTTTCAATACAATAATAAACAAAAACCAACAGTTAGTTAATATATGGGGTCACTTAATTATTTTTTCTATAGATCAATAGATTATACGTATATATGGGGGTTCCCTAGGAGTTTTACCTTAGTATTATATAGACTATTTAGGAGGTTGGTAAAAACAGGTTACATCCAGTGATCATCTTGCTCACAGGTATTTCTAAAACCAAAAGTTTCTGGCTTTCCTAAAAACGTTGGCTACTGTGTATTGTACTGTGTGTTGAACAGTGGTACAAAGCCAGGTATTGTTTTATTAATTTATTTTTTACTATTTATGTATGAAATAAAAGGCCTTTTTATTTGCTAGTCTATAAATATTTTTGGCAGTTTTCCAATAAAACAAACAAAATGACATTACATTTGTGCCACTAGATTTAGGGGCTGTGTTTCCCCTTTTCTTCTTCTTTATTTCTGTCTCTTTTGATCACAGACCCTATATGCAAATGAAGAGAACACAGGGTGCCAAATAGTATACATTATACAGTAGCTTCTTCCAGGAATGATCTTAACTTTTTCCTGCAGGTGAACAGGTTGGTGATCAATAATCTTGCATTTCCCCACAATCATCCCTAATAAATTGCTCTTGGAACAAAAGAATGGTTTAAATGCATATATACTTTCTAGCAGCTCTAGGCTACATTATTTCTCCTTACCGGTTATGAGCAAACCCAGGGAGGTTATTTCTGCTGTTACTATGCCTGGAATATTCAGTTACCAGCCTATTTCCCCTGGCAATCTTCCAGTGCCGTCAAGCCATGCCTCAATATTGACTTCTTGTAAGGAGATTATAACAATACAAGAGGGGTTATGTAAGGTTGTAGCCATCCAGAATGAGTCAGTGGCAGGTTAGACATGACATGTGCAAATAACATATTTACAGGAGCAAGGTAAACCACAGCAGTAGGAAAATAATTATGTACAGGTATGGGACCTGTTATACAGAATGCTTGGGATCTGAGGTTTTCCAGATAAAGGATCTTTCCATAATTTTCCTTTATTTTTAAACTTTTATTCAAATTCATGATTTTTAGTGAAAATAAATACAATTAAATTGTAGCCTAATAGAGCAACATGTTTTGGCTACTGGGGCCAGTGATCCCCAACAATCACATACCATTTTAAATTGTAAACTGGAAAGTAGCAGAAGATGAAGAAAAGAATTCAAAAACTATACAAATTGAAAAAAATAAGTACCTACTTTTGGTTAGAATAGTAAGAAAGCCTTTAATGTTCTATTGGGCAGTTTCCGAATCAGAAAGGAAATTCTTTAGATTTCCCTAGTTAAGATTTTAGTTAATTGGCCTTATGCTTGAGAGTTATGCTTGCATTATGTCTTCTTCTGTGTGTTTCAACCATATATAGACTATATAGATTTTAAACAGGATATTTGATGCCAATTTGGTGAACATATTACTGGTTTATGATGTATTAGTAAAATACACAAACCTATAATTCTGCATCTGTAAAAATGTATGTATGCATATTTTAATATTGAAAATGAATGTTAATGGCAATTCATGAAGGACCACTTAATTATAAGATATAAATTGATATTATATACCGCAAATTTAAACGTCACATACTCATTTGTTCAGAAAGTTGAGTTTTTACATAATGATTTTTTCACAATTTAAAAATTAACTATATCTGATCAGAGCAGATATGTCTTATAATGATAATACATAAAATAATGCAAGTATTGTGTTAAAAACATTATTCAAATTTGGGTTATTAGTTATACAATATATATAAAGAAATATAACTCAAATTGAGATGTCTAATTGCAAACTATTTAATTTAATTAACAATTGATAAATATAGGGAAAGGTACATTGATTAAATATATAAAATTCTCAATAAGAAGCATTAACAAGAGTTAACAATACAAGGAAATGATCAATATATAGTATAATTAAACACAGGTTTGGTTTTGTGTTACTTAAACTAAATTAATTGCATGCACTGAATTTGGGTTAATAGTACATTTACAAAACAACCTCTACCTCCCCAAAAAAGTTTTAATTCCAGAAATGTAATACAGAGATAAATAGAGATCTGGGTATCTTCCAGCTGTTTTATTTAAACTATGGAAAGTAGCAAAAACAAATCTACTTTTCAAAGACATGTCTTTCATTGGGAATGGGTTATGTATAATGAGCTGGATTGAATTTCTTGTAAAAATATTTAATAACAATTTATTTCAGGCTTTCACAAATCCAAAACGAAACAGTAATGCAGGTTATTTGTCATCATCTCTTGGCCGGTATCATTTTAAGCACTACATAACTCGCGTGCAGTGTTGATTCAAAGATGTAAAATGATTCAGCAGGAAAAAAAAAGACTACAGGCTCAGTCGTTTCACAAAAACTTACATTTATATTTAGTAAACTGGCATACAGAGTTCATATATTCCTATTTATTGACATTTAGAGGCCCATTAATCAAAGGGTGAATTTCGAATTCATGTGAATTTATTTTAACTCTAATAAATTGAATATACTGGAAATTGTGGAGGTTATTTAAGAAAAAACTAGATTCTAATCTAATTAGATTATTTCTAAAACAGTTGGGTAAATGTTTTAAGCTCTCGAAGATGGTATAAGTAAAGCTATATCAAAGACTGAGTTTGTATTGTACGTTAAGGGGCATAGTTATCAAGGGTCGAATTTCGAATTGAAAAAACTTCAGAGTTCTTTTCTTGGTCGAATAGGTCTGTTTTCAATCGAATAGGTCCGTATTCGGCCAATTTCGAACCATTCAAATCAAAGTAATAGCGCATTCGATCGAATTCGATTCAAGGTTTTTCCCAAAAAAGATTTTTCAAGTTTACCAATTGACTCCAAATAGGTTCTAGGAGGTCCCCCATAGGCTAAAACAGCAATTCGGCAGGTTTTAGATGGCAAATGGTCGAAGTAAAATTTTTAAAGAAACCATACATGATGCATTTCGATATTCTAATTTTTAATTTTTTTTCAAATTCAAATCAAATTTGGACTATTCCCTAGTCGAAGTACACAAAAAATAGCTCAAAATTCTAATTTTTTGGATTCAAAAATTCACCTTGACCGTTGATAAATCAGCTTCCATTAGTGCTTTAAATTAAATGAAATTCTCTTCACATACTGGCTTTTTATCTTCTAACTACACACACAAACAGTCTCTCTCCTTTTAAAGGTTGATGGAGAATTTAGGAAGTTATAGTTCTATAGCACCCTCAGAGGAGGGGCTTTAAAAAAATAGGGTATTTTGCTCTTGACCTTGCTACCATTAACCATTGCCCTGCCAATATATACACACAGCCAATAATAAATTACAAGCATAATTCTGTCTGTAGTTTAAAGACTGACATTTCACTCACACAGTAGCGTAACTTTTCTTTCACCTTGATTTGACACTACTTTAAAATATATATAGATATCTTTTTTTTCCCTACAAATTTCTAAGATCGTTAACATTTTTAACTGATATTTCATTGATGTCTTTGCTTCTCATCTCAGCTGGGCCTTGGAGAAATGTAAATGCAAAACTGCATATTAAACAAAGCACATCATAATCTTTCAGAATGGCAAGCATTTTTACTACCATTCTACATTTTTTATTTAAAACCATCAAAGTTTCATTTTACATTAAAGAGCCATTATTCTATTCTATTGTATAGCCAGTTGTTACATATTAAATTCCATATGGTTTGATGAGATATCCAGTAACAACGACGATACACCCAGGTGTATAATGGGTGTATACCTATATATGTGCACATAAATGACAAATACCATTTAAAACTGCATGTTTTGTTACACCTAACTCACTTGTTGGCATAAGTCTGTCTCATACAGGTTGAAAAAAAAATTTAATTTCTTTTGTGCAGCTTGCTCGATAAAATTTGACACAATAGCAAATACCTCCCAAAGTAACCTTGTAACCTTGTATATATATATATACATACATACATACAAAGAACCCGCACTCCAATTGTTTGTGAATTAAACTGTTTTTATTGTGTGCATCTGATGCACAGATGCACACAATAAAATCAGTTTGATTCATAAACAATTGGAGTGCGGGTTCTTTGTATGTATGTATGTATATATATATATATATATATATATATATATATATATATATATATATATATTAGTTAATGAAGATGATAACAGTATTATGGTATCATTTCATAGTGTTTTAAGTGTGACTTTTTTGTACATTATGTATAGTTATCACTCCAGTTGTTTTGGAAGAAATACATTTCGCATTTAAACAGTTACAGTATATTACTTTATAAGATTATATTGGTTGAGTCCTGTAGGTAAGAAAATGCTATTAATAGGAGTTTTGGGCTAGAATCAGGGAAAACAGCTTACCTAAGTTTAAATATTCTTTCAGCTAAGAAAATATGCTGTTGCAACAGAAATAAATTGGTCCTAGATAATGCATTTCCCAAGTGCCATGAAATGATTCTGCTAGGAAATATATATATATATATATATATATATATATATATATATATATATATATATATATATATATATATATATATATATATAGTTATGTGTGTGTGTGCATTGTTAAATTCACAACATTTTGTGAACACATGCTTATTGAACTTATTTTTATAACAGTTCATTTGTCAAAGAATTTCACGTGCGCTCATCATTTTAGCACTTTTGTGACTTATAACGATTTCAGTAGGAACTGTTAAGCATAAATAACACTGAGTTTAAATAATTCTTATTTGTACATCATATACTGTAATATATATAAGCTAGCATTACCGTTATGGGTTCAATATGGCTGCAACCTCTAATGGGGTGGATTTGTTTAAAGTAGCAATACAATATATATGCTCTTTTTGGTCCTGAAGATTATCTGATTATAGACTGAAATGTTGACCATTGCATAATAGAATTACGATAATAATTTTTTACTTAATACCTTAGCAGTAACTTGTTTTGAAATACATGTTTTAATAAGTAGAGGGTTTTGTATTCCTGTCTACATGGGAATGCAGCAAGTTTCTACTTTTTTTTTTAAAGAAAAACTCAGTATTTAGTCTTTTTCTCAAACAACTTGAATTATTTAAATGAAAGCCATTATATTTTTTGGTCAATGATTTTATACATGGTGCTACATTTGAAAAGTCTGTCTCAAATGACTATAATTGGGTTAATGATCGTACAAAACTGCATTGTATCCACGAAAGTAGATCAGGCGCGTGCCCTTCAGTTAACTTTTCTGTCTCACTGACTACAGTGCTTAAAATACCTGTAGCCTTTGCAAAAAGAAGCTACTGTAAATCTGAAAAACAGAAAGTAATAACCACGTCGTATAAGATTAGAAGAACTTAAAGTAGTATCCTCCTTAGAGATACAATTCAATTATATAGCAAATTAACAAAATAGCACTATATGTATCATAATGGAAAACAAATACATAGAGATTGTTTTGCAGTAATGTTCAAAGAGGTAAAACCATGCTGTTCATTTAGCTTTGTGAAAATCTATCAAAGGACCTTTCTCAGGATGTCGTGCCCATAGTGGGTAAACACCACGCTCTAAAATGTATCTCTGATGCATACTGAAATTACATTTTAATGATTATTTTAATGGTTATTAGTGCACAGGGGTCTGGAAAAAGCAATGGACGTGCATTTTGATTGCTTCAAAGTACCACTGTAATAGCTTTAATTTTCAAAGAGGGAAAGTAACTAATTTTGCAGAAATTACTGCATTCTGTCTTGACAGGTGTTTCATAATATGTTTTTATATTACATTTTGTAACTGATATTGTACACTCTCAAATTGTTGTCTCCTGTGTACACTAATGATATCAAAACTGTGCTAGATCTGCTGTTAAATATTATGGATTAACTATATTTTACATGTGATGTTAAAAATATATATATATCTTAAACAATGTTTTAGAATTATTCAGTACAAGGACAATGGCAAATTTTTTACTATTGAAAATCTACTGATTACATATTTCTTAAATCACTGAGATGGTACCTACTAAAACATTTGGCTTCTATATTAGATAAGGAAAAATAAATGTCCTTCATTACTCACTTTTTGATCTGCCGTATAGTAGATTGTTCAGATTGTCGCCTACGAATCCACCACATTTGTTCAAACAATTGTAGCTAGAACTATTATTAGTTTAGACTATTTTTATATAAACATGTGAATATTGCAAATCCTGTGTTTACATGAAAAAAATATCATAGTCATTTGAAGTCATAATTTGATTTCTCAACAACCAGTTATATCAAATGTAGTATGTAGAATAATGTACAGTATATTATATAGTACAAGCTCAAGCGTGATAGTGAAGAAGAAAATTAACTTTAAAGGGTCTGTTGTGTTAGGATTATTTTGTGGCAGTGGCAATTATGTGTATATGTCCTGCTAGCATGAAGGTTGCATGCATAGTTTTATAATGTATACATTTCAAGGGTAAGTTTCCTATAATAATTTGAAAACAATTAGTTTAAATTCATAAAATCACAGGAAATTTCCAGGAAATATGATAATAATTTGAAATTCCCCGGTTGTGCATTTTTTATAAAGGAAAAGATGTGTTAATTTTCATATTTTTTAAACAAAATTTTTCTACACAATGGTTAATGAAAAAACTCATTCATTTTTAAGATATGTTAAATAATTCATTTATTTAAAATAGATTTTCTAGCTAGGTGGGCAGATTATGCTGTTTTTGTGAAATTAATTTGATTGAAAACAGAACTATTTGTAAATCAGCATTAGGTACAAATAAAGGTTGCTACTACAAAAGCAGCCCTGGCATTTTTATATAAAATATGGTATTACCCATAAAATGTTATTTTCTTAACGGTTTAATTCAGAAGATAGAAAAAAATCATTATAAAATATGACACTATATAGGTTGTTTCTTTAATATAACAAGTAATAGAGAACAGAATATGAACCAGTGAACCAATAATATTTTTTTTACTGTAAAACAGAAGATATTTGCAAAAATATATAGTACAGGCTATAAGCAAATATAAGTTGTTGTTTATTTTCTTTATTCTGCTTCCTCTGTGATTCTGGTAATACTTCTAGTGATTTTATATCATGTCACACCAGCCAGACCACGCATCTAAAATACCCTTTACGGAATTATTAAACTGATATATCTTTGTAGCAGAGCTATAGTAGCAGAGGAGGTGGATGAAGTGACCAAAAATGGAAATATTGAATGTTCTATGGCAAGATGAAATGTCAAACAGTGTTAGAGACACCTTTATTAAAACAAGGAGGAGTCCTAACTAAAAAATATAATTATCCATGCATATTAATATTTAATCATTTAATAACTCTTCCGTGAGTTAATCTCCTATTATCTCTAGATAAATGTATTGTTTCTCTTTTGGTATACATTGATTTCCTTTGCTTTTGTGAACTGTAATTAGGGGGGTAATTTTGTATTTATTCTTATCTTGATACCCAAGATAAAATCATATTTTATATCCAAATAAGAGAACTTTGCTGAAGAGGAGTGGAAGCGGAGTTTCGGTAAGATATTTCTTAATAAAGGCTTTAATTTGTCTTGGTGTTTTTTTTCTATGTATGTTAACAATTTTTTTTTAAATTTTTTTGATGTTACTGGTCCTTTAAAAAAGGAATTTGCATGTCCCTCAGCGTAAAGAGTTTAGGTGTATGGCAAAGTGCGTTATAATGGCTTCTTAAAACAGCCTTTTTCCCTTGAAGGTTGGTTGCTTTACTTGTCGTCTCAACAATTTACGTTTGACAATATGATTGTTTTACCTTCTTATTGTAAAATGCTTTTGATGTCTTTAGTGAAGAATGGCCTTGATAAGAACGTTTCATTTTATTTCCATTCTTTCTGACAACTTAATATCAATTTCGATATTTATTTATTTAAAAAAAAACATTTTCAAGGTGAAGTTATTTGCTTCATACCAGATTTGAATTCCTTACATATGGCTTCTTAGTTATAGATCAAATGAAATAAAAGTGGTACTAGGAAAGTGGGGAATATATCACTCTTAATATTACATTGCATTGTTTATAACTGGTGAGTGGTAACCAAGCACTATTTCTTCGGGTGACTCAGACATGAATAAATATATTTGTTCAAGATGCTTCAGAAGAAAATTTACAAAATACTCCAAAAATCCAATTTGAAGCATAGATGTTTTAGGTTGGAATGCTTAATTTTTTTTCTTCCATGCGATATTCCTTCATTGAACAAAGATCTTAGGCGATGTGTCAGTCAATATATGTCCCAAACTATTAAGTGAAAGAAACTTGCATAAAACTGCTACATATAGAACATTGTAAAACTGTATTTTTAGAATAATGAACACAAATATATGACACTTTTGATAAAGTCAATGGAATTCTAAGTCAAAATCAGATTTATTCTGAATAATATTTTTTCCCAGTAACTTTCTTATTTCAGCAAAGTACACAAACTTTTCTAGGCACACTGAGTGCTTGCCCCGTGAAACTTATATTCATATTTTAAAAGCCTGAGGCAAAAAAAAAGAGAAAGTATCTTTCCTAAGGTAATAAATAGCTGACAAGGGAATCAAACCTAGCTTCCTTGCTTCTGAATGCCCTACTTGGTTTAACTTTGCATAATGTCAGTATATAGCAATGTAAAGTTTTATTTTTATTTAGTTCCAATCGTTTGTTAGATATAGAATGCACAGTAATGTGGACCTAATGTTTACCTACTGTAGACTACTAACATAATGGGGGTCATTTATCAAAGTCCGATTTTGTCTGGTCGGACTTTTGAAGGGGTGAAACACAATTTTTTCGACAAATAAAAAAAAAACTCACATGGTGTTAAAAGTCCAAATAAAGAAGTACTCCAACTACGACCTGCCGAGTTCATGTAGAAGTCAGTGGAAGATGTCTCATTGATCTGCTGGTTTGAGCTGGTTTTCGTTCAATAATCCAAAGATTTTGTGGTTTTCAGGCATCAAATCTAAAAATGTCGGAGCTTTTAATCGTCCAATTCGAACAAGTCGCTGTTATTTGCGACAAATCCAAAAACAATTTGTATGATTCCGATTTTGTCACGATTTTTCACAATTATTAGATGCAAATACAGGTATGGAACCTGTTATCCAGAATGCTCGGGATCTGGGGTTTTCTGGATAACAGATCTTTCTGTAATATGGATCTTCTATATTTTAAGTTTACTAGAAACTCATTTAAACATTAAAGGGGACTCGTCATCCTAAGAAATACTTCCTAATCCTATTTTACAAAAGTCAAACAAAATAAACTTCACTTACACAATATAAATTATTTCAATCTTGTTTCTTTTAGTTTAGAAATATACAATCACAGCAAGCAGGCAGGCAGGTGCCACTTTGTGGACAATGTTACTAAGGCAAACTTTGCATCATGTCAAAATCTTGTTTATGCACCAGAATGGGGGATGTGATGCTCATGCCCATGCGCTGGCTACATAATTAAATGGTGAGGAGGTAGGGGGGAATGTCTATGCCTAAGGCATCAGCGTGGGTGTGCCAATGAGTGCGTATGCATGCTCACGTTGACTAGTGGGGGTTGGAGTTTGCCGGCGAGTGGTGAGAGAGGGATCCGGCAGAAGTGGGGGACAAGGCCCTGCACTATGAGTAGATAACAAAAGAGATACATGCCAGTGCCCTAGTTGTATTGTGCCCTAGACTTGTGCATCTTGCATACCCCTAGTTCTGGCTCTGGATGCCAATTTTCTGCCTACTTCCTACTTCCTTGCAATACAGTTGTTAGAGCCAGGGGGCCAAGCATATGCTTCCATATATGAAAACAGCACATTTTTGTTTAGCCTGTGACTGAGTGATCAAATCATTGTCAGATGATGGCACGGCATACCAAGGATTTCATAACACATCCAAGCAAAAAGAAATAGAAAACCTGATTGAATTTCAGGAATCCATTGCACATCACTGTGTGCTTGGTATATGGAACAAACCAATTTAAACATGTCTAAACTTATAAATCACTTTCCCCAATTGTGTGAATAAAGGTTGTTTATTATCAGACTTCACTCTTTTCCAGCTTGAACATTTAACCCAGATATTTTAGTAATAGTAGGTGTATATTGAAAAATAAAATAAATATAAATATTGTCACTTGTAATGACTGAAACATTTATATTAACAAGGGAATTAGCTGGCTGAAGTCTAGTTAAGTTTGGAAACCCGCTGGGGTCAGTTCTGCACCATGGGGATTTATTTTCCATTATAACAATTTGTCTTGTAATATCCAAAAGGCAAAAAAAAAAAAAAACAGTTAATAAATGTAAGAGAAAAAAAAGATTTCAAGAATGACTGGCATGTCTGAACTTGTTTTTTTTGGTTACATTTACTGTATCGTTGACATGTGATGTATTTCACAGCATGAGATGCAAAAAAGGGGTTAAGATATTTATTTTGAGGACACACTGTCTTGAAAGTATAAAAAGGATTAGCGCCATTACATTTAAAAAGGATTTGTGCTCATTGCAATGCACTGCATTATGTATCAAATTTAGTTGTTCTGGATATCTGGGCTTTGGCTGCAATCCAAACAAGATTATAAAGCAGAACTAGGAACTGGTTAAGATATCTGTGTGCTGCATTCTTTGCTGTTGACAAAGCAGGTTGCGGGATGAAGTGGCTTAGCGTTTCCGAATGACATGGGCCAACGCAGAATTCTCTGGGAACTCTATGCGACTGTAACTGAGCACTTTTATAACTCAGAGAAACAAATACAATGCACAGATGTGAGGTCTGGAGTGAAGGGCCACTAGAACTGCTAGCGACACAGTATATAAAAGCAGATTAATCAGTGCAGTCCACTAGTCATGATTTATTACCTTTACAGCATGCAAAGGTCTCTAACTTTTATAAGTATTACAACCATATGTTCAATAAAACACCCTTGGCATAAAATCACAGCCAATTTAAGGGCAGACACTGTTTATTTCTCTACTGTGTTTTTCACAATAGGAAGCACAAGAAACTGCATTCAGTAAATCATATGATGGAGGAATTATATTTGAAATAGAATCATATATTTTCATGTAGCAAATCTGAATCTATTTTTTTATAATAGGATATGTAAGTAAATGTAATAATAAATTGGATGCATGAACTATATTTTATGGAGACATCATTTTTTCTGTTAACTTTTACATGTTCTTGACTGCCCTGACAACCACAGAAACAGTTCCTAATTTAAGGCTTATGGCCAGTAGTATAACTAGTGTGAGCCGGGCCCACCCCCTGCAAAAAAACTTATTTGGAGGGGACTAGCGGACAACAATCCCTACATGTCCCCCACTCACCCTCTCCCCCTGCTCTAGAATATATCCATATGGTTTATTTCGATGTGCACTGAAAAAAGCCACTATTAGTAATTGGAATGTCAACTCTTCTAGTGCAGAGAGCGGAATTGGGTGTTCTGTGTTAGCAATGTGGCCCCTCTTGGTCTGTACAAACTGCAGGTGGGAGAAAGCAGATGATCTGGTTTGTGTACCCATAGTCTTAGTGATATATCACTTCTAGCACTTCTGCCCTAGGAGATAGTAAATGTACCCCATTTACTCTTTATTTCTGTTATAACAACCAGTTTCAAGTAACAAATTCTCTGCCTGGCTTATAAAGTACATATGGGGTGGTGAAACCATACGCTTTGTATGATGAAAGGTGCTAAGAACAGCTTGCACAAAATATGAGCACTATAAGA
Organism: Xenopus laevis; assembly: GCF_017654675.1. Lineage (NCBI taxonomy): Eukaryota > Metazoa > Chordata > Amphibia > Anura > Pipidae > Xenopus > Xenopus laevis. Next base: position 72,455,754 of record NC_054380.1, on the reverse strand, counting down.
AAATGCATGGGATTTTAGCACTAAAGCACTTGCTTCACTGGTAATTGTAAATGAGGCCTTGTGTCTATTTCGTTTCTGAGTTTCACTTAGAGATTTTGTATGAAAATGAGAAATATCAAACATTTCAGGTATTCAACCCAATGGGAAGAGTCTGTCTCTAGATCAAAACATGACAATTATCTCTTGTTACTTGTCAAGCAGGCTACCACTTTTGCAGGCTTGTTCAACATTCTTAAATTGGTGGTTCACCTTTAAATTAACTTTTAGGGGCTGATTCACTAAGGGTCGAATATTGAGGGTTAATTAACCCTCGATATTCGACTAGGAACTAAAATCGAAGGATTTAGCGCAGATAGTACGATCGAAGGATTATTCCTTCGATCGAACGATTAAATCCTTAGAATCGAACAATTCTAAGGATTTAAATCCAACGATCGAAGGAATATCCTTCGATCAAAAAAAGTTAGCCAAGCCTATGGGGACCTTCCCCATAGGCTAACATTGACTTTGGTAGCTTTTAGATGCCGAACTAGGGGGTCGAAGTTTTTTTTAAAGAGACAGTACTTCGACTATCGAATGGTCGAATAGTCGAACGATTTTTACTTCGAATCTTTCGATTCGTAGTCGTAGTTGTAGTCGAAGGTTGACGTAGCCCATTTGATGGTCGAAGTAGCCCAAAAAAAACTTCGAAATTCGAAATTTTTTTACTTCGAATCCTTCACTCGAAGTTAATGAATCGGCCCCTTAGTGTGACGTAGAGAGTGATATTCCCGAGACAATTTGCAATTGGTTTTCATAATTTATAATTTGTGGTTTTTGAGTTATTTAGCTTTTTATTCAGCAGCTCTCCAGTTTGCAATTCCAGCAATCTGGTTGCTAGGGTACAAATTACCCTAGCAACCATGCATTGATTTGACTGGAGAGACTGGAATATGAATAGGAGAGGCCTGAATAGAAAGATGAGTATTAAAAGTAGCAATAGCAATAAATGTATAACCTTACAGTGCATTTGTTTTTTTAGATGAGGTCAGTGATCCCCATTTGAAAGGTGGAAAGAGTTAGAAGAAGAAGAAGGCAAATAATTGAAAAACTGTTAAAAATAAATTATGAAGACCAATTGAAAAGTTGATTAGAATTGCGAATGCTACAACATACTAAAAGTTAACTTAAAGATGAATCACTCCTTTAACAGTTTACATATGAACTGAGCTGGACTACCCTTCTATTTATCTGTATATTTTAACAATTCTTTCTTCTAGCAGTAATGTGAACATTTGTAATTTGTGAAACCCTATTTTCTGGCTTTAAGAATCCACATTATCACGTTGCACCCATTACATCATTATCTTTATTATATATTCTATAAAATGACTAAAGTTTACAGATGAACTGAAGTGGATTAATGTACATGGGAATAAACACATTTCCGCTCGGATTGCTGTCAGGTTCTGAAAGATCTAAAAGAACCTCTGCTTCATCTGTATAAAAGAGTCAAAATGTTATTGGCAAGGGGACTCCTCAATTGACCATACGCTTTCAGCCATCTCATTGAACCCCATTGTTACATACCTTAATGAAACACCAGGAGCCAGAAATGGGGTAAAATTGTCACAGGATTTATTCACATTTTATCTAATAAATAGGACATTGCTAGCCTCACCCAAAGGACAATATTCTAAAGCCAGAATTCCATAAGAGATCACTACTATGCTCTGCCATTCCTCACGTGAGATCAGCACTATGTCATTATATCCACCACTGAGTATTAGGCTACCTCTACCTACAGAGATTATGCCCCCCAAATTTGCTACCAGCAAGAGCAGCATCTCCCATCATGAGAGAATTTCAGCAGTCCTGCTGGTAGCCCTGAATCTGCAGTGTCTTGATGATAGGAAATCCAAGCGGGCTGTCACCTAGCACAAGCAGTAGTAGCATCTGCATCAATCAACCCACTGTGCAGTCACAGGAGAGAACCTCATTTCTCCCTCTTCTAAATTTACCTGTGCAGTACTCTGGCAAGGTCCTTCCACTACTGTGACAAATAAAACTTAAATACATTATCATATATCCACTGTTTTGATCAAGAGGAAGGCAAAAACCCCAGCCTGAAGTCAGTGCCAATTATGCCTCAATAGGGAATAAATTCCTTCCTGATCCCAATGGCGATTGCAAACATTCCCTGGATCAAGCATTTGACATTTGTTTAACATACATAATACTGCAGTGCAGACTCTTCATGTTTATACTGTATAACAGTAATGAAACCACAATATAACAGTGCATGCAGAAAAACCCATTCAGTTATTAATAGATAATATGAGATGACCTGCTCAGAAGATAAGGAAGTGAACTGCTTCTTCCCCTGACATCACATCCCTCTCTTTATCCAACCCCAGGCCCAGTGACCTCCTGCCTTAACTCATTCCTTCTCACCCAATCATAGCTACATCTGAGTCTGCCGATCACTAAACATAAAGCAATGTAATCTGGCTGCTGGTCATTCGGATCCCTTGTCATGCAGCCCCTGTGTTTATAGCTCCAGGGATTTCCTTACTCATACACAAAAAACTAGGACTGTGTACACTATATTGCATTTTAATTGTGCAATATAGTGCCAGATGGTATTCATCCCAGGGTACTAAGCGAGTTTAGAAGTCATCCAGTTTTGAGCAGTTGCATTCCATTGGTTTCCTATGGGCTAAAATCTTACAAGTGTGCTGAACTGGCTTGTAAAGTCAAAGCTCATTTTAAAGCAAAGTCTATAGGGAGTTCATGTAAACCAGTAAAATCTGTGCCTCTTCATTCATGAAATAACCAGAACAAAATATTCCAAAATCTCAAGCACTTTTTCAGATATAACAATTATTACTGCTTGGGAAAAAAATATGATTAATGGAAAATTTGCCAATAATATTTCCCCATTCAAGTGAATTGGAAGTGTTTGCCAACCCTCTCTGGGACAAGTTCACATGTCTGGCATGTCCCTTAATCATCAGTTATTGAAATAAAGAAGGTAAAGATTGATATGGAATCGTAGTACAATCGTGTGTGTGATTAAAATAACATCTGGTTCTTCAGAGACCCAATAACAATTTACTGTATATAAAACACATACATATAGACTTCATTGCTTCTGCTGAGAGCACTGAATACCTTTTCAGTAAATAACAACCTCCAGACATTACTGTAACGTTCCTGTGTGCGAGCTTCAGGGTATTGCCTCTTGCTTTGTATTCTGTTTCCTGAGAAATATACTCCTTGAACTCTGTTGAGCCCTTTGATGTATTTATCTCTTTCATTTTCCTTCTTTGATTATACTTATATTACATTCATCTTTAAAATGTGCTGTTTCATTAGCTGTTATAGCTTATAATTGTCTTAAATTAAATTATATATTTTGGAAACATGGTATCCAGAATGGATTAGAGATCTGTAAAGTGTTATTATGGCATCTTTGTGCAGTTATGAGATCAGTTATCATCTAACTCGTTATCCAGAAAGCTCCAAATTATGGAAAGGCCATCTCCCATAGACTCCATTATAATAAAACAATCAACCTTTTGCTTTTTCTCTGTAATAATAAAACAGTACCTTGTATTTGATCTATACTAAGATATAATTTTCCTTATTGGAAGCAATGATTTAATGTTTAAATGATTTTCTAGTATAAAGAGCCAAATTACAGAAATATCCATTATCCAGAAAATCCCAGGTCCCCATTAATCTGGATAACAGGTCCCATAACTGTACTTCAAATGCCTCTTCCTGCATGCTGAAGTCTTATCTATTGCTACTTGATTTGTTCATGTCAAATCAAAATACCCAGATCAATTTCCTGTTGGTTTTTTAAAAGGGCCTCTATAAAATACATATTGTTATATAACATAAATAACAATATTATGCACTACTTTGCATGTTTAAAATTAAAATGCATTTGCATTATTTAATTATTATTCAGTAATCTAATTTAAGTCCTGAAACAGTGTGTACACTACAGTTATCTTAAGATGTTATTAAAGATACATGTTGAAGTAATGCTGAATGGAACTTTTATATTAAGGGATCATTTTAATTGTAAAAATTTGCTATTATTTGCAACCCCTGCCAAGAAGCTTCTGTTTGTTGTCATCAAGCTCATTGAACTGAATTGGTGTAATTACATTGCTATAATAGTGGTGAATTTATTAAATAAAAGGACACTTCAGGCAAATTGATTTATTAATCAGATTGCACTATTGCTGAGGTCACAGTGGCAGAAAGACAAATGAAAAGTTGTGTTTATATTGTTTTATAAAGATAAGTCAACTGAGTAATGGAGTATTTCACTTGTTTATTTATAAGATGAATATTGTGGAGAATACTTGTTTACTCTCCTATGTAGTGCTGAAAGCTCAGCTTGAAGGTCAAATATGGGGAGAGTTGAGGTGAACACTTATTTACTGTCCTAAATATTTGCGAATATTTGTTTAATCTAGACTGTGCTGGGCCCCTCTGAAGTCCTTTTGGAAGGGGCCCCGGCATGTACTTCAACCTTATGGTCTTCCATTCTCCCTCTCAGCCGCCCACCCGCCCGCCCATCCTCCCTCTGGGCCACCCTCCCACCCACCCTCCTTCTTGGCTACCCACTTGCCCATCCTCCCTCCCTCTCGGTCATTTGCCCATGCTCCTATCTTACCCTTTGGCCATTCATTCCTCCTCCCTCTCGCCTACCCATCCTGCCCCCCTGTTCCTCAGGCCCCAGCGCGACCGCAGGGCCTGCTTTTCTATAATTACCCACAGTTTTCATGTAATCTCCAGAACGTTGTTGTTAGGTTATGCCAAAGTTTTGAACCTCAAATACACTTTTTGGACCTTAAACATTTATTTACATGTGCATCAATCTTTAGCAGGGGCATAGTACCAGGGGCTTGGGTGGAAATGTCATATACTGCTATTACTGCTATTACTTACTGTTTTTAGGCAAACCGTCCAGTGGTCTTCTCAATCTCTGATGATTGCTATAGATCAAATTTAGTAAATGAGAATACTGGGACCAGAGAAAACCCAAATGGCATGTTGACTAGAGAGGTGAGCAATCAGTAAGTTAGAAGAATCTGACAGATGGCACACATTGAGACATAAGGAGCATCACTACTATTCGTTAACTTATGTAACTTGCTATTACATGTCTGCATTCCTGAGTCCTGCTTGACCCATTACCCCAGGGGTCCTGGAGCCCAATTTATTGACTGACAGTTTAAAATTTCAAAGTCAAAAAATCTAAAGTAGCTTCATAAGCAGAATACTTTATCAGCAGCTATTAAACTATGACCCAGAACAAATTTAAAATCAAATAAACCCCTTGGTGTGGATGTTTATTTGATATTTAAATGTTTAAAATTTTTCATTTCTTCTAAAGTTAAAATAAAGTTGCAATTGCAAATCTCCCCAAGTGACATTCATCTTAAAATTGTCTCTAATCTTTCTTTTACTAATTAACTTCCTTGCTGACCAGAATACTTGAGTCTCATATGTATCTGTCTAGCTGACCATTTTAATCTGACAAGACCATTTTAATGAATTTACTTTTCTATTTTAAGTTTCTTACAAATGTTGGAGAGCTCTGATGATTATTTTGCAGATAGACCACTGACTTCATAAACCAGAGAAGACATTTATATTGGAAGGAACAAAGACAGATCAACTTTATAATAATTTGTATAACCTGAAGCGGTTAAACCTTTTCAAACGGTTAAGGGGAAATTTGCCATTGACTTTTACATGAGGTTTTAGATGGAATAAATTTCGAATTTGGACTTGAAACAGATTTGGGGCATAATAAATCGCGAAAAAAAATCACTTCTTTTTTTACATCGTCTTTTCTGGGTTTTTTGCATCAAAACGGGCGCCACAAAAAAATAGCGCCTTAAATTAAAAAAATAAATAACCCCCAGATGTATTTTAGAAGCTTAGCTGGGTCATTGCACTGATTAAAGCTCAGCTAGAAACTGGTTTTACACTTTGCAGGGTTCATGTATTAAATTATAATATGTTTATGAGAACCACTGATACTAACAGTTAACTATGATAATTTAAATATTGAACAAAAGTATCCTCAAGAAAAATTCCCATTAGTTGTAATATTAAGTCTACCAGAAATCTATATAACCTATTTACTATTTGGCACTCCATCTAATAGTTGTGACAGCAGGCTCTGGATATTAGGTTCTTTGATCAATTCTGTAACATGATATTGTTACTCTTCACCCCATATTTCCTAGCGCTCATTTAGAACAGTACACTCTCCCTGTAGTTAGGAGAACATGGGGATTGGAAAGCATAAAGTTCAATATTTGTGTTCTCTACGAAGTGGAGAGAAAAATTGCATGGCTTGTGGCCCCACAGTGGCAATTACAACAGTGAGTTGTGAACAGAAATAAAACAAATAAACAATGATAATGCATTAGCAAATTTTCCATCCTCCCCAAAACTTCAAATAAGATAAAAAATATATTTATGACTTTAGTGTCTCTTTAAGTACTGTTAGAACATTTGCTTAAGAGGACTGGGCTTTGCACCAGATGTAAGGTGGCTGGTGTTATGTACAGTATAAAATGTGTGCAAAGTTTACTTCTAGTAGTAAATTGCATACATCTGTGAGACAAGGGGTGGTACATGTGTAGAACATAGCTGAACATTAAAATGCCCTTATATTCTATCATGAAACTGGAGCAACATCTAACTCCTGTATGGTTCTAAATTCAAAGGTCTCCCCATTCTTACTTCCTGGTCATGGTAGTACTTTTAAAAATCTTAAAATTTAGTTTATTATAAATATACCTTTCTATTTAAAATTATTCAATTGCAATTTCTCAAAAGTTGTAGCATTTTATCTCTCCACATACTCCTGAATTTAATAATTAAATAAAAATGTATGTAACCCAGAATACATAGATAACTTAGCTGGTATGAGCATCAGTTATATTGAGGCCTTCTTTCTCAGCTGAGCCATTGCAATGTTGTGTGGAGAAAGGAGTAGTGTGGTAGTGCTGCACAAATCTGATATATAGGATGATATAATGATATATAGGATGTCAAAAGTTCTTAAACAGCAAAGAGGTTTATTTTGCATACACAGGTTAGTAGTACTTGTACTCACACAGTACATGGTAATTAATGAGGTAGATGGGTATATTCAAATACACATGTAACCTATTTCCTGTTCGCTTTATTCACTTTCTCTACCAACAACTTTATACTTCACAGTTTAACTTAGGACTCACTCCTACCTAGTGGTTATACTAAATATAAATTAACCATTAACTTAACAATTCATATTTTGCCTCCTTACACTCCTCCCTTTTGAAAACCAGATACATCCTCATGTCTGCCAATCACTTCATATCATATCAGGTTGTCACCATACATTAACGCTTGTACTGTACCTTTAAGACATTTCTTCTCCTATTCTTCTGTAACACTATAGTAAACGGAGTGGCCCCTTTCTTTCACTATCAGCTTTACTCCAATAGTTGGCATCGGATGAGACTTTAATTCCCAGGGATAGGCCCTCACAGTGGTGTGGAGGAAGAGTATTGTACAACTGTAATTGAGTTCTGTGCACAATAATTGGGCGCCAGTGGTTCTTAAGGCTTAACCAGAGAATGTATTTATTCAACAGAATAAGCCACCTAAGAGTTCACATAAAGATGAGCAGGAATAAAGAGCAACAGTGAATAGCCATATGCTCACATTTACCAATGGTCAGTGTTAGTCTCATAAAGGGAAGATAACATACACAGCATTAATGAAGGTATACCCAGCTTTCAGCCTTTACCCTAAGTGGAACCTACACTTAGTCCCTACTCTGGTCAATTAGTACCCGGGATCTTAATTTCACTCACTCCCCTCAGCTCGGCAGCCTCAGGCTGCTCAGCTAAATAGCCATCTATCTGTCAGTCCTAGAGTGACCTATTACAGTGAGTAGCCTATCCTTACTAGACTCAGGTAAGGGGATAAACAAAATGGTCCTGAGCACATGGCTGCTCAGGCTTACATAGTATAGCACAGTGCCATCTATTGAACACTTGTTGAACTACAGGTGGCATAGCTGATGGCAGGATCAGGAGACAGCTCACCCTCCTAACTGTGTTTTAGGACCCCCTTTGGGAGTCTATGCCACCAGGGGACTGCCTGTTAAATAAAATGGGTGGCTAATTTACCAGTCCCCTACACTATTATAACACATCACTAACACATCAGCATTGTTCACAAAATCTTCAGCAGTCTCTCCCAAGACCTGCCATGGCACAATGGCTGCTACAATAGAATATCATGTTATAACATCCTAATACTATAACTAAAACTTTGCACTCGCTTTAAACAAAACATTCAACAATTTTCTGAAATACTTTATACTTTGTTTACCTTTTGGCTATACCATTACCCATACTCATTCTCGTTGAGCATACTCCAATAACCTCCAGAGCACACTTAGTTACCATAAACATTTGCAATATATCCAACACATTATTAACTCTCAACGTATTACACCATATTCAAGGGTGCTGCGCCAATGAGGTAAGTTAAGAAACTCTCCTCAGGTGGCAGTGCCCCTCTAGTTACCAGAGGCAGAAATTGTGCTCTCTGCACTAGCCTCCTGGACCCCTCCACCGATGTTGTGGACCCCCCCTTGACCCCCGCCAGCACATTATGGGGGGGGCAACAGCAGCAGGCTGCCTCAGGCAGCGGAGGGGCCAGGATCACGCCAGACCATATATCTACATGGACATTCGATTCTGAGTGGACAGCTGTTTTTAATGTGTTTCAAGAGTGGGTTAAAAATGACTACAAAGTTCGAAAAGGATGAATCCAGATTTTTTTTTTTAAATGTAAGATTTCTTTTCCTTTGATCACTCAATACATATTTTTCTTGATATTTTCAGTAACCAGGAAACATAATATTTAATTCTAAAGCTTTAAACTACTTTAAATTCCCAAAGAAGCTTTCAGGGCAAGAGTTTCATTAAATTTAGTTTTAATGTCTTTTTACTTGCTAGGTATTGTAATAACCTCTTTTCCTGACCTATAGAAATGAGTGTTCCCATGTAATTTTAAATCTCTCTTCCCCATTTCCGAAGTGATAGACAGGCTGTGACACTGTCTTTATTTCTCAATATTCAACCTCTGGTGAGACACCGCAAAATTAAACAGTGCTATGGATTAATGTTTGGGATATTGCTAGTGACAGGGATCCTTGAGCCTAGATACAAGGCAGCAAGGCAAATTAATAAGGGAAATTGACAGTCATTTATATATGCCAGAATCATCAGCCATCTGAGTAGAACCGCCAGAAAAAAGGTCACAGCTCTGCCACCAAGAAAACCAGAAGCCTGGCTAAAAAAAAACAATTCATTTTCAAATATCATAAAGGCGTCTTAATCCGTTCCAAGGCAGTTGGATGCTTTTTCGGCATACGGGATGTTAAGAAAACCCAACCTGCATAACAGACATCGATTTCACAGGAATACTGATGTTTTGTAGATGGAATTGCAACTACCTGTCAAAACAGGTATAATTTATCTATGGCAGCAACAAGGGGCAAATCAGTTCCTAATCTTTTAAAATATTTTCTTGTAGGAAACAGTTTATGTTTAGTAAAAGAACGCTGCAGCGAAAAAAATTATTTGCTCTCACAAGCTAGCAATAATAGTGTCTTTTGGAGGCAAAAACTAAAAAAAATGCCAACCTGAAAATCTAAGACTGGTTAATAGATTTAGGGCCATAGCACATGAAGGGTTTGGATCACTGCTACTTGTGGTAGTAAAAAAAACCAATGCTTTCCCAATATTGCTGCCCCTTCAGTTGAATGTGGAATGTGATGGGGTGGCCCATGGCACTTCCCAATCAACGGAATCTGAAGCAATCTGGGGACAGTAAAGGTGCATTTTTGTATAGTTGTACTCAGTGTCACTGCCTTCTTCTGCCTCCTGTTCTGAATTTTGCATAATTGCCCTTATCGATATAGGGGACCTATAGCTGCAGTCATCCCAGTACTCTCATGCCAAACACTAGAAATGACCAACAAGACTTTTCATTACAATTGTGTCCATTTAATGATTTGCCACAATTGCTTCAGGCACATCTTTCCCCTGGTTATCACAACTACAGTGGAATCATGGATTGTGGCTAAAAAAATTGCAATTCTGCTTGAAATTGCAATTAGACTATTGCACTTGTAACTGTAAAGCTGCCAGGAAAAATTTATTTGGAAAAAGATCCTCCTTCACAATGCACCTATACATTACATTATCTGCAAAACAGGTAAACATACATTAATGCTTTCTAATCATTGCAGATGTATTCAAATGCTCTTGCTATAAGACAACGTCACTAACATTTTTACTTGCTCATTCCACGTTTATTTCACTTTCTAATGATTTTGAGTACATATTCTGATGCTTTAGAAGTAAAAATGTATATTTCCCACTGAGTCTGTCAAAATAAAATTAGATTATGTTCATAAATACAGCTCTTTATTTATAAAATACATTTATTTGGTTTAAATATGTAGAAAGGATTTATCCAGACTTTTCCGGTACCTGTTTATATTTTTTATGACTGCTTATTAATACCTATAATGAATAGGTCATTGCTGATTATGGTACTCACCATTATCTTCAAAGTGATTTTCTATATTCTAGTTTAAGTACACACTCTTCTGCAAGTAGTGCTCCTGATAAAACAACACTACAACAAGGAGTCTCAAAAATCCTATGACACCATGCATTGTAAATAGCAGACCAGAGGAATGCATGTTGATGAATGGTGTCATAGGACACATGGTGTCCTAGGACACATAGGACATTTTGTCTTCCTGAATATTGATTGAGAAAAAAATAAGCCAAGTGTTTAGTATGCTGATACATGTATCAGCATGATAAACACTTGGCTTATTTTTTTCTCAATTAATATTCGGGAAGACAAAATGTCTTCCCTGAATTGCTATTCTGCACAATGATATGAAGCCAATGCATTGAGCAATAGCAAATTCAGCAACACACACACACATGTATAATATTATTTTTAGACATTTGTTAGGTCTATAATTATCAGATCACCTGATATGGAATTCCATCATCCACAAACCTGGTCACCTAATATTTTCCTTTACAGCTGTTGGAGCTTTAGGTGTGTTGTCTTGTATGTGCTATGCACTTCTCCATACTTTTCCATGAATGTAAAAGTGTGCTACACACAAGCATGTGCCTAGAAATCCATGGGTCCCTGTGCAACATTTGGTGCATCATTACTCCTTATTACTGTAACCCTAATTTGGTTACTGTCTCTTTAAATAACAATTAACCCATGGCAATCCAGGGCCCTGCGTCCCTTTTGCATATGAATAGTACTGGGAACTGGGATTTACAGTGCAGTGCCTCCACCTAGGGAACACTGAGGAGTACACCTCAGGTGATTTCCACTAGGAAAAATAAAACACACACAGTTTGCAATAAAACAATTATAAACTTTATATAAGACTGCATTCAGTAACTGTAAATGCAAATTACAAAATATAGCTTTTACTCTGGGGAACCTATGTGGACTTTCAAACCCTGGCACAGTCTCTCAATGCCACAGTCCCACAACGGGTGGATAAATGTAGAATAACTCCGGTCAGTTCAATGTCCCTTTCCCAAGAGCTCTTACGTCCCCAGGTAGTGCTCTCCCTGATGCTCAAATTCTTTCTCCAGCAGAGCAAAATGCAGCCTTTCCTTCTCCTTCTTTCTGGAAACTCATTTCAAGCAGCAGTGTCACTCTCCACAGATCTGATTCACTCTGGCTGCTGCAGCAGGGATTCCCTTTATAAGCTCTGTGGGAAACCCTGTACATTTGACTCCAAAGTCAGGCACTCCCCCTCTCCCAAGGATGCACTGGGGTGCCCAGACAATTGGATGGCTTTCCAGCCTGTAAATGGGCTGGATGATGTCACAGACATAAAAACAGGGGAAGGATTTGTCTGATCCTTTACATTACCATCAGTTACACCTGTCCCCACTGATCAACAGATTTAATCCCACTCATACACTTGTATCTCCCTTCCATATATGTTAGAATGAATTCTCCTTTTTTTTTATTTATGCCATTGTTACCTCTAAATTCTTTCAAACCTCTATAGCTACACTCATGTTTAGATATAGCCATTATCCAAGTAGTATGGAATAACACATAGCTTTAGGTGCAGATTAAAATATGGATTTTAAATGAGTACAAATTGCACATTAACTAACCAGCCAATATTCCAAAATTTGTGTTGTCATCTGAATAGAAAAGTAGGATCCAAATATACTTGAGGTTGAAAAGTAGGTCAAATATATATGAGAAAATTATAAAATTAAGTATAATTGGAAGAATGCCATTATCATATTGTGATGAGTTAGTTTGTCTCCCTATTGTAATGAAGACTTAAAGGATTATATATTTTCAAAGTATTTTACTGGAAGAAATGTGGGCATTGTGCATCCTTACTGTATAATCACTAAAAGTTTAAAAAGTTTAAATGGTGTAAATTACTTTTTATTAGAGAATGGTTTGGGATTTATTGGTTTATTTACTTTGTGAAAGACAGCATCTGTGGAACAGCATTAATTCAGAGAAGGTTGGTTATTGAAACAGTTTTTGTTAGACGTGACATCTCCGACCCTCTTTATCCTGCAAAAAAGAACTGCACTATTTCAGAACCAGGTTGTGGATGATAAAGTGACAGAATGCCAGCTGAGATTTATACTAGGTCATATAAGGTTGTATTGACCTTGAGTATCAGCATGATCTTTAGGATCGTTGGGATTTACCTAAATGTTGAGTCCAGTAGCTTTCTATAAATATAAATTTTGTGTTTTGTACAGAATGTCTACAGGGTTGTATCAAAAGATATCCCCATTAAAGTAGGCATAGATATATTGTTTATACACATTCTATGGTTTAACAGAACATAATCTGTGCATTTACTGTTATCATTTTCTTTTTTCTGCAACTAACTGGCATAATATATATCAAGCTATTCCTTGTTATATCTGGTATTAAGTACGGATACTAGATGTTAAGATGTTAGTATTTTGGTTTAATATTCCTCATTAAAACTGCATGTTTTTAACTATAAAAATTCCAATAGCAAGCCTTGAACTTTTATCCGGAAACTCTATATATATATATATATATATATATATATATATATATATATATATATATATATATATATATATATATATATATATATATATATATATATATAAATATTAACAAGGACTCGCACACCTTGTGCAGGTCCTTGTTAATGTTTTTATATGCTTATTGACCCTGCACCCACATCTTGAAAAATTACAGATCAGAGTGCAGTTGCTGAACATTGATTCGATATATATATATACAGGTATATATATATATATATACAGTATATATATATATATATATATATATATATATATATATATATATATATATATAAATAAATATATATATATATATATATATATATATATATATATATATATATCCTTCCAAGTGAGTATCCGCACTCCAAGGCAAATGATTCCAGCAAAGGGAGGGGTGCACGGTAATTATGTATACGCCAATTATTCAGAGACCAGCACTCCCTGTAGTAAAAGCCAATTTCTTTATTGTGTCTGTGGGCACAGACACAATAAAGAAATTGGCTTTTACTACAGGGAGTGCTGGTCTCTGAATAATTGGTATATATATATATATATATATATATATATATATATATATATATATATACATATATATATATATATATATATAATCATTGGATAAGGACCCGCACTCCAATGTTTCGTGAAAAAAAGGTTTTTATTTCAACTTGTGCATCCAATGTTTCGGCCCATGTCTGGGCCTTTATCATCCTTGATAAAGGCCCAGACATGGGCCGAAACATTGGATGCACAATTTGAAATAAAAACCTTTTTTTCACGAAACATTGGAGTGCAGGTCCTTATCCAATGATTGTATGCTGAAGCTTTGACCCAGCACCCACAGTATCTCCAAGACTGGATCAGAGTGCGAGCGTTTGTCTATGTATATATATATATATATATATATATATATATATATATATATATATATATATATATATATATATATATATATATATATATATATATCTATATATATATATATATACACATCATAAATCAACATTCAGACAAAACTAATATTCTCCAAAAATACGAATGCCAAGTAATTTATTAAAACAGCCTAACATAAAAGCACAAACAAATCTAAATGCAAAACTAATCCAAAGACTAATATAAAAACTAATTTTTTTTGTGCAAATTCTAACAAATCCCCCAAAAAATCTCTAAATGCTTGAGTTAAAGAAAGATTTTACAATTTGAAAGGGACAAATACCACTGACTTTTACATGAACTCAACAGGTTTACATTGCAAGTTTTATAATAGAGTTTTTCAGAGCTTTTTTCATTTAATAAATTACCGTATATACTCGAGTATAAGCCGACCCGAATATAAGCCGAGGTACCTAATTTTACCTACGAAAACTGGGAAAACTTATTGACTCTAGTATAAGCCTAGACACAACTACAGCCCTGTCTCCCAGCAGCACACATTCTGCCAAAGTGACCCCCCCCCAGCGATCAACCGGACTTCTTTGCAAAGTTGATGGTGACAGAGAATTGCCAAACGGATTACTGTGTGCATTGTCCCACTGTCCCACTACCATGTGCAGAGGGTTCTGTTTGATATTGCCATCACTGTTAATCTTTCGTATAACCAACAGAGGGCGCTGTGTGATATTGCAGTCACTGTTATTCTTTCATATAACCAACAGAGGGCGCTGTGTGATATTGCAGTCACTGTTAATCTTTCATATAACCAACAGAGGGCACTGTGTGATATTGCAGTCACTGTCATTCTTTCATATAACCAACAGATGGCGCTGTGTGATATTGCAGTCACTGTTATTCTTTCATATAACCAACAGAGGGCGCACTGTTATTCTTTCATATAACCAACAGAGGGTGCTGTGTGATATTGCAGTCACTGTTATTCTTTAATATAACCAACAGAGGGCGCACTGTTATTCTTTCATACAACCAACAGATGGCGCTGTGTGATATTGCAGTCACTGTTATTCTTTCATATAACCAACAGATGGCGCTGTGTGATATTGCAGTCACTGTTATTCTTTCATATAACCAACAGAGGGCGCTGTGTGATATTGCAGTCACTGTTAATCTTTCATATAACCAACAGAGGGCACTGTGTGATATTGCAGTCACTGTCATTCTTTCATATAACCAACAGATGGCGCTGTGTGATATTGCAGTCACTGTTATTCTTTCATATAACCAACAGAGGGCGCACTGTTATTCTTTCATATAACCAACAGAGGGTGCTGTGTGATATTGCAGTCACTGTTATTCTTTAATATAACCAACAGAGGGCGCACTGTTATTCTTTCATACAACCAACAGATGGCGCTGTGTGATATTGCAGTCACTGTTAATCTTTCATATAACCAACAGAGGGCGCACTGTTATTCTTTCATACAACCAACAGATGGCGCTGTGTGATAATGCAGTCACTGTTATTCTTTCATATAACCAACAGATGGCGCTGTGTGATATTGCAGTCACTGTTATTCTTTCATATAACCAACAGAGGGCATTGTGGGATATTGCAGTCTCTCCCCAAGTGTACTGTTGGTATAGGAATGATTAAAAGTGACTGCAATCTCAGCTACAAGGGTCGGGTACCGCTGACCCGAGTATAAGCCGAGGTAGACTTTTTCAGCACATTTTGGATGCTGAAAAACTCGGTATATACGGTACAGATTTTTCTTGGTTTGGGGTAATTAATATCCACAATGTTTTACCACTAAAAAATACAATTCATGCAAAGAAGCGATATACAAACATTAGTAAATCGGTCCACTAATATTATTACAATTATATTTAAAGGAGAACTAAACCCTAAAACCCATCCACCTCCCTCCACTGCCCGCTCCACTGCCTTACTCCAAGCTCCCTCCCTGCAGCATGTAAACTTCTCAGAAGTCTCCTTGTATAATGACCTGCTATAAATCTGCAGCAGAGTTCAAATGTGCCATCTTCTGTCTGTTTCTGATCCTCTTTTGTGAAAGCGGCGACACAGATCTTAGCGGAGCATGCACAGTTCAATCTATGTCATGAATGAGCTTCAACTGCGCATACTCCTGCAAGATCCATATCTGCAAGATCAGAAGAAGATTAGAAACTTATGGAAGATGACCCCTTTGAACTAACACATTTATAGAAGCTGAGGGTACAGGGAGAGTTCTGAGAAGAATAGATTCTGCAGGGAGAGAGCTGGGGGGAATGTGAAGCGGACAGTGGAGGGAGATGGAGGGGGTAGACTCCTTATGTTACGTTATTTTGTGCATATTGCAGCTTATAATGTATGGTAGGCAAGTAAAGTACTTTTTAAGGTGCTGTTTTTCCATATATTATTTGTATATTTGTTTTAATGCATTAATAAAGGTTGAGTTTATAAAATATACCAAGGCAGTGGGCTCCACTGTAAGGAGTTCTTACTCCTGTTTTTTTTTTTTTTCAAGTGTTTTTTTTAAAACAAAATCTGTTCTATACTTGGAGGCTCCCTCCGATGACGATTTGTTATATTGTACACAATGACTAAAATGCTAGACATAAATTATTTGTTAGTAAAAGGGTGATTCAAAACTATTTTAAATAAAAAATGCCCTTAGCACAGCTGAACATGTGACTTTGTGATGTTATGGAACATTGTGATGCTTATGTGGTTTTCCTGCTGAAGTGATCTTCAGTTTGTGAATCTATGTTCACAAGCACAGAATACAGTTTATTGGAACTATTTTGAAGCCAATTTAACCAAGCACAGACTAGAGTCCTGCGCGGGTCCATTTTTTGGGACCCGTACCCGACCCGCAACCCGCATTCTAACTCGATTGGACCCCCGACCCGACCCGCAAGTACCTTATCTGCAATCCCGGACACGCGACCCGCTGACCATCAAGAATCAGGAAGTGCTGTCATTCTAAACCAGAAGTGACATCATCGGAAGTAGTCGTGATCAGAAAAAAGGCGTAAAACAGGAAGTGCTATCATTGTAAACCGTAAGTGATGTCATCGAAAGTAGATGTGACCAGAAAAAAGGAGTAAATATCGTTATTGAGAAGACCCCGCAATCCCACAGAACCGCCGAAAAAGAAATAAAATACTAAAGGAACTTTTTGAGAACAAGAAGAAACAAAGTTATATAAAGTGAATATTCTTGCATTGAAGTAATTACTGTATATGCTCAAAGTTAAATTAACCCATGAGCAAAATAAGAGTTATGAAAGCCAGCTTAAAGAAAAATAAAAAGGATTCAGCAACTGATGGAAGCTTGGAACTTGATAAAGCAATATGAGCAGATCTTTTTTCCCATCAAAATATATTTTGTATCTTCAAAGATAAATAAAAAAACAAATAAAGTAATAAAATGTTTTCATTTATTTCTACATATGGATGATGTATGGAAGATATGTTACATACAAGGCACATATAATGCATATATATTAAAAGGAGCAGTATACCACCTTTTTAATCATTAGTTCAATTAACAGGGATGGTGGAGGACATACACTTTTTCTTCTGTAAATAAGGAAATCGTTTTTTTTGTCATTTCTGTTTAAATCGTTTAATCTAGTTTTTCCATTAAAACATACAATTTAAATTAAAACTAACAAACCAGCAGTCCTCGGAGAAGCCCTCTGTATAAACTAACCACTCCCACTAGAATTAAGGAAAGTGAAACTTAAATTAATGGGGGGTGGGGGTTACATGGAGAGGAAATGGTAAAGGTGGGAGCCAGTAAGGGGAAATAGTATGGTCAGTAAAAAAAAGGGGAGTAGGGGATGAGGATCAGATAAGCAGCAGAGAGCCTACCTCTCCTTGGGGACCCAACCATGTGGGGAATTATACCATTAAAGGGGACCAGTCACCCCAAAAAATTATTCATAATCCTATTTTATCACATCAGTCAAGCAAACTGAACTTTAATTACACTATATAAATTATTTGAATCTTGTTTCCTTCAGTCTGGGAATTCATCATTATAGCAGCAAGCAGGCAGGAGACATTTTGTGGACACTGTTATTAAGACAAGCCTTGCATCAGCTCAGAATCTTGTTTGTGCACCAGAATGGGGGACCTGGTGTCCATCCCCCATGTCCTGGCTATACAATTAAATGGTGAAGAGAACAGGAGAATGTGGGGAGAGGCGTGACATCTAGGAAGTGCTGAATGGAAAGTGAAAGTAATTGTCTGTCTTGCCTCTATGTCTAAGGCATAGAGGTGGGGCAGACAAAATTTGATTGACAGCTGAGATGTTTAAATGACTTTGAGGGGTTATCTATCAAGCTCTGCATATCCGAACCTCGAATAATTCGTAGTTTTCGGAGTAAAAAATTTTAAAAAAGTTTTTTTTCGAGATTTATTAAATCCGATGGTCTAAAAACTCAGAATCCGAAACCTCGCCATCTAAAAGTTCTCAAGGTCCTGTATAAGTCAATGTGTCAGTGTCTGCGCTGATGTCCGTACTGATATCCGATGATATTGGGGTCTAGATGCGTAATGTATTTAAGTCAAAGTTTATCCTATACACTATATAAATGATTCATTTTGCTGTGTAAGCTTTCTCTTTTGCAAGGGAATTATATTAATTCTTTTGGCCTTATATTATCTGTAATTTTCATGTTTTGTG
This sequence comes from Xenopus laevis, assembly GCF_017654675.1. Lineage (NCBI taxonomy): Eukaryota > Metazoa > Chordata > Amphibia > Anura > Pipidae > Xenopus > Xenopus laevis. The sequence continues at coordinate 72,436,974 of NC_054380.1, read as the reverse complement.
TAACTTGGCAGTAAAGCTACCTTGTCTAGAAGAAATGTGATCTTAAGTGGTTTTATACTGTCTAGGAACTAAACTGTAATTTGGCTGTTTAAATTACTTAATTATTTAACAGACAGTTAAGTATTGGTTTAAGAGTAATGTGTCTCGTATTAGCCCATCAATAACTCAATAAATCAAGAATAATAGGACATTTATAAAGCTATTTCTGCATATATTTCTACAACATTTTTGTAAAGCATTTTCCCTTTCTGTCAGTTTTTTATATGTTCCTTATACTCTTGTCTGCTTGCCCTAGTCATTCTTCACTATTAAAATTGCATGTAAGCTTATAAATCACAAGCCTGTCAGTCTGCTTCTTAAGAACCTACAGGTGTGTTCTGGCACAGTGTCCTTCTGCTCACATCTCATAACTGTAATCTGGTGTGCAGCTTTGCTTTAAACCTTGTAATGAATACAAGTTTTAAATTTAAATCGTTAAGTATTTATCCTTAATCACAAGGATTGCCTCATACATTTTTAGGCATTTTCTAACCTCTGTATATTGGGTTGCTCCTTATCTTAACCATAACAAATGCTGCAGCAGGGGGAATTTAAAGGAGAAGAAAAACTACCAAGGCAGTTTATTGCCAATAGATCAGCCACAATAGTGCAAGCGATATATTTATTATGCAGGAAGCTTTACCATACCTGAGTAAAACGCTCTAGAAGCTCTCTGTTTGTTTAGGATAGCAGCTGCCATATTAGCTTGCTATGACATCACTTCTTGCCTGAGTTTCTCCCTTCTCACTCATGGCTCTGGACTCAGATTATAGCAGGGAGGGGGGAAAGGGAGGGGGAGAGGAGCAAACTGAGCATGCTCAAGGCCTGGCCCTGGAGGTTTAAGCTGAAAACAGGAAGTCTGATACAGAAGTCCATTTGTACACAATAGAAGGAAAGAAATGCTGTGATTCTTTTGCCGGAGGACTCAGAGCAGCATTACTTTGAGGGTTTAATGATATATTTATATAGGCCTTTCTGATAAAGCTTACTTACTTTTAACCTTTCCTTTAAGGGTTAGTTTGTACAGAGGGCTTCTCAGTGGACTGCTGTATAATTTTAAGATATTTGTATGAACTGGGAAATAGGAATGAGACTTATTTTCAAATTCAGTTTATTCCTTTTTAACGTCAATAAATAATAAAAGAAAAAGAAATAGTAGCCAAAGGGACAATTAAAATAATAGGAAAAAAAGCTTGACTCCCATGATGAATGACTAATCTTTTTAAAATCTAATTTAAATATTAGTTACATTATTATTGAATGCGTACAACTACATCTGGATTATAGAATGCCTGCTTGGGTTCATCTGTGGCTACTGCAAACTTTTACCACTTGGCTTTTGTTTATATGTTGTATCTTTAGGTCTATCGCTTTAATCCAACTGGTATGATCCGCTGTCATGTGCAGCGCTGTGTAGCTCCAGTGGCAGGCACCTAAATGCAGCTACATGGATTGGAGATCGTGTGTGTAGCTGCACTCAGGCCGACTCTGTGCCTGCCACAGATAAAGGGGCTTTTTGCAGCCCCTAGTAACCGGCAGGCTGCTGCTTAAAGGGATACTGTCATGGGAAAACGTTTTTTTTTCAAAACGGTTTCAAAAATCAGTTAATAGTGCTACTCCAGTAGAATTCTGCACAGAAATCCATTTCTCAAAAAAGCAAACAGATTTTTTTATATTCAATTTTGAAATCTGACATTGGGGCTAGACATTTTGTCAATTTCCCAGCTGCCCCTGGTCATGTGACTTGTGCCTGCACTTTAGGAGAGAAATGCTTTCTGGCAGGGAGCTGCTATCTGGTTACCTTCCCATTGTTCTTTTGTTTGGCTGCTGGGGGGGAAGGGAGGGGGGTGATATCACTCCAACTTGCAGTACAGCAGTAAAGAGTGATTGAAGTTTATCAGAGCACAAGTCACATGACTTGGGCAGCTGGGAAATTGACAATATGTCTAGCCCCATGTCAGATTTCAAAATTGAATATAAAAAAATCTGTTTGCTCTTTTGAGAAATGGATTTCAGTGCAGAATTCTGCTGGCGCAGCACTATTAACTGATTCATTTTGAAAAATGTTTTTTCCCCATGACAGTATCCCTTTAAACTGTAATTGCATTGCAAATTTTACTTGTGCATTGCCCACTTTTAAGAAGTGCTTGAAGGAGTCGTAATCTTTTGGAGCAAACAGAACAACTTTTTCAGTGAGAAGTTTTATTACATTCACTGCGCACTGGTGCAAACGATACAATTTGCAAACCTTCTTCCACTGTAGGAAGAGGTCGCTAAACAGTTTTCAAAAGCTATATTCGATTCGTGCAAAGGCAAATTTGTTTGCACAAAGTAATAACTTTTCACATTGCGAATTACTGACTCTTATTACATTCCCCCAATAGATAAGTATCAGATCTAAGCTTTTAAAGGGTTGTTTTAATGCAAGCAGGTATATGCATGGGACCTGTTAATTCTCAGGACCTGGGGTTTTCCGGATAAGGGGTCTTTCCAAAATTTTAATCTCCATATCTGAAAACTAGTAAAAAATAATTTAAACATGAATTTAAACCAATAGCATTGTTTTACCTCCAATAAGTATTATTTATATCTTAGTTGGGATTGAGTACAACATACTGGTTTGTTATTACACAGAAAAAGGAAATTATTTTTATACATTTTTTTATTAGATTAAAATGAAGTCTATGGGATATGACCTTCCCATGATTTAAGATTTCTGGTTCTGGGGTTCCCAGCAACCCGGCTTCTCAATCCCCCAAGAGGATCCCCCTGTCCGTTACTCTCCAGGTGGAGGAAGCAGCTGCAGGAGCTAAGAGCAGGGTCCCTAGATTGGGAACCACTATATACCAGGGTGGGTTAGAAGGGAAAAATAAGATCAAAGTATGGGCAAGGTAAGTGTAAGGGAACCACCACATGACAAATACAGTATCCCTGAAGCCTTGTGTAGAAAAACTGGCAACCCAGCTTCTCAGTTGCCACCAGGAGATGGCTGTCTATGCCCAGGGCAGATGGCCGCAGGTGCCCAGGGCAGAGTACCAGGAGCCTTGGGGAAAGAATTCAACAGTCCAGCATCTTGTTCCCATGAGGAAACACCTCTCTTTGGAAGTCAACAAGGGGAGGAACTGGTTTCTGAAGTGCAGGGCAGGGTTCCAAGAGCCTTGGAGAAACAGATGCCTGCAGCCGGCCACTCTGTTCACCGGAGGGAATGCCCTTGTCTAGAAGTTTCCTGTGGGAGGGAGCACCCACATGAGCCCAGAGCAGAGCCCAGGAACCTTGGAGTTTTGAGGCAGGCCAGGGTCTATGCTCCCCACGTGGCACTCCCATGCTATGACTTTCAGGCATGTGTGGGCAGAAGATCAAGGAGCCATCCCCTGCTGGGCAAATAAGTGAATGTTCATCACGTGGGTTCCCCGTACCAGTCTATGGGCTTTGGAGCAGGGGGCCAGCAAATTAGTATGTATTTGCTCACTGCTTTTAGGGCCAACGACTGAGGGGATGCCTTTCTCCAAAAGTCCCCAGGGAGAGGAACTGGACACAGAAGCCAAAGGCAGGTTCCCAGGAGCCTTGCGGAGAGAAGCCGACAGCTCGCTTCTAAGCTACCGCCCAAGGGGGTGTAAACTGCCACAGGAGCTCAGGGCAAGGGTCCCTATATGGGGAACTACCGTATAATTTGACGGGAGGCAAGGCACAGGCAAGGTCTTAATGAGGGACTTACCATACTCCCAGGGCAGGGTCCCAGGAACATTGGGGAGAGAAGCTAACAACCTGGCCTCTTAGTTTCCACCAGGAGACTCCCTTCTACAGAATTTTCTGGGCAGACGAACCAGCGACGGGAGTCCCAGGAACCTTGGGGAGAAAAACTGTGGTACCACAGTTTGGTTAACACCAGAAGATACCACTCAGATTAGCAGTTGTAGTTGCAAGAGCATGGCACAATGCAAGACAGACCAGGATCTACTTCCCCTTGCATGCCCCCCCATGCTACAGCTTTTAGGTATGGTTGGGCAGAAGACCAGGGAGCCCCCCCCGGGAAAATCAGAGAACATTAGTGACAGGCCAGTGACAGGCCAGGCCAATTACGTACTAGATGGGAAACCACCATTTACCTGGGTAGGTTAGAAGGGCAGCCCTGCCTCTCTATTCCTCCGAAGGAATGCCCTTGTCTGGAAGTACCCAGGGGGAAGAACCAGCTGCAAGAGCCCAGGGCAGAGCCCCTAGATGGGGAACCACCATATACCTAGGTGGGTTAGAAGGTCATCCCAGTCTCTTGGCTCCTGTGAGGAAATGCCCTATCTGGAAGTACCCAGGTAGCGGAACCAGCTGCAGGAACCCAGGGCAGGGCTCCTAGATGGGGAAACACCATATGCCTGGGTGGGTTAGAAGGGCAGCACAGCCCCCACGGGGAGGGAATAACCTCAAGAGTCTCAGGAATCTTGGAGAGAGAAACATCACCCCAGCCTTTCAGTTCTCACCCTGGAGAGTCAACAGGAGAAGGAACCAACTGCAGGTCGCAGGAGCCTTGTGGAGAGAAGTGCCCAAGGCAAGGTCACAGCAGCCTTGGGGAGAGAAGCCGTCAGTCCGGCCCCTCGGTTCCTTCGGGGGATGCTCTTCCATCCCTTCATTAGCATAGAAGCCAAATGTACTGTACAATGAGGAGGGTCAAATACATTCCAGCATAAATGTTCAGAATTGTTCCTGTCATTGGGTTTAAAATGTACATTGAGCCACTAACCTTGCTGGGGACATCTAGTGGTGACCTTTTGAGAGCAGCTTTGGTTAACGAAATGATTTACTGTGGAATATTACAACTGGTTGTTACCCTTATGGGATGGCTGACGTTTCATCTGTATAATGCTGCCCTTAATTTAGAACTATCAGTATTGATAGTACCTTGTGGAAATGAGTGATCCCTTTATACATGCTGCCTTCATCTGATGAAAATAGAGGCAAAACTTCAAAAGAAATTATAATGGAAAATATTGCTTTAATTTTTGAATCTGTAATATTATCACCATTCAGTACTCTGCAATCTAAAGTTTTTCTGACAGCATCAAACAACCCTATCATTTATCCATCAGTATTCAAATGATTATACAACAGTATCTCGTAGCAAAATGAGGTAGAAAGAAGGTCTATCAAGTTCAGCGATTTACTGTAACACCATACTGAAAGGTAATACATTGTGATATTAAAAAAAAAACTCTATTGAGATTCACTGTTCTGCTTGTGAAGTAGGAGACGTCTTTGTTTCCCTTCTAACTTACATTCCACTATGTCAGGAACTGTTTTGTATTATTTTTCCACAGCAGCTACTTACAGGGCCACTCTTTGATCAGGCATACTATATTAAATTGCACTGCCTTATGTTGAAAACAGGAAGGAAAACTTCAAGAGAAACAAATTTGCTATGAAACAAATTACTACCTTGAACTAAACACAGTCTGAATAACAGTTTACTTTTAATCCTTTGTATGGTGACAAGCATAATTTTCTTCTTCTAAAGCCTCTTGCAGTTGAGGAAAGTGGCATATTCTTTGATGATTTATAAAGAGTGTCGAAGGCAGCCCAAGTGCACCGAGGTAGATTGATGCCCTGCATTCAGTCAACTAGGTAAAAAAGTAAGTGTCACTTTGTGTTCTGCTAATAACGGATACTGTATAGTAACAACAGGAGAGCTTAAACAAACTGTAAGTCCCTGCACTGGAAAATTTAAGTTTCTGAAACCACTGCTCTATTTACAGAGAAAATGATTTAAATTTTGTCCTCACTCAACAATGATAAACCCTTCTTCCCAACAAATCCAATTCTCAGCATTGCTATGAGATGCAGTTACAAACAGCAACAGCAACAAACATCAAATACTTCTGTTGATGTCATAATCAAGTTTGGGAAATTAATATTTCAGTACTCTCAGAATCCTCTAGCTATTCATGATACAAAATGTTCTTTTTCCTTCTTGTTATGATCCAGTTTTAGTAACTCCCCAAAAAACAATTGTTTTGTAGAATTAAAATCAGTGTAGGTTGTGACACATTTGTTTCTATCAATTAAAAAGATTTGCTGTTTTTTCAAATTACCTCTTTTTCCCTTTTGATTTAGAAAGAATCTGGATTGTGTTCTACTGATACAAAGTACTTAAAAGCAGCACTTCAAGTCAATTCCCATTTTTATGCTGTGAGTATTGTAATTTCCATATGGAATTTCATTCTTTGCTGAGTTTATGGTCTAAGTTATTGAAGACTTGCCGGAAAGAATGCACACACAAACATATCTTATATAAACATATACTTATTTTTCAGTAGATTGTAAAAATGCTAAAAAGTAGTAAGAATTCTAATGCTACAGATGGTTCCAATTCATATTTTATTAAATGTCGAAATATAGAAGTCATTGGCCTCTAATAGAAAAAAAAAATAATACAGGGTAGAGCATTAAATCTCACCCAAGAGATTTAAAATAGCTGAACATACTAAAATTCCCATCAATAACACAAGAAAGTCTAATATGATAACAAAGGCTTTAAGAGTGTTAAAATCTCTTAGTTTCCAGAAATCCATACCTATGGCATCTATAATAAAAATAGAAAAATGTCCTTGAATTGCCTTCTTCTTGTGAAAGTAAATGGAGTATTTCCATTGAAGAAAAGAAACTTCACCCTACTCATCCAGTTTTTGCAATGGTTTGCTGGTAGGGCTCAGTTAGACCAAATTAAATTTTTTAATATATTAAAATAAACAAATATCCCTTTGTATTAGTATATGCAGGCCTTTGTGTAGTATTTAGCCATCTGCTTATTAAACCATAGGCAGCTATACCTGTTAGATACCATAAACAGCCCTGTTCAATGTAGAGTAGGCACTCTTGTATATAAAGCTAGGAATGCCCGGGTACAGAGTTGTCAAGCCAAATCCAGTAATTCAAAAGGAGCCACATTCACAGGTCTTATTTCCTGCTTCCTTTTGAATTAATATATATATGTATGCATACATATGAAAAGTTTAGAAACCTTTCTTAATTCTTTGGAGTTTTGTTTATCATTGGCTGTAGCAACGTCCTTTTAATATATAACATACCTAATGGAAACCGTAGTATTTCAGCAATGACATACATTTTATTGGATTAACAGAAAATATGCATCATAACAAAATTAGACTGGTGCATAAATGTGGGCACCCCAACAGAGATAGTACATGAATACTTAGTTGAGCCTCCTTTTGCAGATGTAACAGCCTCTAGAAGCCTCCCATAGCCTTTGATGAGTGTCTGGATTCTGGATGGTGGTATTTTTGACCATTCGTCCATACAAAATCTCTCCAGTTCAGTTAAATTTGATGGCTGGCAAGCACGGACAGCCTGCTTCAAATCATCCCATAGATTTTCCATGATATTGAGTTATTTGGTCACAAAAATCGATTTGCAAGGCGGAAGAAGAACATAGCATTTCAAGAACTCTGTTTGTGGCGTGAGTGCAGAAAGGGCTTCTTTATCATGATCCTGCCATGCAGATGTGTTAATTGTGCAAATTGCTCTGAATTGTAGAACAATATACAGATCCACCATCTGCAGCAAGATGTTCTTGCAGTTCTTTGGAGGTGATCTTTGGGTTGTATGTAACCATTCACACAATCCTCCGCATATGCCGCTCCTGTATTTTTCTTGGGCTGCCAAACCTGGGTTTTACAGCAACTGTGCCTGTGGCCTTCCATTTCCTGACTACATTCCTTACAGTTGAAACTGACAGTTTAAACCTCTGAGATAGCTTTTTGTAGCTTTCCCCTAAACCATGATACTGAACAATCTTTGTTTTCAGATCTTTTGAGAGTTGCTTTGAGGATCCCATGCTATCACACTTCAGAGGAGAGTCAAACAGAAGCACAATTGCAATTGGCCACCTTAAATACATTTTCTCATGATTGGACATACCTGCCTATGAAGTTTAAGGCTTAACAAACTAATCCAACCAATTTGGTGTTGCCAGTAATCAGTATTGAGCAGGTACATGTATTACAAATTAGCAAAATTACAAGGGTACCCACATTTTTCACATTGGATTTCATTTTCATACAATTGAATACTGCTTCACTAAAAATCTTTGTTCAGAAAACACCCCAGTACTCAGCTGTTCATGGGAAATGAAAGACATACCACTGTTATATTTTTTGTTGAAAGTGGAGCAAATTATTATGCATGCTGAGAGGGGTTCCCAATTTTTACATTATACATATATATATATATATATTGGATCATTTAAGAGCACTCACGGGTGTTGTGAAGAATACTTTTTATTGGAGTGTTACAATCTACCCCACATCAACGCGTTTCGGTTCTATCTGAACCGTCGTCAGGATGCACCCAGAAGTCATCACGTGATCCATAAATACAAACATAGACCAATCAGTGAACAGTGTTAATTAGGTATTCACGACAGTGTTCTGCATTAGAGCGTTAGCATAAATTACCATATTCATTTGCAAAGATTCCAAATACATGTTAAAAGATACTTATAAAAAGTGTAAAAAAGTGAAAAAACGCTGACCTTGTTAAAAACATTAAGAATAGTGAATCATCTAATCTCTTTAAAACATAAGAAGTATACAGATGACAGATCACAAAACAAGGTTATCAAGAATATCCGTGTATTACAGCTCAAAAAAAACTAATCAAAGAAATTTTTAATAGATAAATGATAATATATAGCAGCATTTGAAGGTGCATAACTACTGAGTTAATAACAACACTTCCCGAGCCATGTAGAGTCTCATTGGAATAGGGATCTAATCACATCCAAATATGTCCATGGTACCGTATGCACCACATATCGAAACACATGGACTGCTTATTTCTTGTTATTATATCTACAGATCAGAATAATTCTGTCCCAATGCACCACTCAAATATAATCAAGTGTGGAATCCTTCCCGGGCATATGGCTGTCAAGAAAAATATATTATACCATTATTGTAACACCTATATTGTGTATACTGTTTACATGGCTCATTGATACCCAGTTCTAAGATCCAATGTGTATAGATATAAAATAATTATAAATGCAGTGTATCAATGAATCACCACTCCCATATCCCACTTATCGTGTAGAACAATCCCCTGTCTGAAACCCAAAAGGATAAAAACAAATCCGTACTACCATCATACCCAAGGGAGTACGATATTGGTTAGTACTAGAAAAAGGAAACAAAAGAAGAAAGAACGGACAAGAGTATTCTTAAATAAAACATGCCAGTGAATACATCTCATTAAGGCCCCTAGGGGCCACTGTGGCCACTGAAAGGGTGGGTAAGTTGCCTAAAGATTTATTCAATCAGTTAAATGGTCTCAAAAAGAGGGAGGTTGATTTTTATTTGCATGGCCTATACCTTTCTGATTATTATAGGCAGCGTAAGATTCCAAGGGGCTTCAGAATTCGCAATATTCCAACCATTGGCCTGAATTTTGCAGCCGCTGGTGTGGCATTTTGAACAAATGCTCCTTGGATCTTATGTTGCTTGTGGTTGAACAATCTGGGAAAGAACTCAAAAAGATACGGGCCGAAATTGGTGAGCTTGAAACGACTGCCATACCTTTAATGGTGGCTGACCAATCTACAAACTGGAAAACTAAACTAGAAACAAGTGTTGAGAAATACCGACAGGAATTGATTGCATTCAAACAAACCAAAGTTATTAAAGTAGATTCTGACTACAGGGACCGTCGAGTCTATGGGTGGTTAATAGGGAAACTAGACACAGACAGGTGGTCCAGACGGAGAACACATAGGAGAAACTTCTCCACGGTAGACAGTTCTGGGGATTCACCCACTTCTGACATTGACACACCCAAAGGGCCCACGGCATGTGCCTCTCAAGAGAATATCCCCAGCGGGGTTGTAACCCGCACTCATTTTTTAGGGGAGGCAAAAGGAAAAGGAAGCATACCAGGAGAGGGGGGTACAAAACGCCGAGGCAGACCACCGAGAAAGGTGAACATGTAATATTCAATTTGAGCAAACATATGCTGACACAGGGCGAGGTCTCTCTACTGAGCAGGGGTTTGTCATTTGTTCCGGTTCAGCGGACTGATGAATTTAACTTGGAGATTGATTTATATCGCCTTCAAAGGAAATTGAAACTGAAGGACTATTATAAAGACAAGCCCGATGCTCAAGTAGAGAAGTTTCGCCCCGTCAGCAGGTTTGAACCCCCTAATACACCGACCTCAATAAAAACCTATTGTGGTATAGTGCAGAGGGATTTCAAAAGCAGTATGTCCAAACAAGATAAATTCTACTCCAACTTGAACAAACTTGAGAGGGATGCCATACAAACCCTTAGGAGTGATCGTGAATTGATTATTCGGCCGGCCGACAAGGGTGGGTCCATAGTCTTACTTGATCGTGCATTTTATAGAAATGAATTGTTTGGACAATTGTCAGATAAACGGACCTATATGCAACTACAAGGGGACCCTACTGAGAGGTTTAAAAAAGAAATAGATCTTCACCTTAATACAGCTGTAGCGAGTGGGTGGATCAGTGAAAAATGTTGCCAATATCTTTCTGTGGAGTTTCCCAGGTGTCCAATCATATACACGTTGCCGAAAATACACAAATCCATCACTGCACCTCCTGGCCGACCCATTATTTCTGCACGTGGATCCCTTCTTTCCAATATTGCTTGTTATTTGGACACATTTCTCCAACCCCTGTGTCTAAAGATGCCCTCCTACATAGCTGACACACCGGCCATTCTTCAAAGCTTGGCCACACTGGGTCCACTCCCAGATGACACCATTTTCGCCACGCTTGACGTGTCTAGCCTTTATACCATCATACCTCTTGATCAGGGTGTCTCAGCTTGCAGGACGGCATTGATTAATGGACACACGGGGGGTCCACCGGTTGAATTTCTTTGTTCCCTACTGGAAATGGTACTTACTCGGAATTATTTTCGTTTTGAAAATATTTTTTATTTACAACTGACGGGCACGGCAATAGGGTCCAACGTGGCCCCCTCTTATGCAAATTTATATATGGATTTTTTTGAAAAGGAACACATCTTCTCTAAGTATGTTGATCAATTATTTCTATACAAGAGATATATCGATGATGTGTTCCTCATTTGGCGGGGGGACTACGTGGGACTCCAAACATTTGTTGCCGAATTAAATGCCCTTCCTACTCCGGTCAAGTATACATTAACCCTTGACCGAGATACAGTTGATTTTTTGGACATCAGAATTTTTCGTACGTGCATTGGTGTGGGTACTACACTCTATCGTAAAGACACAGACAGAAACACGGTTTTGCATGCGCACAGTTTTCACCCGCCCTCCATTTTGAGATCTATACCATACACACAATTTCTTAGGGTTTTTCGCAACAATTCTGATTTTGGGCTGGCAAAACAACAGGCGTATGAGATGCATGAGAGATTTGTACAGCGTGGTTATCAGAAAGAGTTCCTGGACAATGAATTGGAAAGAGCTCTCTCAAAAGAGAATACAGATACTTCCATAATCAGGTCAGGTGAATCGAACAAGGGGGACACTTTGACCTTTGTCTCCAACTTTTCGCCTGCAAGTAAACATATATGCACAGCTATTAGAAAGAATTGGCCCATACTACAAATGGATAACAGCTTACCATTCACTAAAGTGAAAGCGCCGAGATGCGCATATCGTAAAGGTCGGGCCTTGCGTGACATATTGATGGTCACGGACTTGCAAAACAAGCGGGACACTACTTTGCCACAGTCATGGCTGAAATCGAACAGAATTAAATTTAATAAGATGTGCTGCTTCAGGTGTAGTGGATGTATCACTTGTGGCTTTCTCCAAACTGGATCTCACTTTACCCATCCTCATAGTGGCAAGAGATTTGAAATACGACACAGATTAACCTGTCTTTCTGAATATGTGGTTTATTGCATTATTTGCCCTTGTGGCTTGTACTATATCGGGAAATGCACTACCACTTTTCGGATCCGGATGAATAACCATAGATCCACTATACGCACTGCTCTAACCTCCGGTAAGGCTGATAGTCCACTGTCAGGCTTACCGTCTGATCCAACGAAGAAGGAGCAGGAACTTGTAGAACACGAACCCACAAGCGCCTCACACAACACTAACCCACCTGGAGTGGAACAGGGAGAAGTGAAGTGACGAGTAGCCAATGAGACTAACCAAAGCGAAGTACAAAGGGTTCAGGCAGAAGCGAAGTCAGGCAGGCCGAGGTCGGGGCAGGCAGTGAAGAATCGTAAACGTAATCAGGCAAGAAGATCAGGGCAGGCGGCAATAAGACAATCCGGGAACAAGCTGAGGTCAAACACAGAAGATCAGTAGAATACAATGCTAGGGTTTCAGTCAAATAACCTAATAACCAGGCAAAGAGTCACAGTACAGTTTAGGATTAAATAGAGCTTATTTGGCACCAAACTGGCGTCCTCACGCTGGCGTCGCACAGCTGACGTCAGTGCGTCCGTCATTGGCGTCCGTCGCTGACGCCCTTGCGTCGGCGACCAACGTTGCGTCGGCGACCAACGCCGGCGTCCAACGCCGCGCGCCGCCGCGCATCGGTTCCCCGATGAGCGCGCCTGCGCCTGCGCTGGAAGGAACGCGGAAGCGGATCCTTACATTGCCCCCCGTCAAGGAGCGGCCTCAGGACGCAACTGGCAGAAGGTTTATCAGGGTAGCTCTTGTGAAAATTCTTCAATAGCTCAGCAGCATGGATGTTCGAAACAGGTTCCCAAGAATTCTCTTCCGGACCAAAGCCTTTCCAACTGACCAAATATTGTAGATGCTTGCCCCTAACATGGGAATCCAGGATCTTCTCAACCTCGAATTCTTCTTGACCGTTCACTACAACAGGAAGTGGAGGAGAAGCTGTACGGCCAGGAAAATGAAATGTGGAGGCTGGTTTTAGTAGAGCAGCATGAAAAACTGGATGAATACGCCAGGTAGCCGGGAGCTTAAGTTGGAAAGCCACAGGATTAATCTGCCGAGTAATAAGAAAAGGACCCAGGAAACGTTGACCCAACTTCTTACTGGGGCAGGACAACTTGAGATTAACAGTAGATAACCAAACGCGGTCCCCCACCTTAAACTCTGGATCACTTCTTCGTTTCTTGTCTGCATAAATCTTGAAATTCTGTTGCGCTCTCCTCATGTTCTTCTGGAGCTTCAGAAATTATCAGCCAAAAAGGTTAACCGATCCTTGACTGCAGGAACAAGAATATCAGAAACAATGGAAGAAGGGAAGGTTACAGGATGTAGACCGTAATTTGCAAAGAAGGGGGACTGATTGATAGAAGAATGTTGGGCATTATTATAGGCAAATTCCGCTAGAGGAAGGAGATTAACCCAATCATCCTGGAGATACGATGAGTAACATCTCAAATACTGCTCGAGAGTCTGATTAGTTCGCTCTGTCTGGCCATTGGTTTGAGGATGAAAAGCCGATGAAAGCGACACAGAAATCTTAAGAGCACCACATAAAGCTTTCCAGAATTGAGACGTAAACTGTGGACCACGATCGGATACTACCTCATCGGGAAGGCCATGAAGTCTTACTACTTCCTTGATGAAACAATCAGCCGTCTCAGAGGCAGAAGGAAGTCCAGGCAGAGATTTAAAATGAGCCATCTTGGTCAGGCGGTCAATGAAAACAACAATAGCGGAGCAATCAGAGGAGAGTGGTAAGTCAGAAATAAAGTCCATTGACACTGAGCCCCAAGGACGAGAAGGAACTGGAAGGGGTTGCAGGAGGCCAATAGGTCGAACATGAGAATCCTTGGACCTGGTACAGACTTCACACGAAGAGACAAATTTCGAACAGTCTTTAGTCATCCCAGGCCACCAAAACAGTCTTTTAGCAGAAATAATAGTTTTCTTTATACCTGGATGACCCGCCAGCTTAGAATCATGAATGTTCTTGAGAACCTCCAAACGCATCTGTTTAGGAACAAAGATTTTCCCTTCATGAAGAAGAAACCCTTCTTTGGGCACCAGAGAAGGTTCACAAACAGTTTTAGACGCATCTTTAATTTGATCTACAAGAACAGATTGTAACAAAAGAAAGTTATTTGAGTTTAGAATTGTCTCAGGAGAAGAGAGAATCTCATCCTCAGAGGAGAACATGCGGGATAGAGCATCTGCCTTGACATTCTTTGACCCGGGCCGGTAAGTAAGGTGAAAATTAAATCGCATGAAGAAAAGGGCCCACCTTGCTTGTCTAGGTCTTAATCTCTTGGCGGAACGCAGGTACTCCAAATTCCTATGATCAGTGAAGATGAGAATTGGATGTTTGGACCCTTCGAGGAGATACCTCCACTCTTCTAATGCCAATTTAATAGCAAGTAATTCACGATCCGCCACGTCATAGTTGCATTCGCACTTGGCCAATTTACGTGAAAAAAAAGCGACTGGATGGAGTTCTTCTTGGATCCCAGACCTCTGTGATAAAACAGCGCCCACAGCACTTTCCGAGGCATCGACCTCTAATGTAAATGGAAGAGCCAAGTCTGGATGACGAAGAATTGGAGCCGACGTGAAGAGTTTTTTCAATCTCTCAAAAGCCATCTGAGCCTGTGGTGACCAAGAGAATTTTTGATTACAACGTGTGAGTTCAGTTATTGGTAAAATAATTAGAGAAAAATTCTTTATGAATTTTCTATAGAAATTTGCGAATCCAATGAAGCGTTGAACAGCTTTCTTAGAAGAGGGAATAGGCCAATCAATAATTGCAGAGATCTTCTTGGAATCCATTTGAATTCCTAAAGGAGAGATAAAGAACCCCAAAAAGTCCACAGATGTCTGTTCAAAAACACATTTCTCGACTTTGGCATAGAGCTGGTGAGTACGGAGGCGGGCAAGAACTTTCTTCACATGTATTCTATGCTCTTCCAAAGAACTAGAAAAAATTAGAATATCGTCCAGATATTTCAAGAAAGTCTCGAAAAACATCATTGACGAAATGCTGAAACGTTGCGTGGGCATTACAAAGTCCAAACGGCATGATAAGATATTCAAAGTGACCATAACGGGTACGGAATGCCATCTTCCATTCATCCCCTTCCCGAATTCTAACTAAGTTGTATGCCCCTCGAAGATCAAGCTTAGAGAAAATCTTGGCCTCCTTAAATCTTTGGAACAGCTCCGGAATGAGAGGAAGAGGGTAACGATTCTTGACCGTGATCTTATTTAAGTCTCTATAATCGATACACGGTTTCAACGAAGAAGATCCCAGCTCCGGCAGGAGAAGAAGATTGTCGGATAAATCCCTTGGCTAGATTTTCATCCAAATAAGTGCGCAATTCCAAGAGTTCAGGCTCAGTTAAAGGATAAATACGTCCAAAGGGGATTTGAGCTCCTGGAAGAAGATTAATGGGACAATCATAAATACGATGGGGAGGTAGCCTATCGTCCCCTCTCTTGTTGAAGACATCAGCGAATTCCCAATACGCCAGAGGGAGAAGATCATGAATTTCAGAAGAAGAAGAAAGGGAACATACTTTAATTGAAGAAGACGAATTCTCTAATGTACATTTAGAAAGGCAAAATTGAGAAGAAAATGTTACACCACCAGTGGCCCAATTGATAGAAGGGTTATGTCTCTGTAGCCAGGGTAACCCTAAAATGATAGGGAATAATGGAGACGTCACCACATCAAAATTCATTACTTCAGCATGAATTTTATTAATCACAACAAAAAGTGCAGCAGTCTCTTGAACCACAGGACCCGAGGTAATTAGAGAACCATCCGCCACACGAAGTGCTATAGGGTTCTTCTTGGATTGGAGAGGAATTTGGAACTGAAGAGCAACTTCACGGTCCAAGAAGCACCCACTTGCCCCGGAATCAAGTATTGCTTGAAGTTCCACCACCTTGTCTCCCCACTGCAAGGATAGAGAAATTGTGAGTAAGGACACAGAAAAGTTGCAACCGTTAAAGTCTCTTTCACAAGCCTCCTTACCCGAGGGACGGGTCGGACAATTCCGAAGAAGATGACCCGCTTGACCACAGTACAGGCAAAGATTAAGCCTGCGGCGTCTGAGGCGCTCTTCAGGGGTTAATGCAGACTTAATGGCTCCAATCTGCATCGGCTCTGGGGCAGTACTGATAGTGGCTGTAGGAACCATAGATGTCATCATAGGAGGCATACGGATAGGAGGTGGAGCAGAAGGTAAGAGGCAAGTAGGAGACACAAGACCAGCTTTTTCAGCCTTTTCCTCCTCCCTACGTTCTCTCAGTCTTTGATCCAACTGAATGGATATATGGATAAGCTCCTCCAAGGTGTCAGGAATGCCTGTACGGGCCAACTCATTTTTCAATTCAGCAGAAAGGCCCAGACGATAGCGGTTCTTCAGAGCTGCAGGATTCCATTCCGTATCCTCAGCCCACTGGCGGAACTCCAGAGTGTAGTCCTCGACAGGACGGTTACCTTGCCTCAAGGCATGCAGGGCGGCTTCAGCAGTGGAGGTTCTGTGTGGGTCATCATAGACCACTGCCATGGCGTCCACTGTGGCCAAAACAGGACTTTGCTGATCCAACAGACGGAAGGCCCAAGTCTGGGGCTCGCCAGTCAGGAAGGAAATGACAACCCCCACTCGTGTCTGTTCATTCGGATAGGTGTGAGGTTTAAGCGAAAATAGCATCTTGCAGCTACTTCTAAAGTTGCGAAATAACTTCCGGTCCCCAGCAAACTTTTCGGGGAAGGCGACTTTCGGCTCCGAAATCTCGGAAGTGATCACTTGTACTTCAGCTGGAGCAGAGGAAGAGGATGCTGCAGCAGAGGAAGGGTTTGCAGCCGGGGGATGTGCTCTGATGTGTTCCTGTAACTGAGCGTAACCGCTCTGCAGCTCCCGAACGGCTTGGGTCAAAGACGACAGCTGTTGCGTCAGGACAGCAAATGGAGAAGCCCCTTCGGTTGGATCCATGGCCTGGTTATACTGTCAGGCTTACCGTCTGATCCAACGAAGAAGGAGCAGGAACTTGTAGAACACGAACCCACAAGCGCCTCGCACAACACTAACCCACCTGGAGTGGAACAGGGAGAAGTGAAGTGACGAGTAGCCAATGAGACTAACCAAAGCGAAGTACAAAGGGTTCAGGCAGAAGCGAAGTCAGGCAGGCCAAGGTCGGGGCAGGCAGCGAAGAATCGTAAAAGTAATCAGGCAAGAAGATCAGGGCAGGCGGCAATAAGACAATCCGGGAACAAGCTGAGGTCAAACACAGAAGATCAGTAGAATACAATGCTAGGGTTTCAGTCAAATAACCTAATAACAAGGCAAAGAGTCACAGTACAGGTTAGGATTAAATAGAGCTTATTTGGCGCCAAACTGGCGTCCTCACGCTGGCGTCGCACAGCTGACGTCAGTGCGTCCGTCATTGGCGTCCGTCGCTGACGCCCTTGCGTCGGCGACCGTCGCCGGCGTCCAACGCCGCGCGCCGCCGCGCATCGGTTCCCCGATGAGCGCGCCTGCGCCTGCGCTGGAAGGAACGCAGAAGCGGATCCTTACAGTCCACTTGCGAGACACTGTGTGAGCTTTGGACATTCGCTCCCCTCCATTCGATTTGTACTAATTGATCATGTCCCCCCACTTAAACGTGGAGGTGACAGGGGGAGAATATTGCTTCAAAGAGAGGCCAAGTGGATACGGACTTTGGACACAGTGGCCCCTAGGGGCCTTAATGAGATGTATTCACTGGCATGTTTTATTTAAGAATACTCTTGTCCGTTCTTTCTTCTTTTGTTTCCTTTTTCTAGTACTAACCAATATCGTACTCCCTTGGGTATGATGGTAGTACGGATTTGTTTTTATCCTTTTGGGTTTCAGACAGGGGATTGTTCTACACGATAAGTGGGATATGGGAGTGGTGATTCATTGATACACTGCATTTATAATTATTTTATATCTATACACATTGGATCTTAGAACTGGGTATCAATGAGCCATGTAAACAGTATACACAATATAGGTGTTACAATAATGGTTTAATATATTTTTCTTGACAGCCATATGCCCGGGAAGGATTCCATACTTGATTATATTTGAGTGGTGCATTGGGACAGAATTATTCTGATCTGTAGATATAATAACAAGAAATAAGCAGTCCATGTGTTTCGATATGTGGTGCATACGGTACCATGGACATATTTGGATGTGATTAGATCCCTATTCCAATGAGACTCTACATGGCTCGGGAAGTGTTGTTATTAACTCAGTAATTATGCACCTTCAAATGCTGCTATATATTATCATTTATCTATTAAAAATTTCTTTGATTCGTTTTTTTTGAGCTGTAATACACGGATATCCTTGATAACCTTGTTTTGTGATCTGTCATCTGTATACTTCTTATGTTTTAAAGAGATTAGATGATTCACTATTCTTAATGTTTTTAACAAGGTCAGCGTTTTTTCACTTTTTTACACTTTTTATAAGTATCTTTTAACATGTATTTGGAATCTTTGCAAATGAATATGGTAATTTATGCTAACACTCTAATGCAGAACACTGTCGTGAATACCTAATTAACACTGTTCACTGATTGGTCTATGTTTGTATTTATGGATCACGTGATGACTTCTGGGTGCATCCTGACGACGGTTCAGATAGAACTGAAACGCGTTGATGTGGGGTAGATTGTAACACTCCAATAAAAAGTATTCTTCACAACACCCGTGAGTGCTCTTAAATGATCCAATATGCTATTTTCTGAAGTAGCACCCGGGGCCTGACGTTCTGAGGGTGAGTGCCGGTTCTACTACATGATATATATATATATATATATATATATATATATATATATATATATATATATATATATATATATATATATATATATATGTATACATACATATATATGAAAAGTCCAACCCTTGTGTTGCACACTCCACTTAATCAAACTTATCTGTATGCTGAGTAAATCCCATATCATGAAGAGTCAATCCACCATTTTACATATGTAGTCCAACTAGAATCACAGTTTCATAAAACTTAGCATCACAGATGGTGAACTTTGAAGAGAGTTGTTTTTACTGAACTACTTCCAATAAATGCTAAGTATTATGGAATTGTGTTTGATCCTAGTTGGACTACACACATATATATATTTAAAACGCGTGGCATTTTAAGAGACGTATGCCTTATGTTAAGGGTAGTTCACCTTAACATTAACTTTTAGTATTTTACAGTATGGCCAGTTTTTAGCAGCTTTTCAATTGTTGTTAATTTGTTATTTTGTATATTTTTTTATTGTCTTTTTCTTCTGCATTTTTCCAGCTTTCAAATGCAGTCACTGACCCTAGTAGCCAAAAAATGATTGCTCTGTGTGGCTACCATTTTATTGTTATTGCTGCCTGGTGGTTCAACTGAATAATAAATATGTAGTTCTAAATGTATAACTGCTGCTGAGTATTACATGCAATTACATTTATAGAAATGTAGCAATAAAATTACACCTTAAATTACCTCTTACCTACAAATAATAAAAAGAAAAACAAGTGCTCAACTGTCTTTGGCATTATTAACCTAGAGCAGTGGCTGTCAGTCTTTTTCAGCTCCAGTTCCCCTTGGAGGTTCAACCTTTGGTCAGGGCCTTACTTAGCTCACAGCAATAGGAAACCGTTGTGTATCAGACATTCAGCCATTATTATAAGGCCATCTAGAACAACACATGAGTGTTCACTGAAAATGTCTCCCTAATTGGCTTTCCAGTTGGTCTTCCAGGAGTATCAATGAGAGCATATAAGCATTCTCCCTTGATCTCTACCTTAGTGTGCTTTCTCTCCCTCAGGGGGTCTAATCCCGCACTAACCTACAATGAATCACATACAGTACGTGTAACTATATTTGTTCTTAATTTGCAAGTTAGCAGAATGTTTATTGCTACAGAATATTATAATATTCAATCAGTAACAAAAGTGTAATTTAAATAGTAATACTGAATAATCCTGACTGATGGAGTGATTTACTCCAGGCAGAAATGCAAGCGCTCATTCAGAGAGTACTAATACCATGGGACTGGCTGTTTTTTTGCAACTTATACCACATAAAAAACTCCATTGCAAATACTTCTAAACATAGGCAGCAATGTATTCACCCTGGCTTCCTGCTTGTAAATGATCCCTAAGATCTTGCAGCTGTTGCTGTGCTGTAACTACTATCATCCCTGACAAGTTATCCTATAGTATTTGATAATGTAATTAACAGCTGAAAGGAGCTTTTTGCCATTTTTCTTAAAACAAATGATGATATAATTTATGTTGAAGTTACTCCATGTTTGTAACTTCCTGGTTGTCCAAGGATTTTGATTGCCAGAAGTGCATGATGGACTTCTGCTTATGTGTAAGCCAAAACAGTCACAACAGATGTTGAAGATTGTTTATACAGAGTTTAGTATTTTTGTGCAGGCATATAATAAGTGTTAAAGCATAACAATGATCCATTACTGATATATTAAAAAAATTGTCATAATGTAATTGTAACATATATTTTGCACATGTGGGAAAAAACGTTTATAGGTTTTACTACTCCATATAAATGCAACATAAATTCTGATTGAACGATCGAAGGATAATTCCTTCGATCGAACGATTAAATCCTTCGAATCGAACGATTCGAAGGATTCAAATCCAACGATCGAAGGAATATCCTTCGATCAAAAAAAGTTAGGCAAGCCTATGGGGACCTTCCCCATAGGCTAACATTGACTTCGGTAGCTTTTAGATGGCGAACTAGGGGGTTGAAGTTTTTTTTAAAGAGACAGTACTTCGACTATCGAATGGTCGAATAGTCGAAAGATTTTTACTTCGAATCCTTCGATTCAAAGTCGTAGTCGAAGGTCGAAGTAGCCCATTCGATGGTCGAAGTAGCCCAAAAAAACCTTCGAAATTCGAAGTTTTTTACTTCGAATCCTTCACTCGAAGTTAGTGAATTTTCCCCTCAATGTTGCATTTCTTGCACGTGAAGGGCTTTTTGGCTCTTTTTAGCCCATCTCACCCTAACCAGGCTAGGTTTGTTGCTTCGCTACTCCATATACAAATTGCCAAAATC
Source organism: Xenopus laevis (assembly GCF_017654675.1). Lineage (NCBI taxonomy): Eukaryota > Metazoa > Chordata > Amphibia > Anura > Pipidae > Xenopus > Xenopus laevis. The sequence continues at coordinate 72,415,882 of NC_054380.1, read as the reverse complement.
TGAAGTTTTATAACCCAGAATTTGGAAATTTTATCCACATCTAGTAACCAGTAGCAACCAACTCTGCTGCCAAATCCTTTAAGCAAGACAGAACCCTGGACAAAATGGTCTCTCAGCAGAGCTCTGTGGGACCTTCTTGGGGAGATGTTTGAGAAGATGGTTGTGGAAGGTAGAATGCCACAGTTGCTGAGGGAAGGAATGATTACATTCTTGTACAAGCAGAAGGGGAAGAGAAGCAACCTCAAAAACTGGAGCCCATCTCTCTTCTGAATGTATATTACAAGATCCTCCACTTACTTTCCACTTGCTGTCCAGGCTTAACCCATTTCAGTTCGTAGTACATGTGAGTGAGGAATTAATAAACTTGTCGGGTAAAGTGTGCCCATTCACAAACTCCCCCAACCAAACACCGACAAAAGGTATCATCCACAGGGGAGCCAAAGATCACAACCATCACACCCCAAATAATGAGCACCACAGGTGTTTAGTGAGAATTACTAACACTTTAGGGTAATAGCGCTAGAGGAGGCTGAAACGTTACTCTCGCATTTAACAATAAAAAATATTTTAGATTAATATAAGACCTGAGAGTGCAGATCTTTCTTGCTGGATATCAATTTTAATTTTTAAAACTGCACCCAGGCAACTTAAACCTTTATTCGTGAGTGCTGGCTACCCGTGTCATATATATATATATTTTAAAAGCCTGATTGCTGGCTGGGGAGGATTTAGCCCTCAGTGAAAAAACAGCGTTCAATGGACATTGATTACAGGTAATGCTAGAATGCACATATAAAATAAAACAAGTTAGGGACCGCCATTCGGGGTTTACCTTGACGTGGTATGGTGGCTTATCAATTTTATGATCATAACTTTGTAACAAAATAACCCCTATTTGGGTACATATGCAATAGCATTTATTATACTTATATATATATTCTTTAAAGCCTTTAGAGTGCTCCCACAACCCCCCTGTTTTGATATTGTATATTTAGCCGGAAGCTGTGGCATAGCTTCAGTGGTTGTAGCACCCCATACCCCCCCTTTAAACTAGTGGTGATCCTATGCTTTTAAAATTGGGCGTTTGTTTTGGGAATATCTCTCCTTTAAAAGCCTGATTGCTGGCTGGGGAGGATTTAGCCCTCAGTGAAAAAACAGCGTTCAATGGACATTGATTACAGGTAATGCTAGAATGCACATATAAAATAAAACAAGTTAGGGACCGCCATTCGGGGTTTACCTTGACGTGGTATGGTGGCTTATCAATTTTATGATCATAACTTTGTAACAAAATAACCCCTATTTGGGTACATATGCAATAGCATTTATAATACTTATATATATATATACTTTAAAGCCTTTAGAGTGCTCCCACAACCCCCCTGTTTTGATATTATATATATATATATATTTTTTTTTTTTTTTTTTTTTTCCCCTTTAAAGCAGACTAAAGCAAAGTCTACATATGTTGAATATATGTTTGCAACATATTATTCAAATAAAAGCCAAATTTAAATATTTAGCTAGTTGAAAGGCTTTTGTTTTAATCTATTGGTGGCTTTGCAGACCTAGACTACATCAGCTCCCCAGTGTAGGCATCAGCTATATAATATATTGCTCACAAGCAGAAGTGTTGCAAAAATCCTTTTCATTCTCGTTTTTTGTAGAGACCAAGAGAATAATGACACTGCAAGGCTGTATGGTGAAATGAACAATCATTTCATAAACATTGTCTTTCCATTAGATTAGATCAATTAATCTAATTCTAATTTGGCTGAAACAACCATACTATAGTCCCTTGAGCCTTGTGAATAATCTCTAAACACATTGACACACTCAGCAGACAAACATTAGCTCTCCTCACATTGCTATTCCATATGGCTCAAACCCATGGAGATGAGGAGCACCCTGCTGTTTTAATCAAATAAATGTCAATTATCTTAGATGAATTTTGAGTGCGTGAGTATGCGATTCCCATTCAAGGAGAAAAAGTAGACCTGGAGTCTATATTTTTAAAATTACATTTTCTTATTGTGTTTTCCTAGAGATTTAACAAAGCAAGAGAATTTTTGTCTTACTAGAGTGACATTCCAAAGAACTCGATTCAGGAACTAAGAAAATGCTGCTCATAATCAGCTATGAAAATACTCCAACACTTAAAGACTAAAGAATAAACCATGAAAAAAAAAGTTAGTCAAACAAGATTTAATTCCCTAAGCTAATTGTATGCAATAGACTTGGGGTCAGATTTATCAAAGGTCGAGGTGAATTTTCGAAGTTAAAAACTTTGAATTTCGAGCTATTTTTTGTGCACTCCGACTAGAGAATAGTCCAAATTCGATTAGAATTTGAAAAAACCGTCAAAATTCGAATATCGAAATTTGTCATGTACCATCTCTTTAAAACTTGTCAAGGTGATGTTTTAGCCTATGGGGCACCTCTTGAATCTATTTGGAGACAATTGGTGGACTTTGAGAAATCAAAGTTTTTTGGGGGAAAAACTTTGAACTGAATTCCTTCGAATGCGCTATTCCTTCGATCGTACGATTCGAATACGGCCGAATACGGACCTCTTCTACCCAAAAAAAACCTTCGACTTCACTTCGGTTGGTCTTTTTGAATTTGAATTTCGAAGTATTTTCAATTCGAAATTCAACCCTTGATAAATATGCCCCTTTATGTAGAATTCTTTGAAAAAGCTGGAAATGATATCAAGCATGTTCTCCTCACAATATATAGCCTTCCCATTGGTTAGCACAGTATGGTGATTATATGCATTGTGCAAGATGTACAGGTTTCATCACTAGGCAGCTCTATATTGGTTGTTGCTATTGGCTGTTTGTAGGGTTACCATCTCACCCCTTTAAAAGACTACACTTATTGAATACATGCAAATTGGATGCATGACTGTACACAAATCCTTGATCCATGTATCCAACTTGCAGCATGTGCATTGAAAGTATTGTCTTTTAAAGGGGTAAAATTGTAACCTTAGTTGTTTTATTATTCCAAAAACACTTCTGGATGAATTTTAATAAAATGTGCAAAGTTTAAATCAAATTCAGTAACTCATATTTAGAATTCTTATAGAAAGCTAACATTTATATGAAGCATTATTTTCTAGCAATATCTGGCCTTCCCATTGATTAGGAACAGTATGGTGATTATATGCATCAGATTTAATCTTAAAAACAGAGGACTAGAACATTGAAATATAGTCTAATCTCCCCTATCTCTCAAATTGAATTACATATATAACGGTATTGTCTAATGAAAATCTATGTCAATGATCTTGTTATTATCTAACATTTGGATATCACGGAGGAGTCTTTGGTTTCCAAAATCAACCTGCACACTTTCAAGACTAAACTCGCCCAACCAGGTGTGCCATCCTTATATATCCAGAAGGTGGGAGAATGAGATTGAGTTGATATTGTAAACAGGTGCGCCCCCCCTTAATTTCACTTCTGCAAACAGAGCACCCTTGGTTTTTGTGCTGCTGGTGCTCCGTGTAAAGAATTTTGTTTGAAACACAGCACCCTGCCTGAGTATAGTGTGTGTAACATAGCACAATCCCAGGATATTCTATGTTACCTCACATTATTTAAAGAAAAACTATACCCCCCAAACAATGTAGGTCTCTATAAAAAGAAATTGCATAAAACAGCTCATGTGTAAAACCCTGCTTCATGTAAATAAACCATTTTCATAATATACTTTTCTAGTAGTATGTGCCATTGGGTAATCATAAATAGAAAATTGCCATTTAAAAAATAAGGGCCGCCCCTGGGATTGTAGGTGTAACGGTTGGCACCTTAAATCTAGAACCGATGCCAAGCACCCTGGTCTCGGCTAGTGCTTCTGCCTGTAGCAGTCGCCTTTGGTCTCGAGAGGAGCCCTCAGCTACTCAGATGCCGCCAGGTCTTATAACGAGAGGTGCAAGGTGAGGGGTTCTAGACAGGCAGAGGGGCACAATTGTAGGCAAAGTCTTTGGGCAGAAGGTCGTGGTACAAGGTGTTAGGCAATAGAGTAGTCAGATCAGGCCGGGTCAGGGCAGGCAGAGAATAAACGTATTAAGACAGGCAAGGGTCAAACCAGGAAGTCAATCAGAAGGGTTAAGCAGAATCGAAGTCGGTTATTAGGCAAGGGTCAGGATTCAGAAAGTCAGGATAGTCAAATAGCCAGGCAGGGGTCACAACAGGAATCAGTAATACAGAATCAGAAGCTTAACAGCACGAAAACCACAGGAACAAGATCCTATAATGGGCAAGGTCTGAAAGCCCAAATGAGTCTTATATAGGGTTCAATTTTTGCGCCATTGCGCGCCTGCGTCATTACGCCAGTGTGTCCGCGTCCATATTACAAACGAGACGCACGCACCCTAAGTAACCAAGATGGCGGCTGACGAGGAGCCCCAGGCAGGCGTCCCTGCCACACCACTGGACCACCAGGGTAAGTGCTTTTTATTACAGTAGGATTCATGGTGCACACAAACAAACCACATGTTAGGTTCCCTGATCCAATTAACAGACAGAGGTCTGTCTTTTGCTTCCACACTTCTTCCTGTTACAGTTAGAGTTGTAGTATTTCTGGTCAGGTGATCTCTGAGGCAGCACATAGACCATCACAAAATAGTGGTTCATGGTAAGAGATGTAAAAGGGCAATAGTTACTTAAATATATATTCCAGTTTGGTAAGATTGTTTAATATGTCACTTAATTTGATATACACTATCTGTTGCTTAAGTATTCATTTTGGGGGTATAGTTTTCCTTTAATTTATATCATTCTCTCACTATTTCTCAACCTGCTCTTGTTCTTTACATTCATTTTCTCTTTTTATTTCCCCTATTTCCTTCTTCTGTCCAGTTTTCTATAACCCTCTATGATGCCTTCGCTTTCTTCATCTGTACAACCCTTCTTCATCTCTTCTCTCCCAGCAATTTTTTCCTCTTTTTATCTTCAATGTGCTCTTTTAACTTGTGTTTTTTTTTACCTCTCCATGTGCCTTCAGAAGTGGAAGGAGCAAAAGAAAGCATTATACTAAAAATGTTCCAGCATTCAAAATTGTGCTAGAAAGGTCACCATGCCGGTATTATGCCACATAGCAATACATTTCTATAATGGTCTGTATTCTGTATTTTAGAGCTCCTAAACAGTAAGAAACATAAAGTGGAAACCATCCACTACAGTTTAATGGAATGACCTTTTGAACTGAAGAGGTGTCAGCAAAATTATTTTCTTATTCATATACCATCTGGGGTCTAACTAGCTGTGTACTGGCAACTGAACCTTTATGACATTGTAGAGTTTAGAATTTTCCATGTGTCCTCTTTAGAAGGCAGGTTTTGAAAATGTCTTCATAGAAAAGGTGAAATAAATCAATACATCTCTTTGGGTTATTTAAGGACTGTCCATTTTGTGCTGAGACTATCTTTTAACCATAATCATAACCATTATGTGTGAATGTTTGTTTTTGTTATTTTATTTGTCTGCTAAATCATAACAAAATAAAAATGCTGGACTCCAGTGTAAACGTATCCAACTCATTATATTCACTGTTTTTAAACAAACGGTATAAAATGTGACATCTATGACACTACCCATCTCTGACTCATTTTTGCTTGTGCTACAACTAAATAAAAATGCCAGAATATAAAAAACAGTAAAAATAAAAAAGAGCATTATATTTACTGAGCTTGTAGCCTGTGTATAAAATGGGATTGTGCTGCTTCACAGAACAGTGTTTCCGCAGAATTCCTTCTTAGCGTTTAATGAAAAAACAATAACTACATATTGGTATGGTCACTTTTTTAATCCTGGGGCTCTTATACTATAACAGTTCAGCGAAGAGATGATCAAACCTCCAGAAATGAGGATGTCCAAAACTTCTGCTTTTCTTTCTGCTTCTGCGTTTATTTACAGTTCAGATGAAAACTCACTACAGTTTGGTAGGTATCACTTCTACAATACTTTTTGTATTTGTTTTTTTATTTGTTATTTCTTACAGTTTGGTAGAAATTCTCTATTGTTATCAGACACATAGGGGCAAATTTACTTATGGTTGAATATCGAGGGTTAATTAACCCTCGATATTCGACTGCCGAATGGAAATCCCTCGACTTCGAATATCGAAGTCGAAGGATTTACCGCAATTCGTTTGATCGAACGAAAAATCGTTCAATTGAATGATTAAATCCTTTGATTCGTTTTATTCTAAGGATTTTAATTCATGGATCGAACGATTTTTCTTCAACCCAAAAAAGATTGCAAAGCCTACGGGGACCTTCCCCATAGGCTAACATTGACTTTGGTAGGTTTTAGGTGGTGAACTAGGGGGTCGAAGTTTTTTTTAAAGAGACAGTAGTTTTTTTTTAAAGAGACAGTACTTCGACTATCGAATGGTTGAATAGTCGAACGATTTTTAGTTTGAATCGTTCAATTCGAAGTCGAAGTCGTAGTCGAAGGTCGAAGTAGCCAATTCGATGGTCGAAGTAGCCAAAAAAAACATTTGAAATTCAAAGTTTTTTTTATTCTATTCCTTCACTCGAACTAAGTAAATGGGCCCCCTACTGTATCTAGAATGAGCCCTCATGTCAAATGCATATTTAGGAAGCCTAAGAATGGTTGAAATATAAATAGATGCACATTCCAGGTGAAAGTGGGCCCTCCTGCTTCTAACCATTTGGCCTATTTCATGGTCATTCTTTATTTCTATGAGAATAAAGAGGCTAAATAGATGGAATAATAGGTTATAGTAGGTAAAGAAAAGCGAATAGGAGAATAGAGGTTGAGTGCGGAGAGGAAGAAAATAATACTTATAGTGGGCCCCTGGTCTAAAGGTTTTTAGGTGGGCCCCTGGTGTCCCAGTCCGACACTGCCACCATAGATATACCAATATGCCAGAATAATGTGAGTTACTTGGAAAACAATGTTAAATATTATTATACAGTCAGTTAAACTAACTTCCCCTCCAGTGGGAGGGCATACTAGTCAGAAATAGTGGTCTCTTATCTGTTTGGACAAATTGATACTTTCAGCTATGACTGATCCACACAGAAGACGCTGATATTAATAACAATGCAGCTTTTTTGTATCACACAGTGTGAGGTCAATATAACAGTGGGTGTGCAAGAACCAGAACCTACGTGTTTCGTGCATCTATACTCTGCCTTTCTTCAGAGTTATCTGTTTGGCTACATATTTTTTTCAATAGGCTGGGGACAATGGGCTCTTACTATATGCATTTGGATAATGATTTATTCATTCCTTAATTTAAGTATTATGTTTTTTTCATAACTTAATTAATAAATTATGTTTTTAACACACTCTCAATTACAATGAAAATGTAATTATGTTACTTTTCAAAAATAAAATAGCTTAAAATTGTTGAAACTGCACCTCCCATTTACTACTACAGAATCATACATTATGCCAATTTTTTTTGTTCACATTTTCTAGATTTATTTTTTTTGCTTAACAAATCTCAAAAATGTAAGTTCAGGAAAATTAGAGAGCACATTTTCAGCTGCAATTTTCTAGAATAGAATTGAAATAAAATCTGGAAATTTAATGTATTTCCCCATAGACAAGACATGCTTTGGTATATACATGTAAAATATAGATTTTACATTTTAGTGAAATATATTAATTATTCTACTGACATAGTATATATTCCAACATTGGCCACATCAATCAGTGTTTTTTGATTTGATGTTTTTTGTGTAAATATTTTTTTTTACTCAGGAAAGAAAGGAACATTTTTTTATAATCAAAATAAATATGTGAAATGTATACACTTGCTGCCAATTTGAGAAAAACAGCAGTCTTTCGCTAAATCTGTTATGAATTGAAAAAAAGTGATTTTGATCATTCGAACCAGAACTGAATGCTGTTTAGCTGCAAGTTTGATTTGTTTGCAAGCAGAGTCACAGCTTCATAATGTGACATCAAATTGTCTACCTCAAAAAAATTTAAAGGCCCAAATACTGTACCAGCTTGATCAGATGAGAGTTGGCACGTGACTGCTCTGTGTTGTGCTGTCTAATAATGGGATACAGATCTACATACTAAAAAATGTGCCAAGATGAAAAAGTAAAAATCTTTTAATAATAGGCTGTGAGAGCATGCTTCTGAGGTAAATTTTTTAAATATATTATTTCAATGATCTAAAAGGGACATGCTCCAGTATGAGATTGTCCAAGTCAGATATTGAAATAAGTTAACTATATAGCAAAAAGAAAACCCTAAAGCATGATAAGTTCTCTAACGAAGACACCTCACTGTAGAATGATACATTGCTGGTATGTTACTCTGTAAAACAATTAATGCAATTTGATTTGAAATGTGTCTTGTAACCAACACGGTGATTAACTTTAACAATGTCAATTTGATTCCTGTATCCAATTCAAGCCATTTATTGTTAACAGTAATAGGCTACACTACCTTTAGTTTACAGAAAAACATCAGTATGGCACAATAATAGAGTGAAAATGCTTTGCAGAAGCTATTACCCATAAAAAGGAGATACAGGCAAAGGAGGCAAAGCAAACGGCAAAAGGAGACTTAGAGATAACCAGCTGAACTAAAAGCTAATATTTTCAAAATGGAAATAGTATTGTGCTACATGGAAAAGAATGGGATGCAGATTGTTTCATGTGTTTAAACTGAAAAGCCTGAGTTAGCAATGGAAAGCCTACTATTGTATTTTTCAGAATGTAATCTTTGAAATAAACATGCAGAACTTTCCCTTTATCTGAACCTGTGGTAGACTTCTTAGCGTCTATGGCTGAGGATTCAATTTTCTGTTGTGGGTTGAGGTAGACAGTCCTAATCCTTAGGATGGGGGTACTGTGTGTGTGTGTGTGTGTGTGTGTGTATGTGTGTGTGTGTGTGTGTGTGTGGGGGGGGGGTTGGTGTGAAGTATTAATAGCACATGATTTTTCATCTCACCTATGTTGGCAGAATGTGCACTTTGTGACACAACCTTGACATTTACTATTTGTAGACTGGATTACATACTGTATATATCTCCCATTGAGTTGTTATCCATATAGTGCCTATGTACTGTTTACTAGCAAACAATCACTACTATTTATCAATCAGTTGTCTTTGTCAGAATATATTTGCTATGTTGTATAAGCAGGGCTAAAGAAATATCTTGCCATTCTTTGGCTACAAGAAATACAGGGACATGTACTTCATAGTAACATAGTTGAAAAAAGACCAAAGTCCATCAAATTCAACTCCTCCAAATGAACCCAGCATCCATACATAAATTACACACATACCCACCCCCTCCATATACTCACAAAAACTATATAAACCCATATATTTCGTTCTTAGGCATACCGTTTGGCAGAGGACAGCCCAACATCTAAAGCAGGGCTGTCCAACTTGCGGCCCGCGGCTCCCCCTTATATAGCCCTCCACATCAATGTCTGCCTGCAGTGTCTGCTTACCATATGTAAAATTTAAAAGGTATCACTACAGAGATTGACTAGCCCCTGCTTTGTTTAAACCTCAAATTCACACTGTAATCCCCTGTATTGTTCACACCTATGATCACCCTATAATGTTCACACGTGTGACACCTCTATTGTTCACATCCTAAAACCTGTACTGTTCACAACTGAGATCCAGACTGAAACTGCCCACATTGTTCACCTGTTCACACTTTATTCAAAATGCTAATGGGGCACCATCACTGTGTCACTATATGTAGTACATATTAGACTGGTCCTGATTTTCCTGTCTCCTGCTCTGTTCTGCCTTCCCTATGCTCCTCTGTGTGTCATACTTTGGTATTTGTTCTGGGGGTTTGTTACCAATTGAAAATTATTGTTGGTGGCCCCTAAGGTGTTTAATCATATGCTGGGGTACTGTATTATACACAGGGGAGGAGGAGGCATATGGATTTATGGGTATGTCTTATATGACTTAGCTTTTTTCACATATGAGTGACATCCTTGCCAGGACAGGCACAAGGTAGTTTGGCACCCTAGGCAAAAGCTTCAATCAGCGCCCCCCTGTCCTGCATTACCATTTCCCTCCTTACCATGATGGTTTTTAAATAAAGAGAGCAAGAAAATGTACAACATTTTTTCATTTATATTATTGCTCCCTATACCTGTACCAGTAAGCCCAGCAGCCATCCATAATACACCCCATCCGTACCTGTGCAAGCAAGCTCAGCAGCCATCCATCATACAGCCCTCCTGCAGCCATCATGTTACCCCCAATCTTTACCTGTGTCAGCAGCAGCCACAAATAAATCTGATCACATCATATTGCCCCCAAGTATTTATGTACCTGTGCTAGCACCCAACCCAGCAGCAACAGCAAACATATGGGCCCCAAATCTGTACCTGGCTGTGCCAGAAGGAAGCTTCACACTTAACAGTAACAGAAAGAATGTCTTCAGTTCAGTGCAACTGTGCAAGGCTGAGAGCAGCGAGAGCCACACCAAGCAGGCCGCCAGCTCTCTGCCTCTCTCTGTCATCCAACACATCAGTGACGTCATTGACACGTGTATGCACGTCGCGGTGCACCAGAAGGAGCTATTACTTGCCGGCAAGAGGGAGAAGGTGAAGGAGATGGATTCCACTCAAATGGGTGACCATGACTACTGAAACAAATTATTAAATAAACGCTTGAAAAAAACCAAAAAAATTTAAAAACTAAAAAAAATCCACTTAAAAGTGTACCCCTCAATAATGGCGCCCTAGACAGCCACCTACTCTGCCTACCCCTAGTTCCGGCCCTGATCCCTGCAGTGAGCTCCAACCATTTGTTTTTTTGGTGTGCTATTAATATGGACATGGTCTTGTGGTAACATGGGTGTGGTTTAACGTGGGTGTGGTCTAAAAACAGGGAGTGGCTAACACTGGCTTTCGTTATCGGCCCTCCACCATGTAGATTGGAAAAATTCCGTCCCTCGGTACCATAGAAGTTGGACAGCACTGATCTAAAGCATTACTCTGTGCACTACAAATAAAACCAGTGTGTAAGTTAAATTGAGTATGCACAGGGGTCATTTTAAAGTTGCAAATTTTTCCCCTGGGCCTGTGGGTGTCTAGTTTTTGCTTCTGCTTCTCATACCTAATTTTCTGTCATGCAGAAAGCTAAAATCCTTTCACTGCAGGTAAGTGGAAATTGGAATTAAATCGGTGGTTCACCTTTAATTTAACTATGTTATAGAATGGCTAATTCTAAGCAGCTTTTCAACTGGTCTTCATTTTTTTATAGTTTTTGATTTATTTGTCTTCTTCTTCTGACACTTTCCATCTTTCAATCTTTCAAATGGGAGCCATTGTCCCCATCTAAAAAACTAATGCTCTGAAAGGCTACAACTGTAAAAAAAAAACCCTTCCAAAAATGTAGGCGGAACCTCCTTTCTTCTAATCGGAATGGGTGCCCTAGCGGAGGTAACCTGGCAACCTACAGGTACTTCTCCCCTCAGTGTCAGAACCGCCGGGCCAGACCCCTCTGCCGATCAGAACACAAAAAAGACCTCCTTAGGTGCCACGCCATGTGCGCATGCGCGCAGCGCCATTCATACAGGCACACTTAATGGCGCCTTTCAAGCAGAGCATCACGGTAGGGAGTTGGAGGGGGCCCTGGACAGTAGTCCCGGTGGGCCCCGGACCCCCCAGTCCGACCCTGCCTCCCCTGTTCTTTCTCCCTATGACACCTATCTAAACTCTGCGGCCTCCACGCTTTCCGAGCCCTGTCACTGATTCCCTCCTTTACCCCTTGGATATGGGTAGCTCCGATATAGAACACTGTCATGACAGCATACAAGTAGTGATGAGCGAATCTATCCCGTTTCGCTGAAAAATTTGCAAAACTCAGAAAAAATTTCCAAAATAGCGAAAAATTTGTGAAAGGCATTGAAGTCAATCGGCATCAAAATAATTTTGATACATGACAATTTTGACGTAATCATCAATTTTTGAAATGCAATTAAAGTCAATTGGAAGGCCGAATAATTTTGATGCACATCAATTTTTATGCGCAAGACATTTTTCAAATTGTCAAATTTTTTCCATGGCGAATTTTCACAGCAGTTTTGCAAAAACATTCACAGGCGGCAAAGTACGGAAATTCACTGCGAATCTATGCCTGGCGAAATACTTTCGCCCATCACTACCTACAAGGCAATGGTGTCAGTTTAAAAATAATTCTGCAGATTAATTAATTTAATATTTAGCTGGTAGCGGAAAAACAATCTAAGAGTTTCAGTCGGTTCAGTAATTTCCTAGCCATAAAGGCAAATATGTTTACATATTTAAAGATGGTTATGCATTTATTGCTTATGTTGTTCATTTTTTGTTGATGGTTATTTTTTTTTGTAATTTGTCTTTGGTTTCATCTGCGATACAATTTATCAAAATGATTGTATAAAACTGAAAAAATACAGCAGAAAATAATGCACAGCTTACTGTTCAGCTCAGTAAGTAAGTATGTAATGAACTCATTTCATACTATATTATTCAAACACACTGCAGCTGGCACCTGATGGGTTTTTTAGCGCTCCTTTTCATGTAATGTTTAGTTTTGTAATTATTTAGATATTAGATTTTGAGGACAAATATCCTAATGGAGTTGCAGCTTTCAGTATGCTATGCCATTTCCACAATGGGTAGTGTTTATAATTAAACAATTTGTTTTTGTACATGAGCCAGACATTTATTTCCAGTGCAGCTTGATGGCTTTTTCCACTCTGCTCTGCATGACCTCTTACACTGTGCCCTGTAAAATATTGGATTAGAGAAATGTACCCAAGTTAATAAAAGCAGATTCAAATCATTTATTGTAACCACAGAGTATTTGTCCTTTTGTTATAATTAGCCGTCTTGCATTTGTGAGTTAGATATTTTATGAGAATTGTCTTATTTTACATTAATTTTGCCTATATCTATAGTGATATTATATTAGTAGTTATGAATGTTGTAAAAAAGTAAGCATACAAAAAAATAATACAGTTTATAACCCAATGTACATTAAAACAGAATTTTTAACTGCATAATGCATTCATATGTAATCCCATAAAGGTTCTCCTTAGATTTTTGTCTCCTTTAATTTCTTTTTCTGTCTACAGATGCTAATGTACATATCTAAAATTGAATTAAATGTTTTACAAAACAACAAATCAGATGGTAAGTTTACAACACCACAGGGTTTATTAAATGCATGGCAGTGTGCAAAGTGCAAAAACTGGGGACAATTTGACATGTTTTCTGTACTTAGCGTCCTGCCTTGAATTATAAAAAAATCTGTCAAGTCTCTGTGCTTCAAAACGCACCATCTACAATGGGGCCCTGTACTTGCTTAAAGGATTGGGTACTAATGGGCATTTTGGTTAGTCCTTCAATTGTTCTGCTGGTTGAGGTTATATATATGTACATACTTTACTTTGTGCTATGGTTATTACCCACATGAAACAGTAATCTTTCCTAAACTATTACCACAAACTTCAAACCATGGAATGGAATGACATTGCCTGATGTAGTGGCATCTATGTAGATAATTATGGATTTGGCTTACATAGCCAATTCCAGTAATTAGAAGTGGCATCTTCATACTTTTGACCAAATTGATTTTCCCTCATGATGTGTGAGTCTTTAATTACTCTGATGGAGTACACCCAAATAAAATGTGTAGGTCACAGAAACTCGCTGCAGTTTTTTATATATATAAAGGACATGGAAACCCACGCCTTTTAAGAAAGAGGTGTGGAGAACATGCAAGATAAATCCATAAAGAGAATACCTTCCTGTGCTAGATCTGCCCACAGTATAAAATTATAAATTCTTGTATGTCTCAAGTATGAATAGAGATATTAAAGTGATAGTGACATAGTAAATTAGAGAGTTAGCTTGGTCAAATTTAAATATTTAAATATTATCAGATTTAAATATCTGATATCAATTGTTCAGATATCAGATTTAAATATTAAAGCCCCTAGAACCCATCTGGAGAGATTGTGGAATGTATGATAACCCAGTGCAGGGTATAGCAGAACTAGCATAATCAACACAGAGATGCCAGACTGCAAGATCTGGCTTTTCTCTCCATACACTTTGCTCCTCCCCCTTCACAACCTTTTGAATTGCTCCACCCAGTACTAAGCTGCTATTGCATATTTGAATAAACATTTTACATTCTAACAGGAATGGATGGAACAACATTACAGAATGTTAAAGTGTTCCCTTATTGTTTAGCGAAATAAATGTTTGGTTGATCAGATATAGTTCTATTATAGTAATTTTTTCATATTGGTGTCACCTGTAGGTGTAATTGTAGATACCACTAGGTGGAGTCACTACTCAGTAGGGATGCAGTGAATCCACTATTTTGGATTTGGCGGAACCCCCGAATCCTTCGCAAAATATTTGTCTGAAAACCAAACTGAATCCTAATTTGCATATGCAAATTAGGGGTGGGAAGGGGAAACAATTTTTTACTTCCTTGTTTTGTGATTTCACTCCCCGCCCCTAATTTGCATATGAAAATTAGGATTTGGTTCGAAGGGGCAGAAGGATTCGCCGAATCCTGCTGAAAAAGGCTGAATCCTGGCCGAATCCTGGATTCAGTGCATCCCTACTATCTAGTTAAAGGACCAGTAACGTCAAAAATTTTTATTTGAGAAATACATTCTACATGTTAAAAATAATGGGCATGCCCTAATAAATTAATATAACACACCTAGCCCTTTTTTTTAAAAAATAAATCAAAATACCTTTCCTCCATTACATGGAAAACGGCGAAAAGGCGACCAGTGCGCACTCCCGACGCTGTACAGACAACCGGAAGTAAGGAAACCGGAAGTCAAAACACAGAGCAGCCGGTAACATCCAAGCAGGCAGTGGTGAGTGAACTGCTGCGCGAAGAGAAAGACTGAGGATTTTAAGCGCTGCACACACAGATAGAGAGAGGCTGAGAGGACAGAATGCTGCAGGGACTTAAACGCTGCGTGGAGAGAGAAGCTGGGACAGAAAAGCTGCCGGTAGAGAGGAGGGAAACACTGCGGGGACACAAACGCTGCAGAGTTAAAAAAGCCTGAGGAGGAGGAACGGGTGCCGGGAGAGGGGAGGTAAAGGGTGCGGGGGGGGAAGAGAGATAAATTATCTTGACAAAAATATTCTGGAGTGGGAGAGAGAGACATGCTGGAGGAGTGAACATAACTGCTGGGCAAAAGAGCAGGGAGATAATGTAGCAGGAGACAAAACGAAAAGGCACTTGGACTGCCATAGACATGGGATCCATAAACAAGAAAATATTAAAAAAATATAAATTTTATTCAAGGATGTTGCATTAAAAGCATAGTGCACACAAAAATAGGTTGCAGGCAGGGTGAGAGCATGGCTTAACGCGTTTCGTGACTCAAAACTGGTCACTTCCTCAAGAAGCCAATGCGCCTTCTGCCAAATACCCATATATGTAGCTTCCCCCCTGCTGTTCAATTAGGGAACTGATGTTAAGTAACATAAGTAATATAAAAGTGATGTAAACACATAATTGAATAGTTAAACGCTACATATAGAAGTACTAAAGAAAGTACTTAAAAACACAGTCACTACTATCGCTCATAACAAATAATTATATAAATTACTAAATGTAAATGTAAACAACCGGACCTTACAAATAGAAAATATTCTAAACTTATGGGAACTCGTAAATATCCGAAAATATTATTTGAAAAGTAAGAGCCCTATATATGCAAAAATTGCTAGTACGTGCTGTTATATAGTATAGTATGGCATGGCATAACGCAGTATAGGAAGAAATAGTAATAGTGTGGAAGAATGTTGTCAAAACATGAGAAAGCAATCAAATATGTAAATTAACAATTAATCATAATTATAAAAAACTGTATAAAGTTATAATAATATGAACAACACACTCCCGCACAAAATATAATATCAAGGAGAGAGGAGGAGGTCAATACAGGGGGGGGAAGGAAGATATGGATTCACCTACACAGGAAATAACTATACCATAATTCAATCTACAAAGAGGCTAACTTCCCACTCCCTATTCAGGCCGTTGGGCATGATCGTATCTAAAGTGTAGATCCAGAATGCCTCTCTCTTGAGAAGTCGTTTTTCCATATCTCCCTTTCTGACACCCGGGTTCACTAGATCAATTATTTGAAATGAAATACATGTATTTCCCTCGTGTTTCTCCAAAAGATGCTTCGCCACTGCTGAGCTCTTATCGCTTTTGGAAACACATCGTATATGTTCAGAGATTCGTTTCCTAACAGGTCTAATAGTCTTACCAACATATTGTACACCACATCTACATGTGATGAGATAAATCACATATTTGGTACCGCAATTGGCAAAAAAATTTAATTTGTAAGGTCGAGTGCCTGTCCTGGAGGTAAATTCCTTAGAGGGTTTCATGATGCCACATGAGTTACACCTTGGTCTCCCACACCTATAGCATCCTTTGACACTAAGCCAATTAGAATTGGCAGTGTCCTTTGACTCCACAAATAGACTAGGCGACAGTTGTGAGCCTAGACTATTGCCTTTTCTAAATATAAAGCCTGGTTGGGCAGGTAAGGTTTTTTTCAAAACTGGATCTTGCTTCAAGACACGCCAATATTTACGTATAATTTTCTGAAAGCGTGGGGTATCAGATGAAAAGGTTGTAATCACACGAGGGTATTTCAATCCATCGTGGGTAGCCGTGCGCTGTCCTGTTCTGGCATGTCTGGGTTTGCTATTCAAAAGGTCGACACGGTTCGCACCTACAGCTCTATCGTACGCTTTTTTAATATCGGCCTGGGCATAACCCCTCTCGAGGAAACGATCCCAGAGAGACATGGCCTCCTTATTGAAGGAATCCCATGTAGTGCAAATACGTCTCAGACGCAGAAACTGCCCAGTGGGTATCCCTCTAATCACATGATTGGGGTGACTACTGTTTGCATGAAGGAGGGTATTCCTGGTAATGGGTTTACGGTATAGTTCCGTGTATACGTTATTACTTTTGGCCGTAAAAATTATATCCAGGTAGGGGATCGACAATGGATCCATCTCCATTGTAAATTTGATGCCCCAGCCTGTGTCATTACAGTAGGTGACAAAGTTCTGCACAGTACTGGGATCTCCATCCCACACCAGGATGAGATCGTCAATATACCTGAAATATTTGGCAATATGCATGCGAAAAGGGTTTTTGACATCATATATATGCATGCGTTCCCATAAGCCCATAAAGAGGTTGGCATATGAGGGTGCAAACCGCGCCCCCATAGCCGCCCCCCGCTTCTGTAGGTAGAAAATGGAGTTGAACATGAAATAAATGGTATTGAGCAAATATTCCAATGCTTGAATCAGAAACTCATTCTGCAGGTCACCATAAAGACGGGATTGCTTAAGCCAAAACAGGATGGCCGAAATCCCCTTGTCATGATCAATAGAGGAGTATAACGTGGTCACATCTAAAGTAACCCAAATATAGGTGTTAAGCCAAGTTATCCCCTGTATCTTATTGATACAGTCTGTGCTGTCTCTCAGATAGCTGGGTAATGAGGTAACAATGGGTAGTAACAGACGGTCCACATATTCAGAGAGGGGTTCATTGAGAGAACCAATACCTGATACAATTGGTCTGCCCCGTACATCCACTAAGCTCTTATGGACTTTAGGTAGCCAATGAAAGATGGGTATGCGGGGACTCAATCTGTTTAAGTATGTAAACTCGTTCTCATCAATGATGTGATGAAATCTGGCCCAATCCAATAAATTGGTAAGTAAGTTCTGAAATTCCCTAGTGGGATCACGATCCAGAACACGATAAGTAGTGTCATCACGTAGTTGTCGTAGGGATTCTGACAAATAGTAGTCAGCGTCCAATACTACCACCGAGCCCCCCTTGTCCGCATTTTTGATGACTATGGACTTGTTAGCGGCCAAATCACACAATGCCTGTCGTTCCTGTTTATTAAGATTATTCTTGGCCCTATCGCTCTGATCGACGGTTTTTAACCTACATATGTCTGCGGTAACCAATTTTTGAAAAAGATCTAAATGGGGGCCCCTGCTCTCTATGGGATAAAAATCCGATTTGTCTTTAAGACCTGTATGTATAACGGGCTGTAACAATTCTCCCCCACTGAAATGTTCTTCCTGTAAATCTTGTAACATGGTAATGGCACATATGTCCTCAAAAGTAAACATAGATGGATCATAAATAGAAGATAAAGGATACCCTTCCTCAGATGCAATGACATTGGAATCATGTTCACTATGGGAATCTGTGGCATCATAACTACCATCCATGTCCACTGCTATGTCCGTCTCATGGGACCGAGATTCAAAATGTCTCATGAGAGTAAGTTTACGAACAAATTTGTTAATATCAATGATGGTTTCAAATATTTGCATGCCTCTGTCAGGAACAAAATTCAAGCCAAGATTCATTACTCTTAATTCAGTCTCTGTAAGTTCGTAACTAGACAAATTGATAACATTATTCCCATGCATGGAACCCTCACTCGCAGCCACCCCTCCTCCATTGTGGACTAAACCCGTCTGGTGTTTTCTTTGTTCGCATTTTCTTTTCGTATCCACTCCACATCCCGTGAGTCGTCGACGTCCAGTTGGCTCCTCGTTTTTACCCGTTCTCTGTTGAATTGGGACCGTTTCTGGGTTTTCCCCCCCGTGGCCCCCTCCATATCGCCCTGGGAAGAGTCCCCTTCTGTGTATAAAAAAGACGAGGATGATGCCTCGCTATCCGATGTTTGGGGATCAGTATCCTTAAAACGAACCTTCTTCTCCATTTTCTTATTAGTACGGTTAGCGTTCCTTGGGCGATATTTGTTAAAGGAAGACTGGTAGGAATTACGATAGTTCCAATCATATATGCGATTAAGCTCATAATCCTTCTTGTCTCGAAGGAACTTCTCTCTCTTGATGTGTTTTAGCTCTGTTTCTAATTTGTTGACATGTTTGGTGATACTCTCCAAGCGGCCCGCTGTCTCAACGTTAGCCTCCCGTTGGAGAAGGTTTGATTGTATTTCTTTAATGTTAGATTGGACCAACTTGTGTTGTTTAGAGTGGAAATCAATGATTAGTTCCATCAATTTATAGGAACATATATATAGATAATGTAACAGGACGGCTGTCAGCTGTGAGCGTGAGCAGAGAAAAGCATCCAGAAGTGACGTCAGTCCAGGAAGAGAGACACAGCAGCGCGCACGTAGGGGAGAAGAGAAGGAGAACCAGCAAGAAGATGGCGGAGACCCCTTGGACACCGTGGGACAGTGCCGGTTTGAGTTTTTTCCTATGTCTTATCCAAACAGCAGGAAAGATCAGCATATTGGAGGTAAGTAATATGTATGCATTTGTTTTTTTTTATTTTTAAAAATTGTGTTACTGGTCCTTTAAACACTATCAGGTAACCATTTTCTCCACAAAGGCAGTCACCCGCTTCTAGCCTTTCCCCCATGTCTTTAAACTTAACTTTTGCTGCAATCTTGATGGCAACGGGAAGCAACAGGGGGAGGCCAAGATCGGATTCAGATTGGGGGGGGCAGCAGGGGAGTGATGAGAGAGGGCAGGATTAGGGGAGCAGGGCCGGAACTAGGGGTAGGCAGAGTAGGCGCCTGCCTAGGGTGCA
This sequence comes from Xenopus laevis, assembly GCF_017654675.1. Taxonomy (NCBI): domain Eukaryota; kingdom Metazoa; phylum Chordata; class Amphibia; order Anura; family Pipidae; genus Xenopus; species Xenopus laevis. Next base: position 72,396,245 of record NC_054380.1, on the reverse strand, counting down.
ACCATGGGGGGTGCACTTTTAAGGGGAATTTATTTTCTTTTTCTTTTTTTTTGCTTGGCCTAAAATAGTTATAAACCACCTATTCCAACCCTCTTTGTGGGCAATATCTTGGCTGCTGCTTGCATAGGTAAACAGATGATTAGAGGCAATATGATGGCTTTTTGGCTGCTGCTGGCACAGATACATATTTGGGGGCAATATGATGGATTTTTGGCTCCTGCTGGCACAAGTACATACTTTCTGGCTGCTGCTGGCATGGGTACAGATTGGGGGCAATATGAGGGATTGGCTGCTGCTGGCTCCGGTATTGCTGGCTCAGGTATATGGGGCAATATGGTGCCTACTGGCATAGGTACACAGATGTTTGGGGCAATATGTTGGAATTTTATCTGTTGGAACAGGTACAAATAAGGAGCAATATGAGGGATTTTTTTAGCTGCCATTGGCATAGGTACAGATTGGGGGTAACAAAATTATGGATGTTTTGGATTATGCTGGCCAGGTACAGATTGGGGGCTTGGGGACAATCTGAGGGATTGACTGTCGTTAGCAAACAGGTACAAATGGAGCAATATGATAGATGCTGGCACAGGTACATGGGACAACATGATGGCTGCTGGTAGAGGTACAGGGTGCAAAATTAATGGAAAGGTGGGAAATGGTAACGCAGACTAGGGTGCCAAAATACCTTGGCCCGGCCCTGTAGGGTAGAGAGGGCAGGATCAGGGGAGGGAGGATGGGGTGATGGGGTGGCAGGATCGGATCTGGGTCGGTGGGGCCTGACATAGGCTGTGTTATTCTATTCAAGCACCACAGTGGATTACCACTTTTTGATGTGTTACAGAATAATGAAAAATGTGAATAATGCAGATAATATTATATTCGCATGTAAATTTCACACATATTAATAGAAAAATAAAGAGAAAACAAAATATAACAATAAGTTATATATTACTTTAATTACTGCCTGCCAGTGTATCAGTAACTGGTTGCAGTGCAAAATGCTGCCTAAAATGTGTATATATGTACGAAATCTGCAAGCTGCTGCATTGCTAGAAAAGGGTACTACATGTTTTGTTTGCTATCGGCCTTTTCAACTTTTTCATTGTTTCCTCAGCATTGTTCATTCTGGGTGCAGTTTGTTTTCTTATAAAGCTGACAAAGCTTATGTAGATGACTTTGATTTGGTGCCAGTTTTCTCCAGCTCATTTTATAACTTATCATTCCTGTAAAGTTTTTTTTTCGATTCCATCTGGATGTCACTGACACATTTATTGAGCCTGCTTCTCATTACATTTAGTTTGTTTGTTTTTTTTAAAAAAATATATACTTGCTGTAAATCAAATAGTGCATTTGATCCCCATAATATAATTCAGGATGCTGGGAATTGTAGTTCATGGTAGAAACTAGATTTTATACAGTATATGTAAAAAGAAAAACGTTGAAACCTAGACATAGGGGTAATTTATGAATTGTAGGGCAGGGGAAAAAAACAGGCAAATTGCACTCTAGCTTCCAGCTTAAATTAATTGCCACATGTTTCTACACTCTGTCTCAGAGTGCAGAGATCTGTGACTGCCCCCATGAATACCCCATGTCTGTGTTCAGCATTGCTTCATTCATGAGGGATGGGAGGTGTCCCACTCCTGTCCCTACCCATCTCCCAGCTTGTGTGTCATTCAAACGTGTAAAGGTGGCCATACACAGAGAGATCCGCTCGTTTGGCGATGTCACCAAACGAGCGGATCTCTTTCCGATATGCCCAGCTTGAGGTGGGCAATATCGGGCTGATTCGATCGTTGGGCCCTAGGGAATGGGAATGGGGGTCGGATCGCTGGACCGCATCAACGAACAGATGTGGCCGCGATCCGACTGAATTTTTTGTCCCATCCGATCGAGATCTGCCCGACTTTCGGGCAGATCTCGATCAGGGAAGCCCGTCGGGGGGCCCCATACACGTGCAAATAAGCTGCCGACTTGGTCTGTAGGCAGCTTTTATCAGCCCGTGTATGGCCGCCTTTAGCTAGGGAGCAGCTACAAAAGCAAGTGCAGACTCTATACTGTACCTACTGATTGCCCTATGGCAGTAAGGACAGGACTGACCTGTGCTCACTGAGTCTGCATTCTGCAACTCGTGATAAAAATTTTATCGAGAGCAAGGTGCAGAGAGCAACCAGACCTCGGCAGAAATTCTCTCTGAATGAGCACTAATGGGCATGCTCCTCTTGCAACTCTGCTCAGGTCATCATAAATTACCTCCTACTGATAAATGTATCTTCCACCTCTGCCAAACCAGATGCAAATGAACAGTTTTGCTCTCTTCTCTGTGAATACAGATATATTGTTCTGTCTTGTTTTGTCTGGAAACCCTATATCCAGAAATTTAAGATTTACATATATAGTTACATAGTTAGATTGGGTTAAAAAAGGGCAAAGGATCAAGTACAGAGCCCTGCGACACTCCACTAACAACACTGGTCCATTTAGAAAATGTTCCATTTACCACTTTGTATCTTTTAACCAGTTATCTATCCAGGTACAAATACTATGTTCCAGGCATACATTCCTTAATTTAACCAGTAACCCTCTGTGTGGCACTATATCAAATGCTTAAGCAAAGTCTACGTAGATGACATCCACTGCCTTCCCAGAATTGAGCTCCCTGCTCACCTTCTCATAAAAGGAAATTAAATTAGTCTGGCAAGGCTATGCATAAAACCATAGCAGAAATATATGTATTCCCTAGGGAATATATATAAGGGGATCAGCGCCTAAAACCATGCTGGCACAAACTCATAGTATTATGATTTGCAATGAAGTCCAGTATCGTATCCCTTAATATTCCTTTGAAATGCTTTCCTACCACTGATGTCAGACTAACCAGCCTATAGTTTTGAGGCTGAGAACGGGATCCCTTTTAGAATAGCACCTTAGCAATCTGCCCGTCTCTCGGCACCATGCCAGACCTCAATGAATCCAGAAAAATTAAGTAAAGCGATTTGGCAATCACAGAGCTAAGCTCTCTAAATACCCTGGGATGAATACCATTTGGCCCCAGACCTTTTTTTATCCTAACATGTTCTAGTCTCTTTTGAATTTCATCATGTGTTAACTATGCAACATGCAACCATGCAACATTAGTTGTATTACTATAATAGTGACTATGAAGAAGGAAACTTTCATTAACTGGTTCCTCATTTGTGAAAAAGGTTCAATATTGTATTTCAAGTCCACCGCACTCCTGCCCTTCACTTACACTGCAATGGTGGTGCTGGTCATCCGTTGACCCGGCACGTTCCCACATCAACATCGATTTAGTGTTAATGGATCCGAACACACACAATTTTTCTGCAGTCGGGGAAGTGCCCATTTCTTTATTGTATCAGAGGGGATAGTAAATGAATAAGTGGTAGTAGTAACATCTTAAAGGTAGTGAACAACAATTTTCCACTATATATAATTCAAATAATAATGTTTTGTTTTGCAACGACGTTCCTTGCTTACAAGGGGAATACACTGACATGTATATTTATTAAGCAGCATTTTAAAGACTTCCTTTTTGTTCTGTGTTTAACCCTGTGAAAATAATTTCCCTCTTAATATGTTGCAGAGATGCCCTTATACTATCAGTAAGTTTGCACGTCTAAAATTTTGTGTTTTAAATGCTCCCTTATAGAGTTGTTTCTGCAACAAAAAGGAATGCCATCTCTCACTGAGTCCATTTTATGCAAATAATTCAAATTTGTATTTTTATTATGTTATAATACTGAAGTCATCTCTATATTAAAGAAAACAATATATTTTTTTTTTTGTAAACTTAAGGTAAGGTTGATGCAATTGACAGAAAAACCCTTATCCGGAAAACTCAAAGTCCGAAGCTTGTACACAAGGAAGAAAAATAAGATTAGCTATCTTGTGTATTATAGATTTATATACTGTATATTTTATGGATGTATAATGGGCTTGCTTTGACTAATGGGGATCTAGGAGACTGCAGAGGAGCTCTAATAGAGTATAGTAGCTTTTACATGCTATGATGACATGCAATATCATGTACAGTTTTTTGGGGTACTATAATTATTCTTACTATGTGCAAAAATCCCAGGTCTCAAAGAAAAAAATATAATATATTCTGCATAGTCTATTCTTGTAATCTTATAGTTGTGACAATACATCAGTAGAATTATAAAAATATTTTTTACAAAGCATTATATAGGGAATAATGTACAGACTATTAAGGTGATCCATGACCATAAATAGTCATGATGCCTTATCTCAACTAGGCATTGACTATAACTGATGGCATTGCTATGCACCATTTAAAGGTATACAGGATGTCTGTATTATATCTGTGTTAATACTCTATTAATATTTGTGTTTTACTTTACTGGGCTCTGTTAGGATTTTTTTGAAACTTTGGTGTATACATTTTTAAGCAATTGATCATTTTAGTTCCACACCTTGTTCCATGTTGAAGTGAAACATTCTGAACTTAAAGTTCCTATGCTTCCAGAGAATCTGTACATGTTTTTACATAATCCCAACACAAATGAGTTTATGTGAAGCTTATGTAATGCCAGAAGCATTAATATTTCCAGTTAAGGGATCTGACAGTGCCTGGGGAATTCCATGTTGTCACTGGATGAATGAGAAATATTTTAACATACTTTAAACATGACAGTCACTGTCTATTGCCAGTTCTGGGGACATAGGACATTAATCTATAGCAAAAAAAATGTAGGAACTTTTATGAAAATGTTCTTATAAAGGTTGCTCATTAGAAATTCACAATAATATAAAAGTGCAGAAAAAAAACATTTCTTACAGAAGGACAATACAGGATCAGATTTAGAAAAGGGTTTTTACTGAATTTCAGTAAATCAGCCCTTATATCTATAAAAAAATAAAATGTTGAAGGCATTTTTTGGAAGTTTACAGTCATTTATCTGCCTTGACTTTATGAGGCCCATTTATCAAAGGTTGAATTTCGAATTCATGTGAATTTTGTAAATTCGAATATACTCACAATTCGACAGGGAGGTTATGTAAGAAAAAATTTGGCTAATATTCGATCAAATGGTTCCGACCCGAAAATTCGAATCGTATTCGATACGTACAAATCACATTTTTCTGATTTCTGAATTGTTTCCATGGTCGAGGTGTGATAAATCTCACATTCAGTTTTAAATAGGTGGATTAAAAAACGAATGTGTGAATTTTTAAAATTAATAATTTGAAATTTTTAAATTACTATTTCATATTTACTATTCGACCCTTGATAAATCTGCCCCTAAATGTAGACAATCCCATGAAATACTATAGACTTCATACAGTGCATTCAGTGACTTATCTAATTGGTGAATTTTGCAAGGCAGAGGCTAATTTTCCTCAAGGAAGAAAACAATTGACTGTAGGCCCAACTTGGGTGATAAATACTTTAAAACCCATTTAAATTATATTTCCTAGTATCATTAACTGAATGAAGATTAATTGCCACCTTAATGCAAAATAATAATGAACTATCAGTGGCCACTAAAGACCATGTTTTTTTTTTTTTTTACCAAGGTTTTATCTTAGAAAGTTATATTCCTTGTAAGCAGCATTAATTAGTGCAGGGAATTTCTTAATTATTAATTCTTAAACATGTGTTATGTTATAAGAGCTCTGAATATATTTCTTTTCAAAACATTTTTATTTGTTTACCACAATGCATCCATTTACATTATAAAGTAACCATTTTTCTGATTTTAAGCAGAGATCAGATGTTCACCTACGCAGAGGGAATCACCAGCAGTTCAATCAGTTACAAAAAGAGATGACATTCCATTTGTACATTGCATACCAATAAAAATTTTAACTAACAAACATAACCGTCTACAGCTGAGTTTTTCTCCATCATCAATTATCGTGTTCTCCCAAAATAGTGCCAAAAAACAATAAAGTATTGACATAGAGGTTGCAACTCAATCCGAGAACCCTAATCAGTGTGGAAAGGAAAGTGCACACATGTGGGGAAAGTACACAGTAATATATCAGTATTACATATTAGTATAAGATATCCAAGGCGTCCAGATCTTGGTAAAGGTAGTAAATTTGTCAGTTGTGATACTTAACATTCTTTCATTAATCATTATCCAGTTCATCCTATGATGAAACATAGTTATAGGAAGGGATCGTTTTTTCCATGAGGCAGCAATGGTTTGTTTCGCTGCTATAAAGATAAACTGCATCAGTTGACGAGTATATTTACAGGAGACTGGGAGTTTTATATTTAACAGCACAACCAGAGGATCTTTCCGAAGATTAACTCCCGTGATAGAGTCTATTAAAGTAAATATCCTAGACCAAAATCTAGACGCCTCTCTACAATGCCACCATACATGTAGCATCGAGCCCTCCAGCCCACAATTCCGAAAGCATAACGGGCTGAGACTAGGATAGCATTTATGAAGTTTAGTAGGCACCATATACCAAGCAGATAGCACTTTATATTGTGTTTCTTGCGCCAGTAAATTAATCGAACTCCTGTGAGTAATCTCCCAAGATTGTTGCCAAAAAATGGGTTCAATTGTCTTATTCAGCTCTTTTTCCCATTGCCTAACATAAGTCGGAGGAGAAAGCAGAGAAGGGCTGAAAATTTCCTTATACAATAGGGAAATTAGTCCTCTACTACAAGGATATTTGATACACATGTGCTCCCACGCAGTCAAGTCCAAAATATTAGTGCACCCTTTAAGTACTTTGGTTAAAAAATGATGAATCTGAAAATACCGAAAATATTCGCCTCTAGGAGGGTCATGCAAAGTAATTATATTGGCCCATTGAACAATACCCTGCAGGCCTAAAAATTGAGTCACATACTGCAAATTATGCGTTTCCCACCAGCGGAAATTGGATTTTCACACACCTGGGACAAAAGCAGGATTCCCAAATATAGGCATAGCCGGACAATGAGGGGAAGCTAGGGGTATTTTTTGCGATACAGAATCCCAGACAGCCAGAGCCATTTTGAGAACAGGGGTGGAATTAGTAGGCCTTTCTTGCTTGGGGATCCACGGTAGCACCTTCGGGCAAATTGGTTTTAGCAGTTCCGTTTCTATTTGGGTCCACAACGGAGGAATGGGCCTATAGAAGTGAATTAACGGTAAAATTTGCGCCGCTTGGTAATAAACAAGTAAGTTAGGAACACCCAGGCCGCCCTTGTTCTTAGGCATCATAAGTGTTTTCTGCGATAGTCTTGACCTCTTGCCATTCCAAATAAATTTGGTAAGCCGGGATTGCAATTTGCTTAAGATATATTTTGGGACTTCAATCGGCAACATACGAAAGTAATACAATATTTTGGGCAGAATCATCATTTTTATAGTATTTATCCTCCCAAGCCATGATATATAGAAATGAGACCAACCTGTAAGCATTTTGTCTATTTCTATAAAGAGTTGGGGATAATTGGCCTGGTATAAATCTTCGAGGTGCGGCGTTATTCTAACCCCTAAATAAAGCAAATATTTATCATTCCATTGCAAATCAAAGTTGAGGTGAATGATTTTTTTATGTATCTGAGTGATACCTAGAGCAAGGGCTTCAGACTTTGTTGGGTTTATCTTCAGACCTGAGATAACCCCAAAGGAATGAAGGATGCTAAATAAGTGAGGTAGTGACGAGAGTGGCTTCGTAATTGTCAACAACATATCATCCGCAAATGACATTTGTTTATGAGCAAGCTGACCTATCAATACACCAGGTATGTCCGAATTCTGCCTAATCAGGGCTGCTAAGGGTTCAATAGCTAATATAAAGAGTAAAGGCGAGAGGGGGCAACCTTGTCTCGTCCCCCTATGCAACGTAAATGTGTTAGAAGCAAAGGGGCCCCATTTCAAAAAAGCCTGCGGAGTATCATACAAAGCTTGGATCAATTGAATAAATTTATCACCAAAGTTCCATTTTTTCAGTATATAATACAAATAACCCCAGGTAACAGTATCAAAAGCTTTCTGTATGTCTAGTGAGAGTAAGAGCGCTGGAGTTTTGGAAGAAGTAAGAACATAGATAAGTTGTATCAGCCTCCTTATATTTTCTCCACCGTCCCTGTTGGGGACAAAACCAACTTGGTCCTGATGAATTAAGTTTGCCAAAAACGAATTCAAGCGCGTGGCCATTATTTTCCCCAAAATCTTAACATCATTATTCAATATGGAAATAGGGCGATAATTGCCACACTCCAGAAGATCTTTATTGGGCTTTGGTATCAATGCAATCTGAACTAATATAGACTCTGGATGTAATTTATTACCTTGCAATAGTTTGTTAAACATGGCCGTAAGATGGGGAGAGAGAAGCGAGGCAAATTTTTTATAATATAATATAGAAAAGCCATCTGGACCAGGCGTTTTAGAGTTTGGGAGCAGTTTAATGGCCAATAAAGTTTCTTCAATGGTAATATTGTTATCCATTATGCATTTCTGTTCTGGAGTTAGTATAGGGAGTCGCAGATTTGCAAATAAAGTATCTGCCCGGGCGTCAACAAATTTGGGCGGCTCGCGATAGATTGTGGAGTAAAATTCCATAAATTCCTGTAAAATTTTTTCCGGATTGCCTGTAATTGTCCCAGTTTTAGTACGGATTTTATGTAAAGGAATATTTGGGGATGTAACCGAATATAAAGCACGAGCTAACGGAGTGTCCGGTTTGTTTCCTTTACAATAGCGTCTGTTAACCAGCCATTGAGAGGAATTTTCCACATCAAGGGTATATTGTAAGTCTAGTTCCCTTTTAGTATCAATTATAGTAGTCTGTAAACTGGGGGAGAAATTTGCTTTATTCTGCATTTCCAAATATTGTAATTTGTCAAGTAATTCCCGTATTTTTGCTTTTTTCAGTTTTTTACGGGCCGCCGCTATACTCATAAACTCTCCCCTTATTACAGATTTGTGAGCTTCCCATAGTGTTATCGAGGAGGAGACTGTGCCCTGATTTAGATCAAAATATTGTTTAATAGCACTTTCAATTTGCGAACGAAGCTGAGGAGTTGCTAAAAGAGAGTTATTAAGGCGCCATCTATAATGAGAAGGCTTACATAGTAGGGACCGTAAATCTATCGAAACTATGGAGTGATCAGACCAAACTATTGGCAAGATATGTGCAGCAACCAAGTTTGGTAATAATGTTTGTGACAAAAAGATATGATCAATACGGGAGTATACTTGATGTGGGTTAGAGAAGTAGGTAAAATCTTTGGTTAAAGGCCATTTTTCCCTCCAGGCATCAATAACAAAAGATCTTTGAAGGATTTCCAAAATTTTCTTGGCTTGGGCAGTATCAGGGGCAGTAAGCAAAGTAGTTTTGTAGGTCTTATCAAGTTTCGCATTGAAACAAATATTGGAATCACCCGCCAATATCAAAGGGCCTTGTTGATGCGCCCGCAATACCGTGTCTAACTTTTCAAAAAAGCTTACTTGACCCGTGTTTGGTGCATAATAATTTAGAAATGTTAAAGTGATATCTTGCACTTCCCCAACCAACAAAATATAACGACCATCTGGATCTCTCTGTATGGTCTGAGGATTGAAGTGTAAACCCTTAGAAAAACAGATTGCCACACCATTCTTTTTATCAGGGCCTGAGGCTAAATAGAAAGCTGGAAAATAACAGGACAAAAAGGAGGGCCTAGAGGCTAAGGAGAAATGCGTTTCCTGCAAGAATACAATATCAGAGTGAAGAGAACGATAATATTTAAATGCCTTTGTCCGTTTTTGTGGAGAGTTGAAACCCTGTACATTATGGGTGATAACTTTTAAATTAGCCATAGTAGCATATAATTCGTAACAGCAGGAGCAAATGGCTAGAGTTGGAGCTAGAAAATGTAAAGTGTATAGCACTATGAGTATAACTGGTTCGTAGGTGGAGAAAACTCAGCAGCAGGTAGACTATTCGTGTAACCGAAAACATAAACAAACAGAAACATAAATTCAAAATACATAAAATAATTGGAGATCCATACGTCACCTTCATGTGACGTCTCATTGTAGAACCCTGTCAGGAATGGAATAACAGGTTGTTCCTTGGAGCTTATTGTAAATGTAACTAGAAAGCAGAATGACACTGAAATTGCATTTGCAACAGAAGAGAGAGGATATGCAACAAAAATAACTATCAAATTAGCAAGAGCAAAATATGGGTAACAATTATCCAGAATCGTTAATATAGATAGTAGTCGTCAATGCAAAAGTCAATCTTCACCCCGAGAAGGTGAGGCATGAACAGGATGCAGTTTGAGTTGAAGTTGGTGTAATAGTTCAGTGGCTTCCTCCAGAGCTGTAGCAGAGTACTGTTTTCCACGATGCATAAAGTAAATACGAAATGGAAAAGCCCATCTATACTTAATATTGTGCTGTTGTAGAATCGCAGTGATAGGCTTAAACGATCTCCGTTTGGCTATGGTAGCTGGAGCAATGTCCGCAAAAAGCTGAAGAGAATGACCATCATGTTCCAGTTGTGGAGATTGCTGGGCTGCATGCATAATCGCTTCTTTAGTAGTGTAGTAATGGAGCTTGAGAATGACATCTCTGGGGTTACCTTCTTGTGGCGGCCGTCCCAGCGCTCTATGTATCCTATCAATCTCCAGTTTAGAGGAGGGAAGATGCGGAACCAAGGTACTGAAGAATTCTGTCATGTCGTCTTCCAAATTTTTATAAGACTCAGGCAATCCCCGGATTCTGATATTTCCACGGCGAGACCTGTTTTCCATATCTTCGAGTTTGTCTTGTAGCTCATGTATTTGGAATCGGAGCGTATCAAGATCAGTCTCATGACCCTCCAATACTGTTGTGGTATCATCCATCCTGGTCTCTAAAGTGTCAGTTCTCTTACTGATCACCTTAATTTCTTTCGACAAGGAGGCAGTGATTTTTTTGGTGGTCAAGTCTAGTTCAGTACGCAGCATAATTTTAAATTGCTCAATTAAAGCGACATCCCGTGAGTGCGCTTTAGTAGGTTGTCTTTGAGGGAGAGATTGTTCAGCCTGATCCTCTCCTTCCTCTGACCAGTTGACTGAACAACCAGTTTCCTTAGCGAGGCTCGCATCCAAATTATTGCGATTTCTTTTCTTTTTGTTTCTCCTGATGAGGAGGAACAGCTTTCCCAAGTTTCCCCATTGTGTAGTATAATAGAGTTGTGGTGAAATACAAATAGGGTAGGATGTGGAGCAGACCAGGGTAATGAAGCAATGTCACAGTGCCAAGTAATATTGTAGCTCCAAGGATTACACCTGTGCCTTTAAGGGAGGCACATACTGTGTGAGGTGCGTTTGCTATCCATTCAAAATACAAATTTAAAGACTGATATCCATGCACTGAGTATCAGATAAAGCGAACAAAAGACAGGGATCAAGGTGGGGGGAGAGGAGAGAGCGTGATCTTAATATGCAGCAGGTATAGTCGTTGGAAAATAGCAACAGGAGACTCCGATTGTTGGTGCAATAGGGCACAGTGGGCACTTAGAAAGCAAACTTAGTACCGAGTTCAGCTAGTTGAAGTGCCCCCAGTATACAGCGTTGTAATGGAGTCCACAGGCCACATCAGCAAGGCTCAATCAAACTGCGCATTCAGGGCCTAAGCAAAGCCAGAATACAGAAAAATCAAGGATGAACAGTCTAGTGAGAAACAACCGATCAGCAAGGCACAGTTGTATGATTTCCAGAGACCGTTTCACTGAATGTCGCAGGAACAGTTACCTGTGGTGCAGGGTATCCAAGATGGCGCCCAGTAGTACAGTGCGCACCGTGTCTCACAGGCCCCAACAATGGAGCGGGTTACAGCACCCGACACCGTTCTCAAATAGCCAGAATGCGGCTCGCACCAACAGGAGGAAACATCCGGTAAGGCTCGAAAGCAGTTAGAGCCGATTGTGGAGCGGCGTGGATAGAAATGCACCCGACAGCGCACGGAGCTCCTCCTGAATATATTTCTTAAATAAAATGTAATGGTAAATATTGTAATTCTGTAATATGTGTAATGAGTAGACATGTATCACAGCTGCATTGCAAATTATTTGGCTAAACATTTACCTTCCAAAAACAGTAACAATACATATTAATATTCTGCTCAAAATTATAAAGAAAAAAGTACCCCGTAGGTAACAACCTAATCAATATCCAGCATACGTTAAATCTCTTAGGATTTAAATAAATTAATTAAATAAATAAGTTAAGGTGAAAAAAGTGCCCAATCAATTAATTAATTAATTGATCAACTACTTGATTTTAGAATAATTCATAAATACTATAAAGTGCCAATTAGTGCATAATATCCATTGAGTAGTTTAATCAATTATCATTCTCACATTAAATAACAATTCATGGTTGAACTCAACCAAAAAAAGCTAAAAAGATAAAATGACAAAGTTCATCAAAGGAGTGCAATTAATTGGGAAAAAATGCTTAAATTAAGTGAGGATTATTAAAAACACATAGGAAAGGTATATTAAATTAATCAAGTGCTGGTATTTATATAAGGAATGCTGGAAATTAAATTAATTGAAAAGATCCCATTAGATTAAAATATGACCACAATTGGGTAAAAATAATACCAATGCTACGGTCAGCAGAAAGGAGAGAGGATATAATGAAACATAAGAAGGTGGAGTTGTCCCAAAACTAACTGCCTGTTGTTTTCTAAGTCTGGGACACCACAAAGAGGAAGGCAGGACAGGGTAACCGAGACTGTGGCCTTGGTATATTAACTTGCCCTGATCTTAAAGAGACTAATAAGCCACAAATCACCGGCCCGCGTTTTGCTTAATAGCTTTCTCAAGGCGAGAAAGCTTGAGAAAGCTATTAAGCGAAACGCGCGTTGGCGAGTCGCTCAAATCCTGTATTTTAAATATTGTTTCCTGGTGCTTTTACTGGGGTTGGATCTAATCCTTACTGCTACGGTCTTTTTTACCTTAAACAATCATCCTTCCATTCTAAGGGGCCGGTGATTTGTGGCTTATTAGGGTCAACTTAGTCTCTTTAAGATCAGGGCAAGTTAATATACCAAGGCCACAGTCTCGGTTACCCTGTCCTGCCTTCCTCTTTGTGATTAAAGGTCTAAGGTTCACTGCCAGGTCCATCTATCTTTGGGACTCATCAAGCTTGACCATCATTGCACAATCCCGTGTGATGAATTGCTCCTAGTTTGATGTATGAGAGATCATAGGTAGATCCCACAAGCTTTGTAACCCGTCAGGGATTACTTTTACTGAGTTGTATGTTGCAGTTTCTTGATTTTTAACAATTTTACTTTCTATAGAAATTGTTTTTAAATGTAATTATCCAGGCTTCTGTTACATGCCATGAAGTTACATGCCATGCCATGTGCCATAAGGCACAATTTAAAATTTAAAATAAGATTCCCAAAAGTGGAGCAAATGCTAGTCTTACAACTGAATAAAATGAAAGTACTTTCACCATGCCTTTATATACACAGAAAGTATATACTTACGGTATGTTTTATTTTTACAGGAACCACTGTTACTAAACTAGGGCATACCCAAATGTTGTTAGATTACACCTTCCAGCAAGATATATATATTACCAGTTGATAAATCTTGTTGAGAGCTCTAGTTGATCAACATCAGAGATGGATTCTTAAAGCAAGGATAGGATCATGCTAGAAGCATTATATCCATTCTTACACCCCCCAAACTCCCAATAGGATTGCTTTGCCTACAATAAGGATGAATTATAGCGTATTTGGGATCAGGTACAAGGTACTGTTTTCTTATTACATAGACAAAGAAAACCTTTTAATCCATTTTTTTAATCATTTGATTAAAATTGTGTCAATAGGAGATAGCCTTCCCGTGCTTCAGAATTTTCTGAATAACAGTTTTCCAGATAACACATCCCATACCTGTTTATTTGTCCTTGCATCTGTAAATCCATTTCAGGTCACCAAATCTGGAGAGCTCTGAACTGAGCCAAAGTTTTATCTCTTTATCTTTTTATTTTCAAAAGGATAAATCGTCTAACTAAAGGAAAAATAAAGAAAAATAATAAATACATATTTATAGTCACAGTCATCTAGAGAGCTATAGAACTTAGATGACAGAAATATTAATTTCACAATGATCCACAGTGCTTAAAAAGGAAATAAAACATAACTATGCTCTTGTAGAACATAACAAGCTTGTAGCCTGAGGCTGTCTTCTGCAGACTCTCAGACAATTAACTGATTGGGGGATTAGAAAGTAACCTATGCCGTTCTAAATTAGACTTTTTTAGAAAAAATTTTGATAAAGACAGGGAATGGTAGATGCTATAAAATTATTTTAAGCATTATGAGAAGCCATTTGAGGGCCATTTGCTATTCCCTTTGGCAGAAGTGCAATAACAGTTCATGCATGGACTACATCTGCCTGGTAGAATGACTTCCCCAACAATATACATCAGGCAGCTGCAGGTCTCTGCACTCCAAAACCAAGTGCAGAGACCTGTAGCAATTGCGCAGAAAAGTCAGATTGCAGCTGTTTGTTGCACTCTGCGCACAGACTTTTGTGTAGTAATAATGTGTACTCTAAGGGCAGAGACACACAGTCAGATTCGGGGAGATTAGTTGCCCGGTGAACAATCTCCTCTTCTTCCCTTGCCTTGCCACCGGCTAGAATGTAAATCGCTGGCTGGGATGGCACTCAGATCCATTTGTTTTCTGAAGTTGCCCGAAGTTTCCTCGTGAGGCAACTTTGGGCAACTTCGGAAACTAATCGATCCAATCTCCCAGAATCTGACCATGTGTCTCTGCCCAAATGATACAACAATCTAGAAGAGCAATGTTTCTCTTGGTTAATACACTGTATAGTTCACAAACATTCACATTTTATTGCCCCACCTCTGACAAGTTAGTCTGTGTTACCATGGGGCAAAGAGAAGAGGATACGTTTGCTGCCATTGTGGGGGGTCCACTTTGACTAGATAAAAGACTGCTTATCATAAAATAATATGAACCCATCAGCAGATTCCCTTATGGCTTTTCTGATGGCAGCATCTTTGTAGTTTTAACTTTATAGATGGTCACATGGTAACATAGAAGATGCTATTTTAAACACTGCAGAACTTTTATTTTCTTTTAACATAGCTTTTTTCCCCTGCCTGTACTGTTACACTAGATTCCCAATTAAATACTATATGACATGCCATGCTGGAGGGAGGAATTGTGAAAATATCATATAAAAAATATATTTTAAAAGTATTTTCTGCCAGAGGACATTACCACTGAATCTCAAGGAAAAACAGCCTATCAGCCCCTTTCTGATTCTTAAATAGAACTTTTCAAAAATGCTGACAATTCAGCTCATGAAAAGTGAATATATGTACCTTTGTCTAATATGATGATTCGCACAGGCATTTTTTTTCAAAAGAGGTGTATATGAATAAATACATAAATATGTCCCAATAAACATCGTTCCTATAGAAGGTATAGGCCATTGACATATAACCACATTAGAAAATTAAATAACACAAGTTGGAAGGGCTTATGCTAAGTCCCCAGACACACTACAACACACTCATTCAATGGAAGTAGCTGTATTCTGTTTCCTAAAATACTTCACTACATAAAATTAGCCACATTTCATTTCCTAACCAAAACAGAATGCTTTTGAGGCCAGGTATTATATCATTGCTAGGTTAAGTAAAAGGTGAAAATGCAGAATTGCTTCAATTGCATATTTGTAATGTTTGTATATGTTTCTTAGTAGCTGATGGTATAAAAGAAAGCCGGTAAATCAGAATTGAACAAGGAGATAGAACCAACTCATAAAAATGTAAAGTGAAAATGACACATGACACATAGAACTATACTAATTATCCCCTCATTATACAGAGATTACAAATGCTGTTTATAAATTTCCATAGTTATAAAATATAAAGCATTATTATGTATGTTCAGTTTTTTAGATCTGTCCAAGGTCTGGTGTATTTTCCGAACTAGATCATGGGAATGAACTTTGCACAGATGCCAAACAAGGGCTTGCCACTAGGGATTGCCCCGCTATTTTAGGATTCTGCTGAATTCTGAATCTTTTACAAACGTTTTGGACAAACCCTGAACAGATTATAAACTTTAATTTGTATATGAAAAAAAGTGTGCACAATACACAGAAAAAATGCACTTTCCTTATTCATGTGAATTGAAGTCAAGTGACTTAATTTATCAACATTGAATCTCATTTGCCATTTAGCTGCCCAGATTGCCAGTTTGTCAAGATCATGTTGCAAGGATGCCACATCATGGATGGAATTTATTGGGCTGAATAGTTTTGTGTCATCTGCAAATACTGATACATTACTTACAATACCCTCCCCTAAGTCATTAATAAACAAGTTAAATAAAAGTGGACCCAATACCGATCCCTTAGGGACCCCACTAAGAACCTTACTCCAAGTAGAGAATGTACCATTCACAACCACCCTCTGTACCCTATCCTGTAGCCAGTTTCCTATCCATGTGCAAATGACTTCATTAAGCCCAACAGACTTTAGTTTAGAAAGCAGTCGTTTGTGGGCCACAATATTAAACGCTTTGGCAAAATCCAAATCGATCACATCTCCTCCCCCCCCACTGTCCAGCATCTTACTTACTTCATCATAAAAAGCAACCAAATTTGTCTGGCATGACCTATCCTTCATAAAGCCATGCTGATTGCTGCTCATAATGCCATTCACTTGGACACAATTTTGAATGTGATCCCTTAACAAGCCTTCAAATAATTTGCCCACCACAGTTGTCAAATTTACTGGCCTATAATTGCCAGGCTGAGATCATAATCCCTTTTTAAATATTGGAATGACCAGTTTTTCTCCAATCCATAGGCACCATACCAGATGAAAGTGAATCTGAGAAAATCAGAAATAGGGGCTGGTCTAAAACTGAACTATGTTCAGTTCAGTGTATGCCATCAGGCCCTGGAGATTTGAGATTACTTTTTATTAAAGCTTTATGGATCATATCCTGAGTCAGCCACTGACTAGATTGAGCTGAGCCATTAGTGCAGCTATGAAGTGAGCCTGGGAACTCACACTCCTCTATTGTATACACTGAAGAAAAGGACTGTTTTCATTTTCTGTATCTGTTACAACCATAGTCTTAGCCTCGCCGCAATGCACTCTTCATTTTCTTTCTTTGCCTTCCGAATTGCTAATTTACAATCTTTATTACAGTGTTTATATTCATTAAATGCAGCTTCTGTCCCAACAGACGTGTAGTGTACTATATTAAGCCACATAGGGTGATTCTTAGAGCTTCTACATTTACTTCTTAAGGGAATAACTTGAGAACAGTAATGATTTAATATCATTTTAAATGACAACCATTTCTATTCTGTGTTTTAGCTGAAACTTAATGCCCCAATAAATGCTCTGAAGGGCAGCCCTCAAGGCACTAAAATTAGCTTTTCTGAAATTCATGGTTTTTGTTGCCCCAGTGTATTTTTGTTTTTTGCACCAGACATTAAATGATATAACATTATGATCACTATTACCCAGGGGTTCAATGACTTGTACATTTGCAATAAGTTCAATATTTGAGATCAATAGATCCAGAATAGCATTTTTTCTGGTAGGCTCCTCAACAACCTGTGCCATAAAATTGGCATGCAACAAGTTTATAAACTTGTTCCCATTAACTGATCTGGCAGTACTGTTGCTCCAGTCATTATCTGGGTAATTAAAATCCACCATTATCATTACTTTACCCAAACTAGCAGCCTTTTCTATTTGCATCAGGAGCTTAGCCTCCTCCTCCTCATTTACATTAGGGGGTCAATAGCATACTCCTACAATTAATTTGCTGGACTCTTTACAATTGGTGAAGAACTCTACCCATAAGACTTCTGCCCCCTCATTTTCTAACATAACCTCTTCCTTTATATAAGCTTTTAAATCCTGCCTAACAAACAGACATACCCCTCCTCCTTTTCTTCTATTGCCTCTTTCCCTCCGAAACAAAGTATAGCCGCTGATATTAACTGCACAGTCATGCGACTCATTCAGCCATGTTCCGGCCACACTAATCACATCATATATTCCTCCAGCACCTCCAGCTCTCCCATTTTACCAGTCAGACTCCTTGCATTTGCAAACATACATTTAATACTGGTACCATATTGAACAAATTACATGTGGTCCTCCCTATCCTTAACAGTACCCCCAGCCAAATCTCCTCCCTCATTTTCCCTTCCTTTGCCCACTATCTCATCTAACCTGTCTTCCAGTGAATTTTTTACTTAACCCTCCCTCCCACGCCTAGTTTAAAATCTCTTCCAACTGTCTAGCCATCTTCTCCCCCAAAACAGCTGCACCATCATCATTGAGGTGCAGCCCATCCCTAGCAAAGAACCTATAGCCGACTGATAAATCAGCCCAGTTCTCCAAAAACCCAAAACCCTCCTCCCTACTCCAATCTTTCAGCCACACATTAATCTCCCTAAGCTCCTGCTGTGTACTTAGCATTGCTCATGGCACAGGTGATATCACTAAGAAAATTACATTGGAAGTCCTCACCCTCAACTTTACACCTAGTTTTTTAAAATTGTTCTTGAGGACTTCACCACCGACTCTAACTTTGTCATTGGTACCTATGTGTACCAAGACTGCTGAGTCTTCCCCAGCCGCTCCCAATA
Organism: Xenopus laevis; assembly: GCF_017654675.1. Lineage (NCBI taxonomy): Eukaryota > Metazoa > Chordata > Amphibia > Anura > Pipidae > Xenopus > Xenopus laevis. The sequence continues at coordinate 72,377,588 of NC_054380.1, read as the reverse complement.
ACCTGTCTACTTGTTCCACCACATGCCGAACCCTAGCCCCAGGCAAGTAAATGGATCTAAAAAGGTCAGAAGCAACATTAAAAGCCAAGGCAACAAAATGCTTTGTTTTCATTTTTAATGATTGTTATTCATATTGTTGCTTTTATTAATTTGTGTTTATGAGAGTCCTTCATAATGTAATAGTTCATTTGGACATTTTGACATAAGGAAAGCCCTGGAGCTATAAGCGCAGGGGCTGTATGACAAGTGATCCGAATGACCAGCAGCCAAATTATACTGGTCTAGGTCAGAGATGGAAAGAATCACATGTGTGTGTTTAGGTAAGAAGGAATGAGTTAAAACAGGACATTGGCCAGGCCCAGCATAGTAGCGGCACAGCATAATAGCAATCTCTTGTTAAACTATGGCTTTAGAATATTGACTTGGGTTAAGCTGGCATGGTCCTATTTATTTAATAAAATGTGAATTAATGCTGTGGCCATTTTACACCCATCTCTGTCTCCTGGTTTTATTAAGGTATGAAATAATGGGGTCCAGTGGGATAGCTCAAGATGAAGGGTCAAATTGAGGAGTCCCCTTGTCATGTCACATTTAAAAGGCCAAAGTCAGAAACTTAAATATCAAACCAGAAGGATCAAGTGCACCCAGTATTATGAAGTCATGACACTCTGCAATGATGTAGTGATATCATTAGTTTGCTAATGTGTGTGGTTATCATCCACCACATTGCTGTAGTACAGTATTTTTCAAACCCTGCCACTGCATCACATTGACACTGTGTGGAGTCTTTTTTTCTTAAACATTTTCAGGGAAATATAAAGAATAAATCCATTCAAAAGAAAACATTGCTGCATACACAGGTGAAGGAAGCAATTCACGAGCAGATCTAATCTGATTTGGGCGCTTCAGTCTAAAGCTGGCCATAAACGCAAAGATCTGATCATACGAATCGAGGATTAGTGCGATTTTCGGAGAGTGTGGAGAGTCCCGACATTTTTCGTCCGGTGGAGATCGATCGTTTGGTCGATCGGACAGGTTAAAAGATTTCTGTCGGGTGCCGATAATATCTCTGCATGTATTGCCGATCGTACAATTTTCAGATTGAGACTGTCACCAGCTTTGGTCGGACATAACTTTCGTATGATTGCTGTCAGGGGCAGAACATCGGCTGATCTGTTCTTTTGTACTTTATTTGATTTGAATGGTTAGTGGCAGGTCGGTAGATGGGAAAGTCCGATCGTACAATGATTTGTACAATCGGATCTTTGCGTCTATGGCCAACTTTGCAGCATATCTAAAGTGTATGGGGCCCTCTGAAAATCGGGCAGATGCCGATAGAGCAGGTTTGCCTCATTGATGTGGTCCTCACTTTGATGGCTCACTTTGACGGTCCTCACTTTGCCAAGTAACCTTGGCAAGTAGATCTTATTGTGCACGGCCAGCTTAACAAATAACACTTTGGATTACATCAACATTTAGCAAATATATGAATATGAAAAATAAAAATTGCAGGTAATCAGAAGGTTTCACAGGATGATAAAACGATTTTTAAATGTCACTCCCTGATAACAATTCAAAGCAAAATGAAAGTTGCTCCATGTCATATCTTTTTCCGTATTTGTTTAAATAACATGGAGAATTGTTTTTTTAATCAACAAAGTGACACAACATTTACATAATTTATATTTATTATGTTATAAATGCTTGGTACATAAATAAACTATTTCTCATTATATTTTGTCAACCAGAGGTCTTCAAGTAGAGAAAGTTGTGCAGTAACAAAATATCACTGCAGTTGCTGACCCATGTATTAACAGCCACAGAATTTGACCAAAAAGTTTTTTTTGGGGGAAGGAGGGATAGGTCCTAATAGCAAAGAATCGTTGTACAGGTATGGGAACCTGTTATCGAGAATGCCCTGTATTTTAAAGATAATTACTCTATAACCAAAAGGAAAAAGAAACTTGGAATAAATACATTGTCAGATTAAAATAATTTACCATCTGTTTCGGCGGAGAGAATTATAGCTCTAGCAGGACATGCATCAGGAAGTACCAAACAATCAGAGGATACAAGAGAGATCGATACATCTACCTGAAAGGTAAGCCAGGGAATAGATCAATAGCTAAATCACATGATAGTAAGCAGCGTTTAGTCCAACATATCTGAGAAATTTTGATATTGTTTTGGCACTACAAATTTACAGTCACAGACAAGGGAAATGGAGCCAGAAGGAATTGGAAAGCCATCTACCACCTTAATATGAACAGGACAGTTATTTTGGGCTAGTGACATTTTGAACAGCTGTGAAAAAATATTTTTTTTTAATCACCCACAACCCCTGGAATCAGCTATGACTATTACCTAAATGTGTCTGTTCTCCATGTGTAGGGAGATGAATCACAGGACATAAGAGCAGGTAGGAGCAGAGGGTCCATTAGTGGGCATTTCCTTAGCAGGCAACCAACATAATCATTCATGCTTTTATCATATCTTGCATTGACTACTGTGTCACTGTATTCTTTAAATCAAATACAGTGGCACAAAATCCCCCGAGTTCTCTTTGGGTTAACTCACATATGGCAGGTATCTCTCCTAGTGTTTCAGGCTGCAATAAGGGTGCTCAAAAGGATATCACACAGAGTTCAAACCCACTTGAGTATCTACACTTTTAGAGACACCCTATACCCCTGGTCAATTACAGAACAACTATTTCTTTACCTTTTATGAAGATGTTACATCTCATCTTACTGGCCTGGCACTGGTACTGGCCTGCATAGCATAGCCATCCCCTAGCCCACTGCCAATTACACTTATTTCTATACCTAAACCCATTTCAATAAACAGCCATTACAAGCATTGAACTTTTATATTACATTTTGTTATTATGCTTATTATGCTCACATCTCTTAGAAAAGTAATTTATTTTTTTATGTTTCATTAAATGAAAATTCCAATGAAATGTACTTTTAAATGACATTACTTGGCCATTTATTTTATCATTTAATGGGGCTAACAAATTAAATTACAATGCCAATTTAATTAAGAACAGCAAAAGTCAAGATCATCTATTTAAAAATCATATTTCATTAATCTGAAGAAAATACAGAAAACAAATTAATTTAATTGAATCTAATTAAAATATAATGTAAGAGGTACATAGGGTTCACCGCTTCATGTGATCATAAATTCAAGAACTCAAACTATTGTGAAAATGTTTGACATCATAATTAAAGGGAATGTAAACCCTGTTTTTACTTTCTTTACTGAAAAAGAAACATACCCCAATATACTTCAGTTAAAAAATATGTACAGTTTTTATGAAAAAAAGATTGTATGTAGTGAAATTTCCCCTTCTCTTGACTTGCTGTGACTGTTGTGGATACAAATTTTTACAGTCACCGGCTGCTCTACAGGGAAACAAAGAGAGGGGCTGTAGTTTTGCAGAACTGGAAAGGAAGGTGCGGGGTTGAGCTTAGAGAATATGCAAACAAAACATTAAATAACCCTGCATATTGCTTCCCTGCGCTTGAAAAGTACAATCGGTTCCCTGGCTAGGGACCGTTTAAAGTTTCCTATCCCCAGTAAATCAAACGAAGGAGGGAATTTCACTGTATAAAATCATGCTTCTTATAAAAAATGGTAAACATTTTTTAATCAAAGTATACAGTATACTGGATATACAGTAGATTTCTTTTTCATTAAAGAAAATAAAACTGGAATGTTAATTTTTTTTGTCTTTACATACTTTTTAAAAGTTATGATAATTTTGTTTTATTCAGTAGAAGCTGGCTTCATGAAATGTTTTTTATAGTATCTATATATCTCACATAGATCTCATTTCTAAACATAGCACAGAACTATATTATTTGCACACAAATTTGGGAACAAATTAGCCCTGTTCTAGATTCATTTAAAAAGCTGGACAAGATTGGTGCATTTAATGTACAAATATAATTGTGAATTAGTACTGCAATGGTCTAACTGGTGGTGGAGAAAAATATGCTCTAAACAGTTTTCACAAACTGCACTTTTTTAAGTGTAAAATTACCGTCAACACTTTGATTCTAGGGGGCCGATTCATGAAGCTCGAGTGAAGGATTCGAATTAAAAAAACTTCGAATTTCGAAGTGTTTTTTGGTCTACTTCGACCATCGAATGGGCTACTTCGACCTTCGACTACGACTACGAATCGAACGATTCGAACTACAAATCGTTCGACTATTCGACCATTCGATAATCGAAGTATTGTCTCTTTAAGAAAAACGTCGACCCCCTACTTCGGCAGCTAAAAACTACCGAAGTCAATGTTAGCCTATGGGGAAGGTCCCCATAGGCTTGCCTGAGATTTTTTGATCGTTGGATTAAAATCCTTCGAATCGTTCGATTCGAAGGATTTAATCGTTCGATCGAAGGAATAATCCTTCGATCGTTCGATCGCAGGATTTGCGCTAAATCGTTTGACTTCGATATTCGAAGTCGAACGATTTTAGTTCCTAGTCGAATATCGAGGGTTAATTAACCCTCGATATTCGACCCTTCATACATCTGCCCCAAAGTGTTCTCACTATTTTCTGAAAACCACTCTGACCAAATCCACACGGACTCCCCCCAATCCATTTATCATTACATTTTCACAAAAATTTCTTGTGTGACAAAGGATAAAATCGTGAAAAAATTGGAATTGTATGAATTTTTCAGATTTGTTACAAAAAAATGCAACTTTTTATATGATGCCTGAAACCTGCGACTTTTTCAGATTATCACCCGAAAACCAGGATATCTTCTAATTGTAAATGGGACATCTGCCATTGACTTCTACATGTATTCGGCAAGTATGAGATGGACTAATTTTTGTCTGACTTTTAACACCATCGAAGATTAATAAAACACAAAAAATTAGAGTTTTTTTTTTCTACAACAAAATTGTGTTTTCTCATATATACATATATATTATATATCTGTACTGAGGAGTCTTCTAGATAGTTATGACACATTCTTATTGTTTCTCTCTGTTTTTTTCATTAATTTTAACTAATTGTTACAATATAAGCAAGGTTTTAAGAAGCTACAGCCATTCTGACAGGACGCACTGGTGGACAGTTGAGCACAGAGGTGAGAGGTGAAAAGAACATGGTCATGGAAAAGCCCGGGTCAATAGCAATCAGACAGAGCGGTACCAAATCAGGAGGCAAGAGAAAAGTCAAGGTTACAGGGTGGGTCAAACACACCAATAGCACAGTACAGAATCATGATCCAAGAGGGTAGTCAAAAACAGGCAAGAGTCAGGACAGCCAGCCAGCCAGGAAAAAAGACCTATGTTGGGCAATAAGTGCAAGTTCAAGTATCCTTTAAATATTTGAATTTCATGTAATGCACAATGATGTCACATGCTGGCGCCGAGAATAAAAGAATGTGCGTGTAGGTTTAGATGCATGCGTTAGACCAGAGGAGCCGGCAGCAGTTCAATGTGTTTTGCTAATTTTTCACAGTGTCGCAAATTTTTTCACAATTCCACAATTTTTTTGGCAAAGCAAAACGGGACAGATTCATTCATCCCTATTATATTAACTGAATGCAATATACTGAATGCAATATACTGAATGCGATATAACTGTAGGACCAATTCTAAAATACTACCTGCCTATCCTACCAGCTCAAACAGAAAGAAACAATCAAAAGTTAACTTATTACAGTGAAAAGTTAGAGCTGAGTATGCAGAACTCATGCTTCAAAAACAACAATAATAGGCTCACTAGAGTTCCAAAATAAGTTATTTGCTTGAATGTAAATATATTCCAATGGAGGATTTGGAGAAGAGAGTAATTCACTTTTACCCTTGAGCACACTACTGCACAAAAACAATGTATTTTGTTTAACTGAAACAGTAAATTACTGGTACAGTATACCTGTTTTATGCAAACTCTCAAGTGAATATATAGTTTGTGTCCTGGATGAATGATATGATGTTGTTTTTCAGATATTGTGTCAAGCTCAGTTTAATATAGGGGTGGAATAGAACAAATAATATTATAGCAAAAACTATATATAACTCTATATATGACAGCAAAGAAATGTCCACTTGATGCAAAGGAACAGTTCAAAAATAAAATTTATAGAAGGGATGAAGATTATGAAAAACAAGCTTTTGTACTGTATGAATCTATTGTAACCAAAGTGAAAAAGATGTAGTTAATGAAGTTAATATGAGGTTAATCTTTTAGCCAGAACAAGTTTAGTCCCACTTAAAGACAAACAAGCTTAAAAAAAAAAACAAGTAAATCTAATTACAAGTATCCTTAATAAACAATGACACTTTGAAGTGGACCCACATCTGAAATATTAAGTGGCTGAGAAACAAATACTTATGTAGAAATAGCTCACTTGTGCTATGTATATGAAGGAATCAGACAGGGAAAAGCCGGGGCAGTTGTGACAATGGACTTACTACACTTGGGGCCTAATGCTCACTTTTTTTCTAGTTTTGATATTGATTTTATTCTTCTAGTAGCGAATGATTCGAACTAAAAATCGTTCGAATATTTGACCATTCAATAGTCGAAGTACTGTCTCTTCAAAAAAAACTTCGACCCCTTAGTTCACCATCACCATCAGTATTATTATTATTATTAACATGTATTTATATAGCGCCAACATATTGCGTAGCACTGTAAAGTAACTGTGATTATACAACTACATCACATGAATTATATACATAGAATATATGGAGTAACAAACATCACAATCAATACAGGTACAAAGAGGTGAGGAAGGCCCTATGCATAGGCATACAGTCTAAAGGGAAGGGAGTAATACACAAGGTGTGGGGCAAGATCGAAGTAAGTGGGTGAGAAATGTGGTGTTGTATGTGGTGTTGCGTTTGGTAGTTAAGCAGAGTGAGGGTAGGCTTCTCGAAAGAAGTGCATTTTCAGAGATTTTTTGAAAGCAGAAAGGTTGGGAGAAAGTCGGAGAGATCGTGGGAGAGCGTTCCAGAGGAGGGGTTCAGCCCTTCCAAAGTCTTGAATGCGAGCATGTGAGGAGGTAATGAGAGAAGAGTTGAGTAGCAGGTCAGTAGAGGAGCGTAGTAAGCGAGTGGGTGAGTATATAGAGATGAGTTCAGAGATGTAGGGTGGAGCAGAGTTGTGAAGTGCTTTGAAAGTCAGTGTCATTAATTTGAATTTGATTCTGAAAGGTAACGGAAGCCAGTGCAGGGATTGACAGAATTGCGAGGCAGAGGATGAGCGGTTGCTGAGGTGTATGAGCCTCGCAGCATTATGGACTGGAGAGGTGACAGTCTCTGGAGGGGGAGGCCAATTAAAAGAGAGTTACAGTAGTCTAGACGCGATATGATGAGAGAGTGAATAAGAAATTTTGGCAGGGTCTTGGGTGATAAATGATCGTATTTTGGATATGTTCCTTAGGTGGAAGTGACATGATTTAATAAGTGACTGGATATGAGGAGTGAATGACAGGGCAGAATCTAGGATAACCCCAAGGCACCGGGCCTGGGGAGAGGGGGTGATAGTGGAATTGTTAACTATGATGGATACTTCGGGGATGCTACTGGTGTTTCTTGGAGGAAAGAGAACCATTTCAGTTTTAGAGAGGTTTAATTTAAGGTAGCGTTGCGACATCCAGGTAGAGATAGCGGACAGGCAGGAGGAGACGCGAGTTCGGAGTTCTGGGTTGAGATCAGGAGATGAGAGATAGATCTGAGTATCGTCAGCATAGAGGTGGTAGTGGAAACCATACGAATTTATTAATTTGCCAAGGGAGGAAGTATAGAGGTCCCAGGACAGAGCCTTGAGGAACTCCAACAGAAAGAGGTAGGGGAGAAGATGATACTCCATTGTAGGAGACACTGAAGGAACGATTGGTGATGTAAGAAGAGAACCAGGACAGGGCTGTGTCACGAAGGCCAAGCGACTGGAGGGACTGGAGGAGGAGAGGGTGATCTACAGTGTCAAATGCGGCTGAGAGGTCAAGCAGTATTAGTAGTGAGAAATGATTGTTGGCTTTAGCGGTTAAAAGGTCATTAGTTAGTCGAGTCAGGGCAGTTTCCGTGGAGTGTTGTGGCTTAAAACCAGATTGTAGGGGGTCCAGCAGGTTATTGTCAGAGAGGAATGAGGTAAGTCGGTTGTAGACTAGGCGCTCAAGTAGTTTAGAGATGAAAGGTAGCAGAGAGATAGGTCGGAGGTTGTCAAGATTGGAGGGATCAAGAGAGGGTTTTTTCAGAATGGGGGTGACAAGAGCATGTTTTAGTTGAGAAGGAAACAGTCCAGTTGAGAGCGAAAGATTAAATAGGTGAGTTAAGGCTTTGATTAGACAAGGATTGGTATTGCGGAGAAGTTTTGAGGGAATTGGATCAAGCGGGCAGGTGGTAAGGTGAGAAGAGGCCAGAAGCTTTGAGACTTCCTCATCAGTGACAGGGGTGAAGGAGCACAGGAGAGACTGGGCAGTGTGGAGGGAGGGTGGTGGAAGTCTAGGGGGGTTGAGTAGTGTAATGTCCCTTCTGATAGTGTCAATTTTGTTTTTGAAGTGCTCAGCAATATCTTGAGCAGAGACAGATGTGCATGGAGGGGGTGGAGAAGGGGAAAGGAGAGTGTTAAAGGTGGAGAAAAGTTGTGCTGGTTTTTTAGAAAGGGAGTTAATGAGTGAAGTAAAGTATGTTTGTTTGGCTTGGAAGAGGCTGGTGTTAAAGGAGCGCAGGGCGGATTTGTAGCTCTTAAAGTCTGAATCTGAACGGGATTTGCGCCAGCGACGCTCAAGTGCACGTGAGTGTCTTTGGAGCGCTTTTGTATGAGCAGTATGCCAAGGTTGAAGTGGTTTGGGTCGAGAACGTTTAGTTTTTATAGGAGCAAGCTCATTTAGGGCAGTGGTGAGAGTACTATAGTAGACAGAGGTAGCCACATTAGGACATGAGATGGCTGAGATATTAGAGTGAAGAGAGTCAAAGGAAGAAGAGAGATGTGACACGTCTACAGCTTGCAAGTCACGGTAAGTACGTGTTTGGGGAATAGCAGGGGGTGAGGAGGGAGTTATTGAGAGTTGAAATGTGAGCATATTGTGATCAGAGAGGGGAAATGGGGAGTTAGTAAAATTGGAGGTTGAACAGAGTCTGGTAAATATGAGATCCAGAGCATTACCATTGGAGTGAGAGGGGGAGTCTGAGCACAAAGATAAGCCTAGGGAGGAGGTTAGTGAAAGAAGTTTAGAGACAGAAGACTATGGGGAAGGTCCCCATAGGCTTTGCTATCTTTTTTTTGTCGAAGAAAAATCGTTCGATCGATGGATTACAATCCTTCTAATTCAACGATTTAATCGGTCGATAGAATGATTTTTCATTCTAGAACGAATTGCGGTAAATTCATCGACTACGATATTCAAAGTCAAAGGATTTCAATTCGGCAGTCGAATGTCGAGGGTTAATTAACCCTCAATATTCGACCTTAAGTAAATTTGCCCCAGAGGGGTATATTTATCAATAGTTAATAGTGAAGTTCCGCCACTAGAGTGAAATTCCGCCACTCTCCATTCATTTCTATGGGATTTTTATAGGCGTATTTATCAAAGGGTGAACTATCACTTTCACCCATCGATAAATACGCCTTTCAAAATCAAATTGAAATGAATTGAGAGCTGCGGAATTTCACTCTAGTGGCGGAACTTCACTCTTTGATAAATTTACCCCTATAGTGTTCACTTATCTGGAGGTAGTGTACAACCAGTGTAATGCCCCCCCCTTCAATCTATCAGTGTTCTATTGAAATAGCAAATAGTGGTGTAATATTGGAACAGGGGATGTAAAATAAGAGGGGAAGAAAACATTTTGGACAAAAAAAACAATATGGATTTTAAATATCACAACTTAGATTACATAATATATATCCAAGGAGTACATATACATTCCATTCCATCTAAACTGTTGGGTCTGTTTTACCCTACAGAAAATGGGTCTTACTGCAATCTTCTTAATAATTTTAATGAAAGAAACTCCAGCAATGACATGTTTAATACATTAACAATTGTATATAAATGGGGATAGCGAATACGATAGGTCAGATCTCACTTTTTGTCATATAGCATCTGCTTCAAATACAAAAATAAGGAGCAACAGCTACTTTTCTGTATTATTATGTCTTCCTAATTATTTAAATATGACATCTGTCTTACAAAGCATATTTTCCAATGACTGATAGTGTTAAAATGTTAATGAAATTCTTTTTTTTATTGTTTTCCTTTGAAGCAGTATTGCTGAACATACCAAGGACGAACGTAGGCTTTATGATTAACAGTATATTACAGGTACCTTAAAGGCTTTTTAATTCTTTTGATTTCTTTCAAGCATTTACTTAGAAATCTGGTCTGTCAAATGTGTAGATAGCTGTAATTCGTCTAAAAGATTGTTCTCATGCACAGAAAAGTAGGTCGCATACAGAAAATAAAACAGAGAGTTCATGGAAGGTTTATCTGAAACTGATAGGAGGTTTTACATACATTCATACAGTGTACCCAATTACAGCAAACTTATTATCAAGCTTAGAATAAAAATGAAAAACTAAGAGACTGAGCATAATCACCTGATTTATTAGCTGAAAAGAGGAAAAGTAATCTTAGAAACAGGAACAGGAAAGGTATTCATACAAAAACTTTGCACTCACCTCTGTTTTTTCTCTTCTAATTATCATGCAATTGGGGGCAAACTGAGAGCTAGTTGATGTGTTTGTATTATTCCTTAAATTACATTGCTCACGGAGATCGAGTGGATGGGAGGAAAGCAACAGCGATTTTTCATTATTCAGAGACAGAAGAGCTGACAGGAAAACTGAGAGAAATGGAGCCTGTCAGTCCATCTCAAAGTCTGCCAGAGGCATGCGAAGGAAAAAAAAGCTCAACACATACAAACAGTGAAAGCATTCAGCTCAAGGAGCACAAAGGGCAAAGTGAGCATTGTTTTCTTATTTTGTTTGTATAATATTAGTGTGAAGGTTCACAAAGGCCAGTTTTTTTCCCAACTCATAACTATTCTCCTTTTTAGTTTCAGAGGTAACCTTCATGGTTTTCTGCCATTGTGTACAGTGTTTGTAATGATGACAAAATTGCTGATGGTATAGGGGATTGTAATGGCAAAAGTATTCTTTATTAACATCAATCGCAGGCTACAAGTGATATTAATGTAACCTTGGGTCTTCTTGGATTCTTTTCAGCCGTGCGTTCAGCAAAGTGTTTAATGTACTATATCAAATCCTCAGTGTATCTTTTATTTATATTTTAAAAGAATACATATGTTGAAGTACAAAATATTGCATAGAGGCACAATACTTTTAAATGTTCTCTAAACCTGACAAAAACTGCATGTACAAAGTATTCCAGACTTTGGAAGGTTTTGCTAGTACTGTTCTTTTTCGGCAAGTTCCCTGTACAAAAGTATAAAGACTTTGAGCACTGATAAAATAACCCCATTTGACTTACAAAATTGTAAGATTGTATCATTTGTTTCTTTTATGGCCTCACATTCTTTCAGCGAAAAAAATCGTTTTTCCAAAAATGGTTAAAGAGAACTTTAATGGGGTTGTCCACCTTTGAACTAACTTTTAGCATGCTGTAGAGAGTGACATTCTGAGACAATTTGGAATAGATTTACACTTTTATTTATTTGTGGTTTTTGAGTTATATAGCTTTTTATTCATTGTCTCTCAAGTCTGCAATTTTAGTAATCTGTTTGCTAGGGTCTAAATTACCCTAACAACCATGCACTGTTTTGAATAAGAGACTGGAATATACATAACGAAGGCCCTGAATATAAAAATATGTAATAGAAAGTAACAATAACCCATTTAAAAGCTTGAAGAGTCAGAAGAAAAAGGCAAACAATTCAAAAACTATAAAAAAATGAAGGCTTAGAATTAGCCATTCTATAATATACTAATAATTAACTTAACAGTGAACTACCTCATAAATAAAGTATGACAATGACTTTGCTTCTTGAATCAGGTACTATAGTCAGTGGCAATAAGTATCAAGACTACTTACTGTAAAAATAAAATAAGTGTTTCTAAGAAATTACACCAAATGAAAGTTCTGGCATCATGCCATGATTTAATTTACACAACCTCGATTGCTGCTTGGGGGAATTGGATATTGAATACAGAGTTTTTCATTGATCATAATCTGACCCAATCCCCTAAAAAGTATAGGCATACTGTATAGGCAGGTTATACTCGAGCTGATTAAATGTTTAAGGTTTTTAAACCTTAATATAGAATTTTGCATAATGAAAGCAATTTTCCAACATACAACAATAATTTTAGCCTTTCTCTGCACTGTTCCTGCTGATTACATGTACTATTATTACATTTATTGTATTTCTTATCTGGAAACCCATTATGCAGAATGTTCCAAATTATAGAAGACCATCTCCTATAGACTCATATTTAATAAAAAAGAAATCAAATTATTAAAAATGATTTCCATTTCTCTGTAATAATAAAACACTACTTGTACTTGTTCCCAGCTGAGATGTAATTAATCCTGTAATTAATTGTTTGGAGGCCTTTTTGGTTTTATTTATGTTTAAATGATTTTCTAGTAAACTTAAGGTATGAGGATACAAATTACAGAGAGATCAGTTAGCTGGAAACCCCAGGTCCCAAGCATTCTTTTTTAACAGATCCCATACCTATATTACAATATTGCAACAATAATTCCCTAACCAGTAAAGACTCTAGTTCTGACAATTCATTGTAGAACAGGTTTAGTGGTCAAGGAGTTAGAATGTAATACACCTTAAAAATGTAAACTAAATTGTGCCTTGAATGTAAAATGGAATGTCCCTGTACATAGTATATTTGAGGAAAATTTTTATTGCAATCTTCCCCAATGGTGTTTAATCCTAGAAAGGAGAGAGCCATGTAATAAAAGAGGGAGTTCTACTTCTTTTGTATTTTGCATTTGCAAACTGAAGCTCTTGATTTTGCTTAAGAATTGTTTTTCTTTATTCACTTTTCAGGTTGGAGATCCTTACTTCTCTATATCTGTATATTGCACCATTTTCTACAAGAACTCACAGATTCATTAAAAAGGGTTTAGCTCATCTCAGACATTTACTTTTTCTAACCCCCCCTCAATAAAAAACCACATATACAAACTGGCTCCTTTAGATCCATCCCATGTATATTGCATCCAACATAACTTGAACAAAGATACAAAATAAAAATGCACCGGCACATATGGACAATTCAGCAGGAAAATATAATTGCACTGTGATCGACTAGCAGACAATAAATATAATTGTGCCATTTACAATTCTTTGTATTAGTCATAAATGTTTCAGCCTAATTCTCTTCGTACAAACAAAATGGCTGCTCTAGCAGTTTAGTCAGGGGTTTATATTAAACTTAAGTATGTAGTTTGATTGGACTTTTTTTTACTGCAGTGCAAAACCTGAAAACATAATTTACTATTCAAGATTTTTCTTAACAATTTAGTGATGCAAAAGGGAGGGAAGCTCATCACAGTGTTTTTAGTACTCATTTTCTTATAAAATCTAAATCGATTTTGGTTTAATACCACAAGACATGACATTTATGATGATGTAAGTTCTCTTTTATTCACTACTCCAATAAACTAAGATTCTCATACTGTACTCTCAACTTCCAACTCATAAAACATCTTAATGCAGAAAATGGCTTTCTCCTTGACACTTCTGTACATTAATGGGTTATGAAATAAGAACGGCTGGTAGTGGAAAAGATACAAGTAAAATATATATTTTCATTTTTCTGACTTTCCTGTTATATTTCTTAGAATTATGGATCTGAAAACACTTTACTAAGACAAAATACAACAGGTAATTGGCATTTATGCCAGCATTTTATTACAACAGCAATGTGTTTTCAACCTGGAAGATTTATCAGTCTTCAGGAGATCGTTTCCTCCAAGGATTAATGAAATTTTACATTTGCATGGCTGATCCTGTTCAGAGAGGTGCCATCAATTTCTTCTGGAGGCTGCAGTATGACATATAAATTGGTAAGTTGCTTGATGGGTAATACTGTAAAGAACAGAAATATAGGTATATGACTTGTGGTTCATTGGTGTAAAGTCATTGATGATAAATCCTGAGCTCTTCCAAAGGATAACTCTTAATTCCTCTATGGTATGCAGGTTATTAAATCTTTACACATTAAAACGACACTATATCAAAATATTTGCTCAGAGTGAATTATTCTAAATTATATTGCATTTCAGCTAATGAGAAATCTGGATTATTGAAATAAACAGTATATGTTTTTATGTGCTCATCTGAGCCTTACAAGAAATTGTATTATTTTTTATGTTTTCATATAAATACCACAGAAAAAATATCTTCTTTGCTTGTTCAATGCAGATGAAGATTAAATGTTGTCTATAAGGCACTTTAGGGTCCAATAGGTTTTATGACCTCAAAAATTGTCCCTCTCTGAAAAATGCAGTTTATATATCATCTTATTATGCTTTAATAGGGAGTTGAGCAAATACAGGACACTATCAATATAACATTCATGGAACAAAATAAGTAACTTAAAGTACTCAGTAGCAAGAAGTAATTATTTTTTATGCTAGTTATCCAGCGCCACTCTCAGAGCATCCTGCATTTCAATAATTTATTGGATGTTCATGGAGACAATTATAGTTCATAGCTAATAATACGAAATGTGTCTTGTCCTAGGATGAATTCTTTAATAGAGATTCATTTACAAATAATGAGTTGCTTGGTTTGGCATGTTCAGGATTAGTTAAAACAATAATAATTAAAATTCTCCACAAAGATAATTTTTTAATTTTGTTACATAAGTGATCCAGTTTGCAAGAAATATTATAATTGTTGCTTTTATTGAAATAGCACCAAGGTAATTGTGGCCACACTGCATCGGTGATCCGGTTGGAGTGCGAATACTGAATGCAAAGTATATATATATATATATATATATATATATATATATATATATATATATATATATATATATATATATATATATATATATATATATATATATATATATATATATATGACGCAGGGCACTGAGAAGCTACCCTGGAACTACCACCTGGTCCGGAGGAGGCTGTAGCTTCAGACTTCTACTGTGTTGATGAGTGCAGAAGCTCTCAATTTGAAATGTAAGGCATGGAGAACTGAGTGGTACAGAGTGCAATTATACCTCAATTATATTATATATATATATTAATTAGCCCATAAGCCCATTGGTCAGACCAAATGCTGTTGCCAAACTGCTCAAAATCTAGTGCTTGGGAAATTAAACTTAAACTACAATTGTGTTCATAGCTTTGTATAAAAATATCAAATCATCATAGTTCTTAGGTTTTGATTTTTTCTATATCTATTAACTTATTGTTTTCTCTCCTAAAGAGTAAATAATGAAAACCTGCATGACCATATTTATTAATACAAGTTCACCACAGACCACCAGAAATTTCACAGCCCTCTGTTCACTGGTATAGAATTTGGTTGAATATAAACATTCACTCTTCAATAAATGTGATCCTATAAATGCCACATATATGAATTCAATAAATGTGAAATTTTACCTATCTCTTTAGCTCTAATTTACCTTTTGATAAATATGCCCATTAGTATATAATGATATTGCTTTTAGTTTTGAGAAGACTAGCAATTGTTTACAGACATACAGAATCCCAGGATGTAGATGCATCCCCATGGTTTGAAGAATTCTTGTTCATAAACATATAAAAATCTTCACAACAAACAAAGCACAAATCTGAAACAAATCTATGCTTGTTTATCCACTGCTCTCGGGTACTAGCAAAGACTTTTTATTTTGATAGAAAGTTTTAACTGCGATCTATTGGTTCAGATCATTTAGTAGTTTGTAGTTTAAAAAGAATGTAGATGTTTACAGCAAAGATTGCCTTCAGCATTTACAAAACAGTTACTCTCCAAAAGGCATCTTACTGTGAACTAAATGGCTTTGAGACATACTTTTCAAATAATAATGCAACTTTGATCTGCTTCCTACAGTTTAGAAAACACTTGTATAGCTATACTTCGGGGCTTTTCCCAGACAGACATGTCATATCTGAAGTTGGCACTCCACACCCAGAACCAGCAAAACAGCATGTATCAAAACTCAAGAAGAACCATATTCCTAATATATTGCATAATAGATAAAATGCCTTACATGTTTCTTTCTTACACTTCTCAGTTAGTGCCATTGACCAGAAAAGATCTATTACAGTATTACTTTTGTTTGCACCCGTTTGGAAAGGAACCCTTGAACTGCCAGTAATTGGCTATTATAAGCAATGGAAATAGGAATTATCCAATCAAACACATACACATTGTTTGGACACGGCAATAGCTAAGGTAAAAAACAACTAAATATTAACAATTCACAGCTCATTTGCTGCAGAAACTGCAAAAATAAATGCTATCACTACTAGTATTGACAGTATCCATTAATGGCACTTGCATCTAAAAATGCTCCCTGAACTTGGTCAGATTTGTGCCAAATGCCTTGCACCCACCTAGTCTATTCTAATGAATCTATTTACTGTATGCAAAGGGGGGCCCTGGAGCTAATCCAAAGGTTGGGTTCGAACTGTGGGCTTTGTCCATATGAGCACCACATTTGTGTTTAAAGAATAATATGCAAATGCTATTTTGTACACTAAGGGGCACCTTTACTAAGGGTCGGATATCAAGGGTTAATTAACCCTCGAATTCGACCCTCGAGGAATAAATCCTTCGACTTCGAATATCGAAGTCAAAGGATTTACCGCAAATCCTACGATCGATCAATCGAAGGAAAAATCACTCGATTGAACAATGAAATCCTTCGAATCGAACGATTCGAAGGATTTTAATCCATCGATCGAAGGATTTTCCTTCGATCAGAAAAAGCTTAGAAAACTTATGGGGAAGGTCCCCATAGGCTAACATTGTAGATCGGTAGGTTTAAAGTGGCGAATTAGGTAGTCAAAGTTTTTTTTAAAGAGACAGTACAGTCGAAGGTCGAAGTTGCCTATTCGATGTTCGAAGTACCCAGAAAAACTTCGAAATTCGAAGTTCTTTTACTTCGAATCCTTCACTCAAGCTTAGTAAATGTGCCCCTAAGTGCTAGAAATGGCTAGGGATGCACTGAATCCACTATTTTGGGTTTGGCCGAAAACCGGACCAAATGCCGGACCAGAGGGGAAAGACATTTTTTACTTCCTTGTTTTGTGACAAAAAGTCAAGTGATTTCCCTCCCCACCCCTAATTTGCATATGCAAATTAGGATTCAATTTGGCTGTGCAGATAGATTTGGCCAAATTAGAATCCTGCTGAAAAAGGCTGAATCCTGGCCGAATCCCGAACCGAATCCTGGATTCGGTACATCCCTAGAAATGGCACCATCCCTACAAATTTCAATGCAGTTGTGTGTGTTTTGACGGATCAATGCAGATATATCAGATACAATTCACAATGTACTTGCATGTTTATATGAGGCCTTTCATTTTCTTGAAATTTTTTTTTTTTTCTTTAAAGTTCCCTTCAGTTCACAGTCTGCTGCATCCTATGATAATACATAATGTGCATGCTCCTTTTCAAGTTTCTAGGGGCATAACAACAGAAAGTGCAGACTGGCCCTTATCTGGGGCACACTTTTAATGTATGCACACAAATTAGTTGATCTTTTAAAGCTATTTGAACTTTTAAAGATTTTCCTTCGAGGCAAAATGTTACTGAAGGCAAACCACTGTGAGCATCTTATATTTGTTAAAGTTAGAATAGGTACCTCATGTGGCAGCATATAGGCCTTTGCTTGTCCAGGCTATGCAGGTTAACTGATTCACCTTAAAGGCTAATTATTTTCAATAGATACAGAGCAGCCCTACATGCTGACATGCTTATTTACAAACCGGAAAAATTACCTCAATACACCATTTTGCCCTCCAGCTACTCTTGCACCCTTTCCAGGGTCCTAGAAAATTGCTCCCAAAAAACCTCATCTGTTTTCCATGTTGGACAATAAAGTTTGCTCCATCTGTAAATAGCAAGCACTTATAATAGGCCAGACCTATGTTTATGTCCTAAAACAAACATATAATTGCAGCCATTGACTTAACAAGAGTGCATATTAGAGATTGCAACATGGAATACAAACGTGACTAATAAAGCACCATGGTTTATAGTTTCTTTTAAAACTGCATCAAAAGTTTCTCTAATGACTTTAAAATCTGACAAAAGCAATCAATCTAAAGTACATTTGTGTTGCAGCTAGTGCATTGAAAAAATGCTTTGAAACAATAAAACATTTCCATTTTCAAAAAATGATTGCACATAATATTTAGGCATGAGTTTGATCAGTGAGGCAGCAAATAGGATCAGTCCAATGGTACTTGCTGATTGAGTCATTAAACTGGTTAATACAGTGTAATTTATATGGGCTTAATCAAATGTATTACCTCTGACAACAATGCAAATGTTCAGAATGCTAAGTATGTTTTGTGGGAAAAGGAGTATAATTAATTTTCCCAACCTTGTCTGAAACTGCTTACTGGTCATTTTAGTAATTGCAGTTTATTTAACAATATGTAAATCTACTATTTTTCAGCTCCAATTAAAAAAAAATCCATGTAAATTTCCTCTGGCTAGAGTGATTTCTTTTTCCAGAAATGAGGCCAAGTTGTAATGAATTCAATTCAAAAGGCCCGTGAAGAGAAAAAATAGGGTATAAAAAATGTTTGTTAAAGTGAGAAAATAGGTTCCATATACAGCACTGTTGGATGACTTTCAGAATTACTTTCCTAACATGATTTCTAAACACACTGCAGAAAGACTGCAAATAAGGCTTTGCTTCTTTAGTTTTGATATAAAAGGGAACTGCAGTAACTCCGAAATTTTATGTTATTATGGAATAGGCTGCTGATGAGTCTTCATACCCTTCAGAAATTAATTGGCGGCTGATTTATCACAGATGAAACTAGGGGATACAAGAGGATTTCCCATAGTTTGATCTTTTTTGGACAAACAGCAAGAAAAGTTTTAACAAAATTTACATATTTATCAAAGCTGATAAAGGTGTCAGTTAGTCAGAATGTAATTGACTGCTCTGAGAAGTCACACACACACATATTCATTTACTATTGTTATTAACATGTATTTATATAGCGCCAACATATTGCGTAGCACTGTAAAGTAAATGTGATTATGCAACTAAATCACATGAATTATATACATAGAACATATGGTCAATACAGGTACAAAAAAGGTGAGGAAGGCCCTATGCATAGGCATACAGTCTAAAGGGAAGGGAGTAATACACAAGATGTGGGAGTGGGCAAGATCGAATTAAGTGGGTGAGATATGTGGTACTGTATGTGGTGTTGCGTTTGGTAGTTAAAGAGAGTGAGGGTAGGCTTCTCGAAAGAAGTGCGTTTTAAGAGATTTCTTGAAAGCAGAAAGGTTGGGAGAAAGTCGGACAGACCGTGGGAGAGAGTTCCAGATGAGGGGTGCAGCCCTTGCAAAGTCTTGAATGCGAGCATGTGAGGAGGTAATGAGAGAAGAGTTGAGTAGCAGGTCAGTAGAGGAGCATAGTAAGCGGTTGGGTGAGTATATAGAGATGAGTTCAGAGATGTAGGGTGGGGCAGAGTTATGAAGTGCTATGAAAGTCAGTGTCATTAATTTGAATTTGTTTCTGAAAGGTAACGGAAGCCAGTGTAGCGATTTACAGACGGCGAGGCAGAGGAGGAGCGGTTGTTGCGGTATATGAGCCTCGCAGCAATGTTCATTATGGACTGGAGAGGTGACAGTCTCTGGAGGGGAAGGCCAATTAAAAGAGAGTTACAGTAGTCTAGATGTGATATGATGAGAGAGTGAATAAGAATTTTGGCAGCATCTTGGGTGATAAATGATCGTATTTTGGATATGTTCCTTAGGTGGAAGTGACATGATTTAATAAGTGACTGGATATGAGGAGTGAATGACAGGGCAGAATCTAGGATAACCCCAAGGCACCGGGCCTGGGGAGAGGGGGTGATAGTGGAATTGTTAACTATGATGGATACTTCTGGGATGTTACTGGTGTTAGTTGGAGGAAAGAGGACTTTTTACTATGGTGAAATGCCTAAACTGATCTGATGCCACATATGTAGAGTGTAGAATGAACCCCTAAAGTTATGAGGACATTGAAGGAGCAGTATACCCTTTTCAAAATAAATTGTGCTAAACATACTTTTTTGCCTATTGTTTTAAGCATGAAAAACCTATGGTTTTAGTTATTTCTTGAACTAAACAGGGCAAACAGGCAAAATGAAACCACTCCATGTTTGCTCCTTGTGAGGAAGATAATTAGTCTGTATGGTAAGAAATAACAAAAAACTGATTTTTCTAGATTAAAACAACAGGTAAAAAGTATGTTCACCACAAGCCCTAGTCATTAACCTAATGTTGAACAAATGGTTATACTCCCACTTTAACCTGATGTAATTATATTACTACAGTAAAAAGTTACATGCATTTGATCATATAGTTCTCATGAGTCTCAGTAACAAATATAACGATAAAGTTATTCAGTCAACATGTTTGCTTCTGTATGGACTCAATAGCATTTAATTTACACCAGACAATTTTGATTAATGTGTATTCCAAGATGAGAATCACACACACAGCCAAATATCCAAATGATCAGTTTTTGTGGGCTTTATATTAAGGTTGCCATCTGTCCCTGTCAGCCAGGGACATGTCCCTTTTCAGGACCCTGGACCCTGGGGAAATCTTTCCCACAAAGAACTTTACAACCTGCTTCTGCTTTGTTTTGTATGACCTTGTGCCTGCAAATGATCAACACATCATTGTCTTTTTATGTCCGTTCGATTGGTGGAAAGTAAAATATAAGAGGTATAGTGAGGATGGAACAATTGGCAGGTGCTGCTATGAAGAAAAAGTCATCAATCACTTTCCAGTTACTTTAAATACTTCACCACATGGATGTTACTCTTATTTTACAGCTATATTTCAAACTATCTCCAGTATTAGGCAAGACTCGCAGTGGTCCCTTGCTCGAGGTATCTCCTCTCCCTGAGCCTAACCACTTATTTCCCTATACCGCCAGATAATGAACCTTCCTGTCCTTCTCATTGGATCCTCTGGCTGCTGTACTAACTACACTAAACCTACCGCTTACTCCTAGAGGGAGCTATTACATATCTTCCTTATACTTCTCCAACTGGAACCTACCTGCATCACAGGCCCTTTAGCACCAATAAATTCACCCGGAATGGGAAACATCTCCCCTTCCCAACTGTAAAGCTGGCTCAGACCTTAGCTGAGCAAAACCCTTCAGAGAACTACCTGAAGGGGGGCAAATCCTTTACCCCCCCCCACACACTGGTCCATTTGTTAGAAAAGGAGAGTGGTAATGAGGCATGGTCTGTTTTTGGCATGCATCGCCATTTTTAAACACTTCCCTGAATTGTAAACTTACTTTATATTGCTTAAGAAGCATTTTTGAGATCTTTTTTTCATTTCACAATATCTATTTGGATTTGTTTTTTAATGTAGATAGAATTGACAATGTATAATCAGATTCAACCAGATTAGATGCATTTTATTTAAATAAAAATAAAATAATGGAAGGGTTTTTTTTTCATTTTTATTTTCATTTTTTTTATAAAAGATGTTTTATTTGTGTGCATATGTGAGAGTAAGCCTTTGGAAGAGAATTATGTTTGTTCCTGACCTCAATGCTATCTTTCTCATTGTAAAACAAACATGAACATTTTAAAAGGCTGATATTCAGTTGCTCAGTACGCCTCCTTTCAAAGTGTCAGTGCTAAAGGTGTTTTTCATTTCTTTTTCCATAGTGTAATAACAGCACTTGAAACATCCACTAACATATATGCATTTCTGCAACTTGGGACAAGTCACTAGATGATAAGTTCTCCTTAGAATTACTGTTTATTTACTTTTGTTGCTAGACAATGCATTCTTCATCTTAGTTTAACAGTAGGTTTAAAGACTGCTTTCTTTAGTAAAGCCCTTGAAAATAGTAAAAAAGTGATATATCAATGTCAAAAATAATGTTTCTCAGCAATGCTGAAGACTTGACCTTGCTTTCATTTTCCTACCTGATGTACTCTGTATGACAAGACAAGAGATAATGCTTAAATAATTTGTAAATATGTTTTTGCAGTCAAAGTCTTATAAGAGTAACTTACTGTAAGAGGGAGGCAAAGTGAATAAAGGAAACAAGGCAAATTCAGCACACTAGATGCCCAAGAATGTGAGTATTTCAATTAAGAAGAACTATTACTAAAGAGACTAGAAGATTTTTTTTTACTGTGTTCACAATTGTTTCCAAGCATGTGCCTTGAAGCATTTCACTTTAGAAGCTGTGACAAATAAGATGAACCGAGCTGCCAAAAAACATAAAAAGTAACCAGCATGGGAAGCACATGGGCCAACAAAAAGGGCAGCAAATAACTAGTAGGTGATATTTTTCCATTAAGAAAGGAAATAATTGCTATTTTGGATGAAAGTCAAAGTTGTGAGTATGGTGGTCAGACATATAGTAAAGTCTGGATTAAAATATATCTTTGCGTTTTTTCAAAATTTATATATTTTCATTTATTTATTTTTCTTGCATTTTCTTACTTTTTCATTAAAGTGATACTGACACTAAAATTTTCTTTTCAAAATATTAATCTACATTAAAAGTTACCTATAGGTCATGTTGATCATTTTTTGGTGATAGTTCTGCTTTTGTAAGTAATTATTACTTAAAATTCCTAAACCTGACTGTTTTGCCAACCTGACTGTCCCTTCTCAGCCAGTCAGTTAGAGTTTCTAATGTTAACCAACTACTGCAGAACAAATATGGCGGCCCCCACACAGAGGAACATGGGGATAAGAAAGGTAATATAAAAGCATCATGAGAATACTTTTATGGCAACATTATAAATAGTATTCAATGTTGATGTTATGATGGATATAAAAAAGATTAGTATCTGGTGTCAATATCTCTTTAAGATTATTAATGTTTGCTTATAGGATATACAGGTATGGGATCCAGAAAGCTCAGAAGTCTAAATAATAATCCAAATTTGTGAAAATGATTTCCTTTTTCTCTGTAATAATAAAACATTACCTTGTACTTGATCAAAACTAAGATATAATTAATCCTTATTGGAAGCAAAACCAGCCTATTGGGTTTATTTAATGTTTCCATGATTTTCTAGTAGACTTAAGGTATGAGTATTCAATTATGGAAAGATCCGTTATCAGGAAAATCCCAAGTCCTCTGCATTCTGCATCATAGATTCCATACCTGTATATATATATTTATATATATATATATATATATATATATATATATATATATATATATATATATATATATAATCTTCAAAGATGGATCCGCACTCCAAACAATTTAATCAAAGTGATTTTTATTGAATCATCACTCACGTGTCCAAAGTTTCGGCCCACGTTAGGGCCCTAACGTGGGCTGAAACGTTGGACACGTGAGTGACGATTCAATAAAAATCACTTTGATTAAATTGTTTTGAGTGCGGATCCATCTTTGAAGATTATATGTCATAATTTTGACCCAGCACCCACCACAAACCTCTCAATATATAACCCCCTGAAAAAATCAGGATACATGCAATAAAATGCTCATTGTACATACTGTATATGGTAATGGTATATGTTGCTGCTTTCATTTTCCAGGTTAAAATATGTCTGCATTTCTTCTGTCTGGATTGTGCTAATCTACTGTATATTACCGGTAGTTGTTTTGTTTGCTTAATGTTTGACGAGAGTGTGACACTGGATGGTTTATAGCGACCCCTTATCAACACATTCAATGCAAGGGACCTCTGTACTCTGCAATGCTGGCCTGTTGTAACTGTAGGACACATCTTATCTTTAGAACATACCCACAATTGTAGAGAGATTATTATTTGAAGCATACTCCCTATCCTCGGCAGAATGTGTTGCAGCGCAATATATAAAAACATTACTTTCTGCTGTGTCTGGTGTCAACACATTAGGACAAGCTATTTGGAGACAGTGCCCTTTTTCTGATCATTTGCTGAACTCCATAAAACAAGAGACAAGCAAAGCATTCACTTACAGACATTTTTATTTGAAAACATAATTTTTCTCTTTCCCTTTTTTTATTGTGTGGGGGGGGGATGGACATTGTACAGTATCTGTTGATACTAAGGAGTTGGCAGCAAAATGATGTAAACTAATTATTATTTTTATTCAATTAAAAAAGCACACAATTATGTATTATTCTTTCTAATAAATCTGAAATGTGCCACAGCATTGATCAAGTTGTACAATTGTAATTTTCAATTAATAGGCCATCATTTACTGTATTTTTATACCCCTTTTATCCACAAAACTCTTTGCTTGCTGGTACACTGTAAAATATATTATTCAGTGCTCCAAAGAGATACTAAACCTTATTTTTATTTTTTGTGATATTCTGTTAGCCTTTCCTATATGTTCCCATATAGCACTGTCCAAGTCAAACAGCATAGTGTTATTTTTGTGAAACACATGGCTGACATTATTGTTACAGCCATGCATGGGTGAAAAAAGAAATATGAAAATCAAACTATCTTATCTCCAACCCCTTTGGCAGCTGCTAGCCATCTGCAAGTGTTATGGACAGCGAAACCGGATGACCCCCAATGTGATGTATTAAACCAAAATGAGTTTAGCAAAAAGAGATAGACACAACAATGTTGCATGTAGTATACAGATACCTGGGGGACTCTGCATGCTGTAAGGCAGAATTGGAAAAGAACAGAACAGAGTGAGTGTAGAGAGCAGGACTGGACTGTACAGGACAGAGAGGGCATAGATAAGAATAGGAGCAAGACTAGAACTGGAGTAGGATGGTGGGGGCTAAGAGTCAGATCAGAATGGGTACTGGATAGCAAGGTTTAAACAGGAATGTATAGCAAGTTTCAGGTAAGGCAAGGTACAAGGCAAGGTAAGGCTAGAGCAGGAACAAAGCTAGGGGCAATGTCACAGTGCTTTGAAAGGCCAATGTCAGGCACTGGTTGTGAGGAGAGTTGGCCATATATAGGGCATGGTCAGACTGACCCCAACCCATCAGGCTGCTGCTGGGCAAGGGCTGCAAAGGCCAGGTGATAGATAATGACCCCGCCTACTGACTGCTCACCTGGACCAATGGTCAAGGCACCAAGCCAGAAATCCAAAGGTACCTGACTCACATCCCAGCTGAGTCTGTGAAGAACATCACAAGAGGGGATCACTTGAAAAAGAGCTTGTATAGTTTGAAACATATTGTGGCGAATAAAGGCATATTTTGAAGTAGATCCTAATGATATCTTTTCCATTCATTTGGATTTAAAACTATTTTGCCGTGGATGGGAGCAAGGGAAATAGATACCTAACTGCATTGCTAATGAGCAAATTTATACCAGTTCCACACTATTCATGCTGGAAGGCAGGACAGTTACAATGTGAGTAAGCCCCAGTATGATGGAGGTGAAATTAAGCATTAAGCATACCTATGGTGGTGCTGAGCTGAAACAACAAAGAGTGCAGGAAATGACAGTGAATAGAGTCAGAGATGAGCACTTAGAGAAACTCCTGAGTGATTACTGTTTTAAAAAACTGTTTGTTAAATAAGGGAGTCCTAAGAGTAAATTCAGGTTTGGACTGGGCCAGAAGAACACAGAGAAAAAAAACCCAGTGGACCCCACTCCGGCTGAAGCCCTGGGTGCTGCCGCCTGACCTCTCCATGGCCCTGATCACGGCTGCAAAAAGAGACACCAAGGTACGTGTTCTGGGAGAGGTGGAGTCATGCCTCTGTTTTGCCTCTATTTTAAGGTGGGCAGAGAATTTAGGCAGTAGATAGGCTGGGGAGAGGGGACATCTATACAGCAGAGCCTGCGCCATAGTCTCCCATGAACCTGGGATCTACTGTATTAAATGTATGCCACTTCTTGATGGTATATAAGCTGCATAAATCTTTTTGTACTGGTAAAACAATTCTACTTAGTTTATTTATTGTATAAATGTTTTAGCAGAAGAGGCACATGCTAGCATCCAATGATGGGGGGACCTTGCTCCCACTTATTTTAAGAAATCCCTATCTCCTCTAGTTACTATTAGTGGTAGCAATAGTGCTTGTTCGCTGTGGGTGCACCATTGGGAGCACACTTGTTTGCACAACAGAGGTGGGGAGGGACAAAGCCAGCCAGGTACACGTCTGGCTTGGCCCAGCCCTGATGGTGATCCAATTTACAGAAATATTTCTTAAATGAAAAACCCCATTTTCTAAGCATTCTGGTAATTTACTCATCAGTTGCATTATTATTAGGCATGTACAACTACATCTAACTTTTAGAAAGCTATCTGTTGATCTTATTTCATTCTACAAAATCACTCTTAGACACTCTTTCGCAGCTCAGACAGCTGTGATGCAGCTGCCCATTTAATTGCCGACTTGTGCTGGAATCATTTGTTTGACCAATGAAATCCCTAACTGACACCTGCTCAGCCTAACAATATGTATCTGGGGCTCACAGCATGAATGTGTTTTCAGCAGGAAACATTGTTAGGCTTGAGCAGCTCACTAATAAATATTGGAAACCTATAAAAAAAAAGGAAAAAAGACAGTGAAATGTATTTATTAGACATCTCTTGGAGTGTGTTGAATACCCAATAACAGGTCCCTTTAATATTTCTAAATATTAAAGGGAACTGAGTTGATTTTAATTCTGTTTTTCCGAGATTTGTGTTTCATGCAAGAGCTTGTTTCATGAATTTGGTATTAAGTTTAATATTGCAATGTATGCGACTATTGTAACCAGCTATTTCATGAATAACTGGGCTCCACAACCCCTGAGGGAGGATGTTTTGCATTTCCATCTCTTTAATAACAGCAATTGAGCAATGTATTATAGCTTGCTTGTGCATACACGAGGCTTAGCTCATTTGGGAAAGCATTAATGAATTATGAGAGCTACAGCTTTAGCATCAGAGCATTTAATGCATTCTGGACAATGTGCTGTTCAGATGGACACAATTATGAATGTAATCTGCATTATTGATACCTTTTGAACACTTTACATTGTGAACACACAGCATTAACAACACTCTATTTAATCATTTTTACTCTTTCATAAATTCAAGTCTATTTTCCAAAATCTTGTTTTGTGAATAAAACACACGTGCTTAATTAGGAGATAAAATGAGAACAAATCTGCCTAAAACATCTGTACAGTCATTTATGTGATTTTTAATTAATGTAAACTTGTAACAGAAGCAGACAATTAGATATAAATTGCTGTATTGCAGAGTCTGTTATCACATTATTTATTTACATCCCAATCTAAAAGCTCTCTTTCCACTCAGATAGAAAACAATATACAGGTATGAGATCTGTTATCTGGAAATCCGTTATCCAGAAAGCCCCGAATTACGGAAAGCTGTCTCCCATTTTATCCAAATAATCCAAATTTTTATAAATGATTTCATTTTTCTCTGTAATTATAAAACAGTACCTTGTACTTGATCCAGACTGAGATATAATTAATCTTTATTGGAAGCAAAATCAGGCTATTGGATTTATTTAATGTTAACCCATACATGTACATATATTTATTTATTCATTTTTTTTTAACCATAACATATTGGGCACATTTTACACAGAGCAAACATGTATAAGGACAATGGGCCACTGTAACCAATTGACAATAGACTAAAGACATCTGATCTGATTTATACATGAAGACAGTATTGGCATCTTCTTCAGACACCGCCACCAGGAAAAGCAATGCCAAATAAAGATATTACTCCAGCTGACAGGGCACCTTAAAATAAATCCATACCTTCTTACCAATGTTTCCTAAAGCACTCGCTTTGCCCTTCAGCCCTTATTATATCTTTCAATTTTCAAGTACTACTTGTACATTACTTCCATCCAAGTCCTGCTCCCTGAGGTTAGACCAAGACACCTACACATCAGCTATCTAGATAATTCATGGGCATAAAGATTCCCAGCCTGAATATTACCAGTGACTTGTGTTCCATGTGTGAATGTGCAGAAGACTTTTTTAGCGGCCATATTGACTATGACAGCACATTCAAAATGGCAGCCACTAATACTGATGCAGGAAATATATCTATATAAATGTATATCTGAGAAAATAATGATTATTTCCTAAAATACATCTACATTTTAACTAATTCTTGAGAAATTGAATTCCCTGAGAGAAAGCTTAGGAACACTAAAATTAAAGGAAAACTATACCCCCAAAATGAACACTTAAGCAACAGATAGTTCATATCATATTAAGTGGCATATTAAAGAATCTTACCGAACTAGAATATATATTTAAGTAAATATTGCTCTTTTACATCTCTTGTCTTGAGCCACCATTTCGTGATGGTCTCTGTGCTGTCTCAGAGATCACCTGACCAGAAATATTTCAACTCTAACTGTAACAGGAAGAAGTGTGGAAGCAAAAGACACAACTCTGTCTATTAATAGGCTCATGTGACCTAACATGTGTGGTTTGTTGGTATGTTTGTGAGTATAGTGAATCCTACGATCCCAGGGGGCGGCCCTTATTTTTTAAAATGGCAATTTTCTATTTATGATTACCCAGTGGCACATACTACTAGAAAAGTATATTATTATGAAAATGGTTTATTTACATGAAGCAGGATTTTACATATGAGCTGTTTTATGCAATATCTTTTTATAGAGACCTACATTGTTTGGGGGGTATAGTTTTCCTTTAAATGGACTGAGCTAAACAAAAGGGTTCATATATGGTCACAATCACAGTTGCAATGATGATAACCTGACTACAAACATTTTCAGAATAATTGCATTCAGTTCAGCCAGGACCATCATCCCCATCATCCCTTATGGAGGGAGTAAATAAAACTGCACTGTGTGTACAAAACATGGCAGACTCCACCTGTACACTTGCAGTCTTAAATTACTCTATAAGAGTTCAGTTTTGCATTTGGCATAGTCATTATCAGAGAACATTCTCTAACCTTAGTAGCATATATATATATATATATATATATATATATATATATATATATATATATATATATATATATATATATATATATATATATATATATATATATATATATATATATATAAACAAATACACGATTTTGTATTTTTTATGTGTTTATGGATTTAGGTCATGTAATATCTACACTTTTACAGAATTGTGTTTAAAAAAAGACATCATTAATTATGCTTCCATTCAATCTTACCTATGTAATCTATGTAATGTTACCTTGTATGATCAACATACAAAATTCGATAAAAATAGGTTTGGAATAAAACTCGGATTTTTGTGAAAAAAAAACCTTACATTTTTCTGGTTTTATATCCGAAACGATCAATTTTTTTCATGAAATCGATTGAAATCGCTTGCGACCATGATATCCTGAAACCAATTTTGAAATGGGACATTTGACTTCTACAGGACCTGACAGCTTGGAGATGGAGTATATCCAGATTTGGAGTTTTAGCAGCCGCAGGGTATAATAAATCATGAAAAATTAGTTTTTTACACTAAAAATTCATATTTTATAGTAAAAAAAAAAAAACACACATTTTTCATGTTTTTGGCATTCATACTTAAATAACCCCCATAAAGTTGACATACTAATCTGATTATCACATAAGGACTGCACAATTTGTTTGCTGCTAGTTGAGAAAGGCTCCTTTAAAAACAAGTTGAATGACTGTACTAATCCAAACAAACATTGAATACATTTCTCAGTATGCGTTGGCTTTGTGGATTGCATATTCTGAAAAAGACAAGAACATACGTCTATCAAAAATAGGAAATGAGTCATAGTTCTTGCCCATTTACTCTTCTTCAAGAATGGCATTGAGAAAAATAAATAAATAAATATGTGCATTAATAAAATAAAGTACATTGACTTTAACAGAAATACGATGGCTAAAATATATGGCAGAAAAGTTTTGAGATTTAGCAGAGAACTTTTAGATGAGTTGTCTCTACTTCTTTCTCTCATCTACCACTTAAAAAGTTTATAATTAGTCATAAGGCTTTGTCCTTTTCTGAAACATTTTAAATGCTTTATTGTCTATTGCTCAAACTGTAAGAAAGTAATAAATGTCAGCTTAATAGTTTACTGAGCTTGCAATAAAGTTAAAGTCCCTTAGAAGAGTGGCTGAGCAAATAAGTTTTGTTTCTCTAGGGCAAACTGAAATTTTACCTCAGGAGAGGGAATCAATTTATATCATTGCAGCTAAGCCATACAGAATACAAATCACACAAATCTTTATAGTACTAAAACTGACCTTTTTCTGTTTCAGATTGTGCAAACATATTTTACTGAATATTTCAACGATACACTGGTGTGAAATGAAAGGAATGGGAAAAATGCACCAAAACTATTAACTCTGGCCCAAAGATTAGACACTAAGGGGCAGATTCATTAAGGGTCGAATTTCGAAGTTAAAAATACTTCGAAATTCGACCCTCGAATTGAAATCCTTCGACTTCGAATATCAAAGTCGAAGGATTTAGCGCTAATCCTGCGATCGATCGATCGAAGGATTTTTCGTTAGATCGAACGATTAAATCCTTCGAATCGAACAATTCGAAGGATTTTAATCCAACGATCGAAGGAAAATCCTTCGATCAAAAAATCACAGGCAAGCCTATGGGGACCTTCCCCATAGGCTAACATTGACTTCGGTAGGTTTTACCTGCCGAAGTAGAGGGTCGAAGTTTTTTTTAAAGGGGAAGTACTTCGACTATCGAATGGTCGAATAGTCGAACGATTTTTCGTTCGATTCGTTCGATTTTGTTCGAATTCGAACGAATTTAACCAATTCGATGGTCGAAGTACCAAAAAAATACTTTGAAATTCGAATTTTTTTCATTCGAATCCTTCACTCGAGCTTCATGAATCGGCCCCTAACTCAGTAAAAAGATATATGGCAAAAATACTCCTACCATTTACAAATGTTTTTGCAAGTCTTTTTATCAATGGACAGTTATGAAAGGAATACTCTTCTAGTTCTATATCATAAAGTTTATATTTGGTCTTGAGTAAACTGCCAGATGTGGAAACATTCAAAGTTGACTTCGGCTAATGACACATTGTGCATTTTCTCCAACTGCTACCAACCTGTGTGTGCAGTATTTGACATTACACCTATAATTGTGAGCATAATTGGCATGTTTTTGAAGTTTACACCCTGCAGGTTCAAGAGGTCAAACTCCAGTGCCTCCCCTGCTTTGTGTGCAGGCCTGGATTTGTGGAAAGGCCACCAAGGCCGGGCTTAGGGAAGCAGGATTTTTGGGGGCGGCCATACCCATATTGGTTTGAAAGCTCTGGGGCTAATTATGAGATACAATAGTTTTTTAAATTTCGCTTTCTCCAATCCCAAGATTTCCCAAACTGATGATGAAAATTTGTGCATGTGCAGCAAAAAAAGGGGAGGGGACAGGGGTGACGAACGGAAGCGGACCTAGGGATGCCGCTATGTAAATCCGGCCCTGTGGTTTGTACTTTGCACTGGATTCAGTGTGGGATACAAGGCACAGGCTACACTGAAATCCATTTTTGCAAATGCTCTGTAATTAGCCCTTTATCAGAAGGGGCATTGGAAAGTCATGTATATATAAGAATATATATAACTATATTAAATTGGAGCGGCACCTATATAATTGCTCCAATTAATCCACCATGTGGCTAAAATGCCTACTTACAAGCCAAAATTAAGGTATATTGCCCGTAGTATTAGCAGATTCTTCCTCTCCTTTTAGCTCAGTTCCACGAATCCGAATGTAACCCCTTTTTGGCCACCCCCCCTGGTGCCAAGGTTGTACATCACATAATTCTTACCAATGCAGGTCCTTAGTCCCTTTTGCTAAGTGAAAGGTACTGGGAAACTCCTCTCTGGCAGTGCCTCCACCTAATGGGATCCGGGAATACACCATTAGGAATAACATTCAACACACACTTTGCTTTTATAAAAACATCAACTTTATATAAAGAAATTGTAAATTAAAGGGTGAGTAAAACAACATTTACATCATACAATAATGACCCACTCCCCTGGGAACCTGTGGCAGTCCATTTTCTGGCCCTCCGTGCCAGGCAAAGTCCCGCACTACTCCACTGGCAGAATCAGAGTCTCATTCCCTTATCCCCAATGAGTAAATAGGTCCCAAGTAGAACTAGCAGCCCAAATACCTCTTCCTCCGGATTTAGTATTGGCTCCCTCGTGGCAGGCATAAACAAAGCCCGTGTCAAAAAAGTAATATTACTGGAACCTCTCTTTTTCTAGACTCCCCTGGCATCACTCACCCTGGGGATTCACTCAGATGGGTAGGCTCACCCAGAGCTTGAGCAGGTATCCACAGCGATGAATCCATTACATGAACATATGCAGCTTGTGTTATCCTCCAGACATAGCTCCCAGCACTGTCTATAGTGTGAGCACGTAAGATATCCATGCTGAACTATAACTCCCAACACTCTCTGTAGTGTTAGCACACAAACCAGCATTTCCAAGCTATAATTGGCTTCCAGGCATTGGAGGACCCTGCCTCAGCCTTGACAGGCCTATCGAACTCCACTGTAGCATACATTTTGCCGGTTTAGATTCACTTTCTCCTCAGTGAAATAACAGTCAGCAGCAAGACCAAAACTTAATGAAGAATGGCTGTCTGAGCACATGGCTCTCTTTTTTTATAGTAAAGTGGTGCAGCAGCGACACCTTGTGGTATCCTCCGGTATCTGCCATGCTGCACCAGCACAAGGACTCTGGAACCAATGTCCAGCCCCTGGGAAACCCGTAGCTCAGTCCACACAGGGAATTTTCCAACATGTGCTCTGTAGGGAGTTAACCCTACGGGTCCCTGCACCAATATAGAAAGATATAAATCCAAAATAGTATAACACCATTTATTAAAAATACACTTTAAAAACAAGTTTGCACTCACATTTGTTTTGAAGTAAAATAACATATCAACATCTGTGTTGCACAGACTACTGCAGCTTCTATGGAGGGGTCCTGCTGGCATGTGTATCTCCCCAGTGGCTCTCCCTGTGAGTCTGATGTGATGTCACTTCCTGCCTTCCTCGTTTCGCTTGCTTCCTCAGAGGCATATTACCCTAACCGTGTGTGTGTTTTATTATACAACTGCTCATTAACGGTTTCAATGGTGACTGCAAAGACTTGCGTTCCAAGCCTGCGTCTCAGTCCCAGTTGTATATTTTGGTTTTCTGATTTTCTTTTCTTTGTTGCCATAGGCGCTGATCTATTTACAAATTTTGTAGATTTTTTTTTGGATACAGCTGAGAGACTGTGTGAAGATCGGCAGGAGAAAGTTAAAAGACTAAAACGTTTTTTCCTTGTCACTTTTTGTTTTTGTGTCTATAAGAAAAGAACTGTACAAATTGACACAATATTATTAATTATTTTTATAGTAAACCTATTCTAACAGTCTGTATGGGAACTGAAATTGTATCCCTCTTCATATCATTACTTGAAATCATGAGAAGCATGGAGACAATCCGCCTGCAAACCAACATATAACAGAGGTAAAGGCTGCAGAATAAAGTTTGACTTCCTAAAGTGGTGTTTAAAAAGTTTTTAAATGAAAACAATGCCAAGTCTAAGGTTAGCTATATGGGGCTAAAAGTTGTCAGTATCATAACAAAAAGGGATGTTCATATATCAAACTGCTGGAGTTTGAAAAGGTCATAAATCATATTATATTGGATGGTTTTTCAGCTATTGGAAACCCATTGTGTTCATATTATATATTATTTTATGTTGTTAGCAGTGTATGTTACTGCTTCATTTTACAAAAGAAAGGATTTTGCTAATGCTAATGTATAGGCATGCACAGTTTATGTGCACATTTACTATATATACCTGGATGATAAATGTAGAATGTTGATTGTTGCTGGATATCAGCTAATTGGTCAGATGCAAGTTAAGAAAAGCACTGTCAAATCTAGACACACTTCAATAATATAGATCATTTCAGCTTAATAAAACATATTTCTTTTATATACATTTGAAACAGCAATATACGCAAGTTCAGTTAGGAAAATTCTTTGGGATGCAGTAGTTTCTCCTTGAAGGATTTTTTTATCTTAAAAACCTTTGATTGCTCCTAGCTTCTATGCTAATGTGTAAAAGGCAAATAAATTATATCATTGTAGTATTCAGAGTCAGAATGTGCAGACTTAGTGAGAAACATTTTTGTTGCTCCTCCGTGGTCTGTCTGATTATATTAGTGGCCCAGCCTATAGGGCAAGGGTCCCACACTTTCTTACTTGTGAGCCACATTCAAATGTAAAAAGAGTTGGAGAGCAACACAAGCATGAAAAATGCTGGATGTGCCAAACTAGGACTGTGATTGGCTATTTTATAGCCCTTATGTAGACTGGCAGCCTACAGGAGGCTTTGTTTGGCAGTACACTTGGTTTTTATGCAACAATACCTGCCTCCAAGCCAGAAATTCAAAACAAAGAACCTGCGAAGCAACAGCCAAGGCATTGGTGAACAACATATTGCTCAAGGGCCACTGGTTAGGGATCACTGCTAAAGGGTCTTCGCTCCTGCCCAAAGCCTGAAGTCCCACTATAGCCATAGTTGAAGAGGTGTTAAGAGTCCAACACATGTACTGTATCCAAGGGAGTGGGGGAGATTGAAAAAAGCGTGTTTTAACAATCTAATTATTGTAAATAAGATTTTCAAACTAATACTTTCCTTACTGTATAGTTATCTAACTGTAATTGTAATTTCTAATAAAACAAAAAAAATCTTTTATGCAAGCATTATATTATTCTTCCCTTAAAGCAATTATGTTACCTCAAGTACTGTATATGTGCCATAAACGGTCTTTAGACATGACAGAATTGCACAGCAAATACATTTTTTAATAGCTGGATTTAAGTAATTAATGTTTAACCTGCCTTAGAAAAGAGATGGAAACGCAAGTAATCTACAGTAATATATACAGATATATAATATACATTATGCAACTGAAAAATGTGATACCAAATCAATATGAATATTTAAAATATGTAGAAAAGGAAAAAACAGCAGCCACATTAGAAATTATTTAATGATAATGCCCATAAAACTTTACTTTAGACATCTCTCTATAGAAGTGACAAGGTAAGCCAAACTTTGGCTCATTTAAATCCTGTATCACCTCTTACTGAACTATATCTCTTCCCCACAGATTCACTTTTATTTTTATAGAGTATATGCTGCAAGGGTTTCAGGGTTTCCATTCACATTTGCTGTTTGATCCTCTGTAACATATTATTATTGTGTTTTCTGCATATCTGGTTTTATAAGCAAAGTTTTTCATCGCTGGCTGTAATATCTTCTGTGGTATTTTGCCTTTTTCCTAAAGGTATAAATACCAAATTCCATTTATGGAGTCTCTGCTGGCATGAACTTACTTACTTACTATTGCATTTCATCTGTACTGCATTATATAAAAGTTTTCCCATTCAGTTTGAAAATCTGGTTCAATTTACTGTTAGTACTGCAGTGTCTCTGGAGTTTCTCTGCAATACTGTAATTTAACTAAAATTAGATTATGGAAAAAGAGAAGCTCACAGGTGGCTCCTCATTATGCTTATTATGATATATTTGTTTTGATCCCTGTTTAAAATGTGGGAATGGCCCCACATAATATGAGATGTTAAGGTGTATAAATCAGTTTGCAAAATAAGTTGTAGAGTCCATTTGAATAGCTACAAAAGGCACAATAAGACAGTGCTGCGCAATATGATGGCGATCTAAAATTACTTGATAATAATAGAAAAAAAAGTTGAATAGTTCATTTCTTGCTTATAACAGTGAGGTTAAAAACTAATATGCTTATGAGAAAGTTGACTAAAGGCATATTTTATTAAACAGCAGGACTTCTAAATTAATACATACCGATATTGGTTTAAAAAAGGTTACTTTGTCCAATGGTTTCAGCCCTTCATCAAACCACAAAGGAAGGCAAAAAACATATTAATTTTATTCACAGATCACAGTACTTTTTGCCTTATAAGATTTGCCTAATGCATTACATAGTTAATGTGCGTTGAAAAACAAGTCCATCCAAGTCTAAACTTTTAAAATCAACGCTAGTGCATATATAAATGTATAAACATATATTTGTATAAACATATAAAACCATATAATATGTAAAAAATATATATATTGATACCTATACAAAACAAATTTTAGATCTTTAGATGCCAGTAGCTTTAGATATTATGCTTGTGCATAAAATCATCTCAGTCACTCTTAATAATAACAGGTGTAACACAACAGAATCTGCCATCACAACATGGAACCCCAAACTGTGCTGCATACTCAAGATGAGAACTTACCAGGTATCTATTAAGAGCCAATTAAGTTTTCATTCCACAAGTCTTTGGGGCAGATTTAGTAGAGTGCCAGTGGCTGTCGCTAGTGAAAATTCGCCAGAAATCCAATCTGCAGGCACATCGCCAATTTACTAACAAGCGTAGAGGACAATTCACTAGCGAAAGAGACTGTTGCTAGCGTAGTTTTGCACTCTATCTCCTGGCGAATTTTTGCTGAGGTGAACAAACGTTTATCCGCAAATTCACTAAAGTGCAATTCTTACCTCTTCCGCCAGAGTTTCCTTCACCACCTTAGACCTGGCAAACTGATAAGATGAAGCTACATCCTCCTCAATTTTATGTCAGTGACATCATATCCTGTATGCCAAAAAGTCATATTTTAAAGCGGGAAACTCACAGAGAAAAGATTACACACACTGATTCCCCTTTTAAGGTGTTTGAATTTCACGCCAATGTGCGCTGGCATCATCACGCCAGAGCGACTGCACCTTTAATTCTAGCAGAGGCACGCCGCGCGCACACTATAGATCCGGCACATAAGAGGAGGAAGACCTGTCGTGGCGGGCGTCCCCACCGGCCCACTAGACCACCAGGGTGAGTAGCCCTCACACCATCACAACATCACCCGGCAGTGCATTCCACAACCTCACTGTCCTCACTGTGGAGAACCACCTATGTTGCTTCAAATGAAGTTATTTTCCTCTAGTCTGAAGGGGTGGCCTCTGGTACGGTGATCCACTTTATGGTTAAAAAGGTCCCCTGCTATTTGTCTATAATGTCCTCTAATGTACTTGTAAAGTGTAATCATGCGCCTTTTTTCCAGAGAAAACAACCCCAACCGGGACAGTCTAGGAAGAGTTCAGTGTAAAAATGGGTAAATAAGCTGTGCAAAATAAAAAATGTGTTAAATATAGTTACAATAGAACCCTGATTTTATGCTTTTCAGGAGACCATGTTATAAAGGTGTAAAACTCAAACTTTACAGATCTTTAATTAAAAGATCTGAATATAAAAATCAGAAATGAAAAAAATTCTAAACGATGCTCTTAAAAATATGAATACCTAGAAAAATGTGAGATTTTCATACATTTACTAGCAGACAAAAAAAAATCAGATAACCTTTAAAAGCTCCCATTGACTTCCATAGGACCTCGAAAACTTTTACCTGGCTAGTTTTTGTATTCGATTTTTTGGTGGTTTTTACACGTAATAAATCTCGAGTTTTTAGAGTTTTAAACAAAACTAGAAAAAACTAATTTTTAGAGATTTGTGAAGAAAAAAATAAATTTGAATCATAGTAAATAGGCCCATAGTTAGTTTTTGATCCTTAGCATGCAGGTCAGATTCAAAAGCAAACTAACTAAACAGTTAGATCCTATATGGCTCCCCTTTAAATTACTGATTTGTTACTGACTGGTAACAGGTTAGATAGCTGCAAAGCAGGAAGTAGTGTTCTGGCTATTATGTTAGACATCCAGTCACTCCAGCCTTTATACATTACATTTTTGTCTAACTCACTATATTAAAAACATTTTTTGTTTTGCACAGACAATTTATATCATTTATTTTTTACATTGAGCATTGAAATTAAATGGCCTTTCTACTTGAGGTGTATTGTTTTGACACATACAGCATGCACACATTAGATGTTGCCATAATTTAATCAATTTAATATTTAATTACTGGATAAAGTCTACTATTCTGCAATGACCCAAAGATACTCCAGCCATGAATGTAATTCTTTAATATCATTTTAAATAGAAGTATTTGCATTGTAGAATGCAAAAGTACATGTTCTAAATAAGTTAACTAGATATAAAATAGGATGCAAGCTTGCATAGTGGGAAAAAAGGTTCAGGTTAACTTCATGTAAATTTTTATGACATTTTAAAGATGTTTTGCCAATAAAAACTTTATGGAACCGGATTCACATTTATATATATTGCAGCTACATCAAAAGGAAAGTGTGTATTTTGACATTACAATATATAGGAATGGTCTTCTGGAAAAATAAAAGTTTTATTAGGCTGATTGTAAAACTGGATATAAAAAGCCCCCCTGTTGGTAGCTGAGCTTCATAAAAAGCTTGTGATTTACAACATCAAGAAGTAAAAGTGAGCAATAAGCTAAGGACTCTCTCTGTCTCTGAAGCAGGGATCAAGCTATTTAGCAACAATTTATCACAAATACGTTTTTGTATATGTATGGCATACCTGGTTTTTTGAATAAGTAAGTAAAAAAAAATACTTGCTGATTTTTCAGTTGAAAGTTGTAATTTTGCTTTATGTTGCCCAATAATGTTATATGACGTAAAACAGAATATTAATGTTCTTGTTTTATTGTCTGGTAGCAAAATGCCATGTCAAATTATACATTTTAGGTCATTTTGGGAGACATTGTATTACTGCAATACAGAGAAAATAGAGATTTTAAACAAAATTGCCATGAAAAAAGAATAGGAAACATAGTAAAACTTACTGGTTTGATTGAACAAGCAGTCTTGCTGCAGTTTAGCTTCTTGGAATGATATAAACTGAGTAAGCAAAATTAGTTTTCTGATTATATGAATAGGGAAAGTTAGTATAAAATTATATTTTAGTGTCTTATAGATAAAATGTGTATGGAATGCTTTGCATATTTGCATATTTGACCTCTACAACCTGTAATTTAACATTGCAACTAATAAGGCTATGAAGAGGTGAACTTAAAAGGATCTTGTCATCAGTTAATAGTGCTACTCCAGCAGAATTCTGCGCTGAAATCCATTTCTCAAAAGAGCAAACAGATTTTTTTATATTCAATTTCGAAATCTGACATGGGGCCAGACATTTTGTCAATTTCCCAGATGCCCCCAGTCATGTGACTTGTGCCTGCACTTTAGGAGAGAAATGCTTTCTGGTAGGCTGCTGTTTTTCCTTCTCAGTGTAACTGAAGGAGTCTCAGTGGGACATGGGTTTTTACAATTGAGTGTTGTTCTTAGATCTACCAGGCGGCTGTTATCTTGTGTTAGGGAGCTGTTATCTGGTTACCTTGCCATTGTTCTTTTGTTTGGCTGCTGGGGGGGGGGAAAAGGGAGGGGGTGATATCACTCCAACTTGCAGTACAGCAGTAAAGAGTGATTGAAGTTTATCAGAGCACAAGTCACTTGACTGGGGGCAGCTGGGAAATTGACAATATGTCTAGCCCCATGTCAGATTTCAAAGCTGAATATAAAAAAAATCTCTTTGCTCTTTTGAGAAATGTATTTCAGTGGAGAATTCTGCTGGAGCAGCACTATTAACTGATTCATTTTGAAAAATGACAGTATCCCTTTAAAGAGCCAAAAGCAATCATGCATGCTACAGACATATTCTATTGGCAAATGACCTTCAACCTCAATTGAATTAAACCAATACCTGAAGTGGAAGTTATTTTCTGTTATGTTTTGTTATTATGTTGGTCTATTAATATGTGTCAGTACTAGTTGTACAGTCTCTGTTTCAAAGGGATTTCACTGCATTTATACACTGGTGATACATGTGTGGAACACAAGGATAAATTGTTTCAGCTTGGTCCATGTTTTCACTGTGGAAAATGGGAAGAAGAAACAACGTCTTTTTCAGCTCTCAGAGAAGATATTTGATTATTGCTGATGGCTAACATGGCTAGAAGTCTCTGGAAAGGGGCTTATAAGAACAGAGCAGTTAAGCAATGAAAGTG
This sequence comes from Xenopus laevis, assembly GCF_017654675.1. Taxonomy (NCBI): domain Eukaryota; kingdom Metazoa; phylum Chordata; class Amphibia; order Anura; family Pipidae; genus Xenopus; species Xenopus laevis. The sequence continues at coordinate 72,337,456 of NC_054380.1, read as the reverse complement.
ACATAGGTGAGAGCTCTCTCAATCTCTCTCTAAGGAGGCAGTTACTGTAAATTGTTATTTGTGCCACTTATTACTTTTACTTTCGCATATGCCAGCCCTTGAGATAATATGCTCTCAAAATCAGTGGGAACATCTCCAAAGACGACTTCTTCTTTAATATTCTGTCCATGAGACAGCATATAATCTGCATATTAACCACAGTTGTGCACTGTAGATATGACCAATGAGCACGCTATTAACTCCAGACATTCCAGTAAGATTAATGCAGAAATGGATAGATTGAAAGCATTTCCTCCCCTACACTTGCACAAGCAGAATACCAACACCAAAGTTCTGCTTTCCTGCTATTTAAATGCCTCTTCTCTCTCAATCTCTCTCAATCTCTCTCTCTCTCTCTCAATCGGGATAGCAGCTGTGAGCTCTGTAAAATTCCAGGGAGAGGCACGTGCCCCTGCCTTGCCTCTATTTGCGGATACCTGTAGTTCTGCCTACGCATGAGGTATGAGAAAGAATTGGCCCATGGCAGGAAGCAAGTTTACCAACTACATTAATTGCCATATACATATGCACTGTAAGTATAGTATGGGTTCCATTTGCAATTTATTTTTTTAATAAAAACTCTCCTGCTTCAAGTTTCCATCTGTAGACAGTTGTCAGGATCAGCCCGGGACTTGAACTCTGATAGTGCTGTTCTGCTTATTTGCAGCACTTACCTGATGAGCCACTGGGGGCTCTCAGGTCTGATTCTGAACTATGGTGTGTATTGTTTTCTGTTATCTGCCATTCACAGTCTGTTTTCCACCCACCTCGTTTACCCTCATGTGTTTCCCATTTCCTAATCACCTTCCCTTTATAAACCCCGCCCTGAGCTTTGCTCAGTGCTGAGTCATTGATTGTATCCTGTTTGTTCCTGACCTGCTATTTTGAATCTGAATCTGAATCTGAATCTGAATCTGAACCTGAACCTGAATCTGAACCTGAACCTTGAAAACCTTGTTTGTCTTGTTCCTGAAAACCTTGTTACCTTGTTTCCTGAGTGAGTACCTTTGTTCCTGTGTTCCCCATTTTTCCCTCACCATGTGGATTCCTCGATCAGCCATTTTGCTTGTTCCTGCCTTTTGTGTTTCTGTGTTCCGACTGCAATAAACCTACTATAATTTCTTCACCATCATGTCTTTGCCTACAATTACCTATGGCTACACCCCTGGGCGTCCACCATATCCACTCCCCTTGGAGTGGCTATCCTCGGTCACAACGGTTCCTCGTTGTGAACGTTACAACAGTATACTTCCACCTTATAAACACCAACACAGTTCTGCATCCACACAAACAAGGCAAAACAATCACTGTCCTTCGAATTGGAGGGATAAACGCTATTAAAATTAAGGACAATAATAGATGGAGGAAACCAGAGCTAAAGATCAAGTCTGAGGGTCAAAGCAAAATGTAAACAGACTATTTTATTTTATATTAAAAAGCAGCACTGAAAACAGGGAAAACATTAACAAAATCTAAATATCCATTACATAGGAAGAAAAAAAGATTTCAGGGGTAAACATAACAATTGACTTAAAGAAAGGGAAAGAAAACACACAAAAAATTAGGTCAAGGGCAATAAAGAAACAAGAGCAGGATAATGCATGGGTTTAATGGGATTATTAGATTAAAGAGAAGTGGAATACAGAAATCAAGGGAAACACAAAACAGCAAGAGAGACATAGAACTTTAAGTAAATAAATAAAATGCTAAAAAGAAAATGAAACAGTTCTGTATAATATACAGAAGAAATAAAACATGTATTCATACAATAAACAATACAAGCAAATAGTTTTTCATTATTTCTCTATTCAAGAGGCAGATAAATATAGTTTCAGTATGTCAGACAACCTTTGCAAAGGCTAAAATAGAAAAATGCATCATAAGAAACATTCATTTTTCATATGAGGAATGAGATATACTTATGTCTATAAAAATGCTAGAATATTCTATAGGGTACAGTTCTGGCCATATATCTATACAAAAAAAGGGACTAAGAAAAGGTTCAGAACAACTGATAATAAAAGGAAATTATTTTAAAACCATAATGCTCTGGAGTACTCAGTATGTACAGATATACACAAGGGCAGTGGAAAAAATGTGCATTTGTAAATAGCACTTAAACACCCTGCAGAAAGTTAACGCAATACCCTGACTACCAGGGAACATTGGTCTCCCGCTCAATAATTAACCAAAGTGTATAACATTTATGAAACCAATTACGGTAAGCCATTCCCCTGGTAGTTTTATGGGCACTATCAAACATTACATGAAATAATCCTGTAGATAAAACCATATATCATATTTTATTTAGACCGGTTTGGACTAAGGGGCCCGGGGCCCCCCTCTAGGCACCCGGGCTCAATGCTCGTTTACCAGCAACACCAATGCCCCCCCCTGTAAAAACATAAAGACATGAACTGTTAACAATGTGCTAATTATTAGTGGTAAGTAAGATATAACCTAAGCACAGTTTTTGACCACAGTACTAAATTCAAAAGTTCCAAAGTATAATAATGCAGTGCATGCACAAAGAGTGCAGCCTGGAATCCCAACTTTCTTAAAATTACGATCACTGTTGTCCAATAACTAGTATAGCTCCTATAAAGGAAGTTTATTTAATCATATTTGTCCCAGAATTATTCATATCTTGCTTCCATTATGAAGTTGTATAAATAAATGGCACCCAAGTTTTCACTGTATGACCAATCCTTAAAGTCAAACTTACCCAGTTCTGTGCGGCTGCCAAACCTTCTGAAGTATCAATTTTGATTCACTGGAATACAGTCTATCGCCATGTATTTGCTGTATTGCACAGTATGCACAGTCTAATCCATGCCACTCTTTGTGCATGCATTGTTGAACTACAAGGTTACTTGGAGGCTTCAAACCGTGGCTCAATAATGCTACCTATTTTAAAATCAATTGATTTGATATAATGGAGCACTGTGATTGATTCATATCCTGCATTATTATGCTTTTGAACTTTTGAATTTTGGCAATAAAAAATCTCAAAATCTTTATAAATCCTTTGGAACACATCCCTAATAATCCATATTGCTTCCATATTGCCCTCTGATGTACTTCACAGTTTACCAGTAGCTTCTATAGTAATGCAAAATTGTTATTTTGCTTGTCTATTATTTTTTCTATAAGAATAGCATTTAAAATATAATTTTAAGGCCAATGAATTGCATCCTTAAAAAAAAAAATAATTGCAAAAAGTTTACTATGAGGAAGACAATAAAACAATTCTTTTGATAATTGTATTTATTAAAAAAATGAAAAATATATGCATTATTGAAACTCAGCATGCCAAGTAAGAGAACTGAAGCATGCATTAAAAAGAATGGTAACTTTAATAGTTCTGCTCTTAGGTTAATAATAACCTCATCAACTGGAGATCTGCTGTATTGGCTTGAGAGCAAAAATGACTTTTATTATTGTGTCTAAAATTCACATTAGCCGTTATGCTTAAATTATTGCTTGCAAGAAATACAGTCAACTATTCGCTCTTGCTTTCATATGTCTTTTAGCAGCAATTCCCCAACTAATAAAGGGAGATTCAATCTGATCATTATTCTCATCCATTGTGGAGAAGGTACAATTGCAGTTAAATATTATTTTGTTATTGGTTAAGCAGATTTAAGTAGGTTAAGCAAAATCAGTATGCAAAGGACATTCTTAGGTTGTTATATAATGGATTTTATGAGGCAAAAGTATAACAAAAATTAGTTTGAAAAGCAAAATTCACTGCATAGCAGAGGGTTTCATGATAGTGATATTGGCTTCAAGAGGACCTTGCACAATTTGCTTTCTGTTGTGAAAGCATTCAGTTTTCTAACTATGATCCTCCTTCAGATTAAATGAAAAAACAAAAAAAAAACATGTTTTTTACTTGACTGTTGCATGGCTTACCTTCATGCCAAAAGGTATACAGTTCTAGTTGTTGCCCACACTATCTTTAGGACCTCATTATCCTGCTCAAAACGTCTACAGATGATTCTGCACTCCTGTATTTATGAAGTCTATGTCATATCCTATTATACTTCTTATTTGTATGCAATGCAGAGGGAATCCTTAGGACCAGAACTGGGGGTAGGCAGAGGAGGCAAGGTTGTTAATGGTACCTACTTGACTTGACTACTCTACTTGCTGCAGGGAGCTGTGTAAGTCAGTGCTACATTTATCTTGCTACAAGACTGGCTGGGCCACATTCTTTGCCCAGTAAGTTGCTAACATTTTTCCCTTTGAACTAATGATTAAAGGAAAGGCCTAGTTGACTATAAAACACGGGGGGTCAGTAATGAGATGGATTACAGAAATTGATCCATATACCCTCTGACTTTGAGATCAGAACCTCATAAATAATATATGGCTTATGAGGAGATCACATACTTTCTAATGCTTTAAAGCAGTGCTGTCCAACTTCTGTACCGAGGACTGGAATTTATCTGGCCTGTTTTTAAACCACACCCACTTGAAACCACACCCATGTTACCACAAGAACTTTTAAGACTATGTTCACAGTAATTGTGGTAGCACAAAAAAACAAATGGTTGGTGCTCACTGCAGGGATATCACTTATCACACATTTGTGAAAAATGTAAGTCATATTAAGACCTACCCTTAAGTCCATATGCCTCATCCTCCCCTGTGGATAACACAGAGTCCCCCCAGCACACGATTAAACACCTTAGGGGCCCCTAACAATAATTTTCAAATGCTAACAAACCCCCACACACATGCAGAGTACGGCACATCCAAGGAGAATAAGGCAGGCAGAGTATGGCATAGAAAAATTGATTGGCAACCCCTGGTGAGAAACCATTTCATTCGTTTTTGGACTATTTATTCATCTATTTTAATTTTGGATAGAGCTATACACCAGTATTTTTGTTTTTTTTTGTGATTTACAAAGTATGGCACACACAAGGAACATAGGGCAGGCAGAGTATGGCACACACAGGCTGAACAGAGCAGTAAATAGGAAAACCAATCAGGAGCATACAGTGACACAATGCCCTTCAGCAGTTTGTATGAGTGTGAACAGATGACTAGACATGAGCCCAACCTAAAACAAACATCTTTAATAGTTAAAACTTTTGCAGGCAATGCTGCTTTAAAATATGAAACAACGCCAGTGTTTTTTTTAGAACTTCTATGACTTTTTGGGATACAGGATCACTGACATAAGATTGAGGAGGGTGTAGCTTCATCTTATCAGTTCACCAGGTCTAAGGTGGTGAAGGAAACTCCGGTGAAAGAGGTAATGTTCTGAAATATTCACACTTTAGTGAATTTGCTGAGTAAAGATCATTCACCTGTGCAAAAATTTGCATTATGATAGGGTGTGAAACTACTCTAGCAATGGTCTCTTTCACTGGCAAATTGTCCTCTATGCCTGTTAATAAATTAGCGATGTCCCTTTGGATCGGATTTCTGGTGAATTTTCACCAAAACGGAATCTGACTCTTTTTTTTTTTTTAATTTAAAATTTTTTATTAACCATCATTTCCAAAGAAAGACGAGAGGTACAACAATGATGCAGAAGAATATTCAAGTGACAGTAGTAGTTGCTACATAACAGAATATGACTGTTCAATTAGCTCAATCAACACATATGCATCATATCATGGAGATGAATATTGCCAGAACGAGAAAATGAATCCACATGGAAATGAAAGGAGTTTAGTAGAAAGGTAGATAGAGAAAAAGAAAAAGAAAGGAATATAGAAAAATAGAGAGGTCTGACTAGATCTGGGAAGGTAGGAAGGACAGATCATTGTACGATACCTGAAGTTGCAAAGTCTCCAGATACTGAGCCCACGGGTACCACTCCAGTTCCCCCTCATAACTTCTATCCTGAAGACTGTTTCGTATGGATTTCATCGCCCTAATCCAATTCACCTTTGATATCAAAATTTGTAAGCTCGGAAGTGTAGGCCTCTTCCAATTTGCTGCCAATAATGATCTTGCTGCTGTCAGGATATGAGTGGCTAAAATACGTGTTTGTTTCAAGCGTATGGCCCTAATGCTCATTCCCAAGAGAAAAGTGTGTGGGGAGGGCTGTATAACGCAACGCAGAACTTCAGAGAGCAAAGTTGCCACCATCTTCCAAAATATCTGAGCTACTGTACAGGTCCACCAGGTGTGCAGGAAGGAACCCCTCCCACCACAGCCTCTAAAGCATTGCGAGTGATCAGGGTTACCGCTTAGAGTAGCAATGCGTGTAGGGGTGTAATACCACCTAAAAATTATTTTATAAGCTCTCTCACTAGAGGCTGCACATATTGAGGTTCGCCTGGCCGTGTCCCAGATTTCCGACCAGGACTTATCAGAAATGGCAAGGTCTAAATCCTCTTCCCACTTCTGCATGTAAGGCTGACGTGTAACTGTGTTGTCAGTCGAGAGGCTAACATACAGAAGTGAGATAAGGTGTGTTGGGTATGAGTGGTTGCGACACAGCTTTTCAAAGTATGTAAGAGTGGAAGACGTTTGGGCTTTGCAAGCAGTGTTCACGTAGTGCCGAATCTGTAAATAGCGATAGAATTGTGCATGGGGAATGCTATATTCTTCCCTAAGTTGTTGAAAAGATTTAACAGTCCCTTCAGAGACAAAATCCAATAAGGTTGTCAGATTCGCAGATATCCATATTCGAAACTCCATGGGAGTGCTACCTGGGGGGAAGTCTTTATTGTTAAAAATAGTCCTGTATTTTGTGGCAGTGTTGCTTAATTTCATCTTGAATGCTATAGAGTCCCAAAGATCTAAAACTTGCTGTGACGGGGGAAGGAGGTGTGGAAGGGAGACCCTAGCTGCTTTAGGGATCCAAAATAAATGGGCAAGTTGTAGTGGGGCCGAATAGTGATTTTCGATGGACTGCCAGGGTTCCTCAGTTGGTGCATGAGTGTGTACCATCGCCTCCAACCTACTTGCAAGGTAATATCTGTATAGATGGGGTACTCCCAAGCCTCCCAATGATTTCGGTTTTGTCATGATAGCAGCCTTAATTCTTGGCTTCTTGCCCTCCCATATGAAGTTCGATACAGCTTTTTGAAGCGAGGAAGCTACTGATTCGGGGAAGTGTATCGGCAATGTTCTAAAGAGGTATAATATCCTAGGCAATAGCGTCATTTTAATGGCCGCTATCCTACCAAACCAGGAGAGGTGATATGAGTGCCATTTGTCCAGATCTCTCTTTAGATTATCAATTAGTTTGGGGTAATTAGCCTTGTACAGGGTGTCATAGGAGGGAGTAAGGTATACTCCGAGATACTCCAACGAGTCTGACTCCCACCTATAGTCAAAGTTAAGTTGTAACAATTTAAGTTCTGGCTTGGGCATATGAAGTGGCAATGCGTGTGATTTGGTAGGGTTTATTTTGTATCCCGAAATGAGTTGGAACTGAGTTAGAGTTTGCAATAAGTTTGGAAGCGTGGTTTGGGGGGCTGTCAGCGTAAGAATGATATCATCGGCAAAAAGGCTTATTTTATGTTCCATTTCTCCGGTTCGTATGCCCTTAATGTTGGGGTTATGCCTAATGGCGTGAGCTAACGGTTCTAGGGATAGTGCAGATATCAGGGGAGACATGGGGCAACCCGGGCGCGTCCCTCCTTTAATGGGAAAGCGGTCGGAGAGAAGTACCATGCTAAGGACCTGAGCTGAAGGCGTGGTGTAAAGCTGTTGAATCCCTGTGAGGAATGGTGTCGGAATCTGCAATTTGTTGAGCACCGCAAACATATAGCGCCAGTCCAATCTGTCAAACGCTTTTTGTGCGTCTAACGACAAAAGCAGGGAGGAGGCATTTTGTTTAGGTGCTCGACAAATCAGGTCTATCGTTTTACGAATGTTGTCTGCTGCCTGGCGTCCAGGCACGAAACCCACTTGATCGTGGTGTATAAGGTGGGGAAGAATTATAGATAATCTGTTAGCCAGTATTTTCGCAAACAATTTAATGTCGGTATTGATAAGAGATATAGGTGTGTAGCTGTCGCAATTGACTGGGTCTTTACCAGGTTTCAGTATCATAACTAAGGTGGCTGTCTGCATGTGTTGCGTCGGGGGAGAGCCTTCAAGGAAAGATTGAAAAAGCTCTCTCAAGAATGGGGTCAGCTGAGTTACAAAGGACTTATAATATTTAGTTGTGTAGCCGTCTGGGCCAGGCGCTTTGCCAGATTTGGAGTCTTTAATCACCCTCTCTATCTCCTCCCTGGTTATCGGTTCTGCTAGCAACTCCCTATCCTCTTTTGTGATAGTGGGGGGGATCCATTGTTTCACGATATCTGACTCTAATGCCTGGGACGCCCTAGGAGCTTTATCTGCAGTATATAAGTCTGTATAAAAAGCCCGGAATGTGTGGAGTATTTGCTTAGTATCCCTAGATATCGTCCCTGTAGGGGTGCGTATTGCATGTATGGCTTGAGAGGCGTGTAGAGCCTTTAGTTTACGGGCCAGCAACGTATGTGGTTTATTCGCATATTCGTAGTACAAGTGTTTAGTCCGTCTCATAGCGTAAGCCGCCTTATCGGAGAGGACCTGAAGCAGCTGAGTCCTTGTGTCCTGAATGTCCTTGTAAGATGTGGGGGACGGATTCTGTTTATGGGCGATAGCTAAATCGTGCAGCCTCTGTGAGAGTTGCTGGGTTTTCGCCTCCCTATTTTTTTTCCGTATTGCAGCATGTTTGATGAGTATTCCCCGGATTACAGCTTTATGGGCATCCCATCTGACCGCAATTGAGGTATCCTCTAGGGAATTCGCTAGGAAATAATCTCTCAGTGAAGTGGTGACCTCAGCACAAAGCTCTTTGTCCAATAGCAGGGACTCATTCAGTCTCCAACATCCATGCCCCCTCACCTCATCCCAATGGGCGAAAACAATTTCCACCATACCGTGATCAGACCAGGTAATATCATGAATCGTAGCAGTACATACGTAGTCCACAAGTGTGGCTTTAGTGAAGATGAAGTCAATTCTGGAGTAAGAGGCATGGACGGAGGAGTAATATGAATAATCCCTATCAACTGGATGTTTCTCTCTCCAGACATCCACCAAATGTTCTGCAGTGAGACATCGCATCAGGTATAAGGAGTCACGAATTTGAGTAGTGGGGGTTGCACCCGCCCGCACACCCCGAGACCTGTCCAGATTGTTGTTCAACGTTGTATTAAAATCACCCCCTACAATCAATCTACCCTCCGAGAGCCGTGCTAGTTTGTTGAAAAACTTTTTAAAGAAAGCTTGTTTGGAGGAATTAGGGGCATAGACTGACGCTAGTGTAGTAAGATGGTTTTGTAGGATACCTATCAATATCACATAACGACCATCTGGGTCCAGAAATTGCTGTTTGAGTAAGAATTTCACATTCTTGGCCATTAGGATAGCCACTCCTTTGGACTTAGTGGAAGAGCTGGCTAGGAACATCTGTGGGTAGTGTTTCGAAATTATTTGGGTGTAGAGGATTTGCTAAAGTGCGTCTCCTGCAGCAGCAAGATATCAATTTTCTGTTTGGCATAATCTGAAAAGGCCATTGTACGTTTCTGTGGAACATTTAGACCATTAGCATTATGGAGCCTACCTTTAAATTGAAGGAGTAAGTGCCTGGAGCGGTCCGTGGGCCCACCATCGTTGCCACCCTGTCGGCCAGGGTATTGTCCTAAAAGACCTGCCTGAGAAAAAAGTAAAGTATAGAAGAGATTAAAGAGAGAGATAACAAAGACAGGGATAAACAGTGGGACAAGCAAATAAGTTTAAAAACTAGAAAAGATATCGTGAAGTTCGTCACGGTATGTGAATCCACAAGGTAAACTGATACAGCTAACCAAAAAGGGAAAAAAAAAAAAATAAAAATAAAAAAAAAGGGGAGAGATAAAAAAGAAAAAATAAACACAAATAATGTAGTCTCGTTAAGTTAGAGACTATTTAGGGATTCCAAGAGGGGGGGCAATTCTATCGCACCCCACTGGGAAAACCTACAAATGCGGGGGGTCACGGATCAGAGCCTACAAGATAAAGCCTGTCCGTCCGGCCCGCCATCTATAAATATTCGAAAATTCCTAACACAGAATCTTAGGTTACACATATTCCTAGATCCATGGACCTAAAGGCCCGTTTAAGTAAGGGAAAGTATCGGCTAACTGCAATCGAACTATAATTCAACTGAAACGATATATAGAATGAAGTCCACCCTTCTGAGTGTGTTATGTCAATCAACAAAGCAGGGCCGAGGAACGATAGTCCAGTGTGTGTACAGTAGAAGACCTCCAGCACAAAAAGTCCTTCTGGTACTAGGCACAGATTCTCGTGCAACCGAGTACAATGCTGGGCAAAGATCAAGTAGGTAGGGTCAGAGCTCATTCAGAAATCGGCCTGCAACAGTACTGTGGGAGTGGTGTTAAAGTCCACGCATGAGCCGCATCAACAGATCAAGTCATTGGAGCCTCTTCCATTGAATTTGAAGCCGCTGCTTCCAAGGGAGCTTCAAGGGAGGTAGAGGAGTGCATCCTCAATGTCGTTGGGATGTCTGACAGTATATGTTAAGCCGTTCTGTTGATAAGAAAGCTTAAAAGGAAAGCCCCATCTATAGGGGATGTTTCTCTGGCGAAGGACATCTGTTAAGGGTTTGAGGTCTTTCCTTTTCTGCAAAGTCGACGAGGCCAGATCAGCATAGATTTTGGGGTATATCCCGTCAAGCTGTACTTGTGCCGTTCGAGATGCTCTTAGGACTGCCTCCTTGGTCTGAAAAAAATGAAAACGTACAATCACATCCCTGGGAGGCATATTAGGTTTAGGCCTAGCTCGAAGCGCTCTGTGCGCTCTGTCCAGTAATAAAAATTTGTCCTCTATGCCCGGAATTAGCACCTTAAAAAATTTGGGTAGGAAGGTGTCGATATGCACAGATTCAGGAATATCTCTGAAACGCAAATTATTACGTCTAGTGCGATTTTCAAGATCTTCATGTGCATCCTGGAGGTCTCTTACTTGAGTTTGGAGATCCTGGATCAAAACTTCCATGTTGGCAGTGGACTCCTGGATGGAGTCTTGAGTTTGCTCTAGCTGTAGGACCCTATGATCCACTGCAGCCCTCAGCCAAGGAGTTCCTTATGTCATTTTGTATTTCGTCCTTGAAACAAAGGAGGAGAGACTTGAGTTCGTTTATGTCTTTCTTGGTGCACGGGGCTTCTGACTCCTGTTCCATGGTGGGGTTGGTATTTTTTGCAGCTTTCGCGGTGGCAGATCTGCTTTTGAAAAAATCCGAAGTCCCCTCAGCAGGAGTATTAGTGGACTTCTGTCTACCCCCTGTCATGTTGGGTAATACTGAGAGGTAATGAGAAGGTTTTACAGTGGGGAGTAAGTCTCACAGGGGAAGAGTAGATTTCTGAAGGAGTTATGGATTTAGAACTCTTGAGGTCCCCCAAAATTTCTGTCAGTCATCAAGTTGGTCAGCAGCACGACAGAGATGTGCGAAGGTGGACAAAGACCCGCTACCAAGCAACACACATCCGTACAAGGGTTCGTTGGTGCCTCGTGGTCAATTTGGTAAGCACGTGCGTGGAGTGGAATCCCTCTACAACCGACCTCCGGAGTCGCCCGGTCCTCGGTAGGGACTGTGGCCTGGCGGGCAAGCTAACTTGACGAAGCAGTGGGGTCTGGGGACAGGATCCCTACCCCAATAAACAGTCCTGTCGTTCCCCTGTGAGTAGGTGTGCCTTCTGGTCGCGGGGTGCGAAGCAGCAAACAGGGCCCCTTATATAGGGGATAAAATGCCAGCTGAAGTCTTGGGGGTATGAGGGTGAATCCCCTTACAGGGGGAATCTGACTCTTGATACATTAGCCCTATGAGGATTGAAAGAGATGTACTCTCTATTATGCTTTTTTTATCCCTGTGGATCAAAACACGTACATATGAGTGTCAAGCAATAAAGATTTGTGACCCGTTTGAAACTTAATGGCCTGCACTTGAGTGCTTTATACTAAGTTATATCTGTCTCTCTCTCTCTCTCTCTCTCTCTATCTATCTATCATCTATCTATCTATCTATCTATCTATCTATCTATAAATCTATATTACAGATGAAGCTTTTCATTAGCATACCAAAGCGCCATTGTTAATAATGGTGAATGCTTTAAATAGATGGGATGTTGTGTTTCTGTGCTAAATGGGTTAAATGTGTTTAAATATTCTGTGTTAAACACACAAAAACCAAAGTGGCTTCACCTGTATGTGCAGAAAGGTACATGAAAGTGAAACCAAATAGGTAGTAAAACTGGAAAAAAGTAGATTCATGACATAGTAACAATATAATGCTATACATTTTATAGTATGTGAATTAAAGCCTTGTAGTATTGAAATTGCATAAATAATCTTACAAAGAGCTGATTGCACTATTTTGACTGTAAAGGTGTGCTATTTGTGTCAGAGAAACACCTGTACTTAGTTATACCACCTCTAAACTGGCATAACTCATTGTAGTCAAATGATACATGTGTGAATAGAGGTGTAGAAATCTGTGTAAAAAATTAGTGGCACTCAATTCTATTTTTATTTCTTTTTAAAAAGTTTTTTTCAAGCTTACACCTCTTTTTCTACCAGTTTTTTTACTCAAATAAAATAACATCATTAAACAGTGTTCTGCATACTATGGCACTTAAATGGATAATCAACCTTATATTAAACAGGCACTCTGTTAAAATAAAGCACACAAGGATAGTCATTATCTCTGTCATGTATAATGCATCAAACAAGGTTAAATGTCTCAACCACAGTTCCCTATATATGCAAAATGGTCACTAGGTTCCCAGGCACAAATCAAAATGCCCAGAACTGTACATACATGCTGGCTATGTAATAAAAGTCTGTATGCAAAAATTATTGCTTTAATAAAGCTTTTCTGAACCTCTAAGCTGTTTAGCAGCCACTTCCGACAGTGCCAGGTATATGCAATAAAACTACTTAGTGAATAATTAGTTGAGGGTCATTTATGAAGTTTGCATAGCATATAGTTATTTTGCCCATGGTTTCCCCATAACACCTAAATTTTGCACTGCTGTGCCCATCTTTTCTCAAATGAGAGAGGTGTTTGCATGAGTGTAGCCAGTGTGCATGATTGGTGAGCACAAATATAGCATTGATGGTAATTCTGCACTTTGAAAAATGTATTTAATGATTTTTTTCTACCACCAAAGCTGTGGTATAACTTCAACAGGTGCATAACTTTTCACAGTTTGCCAAAAGATTAAGCCACCTTTAAGCTAGCCTTAAAAGTGTGCAATTAAAATCTGCAATGTAGTCTAATGAAGAATATTACATTGAGAAATGCAATGCAAATTTTTTTTTCATGCATTTGTTTTGACCCATGTACAAAAGCCAATCAAGTACACCCGCACGATATTCTTTTAGAAAACTTTAGTGAGTCCTATCAAAATGTATGACAAATAAAAGGGACTGAATGTGATCCAAAAATAGCTATTAATGAGCATTGAAAGGGTTATGGAGTGTTCCAAAATCAACGTGGTTCTCACACAACCATTACCCAAAAAATAAGATCTTTATTTAGTAATATCTGTGAGGCTTTTGTGCACAGTTATGGAAGTCTGTGGATTTGATTGTCCTTCAGCTAAAACAAATGAAAAAGAGAATCAGAAGCAATCCTAAGTGAGCTTTTAGAAAACAAGTTATATAATAAATAAATAACTGCATGAAGGCCTTTTTGCACTTTTAACTCTTTTTAATGGCTGCTGATGATTTTAATAATTTTCCTAATTTGCAAAATACTTCTGCTTTTTCCAATAACTATTATAATGTGTAATTAGTGTGTAATTATTATCATAAAGTAAAATCTCTTTGCCATTCTGCCTTTCCCAGAATCCTTAGCTAGACAGTTAAACAGACGCCAATTTTACATTTATTGATAGGCAGGTACTTTTTAAAAAAAAAATAGATGCAAGATTTTTTTTTATTACAAAGTTCTGTGGAGCAGAAAATGTAATTTTATAATTACATTTTTGTGCACAAGCATGATCAGGAATTTATTTGGATGTGGCAGAAGGTTAGGTATCACATTTGCTTCTAGCATGAAGAGTTTAATCAGACTAGTGTAGATATAATTAGGTACTGCACTTACTCAAGGAATCTGTCAGGGGGCAATCATTTTTCTTTTCATTTACACAGCAGGGTCTCATTGAGCTGCAGCAAACTTCAACCATAGAGCCTTTTCCCATTTTAATGTGGCCTTAGTTAATGTGACTTTTTATAATATGCGAAGCATTTTCATCCAGCTTTGGCTTTATTCTCTACTTCAGGGGCACTCACCAATTTTATCGCAAGAAAATTGTCAATTAAACAGTTGGAGACCTTATCATGTAGTTTGCACTATGTCACTGGGGCGCATGAGTTCTACTTAACATCATTACAGAAATAATATAGAAATGGAGCGCAATGCCATACAAGTTTTTGCTACTGAAACAAATGGTTTGTGGGCTGCATGTTGTGCTCCATATGCTAAGATTAGTTAAAACATTAGATTAAGCACGGATGTGCATTTATGCATCATAGTAATGCTTATTGCTGTTGAAACCAGATTAGAGACATTTAAGCAATTACTGTAGGAAACTAATTCCAACCAGTGATTAATTTCATAACAGTTGTTTATATTCTATATAAGGATAAACCTTATATGTAAAAAAAAACAAACAATGACATGCTGCAAATACTCCAATGCTCCCTTTACAACACTATTTTTTTTAAAAATATAGAAAATTTGGTTTACCTTACAACTAAAACCCAAGACAGGTGGATTTTGAATCCTTATCTGAAAATCCTAATCTGGAAAAATAGCACCAGTCTTTCTATATCCAAAAAATACTAGATTCAGATGGAACAAAAGACAATAAAACATATATTCTTCAACAATTAATCTGGACACAAGATCCATTGCCCACAACTGACATCAACAGAAACATGGAATGACTCCAAGTATATATGGCTTTCTGGCAGAATAAATGCCCATTGAGGTTATAGAAGCAGTGATGCTAAATGTATCCCTTAGTAATTGGGAAGCTAGATGCCTATCAATAATTAAATCATTACAGAATAACAATGCAAATAAATTATTTTCAAGAATTGCAGCATCAAATCAAATTGTCTAAGCATCAGATACTAAGGGGGTTATTTATCAAAGTCCGATTTTATCCCAACATTTTCTGCTACAAACTCCAATCAAATATGCTCGGGTTTTTTACACTTATTTATTATTACATTTTCCCGAAAATTTGCTTTCCAGGAAAAATTCAGATTTTTATGGGTTTTTCAACCGAAAACTTTGGAATATTGCACGAAACCCAGAGCGCATAAAAAAATCAATGGGACTTCTCCCATTGACCTATATGCAACCTCAACAGGTCTGAGATACTGGATTTTCTGATTCAGACTTTTCCATCCTCTGGGTTTAATACATTTCGAAAAATACATGATTTTTTAAAAGTTAGATTTTATAAAAAGAAAATTAATTTTTTCGGAATTTTTGCATTCGAGTTTAGTAAATAACCCCCTTATTAAACCCATACATAATAAACAAAAAGCAACAAAAGTTGACTTCCAAAAGCAAGGACACAGAAGGTACTGGCAAACGTGTATATAATGATAACGGACCAAAAAGCAATCCATATTCAGTTGTGGAATATACAATGCACATGCAGCTTAAAACTAAAAAGGCACCAGTTATGTGGACAACCAAGGAAAACAATTATACGAATTGTATTAAATTGTGGATCTCAATGAATCACCAAGAAGCTGAAGGGGTTGTGAATTAGAAGGGAATATATTTCACATATGGTGGGCTAGAAAAACACAGCCCCTTCTGGAATTGTGTCTCAATGTTCCTACACCAAATTATCAAAATCCCCACATACCCCCTAGTAATGGCATTAACCTTACTTAACCACAACCAAGAAATCTATCCCACCTCTTAGAATAGTTGTTACATGCACATGATACGAACTAGATTACAGTTTCCAAGAAATTGGACAACTAAAAAATGACTGAATATATTGACTATATGAAAACATATCTGGCCACAATCTGTTGTACCTTGGGTTTTCCTTTCCAGAGAAGCCTCAGGAGTGGTCATTTTAGGCTGATAAACAATGGGTTGGTCAATATCTAATATATGGGATGAATATTGGCAGCATGAGCACAGTAAAAACACAGAGCCTGTGTCAATCCCGCAATGCGTTCACAAAGACATGTGCTTTCATTTTGACGGGCATCTGATACCAATGATATGTAAAATACCCCTGTTGGATGATTGACACATATATTAGGTGCAAAAAAATCACTAGGTGTGTATGGCAGTGTGTATGGCACATTACATGTGAAGAACAAATCTGGGATGGCATATGGCTTTTTTGATTGAAGGTAACTTTTTAAACATTTTAATTCCCCCCTTTCCATAGGAGCAGAACCCTACAATCCCATTTTCAATGACTATTTTTTGCTTCTGTCACTTCTGTTCCCATGTTTCAAGATGGCGATAAGTGACCAGAAATACATGCACTGAAATCTGTCTATGGCTCTGCCCCAGTGCATATGTTCCTTCTCAGTGACCATTACTATGGGATCTGCAAGGAAGAGAAGAGGCCAAACATGGCAAATGCCAACCCTAGTGAACAGCTCTGCAGTTAGGCAGCAGGTATAGTGGGGCAGATATCTTTTAGGCAGTGAGGGTGATGCCTAAACCTCTCTATTCCCAATTATCATTTAAGTGCACCTTACAAGAGGCATGTACAAAAATTTATATTGTATGTAACAAATCACACAAAAAGGAAAACTTCAATAAAGTCACAATAGAATCAAAGGATCTTTGCAACAAATCAAATGTATTGCTTTATAGAAAAAGATAGCAGGGTAAACAAATGTACATTAACTTCACCAGTCCTGTATTTAAATAGAGATGAAGAGATCAAAAGTGCAAATTTCCCTTAAAAGCTTTTTAATGTGTTTGTAGGTATGTGTTTATTTCTTTAGCATGGCTCAGCTTTTACAGTCTACTTCTCAAGTTACTAGGAAAGATTCTGAACAGTTTGTCATAAAACCAACATCTGCATTCAATTATTGATCAATAAATCCATTTACGAAAGATACCTAGTGTAAATGTTTTTTCCACTCTAGTGTTTTCTGTTAATACAGAAAAGTAAAGTAATGTGTTTTATTCAACATTTACAATTTACTGATATCACTTATAAACACACTTGCTGTTTTATTGAAGCCAATAAAAGCAAATAATAAGGCAATGAAAACTGTTTTTTTCTTAACTATGAAAGTCACCAACAAACATTGCTGTACTGATGAAATAACCAGAAACGCTTATTAACCTCAACCTTTTGTAAGCAAAGGAGCATTGTGGAGTTAGGATAATTGCTAGTGAAAATGTGAAAACGTGTTTCTCTTTGTTGACTTCTGCAAAATATAATCCTGGTTGCCAGTGAGATTTAAGGATTCTAATGTTTTAGGAAAGCAATCAAATTCCATCACAAAGTTCCCTTTTCACTTTTATTTAGTCCAGGAATTAAGTATTTTTTTTTTATAAAATGTGTTTAAAAACAATCTAAAAATAAAAGAAAAGGGGTCTGATTTTCTGTTAACTTTATGACTGATATATTTTAAAGGGACACTATTAAAAAAAATTTAAGTTAACTGCAGGTGCACCCAACCGTAGCGCTGCAAGACAGAAAAGCTACACATTGCTCCATTTTATGCTCGATACTATTTTAATACTACAGAGAAAAAGGAAATCACCTGTATATATATATATATATATATATATATATATATATATATATATATATATATATACACACACACGGGATAATACCTCATTTGTTAATCTATACTATGGAAAATTGGACCTTTTGTGAGCACCTGGTCCACCACACCTTTATCTAAGTAAAGATAGATTGTATTTTAGCTATCACTATAGAGGGGCTCCTAAGACATACCTTTGATCTAGACTCAATTGTAGGTATTTGTAACATTAGTAACATTTTGTGCTGTGAATTACAGAGAGTTACAATTAAGACTAACAATTGTTACAAAATACATTATTGTAATCTTATTTTAATCTTTTTGTTCGCCCAATAGGGGGGTTTTAACATAAATGTGGTTATTGCTGTATTTATTTTTGTTAAGTAATAATATGATTTATGTAATTTAACTATTTGACGCATAGTGATGATGACGATGATGACATGTTAGCCAATTAAGTCCTTTTTCCCGCCATCAAAGGTATTTAATGCATTTTTTGATTGCCTGTTGTCACTTTGAGAAAGGCCTCGGAGAGGCCAAAACGTTAGTCGTTTAGTTAATAACATTTTGATTTCAATTTAAGTCCTGAGAGTGCGGACCTTCTTTGTGGGATGTGTATATATATATATTCCTTCATCATTTTGGAGCTTAGCTGTAAGCACTGGAATACATTTGTGTATTAAAGGACATAAATTAAATCTAGGTAATTTGGTAGAAGAGCACTAGGGTGCTATCATTCAGAAAAGCTAGATAATTATGTTATTTACCTGTCTGGAATTAACTTCAATAGCTTCCACAAAGAACACTTTTTAAATATGCAATAGAATTTCATCAATTGGAAATATTAAGCAAAATGACTGTTTATGAAAATAAGTGCAAAATAGAAACTTGATTGCTTTTGCTTGATTGGAGACAACAAGGGACCCTAATCAGGTAACAGCATAACTTCAGAGTCAACTCAAGCGGCTTTCTGACAAGTGCTATTTTATACATCATAAAATTACAATGACTTCAGGGGTCTGATCATTTTCAGAAGGATGAATAGATTTTTTAACAAGCATTATGAATTCAAACCCCATCTACGGTACTTTAAAAAAAAAAACATACTAATAAATACACAGTTTTTAAATTATTCTCAGAAATGTGTCTCGAAAATTGATTTCTAACTGGGATAATAAGGAATAAAAAGGTATATATTGTTGTTGTGGTTAGCAGGAGCTTCCTAATTATCTATGTTAATCTGGAAAGCTTGAATTTCCTTCCAACAAAAAAATGATAGCACTAGTTACACTATGCGCTTGGAGAAAAAACAAACTATATCTTGAATTAAAACTTTCAGAATTACTGAAATATAAACTTCATTTTATTTACTGTAGACTTTAAAAATATTAAGAATGTTTAACTCCCTTCTTGCTTAGGGCAGATAAATCCATTTGCTACACGCTAAAGATTAAAACACTTTTATTTTGAGCTGAGAAAGAGACTCTGTTGCGACCCATGAGCATGTTTAATATTACCCAGTAGTGCACAAGACATGGGCATAACCCACCCTTCCGATTCTAACAGGATGTGTGCACAAGATCATTCATCTGTATGAAGCAGAATTCTATAGAAATCACTTCTGAGGTGACATCTAAATAAATAAAACTGGATATATGATCAAGGGCTTGTACAAGAGCAGCAAATAACTGGGTCACTTACTGAAAGGGTTGAGAAAAAAGCAGCAGAAAGATAACATTCATTTTATTAACATCTCCTGATTATTATGCTCAGTACCAGTTTTCTATTCTCAGTAAGGTGCGTACTATGGATAGAATTATGACATAATGGTAAGTATTGCTGTTTTGCAGTTGTGAGGTCTTGTGCTTGATTTTGACCAGGTCTGAATGGAGATTGTGTTCTCTCTTTGCTTGCATGGCTTTGTTAGAAGCAGGGATGGGCGAATTTGACCCGTTTCGCCAAAAATTAGCCGCCGGCGAAATGTCGCAGACGCCCATTAAAGTCTATGGGCGTCAAAAAAATTTTGTCGCGCGGCGAAACTTTTTTGACGCACGCTGTCATACGAGTCTATGGGCGTAATTTTTTCGGCGAAACGAGGCGAAAAAATTCGCCCATCCCTAGTTAGAAGTGCTCTGCTTTCTGTATCTGTGATATAGAAATTAAATTGTTATCCAGCAGGGTATGGACTGATGTAAATGACTTAAAAATTGCTGCATAATGTCCAGGCTAATAAATAATTATAATTCTCAACAAAACAGAGCACCTTTCATTGCAATGCCAGGTCTATACCAGCTAAGGAAAAAAATGTTTCTGTTTTTCCTTGCTGATCTGTATTAATATTTATTTTGTTGACTATTGAATGCACCTGTCACTCAGACATGAAAGCTGCATAATAAAAGTCATTTTCAAATTATATGCCAATTTATATATGGGGTGGTGGGAGGGTGGTGGGAGGAGACCCATATTTCCATTGTACAGAAGAAACATCTAAAATTGTACCTACACTATATAAACGATCTCTTGTGCATATGGCAAGGCACACTGGGGGAATTTAACCAGTTTCAATAAAATAGAATTTTTGGATGTTATGTTGGTGGTAGAAGGGAGCAAAATAAATACTAGCATTTTCCGCAAGCCTTGTAGTGGAAATACTCTCCTGCATGCCTCGTCATGTCATCCCAGAAGGTTAATTGAGGGTATACCAGTTGGACAATTCTTGAGGCTTTGCAGAAACTGTTCCAACAATAAAGATTTTGGTAAGCAGGCACGAGACATGCGGGAGAGATTCCTAGAAAGAGGATATAAACAAAAAACTATACAGAAAGCGTTTCAGAGAGCATTAAGGGGAATGGCAATAGGATTAGAAATCAGGATTGGATGGATAAAGTGGCACTCACCACCAGCTATAGTAAGCAATTTTTGAAATCTCAAAAATTATTAAGAAATTTTTGCCCATCCTTTTTGACGATGAGCACTTCTTCAGGATATTGAGCCTGGGGATAAATGTTATCCCTAAACGGGCTCTTACCCTGAGGGACATGCTATCACCGAGTCATTTTAGATCAGAAGGACAGAAACGAGATCTGGGACCATTAACATCAATAGGGAACTACAAATGTGGGAGCCATAGATGCATAACTTGTAAACATATGAATGTATCCAAGGAATTTAGATCGACAGTGACAGGGAGAGAGTTTGATATTAAGGGGTATATTAATTGTAACACCACTTTTGTGATCTATCTGATCACATGCTGGAAGTGCAGGAAACAGTATGTCGGCTCACAACAAGAAAACTCAAGGAAAGGGCAAGGGAGCATATGAGTCAGATAAAAAATCCTCGAACAGCAGAAAAGAGTAATATCCCTAGACATTTTGCAATATGTAATGGGGGAGATATAAATCATTTTTCCATTCAAGGGATAGAGAGTGTAAGACTGGGAGTAAGAGGAGGAGACCAGCTTAGACTCCTGGAGAGGAGAGAGGTCTATTGGATTTTCATTTAGGAACACGTTTACCCTTAGGACTTAACTATAAATTTGACATTACTTGCTATATTTGAACTAGCTAAATACATAGACTTGTTGCAACTATCAGTTATAGCATTAAGAGAACACTCTTTTGATAAACATTTTGACGGTTTTTATAGCTAATAATGACTGCAAAGTAATTGATGTTTGACTAATTTCAGACTTATTTATATAAAATTTCACATGAATTTAACTAAGTTTGTAAAAAACTAAATGTGTTACTTTAAATTACTATTAAAGATACATAGGTCAGGATACATATGTCCCATAGTGGAAGCTATTGGTGGATATTGTGAATACAGGGTTAATCCCCATTGAAAGTATATCTTTTGATATAAACTTTTTTGTATGCTGATTGCCTATGGAACTGGGGCGAGTCCCATTTTGGCTTAATGTATATAGAGATCAGTTGTGGACTCCCACTCAAATATTGTCATATTTTCAAATTCACCCTAAAATTATTTTTTTTATTAGCACATCCATACATTTTATAAAGATATTTAAATGTCACCTGCCAGTCCCACCTCTATGGGGTATATTTATCAAAGAGTGAAGTTAGAGATCGCCACAGTCCTTTAGAGTGAAATTCCGTCATTCTCCATTCATTTCTATGGGATTTTGAAATATTCTTTTGAAAAGCCCATAGAAATGAATGGAGAGTTGTGGTATTTCACTCTAGAGGACTGTGGTGACCTCCAACTTTGCTCTTTGATAAATATATCCTTGTGCCTCAGGCACAGTGGTGGGGTAGGTAATTGCTTTCACTTTCCATTCAGTACCTTCTAGATGTGCCATTTACCAGGTTAGCTTTAAAAGTCGATTCCCAGGTTTATTTAAATATTCACAAGATATTTTCAGGGTGAACAGCTATCAGTACTAATCAGCCATTACTTTGAAATCCACTATATAAACATATTATGTGACAGTATTTATTTTAAATTTATCAGGAAAGAATAAAAACATTTCCACAATCACAGCTTTTACATTTCCCTGACTTTACACCAAAATATTAGAGTGGTCCTGATTTTCCTGTCTCCTGTTCTGCCTTCCATATGCTCCCTGTGTGTGTCATACTCTGCCTGACCTATGATCCCTATGGAACATAAGCCTGGTATTTGTTCTGGGGCTTTGTTAGCATCTGAAAATTATTGTTAGGGGCCCCTAAGGTGTTTAATCATATGCTGGGGTACTGTATTATACACAGGGGAGGAGGAGGCATATGGATTTATGGGTATGTCTTAATATGACTTACCTTTTTTCACATATGACTGACATCCCTGCCAGTGCCGGGCCAAGGTAGTTTGGCATCCTATGTAAGAGCTTCAATCAGCGCCCCCTGTCCTGCATTACCATTTCCCTCCTTACCATGATGGTTTTTAAATAAAGAAAGCAAGAAAATGTACAACTCTTTTTCATTTATATTACTGCCCCCTGTACCAGCAAGCCCAGCATCCATCCATAATACAGCCCCCCCTGTATCTGTGCCAGTAGCCATCCATCATACTGCCCCCCATACCTGTACCAGCAAGCCCAGCAGCCATCCATCATACAGCCCTCCTGCAGCCATCATATTGCCCCAATCTCTACCTGTGTCAGCAGCAGCCAAAAAGAAATCTGATCACATCATATTGCCCCCAAGTATTTATGTACCTGTGCCAGTGCCCAGCCCAGCAGCAACAACAAACATATGGGCCCCAAATATGTACCTGGCTGTGCCAGCAGGAAGCTTCACACTTTCACAGTAATAGAAAGAATGTCTTCAGTTCAGTGCAACTGGGCAATGCTGAGAGCAGCAAGTGCGAGCCACACCAAGCAGGCCACCCGCTCTCTGCCTCTCTCTGCCACCCATTATTACTATTACTTGCTGGCAAGAGGGAGAAGGTGAAGGAGGGAGATTCCACCCGAATGAGTGACCATGATTACTGAAACAAATTCTTAAATAAACGCTTGAAAAAATGAAAAAAACCCAATTAAAAGTGCGCCCCTCAATGATGGCATCCTAGACAGCCGCCTACTCTGCCTACCCCTAATTCTGGCCCTGATCCCTGCAGTGAGCACTAACCATCTGTTTTTTTGGTGTGCTATTAATGTCGTGTTGGTCTTGCGGTACCATGGGTGTG
Organism: Xenopus laevis; assembly: GCF_017654675.1. Taxonomy (NCBI): domain Eukaryota; kingdom Metazoa; phylum Chordata; class Amphibia; order Anura; family Pipidae; genus Xenopus; species Xenopus laevis. Next base: position 72,313,972 of record NC_054380.1, on the reverse strand, counting down.
GTTTAAAGTGGGTGTTGTCTAAAAACAGGGAGTGGCTAACACTGGCTTCCATTATCGGCCCTCCACCATGTAGATTTGAAAAATTCTGGCCCTCTGTACCATATAAATTGGACAGCACTGATTTAAGGTATTAAGGTATTTCATGCTTCTGCTGATTTGTCATTTGTGAAAGTGTAGTACCATTGCTATCCCACCCAGCATCTTCACCCAACATTTCATATCTGTTGTTGTGGACTAGCTATGGACCATCCTGCCATTTTGCCACTAATACCTTTTAACTATAATAAATCTGCTTTCCTCTTTTGCCTCAGTGACTCTCTGCTTCACTGGCCCTCAGCCAGGGAACCCTTAGTGAGTAGACCTGTTCTATACCCCCCCCCGCAGTACCTTTCATTACTGTAAACTGCCCCTTTGATTCTTTAACTTTCAAAAGGAAAATTGATGCTCCATAATCACAGACTTGTGATAATGACATTAGATGTATGACATGATGAAGCACATTCAATGTCACAATAAACAAACTCACAACTCAACCAGGTACTGTTGTTAACAACCTTTCATGTTTAAAATTTAGATTAAATGTATCCTTTCACTAAGATTTCAAACCTGAGATTATCATCTTAGTTAACCAATACAGCTACCATCTGCATCACTTCTGAGGTTTTAAAGCAAAGAACAGAAAGCCTGGCAATGATTTCACTAATTAACCGCTTTTTTCACCCTTTCCACCTATTCATTTCTAAAGTGCTCTTAGCAGAACATATGAAAAGAAATTAACGTACATCTACATGCTTGCAAATGTTAGCAGTCAAGACTAATGAGAAATGATCAAACTAATTTAGCTTTAGCACACATAAATATTAAAAAATGTAAGTGTATTTAAATTATTTTAAACCTTTTAATCAGATTACTCCCACCTTGCACTTAGTACTCAACATGCACAGTTAATCACCAAATGCCCTTTTGTTCTTAACACCTTCTTAAAGAAGTTGTTCACCTTCCAAACATTTTTTCAGTTGTATTGATATCATGCCCCAGAAATAAAGGCTTTTTCAATTGCTTTTCATGTTTGATTCTTAACAGTTTTTCCATAATTAAAGCTTCAGTCTGACTGTAAAATATCCAGGCGCAGATTCGGAACTATTACAATTTGCAACGTTAGTTGATACCTTTTTACCACGGTGTGTGGAATATTAGCAACTATTGTATCAATTCTAACATAGTTACATAGTTACATAGTTAAATTGGGTTGAAAAAAGACAAAGTCCATCAAGTTCAACCCCTCCAAATGAAAACCCAGCATCCATACACACAGCCCTCCCTACTTTTAATTAAAATTCTATATACCCATACCTATATTAACTATAGAGTTTAGTATCACAATAGCCTTTAATATTATGTCTGTCCAAAAAATCATCCAAGCCATTCTTAAAGGCATTAACTGAATCAGCCATCACAACATCACCCGGCAGTGCATTCCACAACCTCACTGTCCTGACTGTGAAGAACCCTCTACGTTGCTTCAAATGAAAGTTCTTTTCTTCTAGTCTAAAGGGGTGGCTTCTGGTACGGTGATCCACTTTATGGGTAAAAAGGTCCCCTGCCATTTGTCTATAATGTCCTCTAATGTACTTGTAAAGTGTAATCATGTCCCCTCGCAAGCGCCTTTTTTCCAGAGAAAACAACCCCAACCTTGACAGTCTACCCTCATAATTTAAGTCTTCCGTCCCTCTAACCAATTTAGTTGCACGTCTCTGCACTCTCTCCAGCTCATTTATATCCCTCTTAAGGACTGGAGTCCAAAACTGAACTGCATACTCCAGATGAGGCCTTACCAGGGACCTATAAAGAGGCATAATTATGTTTTCATCCCTTGAGTTAATGCCCTTTTTTATGCAAGACAGAACTTTATTTGCTTTAGTAGCCACAGAATGACACTGCCCAGAATTAGACAACGTGTTATCTAGAAAGACCCCTAGATCCTTTTCATTTAAGGAAACTCCCAACACATTGCCATTTAGTGTATAACTTGCATTTATATTATTTTTGCCAAAGTGCATAACCTTGCATTTATCAACATTGAACCTCATTTTCCAGTTTGCTGCCCAGTTTTCCAGTTTAGACAGATCACTTTGCAAAGTGGCAGCATCCTGCATGGAACCTATAGTTCTGCACAATTTAGTATCATCTGCAAAAATAGAAACAGTACTTTCAATGCCCACCTCCAGCTCATTAATAAACAAGTTGAAAAGCAAGGGACCTAGTACAGAGCCCTGTGGTACTCCACTAACAACACTGGTCCAATTAGAAAATGTTCCATTTACCACCACTCTTTGTAGTCTATCTTTTAGCCAGTTCTCTATCCAGGTACAAATACTATGTTCCAGGCCAACATTCCTTAATTTAACCAGTAACCTTTTGTGTGGCACTGTATCAAATGCTTTAGCAAAGTCTAAGTAAATCACATCCACTGCCATCCCAGAATCGAGGTCTCTACTTACATTTTCGTAAAAAGAAATTAAGTTAGTCTGGCAAGATCTGTTACGCATAAAACCATGCTGGCACAAACTCATAGTATTATGATTTGCTATGAAGTCCAGTATCTTATCCTTTATTAACCCTTCGAAAAGCTTTCCTAATACTGACGTCAGACTAACTGGCCTATAGTTTTGAGGCTGAGAACGGGATCCTTTTTTGAATAGAGGCACCACATTAGCAATTCGCCAGTCTCTCGGCACAATGCCAGATCTCAATGAATCCTGAAAAATTAAGTAAAGAGGTTTGGCAATCACAGAGCTAACCTCGCTAATTACCCTGGGATGAATACCATCTGGCCCTGGACCTTTGTTAATCTTAACATGTTCAAGTCTCTTTTGAATTTCTTCATGTGTGAACCATGCATCATTAGTTGTATTACTAGAATTGGGAGTGTTAAGAAGGAAACCTTCACTTACTGGTTCTTCATTTGTGTAAACAGATGAAAAATACGAGTTCAGAATCTGCGCTTTTATTTTGTTTTCATCAACCAGCTGACCCCCCTCTGATAGTAAGGGTCCCACCCCTTCCTGCTTCATTTTTTTACTATTGACATATTTAAAAAATAATTTTGGATTTTTTTTACTGCTTGCTGCAATATCCTTTTCTATAGCAATTTTAGCTTGCCTTATAGCTTCTTTGCATGATTTATTGGCCTCCTTGTACCTTATAAATGTTTCGGCTGTACCAGCTAACTTGAAAGCCTTAAAAGCATGTCTTTTCTTACCCACCTCAACACCAACGCTTCTATTGAACCAAAAAGTTTTTGCTTTGCAACGACGTTCCTTGCTTACAAGTGGAATATACTGACAAGTATATTTATTAAGCAGCATTTTAAAGACTTCCCATTTTTGTTCTGTGTTTAACCCTGTGAAAAGCATTTCCCTCTTAATATGTTGCAGAGATGCCCTTATACTGTCAAAGTTTGCACGTCTGAAATTTAGTGTTTTAGTTACTCCCTTATAGAATTGCTTCTGCAACAGAATCTCAAAGGAGACCATGTTATGATCACTATTCCCTAAATGCTCACCCACACAAATGCTAACAGCTGCCTTAATTCAAACTCAGGGATTCTGCTCAGCAGACAAAGATAAGAAATGTATCAATTAAATGTATCAAGTTGGAACCCCCTCCCAGAGTTACTTAAGAAAGGCATAAGAAGGTGAAAAATTTTACTTTAATTAAAAAGAAAAATAGATACAAATATATTATTGAAGGTTATTTAAAAAGTCTCAAAACAACTGAACTGAGAAAAAGTTTGAAGGTGAACAAACCCTTTAAAAGAGAGCAAAACCTTTCTGACCACGCAGGCCCTTTCACAGATCTCATCCCACCTTCTGAACCTCACTACCTGGGACTCCACAAAACAAAACATTTGTTTACCAGTCTCAAAGAGGGGTTGACAGTGCCCCTCATTTCCTCTTCACTGCAATCGACAACATGGGCCATGAAAAAAAAAAAAATCCTGGGCCTCTCTGAAAATAATCTTCCCAAAAAATGTATTCTCTAAATTTCACTCCGGTCATTAAAAAAACATTAGCTCTTTGCCAAAAATGTATGAATGCCCCCTTGAAACGTAAGTGAAAGGTTGCATTTTTCAAGATGCTGGTTTTTCCTAAGTTGATTTATCCTTTAACCAATTTACAGATCCTGCTTAAATATGGTGATATTAAGACTCTGGATAGAGCACTAAACTCTTTTATATGGAGTGGTAAGAAACCCAAGATCACCTTAACCAAACTACAAGCTCCTTATGCATCAGGAGGTCTAAAGTTACCTAACTTAAGATCCTTTAATCTAGATGCAATTTCTAGATACCTCATGAAGTGGGTCTTAGGTGGTGATAAATTCACAAATCCTTTTCTGGAACCTTTCCCCATAAAACATACTTACATACTGGAGATTCTTCATTTAAAATGAAAAGACATTCCTCTTGAATGTAAATTGAACCCGTTGTTTAGGGAATTTTTACTTGAAAACTTTTATTTTCCAGTCATTGTTTCAATCATACACCTTTTATGTCTATCAAACTCCTATGGGAAAAATCTAAACCTGGTTATTTTACATTTCTCTTTCTCTCACCAAAAAACTTCAACCTTGATTGATTAAAGACTTTGTTGATCCTATTAATGGGAATCTCCTCACTTGGGCAGGTCTAAAAAAATCAAACTGATCTGAAAATATCTGACCACAATACGAAGAAACAGAAGATGGTGACACCAGCTCTGCTGTGCTTCTCTGCATTTTAGGGTCAGATTTTTTAACAAAGTTTTTTTAACTAATGCACATTGCGGGGAGGGAGAGGGGAAGGGGGAGCAATTCCAAGAAGTTCAGGGGTCTTTTGGTAGGAGGGTTTTAGTTTTCCTTTGAAGTGGTTGTTTACCTTTAAATTAACTTGTGGTATGTTGTAGAGAGTGATATTCTGAAACAATTTGTAATTAGTTTGCATTTTTTTTTTGTGGTTTTGGAGTTTTTAGGTTTTTGTGCAGCCTTACTCTAGCATGCGATTTCAGAAATTTCATTGCTAGGATCAAATGACCTTATAACCATGCACTGATTTGAACAAGAGACTGGAATATGAATAGAAGATAGCTTAAAGATAGCTTGAGTAATAAAAAGAAGAAAAATGTAACCTTACTGAACCTTTGATTTTTAGATGGGGTCCATGACCCACACTTGAAAGCTGGCAAGTTTCAGAAGATGAAGCCAAATAATTCAAAAACTATAAAAAGAAAAAAGAAAAAACGATGGCCAATTGAAAAGTTACTTAGAACTAGCCATTCTATAACATTCTAAAAGTTAACTTAAAGGTAAACCACTCCATTAACTTACTGTAGTTTCTAACCTGTTTTACTGTAAAAATTATATTCATATCAAGTCTTCAGAACATCCCAGTTCAGAATATTAAGTAGCTTGAAACAGGAACTGGAATGTCCTGAATATAATGCATGTAAAGAATACTCCTCTTTTGTTTACTACTGTGATAGTGTTGCTGTGTGTCTCTTCACACAGCAGTAGAGTTTCACCACTGCCAAACTTAATGATACACTGAGATGCAAATCTTTACCCTCCTTCTTCGCCTAGAGGTACGTGAGAGGAAGCAGGACTATATTATTCAAAGTATGCATTTTCTTTTTTACAAGCTAGATGCAGTTCAGCAAAACTCTGCTTCGATTCCTATGTCTGCTCCATGCTTGCAGTCTGTTTCAGTTCCTGTGTCAGCTCCATGCTTGCAGTCTGCTTCAGTTCCCATGTCTGCTCCATGCTTGCAGTAAGCTTCAGTTCCTGTGTCCGCTCCAGATGGGTTTTCCTTGCTGCTGCTCACAGCTCCAGAGGGGCCTATCCTGCAGCAACAGCTGCCCACAGCTCCAGAGGGGCCTATCCTTAAGCAACCACTGCTTATGGCTTCTCAGCCAGTCCGTGCTCCAGCGATGGCTTCTTAGCCAGTCCATGCTCCAGTGATGACTTTGGGATCGCCTGGTGGTCGATCCTCAAGGGGAGGGGGTAATCTGGGATTTGAACACTTGGGACTGGGGTTGCTGGACTTTCAGTGCACAGTCAGTGCACTTACCGAGTGAGCCACTGGAGGCTCTTGGGGCTGGTTCTGATCTTGTTATTGGGATCCTGTATTTTGGCTGTTTCCAGTATGTTTTCCACCCAGCTCATTTACCCTCATGTGTCTCCTATTCCCTCATCAATTGCCCTTTATAAACCACACCCTGAGCCTTGCTCAGGGCTGAGTCATTGAATGTGTTTGGTTTTGTATCTGGATGTAATTTGTTTGTTCCTGTATATTCCTTGTTCCAAGTTCCTGAATCTTATTCCTGTGTTTTTGTTCCAGCTTTTCATTGCCTGGCTAGTAAAGACATTATTTTTGACCTGTTCCTGTTTTGCTTTAGTTCCATTAAATCCTGTATATTTCACCATGCCTGCTTCAAGTATTTGTGGCTTTTTCCCTGGGCTTTCACCACACGCACTACCAAGTGTGAATTTAACTCCCGTTGCAGCGGTTTCCCGCTGTGAACGTTACACTGGTGTTGTAACAATCGAAAAAGGGTGTGTTTTTGTTAAATTAATGTGGTCTTGGGAAGCATGTCTGTAAAGTGGGTATGGTTCATTTTGTGTACCATGCTATGTGTATCAGTTCATTCTGTCCCTTTTTAGATGTTGGGACAGGGTCGGACTGGGGGGGCCTAGGAACCATCAGGGCTGCTTTCTCGGGGCACCTGGCAAAAGGCCCCCCCTGGTTTCCCTGTACCTGTCGCAACCTGCATCCAGTTAACAGCATGCTCGCCCCTTCCCTTGCGTGCATGTGACTTTCGTCTTTCGGGCAGGAGAGGGAGGTTGAGGGCAGCAGTGGCATATTTGAGCAGTTAGCGAATATGGGCTGGCAGGGCCCACCGTGTTTTCTGCCATTGTCTCGCCGGACCAGACAAACCCTGTGTTGGCAGATATGCCAATAGAGTATTAAATATCGCGAGCTATGGCCATGCTTATGGCTCATATGTCATCATCTGCATTTCTAATTAACATTAGCTCTTTTTGGATATTTTTAGGGGGTTTATTTACATTGTCTTACTGCTACAACTGTACATGAACTGAAAGGTTTTCCCCTTGCATATTATTCCATTAAAAAAAATTAAAATTTTGCCTATGACAACATCCATACCCCATATATAATAAAGAGCATTAGGTTTTGCCATGAACAGTATCCCATAGCAACCAATAAAATGTTTGCTTTTAAACAGGTGATCAGTAAATGCTACCTGCTGATTGGTTGCTATGGGTTACTGCTCCTGGGCAAACTTAGTGCCTTTAATTACATAACCCCCATAGGCTTCTACATGAACTTGCAAGCAAGTTTTAAAAATGCTAACTCAAATTAGTGAAAAAATATGAATCATACTAAATTCGAACATTAATAAATCATCCCCTTGGAGTGCGACAAATCGAAGGGCAAATATGAATTTAAAATCATACTGGAAAATAGAGTCTATAGATTGAATTAACAGTTGTTTGGGATGGTTTGCTTTTGATAAAGCCTATGATGGGGCAAAACATACGTTAGGCACACTATGCATTTTGTATATTTTCCGACCCCAATTATACATATTACTTTTTTGCTGTTTCTCATTTCATGTGAGACTGAGCAGTCATGAATGTTTTACTTCTAATATATGCACTTGACTTACTTTTACTTACTTTTTCTTTTTTTCTGTAGCAGATGTCATCTTGGTGTAGGAATTGCCTTGAATTCTTTCTCTTGCTATTCCTAATTACAGTACTTGGCATTTCTTTCCACATTAACACATTCTTTTAATGAATCACTTAAAGGTTTAACTTATTAGTTATTCTCTTTCCACCCAGTGTATAATTCTTTATGGTTCATAGGTAAGAGGAAAGTGCTTAAAAGCAGTAGGTTTGAGAGATTCTACAAGATATTTTGTGTGTATCTACATTTTTGCTACTTGCACACTCAAACTCCCATTCATTAGCCTATGTCTATTTTTTTACATTATTGGGATCCTCACCACCATTTCTCAAGTATACATTATATATATATATATATATATATATATATATATATATATATATATATATATATATATATATATTCCTTTTCATAACAGTATAATATTGGTAGGTTTAACTGATACTTTTTGTTACATAGGTCTGGAATAGTGCTTGATTTCAGTGAATCATTTTTCTTACTCATCGAAATATTTAATTGGCACAAAAGGTTTGGCTTCTATAATGTATTATGTGTATTTGTTAAACAGTTAGAACAGTACATCCCTCGGCTTCTTCTACAGTTTCCTAGTCACCATCTGTTTCTGCAATAAGAGCATTCCTGTCCCCAGGAGTGATTAAAATGTATTATTACAGTGAGCCATATAACCTAGCTGCACTAAGACATTGGCAGAACAATATAAATAAGATCTTCCATTTACTTTCAGATAGTGAGAAGTGAGACTGCTCTCTAAGGTCTGTTAACTAATGCTGAATTATAGAGATAGCTGATACCAAGAATGAATGGCTAAGGTAAAGGGCAGGTGTCATATTATTCTTGGAAAACAGCCCCAGGGCACCTCCTAGGAGCTTCACTCAGCTTTCAAATTGTTGAGGTCCAGGACAGGGTTATTGGTGAAATGACAGTGGAGTAGCAGCCTGCTCAGTTTAGTCTGTAGTTGTGGAGGTTACATACAAACAAAACTGCACGTAACATAAGATGTGTTAGGGTAGAAAATAGAACATCACCAAAATGTATTTTCTTCAATTCATGTTGTGGTTACATACTACAGTAGTGTACATCTTTGAAAACTACATGAGCAGTGAACATTTGCACATTGTACCACATTCCCCATACTTTTATCTTGACAAAGTGTAACTGCTAAGGGCAGAGACACATCTCCTCTTGTCTGGGAAACTTTGGACGACTTTACATTCAACGCGGCAGGAAGGCAGTTCGGGGAGACTAGTCGCCCCAAAGAAGAGATTTGTCGCTGGGGGCGACTAGTCTCCCTGAATCGCAGTGTGTCTCTGCCCTTATAGCACTCTAGATAAAAATAGACTTTTGGCATAACCACTGTGCTTAGACCAGCAGGTGGTACAACAACAACACGGTGGTACTCCAGGCCATTTGGTCTTCATTATATATATCAGTTTCTTTTTTCATCTCTCTACTTGCCCATTTTCAAATTCTGATTGCTAAGGTTGCCAGCCCTAGCAGCCCTACCACAGGGCATGAAAAATAAATATACTGTATAAGAGCATGACTAGTAACACAAGTATCTAACAACAATAACAATTATGATTGGTAGAAACATTCAACCTATCTGCTTTTGGGTTGCTGGTGTATCTGGCCAGATCTTAATCTCTGGATTGAAGATAGACTGTTAGCAGTTCGCAATAGGTATAGCTGGAAACCTTCAGTCCTCTTCCTTCTGCCGGTTTCTAAACAGTCTCTCCATTATACAGTAGAGTAACGATGGAGTGGTGGGTCAGGGTGCAGTCGGGCCCGTCCAGCCCCCTCTGGAAGCTTTTTTTTTTTAGTGCAGTATTTACATTTAAACTCAGTCACCAATTGTGCTACTTAGAAGTGAAGTGTGTCATCAGACTTTTGAGTTTAACTGCCCTTTAAACACACAGACCATGAAAATTTGTGTATAATGATTAGTTACAGTTTTGTCTCCACAACTTTTTCACCAATTTTTATGTCAGGAGTGCCTACTCACAGACTAATACTTTCTTCCAGTGCCTTTCAAAGATTAGTTTTGCTTGCTGTAAAATTCTCTCTCATGCCCTCTGAGGAAGCTGATTGACAGCAAAATGTGTCAGGCGAGAACGTCACTTCCAGGAGCAGCTGGAGCAGGAACATGAGTGAGGGGATTGCCAGCTACCCAATCACTGCAAATGGGACATCTCACTGGCCAGCATGTAACTGTGAAGCACACAATTGTAAGTGCATTCCTTTTATACTTTTTAACAAATTAGGTTTTACACTATGGGTGATGCTCCACTCTCCACTTAACTTTGTTATCAGTTCACTCTCTTCACCGCTATGACAATTTGCAATTGATTTTCATTTTTTAATATTTGCAGTTTATGAGTTATTTAGATTTTTTTTATTCAGCAGCTCTTCAATATGGAAGTTCAGCAATCTCATTTACAGGGTCCAAATAACCCTAGCAACCATGCACCGATTTGAATAAGAGACTGGAATATGAATAGGAGAGGACTGAATAGAAAGATTAGTAATAAAAAGTACCCATAATAACAGATTTGTAGTCTTACGGAGTATCTGTTTTATAGATGGGTCAGTGACCCCCCCCCCTTGAAGCTGGGAAGAGTCTGACGAAAAAAGCAAATAATTCAAAAACTATAAAAAAAGAAAAAATGAAGACCAAATGAAAGGTTGCTTAGAATTGGCCATTCTATAACATATCTGGAGTCACATTTATCAAAGGTCGATTTTTTAGAGTTTTAGAGAACCCCCCCAACATTGTGAATTCAATGAACCATTTTCAATGACTGTAAAACATATTTAGAGAAAAAGTTTTAATGTAAGTAGAGTAACTGTCAGGACATCTGCACTGTTAAACACTTTTCTATTGATACCTGAAATTGTGAGAGGACTTTCTCTGCATGGCGCCAGTTTCCTAAGACCTGCATTTAATGCCACCTTATATTTGCTGCTAATAGAATTTCCAAAAAACGGAGTCTGGTATAGTTCAGAATGGAAACTGTTTGGATAGATTATCAGACTTCTGACCCTGTAACTGATAGGATGAGAAGATAAAAAGTTTATCTCATAAACAATTTATTCTGCTGCTCGCTCCTTACCAAACCGAATGCACAACAGGTGATTAAATCAATTAAAATCATTTAAGATCAAGGGTTTACACTGCATGCTTGTTTATTGTATCAATATTTATTTTATTTACACCTGCCTCACAGCACAAATCTCTATTGATTTGCTATGGACAGAATATGTTCCATTAAATGATTTTCTAAGTGACACTGAAGTACTTAAGCAACTTATGTTTGTTCAGTGTTAACTTAATGGGAAGCATAGTTGTATTATAAAGACCATTAACAGATTTTTTTTAAAGTCCATATCTCTTAAATGAATTAGTTTAATCAGCCTCACAAGACAGAACATAATCTTAAATGACATCGTATTTAATTTAAGTGTTTATTATTCTAAAGGCCAAAAGAAATTGCTTAATTTGTTTTCTGAGCTGCTGAATAGAATAGAAATGAGGTTTTAGCAAAAATGCTCTATGTAGCAAAATGGGAATAGTTTTCTAGATACTGTGCATGGAATTACGTTGTTTCTGAAAATGCAGAGTAAGACATAAATAATTGGTTTGTGCATATAGGGATTAGTATAATAATGATGTCAAGGTCACATGGAAATTGGAGTTAAATGATGTGTTCCATGTACAGGTATGAAATCTGTTACCCGAAAACCTGTTATCCAGAAGGCTCTGAATTATAGGAAGACCATCTTCCATAGACTTAATTTTAATCAAATAATTAAAATATTTTAAAATGATTTCCTTTCTTGCCATAGTTATTAAATAATAACTTGTACTTGATCCTAACTAAGATAAAATTATTAATTAAAATTGGTGGCAAAACAATCCTATTAAATGTATTTAATATTTAAGTGATTTTTAGTAGACTTATGGAATAGAGGTCAACATTATGGAATGATTCATTAACTAAAAAAAAAAAACATAGATCCCAAGCATTCTAGATAACAGGTCATATACCATAAACTGTTCTTTAAATTACTCCTTAGTTAACGTTGACTCTAAATATACCGTATCCGAGTATAAGCCGAGTTTTTCAGCATCCAAAATGTGCTGAAAAAGTCTACCTCGGCTTATACTCGGGTCAGCAGTAGCCGACCCGAGTAGCTGAGATTGCAGTCACTTTTAATCATTCCTATACCAACAGTACACTTGGGGAGAGACTGCAATATCCCACAATGCCCTCTGTTGGTTATATGAAAGAATAACAGTGCGCCCTCTGTTGGTTATATGAAAGAATAGCAGTGACTGCAATATCACACAGCACCATCTGTTGGTTATATGAAAGAATAACAGTGACTGCAATATCACACAGCGCCATCTGTTGGTTATATGAAAGAATAACAGTGACTGCAATATCACACAGCGCCATCTGTTGGTTGTATGAAAGAATAACAGTGACTGCAATATCACACAGCGCCATCTGTTGGTTGTATGAAAGAATAACAGTGACTGCAATATCACACAGCGCCATCTGTTGGTTGTATGAAAGAATAACAGTGCGCCCTCTGTTGGTTATATGAAAGATTAACAGTGACTGCAATATCACACAGCGCCATCTGTTGGTTGTATGAAAGAATAACAGTGCGCCCTCTGTTGGTTATATTAAAGAATAACAGTGACTGCAATATCACACAGCACCCTCTGTTGGTTATATGAAAGAATAACTGTGCGCCCTCTGTTGGTTATATGAAAGAATAACAGTGACTGCAATATCACACAGCACCCTCTGTTGGTTATATGAAAGAATAACAGTGACTGCAATATCACACAGCGCCATCTGTTGGTTATATGGAAGAATAACAGTGACTGCAATATCACACAGTGCCCTCTGTTGGTTATATGAAAGATTAACAGTGATGGCAATATCAAACAGCACCCTCTGCACATGGTAGTGGGACAGTGGGACAATGCACACAGTAATCCGTTTGGCAATTCTCTGTCACCATCAACTTTGCAAAGAAGTCCGGTTGATCACTGGGGGGGTCGCTTTGGCAGAATGTGCGCTGCTGGGAGACAGGGCTGTAGTTGTGTCTAGGCTTATACTAGAGTCAATAAGTTTTCCCAGTTTTCGTAGGTAAAATTAGGTACCTCGGTTTATACTCTGGTCGGCTTATACTCGAGTATATACGGTATGTCAAAAATAATATAAAACAAGTTTGGGAAATACAACCTTGGCATACTGTATGTCATAGTCCCAGGCATTGCAGCAGGGGTGCTAGCTTTGCTAGAGTTAGAAACAGGCTGAAGATATTGGCAGGCATAGTCAGGCTCAGGTGAGAGGTTTAGACACACAGTAGGCAAATGTAAATTTAAATAAGAACAGAGATGGCAGCGCAAATAAAGTCTTTTGGAAACAGATGCTGTTTATAAAATGCTTAAGGCATGGAGGATCTAGGGTTTTCATAGAGTTTAGCCTATAAATACTCGCTAATTGCTAGGATAGTTTAGGAATTTAAAAAAAGAAACATTTTATCTCTCTATATACTGCCAGCAAAATCACAGCTCCTTTTTTGTTAAAAAAAAACAACCCAGTTTTTTGCAGTATTTACATCTCCCCTTGCTGTTATATTTCTTGGAATACATTTTTTTGTACAATGAGTTTTATTTATCTGCATTATGTTTTTATTTTGCATTAGTTAGCCAGGAACTGAAAGAGGGGCCACGTGGGACATAGCTGTTCTGTTAATTTATTTTTGATCCTTAGCATGCAGATGAGATTCAAGAGCAAATTAGCTGGACAGTTATGTTTCATATGACCCCCTTCAAGTCACTGATTGGTTACTGACTGGTAACAGCTTAGAGGGCTGCAAAGGAGGAAGTCATGTTGTGGTTGTTATGTTAGACATCCCTTCAATCCAGCCTTTATACATTATATCTTTTGCCTAACTAACTGTAATGGAAAAAAAACAGATTATGCACAACCTACTATGCAGTTTCATTTTTACACTGAACAGTTCCTTTCCTGCCCTCTGCCAGAGTACATGATGTCCAACAAGATGTTATTAAGCTGAATGTAAAATATTTATATCCAGTACCCAACACTTATAAGGGGCAGATTTATCAAGGCCCAAATTTCGAGTTTATGGGAGTTTCTAAAAACTCCCATCAACGCCCATAAACTTGATGTTCAGAAAAAAACAAATGACGGTCACTGTCAATTCCAGCCGCATGTGACTTCAGGGGGCACATTTACTGAGCTCGAGTGAAGGACTCGAATGATAAAAAATTCGAATTTCGAAGTATTTTTTGGGTACTTCAACCATCGAATGGGTCAAATTCGATCGAATTTGATCTAATGATTTGAATGATTCAAAGTAAAAATTGTTCGACTATTCGACCATTCGATAGTCGAAGTACTGTCTCTTTAAAATACTTCGACTTCATACTTCGCCACATTAAACCTACCGAGGTTTAATGTTAGCCTATGGGGACCTTCCCCAGCACTTTTCTAACATTTTTTCGATCGAATAAAAATCCTTCGATCGATCGCTTAAAATTGTTCGTATCGTTCGATTCGAAGGATTTTATCGTTTGAACGTCAGCACTGATTCTACTTACAGCGCCGCCTGAGGCGGCTACTAATGCCGCCCCTCCTTTGCCGCCAGGAACACTAATGCGAAGAGCGCAATTGCGCTCTCTTGCAATAGTAAAGCTGAATTTCTGGTTTAAAACTGGAAATTCGGCTCTTAAAGGTACCAGGAGCGGCTTTTTGCCGCCCCTGGAAACCTCTCCTGCGTTGCCACCTGAGGGAAGTTCACAACTCGTCTCATTGGCGGCACGCCCCTGGCTATCAGGGGTCACTAACTTAGTCTCTCACCCACCTTGCACACAGATTAGACTAGCACAACAGCACCTCAAACACCAACCAACACCCACCAAACTCATTCGCTGCCACCATCTATAATTAACAGGCGATTGAAACCTAATGTGACTATTTCCCCGTTCTCTCTAACTATAACTCACACTACCCCAATGCATTAAACACTCTCTCACTATAAAAATATAAATATCAATATTTTTATATTGATATTTATATCAATATAAATTGATATAGTGTATAGTGTATATAGTGTACCCCAGTCTAAACAATCCGTTAGACCTTCAAAGTCTAATTTCAAAAGAGGGATTGCTGTATTCCTCAGATGAGGTTTTTTTGGGGAAAAAAACAGAGAGAAAAAAGAAGAAAAATATAGTGCAGCGTTCTCTATTTTGAGCGCACACCTTCAGTGCTAAAAAGCATTCATAAATTAGTGTGATAAAGAGACTTTCACTTTTTGGTAACTTCTAATAGAAGAGTGAGAATTAAACATCCATTTCCGTGATAATAGGAAAATAGGTATCAGTGTATGATTTAGACTCACGCTTTAAAATGTAGCTATTCCGGTGGTATATTATACTCACAGACACAGGAATTATTTCAGCGTATCTCAAAATTAATAGCAAGTCAGACCAGCTCCCAGTATTCTTTTTCCCTTGTGGACAATAAAGAGCGGCATGTGCAGAAGTGCTATTACAATTTTAATAAATATTTAAAATACACTCACAAACGATTCTCCATACAATCACCTTTCTAAAAACAATGAGGGGCTTAGAGGCAGCAATGTAAGTCTTTTGGCATCTCCCGGACCTCACTGCGCAAGTCCCCGCTCTGTACACTTCCGCAATGCTACGTCACCACTGACGCGTTTCGCCTCATAGGCGATGACGTCTCTCCAAACTATCGCTTCTTTATTGTCCCACAAGAGTTGAAAAGTAAAACTTTATCAATACGCAGATTAGTCCTGTACCAGCCAAATTCCGGTCAATGTCCATTTGAAATCTGAAAATCCTTCATGTAATCCAACATATATAAAATAATTATTCCAAAAATGCTCTAAGGTTAAAATCCACATTAAATCCATAGGGTACTAGAGATTTTAATTTGTGTATCCACCAGCTCTCTCTCTGCAAGGTTTTTGTAACCAAGTTACCCCTCCTCCAATCACTTGTAACTGTTTTGATTCCAAACCAGCGAAGACCTGTTGGACATTTATTGTGTTTTTCTAAAAAGTGTTTGGATACAGAATGTTTGATATTCCCTTTTTGAATATCATTTACATGTTCTCTTATTCTATCCCTAATTTTCCTATTCATCTTACTTACATATTGGAGGCCACATGGGCACTCCAACATATAGACAACATTCATAGTTTCACATTTGATAAGATTTTGAATTCCGAAATATTCCCATCGTCTAACACTTTTACTTGTATATCACCTTTCTCTTTAACCCCTCTCTTTAAACCTCTCAGTTAATATTTTTCAATTTCGAATTACACTAAAATAAACTCGAAATTTGTATTCAAAAATTAAAATTTTCAATTCGACCCTTCATAAATCTGCCCATAAGGGTAGAATTGAAAATTAGAATTTCGAGTTTGAATTTCGAGTTTATTTTAGTGTAATTCGACTAGGGAATAGTCTAAATTAGATTCGACTTTAAAAAAAATTTGAAATTTGAATTTCAAAATGTATCATGTACAGTCTCTTTAAGAATTTTAATTTGACTAACCATCTAAAACCTGATGAAAATTAGGAGTCTATGGTGGACTTTTTTTTTTTTTTGGTATGAAAAAACTCGAATTGAATTCGATCAAAGTTGATTCTAATTAAAATTTGCAGCTTGATCCTATTCATCCGTTTTTAAAAAATTCTATTTTTTTAATAAATTTCGATTGGTTGTTTTTTTTTAAAATTTCGAGTTTATGGGAGTAAAATCTGCCCCTAAGAGAGAAAGCAATAATATATTGTACAGTATGTTTTACACAGTGATACACCCTTGTATATAAAATGCATAAAACTTGAAAGTGTGCAAGCTCTGGATAAGTAAAAAATATTTATTCACATACAACTGTGTCCATTTTACCTGCACAATTGTACATCATTTTGACCATTGCCTTAATCAATGTATTGCACTACTGATGTTCTCATTATATGTCACTGGGCTAAGTGGCCCCAATCATGTAATGAATGGTAAAAAGCTTTAAATTTCCCATATGAATGTTGTGTCACAATTTAATTACACTGTGTGCATTCCAGAAAGAAATATAAATGGCATTCCATAGCTCTGACATACTGTACATTGGGACTGTCTAGGATACAATATGGTTCTGTGTGTTCTTACTATAAAGAGTGTGACATTGCAGTCCATTGAGCATAGTTGGCACAACATTGTCTTTTATTCATTGTTCTTTCCTGCTATCATTTGGAGCTTACTTCAGTAACTGAATCCAACATTTGCCACTAGCCATTGTTCAAGTTTAATGCATAATCATCAGGCCTTGTTTTGTAATGGTATAAAGAAGTTTAAAGTTCACAACACAGAAATGTCAAGGTTCTCCCTGTCCTCTTTGCCTGCTATCATTATATATAATGCTAGATTATATTGCACTATTTACACAGTGTTTTAATAATATATGCAGCACGAATCACTACAATAATGTAATGTAGCAGAAACCCAAAAAAAAGAATCCATTTTTAATATAGAAACTGACAGCCTCCCGAGTTTCTGTTTTTCAATATGTTTTTAATATTAGATGGGAATGTGTTCCGTTTATAAAAGTACATGTATCAAAAATTGAAATGTGTGAAGCTAATTATCACCTACTAAAATATCTACCTCCCAACGTTATAAATATCAAGTACATATATCTTAGCGTAGAATTAAAATATGTTTTGTCAAAAGTCATAGTATCTAACATGAAAGAATACTGAAATGCATTACCATGGAAACCCATGTTTACCGTTACTGGTTTAATTATCTATAAGTTTCCAAAATGCAACAATGCAATTGTGTCACATTTAAACATACAACTTTTTACTGACTTCTACTGATATCGCTGTAATAACAAAATTATCTGTTATACTTGATATACTGTTAATGACAGGGAGGACAAATTGTTGTATTTATAAAATTCTCATGTGAGTACCAGTTTGTATGTTTACAAATGCAAGGAATCTGACTAGTAAAATGGGAGAGCTAGAGGTGCTGGAGGGAAAATATGATGTGATGGTGTGGCCTAAACATGGCTGAATGAGTCGCATGATTGGGCAGTTAATATCAGCGGTTATACTTTGTTTCAGAGGGACAGAGCCAATAGAAAAGGATTCTTAGGGGCCGATTCACTAAGCTCGAGTGAAGGATTCGAATGAAAAATACTTCGAATTTCGAAGTATTTTTTGGGTACTTCGACCATCGAAATCGTTCGACTATTCGACCATTTGATAGTCGAAGTACTTTCCCTTTAAAAAAAACTTCGACCCCCTACTTCGGCAGATAAAACCTACCGAAGTCAATGTTAGCCTATGGGGAAGGTCCCCATAGGTTTGCTAACCTTTTTTTGATCGAAGGATTTTCCTTCGATCGTTGGATTAAAATCCTTCGAATCGTTCGATTCGAAGGATTTAATCGTTGATCGAACGAAAAATCCTTCGATCGATCGAACGAACGTTTAGCGCTAAATCCTTCGACTTCGATATTCGAAGTCGAAGGATTTCAATTCGAGGGTCGAATTTCGAAGTATTTTTAACTTCGAAATTCGACCCTTAGTGAATCTGCCCCTTAGTCAGGATATAAAAACTTATATAAAGGAGGATGTGGTGTTAGAAAATGAGGGGGCAGAAGTCTTATGGGTAGAGTTGTGGGTAGAGTCCAGCAAATTAATTGTAGGCGTATGCTATAGACCCCTAATGTAAATGAGGAGGAGGAGGCTAAGTTCCTGTTGCAAATAGAAAAGGCTGCTAGTTTGGATAAAGTAATGATAATGGGTGATTTTAATTACCCAGATATTGACTGGAGCAATAGTACTGCCAGATCAGTTAATGGGAACACGTTTATAAACTTGTTGCATGACAATTATATGGCACAGGTTGTTGAAGAGCCTACCAGAAACCATGCTATACCATCACTTCCGGTCTTTAACTGCTTGAGAAAGCCCCAGTGTGGTAAAACGCGTTGCAGTACCCAGGTGGGATCACTCCTTAGGTTGGACTTGCATAGATTACTTATATGACAGGGGACCAGGGAATGTGCATTGATCAATTTTTCTTCTTTTTCTCCATGTTTGTAGATAATTTGGCCAGATCAGTAGCACTTCCATTGTATTTTAGTTAGGGATGCACCGAATCCACTATTTTGGATTCGGCCGAATCCCCAAATCCTTGCTGAAAGGAAACGAATACCGAACTGAATTTGATATGCAAATTAGGGGCAGAAAAGGAAAAAGTGGAAAAAATTATTGTTTTGTGACAAAGTCACGCGATTTCCCTACCTGCCCCTAATTTACATATGCAAATTAAGATTCGGATTCGGTTCGGCCAGGCTCAAAAGGCCGAATCCTGGCCGAATCCCGAACCGAATCCTGAATTCGGTGCATCCCTAATTTTAGTAGATTTTTTGTTAAGCCATGGAGTGCTCCCACAACCTTTCCTTTTTGGACTTTCATTTTTGTATGCTTTTATTTCAAACCACGAAAATTTTTAGAAAAACCTGGTTGTGCCCTTGAGGAATACCAGAATTTAGAATCTTCTTTGGGGGTTTTTTTTTACAGCTGGCAAGGAGGAGGGAGTGGGGACCCCCCAATACACCTCCTAGGAAATTGGCTCTCTATATTTAGCCATTCAACGATCTGCCTGCTAATCCACATAGTAAAGCACTCTGCATATTTCATTGCTTCACCATATGGGGGAAAAAAACCTTTGATTTACACCCCCAATTGAAGTAACTTTTCTATCGTGCTGTACTACAACTCACAACTTTTTTCTTGTTTGCCAATCTATAAGCATACACCACAACCAAGGAACAGTTACTTGATTTTTATTTAAAGGAAAAGTGATTACCCATCTGGATTGATCAGTAATTGTTTTTATGTATATTTATTCATAATTTATTCATTGTGTTTCCTGGCCGGCCAGTGTTTTAGAGATTATATGTAAACAATAAATTGTATAGTTTTAATAAACTGGCCTCGTAATCCACCTTCTATCTGTTTTTTGTATATTGAAATGTATCCTCAATAGGACCTTGGGGATTGAAGGTGTGCATTCTCGACCAGTAAAATAACCTTCCCCTTTTTGTCAGAAGACCCTTATTTGCTATAAGCAGAGGAGGCACCTGCCTAGGGCACAATTATGTGCAGGGTGCTGGGCAGATGCCCTGTTCAAGATTCTTCTGCCTTCCCCTAGTTCGGATTCGCTTCCTTCTGCAGCTCTCGTCTCCCTCCTTTGTCACTCTCCACCTCCAAATTTCCCTCCCCTCTGTCTCTTGCCCCTACTTTGCTCCATCTCCTGCCCTTACTCTTCCCCTTTGTTGCCCTCCCCTCCTTCCCTCACCTCTGTTATGGTGCACAAGTGCTTTCTCTAGCACGTGCATGCAGGGGGCGGGGTCAGCCAACCATGTTGCCTCATGTGCCCGGTCAGTTTGGCCCAGCCCTGATATAAAGTCATGCATCTGGGATGTAAAAATATGCAATCCACTTATACCCTTAATGGGACTGCATTAGGCAAATCCACAATGGAGTCCTTGTAGATAATAAACTTGGCTGTGGCAAGCAATGCAAGTCAGCAGTTGCAAGGGCAAATAAGGTTTTGAGCTGTATTAAAAGGGGCATAAATATGCGGGATATGGGGTTGCTCACGCTGGAGAAGAGAAGCTTGAGGGGTGATATGATAACTATGTATAAATATATAAGGTATTCATATAATAATTAGAGAAAAAAACACATCAGAGAAACTTACTGATAATAAGGGGAGTCCAGTGTCCTTGTATGTTTCTTGCTGGGTACTGTCATAGCCATTGTTTATTGTTACATAGTAAACATAGGTATTGTTACACATCAAATAATATTAATTAATACAATTATTATTATTATTGATAAAGGTTCACCCCTTTATTACACAGTTAAATATTCAGATAGAGTTTTTTTTACAGTGAGAGCGGTGAAGTTGTAGAATTCTCTCCCTGAATCAGTCATGATGACTGAGACATGGGAACGGTATGCTATAATACAGAAAATAACACATATCAAATAATACACATGACAACATACTTTAGTTGGAGAATGGCCGCAGCAGAATTTATTAGTAGATTTTTAAACATACCATGTAATTTCAAAATACATAAACTAGCCAGCCCAATTCCTTCATTGGGTAGCCTATCCCAAATAGTTCCGCCTTTTGATTCTTCCGGCCAGGAAACTACTTATATAACAAAATCAAATTTTTTCCTCCAGCTGCGACAATAGTTTTTTTTTTATATAAGCTTTATTAGCAACATATACTCAATATATTACACAACCGGGTGGGTGCAAATCTGGACAGCATGTTGACGATGCTCCTCCTTCACCGATCTTCGCCGACTGACAGGTAAGCTAGCCGCGAACCGGCTTTTATACCCCATCTTTTAGGTCACGTGATTGCTAACCACCAATCGCCTTTCTTTTCTACCCAGCTGTCGCCCGGGACCTTCAATCAAGCCAGGGACTTCGCTGACTGCAATTTTCTACCTCAGGTAAGCATATAAAATTAACCTTTTCTTTACAGCAACCTTCCCATGCCTGCTATTAAGTGTTAAGCACACTTAAGCCTACATTAGATAGCTTTAAGAAGGGGTTGGAAGGCTTTTTAGAAATTGAGAGAATACAGGGTTATGGAAGATAGCTCATAGTACAAGTTGAAGTCAAATTTGAGAGACTTCAAATGGATTTTTTTCCTTAGGTTATATATAGACCTAAAAGGTTGAACTTGACAGACGTGTGTCTTTTTTCAACCTAACTTCCTATGTAACTATGTATGTGACTTAACCCATAATTTGTGGCTTCATTGATTGTCCCACTCTACTATATACAGCTATACCAGGATCTTCCTTTTAAAAATGTTATTAAAAGTTGTTTGTGCCACTAACCTGGCATATTAGTCATCATTATAAAGGTATGTTTATAAATATATTTATTATACATATATGAATCTTTTCTGTAAAATAAATATATACTGAACACAATTAAATTCTTGAGCTGACACCACTTGAACTGTTACTTTTAGAAAGGACAAGCTCTTTTATTTATCACAAAGGGATGGGAAACGATCATTATTTACCACACTTAAATTCCACATTTGTATGAAGGAAGGGGCTTAAAATTACATGTAGTGATGATAAAAGGAATTTAAACTGCACTGATGTTTCTTGACCTTGGTGCATGGTTTCTTTATTAAATTATGAATTTTCCTAGCCTCTCAAGGAATAGTATAAAGGCAGAAAAATAAAACAGAATTAATGTTTCCTTTAAAACAGAGATAATATTGGTTGTTACCCATTTGTTACTGCTTGTGTTATAGCATGAATCCTGCCTGAAGCATGCAACTAAATGTATTGTTATTTTTCCATGAAGTATGAGGATTGTGTAAGCCAGTATTTCTTATGACAAGTGTTTTTCTTATTTATTATGTGTATATCACTGCATGAAGGGGAAATCATATCTAAATTATTTATAAAGTCGGGCAGGGAATTTTGGTAGCTGACAGCTTTACCATCTATACATCAGAAAGTAGCAGAATAGTATTTTGCTAATTACATGTTAAATAATGCACAATATTAAAAAAACAAACATACATTTTACAGACAGTGCTCATGTTAACCATATCATAGTTTATATGCACGTGATAACTTCCCTGTCAAATGAAATCATTGAGGTACATGTGTTCTCCAAATCACCCAGGCAGATCAATGGAAAACTAAAAATGTCCATAACAATGTTATTGGCAGAATAAGAAGATTTTGTCACTGGAAAATGTTTTTTTTTACAAAATGCATCAGCACAAGCCTGCACTGAAATCAGTTTTTAAAAAGAGTAAACAGGGTTTTTTTATGTTTCATTGTTCATTGTTTTTATAGTTCATTGTTCCTTGTTGTGGGGCTAACCATTTTGTTAGATTCCCAGGTGCCCACAGCATTGCTCTGATAAACTTCAGTAACTCTTAAGGGAATGGGCACACATGTGGTGTCCATGCCCTTACTTCTGCACTGCAAGTTAGAGAGATATCACCCCTCCCCCAGCAGCCTATCAACAGAACAATGGGAAAGTAACAGGATAACAGCTCCCTGACACAAGATAAGATCTCCCTGGTAGATATGAGAATAGCACTGAATAGATTTTGAGAGCAGACCCTGTGGCACAGCGCGTAAGGTGACTGGTTTATGGACGGGGAGACCCGGGTTCAAATCCTTGGTGGGACCTGTCCACCTGGATGCCTGATTTAAAAATAGCACTGGCCAAATGCCCAAGCCACACCATGACTCCTTGTGTTACATTGAAGAGGAGAAACAGCAGCTTATCTGAATGCACTTCCATTGTGAAGTGCTGGCTCTTTCTTGAAAGCACAATGACCTGAGATTTTACAACTAAACAACAAAAAAATACATTTCTTGGTTCAGAAATAACATTTTAAATGGTAGAATAAATCACTTGCAATGTACACAGTGTAATTCAGAGATAAAAAAGAACACCATAAAAATCACAACAGAATTCCTTTGACACCTTTTGTTTTAGGGGTACCCATACTACAAGTTAGAAGAGCTCTGTTGGTCCCCATGTTGCTAGATCAGTAATCCTAGTGAATGGGGATATGATTGTGAAACGGAAAAAGGTAAATATTTAAAGTCAAACACAATAAAAGTACAATAACTGCTCATCTGGATTGCACTGAAAGAATACCATTATATTAGAATTACTGATATAATGCATATCATTCACCATGTTATGCATGCAATATCTAATCTCATTTAAATGTAACCCTTTAATGTATCCCATTTTATCATTGTACTCAACATGAACCATTTTGCAATCATCTTTGCCTACACTAATAGAGGAAGGCAATGGTCATTCCCTTATAACTTTGTAGGGACCTTTACATAAATAAAAATTGAATACTAACTTTCCTCAAATAAATGGAGGTCTTTTTGTATTAAGGTACGCCGTGAACACTATTTAAATAAAAAAAAAACATATATCAGCCTTTGTATACAAACCCTTTATCTGACCTGATTGCTTTAATTCAACCTAGCTAAAACATGCGTATTATTATTTCTCAAGTAGGGATGGGCGAATTTGACCTGTTTTGTTATAAATTTGCAGCCGGCGAAATGTTGCCGATGCCCATTAAAGTCTATGGGACACGCCTTTTTTTTTGTCACACGACACCATACAAGTCTATGGGCGTCAATTTCGCGGCGAAAACAAGGCGAAAAAATTCGCCCATCCCTATTCCCAAGCATATTACAGAGTTCTTCTGTTATATTTTGCTAGCACTAAGTTCACTTTTTAAATAACTTCAGAAATATAGCCCTTTGCATGCAGCCAGTTATTCATCTAAACTATTAACTTACTGATTATTTGTCTTCTTTTTTATTTGCCGATTTGACCTCTAACATTACTGCTGCATGACTATTTTATAAAGAAAGATCTAGTTCTGTTCAGTGTTTTAAACATAAAAGCTTGGTTGTTTAAACTGCATTACAAACAAGGTAAAACCATAGAAAACCCATTTATTTTTCCTGTTAGAAATTTCATAGCTTCTAAAACCAGCTTCCAGTAATATTTATGAAATGCAGCACATTTTTTTGCACAGTGTCATAGCCTGTCACTAGTGAAATGTTTATCTTTTGGAGACACATTTTTTATCATATTGTGTGTTTTATCATATTTCTTTTTTAAATAGAAAGTAGCCTTTCTGATATACAAATGTCCATGATAGGGTTCACATATAGAAATTATGTATATTTGTAAATATGCAGTGTCTGAACCCATTTCATTACTTTTCAGATATTTCAATCATGCAATCTTTAACATCTGAACATTTCTCATGTTTCATTTAAAGCTTCAAGTAAAAAATGATTTTCATTTAAAAGATATCTGTCATATCACCCTACATTCTTTAGGTAAAAACAAACAATTGGAGGGAAGTTTGGGGTAGTGACTAAGGTTGCCACCTTTTGCGTTTGCCACTGGAGAGGTGTGTATATGAGGCGTGGCCCATGATGTAAGGGGTGGAGCTATGATGAAAATGTGGCAGTTTTCTGACATAATTGCGAAATCAGAAAGAAAATTAGTGAGTAGTGTGGTTGTGGGATAGTCCAGGGGCAGAAAGAGGGAATGGTAGATTTACCACGGTGGAACAAAATGGGCCAGGGAAGGAGTACTATTATTAAAAATTTGCTGGCAAGTACATTGCTAGTAAATTAATACCGGCCCCATCATTGAGTAGACCAATGAAACACCAACTGGGTGGTAACCCTAATAGTAAGGGAAGAGACTTTTTGGTTTAGTTATTCCTTGGCCTAGTGACGTTAACCTAGAAAAGACA
This sequence comes from Xenopus laevis, assembly GCF_017654675.1. Classification (NCBI taxonomy): domain Eukaryota; kingdom Metazoa; phylum Chordata; class Amphibia; order Anura; family Pipidae; genus Xenopus; species Xenopus laevis. Next base: position 72,288,722 of record NC_054380.1, on the reverse strand, counting down.
TGTTGTTTGCATTCGGGGGTATTCCTGGCAAGTTGAGAAAATTGCCTCAGACAGCAGCACAACACAGGGTACCAGGAACAACAAAAAGGCACTTCTAGTCATTTTAACAGCAAAATTTGTTTTTAAATTAGAAGTCATCTCTTCTAGTGTAGAGAGCACTAGCAATGTGACTCCTTGTCGCCACTAAAGGAGCTCAAAAATGCATTCAAGACATGAGGGGAGACAGTAGGCTGCATTTACCAACTTCTAGCAACATAAAGATAACTTCTATGAATACAATATTGTCTGATAAAACCTTGTTTTTTTTTTTTTTATACCAAGGTGTTTCTAAGCCAGAAAACTGATGTCTCATTAAGTTTGCTCTTGAGATGCCATTATACTTCTCACATTAAGCTGCTTCTGATTAAATTGAAGTACATTATTTAAGTAAGTGAAATCAGTTGCTAACAACCGTAGCTCATTTTACGCTGATCTGTATTTCCCACGTTATAGACATTTAATGCTCCTTATGCAAATACAACAATATTAAAGGTTTTTGTGGTACTATGGTCAGGTAATTGTAAGCTAGGTGAAATTATCCTTTTAATAGAAATCCACATATATTAAGCACACTTGTTAAAGAGAACCATTATGTATAAATGCATCTAATGTTTTTTTTTTCTTCTTTGGAAAACTACACAATGTGATTGCTTTAAGTTTCTTGCAGATGACTTGATGCAATACATTCTCCAGAATACCTGGGGGCAGATTCACTAAGCGCCAAATTTGTGCTGGCATCCACTTTGCTCACATCGCAACACTTCTCCAGGCGTAAATTCACCAGGAAATGCTAATTCACTAAAATCCGAAGTTGCGCCCAGGGCGCCGGACGCTGGCGAAGTAGCACTAGCGTTACTGCGGCAAGCGAATCGAAGTTGTGCTAGCGTTGGCTAATTTGCATACAGCAGGAAGTTAAAGTTCAATGGAGGTATATGTTGCAGCAAATACATTACACTACACAAGCCTGGGAAACCTTAATAAAATAAAATGTCCCCTGTTCCCATACCAAATAAATGTAGCAGACCTTCACAGAATTTCTAAATAGTTATGAGCATATTTGTGGCATTTCAGTTTGCATAAAAGTTTGGTAAACCATGCGGAACATTGCATGAAAGCATAGAATTTTGCTGGAGTCAATGGGTAGGCAAAATTACATTACGGTTAAGGCGTTTATAGCTGTAGGGGTCCATTGGGTTAAGATACCCTATGGTCTGAAAATTCATCATGGATGGAAATCCATAATTTGCATTTGGGAGTGCTTGCTTTTTCCCAAGTGAAGTATGCCCTGGCAGTTCCATATTCGACCAGAAGGTGTCTCTTTATTAAAGCAGAGCTACCGTGTGCTCAGTCTCTTTCAACTTTTCACATTAGGAGAGAGTGGGTGTTGCTAGAGCATGAAAAAGCCCAGGATGGTGAGGCCCTTAGAGGGCTTGGGGTATGGGGCCCCAAGCATTGTGGGAGCTTGAATTGGAGCTCGACTAAGCAGAGAACCCTAAAGGAGCTGCCTGTCTATAAAGAGGCCTTGGTGTCTTTGAACATCGAATGAGTGTTGGAGTTTGGCCAGAAGATATAGGAACAGATTTGCATGCTTGGCTTGGAAGCTTCAGAGCCCTTCCTGAGGATTTGAGATGTTGTGGTATAAGGGATAGGCTTCCACATTACATGCACATAATAGTCAGCTGAATTTGATATGAGAAATTGGGAATAATAATGATTAACCAATGGGAAAAGGGATTAAAAACAAATGAAACTCTTCCTTTAAGGCACAAGGAGGGGTTAAATCAGTGGGGGTGCCAGTGAATATAATCACTTACCTAATACCCTGGGCCAGTGCTCCAGTAAGCAGATAACTACAGTATACTGACTCAGGGTACTTCTCAATGAGCACCACTGAGCAACTTCATTCTTCAATGGCCAAGGGCCAGCACACCAGTATAGTGTCTATATCTGGCTTTTTGCTCTATAGTGCATGCACACCTAATGTAAAGAAGGAGGTAGCGGGAAGAATATCACAGAGTAGTGCTCGCTCAGAAATACCCCAAGCTGGTGCCGTTTTGGCTTACATGAGCACTGGCCCGGTGTGTCAGGTAAGCAATTAGAATCACTAGGGCTGCCTTACAATTAGGGATGTAGCGAACGTCGGAAAAAAAGTTCGCGAACATATTCGCGAACTTGCGCAAAAACGCGAGCGGTTCGCGAACGGTTCGCGAACCCCATAGACTTCAATGGGAAGGCGAACTTTAACATCTAAAAAAAAAATTTCTGGCCAGAAAAATGATTTTAAAGTTGTTTAAAGGGTGCAACGACCTGGACAGTGGCATGCCAGAGGGGGATCAAGGGCAAAAATGTATCTGAAAAATCTGCCTGTGTGTGCTTGGAAGAGATAGTGTAGGGGGAGAGCTGTTAGTGATTTCAGGGACAGATGATAGTAAGTTTGCTGGCTAGTAATCTGCTTGATACTGCTCTGTATTGGAGGGACAGAAGTCTGCAGGGATTTGAGGGACATTTTAGCTTAGGTAGCTTTGCTGGCTAGTAATCTACTGTTCTCTTTAAACAACTGCCATACGTTGACCTTGTAGGCATTGTTTGCCCAGTTTTTTTGGACGCAGCCACTGAAGCACAGTTGCCAGAAAAAATATGCCATATAAATGCTGAAAATAGTCATTTTTCGCCATACGTTGACCTTGTAGACATTGTTTGCCCAGTTTTTTTGGTTGCAGCCACTGAAGCACAGTTGCCAGAAAAAATATGCCATATAAATGCTGAAAATAGTCATTTTTTGCCATACGTTGACCTTGTAGGCATTGTTTGCCCAGTTTTTTTGGTCGCAGCCACTGAAGCACAGTTGCCAGAAAAAATATGCCATATAAATGCTGAAAATAGTCATTTTTTGCCATATACGTTGAGTCAACGTATGGCAAAAAATGACTATTTTCAGCATTTATATGGCATATTTTTTCTGGCCTCTGTGCTTCAGTGGCTGCGGCCAAAAAAACTGGGCAAACAATGCCTACAAGGTCAACGTCGTTGACCTTGTAGGCATTGTTTGCCCAGTTTTTTTGGCCGCAGCCACTGAAGCACAGAGGCCAGAAAAAATATGCCATATAAATGCTGAAAATAGTCATTTTTTGCCATATGTTGACTCAACGTATATGGCAAAAAATGCATATTTTCAGCATTTATATGGCATATTTTTTCTGGCCTCTGTGCTTCAGTGGCTGCGGCCAAAAAAACTGGGCAAACAATGCTTACAAGGTCAACGTCGTTGACCTTGTAGGCATTGTTTGCCCAGTTTTTTTGGCCGCAGCCACTGAAGCACAGAGGCCAGAAAAAATATGCCATATAAATGCTGAAAATAGTCATTTTTTTGGTTGCAGCCACTGAAGCACAGTTGCCAGAAAAATTATGCCATATAAATGCTGAAAATATGCATTTTTTTGGTTGCAGCCACTGAAGCACAGAGGCCAGAAAAATTATGCCATATAAATGCTGAAAATATGCATTTTTTTGGTTGCAGCCACTGAAGCACAGAGGCCAGAAAAATTATGCCATATAAATGCTGAAAATATAAATTTTTTTGGTTGCAGCCACTGAAGCACAGAGGCCAGAAAAATTATGCCATATAAATGCTGAAAATATGCATTTTTTTGGTTGCAGCAACTGAAGCACAGAGGCCAGAAAAATTATGCCATATAAATGCAGAAAATATGCATTTTTTTGGACGCAGCCACTGAAGCACAGTTGCCAGAAAAAATATGCCATATAAATGCTGAAAATAGTCATTTTTTGCCATACGTTGACCTTGTAGACATTGTTTGCCCAGTTTTTTTGGTTGCAGCCACTGAAGCACAGAGGCCAGAAAAAATTAAACCAGTAGGGTTTGCACCCTAGTTTGTAACGGTGGCGGAGGGAGGAGGAGGACGCTAAAGGACAGCTGTGTGTGGAGTCATGAGGCTTGAAGAGAAGGACAGCTGCATAGAAGTCAGAACAAGTCTTCCGGCGTGCAGTAACCCTCCGAGATCCACCCCTCATTCATTTTAATAAAGGTCAGGTAATCGACACTTTTGTGACCTAGGCGAGTTCTCTTCTCAGTTACAATCCCTCCTGCTGCACTGAAGGTCCTTTCTGAGAGCACACTTGAGGCTGGGCAAGACAAGAGGTTCATGGCAAATTGTGACAGCTCTGGCCACAGATCAAGCCTGCGCACCCAGTAGTCCAGGGGTTCATCGCTCCTCAGAGTGTCGATATCTGCAGTTAATGCCAGGTAGTCCGCTACCTGCCGGTCGAGGCGTTCTTTGAGGGTGGATCCAGAAGGGTTGTGGCGCTGCCTTGGACAGAAAAACATTTGCATGTCTGACGTTACAGACTGGCCAAAGGGCTTTGTCCTTGCAGGTGTGCTCGTGGCAGGATTACTGGCACCTCTGCCCCTGGAATGTTGATGAGTTCCTGAAGTGACATCACCCTTAAAAGCATTGTACAACATGTTTTGCAGGCTGGTTTGTAAATGCCGCATCTTTTCGGACTTGTGGTATGTTGGTAACATTTCTGACACTTTATGCTTGTACCGAGGGTCTAGTAGCGTTGCGACCCAGTACAGGTCCTTCTCCTTAAGCCTCTTGATACGGGGGTCCTTCAACAGGCATGACAGCATGAAAGACCCCATTCTCACAAGGTTGGATGCAGAGCTATCCATCTCCGCTTCCTCATTATCAAGGACTGCATCATCCACGGTCTCCTCCCCTCAGCCACGTACAAGACCAGGGGTCCCCAAAAGGTCACCACTAGCCCCCTGGGAAGCCTGCTCCTGTTGGTCCTCCTCCTCCTCCTCCACAAAGCCACCTTCCTCCTCTGACTCCACTTCTGGCACCTCTCCCTGCGTTGCAGCAGGTGCCTGGGTTCGTTCTGGTGATTCCGACCAGAAATCGTGCGCTTCCAGCTCCTCGTCACGCTGGTCTACAGCCTCATCTGTCACTCGTCGCACGGCACGCTCCAGGAATAAAGCGAAGGGTATTAGGTCGCTGATGGTGCCTTCGGTGCGACTGACCATATTTGTCACCTCTTCAAAAGGTCGCATGAGCCTGCAGGCATCGCGCATAAGCACCCAGTAACGGGGGAAAAAAATCCCCAGCTGTGCAGATCCAGTCCTACCACCCAGTTCAAAAAGGTACTCGTTGACGGCCCTTTGTTGTTGCAGCAGACGTTCCAACATAAGGAGCGTTGAATTCCAGCGAGTCTGGCTGTCAGAAATCAAACGCCTGACTGGCATGTTGTAGCGCTGCTGAATGTCAGCAAGGCGTGCCATGGCTGTGTAGGAACGTCTGAAATGGGCCGACACCTTTCTGGACTGGGTGAGAACGTCCTGGAATCCTGGGTACTTGGAGACAAAACGTTGGACTATTAAATTTAACACATGTGCCATGCAGGGCACATGTGTTAAATTGCCTAGTCTCAACGCTGCCAACAGATTGCTTCCATTGTCACACACCACTTTTCCGATCTGCAGTTGGTGTGGGGTCAGCCACCGATCGGCCTGTGACTGCAGAGATGACAGGAGTACAGATCCGGTATGGTTTTTGCTTTCCAGGCACGTCATCCCCAAGACAGCGTGACAACGGCGTACCTGGCACGTCGAATAGCCTAGGGGGAGCTGGGGGTGCACAGGTGTGGAGGAGGAGAAGGAGGACCCAGCAGCAGAGTAAGAAGAAGAAGAAGACGAGGTAGAGAGCGATGGAGGAGTAGAGGTGGTGGCAGAACCGCGTGCAATCCGTGGCGGTGACACCAACTCCACTGTTGTTGTTGAGCTACCCATTCCCTGCTTCCCAGCCATTACCAAGTTCACCCAGTGGGCAGTGTAGGTGACATACCTGCCCTGACCATGCTTGGAGGACCATGCGTCAGTAGTCATATGGACCTTTGGCCCAACACTAAGTGACAGAGATGCGGTAACTTGGCTCTGCACATGTTGGTACAGGTGTGGTATTCCCTTTTTAGAAAAAAAATTGCGGCTGGGTACCTTCCACTGCGGTGTCCCAATTGCTACAAATTTGCGGAAGGCCTCAGAGTCCACCAGCTGGTATGGTAAAAGCTGGCGGGCTAAGAGTGCAGACAAGCCAGCTGTCAGACGCCGGGCAAGGGGGTGACAGTCAGACATTGGCTTCTTACGCTCAAACATGGCCTTCACAGAAACTTGGCTGGTGGCAGATGACTGGGAATGGGAACAGGTGGTCAAGGTGGAAGGCGGAGTGGAGGGTGGTTCAGACGGGTCAAGGAGAGCAGAGGTAGAGCAGTAAGATGCTGGACCAGAAGGAGTGTGGCTTTTAGTTTGCCTGTTGCCTTTGAGGTGTTGCTCCCAAAGTGCTTTGTGCTTGCCGCTCATGTGCCTTCGCATAGAAGTTGTACCTATGTGGCTGTTGGGCTTACCAAGGCTCAGTTTCTGACTGCACTCATTGCAAATTACAATGCTTTTGTCAGAGGCACACACATTAAAAAAATCCCACACTGCTGACTTTTTGGAAGTGTGCGATCTGGCGGTAACAGTAGAAGTTGGCGGCATTGGCGGCAATGGCGGGTGCGTTGGCCGGCTGAACACAGGTGCCGATACATGTTGTTGCCCTACTGATCCCTGCGGGCTGTCCTCCCTGCTTCTTCTAAGTCTTATTCTCCTACTGCCTCTCTGACTCTCCGTCTCTCCATCTGAACTACCCTCCTCTTGCTCTCTTCTACTAGGCACCCACAAAACATCAATCTCCTCATCATCATTCTCCTCAGATGCATCAATTTCTTCTGACACATCACAGAAGGAAGCAGCAGCGGGGACCTCCTCCTCATCACTCATTATGTCCATCTCTGTCGTGTTCTCTGCCAGAATTAAATCTGGTGTAAGGTCCTCATCTCCTTCATCTTCTTCTGGCAATAATGGTTGCGCATTACTCAGTTCAAGAAACTCATGGGAAAATAACTCCTCTGACCCCAGTGAAGAAGGGGCACCGGTGGTGGAGGAAGTGTTACGTGGGGTGGCCATAGCAGTGGAGGATGAGGAGGATGTTGTGGTAAAGTTAGAAACGGTAGAGGATGGGGTGTGCTGTGTAAGCCAGTCAACTACCTCTTCAGCATTTTGGGAGTTCAGGGTCATTGGCTTTTTAAAACTGGGCAATTTGCTAGGGCCACAGGATTGCATAGCAGCACGGCCCCTAGCACGGCCTCTGCGTGGCGGCCTGCCTTTGCCTGGCATTATTTTTTAAAAAACAACAACAACAACAAAAACTCAGTTGGTTTTTCTGGAAACGATAATACACACAGCTAGATGGCGGGTTGAAGAAAACAGTGTGCAAATAATGCCTACAAGGTCAACGTATACACTACTACAGCGGTGGATACGGATTACGTAAAATATATTATGGCTGCTTGAAAAAAGTCACTCCGGTGTTTTTTCTGGAGACGGTAATATTATGGATATTTAGACAGAATGTGAACAAGGTCACACAGCTAGATGGCAGGTTGAAGAAAACAGTGTGCAAATAATGCCTACAAGGTCAACGTATACACTACTACAGCGGTGGATACGGATTACGTAAAATATATTATGGCTGCTTGAAAAAAGTCACTCCGGTGTTTTTTCTGGAGACGGTAATATTATGGATATTTAGACAGAATGTGAACAAGGTCACACAGCTAGATGGCGGGTTGAAGAAAACAGTGTGCAAATAATGCCTACAAGGTCAACGTATACACTACTACAGCGGTGGATACGGATTACGTAAAATATATTATGGCTGCTTGAAAAAAGTCACTCCGGTGTTTTTTCTGGAGACGGTAATATTATGGATATTTAGACAGAATGTGAACAAGGTCACACAGCTAGATGGCGGGTTGAAGAAAACAGTGTGCAAATAATGCCTACAAGGTCAACGTATACACTACTACAGCGGTGGATACGGATTACGTAAAATATATTATGGCTGCTTGAAAAAAGTCACTCCGGTGTTTTTTCTGGAGACGGTAATATTATGGATATTTAGACAGAATGTGAACAAGGTCACACAGCTAGATGGCGGGTTGAAGAAAACAGTGTGCAAATAATGCCTACAAGGTCAACGTATACACTACTACAGCGGTGGATACGGATTACGTAAAATATATTATGGCTGCTTGAAAAAAGTCACTCCGGTGTTTTTTCTGGAGACGGTAATATTATGGATATTTAGACAGAATGTGAACAAGGTCACACAGCTAGATGGCGGGTTGAAGAAAACACTGTGCAAATAATGCCTACAAGGTCAACGTATACACTACTACAGCGGTGGATACGGATTACGTAAAATATATTATGGCTGCTTGAAAAAAGTCACTCCGGTGTTTTTTCTGGAGACGGTAATATTATGGATATTTAGACAGAATGTGAACAAGGTCACACAGCTAGATGGCGGGTTGAAGAAAACACTGTGCAAATAATGCCTACAAGGTCAACGTATACACTACTACAGCGGTGGATACGGATTACGTAAAATATATTATGGCTGCTTGAAAAAAGTCACTCCGGTGTTTTTTCTGGAGACGGTAATATTATGGATATTTAGACAGAATGTGAACAAGGTCACACAGCTAGATGGCGGGTTGAAGAAAACACTGTGCAAATAATGCCTACAAGGTCAACGTATACACTACTACAGCGGTGGATACGGATTACGTAAAATATATTATGGCTGCTTGAAAAAAGTCACTCCGGTGTTTTTTCTGGAGACGGTAATATTATGGATATTTAGACAGAATGTGAACAAGGTCACACAGCTAGATGGCGGGTTGAAGAAAACACTGTGCAAATAATGCCTACAAGGTCAACGTATACACTACTACAGCGGTGGATACGGATTACGTAAAATATATTATGGCTGCTTGAAAAAAGTCACTCCGGTGTTTTTTCTGGAGACGGTAATATTATGGATATTTAGACAGAATGTGAACAAGGTCACACAGCTAGATGGCGGGTTGAAGAAAACACTGTGCAAATAATGCCTACAGGGCAAATAATGCCTAAAAGGTCAACTTATACACTACTACAGCGGTAGTAAAATAAAAAAAAGTAAAATAAAAAAAAATGAATATTAAAAAAAAAAATTAAAGTTGGTGCTGCTGAACTACTAGGAGCAGCAGATTAGCACACCAGTCCCACTCCCCAACACTGCTAGACTAATAGCACTGGGCTCTTATAGTAGTAGTAGTAGTAGTAGTAAAACAACAAAAAAATAAATAAAAGCAGTCCTTACAAGGACTACTGTTATTGCAGCAGTCAGCAGATGAGATCAGAAGCAGGACAGCTGCCCACTGCAGCTACATACAGAGCACTGCAGTAGAAGGTAGATTACTAGCCAGCAAAGCTACCTAAGCTAAAATGTCCCTCAAACCCCTGCAGACTTCTGTCCCTCCAATAACAGAGCAGTATCAAAACGATTACTAGCCAGCAAACTTTCAACTGTCCCTGAAATCACTAACAGGCAGCAGCTCTCTCCCTACACTATCTCTTCAGCACACACAGGCAGAGTGAAAAAACGCTGCAGGGCTTCGGTTTTTATAGGGAAGGGGAGTGGTCCAGGGGAGAGCTTCCTGATTGACTGCCATGTACCTGCTGGTCTGGGGTGAGAGGGCAAAAAAAAGCGCCAACAATGGCGAACCCAAAATGGCGAACGTCGCGCGACGTTCGCGAACTTCCGGCGAGCGCGAACACCCGATGTTCGCGCGAACAAGTTCGCCGGCGAACAGTTCGCGACATCTCTACTTACAATTTGCACCCCACAGTGATTTAAACTTTCTTTCTCCTTTAAAGGCCTACTGACATCAACGTGCAGGGCCAGTTTGTATTCTAGTTATTCTACTTGTGACTGACTTTCTGCTTCCTGTGCATTCTCCCTTTTTATTATATATATATATTTTATTATTAGTATTTTCTGGTATTGACCTTGGCCTGCGTTTTGTTCTGACCTGCCTGAACATTGGACTTGGTAAATTGTTAACCCGTGTGCTGAAATCTGGACGTTGTCCACCAGTAAGTCTGCTTGCTTGTCTATTAATCCTTGTGCCTTGCTTTGTAAGCAGAATGTGCCTCAGTTCTGTTAAACCTGCTTATACCTCAATAAAGAGTATCCTTCACAACTGTTTTCCATATTTCACAACTCCACCACCCCCTAGATCACTACTCTACAAACAAGACCAGTAGCCCCAAAGTCTCTGCTGTGGCCCCTTATCTATATATACACTCAGCACAGAAAAAAAATGGTATTGCCATCAGAACATATTAAAAAAGTATAGCCACATGCATTCTTTTTGACAGAAATATGTTGTCATTGATGTATTGTTAATGGTTATTGTTGATAATTAAACTGGGTGCTAAAATATTATATAAAATTAATGTGTTGGCTACAAACTGACAACTTGCAACCTGTTTCCATATTGGGATTGGTTTGAAGATTTGAAATCAATTAAAAGGATTGGGTTTGATACATGAATCTAAACATTGAGCCACCATGAATCACCAAGAGGCTGCTCCTTTGCATGTCTGGACTCCTTTGCATGTCTGCCTCCACCCTGTGGTGCTGGGGTGCCCTGATGGTGACCTCTGAATGAAGAAGTGGAAGCCTCTGACCTCACCTTTATGCGACTTAATTGTCAGTGCCCACAGCTGCAGGTATGTTGATCGTAGCCTTGTTTGTGCCCTGCCGATTTACTTGCTTTATACAACGAGTTAAAATAAGGCTTTCTGGCTATGCACTTGCAGATCTTAGTTTGGGAGTGGGGTGAGGTATACCAGCAGCTCCTCCATCTGCAGCTGAAATCAGTTGTGGCCCTGGAATTCCATGGCTCTTCTCAATTCAGAGATCAGTTCTTTGAATTTCTGCTTCTTTGCAGCTCTTTTTCAAACCTTAGCCAAATAATATGATGGCAAGATCCTTTGCAAACCATTTCACCTTAGCCAAGTGATGTCAACCATTCCAATTGTAACTTTCCTTCATCATTTGATCCTTGTCCTCCAAGTTATGTCCTTATGCCTATTAAAGGATCTATGCTGTACTGCAAATTCTGTTCTCACTTATACTTTTAAAGGTTTACTCTATAAACAGAAAACATACCTTCAACATTATCCCTAAAAGACTATATTATTATTTTTTTAAAGGTTTTTATTTTTTGATTTTCGAGGGGAGGGGATGAACAAAAAACAAAACATAACATGGTTCACACGTACGGTTCAATAATACATATTGTATCTCAGTGTCACGAAATAACACCATACAGTATCATATCAGACCTGTGTTAAGGGCACTTTGATATCATCTGGACTCCAGCCCTGGGAAAAGACTATATTATTAATATACATATTGTAAAGAAATGAATGAATTAATTAAAACTTTTAAATAATTATGTGGAGTGTTAAAATCCTAATTTAGATACAGTATAAGTAGCTCATGATTAAGTATATATATTTTTTTAAATAACAATGTTTGGTAAAATTCATTGGAATTTTTCCAATATATTTATTATCTGTGAAAGTATTGCTTTAAATATAGAAATTTAATAGTGTGATTACAAATGCAAATTATGGAGTATGCACAATTAACAGAGGAAACAGAGGTAATTAAAAACAATACATAAATAAATCTACAACCGAGTGATGATTGCTTCTGACCTGCGAATACCCTCAGCTTTTACATTTCCCCTATGCTTATCAAATGGTATACAGATATCACATTTTCAAATAATGGCCTCTGGCTATTTGTCTTCTCTCTTCTTTCCTGTTCAGCTTGCTATTGTGCTGGCTTGAATCTAATCTCTGGCTTTTTTTTCTTGTACAAAGTTCACCTCTCTAAGGGAGCTTTGAAAACATAACTTCATGAATTTTGTATGGCTGTAACATCAGCTTACAACAAAGACATACTTACAATGTCTTATTTCTGTGTTGTAAACTGTGTTCCACACTATCTGGGATTTCAAAGTTCATACCTCTATATCATATTTCCTGCTTCTTTGGACTAAATCAGTATTACTAAGATTTATCTGAAGAACTGAAACGCCTCTGTTGTAGACAACGGTGACAACTTGGGACTTTGGATAGGTTTGGAATATGGATGAGTACAAACTATTTAAGAAAATGAACAATGGATGGTAAATGACAGAAAGTAAAAAAAGCTCCTAATTAAGATAAATCATCTGCAGTCAGGTTGTATTATTAGACATTGTGAGCATTTTAGTTGGCAGATGTAGAGCTCAGTCCTTATTGAAATAATACTTAGAATAAATTCATAGTTTTTACATTGAGATGCCAAATACTGGACAGGATTTCTGGTGTTTTCAAATGAAACTCTGTTGTTATTTCTGCTTTGCATTCTAATAGTGCTTGATTAATTACTTAATTTACTTTTTCATTAATCTTCTTCCTGTACAATTGAACCAGTCATCACCATGGGCTTTCTTTTTGCATTTACTGATGTCTTTTTAAAGAGAAAGCTTTTCATAAAAGAACTCAATGCCCTAAAATGCCTAAAAATATTATATATATATATATATATATATATATATATATATATATATATATATATATATATATATATATATATATATATAAAGTAGTAATTTATAGCCAGCAGCCTTCTATTGCATATAGTAATAACAATCACACTTAGCTTTAAAATCCTTTGCCACAATGTATTAAATTTAAATAGTATCCAATTTTCTCTTTATTAGATCCTCCTAAAAATCTGGCAATGTGAGAACAAGGGCAGATTGTGCAGTGACAATGTGGATGATCTTGCTTGCTGAAAAAGATAAACTGCTGAATAAAATCTTATTTGAAAACTAGGTATGTGACATGCTCACTTTATTACGATTTTATGTACTTATTTTGCATTTGGTAAATGGAATTGTATATAAAAAGTGTTGCAAAGAAATAAATATGAGCATGACTTTCATACCACCTTAAACAAATCTGAACATTGATAGCAAATTTCAGAAGATAAGCAATAAATCCCTATAACCACAGAAACAGCAAATGACAAATACGCCATGATATTCCGGGACATCGTGGCAGTTATGCAGTGTCACATGTCTGCTGATGTCTATGGGCAAAAATGAATTATTTTACTGACATAAAGGAATACTGAAAATTCTGGCCAGGAGAAAATAAATAATTTAAAAAAGCAAAACCTTGAAAAATGAATTCCTGAGTGGTCGTGCGGTCAATGAACAATAATACTTTCAAAGTTTATGTGCATATGTGGGCTGATAGGATGTGAAATAAAATATTCAAACCTGACATTCACACTACACACTTGCCAGCTGCATCATGTTGCTCAAAAAAGATGGAAACCTGTTGCCTGTTCTTTGAAGACTGATTCATGTCACAATATCCGAGACCCTGTATCATGTTGAGTTTCAATTCACAATCTGTGAATCCCATTTAGTTGCCAAACATACTGAATATTTTACGCAGACAAATGTACTTTGTCAGATCAAAAAAAAATAATGGTATGGGAAAAATATATTTTTTAAATGGTGAATTTGAAGAATAAAAGCCTTGTAAAAAATGTGTAAGTGTTCCCCCTTGTGCATGGAGCTACTGCAGGTGTCAACAGGTATAACCTCTATTAAAATTATATCCTGACTCTCCATAAAGCAAGGCTTATTTTTCATATAAGAACGGAACAAGACATGAATAGCAAGTAATATATTACCTTCTTCAAGCACAAAATTCACCTTAACATTTTTTATATATTTAATAATCTTGTATAAGTGCTTTCTCAGTTTTCCCCTGCGTTGAGCAAACCTTAAAAAATCTTATTCCAATCATTTCTTATTTCATGTTTTACCCATGTATGTTATATCTATAGCCTGGCATTTCAAGATTTGTTATGTTTTTTTTTGGTCCTATACTAGTAATGTATGCATAATAAAGCATTTTCGAAACAAAACATTTTTGACATACTGTCCTTATTTGCATGCAAAGCAGGAGGAATTTTGGGAAGACAGTTCAGTGTTGTACCTAAAAAATGATATTAACATAATATACCCTAAAGGCTTTGATTTAAAGCACATTGGATTTCTTGGGGGTCATCAGAATGGCTCTGGACATTGCACTTCAACATTATTAACATTATTATAAGAAATGTATTAAGTAAACGTTCTTTAAATCTGCAGTACTTTGCAGCGGCGATTCTGGTGAAGAAGCAGGCTTACCCATCGGGTGGGGAGGCATCCAAGGCAGGAACACTAGTGCGGAGAGCGCAACTGCGCTCTCTCGCACTAGTAAAGCCGTATTTCCGGTTTCAACCGGAAACCGGAAATCGACTCTTAAAAGTACAGGAGCGGCTTTTTGCCGCCCCAGGAAATGTATCTGGCGCTGCCACCTGAGGCAAGCGCCTCAGCCCGCCTCATTAGTCAAGCGCCCCTGGTACTTTAAATACACAGTCAGTGGTGTATTCATTCAGGATGTACTTATTGTCTGTCGTAAAGTAAGGGTAGGGCCCCATTGCAGTCTGAGTCTCCTGCTGGTCCCTAACCTGAGGGAAAGACAGGAAAGTTAGGGGACAGGTAGGGCACAGGGGATAAGAGCGTCTGTCAGCCCCTGCCTGACCACCCCTGTTTTTGCTGAGGTAGTGGCAAATGTCTTTGTCCCAAATGAAGCAAAGAGACCTGCAGCAATTTCTGAAGATCAGAATGCAGTGTGCAAAGCAGTGGTGTAACTATAGAGGAAGCAGACCCCGCAGCCACAAGGAGCGCCAGGGAAAAGGGGAACCCAGACTGTGGGATTTGTTCTACTTTAGCTAACAAGAACCCACTTCCCCAGCAGCTCTCTTAACTGCGACGTAGGGAATTGGGGCAAAATTGGGCACGGAGAGGGGTAGTGGGCGGCGTTGGGATGACAAGTGGGCAGAGGTGGGAAGTGGGAGGGAGGATGGGGATCAGTGTGTGCTGGGCCCCTCTGAAGATTGTTTTGCAGGAGGGCCCGGCACACTCCACTAGTGAAAAGGGCAAATAAATGGTACAGCTTTTGTTTATACTTGGCGCAGTTTGTTCTGTTTATGTTTACACAATTTCTCAATAAAAGTTTACTATATATAACAATACTTTTGGAAGTCTTAATGTGATATAATATTTCTCCCCTACTGATAAAAAACAAACTCATGCATTATGCATACATTGCAATATTTTATAAATTATCTAGAGTGACACTTTTAGCATGTGCTGTACATCTTCTGCTAAAGTTTTACATTTTGTTTCATTTTAAGCTTTTTATTTTTCCAGTAAGTAATGTCCATGAGGAATGCCTGTAGGGGGTGGTAAGTGATTATATTCTTGTTAGCAAAACTTAAATATTTATAGAACAGCTTTATTGTATGGCAATAAAAGCATTTTTATTGTATAGGATAAATCCTGATATATTCATTCAGGAGAGGTATAATCCATAAAGCCTTATCTCTAATAAAATTGCATATGAAACTAGAGGCTGTGCAACCCAGTTTAAAGGGACCACATAACTTCCTGTTGAACCTACAATGACTAAAGCTTGGGAAGCAAAGAAAAAGTTTTCAACGAGCTTAGTGGGAAAAGAAGGAAGATGGTTTATTATCAGTGCACAGATTTCACATCTCTATTTCAAGCCAAACAGATATAAGGAGAGGGGGTTGATTATGAAAATTGCAATTCATTTTAACATTAAATAAACCAAATAGGGTTGTTTTGCCACAAATATTTATTAATTATATTTAGTTGGTACCAAATACAATGTATTGTTTAATTATTACAGAAAAAATTAAACAATTGTTAAAATTAGAATTATTTAATTAAAATGTAGTCTATGGATTCTATGGGGGATGAGCTTCCCCTAATTGAGAGCTTTCTGGATAATGGGTTTCTGGATCCCATATCTGTAAAAAAATGTAATTAATTAATTAAGGATAGGCATAATACATTTTCAGCACACATTCAATTTATTTTGATCAATCTAAACATTCGTATATATACAGTATTTGTATTGTGCAAATTTGTATTGTGGCAGTACAACCAAAAATATGTAGATTTAAGGTTCATTTTCTGGGATACAAAGATTTGCCTGCTTGAGTTAAGGTTAATTTTCCATTGCAACCATATAATTGAGTGGTAGCTGAGGTAAGAGCTGCCAATAGGCGATGGACTGGCTGTTCCTAATGGAGGGCCCTGGCTGTTTCCGTGTTTGCACTAGAAACAGGGAGAGAGAGTCTCTGGTGAGCTGCAGAGAAGTGTAGTAAACTCATACATCCCAACTGTCCCGTTTTTGCGGGACAGTCCCTATTTTGACAGCTTAGCTCACAGTCCTGAATTTTTATTACAAAGTCCCGAGTTTCTCTTTGATCTCCTGCACTGAAGCCAGAAAAAGAAACAAAGTGTCTAACGTTTCTTTTGGCAGAGAGCCCAGAACACTCTCCAACTGCATTTTAATACAATTGTTACAATTTAAGATAAGCAACTAATAAGATAAACAAGTCTCTTGGAAGAACTGAGACTCACAGCTTAAAAGGTAATTTCACATTCATTAGCAAAACTGTTATAACTTTGCACTAGCAAGAGCGAGAGAGTCTCTCTGGAGAGCTGCAGAGAAGTGTAGCAAATGCATATATGCCAACTTTGGGGGGCAGTCCCAATTTTGATAGCTCAGCCCACAGTCCTGACTTCTTATTACAAAAACTCTCTTTAATCTCCTGCACTGATTCCAGAAAAAAGATACAAAGTTTCTGAAACTTAATTACCATAAGAGGCTCTTGCCAGAGAGTCCAGAACTCTCTGCATCTGCACTTTGATGGTTACTGCTTACAGATTTAGCAGTCTAATACAACTACTAGCAAGTGCCGACTCACTTGTGTGTTTAGGTGTCATTTTCAAGCTCGTAGTATTTTATCTAAAAATGACCGTATAAAAATGAACATAAACAATGCAGCGCCTGTTATTGCAGACACCAGAGCAGGCTGAAAAGTTGTTTCTCACCCAAGGTTCATACGCAGGCTGAGAAACCGCAAAGTGTGGCTTTAGCTTTAACCTGAAATTTAAGCAAAGATTAAATAAATATAAAAATAAAGATAAATCCATCCAACAAACATGGTCTGCTTCTAACATTGAACTGAGATTCTGCAAAACATTTATTACATATCAGCCTAGTGCAATAAAAGTTATATGCCTCATAACCCCCCAACATCATTTCTGTGTTGGTTTCCTACCGTGTCGGCCTGTATCCTGAAACATCTGCATTCAAATAAACTAGATGATCCCCACCAGCTTAAGAGTGTCGGCAGTCTATTTTTTCATTTGTAGCAATTCTACATGCCCATTGGCTACCACTAACACCCAAATTGTCACCCAAAAACTCTAATTATTGCGATTATCAAATAAAAAACTGTAATTTATAGGATTATGTAATGAAAACCAGCGTCAAACAGCCTGAAACTTTTGACAATCATGAAGGCAAAAAAACATGTTCCAGTTGTTAAAGGGACCATCTACTATTGACTTTTAGATGACTTCATGTATTTTCGGATTAATTTTTTAGCAGCTTTAGAATATAATAAATCTTGAAAAATTTGAGTTTTTCCCCTTTAAAAACTCCACCAGAAAAAAACCTGAGGTTTAATAAATAGTCCCCAAATGTATGTACTATGTGTCCAAATATGAAATTGGTCCTTTCTTTTTTGGTTAAATAGCTTCCTACTCTTCTGGAAAGGCCTTCCACTATATATTGGATATGATTGGTAAATGTTTAATTTCAGTTATATTTCATAGGGTAAATTCATTGGTGGACATTTATCAAAATCTGTCACATTCCACAGTTCAGTAACTTCTCTACTTAACCCCTTCCCCATACACGCAGAAAATGACCCATCTGTTGTCAAATGGGAAGATAACAGAGGTCATCTTGTCTTTCCATAGTCTTTGTATTAAAGCACACTTATTAAAATACTTAACAATAAGTGATAAGTAGATATATAATTCGTAGAAACAGATAAATAGTGATGAGTGAATGTGTCCCATTTTGCTTTACTGAAAAATTTGTAAAACTGCGGAAAAATTTGCAAAACTGCGAACATTTTGCAAAAAACATTGAAGTCAACGGGCGTTTTTACTTGCGCAACAATTTTTCTCGCTCAAAATGCATTAAAGTCAATGTGTGTTTTTTTCTTATGGTGACTTTTTTTTGTACTAATGCATTAAAGTCCATGGGCGTTTTTCTTATGCTGACTTTTTTGTCCAAATGGATAAAGTTAATGGGTGTTTTTTCTTAATTTGCTCCTCACTACAGATAAACAGACAAATACTTCTCACGAAACACCAGACAGGTAATTACATTTGTTCTGTACTATAAGATTAATTGTCGCATTGCCTTGTTACGTGTCAAAAAAATTTGACGCACATAGACTTCAATACATTTCTGCATTATGTAGAATTTTCGCTGTTTTGCAAATTTTCGATCAAGTGAGTCAGATTCACGGGTCAAATTCTAGAACTTCAAATTACTAAACTCGAATTTAAAATTTTTAACGGATTTCATTTTTCTTTGTAAAAATAAAACAGCACTTCACACTTGATGGTAAAATCCCACCCTCATATGAAAGGCATAACTATTGTCAAGGTTTGTTCAAGTGTGCACTTGTTATTATATAGCCCCTACATTGTTGGGGTTACAGTACAGTAACTGAAACATATAATGATAGGGAAATTGAAGCAAGTTTACGTACTGTGATGTCACTACAACTAATGATATTGACTGGATATAGTTTAGATTTAATGGCTGTTGTCTCACTACATCTATACACACACAATGCAAGCATACATGTGGAATCATTCAAAACAATTTTAGAAAGATGAAATTTCAGTTTAAGTTTATTAAATCTTCTTTTTATTGAAGTATTTGGCAAAAATAATGCATATGCCATGACTAAGCTCACTTTCTCTAAAACCACGAAACATTAAAAGATCCGAATTGAAAATTTACAATTGAAAATAAACATTGAATGATCTGAAAGAAAATCCAACTACCACTAAAACCTCTAAAAATTTGAGTTTTTCTAGTTTTTACTAGTAAAAAAAAATCTGAAAACCTCTAAAATTCTAATTAAAAATGCTTCAATCAGATCAGCACAGTTCCCATTGACCTTGACAACGTTTACCTGATGAACTTTTGTATTAGAGTTTTTTTTGTATTAGGTTTTTATCCTTAATAAATCTTGACATTTTTAGAGCTTTTATGAAATATAGAAAAAACATAAATTTTTAGAGATTTGTGAAAAAAAAATAGAAATTTGATTGCTAGTTAAATGGCACCATAGTGTAGACATTAAGCTAGTCAGAGAATGATCACTTATTGGCATTCCACATCCAATTTAGTAGTAAAACTTAGGCTTATTTTATTCATATTGCAGCAAGACTCCTCTAAAGCATGTACAAGGGAGCTGGATCCAGTGTTCCTGGTTTTAGTTTTGCCAAGCAAATTGGGTTACTATCCATAGTTAATAAGTCAATGGGTCAGCTGCAAAGAATTAATTATTTAATAAGGGGTGGTTTTTATACCCTTGGCCTAAAATGTAAGCGATTTGACATAGCAGCCTTTCATTGACTTGATGTTCTGTATCGTTCTGACCAGATACCAGTCTTCTCTATATAAAAAAGTAGCAGAACCCCAGGGAAGATTATAGTCTGTGTGGTTATGTCCTGTTGAATAAACTTTATTTGCATATGGGGTTTATGTTGAAATCTCCAGAGCTACACAACTTGCCCTCAATAGCATTTTAGCTAGAGGAGTTAAACAATATTGGCAAAATAATCAGACTACTGTTAGTATCTGTATCAGAACAATTTAATGCATAAAAAACTGTAAGTTTATCTGTTGAAGAATGACAGAATAAGAAGCAGTATTTCTGGGATGCTACTATATATATCTGATCTGTCACTACTTATTCATTAAAGTCCAGCTCTTCCTTTTGAATTGGTAACAACGATCAATTGATACAGCTGAATGGTGCAGTAAATCTGTGTCTACAACAGTATGACATATTGGAGGTGAATTAAACAGGAGAAAACCTGCAATAAAATCATTTTTTCTCCATTTACTTGGTAAACTATAAGATGAAGTGCAGCATAAACAAAAGCTACATGTAATTAGGGCAAATGTAGCTGTGATATATGTATCAGCTAATTTAATTTATATGCAACTATAGATATTTGCTCTAGAAAAAATCATGCAGGTGATGCATTACAATTCATAATAGATATTTAATTTGCTCTGTGTTGTATCCAATTATATTTTACTTGACAGTACTCTTCTAAGCCCCAAGGGGCATTCCCATAATGACCAACATTTATTTTTCCTGAGAAAAAACCTGCAAGTATATTATGTGCAAATATTTCTCTGTTAATTTAATTAGACATTTTCTGTTTTTCTCTTTTCTTTAAATAAATACCCACAGACTAAAATTATGTCAGGCAGTTCTTGCTTCTGGGTTATAATGGAGTTTATGTATAAGATGAAAGCTGAGGTTTTTAAGTCAGGTAAATTAGCAGGTTCTGGGGTGTCTGAAGTTCTTTTTAATATGAATGTAATAATATATATGCAAGTAAAGATAAGTACACACACATATATATATATATATATATATATATATATATATATATATATATATATATATATATATATATATATATATATATATACCTAATTGTGTCATAAGTATCTATTTGTTGGTAGGAAATTTAACTGACAAATGTAAAATAGTTGTATAATAAAATGATTAGCTGTATTAAAGTGGAACTATTGCAAATTAACACAGAGGGTGGCTTTTTAATGGTACAGTCTCTACTTGGGAAAAAGTTCTTAGTGGGGTGTCTCAGTTCTGTATTTGGTCCACTTTTATGTAACTTGTTCATTAATGACAAGTTATTGTAAGAAATGTATCAGTGTTTGCGGATGACACAAAACTATGCAGTCCAATTCATGTCATCCAGGATGTGGCATCTTTGCAGCTGGCTTTTGACAAACTGGCAATCTTGGCGGGTAAGTGGCAAATAAAATTCAATGACGATAAATGTAAGGTCATGCATGTATAACTATGCAAGCTACTTATACCCCTAATGGGACTAGGCTAATTGATAATGGAATTGACCTTGGGGTCCTTGTAGATAATAACATTGGCTGTAGCAAGCAATGTCATCAGCTGCAAGGGCAAAGAAATAATTGAGCTGTATTAAAAGAGGCATAACTTCATGGGAAGGGGGTTATTCTTCCACTGTACAGAATGCTGGTAAGGCCCCATATAGAATATTTCATACAGTTTTGGTCCTGAGTGCTCAAACAGGACTTTACTGAATTTGAGAGGGTAAAGCTTAGCTTTGTTTATGCTGGAGAAGAGGCGCTTAAGGGGTGATATGATAACTATATATAAATATATAAGGGGATCATATAATAATCTCTTAAAAATTTTATTTACCAGTAGGTCCTTCAAGCTGACAAAAGTGCACCACTTCCAATTAGAATAAGTCATGCCTGTTTAAGTCATGCTGGCTGATACATCAGATAGCTTTAAGAAGGGGTTGGATGGCATTTTAGCAAGTGAGGGATTACAGGTAGGGATGTCGCGGACTGTTCGCCGGCGAACTTGTTCGCGCGAACATCGGCTGTTCGCGTCCGCCGCAAGTTCGCGAACGTCGCGCGACGTTCGCCAATAGGCGTTCGCGTCAAAATCGTTCGACCGTTCGACCATTCGATCGCTAAAATCGAACGATTAAAATCCTTCGATCGTTCGAATCGAACGATTTTCGGATGTTCGAAGTTCGCGAACTGTTCGCGAACTGTTCGCAATTTTTGCCGGCGTTCGCGAACACATTATCGGCGGTTCGCTACATCCCTAATTACAGGGTTGATAGATCATAGTATGAGTTGATCCAGGGACTGGTCTGATTGCCCTCTAAGAGTCAGGAAGGATTTTTTCCCCCTCTTTTTGGAGGGGGAAATTGGAGAGGCTTCAGAAAGTTTTTTTTAGTAGTTATTCAGGTCATACTGTATATAAACTTAAAAGGTTGAACTTAATGGACATATGTCTTTTTCAATGTGACTTGTGACTGTGTTACATGGTTAAAAGAGAGTTCCTAAATATAATCACTGTTAAATTATGGAAGCTGGGTTGATCTTATTGGCCCGCTTTCAATCAACTTGGACTTTCAGAGGTTTTCCAGGAATTCACATTTTCTAGTGCATCGTTCAGCTATTTTTTTCATTCATACTTTTCATATTTGGATATTTTAATAAATTCCATTACATTCGTGTCAGTTTAGTCTTGGTTTCAATAACCACATATGATGTTGTCACTTTGCAGAAAGATTGACTAAATTGGAGAACTGTCCAACAAATTGACAAAGGAGGTTCAATGTTGAAAAGAGCAAGGTTATGCACTTTAGTAGAAATGACATAAAGAGAGAGATGTGCAACTTAACTGGTTTTTGGAATGGAATAATTAAACTATGAGTAAAGACTGTCAAAGTTGGGGTTGTTTTCTCTGACAAACTATCATCCTTACTGTATGTTAATGGTAGAAGGGAAGCTGTCAATGCATGAGAGGTATTGTAAGACTAAAGTCATAATATCCATTTATATATATATATATATATATATATATATATATATATATATATATATATATATATATATATATATATATATATATATGAGGTAGTGACATGGGTAAGAGTATTCACAGCAGGGTTTCCACAAAAGCAAAATATATGCAGCTAACAAATCAAAGTTCATTCTTCTGTAACCTAAACAAGCTGGACCAAGTTTATGTTTATTATTATCCATTACAGAAAAGCAATGGCTAGCCAAGGGAATGATCTCTCCAAATGTAAAGGAGCAAGGGACAAGTCAATATTCCACTTGATTATTATAGTTTGAGTACTTTTTAAAAACAGTAGTTAATTTTAAAATGAACATCTATGTTGAGAGAATGTTTTATGTATTGCTGGAAATGGTAGCACCAAATTGTTTGATGTGATTTTTGTGCACTGGTAAAGCAGTGTGTCAAACAGAATCCTATGCAATCCTGCATTAAAGTGATACTAACACTAAAAGACTCTGAAATATTAATGTACCCTAAAAGTTACCTATTGGTCATGCTGATTTCTTTTCACTGATATGTCTGCTTTTGTAAGTACAGGCATGGGACCTGTTATCCAGAAAGCCCGGGACCTGAGGTTTTCCAGATAAGGGTTCTTTCTCTAATTTGGAACTCCATACCTTAAGTCTACTAAAAAAACATTTAAATATTAATTAAGCACAAAAGGCTGGTTATGCTTCCTACAGTATATAAATTAATTATATCTTAGTTGGGGTCAAATACATGGTACTATTTTATTACTACAGAGAAAAAGAAAATAATTTTTAAAACTTTTAATAATTTGATTATAATAGAGTCTATGGGAGATGGCCTTTCTGTAATTTGGAGCTTTCTGGATAACGAATTTTCAGATAACAGATCCTATACCTGTAATTGTTACTTGAAACATTGGTCAACTTCTATGGCAAAATGATAAATACCATGCTTATGCAATGTTATGATAGAAATAAAAAAAAGTTGTATATCTGTTGTCAGTATCTGGCTGTACTCTTATTCAGCTACTGAACACAGCCTGAAGCAATTGTCATGGTTTTTCTGTGACCTTTATGGAAACACTTTTCCCTTCCAGGATTTGAAATGTATATATTGCTGAAACAATCATGTATATATTTCATAACATTGAATTATTTTTCCTTATCATCCCAAACTTTTTTAGTTTGTTAGGTTTAGTTTCTTGACTCCTTGTCTGTTGTTAGATAACTAAATAGATAACAATAAAATGTAGAATGCCAAGGACCACTATTTTATGATGGCAATTCCTTTGAATAAGAATTAAGATTAAATACATGTAATAGAAGGAACGATGAAGCGATAAACTCAATAGTGAAAATAAATATCACGGTAACGTGTTTTGTTTTTACAAAAAAATAATAATAAAGAAACTCGAAGGGATCACTGATGCTTACAGTGACGCAGAGTTTCAGAACTTTACTATTTTATTTCATCAGTATATTTCCTTTGAAGATGAAGTCTGACTATGACTGCCAGAAAATCAGGATTATCCAGAACAAAGAGCTTGGAGCACCTCCATTGGTTTAATTATTGGTTCAGGGAAAAGATAAAATAAGATGAAAGGTGGATTCCCTACACAGTTTTCATATATACATTCTAAATTGTCATGCTTTCAGTCATAGATTTAAAATTGTATTTGTCCTTTGTATGACCCCACACATGGAATATTTTAATAGGTTTGTGCATGAATAAAATACACTTTTAAACACTATTTTTTTTAAACAGTGGATATTGGTAACATTATGTACAAAAAAATCATACTTGAATATAGTACTTCATTGTAAGCTGGTACTTTTCAATTTATTGTTCAATCTTATTCAATCTTTTAGCCATCTCTATTGGATCCATCTACTAACAATGGAACTGAAATTTTTTCCTATATTTCTAAAAAGCTCTAAAAAGAAAAATGTATTAAATGAAAAAAACCATGAAAACCTTTTATACCACACTTCGCCAAGTAAAAGTTGTCATTGGACCGCTTTTAATCAATTCTAACTTTTAGAGGTTTTCTGGGTTTTTTTCTGCTAGGAATTGTCTATTTTTTTGAGGTTTTTGAGGTATTCGGATTTTTTTTCATTCACACTTTTTATACTCAGATCTTTTAATAAATCAATGACAATCATGGTTTTACAGATTGCAAGTTTAATTACAGTTTCACACATGTCCATCAAGTTCAACCTTTTAACTTTGTTTAACCTGCCTAACTGCCAGTTGATCCAGACGAAGGCAAAAAACCCCATCTGAAGCCTCTCCAATTTGCCTCAGAGGGGGAAAAAATCCTTCCTGACTCCAAAATGGACTAGACCCTGGATCAACTTGTACTATGAGCTATCTCCCATAACCAGTGCCAGGCCAGCCTGGGCAGACCTAGGCAGCCCAACTGGTTTGAGCGCCCCACAGAGGCGCACACGCATGCGCAAAAATCCGTGTGCGTGCGCAAAGACAGATGCGATGCAAAGGAACGCACATGCCGGCCAAAGAGGGGACCAGACTAGGGGTAGGAGAGGCAGAGAAGATGCATGCCTGGCGCCCCTCCAGCTTTGCGCCCTAGGCACGTGCCTACTCTGCCTACCCCTAGTTCCGGCCCTGCCCATAACCCTGTATTCCCTCACTTGCTAAAAAGCCATCCAACCCCATCTTAAAGCTATCTAATGTATCAGCCTGTACTACTGATTCAGATAGAGAATTCCACATCTTCACAGCTCTCACTGTAAAAATCCCTTTCCGAATATTTAGGCGGAACCTCTTTTCTTCTAATCGGAATGGGTGACCTCATGTCAGCTGGAAAGACCTACTGATAAATAAAGCATTAGAGAATCAATGCCCCTTTTAACACAGCTCAAGACAATATTTGCCCTTGATGCTGATGACTGCCATTGTTTGCTACAGCCAAGTTTATCATCTACAAGGACTCCAAGGTCCCTTTCAATACTGATCATCAATAATTGATAATTTGCCTTGTGCAGTCCCATTAAGGGTAGAGATGTCGCGAACTGTTCGCCGGCGAACTTGTTCGCGCGAACATCGGGTGTTCGCGCTCGCCGGAAGTTCGCGAACGTCGCGCGACGTTCGCCATTTTGGGTTCGCCATTGTTGGCGCTTTTTTTTGCCCTCTCACCCCAGACCAGCAGGTACATGGCAGCCAATCAGGAAGCTCTCCCCTGGACCACTCCCCTTCCCTATAAAAACCGAAGCCCTGCAGCGTTTTTTCACTCTGCCTGTGTGTGCTGAAGAGATAGTGTAGGGAGAGAGCTGCTGCCTGTTAGTGATTTCAGGGACAGTTGAAAGTTTGCTGGCTAGTAATCGTTTTGATACTGCTCTGTTATTGGAGGGACAGAAGTCTGCAGGGGTTTGAGGGACATTTAAGCTTAGGTAGCTTTGCTGGCTAGTAATCTACCTTCTACTGCAGTGCTCTGTATGTAGCTGCAGTGGGCAGCTGTCCTGCTTCTGATCTCATCTGCTGACTGCTGCAATAACAGTAGTCCTTGTAAGGACTGCTTTTATTTATTTTTTTGTTGTTTTACTACTACTACTACTACTACTACTATAAGAGCCCAGTGCTATTAGTCTAGCAGTGTTGGGGAGTGGGACTGGTGTGCTAATCTGCTGCTCCTAGTAGTTCAGCAGCACCAACTTTAATTTTTTTTTTTAATATTCATTTTTTTTTTATTTTACTTTTTTTTATTTTACTACCGCTGTAGTAGTGTATAAGTTGACCTTTTAGGCATTATTTGCCCTGTAGGCATTATTTGCACACTGTTTTCTTCAACCCGCCATCGAGCTGTGTGACCTTGTTCACATTCTGTCTAAATATCCATAATATTACCGTCTCCAGAAAAAACACCGGAGTCACTTTTTTCAAGCAGCCATAATATATTTTACGTAATCCGTATCCACCGCTGTAGTAGTGTATACGTTGGCCTTGTAGGCATTATTTGCACACTGTTTTCTTCAACCCGCCATCGAGCTGTGTGACCTTGTTCCCATTCTGTCTAAATATCCATAATATTACCGTCTCCAGAAAAAACACCGGAGTCACTTTTTTCAAGCAGCATTCATATATTTTACGTAATCCGTATCCACCGCTGTAGTAGTGTATACGTTGGCCTTGTAGGCATTATTTGCACACTGTTTTCTTCAACCCGCCATCGAGCTGTGTGACCTTGTTCCCATTCTGTCTAAATATCCATAATATTACCGTCTCCAGAAAAAACACCGGAGTCACTTTTTTCAAGCAGCATTCATATATTTTACGTAATCCGTATCCACCGCTGTAGTAGTGTATACGTTGGCCTTGTAGGCATTATTTGCACACTGTTTTCTTCAACCCGCCATCGAGCTGTGTGACCTTGTTCCCATTCTGTCTAAATATCCATAATATTACCGTCTCCAGAAAAAACACCGGAGTCACTTTTTTCAAGCAGCATTCATATATTTTACGTAATCCGTATCCACCGCTGTAGTAGTGTATACGTTGGCCTTGTAGGCATTATTTGCACAGTGTTTTCTTCAACCCGCCATCGAGCTGTGTGAGCTTGTTCACATTTTGTCTAAATATTGATAATATTATCGTCTCTAGAAAAACCACTTGAGTTACTTTTTTTCAAGCAGCATTCATATATTTTACGTAATCCGTATCCACCGCTGTAGTAGTGTATACGTTGACCTTGTAGGCATTATTTGCACACTGTTTTCTTCAACCCGCCATCGAGCTGTGTGACCTTGTTCACATTTTGTCTAAATATTGATAATATTATCGTCTCTAGAAAAACCACTTGAGTTACTTTTTTTCAAGCAGCATTCATATATTTTACGTAATCCGTATCCACCGCTGTAGTAGTGTATACGTTGACCTTGTAGGCATTATTTGCAC
Organism: Xenopus laevis; assembly: GCF_017654675.1. Classification (NCBI taxonomy): domain Eukaryota; kingdom Metazoa; phylum Chordata; class Amphibia; order Anura; family Pipidae; genus Xenopus; species Xenopus laevis. The sequence goes on along the minus strand of NC_054380.1, from coordinate 72,261,129 downwards.
ACTGTTTTCTTCAACCCGCCATCGAGCTGTGTGACCTTGTTCCCATTCTGTCTAAATATCCATAATATTACCGTCTCCAGAAAAAACACCGGAGTCACTTTTTTCAAGCAGCATTCATATATTTTACGTAATCCGTATCCACCGCTGTAGTAGTGTATACGTTGGCCTTGTAGGCATTATTTGCACACTGTTTTCTTCAACCCGCCATCGAGCTGTGTGACCTTGTTCCCATTCTGTCTAAATATCCATAATATTACCGTCTCCAGAAAAAACACCGGAGTCACTTTTTTCAAGCAGCATTCATATATTTTACGTAATCCGTATCCACCGCTGTAGTAGTGTATACGTTGGCCTTGTAGGCATTATTTGCACAGTGTTTTCTTCAACCCGCCATCGAGCTGTGTGAGCTTGTTCACATTTTGTCTAAATATTGATAATATTATCGTCTCTAGAAAAACCACTTGAGTTACTTTTTTTCAAGCAGCATTCATATATTTTACGTAATCCGTATCCACCGCTGTAGTAGTGTATACGTTGACCTTGTAGGCATTATTTGCACACTGTTTTCTTCAACCCGCCATCGAGCTGTGTGAGCTTGTTCACATTTTGTCTAAATATTGATAATATTATCGTCTCTAGAAAAACCACTTGAGTTACTTTTTTTCAAGCAGCATTCATATATTTTACGTAATCCGTATCCACCGCTGTAGTAGTGTATACGTTGACCTTGTAGGCATTATTTGCACAGTGTTTTCTTCAACCCGCCATCGAGCTGTGTGACCTTGTTCACATTTTGTCTAAATATTGATAATATTATCGTCTCTAGAAAAACCACTTGAGTTACTTTTTTTCAAGCAGCATTCATATATTTTACGTAATCCGTATCCACCGCTGTAGTAGTGTATACGTTGACCTTGTAGGCATTATTTGCACACTGTTTTCTTCAACCCGCCATCGAGCTGTGTGAGCTTGTTCACATTTTGTCTAAATATTGATAATATTATCGTCTCTAGAAAAACCACTTGAGTTACTTTTTTTCAAGCAGCATTCATATATTTTACGTAATCCGTATCCACCGCTGTAGTAGTGTATACGTTGACCTTGTAGGCATTATTTGCACACTGTTTTCTTCAACCCGCCATCGAGCTGTGTGACCTTGTTCACATTTTGTCTAAATATTGATAATATTATCGTCTCTAGAAAAACCACTTGAGTTACTTTTTTTCAAGCAGCATTCATATATTTTACGTAATCCGTATCCACCGCTGTAGTAGTGTATACGTTGACTTTGTAGGCATTATTTGCACAGTGTTTTCTTCAACCCGCCATCTAGCTGTGTGTATTATCGTTTCCAGAAAAACCAACTGAGTTTTTGTTGTTGTTGTTGTTTTTTTAAAAATAATGCCAGGCAAAGGCAGGCCGCCACGCAGAGGCCGTGCTAGGGGCCGTGCTGCTATGCAATCCTGTGGCCCTAGCAAATTTCCCAGTTTTAAAAAGCCAATGACCCTGAACTCCCAAAATGCTGAAGAGGTAGTTGACTGGCTTACACAGCACACCCCATCCTCTACCGTTTCTAACTTTACCACAACATCCTCCTCATCCTCCACTGCTATGGCCACCCCACGTAACACTTCCTCCACCACCGGTGCCCCTTCTTCACTGGGGTCAGAGGAGTTATTTTCCAATGAGTTTCTTGAACTGAGTAATGCGCAACCATTATTGCCAGAAGAAGATGAAGGAGATGAGGACCTTACACCAGATTTAATTCTGGCAGAGAACACGATAGAGATGGACATAATGAGTGATGAGGAGGAGGTCCCCGCTGCTGCTTCCTTCTGTGATGTGTCAGAAGAAATTGATGCATCTGAGGAGAATGATGATGAGGAGATTGATGTTTTGTGGGTGCCTAGTAGAAGAGAGCAAGAGGAGGGTAGTTCAGATGGAGAGACGGAGAGTCAGAGAGGCAGTAGGAGAATAAGACTTAGAAGAAGCAGGGAGGACAGCCCGCAGGGATCAGCAGGGCAACAACATGTATCGGCACCTGTGTTCAGCCGGCCAACGCACCCGCCATTGCCGCCAATACCGCCAACTCCGCCAACTTCTACTGTTACCGCCAGATCGCACACTTCCAAAAAGTCAGCAGTGTGGGATTTTTTTAATGTGTGTGCCTCTGACAAAAGCATTGTAATTTGCAATGAGTGCAGTCAGAAACTGAGCCTTGGTAAGCCCAACAGCCACATAGGTACAACTTCTATGCGAAGGCACATGAGCGGCAAGCACAAAGCACTTTGGGAGCAACACCTCAAAGGCAACAGGCAAACTAAAAGCCACACTCCTTCTGGTCCAGCATCTTACTGCTCTACCTCTGCTCTCCTTGACCCGTCTGAACCACCCTCCACTCCGCCTTCCACCTTGACCACCTGTTCCCATTCCCAGTCATCTGCCACCAGCCAAGTTTCTGTGAAGGCCATGTTTGAGCGTAAGAAGCCAATGTCTGACTGTCACCCCCTTGCCCGGCGTCTGACAGCTGGCTTGTCTGCACTCTTAGCCCGCCAGCTTTTACCATACCAGCTGGTGGACTCTGAGGCCTTCCGCAAATTTGTAGCAATTGGGACACCGCAGTGGAAGGTACCCAGCCGCAATTTTTTTTCTAAAAAGGGAATACCACACCTGTACCAACATGTGCAGAGCCAAGTTACCGCATCTCTGTCACTTAGTGTTGGGCCAAAGGTCCATATGACTACTGACGCATGGTCCTCCAAGCATGGTCAGGGCAGGTATGTCACCTACACTGCCCACTGGGTGAACTTGGTAATGGCTGGGAAGCAGGGAATGGGTAGCTCAACAACAACAGTGGAGTTGGTGTCACCGCCACGGATTGCACGCGGTTCTGCCACCACCTCTACTCCTCCATCGCTCTCTACCTCGTCTTCTTCTTCTTCTTACTCTGCTGCTGGGTCCTCCTTCTCCTCCTCCACACCTGTGCACCCCCAGCTCCCCCTAGGCTATTCGACGTGCCAGGTACGCCGTTGTCACGCTGTCTTGGGGATGACGTGCCTGGAAAGCAAAAACCATACCGGATCTGTACTCCTGTCATCTCTGCAGTCACAGGCCGATCGGTGGCTGACCCCACACCAACTGCAGATCGGAAAAGTGGTGTGTGACAATGGAAGCAATCTGTTGGCAGCGTTGAGACTAGGCAATTTAACACATGTGCCCTGCATGGCACATGTGTTAAATTTAATAGTCCAACGTTTTGTCTCCAAGTACCCAGGATTCCAGGACGTTCTCACCCAGTCCAGAAAGGTGTCGGCCCATTTCAGACGTTCCTACACAGCCATGGCACGCCTTGCTGACATTCAGCAGCGCTACAACATGCCAGTCAGGCGTTTGATTTCTGACAGCCAGACTCGCTGGAATTCAACGCTCCTTATGTTGGAACGTCTGCTGCAACAACAAAGGGCCGTCAACGAGTACCTTTTTGAACTGGGTGGTAGGACTGGATCTGCACAGCTGGGGATTTTTTTCCCCCGTTACTGGGTGCTTATGCGCGATGCCTGCAGGCTCATGCGACCTTTTGAAGAGGTGACAAATATGGTCAGTCGCACCGAAGGCACCATCAGCGACCTAATACCCTTCGCTTTCTTCCTGGAGCGTGCCGTGCGACGAGTGACAGATGAGGCTGTAGACCAGCGTGACGAGGAGCTGGAAGCGCACGATTTCTGGTCGGAATCACCAGAACGAACCCAGGCACCTGCTGCAACGCAGGGAGAGGTGCCAGAAGTGGAGTCAGAGGAGGAAGGTGGCTTTGTGGAGGAGGAGGAGGAGGACCAACAGGAGCAGGCTTCCCAGGGGGCTAGTGGTGACCTTTTGGGGACCCCTGGTCTTGTACGTGGCTGGGGGGAGGAGACCGTGGATGATGCAGTCCTTGATAATGAGGAAGCGGAGATGGATAGCTCTGCATCCAACCTTGTGAGAATGGGGTCTTTCATGCTGTCATGCCTGTTGAAGGACCCCCGTATCAAGAGGCTTAAGGAGAAGGACCTGTACTGGGTCGCAACGCTACTAGACCCTCGGTACAAGCATAAAGTGTCAGAAATGTTACCAACATACCACAAGTCCGAAAAGATGCGGCATTTACAAACCAGCCTGCAAAACATGTTGTACAATGCTTTTAAGGGTGATGTCACTTCAGGAACTCATCAACATTCCAGGGGCAGAGGTGCCAGTAATCCTGCCACGAGCACACCTGCAAGGACAAAGCCCTTTGGCCAGTCTGTAACGTCAGACATGCAAATGTTTTTCTGTCCAAGGCAGCGCCACAACCCTTCTGGATCCACCCTCAAAGAACGCCTCGACCGGCAGGTAGCGGACTACCTGGCATTAACTGCAGATATCGACACTCTGAGGAGCGATGAACCCCTGGACTACTGGGTGCGCAGGCTTGATCTGTGGCCAGAGCTGTCACAATTTGCCATGAACCTCTTGTCTTGCCCAGCCTCAAGTGTGCTCTCAGAAAGGACCTTCAGTGCAGCAGGAGGGATTGTAACTGAGAAGAGAACTCGCCTAGGTCACAAAAGTGTCGATTACCTGACCTTTATTAAAATGAATGAGGGGTGGATCTCGGAGGGTTACTGCACGCCGGAAGACTTGTTCTGACTTCTATGCAGCTGTCCTTCTCTTCAAGCCTCATGACTCCACACACAGCTGTCCTTTAGCGTCCTCCTCCTCCCTCCGCCACCGTTACAAACTAGGGTGCAAACCCTACTGGTTTAATTTTTTCTGGCCTCTGTGCTTCAGTGGCTGCAACCAAAAAAACTGGGCAAACAATGTCTACAAGGTCAACGTATGGCAAAAAATGACTATTTTCAGCATTTATATGGCATATTTTTTCTGGCAACTGTGCTTCAGTGGCTGCGTCCAAAAAAATGCATATTTTCTGCATTTATATGGCATAATTTTTCTGGCAACTGTGCTTCAGTGGCTGCGACCAAAAAAATGCATATTTTCTGCATTTATATGGCATAATTTTTCTGGCCTCTGTGCTTCAGTGGCTGCAACCAAAAAAATTTATATTTTCAGCATTTATATGGCATAATTTTTCTGGCCTCTGTGCTTCAGTGGCTGCAACCAAAAAAATTTATATTTTCAGCATTTATATGGCATAATTTTTCTGGCAACTGTGCTTCAGTGGCTGCGACCAAAAAAATTACTATTTTCAGCATTTATATGGCATATTTTTTCTGGCCTCTGTGCTTCAGTGGCTGCGGCCAAAAAAACTGGGCAAACAATGCCTACAAGGTCAACGACGTTGACCTTGTAGGCATTGTTTGCCCAGTTTTTTTGGCCGCAGCCACTGAAGCACAGAGGCCAGAAAAAATATGCCATATAAATGCTGAAAATAGTAATTTTTTGCCATACGTTGACTCAACGTATATGGCAAAAAATGACTATTTTCAGCATTTATATGGCATATTTTTTCTGGCAACTGTGCTTCAGTGGCTGCGACCAAAAAAATGCATATTTTCTGCATTTATATGGCATAATTTTTCTGGCCTCTGTGCTTCAGTGGCTGCAACCAAAAAAATTTATATTTTCAGCATTTATATGGCATAATTTTTCTGGCAACTGTGCTTCAGTGGCTGCGACCAAAAAAATGCATATTTTCTGCATTTATATGGCATAATTTTTCTGGCCTCTGTGCTTCAGTGGCTGCAACCAAAAAAATTTATATTTTCAGCATTTATATGGCATAATTTTTCTGGCAACTGTGCTTCAGTGGCTGCGTCCAAAAAAACTGGGCAAACAATGTCTACAAGGTCAACGTATGGCGAAAAATTACTATTTTCAGCATTTATATGGCATATTTTTTCTGGCAACTGTGCTTCAGTGGCTGCGTCCAAAAAAACTGGGCAAACAATGCCTACAAGGTCAACGTATGGCAGTTGTTTAAAGAGAACAGTAGATTACTAGCCAGCAAAGCTACCTAAGCTAAAATGTCCCTCAAATCCCTGCAGACTTCTGTCCCTCCAATACAGAGCAGTATCAAGCAGATTACTAGCCAGCAAGCTTACTATCATCTGTCCCTGAAATCACTAACAGCTCTCCCCCTACACTATCTCTTCCAAGCACACACAGGCAGATTTTTCAGATACATTTTTGCCCTTGATCCCCCTCTGGCATGCCACTGTCCAGGTCGTTGCACCCTTTAAACAACTTTAAAATCATTTTTCTGGCCAGAAATGTCTTTTCTAGATGTTAAAGTTCGCCTTCCCATTGAAGTCTATGGGGTTCGCGAACCGTTCGCGAACCGCTCGCATTTTTGCGCAAGTTCGCGAATATGTTCGCGAACTTTTTTTCCGACGTTCGCTACATCCCTAATTAAGGGTTTAAGTGGCTTGGATATTTTTACATCCCACAAGCCACCACTTAATGTCTTATACAAAGCAATATGCTTTAATGCAAATAAAGGAGATAAACTATAAATTTAATTTTGTAGCACATAGTTATTTTAGTAAAATGCATGTTACGGATAAAATCAACACCACTTTTATAGCACTAAAATGGCAAAAAAGTTATTTATGTCCATCAGCTTGTATATATTATCTATAAAGAAAGAGTTGTATTAACTCTGTTTGCATTTTAAAACTAAATACAAATGTGCCTTAATAGTTTATATCTGAGGTTCCTGTGAAACATATCCCATCCAGATCTTCATCTTTAAAAGGCTTGAGACTCAGCTTCAATAAAAGGCATGATACTCAACATCAAGGACACAAATGTAAATACGATATATCGAAATAATAGTCTGCTTTGACCCCTAGAAAATCATCAGTGCAGACCCCTAGCTGAAACCACAGGTCCACGCCACAACCTCTAAAGCTAGCAGAACTGGTAAAGAAAAAAAAAAAAAAAAGTGTAATATACCAATATGAAGCCTTATTTCAGTGGAGGGTTGCTTTCCTTTGGAACACTCTAGCATGTTCCAGTAGTGTTATCCTGGTTATATTCTCAAGAGACAGGCAGCCTTGAAGAAAAAAAAAATAGCAACATTGACTTGACTTTATAACCCTTCAAACATAATTTATAAATGGTTGCCAAAATGTGCACGTTTTAACGTTAAAAAAACAAATTACCGTAATCAAATGCTTAAAGGGATTTTGACATACTGTAAGAAAAATTATTTTTTTTACAAAGTGCATCAGTTAATAGTGGTGCTCCAGCAGAATCCTGCATTGAAAAAAAGAAAAAAGTTTTTTTATATTTATTTTTGAAATCTGACATGGGGCTAGACATTTTGTCAGTTTCTCAGGTACCCCCATTCACGTGGTCTGTGCTCTGATAAACTGCAGTCACTCTTTACTACTGCGCTGCAAGTTGGAGTGATATCACCCCCCTCAGCAGCCCTTCAACAGAACAATGGAAAGGTAAACAGATATTAATTTAAAGATTACTTTATTTACTTTATTATTTACTTATTTTGTGCTTGGATGGAACTGCAGTTATGTCTTGATTTGTGCTATATTGCTTTCCTGTGATTAGGTATATAACCTGAAAAATGAATTGAAGTCAATGGGCGTTAAAATAAGTTTGACTCACGTCAGTTTTAAAGTCATTGGGTGTCCGAATAATTTTGACACACGGCAATGTGTATACGAGAGAAATTTTTCCTACACAGTGGATTTTTCGGCGAGTAACTTTCGCAGCAGTTTTTACGAATAGATTCGCCGGTGGCAAAACTTGGAAATTTGCTGCAAACCTTCGAAGGAGTTCACAGCTAGGAACAACCCTCGTAGACATAAGATCAGGTTTTATGCCAATTGTGGTACAAAACATGTAATATATTGGATCACCTGTGTCTGTGTATACAATACTTTGGCAAAACCAACAGACCAGTCAGAAAACGGATATCTGAACACTTGAATGGTGTCTCTAGAGGGGATAAGAGCTCAGCTGTTGCCAACATTTAATTGAACAACATGCGGGTAGAAGTTGTGTTTCTTTCCAAGTTATAGATAGAGTGGTTCCAGGAATTAGGAAAAGTGATATAGAAAAATCCCTTTTGGATCTTTACACTAGACACGGTTACACCCAGGGGCCTGATTATGTGGCAGATTTATCAAGGGTCGAACTTGAAAGTTAAAATTCGAATACGAATATTGAACAATCGAACAATTAAATCCTTTGAATCGAATGATTCAAACGATTCGAACGATTTTATCGTACGATTGAGCGATTTTTACTTCAACTTCAAAAACTTAGAAAAAATGCTGTAGAAGGTCCCCATAGGCTAACATAGCACTTCGGCAGTTATAATTTGGCGAAGTATTGAAGTCAAAGTTTTTTTAAAGAGACAGTACTTCGATTATCGAATGGTCGAATATTCGAACTATTTTTACTTCGAATCGAATTCGAAGTAAATTCGAAGTCGTAGTATTATATTCGATGGTCGAAGTATCCAAACATTACTTCGAATTTCAAATTTTTTTTTACTTCGAAAATTCCCTCAAATTCACTTCGAACCTTGATAAATCTGCCCCTAAGTGTTCAATATACTGTTACTGGATAACCAATTATTTATTGATGAGTTTATGTACATTTTGTTATACTGGTCTTAATAATACATTAACTTCTTTATGAACCACTATGTATTCTATATTTTCTATTCTTTAACATATGATTGTCTCTTTAAAAAATGTGGCTTCTTTTGGATATGTATATTTTGGTTCCCATTTCATGTTCATTATTAATTTATAATCTGTATCATACATGTCAGTCTGCTACTTTGTCTTACTTTTTCATCATGCTATATTTGGTAATGGTATTTATATTATATTAGTTTTTGGTATTAAATACGCACTGAATTAACTACTTAATCCTTGTAGGCCACTTATATATTTAACAAATTAATTATTTATCTATTTACAATCAATCGTCTAATTAATTATTTATTTATACACATATAATGTTCCTATATTTCATGAATTAATTGATGCTATCGTGATTGTGATCCTTTTAATTAATTGATATCACTTGTTGGTTTTAATGTTTATATAAGTATGCTGCCAGCAGGGGGCATGCTGGGTTCTGATGAAGTGACTAGCACAGTCACGAAATGCGTCTAGCTTTGCACTCTCCTGACCTATTTTTGTTTTTTTGATATGTCACATGCTTTTAACAAGACTCAATAAATGTGGATTTTAACCAAAGATCTTTATGAAATATACTCTGTGACCAATCTGGTGATCCTTAAGTGCGCTTTTGATTGTTTTCCTATAAGATAAGGCATCCTACCTTCCATTACTTGCCTGTCCCCTAATGTGCAGTCATTCAGCACTGGTGAGCACAGATGCTTTCAATGCTCTGTACTTTCTGAGATATATATATATATATATATATATATATATATATATATATATATATATATATATATATATATATATATATATATAATTAATCGTTATTGGAAGCAAAACCAGCCTATTGGGTTTATTTAATGTTTACATGATTTTCTAGTAGACAAGACGTGAAGATCCAATTTATGGAAAGATCCGTTATCCGGAAAACCCCAGGTCCTGAGCATTCCGGATAACAGGTCCAATACCTGTATATTGTAATTTTACATGATAGGATAGATATACTGTAGGAAGCTTTGAGTTGTTAACCTAAATTTAAACAAAAGATACAGAAAAAATAAAATTTGCGATACTTAAATCTATGCCACAAATTAGCATTCAGCTTAAGCAAAACTTGTTCATATAATTATCTATCATTAAACAAGTTGTTTAACAGCGTAGATATGAGATGATTCTCTTGCTGTTCTCATGTAACACAATTACTTCAACGAGTGTGTCAGAGTGACTAAGAACAAGGATAGTTAAAGTGTTTTAATAGTGTATATTTTCAAATAATGTTACAAGAAATGCTGCTAATGAGCCCAATATTTTAATATGAAAAAAATTCACGTGTTTTTTTAATTAATGCTCTTGGTATGAAGGTGGAAAAAAGCTTCTTTGTGATTATAGATGTACTTTTCTCTGTTAGCAGCATGATTAATAATCCTTCATCCACTGTAATTATTTATATATATATATATATATATATATATATATATATATATATATATATATATATATATATATATATATATATATATTCATCCTCTGTCTCTTATGTACACACACATATATATATGAATGGATCTTCTGATATAGAACCATGCTAATGTGCTTATAGTTTTTCAACAATTAAAAAAGACAATATATTAACATATGTTCAATATTTTGAGTTAGCAAGAATGTTTTGTTGAGTGTGGAGCTTAAAGATTGTCAAAAATGTTGTTTAATGAGAGGCCAATTTTGGCTTCAAGAACAACACCTTCATGATGTTTCATGAAAATTTTATTTCAACAGTATTTTGAGTCACCATAGGTATCGTTTAGGCATACTGTATATAATTATTTTAATAAAGAGTAATTTTGATTCTGTTCCTGCGTCACTTTTTTAAACTCGAATACAGGTATGGGACCTATTATTCAGAAAGCTTGGAACCAAGGGATTTCTGGACAAGGGGACTTTTCATAATTTACAGTAGCTCTCCATACCATAAATCTAAATCTAAATATTTAAAAATGCAATAGGACTTTTTTTTGAAAGTCATTATCTGTTTACTGGATTTTTGTACTGTTTACATCTCTTCTAGTTGCATTCATCATAGTGTACACATGAAGCCATCAGGATTTCATATTTTGTTGCAACGTGTCCAGACACCATTTTTAGTGCTAATTCCAGTCTCTAGATGCTGCTAGAGAGCAGTACATTACTTTTGATGGACTAAGGCCAATGCACTCTAGCAACATCTAGAGGCAGGACTTAGACTAATAAAAGACAGTGGGGGTCATTTATAAACTAATAAACAAATTTGCCCATGGGCAGTAACCCATGGCAACCAATGAAATTGCTGCATTCATTGTTCTACTTGCAGCTGGCTTTAAAAAAGCTAATCACTGATTGGTTGCTATAGGTAACTGCCCATGGGCAAATTTGCCCAGTGTTGATAAATGAGCCCCACTGTGACAAAATATGAAATCACAGTGGTTTCATCAGCACCTTAGATTATGGTGATAACCAAATATTTTGGTTTGTATTGTATTGTGTTAATTATTTACAGAATGCCATCTTTTTAATAAAAACAACATGTGGTACTGAGGCATGTTTTGCAAATGTACTGGTCTAGCAGTGATATCAGTGTATACCTAGTGAGACATCCTTTTTTCCTGAGGAAAGAAGAAACAACTTGTATGATATTATATATTAATCTAATTAATATATCTTCACCTAAAATAGGGACTTAACCCCTGACTGTAGGCCCATAAGTGATATGAATTCATTAAGTGATCAAAAAGTATTGTTAAAAAGGCAATTCTCCGAGAGGGGCCCCATCTCCCAAGTACACCACTGTACCTCGACAGCTGTTTTGCTACCAACCATATCTTTGTCAAAGAACTGATAGCACACACAACACAGTGGAGCATATGGTTTCAAACTTAATTAATATCGGACGGATCCGATGGTGACGGTGCAGCTCAGAAGCAGTAGGACCTTATACACTGGTCGGTAAAACCTTTTTCTTTTATTCCTCATGCCCAGGCAGGGCATTTCAGCACCCCGGAACCATTTTGATATCTACATTTGAGGCGCTGATAACATAGCAATAGGTGCTTGTGACTCTGTTATTTCATTCTGCCAATTCCTTTGTTTGATTGAATATATTTAGGATACCAGTGGGTACCTTAATTTACTAGGCCTCCATTTAATGCCAGAGGACCAATAAAGCCATTACACCTGAACACATTTCTGGAAATAAGGTGCTGAACTATCACAACCCTCCATTTAATGCCAGAGCACTAATACAAGTCATTACACTGGAATGTATTTATGGAAATTAGGTGCTGAACTATAACAACCTTTCATTTAACGCCTGAGCACTAATAAAGTTACTACTCTGAAACACATTTCTGGAAATTAAGTGCTGAACTATAACAACCCACCGCTTACCATCAGAGCACCAATAAAGTCACTATACTGGAATATATTTTTAGAAAATCGAGGTAGGTCTCGTTAGACCTCTACAACATTAACTGGCAGCTGACCAGACTTGAGCTATATTATGTAGGGACCCATATGTTTAACTATGTTCCTATAGCTTTAAATCCCTACCCTTCCTCTTCTTTAGTTACTAGGCAAAAGCCTTTGTATCCATTTAAGTATTTCACTATCAGTTATTGGTCAAAGGGTGTAATGACCACTTCCTGCCACACTTCCTTATAGTGTTGGAAGGGAGTGGCCTCTTCCTCTTTGGCTGCTGGTGTCCTATCCAACTGGTTGTGCTCATTGAGCCTGGGTACAGCAAGGCCCAGTAAAGCCACTGCCCTAAAGGGACCTGTACTTTAGAGATAAGTCGGGAACTAGGAAATCCTGTGAACGAGGTTAGCAAGCACAGGTTATATAGAAAAGAGCAGTTGTGTGCTCCATCAAGGATAATAGAAGGGAGTAGCTTCCCACAAGGCTTCCTTGTATGCCTTTAGTGAAGGGACCAAAGGTCTAGACAGTAAAATAGCTATACATATTACTGATACTGTCAAATAGTATAGAATGAATTTGCGACGTCCAATAAATGATTTATAGTAACTTTTTGTAAAGGAACATTGCATTAAATTAGTCTTTCCTACAATATATTGTACAATGAATTTTATTATTTTCCTAAAAGCAAATAAATCTTCAAAAAAGGGAGGGTTTGTAAAACTGCACAAATGCATGGCTTAATAAAGATTTATTACACATTATTTGTGCAGTTGTATATAACATGTATACTGTAGCAGAGCCTTCATTAATAATGCATTAGTAAATGCAAAAAGAGTGGGTAAATGCCAATAATTTGTAAACTGCCATTTATCAGTTTCTGGATTTATGTGCACTACTTCTGAAATGTAGTGTGCAGTGTTTTTGTAAGACCTTGGAAACCAGTTTGCAATTGCAATCACTGAAAAAAGGGGGTTATCAGGCTTCACCTCACACAAAGCTTGGTAAAGGATCAATAAAATATGCAAGGAAGCAAGTGTCATGCCAAACGAGAAAATATACAGATGGGCAAATTTAGCAAATTTTGATTTACAGTTTTTTTTTACAAATGCACAATAGAAAAAACTCAATCTTTTTTACATTTGTCATATGTTGTCAGTAGTTGCCTTGCAATCCTTGTTTGTATGTTCTAATGTACTTGTGTGGTTTTCCTTTACTTGTGTGGTTTGACTTTCTCACACACTTCACAAACATAGAGGAAAGTAAATTGCATGCTTATAAAATCTAACACTGAGTATGTGAATGTTGTAGGCACATATTGTAAGTTTCACTGGGACAGAGACTAATGTGAATGATGTATAATCGCTATAAAGTGCTGAGGCTTTATGTAAAGGACAAAAAAAAAAACAAAGTTACATTCAAGCACTTTAAAGAGTGGCACAAGGGGCAAAATTCTACTTGGCACTACCACTAAAATTATGTTCTGTGTTAACTCTACTCCATCTATTTCAGTTTACCAAGAATAAACAGTAATTCGCATTTACTGGTTTGCTGTTTGAAAGCAAGCATTGGTTTTGTCACTATGGAATTTTGTTCTTGAAGAACACGCTATGTCTTTTTTTTATAAAGACCTTCTACATGCAGATACCGGTACCAATCCTGCACCCATAAGTGGCACAAGTGAATATGATATCATTGCTTAGTAGGCTGCTTAAATCATTATCCCTTATGTGATATCAATGAACCCCCCAAAATGTAAAAAGCAAATCATTTTCTGGTATTCTGTCATGCAAGTATATTTCCCCATACCGTAAACTTCATATAGTGTAAGGGCATCTCTGAACAAAATTAACTGGGAAAAGCTTTAAACACAGAAGAAAAATGGCATGTCTTTAAAATGCTGCTAAAGAAATATACCTTTAGTATATTCCCCTTGTAAGCAAGTAACGTCACCAAAAAACAAACCTTTGTGGCTTGATAGAAGTGTTGGTGCTGAAGTTGGTAAGAAAAGACGTGATTTTAAGGCAATTTCAGTTAGCTGGGACAGCTGAAAGATACAGGTCCAAGGAGGCCAATAAATTATGCAAAACAGACAAGCTAAAATTGTGATGGAAAAGGGTATTGCAATGAGGAATATATTTTTTAAATACTGTATATAAATAGTAAAAAAATGAAGCAGGAAGGGATGGGACCTTAATATCAGAGGGATCAGCTGACGTGATATGAACAGAAAAAAGAAGAGATTCTCTTATTTTTTGTCTTTCTACACAAATAAGAAACCAATTAATGAAGATTTCCTTCTTAATAGTCCCAATTCTAGTAATGCAACTAATACAGCATTGGTTCACAAAAGAGGAAATTGAAAATTGAAAATATAAAGAAAGATCCAGGACCACATGGTATCCATGCCAGGATACTAAACTAGCTTAGCTCTGATTGCCAAATCTTTTTACATAATTTTTCAAGATTAATTGAGGTCTGGTATGGAGCCGCTATTCCAAAAGGGATTTTATTCTCAGCCTTAAAACTGTAAACCGGTTAGTCTGACATCAGTAGGAAAGCTTTTCGAAGGGGTATTATGGGTTATCATACTTTACTTCATTGCAAATAATCATACTTTATATTATATATTTTATATTATATATACTATATGTTTGTGCCAGCATGGTTTTATGCATAGTATATCTTGCCAGACTATTTTAATTCATACAGACAAATACAAGAGGTCCTCTGCACTCAACCCATTATTAATATATTTAAGACACTGCGCCTTTTGTGCCTTAAGCTACCAAAAATGCCCCCCCCTTAAAGATACCAGGGATTGTTTGTCCATATAATGCAATATATTTAAGATGGCCAATTACCTCAAATTCATTCCTGGTCTGGCCAGTCCTACACTCAACTTTTATCTGATTCATTAAGAATTCTAATGCTTCATAATACTTTTTACACATTTTACCTGCAAGGTAAAATTTAGTTCCTGTGTAAAATGTATAATGAAGCAGTAGAGTTCTTAAAGAATCAGATAAAAGTTGAGTGTAGGACTGGCCAGACTGGGGATGCTGCTACTTTGCAGAGTGATTTGAGTAATTTGAATTAATTGGAAAACTGGGCAGCAATCTGGAAAATAAGTTTCAATGACAATATGTGCAAAGTTTTACACTTTGGTAGAAATAATATAAATGCAAGTTATACACTAAATGGCAGTGTATTGGGAGTTTCCTTAACTAAGAAGGATTTGGGGATTTTGTAGATAAGTTGTCTAATTCGAGGCAGTGTCATTCTGTAGCTACTAAAGCAAATAAAGTTCTGTCTTGCATAAAAAATGGTATTAACTAAAGGGATGAAAACATACTTTGGTCTCTTTATAGTAGGGATGCACTGAATCCATTATTTTGGATTCGGCCGAACCCCTGAATCCTTCGCAAAAGATACCGAACCAAATCCAAACCCTAATTTGCATATGCTAACTAGGGGTGAGAATGGAAAAACATTTTTTACTTCCTTGTTTTGTGACAAAAAGTCATGCGATTTCGCTCCCTGCCCCTAATTTGCATATGCAAGTTAGGATTCGGATTCCGTTCGGCTGGGCAGAAGGATTCGGCTGAATCCGAATCGTGCTGAAAAAGGCCGAATCCCGAACCGAACCCTGGATTCGGTGCATCCGTACTTTATAGGTCCCTGGTAAGGCCTTACCTGGAGTATGCAGTGCAGTTTTAGATTCCAGTTTTTAAGAAGGATATAAATGAGCTGAAGAGTGCAGAGTCATGCAACTAAACTGTTTAGAGGGAAGCAAGAGTTGAATTATGTAGGCAGACTGTCAAGGTTGGGTTTGTTTTCTCAGGAAAATGAGGTGCTCGCGAGGGGACATGATTACTGTTTACAAGTACTTTAGAGGGAATTATAGATTGTGGGTAGTGATTTATTTATTTGTCAGGCACGAATTCGCCGGCGAATGTGCGCCAGCATCCAAAAACGGACGCCGGTGTCGTTTCGCCAATTTTTTGCAGTTTTTCGAATTTCATGGGAAATTCTCGCATTTTTCGGCGAAGCAAACGGTATTGCAGCAGAGGCCACCCCTTTAGACTAAACAGAACTTTCATTTGAAGCAACAGAGAGGTAGTGGAATGCTCTGGGGGATGATGTTGTGATGGCTGATTCTGTTAATGCTTTTAAGAGGGTCTTGGATGATTTCTTGGACAAGCATAATATTGTAAGCTCTTGTGATACTCAAATCTACAATAAGCATAGATGTTATATTGTAAGAAAGATGGTGGCGTGCTAAATCGCAGCGGCCACACTGGGAGTCCTTATGGTGCATGGTAGGGTACATAAACATTGTTTTTAAATTTTTGGGGTTTTTTTGCACCATGGGGGGTCTTGGAAAGGAAATTTCAATGTACTGAAATAAGTATATTGACAATAAAGATTTTGAATAGAATGTTATTATTTATGTGAGTGTATGTAGGGGTCAGGGTGAGTGTGTATATGAATGGGTGCTGAGATTCATTTGGAGAGGTTGAACTTGATGGACTTTGGTCTTTTTTCAATCCAAATTAACTTTGTAACTATTCACAATGTAACTATGTAAATTGATAGATTTCATAGTGCTGAACTGAACTACACAATCCTTTATGCTCATGAAGCATAAACCAATTCATTTGGATGATCAAACTTTGGCACAGTTTGCAAAGCAAAAAAGCACTTACAATGAGTAAACCTGTTAAATGATCCTCTTGTAGAAATGCAATCTGAGTGAATAATGTATGGCTCATTTATTATAATGGGTCAAAATGAAAAGAGAAACAGATGAGAAACACCATGCTTTTTCTGTCCAATTCCCTTACCTCTGCCTTTGAATTTTTTACTTCTGGAATGGACCCTAAAGATATGTGCCTGCCACTGTATGCAACACTTCTTCCTGTAACTTGTAATGCATCTACGAAAGGTGGCCCACCTGAGGGCATCTCCTGACAGATCCCTACTAGTGTATAATTCAGGAGACACAACGTAGGAACAGAGGATATAAGGCACTCTGATGTTCTGTATTTAATACTTTCTCAGGATGGACATTAAGCAAATAATTTCTTACTTTCTTAGGCAGGTCTTTGCAATACTCTGAAAGGTTTGACATCTCCCATAGTGTACATTTGTTTGGGTGCTTGGGAACATATTTTAGTTACTGGAGATTGTAAATAATACTTCATGTTTATTTATGTATGTTCACTGGGTGTTTATGACACCTATTGCATGTCCATTCTCAGAAAAAAAAGAAAAAATAGCCAGGGTTTTGAATATGATTAGGATAATCACAAAGCAAATAATCAATAACAGTATAAAAAGGAGGGGTAATAAAAGCTAAAATTTAGAAAGAAGCTAACAATAAGTGCATGCCAAAACATCAATCTGACCAAGATAGTTATTCAAGCTTCTAGGTTGCTTGTGTATGTTTGGAGACATTTGCTATATTAGGTTAATGCTAAACACAAATTGCAAAGACATAT
This sequence comes from Xenopus laevis, assembly GCF_017654675.1. NCBI lineage: Eukaryota > Metazoa > Chordata > Amphibia > Anura > Pipidae > Xenopus > Xenopus laevis. The sequence goes on along the minus strand of NC_054380.1, from coordinate 72,243,545 downwards.
TTCCTATGAGTGGGTCATTTTGTGCATCATGGGGAATGCCAAATCTTCCTACAAAAATCTTTCAACTCCCCACTGAGCCAGTAAAAGTACTAGTCTTTACTGAGACTCTTTGTTCTAGGTTTAACTTTAATTTGCTCCTTAACTAGTCCAGTCCATAAGTATTCCCATAGTGTTACATCCAAAGTAATCTATTGGTTATTGGCTGTACTGTACTTTACCTGGTGCCTCCTTACATCATATTATATCAAATAATAAGAACAGGAATAACAATAATATATTCTAGCAACCACAAACCCTGTTCTTAATCTAATTTTATGCAAAGTATGTATAAAGTATAAAGTAAAGTATAAGTATCAGTTTGTTACTGCTTAAAACAGTTGCATAATATGATTAAATTCAATGCTGATGACCCAAGTGTTTGTGTTTAAATTTGTTTTCATTCACTGGAATATGGCGTTTATTTGTTTTGCTGTGTTGCTTCTTTGTTTTTCACTGTATGAGGCAAACCTATAACATTTCTCTGTTCCACTAGCAAAAGAAGCGAGGTGAAGATCAGAAACAGAGTGAAGGTTTCGGGAAGGAGTGTATTTGGAGATCAGAGATGAAATATAGGGAGGGGCTTGAATGTGAGTGTTAATAATTTTTATTTGATTGTAGATGAGCTTGGGAGCCAGTGAAGGGACATGCATATGGGAGCAGCTGATGTTGAGCGGTGAGACAGATGAATGAGTCTAGCAGCCGCATTTAGAACAGATTGGAGTTGTGAAAGGTGACTTGTTGGAATACCTGCAAGGAGATGATGAGAGACTGAATCAGTGTTTTAGTTGATTCTGAACTGAGATATGGTAGTATTCGAGCAATGTTGCACAGTTGAATACGACAAGATTTTGCAAGTGTTTGAATGTGTGGTGAAAAAGACAGATGTGAGTCTAGGATAATTCCTAGGCAGCGTGCCTGTGTGGTGGAATGAACAGTGGTGTTGTTTACTGTGAGTAGGGATGTAGCGAACACCGGCAAAAAATGCGAACGTTCGCGAACAGTTTGCGAACTTCGAACACCCGCTAAAATCGTTCGATTCGAATCGAACGATCGAAGCATTCGATCGAATGCTTTTCATTCGATCGAATGCTTACAATCGTTCGAACGAATGGAAATCGTTCGATTTTTAGCGGTCGAAGGAATTCGAATGGTCGAATGGTCGAACGATTTGTATTCGAATCAAACGCGAACTCAAAATGCGAACGTCGCGCGACGTTCGCGAACATTCGGCGGACGCGAACGGTCGAAGTTCGCGCGAACAAGTTCGCGCGAACAAGTTCGCCGGCGAACAGTTCGCTACATCCCTAACTGTGAGTGATATCTGAGGGACAGGGGAAGATCTTGGAGGAAATATAATGAGTTTTATAAACGTAAAATTCCGAGAGACATCTGTATAGATTATTAAACATTTATAGCCTGCAGGATATTATCAAATAATACCATTATTATTATGAAAAAAGCCAAATTGTGTGCCTGAAAATGTGTTTTATCCACATTTTTTGTGAATAATAGGCAAAGTTTAAACTAATTTGCAAAACTTATTTACTGCAACTTGTACGTGATTTACAACAGGTGCAAATTAGTGCCCACTGTAGAAAATCACCAGTACTCCTACTGAATTTGTGTGCAAACGGAGCCAAATGACATTGATAACATTACTATGTACTAGGTGCACAAAATTCATCATAGAAGGCTAAATAAGGGCAATAGTGTAACACATATATTGTAATGACCATGTATATGTGCAAACACCTTTGTTATAACATTTAGGTGTGAGCCTTTAGAAGTTTAATGTTAGGGTTAATGCAATTCAAAGTTGTTTACCGTTAAAATACTAACAATATGATATAAGTGAGTGACAAAAGAGCAGCTCTGCACCTCAAGCATATAGCCAAAGATGTATCATGAAACCTTAAAACCTAGTGTTATATGATGCATATGAATAATAACCAGGCATTTAACAAACTGAGAGGAAGATTTGTCACTTTGATTTATGGAGGATATGAAAGGTAAAGTATAAGCATCATACCCTTGTGGGTCATGTAAGGCATGTTATTAAATGCCTAAAACCAAATCATTTCACAACATTTCATCCACTAAACATTTTGAGATTAACAGGTTTATATCCTGTGAGACAGCCAATGTCAATTACTGTTTGACATGTCCTTGTAATTTGATTTATGTATGAATGATGGCAGGGTACAAGCAGGCTTTAAAATACAAAATTTTATCAAGCAATTTAATCATAATGCATACTGCACCTCTACCGATGCTGTTCCCAAAATATGAAAGAACATATATATATATACATATATACTGTATATATAAAACTTTGCTTACTGATCCTGATTTTGTAAATGTACAGATGCGTCTCTTTAAAACAGTAATCTCCTTTAAAGACTTTATGCAGCATTGTTTTAATTCCTTGCTAATTAGATTTATACCAACAAAGCTATTTAGAGCTATTAAGGTTTGTGGCTCCTAATGATTTGAGGTATTATTGCTTTTCTCTGATTCTTCCTACAAGAGTTTGGACCTTGTTTCACAGATGACCATACAGTACAAATGATGGCCTATTATATATTTAGAGTAGCCAGTACTGTTATATTATTCTGATTTCTAAGAAGAACAAATAACTGATGTTTGCTGGACATGTAACATTCTGATGTTCTTTTATAACAGTTTATTCTAATTATCTTAATTTCCTCTTAATTAAGGAGTAATTGATGAGCTGGAAATTCCATCTAGAAGTTAAGCAAGATTGTTACATACCCTCTTTTCTTATAAATTGCATTTCTCTGGGGTTCCACAAAAAGTATTTTAGTTACCTAAAAGATGTCTCCCATTTGAACTCAAAGATGTCTATAAACATTTAATTTGTTGCACCCAATATAGCCCAAGCAAAAATAAGGATACTATTTAGCTAATGTCCATTGGTCTTGAATGGCTTTGGCTGGACAACATCAGTGACCAAACTTACAAATACCTTGTAACTCAATGGACGTGTCCAAATACTTTTGGTATTGTATGTAGGGTATATGGGATCAGCTATATTCCATGACCAGGTAACCATCAAAATAATAAAAATCAAACTGCAAGAACACTTTTACAAGTGCAAATCCTACTTGTATTTATTTTAGCAAGAAAAAACAGCATTTACTATGCCTTATGGGCTAAACTTTTATCTTCTGTCTAACGTCTGACATCACTTTTAAATGTTCAAAAAAGAGTGAAACTCAAGTGAGAATTCTTTACAAAATACGTACCTTAGTTTTAGAGTTATAGGGGAAACAAGTTTTATAAAGGAAGCAAGGCACTCAGTACTTTGCTAGTTTCTGTGTAACTGTAGTTATCTTTATACTGAGAATATAGAATGCTGCAATTTTGATAAAAGGGTTTTCCAAAAATATTTTTAATGATAGGAAAGGTTCTTATGTTGCTATAAATTTCTAGCTAGGAAGTTATCTGTGAGCCTCTTGACTAATCTGAAAAAGTTATTTCTCAGTTCACCAACAAGCACAACCTATAACGAATGCTGAAGGGCACTGGGATTTCCAGATACTGTAAATATATTTTCCTTAAGTTGGAGCACCATTAAGGCTGCTAAAAACATTTAAAAATTTATGCTACTGTATGTTATTTTGTTAATCAAATCAAGAAATAAAAATTCTCTTGAACACTACTGTATTTAGAAGCTTTCTGTAAAATTAGGTTTTAGGATCATGAATACCTGTCTTTTTTTACTATCCTTTATTGCTGTATTTAGCACCAACTTAATGCAGTGCGTTACTGATGTTTTTTATCATACACATATCACAATCAATGCTGACTGTCCACACTCCTGATGGTTTTCGACAATATAGTGCGATACCACTATATTGATTTGTGAAATAAAAATGAAACAAGGTTTTTGTGGACATGTAAACTTATACCAGACCGTGTCTGATCAAATTTGTGTTAAATAAATGGTTAATGTAAAGCAAGTTTTTTTTTTATACTTTTTTATGCTTTTTATACTTTTTAGTATGGCATGTGTGCCATAAAAATGTATATGTACTACTGCTGTCAAAAGTGTCTTAACAAGTCTGCTTTGTGTTTAAAGGTGGCCATAGAAGGAACAATTACGATTTATCGTGGAAAAGATCTTTCCAAGAAAGATCGTTCGTTTCAATACACAAGTGTAGAGCTGAATCATCAGATATACAGTTAGAAAAAATAGAATTCTACCTGTATCTGATTATTCAGCACTATTACAAAAGTATTTAAAAAGTCAATACATTTCACAATGAATGTTATATACAATTCTCTCCTTTTTGAATATTGTAATAGAATGACTAATGGACAAAATGAATTCAAGATTTATAGTTTTGAATTATAGTTTGTTTGACATGTAAAACAGTATCCTAGGACATGGGCATTCACAGATAGGGGCAAGGGGGGAGTTCTTGGACATGTACTTTATAATAAAGGATATTCTCTTGCCATATGTATACATACATTTTTTTGTTCTTTTTTATATGAACACATTTCTTAAAATTACCATTAAGAACCTGCAATAAGCTTATAAAAGGCATACATGTTATGGTCAGCACTCCTTCAAATAATGAACCACCCCAATGCCTGCTCACAGCAGCAGTTTGGATTTAGCTCCACCCTTCGGTCTGTGAGACGCTTCCTGCTCCTCAACTGTGGAATGAGAGAATCAGAGTAGAGAATCTTCTCCTGATAATTAGTGTGAATCTGTTGTGTTAAGCTTAGAGTGTGAATGCCAGTGTACAGTATGTGTGTGTGTCAATGCCAGTGTATGTGTGTTTGTGTGTTTCCGTGTGTAAAAGTAGCTGTTAGTGGTAATTTGTGTAAGGGCAACTGTGTTTAAGAAGGTCTGACACACCCTGCATGTGAGTTATAGAGACTATACATGAACCTGTGTATAGCTGTGTAACTACTGTAAATTCATTACTACATTCATGATTGAATGTTATAGGTACAGGTTGGGTGTGGGTTTTGCCTACAACCATTCTCTCAGTGCATTTGCCACAAAGCACATTAACCCCTACAGTTCCTTGTCCTGCTGCTCCATTGTATCCCCCACCTATCCATGGCTTCACTCTATTCACTGTCCTCTTTTACTCTTTCCCTTCTCATTCTGCTGAGTTACACCCAACCTCACCTCTCCGTCTCTAATAAACACCTGCCTCATTCTATATATTTGTATAAATAGAAATATCTAAAATATAATAATATATATTTTTGCACCTCACCCCCCTCTCCTGCTCCTGTATCCACCTCATTTTTTTCTTTTTGGATGATTCTTATCTTTTAACCCTTCTGCCACTCTGGGAACATAGCAGCTTTCCCATAGACTGAAATAGAATGTATAAACATAGATTTTATGCTGGTGACATTTTGTTGTGCACAACCTCTTCCTGTTGTTAATACTCTACTTTATGTATAGTAGAACCTCCATTTAACATTTTACAGGGGACCAGAAAAAATGGTGTAAAGTCAGGGAAATGTATTGTGCATTATATATTGGTGGAACCACAAAAAATGGTAAAATTAAGGTGTCACTGTATGTATCCAGCTGTAACTAACTCTAAAGGGAATAACATTCTGCAACTGCTGTCTAGTAATTGTGCTAAGAAAGTAGTTTGCCAGGACAAGTGCTAACCTGGCAAACAAGGAGATTGTGTCAATAATAGAATGACAATGCTATACATGTGCAACAGTTACTACTTTATATATTTATAGAAAAGCTGTTGTTAGGTTTGTGTGGAAACCAAAATGTGGGTACAAGTAATTTGTGTAATATGTTTTCTTCCTTGCCCCCCCCCTGGAAGATTTTCTGTGGATGCCCATGTCCTAGGGGCCTCTGTACCCTAAGCAATTAACAGCTTTAAATGATCACTAGAGTATGATTATTGCAAATGTATCTTGTCCTGAGAAATATTCATAGGCCCAGCTGTCCATTTCAACGCTAAATGATTTGATATGCATAGACTACAATTTACATAGCAAGTGGTTTTGTGAAATGAATTATTTATTTTCTGAAAAATATCATTGCCTATTGTATGGTTAGATACCGAGATGAACCATATTTGACCCTTTGTGCAAATTTGTCTTGGAGAATTTATTATCTTTATATGACATTGACATTTTGGGCACTGTCAGTCAATAGAAATAAAAAGCAGGGGAAAAAATGCTAAATTAGCATTTTATGCTGTAAATTATTCCCTATATGGCACTAAATGCATTTTATCACGATATATATATATATATATATATATATATATATATATATATATATATATATATATATATATATATATATATATACTGTATATATAACTTTTAATTCTAAGCTAGTATACATGAACTTCACAATTATATAATATAAGTGTTATTTTGAACATAAATGAGAATACAACTGCATTCTTAAAGGGGACATTTCATATAACCTTCATATTCAGATATATTACACATCCTTCCTCAAAACATGTAATGATGCAGAAAGAAAAACGTTTTCAAAGCATTTTACCTTCTAGAACTATCATTATATCAGAGCTGCAGAGAGAACCTCTCTGCTCAGTGTCTAGGCTGAAATGAAGAGTGGGAGTGTCTGTTCATTCTCTCACAGGAAGTGGTCACAGCACTGACTGACAGGCTGAACTCTGAATCTGTGGCAGCCAAACTCCTCCCCTCCCACCCTCTGTCCTGTGTGTCCCAGCCTGCACATAATTGTCTTATGCTGCTGCCTGATCATTCACTTATAACTATATATCTTACATGCTCAACATAAATCAATAGATGTGAAGGTTAATACAAACTGTAATAGTAATGTAATAGTAATATTATTTTCTTTTATTTAAAGTACAACAGTATTGTCCAGTATTCCACAGCAAATAGGCATCAGTCACACATGTACCTGCCCAACTGGACATAATCTATAGTCCATAATATATTGATATACACTGTGCAACTCTCTGCCTCTATTACATTATAAAACTTATACAAACAGTGTACATTAGTATTTACTGCTATGATATTGCAGAACAGCAGCTGTAGGTTTGTTTTCCTTCATATTGCTATATGATCAGGTGCAGGGAGTTGCAAGGGAATAAATGCAGCTGTTCCGGCACAATTTATGACCAGGTTCAGGGAGTTTCAAGGGGAAATGCAGCTGTTCTGGAACAATTTATGACCAGATGCAAGGAGTTGCAAGGTAAAATGCAGCTGTTCTGAGATAATTTATAATCAGGTGCAGGGAGTAGCAAGGGGGAATGCAGCTGTTGTGGCACAATTTATAATCAGGTGCAGGTAGTTGCAAGGTAAAATGCAGCTGTTCTGGAACAATTTATGATCAGGTGCAGGGAGTTGCGAGGTAAAATACAGCTGTTCTGGAACAATTTATGACCAGGTGCAGGGAGTTCCAAGGTAAAATGCAGCTGTTCTGGAACATTTTATGACCAGGTGCAGGGAGTTGCAAGGGGAAATGCAGCTGTTGTGTATCAATTTATGATCAGGTGCAGGGAGTTGAAAGGCGAAATGCAGCTGTTCTGAGATAATTTATAATCAGGTGCAGGGAGTTGCAAGGGGAAATGCAGCTGTTGTGAAACAATTTATAATCAGGTGCAGGGAGTTGCAAGGTAAAATACAGCTGTTCTGAAACAATTTATAATCAGGTGCAGGGAGTTGCAAGGAGAAATGCAGCTGTTCTGGAGCAGTTTATGATCAGGTGCAGGGAGTTGTAAGGGGAAATACAGCTGTTGTGGAACAATTTATGATCAGGTGCAGAGAGTTGCAAGGGAAATACAGCTGTTGTGGAATAATTTATAGGGAGTTGCAGCTGTTATGGAACAATTTATAGGGAGGTGCAGTGAGTTGCAAGCGGAAATGCAGCTGTTATGGAACAATTTATAGGGAGGTGCAGGGAGTTGCAAGGGGAAATGCAGCTGTTATGGAACAATTTATAGGGAGGTGCAGGGAGTTGCAAGGGGAAATGCAGCTGTTATGGAACAATTTATAGGGAGGTGCAGGGAGTTGCAAGGGAATAAATGCAGCTGTTCTGGGATAATTTATGATCAGCTGCAGGGAGTTGCAAGGGGAAATGCAGCTGTTATGGAACAATTTATAGGGGGGTTCAGGGAGTTGCAAGGGAATAAATGCAGCTAATGGAATTGTATAACATATAATAACAGATGTGGGGACTTTACAAAGGAAAACCCAAAAGACGTTGATTGCTGTTTGTATACAACATAATACTGTGTAGAAAATTGTACTTACACTAACTGCTCATACAAATTGCCCCCAGAAAAGAATAAAATACATTTAGCAGCAGATTATGTATTATTTATACAGAAGTTTGCTTTCCTTTCTTTTCCACGATTATTGCAGGGCAAGAGAAAGGAACAGTGAAGGGAGGGGGAGGAAAACACATATGGCAGAGAGGGGGTTAAATAAATAGGACAGAGAGGGAGAGAAAGGAGCAGGGAAGGGAAAACCAGCAGTAAGGGTTAACAGAAGTCTGCAGGGAAGGACTGAGAGAGACATCACAGACACACCCACTACTCCCTCACTGGCTGCTGCAGTTTAGCTTTTACAGAAAGAGCCTTCAGCTGCAGCTCAGATACTGAAGAGCACTTCCTTTATACTTAAATATACTATTACTTAGCCTTTAGAGTGCTTCCACACCCCTATTTTTATACATTGTATTGTTGCCAGAAGCTGTGGCTGAGCTTCATGTGGTTTTTAATAGCACCCCATACCCCCCTTAAACTAATGGGGCCCTATACTTTTAAAAATGGGCGTTGGTTGGACAATGCCTCTCCCTTAAAAGCCGCATACTGGCGGGGGAGGATAGATCCTTTTCACTGAAACCAAGGTTCAACAGACACTGATTACACTGAATGCTACTATGCAGTAAGACTTTTTATACTATGGCCGAAAGGCAAACAAGTTAGGGACCGCAATGTGGGGTTTACCTTGACGTGGTATGGTGGCTTTTCAACTTTATGATCATAACTTTGTAACTAAAAACCCCTGTTTTGTAAACTTACTTTTGAGACAGGGGCCCAGGGAATGTGCATTAAAACTAGCACTTCCTTTATACTTAAATATACTATTACTTAGCCTTTAGAGTGCTTCCACACCCCTATTTTTATAACTTGTATCTGCACATGCTTCTTGCCAGGGTCAGACTGGGTGGTCAAATCAAGGCCCCCACACCCCCTCTCCCCAGTCACAGGCCTCCCTCCCCAGCTAACATCCTTCTGCCCTCTCCTGCCCCCCTAAGCGAGTGAGCAGGCATAGTGGGCGGGGCAAGCTCTGTCATATTGTGTGGAGCAGGTTTGGGCCGGCGGAGCCCACGAGAGCTGGGTCCCACCGGGTCTTTTCCTGGTCATCCAGCAACAGACTTTGAGATTAAATTGCAAAGACATGTAGTAGACGCAGGGTGAAACTAAGATGCAAAATTTTAGACATACAAACTTTGGTAGTATAAGGGAATTTCGGATAAATATTAACTGGGAAAGATTATTTAGAAACGTAAACACATGTCAAAAATAAAATTTCTTTAACATGCAAACCCACTATGGTTTCATAGAAAGATTAGAATTTAGTTTAATAAGAAAAAAATATGCATTTTGGGCATTTGAGTTAATTGGGTCACCTCAAACTTTCATTAGATACGAGAAGGCCAATAAAGCATGTAAACAAACATGGAAGCTAATATAGAAAATCAAAATGACATTGCAGCAAGAACAAAATATGTAATTTGCACTTACAATCTTAGGGGAGCAAATTGGTTGATGAGAGCAGGGAAAAAGCAAAACACAACTAAAGAACAATGAAGGCATTTTTTACAACATAAAAACTTCTGAAAATGTAATTATTTATGGGTTGTTGATTCAAGCAGTTCAAAACTGGAAAAAAAAAACATTAGTAGAAAAATAGGGGTTATAAAAAATGAAAGTAAACAAAAGTCCAGGACCTGATGGTATTCACCCTATGTTACTTAAAGAGACAAAACACTGTACTTCTTTAAAGTCAATAGTGCAGGAACATGTGCAGAGAGTGCCCCAACTCAGTTATTATGTGCATGCATGTGTCTCAGAATGGGATACTGTTATTTCCCCACAATTGCTGGTTAATGACCTATAGGCCAGCATTGCTAGAACTGTCTCTACTTTTGCTACATACAGGATGTTGACACTTTTTAGAGAGATTTAAATAGATTGGATACCTAAGGTTCAATCTAAAATCTAAAAATATCTCACTGTTTATTAAAACCCCTTTGACCAAACTCCTGTGCACTTTTTTACTGTATTTATTAATACATTTACTTGAACTTGACAAAATTTTGAATAGATCCAAAATCCATTTTTTGGATTTGATGAAGATTTTTTCATATTTTTTGTTGTTTTTGTTGTACAAAAACAACAACAAAAAACTCACTCTCCGGCCCCACTTCCAATCCACTTGCATGAGGAAATGGATTATTTTGTTTGTCCAACCTGATACAAAGATCTGGTGGATTTCTGTATTTTGAATGTTTTTTGAGCTGGTGCTCAATTGCACGCACTTTGAACATATTTTTCAAGATTAGGAAAACGCAGGTGCGATTCTTGGTATAATGCCGCCTGAGGCGGCCTTCTTTCGCCTCCCCCTTCCCTCCTCCCGGCACTAACCTTTATAGCGCCGGAGAGGGCAGGGGCGGTCCGCGACGATTCGTGCAGAGAGCGCAATAGCGCTCTCTGCGCTAGAAGAGCCGAATTTCCGGTTTGAAAACCGGAAATTTGGCTCTTAGTTACCAGGAGCGGCATTTTTGCCGCCCCTGGCAACCAGGGGGGCGCTGCCGCCTGAGGCGAGTGTCTCAACTCGCCTCATTGGTGGAGCGCCCCTGGGAAAACGTAAACACAGTTACTCTACAGTGTACCCCAAAAAAAAACAACTGTGAACAAAAGGTTGTTATATCAAAAAACTACTAACAATGAAAAAAATTATCTATTCACTTTTATAATATGTTTATTAAATAATTATTGTATGGCTGGTCAGCTTACTCATGCATACTATATTTGGGGATTTTTGTGGATAACGAACTGTGTAACTCTAGGCAGTGTATGTCAGTAGGGAACTGTAATTGTACTTGAAGCAGCTTAAATGTTTCTTCACAGTGAAGGAAGAGAAGTAAAATTATTTGCTGTGTGATGTGATATCATATAATGCCTTTAATAATGGTTTGAATGACTTCTTGGACAAGGGTAATATCCAAGGCTACAGTGACCTTAAGATTTACAGTTAATTAAGTATAGTTAGAATAATACAGCAATAACCCATTTAGGATATAACAAATAATTGATCTATGTATTGCTATATTTTATTCAGAACCCAAAAGAAATGAGATCAAAGTATAACTAAGAAATACAAAAAAAGTAGTACTCACTCCCCAGTGGCCAAATGACTCAAAGAGTTTTTAAAAAAGCAGACAGTCTACTCTTTGTACAAAAACAACAAAAAAAATCATTCCCAAAGCATATCTTTTGATCAGGTTTGTGAATGATCATAAAAGTAAAACAAAAGGAAATGCACAAAATCATATACACAGTATAAAAAAAGAAAAAGCACAACACACACAAAATGAAACTTCATACCATATCCAAAAAAACCTCACTCTCCACCCCACTTCCAATCCACTTGTATGAGGAAAGGGATTATCTTGTTTGTCCAACCTGATACAAATATCTGGTGGATTTCTGTATTTTGAATGTTTGTGAGCTCACACTTTGAACATATTTTTCAAGTTTAAGAAAACCTAAACACAGTTACTCTACAGTGTAACTCAAAAGAAAACAACTGTGAAAAAAAGGTTGTTATATCATAAAACTACTAACAAACAAAAAATCTCTAAAAAATTATTCATTCACTTTTATAATGTGTTTATTAAATAGTTATTGTATGGCTGGTCAGCTTACTCATGCATATTATAGTTACAAAACATACATGAATTAATAAACACAATATAACAACTACAGACCTATAGTAAATAGATAATTTTCAAAATTAATTTAGCCTTGGTTCTTACAGTTCATCAAATAATAGGATGGCAGTTCATTAAAAGATGGTGAGGAGAAAGACAGATTTAGAACAAGACAGCACAGTGAAAGACATTGTAATATTCGGGATTAAAAATACAAGCTCCGTTCAATGTTGGATTATGGGCCCTGTAAATTAATAAAATTTAAATTGCATATTTTGGGGGTTTTACATACTACAGATGAAGCCACTTGGATTTGTGAGTTAAATGCGTCATGACTCAGGGTTAATTGAAGAAACTGGGTTATCTAAAGTCATCTTAACTCATTTAATGCATTTAACCTTTTCATTAGCATACCAAAGCACCATTGTTCACAATGGTGAATGCTTTAATTAGATGGGATGTTGTGACACAGTTTTCTGTGTTAAATGAGATAAATGGGATATCTGTGTTTAGTTATTCTGTGTCAAACAGACAAACCAAAGTGGCTGCATCTGTACATAGCTTAAATAATAAAATGTGTATATGGCATCACATAATTCAGAACATCCATACATTCATATTTCTCAATAATTGTTACAGGGATATGTGTTATCAAAATATTAAGAAGGAATTAATTTATGACATTTTTACTTTTTGAGATACAACATCAAACAGGGGTGTAACTAAAGAGGAAGCAGACCCTGCAGCTGCAGGGGGGGCAGGAGGTATAGGGGCCCCATGAGGTCCTAATGATGAGTCATTTTAATATATATTGGTAAAACAGGACAACCTCTGGAGAGTTTGGGGGGCCCCTCAAATTATTTTGCTGTGGGCTCCAGTAACATCTAGTTATGCCACTGGCATGAGGGAAATGTAAGTGCTCATCAGTCTATGACTGTGTCATAATTTGGCTGGCACTGAAGAATAAAACCATGCTTTAGACATTTTTAACATACATAATATAGCAAGCTCTTATAATGAGACATAAATTAAAAACAAATTCATTTTTTATTAGAAGTATAATACCCTATGCTTCCTAATTGCTCTATTTTCTTCTTTTAGACATTTTTGTAATACACTCAACATTTTATTGTAGAATCTAGAACATGCTTGAATTAAATTATAACACTTCGCTTTCCCACTGTAAAAAACATTCTTAAATGATTTGCTATTGTGGTCTCTTTGTGACATATGTATAGTCTCTTAATTTGTTCCCTTTAATAATTTATTAGAACAACTTTAAAGTTTAAACCCACTTGAATATATTTTATTTTTCTTACCCTTAACTCATTTTCTCCAGCCCATTAGAAAAACAATTACTGGTCATCATTCAACAATAAGTGACAGCTGGTGGATCCATTAAGTTTAATTTGCTTAGTCTGTTCTCAACAGTTACTGAAATTTAGTGGATCACTGCAACTGATGTTCCTCTCTAAATCATAATGTCAAACTCTTCTGTTTAAACCCAGAAGAACCTTCTAATCAAAATGACTTCCATACCTTTATTTCTTGTTAGGAATTAAATGTTATAAGTGCATCATGTAAAATATTACTTAAGTCTAGGTTTACATAAAGTAAGCACATTTATTAGCTTTAGTTAGAAGTTAAAATTGGCCCACATGTATATGATTATTTACTGTTGTGTTGACAGATATGAATGAAACTGAAATCAGATTTTGATATGCAACTAAATCGATGGTCAAAATTGTCCAAGATTTGTCAGATTGTGAGGGATGATAAAATGAGCCCATGTACAATTTATTTAGTTCATACTAGTTTCCATAGAAAACATAAAAAGTTGGTATCCAGCGAAAATCTCTCATTTATATTTGGTCAAAATAAATTGCAAATCAAAAGCCCACAAAGCTGTTTTCAAACTTTATGATGTAAAATAGATTTACTTTTAATAAGCCATATGCTGAAAATATACAGATATAAATATGCTGTGAAATTAAAACAATATAAGATGAAAGTGATGTTCATGCAATTAAAGATTGTTTGAAATACATATGTCTGTGAGGGGGCTCATGGTCCAAAACAGAAATCATAAAGATTTATGCAACAAAGGGACTGGTTTACATACACTAGGTGCAGAACTAGGCAAGAAATAGATGCACAATTGCTGCCATTGAAATAAACAGCATGTAAACATTTGAGCCTCCAAACTACTCCTTTAACACCTTTAGATGTCACACTTAAAGGAGAACTAACCCCTAAAAATTAACATGGCTTAAAATACCATATATTATAGACTAGACTTATAGTTTAAGTTTCTCAATAGCAGCAATGATAGAGGACTTCAAACTTGTCACAGGGGGTCACCATCTTGTCTGCGTCACTCACATGCTCAGTGTGTTTCAAACAGCTATGGAGAAGCTAATCTTAGGGGTTATTGGAAATGTACAAGCAGAAACTGAGAGTTGTCTGTAATATAAGCAGATGCTACAGTGCGTATTATTAAATTCTGATGCTAATTATGCTGGTTTTTGAGCTGCTACATAACAATAATTTATATTATATACTTATCAGTATTCAGTATAGCAACACAGAGCATGTACAGTGAATCAGCAGAAAAGAAGATGAGGAGCTACTGGGGCATCTTTGGAGACACAAATCTTTACTGCTATAGGACTGTAATTGCCTTGGGCTGGTACAACAAACATAACGTACAACATTTCTAGCCTACTTCTTTAGTTAAGCTTTAGATCTCTTTTAAAGGTGCTCATTGTTGCATTAATTAAACTGCATGCCTGTGTGCCACCCTTGGTGATTTTATGATGGCAGACTCCCAAAATGCACAAACCCAGTTACAGCTTGAGCTTATGTACCTTCCCTTCAATTAAGTTAGGCTAGTGTCTCTCTTGATAAGTGTACTAGCCCTTTTTGTAGAAAACTGCTGGAAACCCCGGCATATATGTCTCTATCCAACTGGTTATTTTGTTTAAATATTCAGAACTTTCCAGATAGATCAGGGGTCCCTAGAACATTGGAGCAAATTTACTAAAGGGCGAATTTTCGCCATTGAATGCTC
The DNA here is from genome assembly GCF_017654675.1 of Xenopus laevis. Taxonomy (NCBI): domain Eukaryota; kingdom Metazoa; phylum Chordata; class Amphibia; order Anura; family Pipidae; genus Xenopus; species Xenopus laevis. The sequence goes on along the minus strand of NC_054380.1, from coordinate 72,228,462 downwards.
CATCACACTTCACCCACTTCACCAGGTGTAAATTCGTTACCACTACGCTAATTCACTAAAATGCAAAGTTGCATCTCAGCAGCCGAACGCTGGTGAAGTTTCGCTAGCGTTCACTTCTGCCTAGGGAAACTTCATTAGTACTCTTACACTACGGTCAATTTGAATATTAGAGATGTTGGTTAAAATGCTTAAAGTGGCTATTTATTATTACACATGTCTAATAATGCAAAATAAAGATTAAAGAGATCTTCTAATGCCCTAGACATGAGCACACCCTAAAACAAATGTGATATGCCCCTCAAATTGGTTAAAATGAACATAAAACTTTTTAATAGTTAGGACTTTAAAAAATGAAAAGACGCTAGTGTCTTTTGCAACTTCTGGCATACAGGATATGATGTTACTGACATAAGATTGCGGAGGATGTAGCTTTGTTTTATCAGTCTGCCAAGTCTAAGGTTGTGAAGGAAACTCTGTTGAAAGAGGTAACGTTCTGTAAAAATTTGCACTTTAGAGAATTTGCAGAATAACGACCCTTTGCCTGAGTGAAAATGTGCTTGGTGATAGGGCACAAAATTGCACTAGCGATGGTCTCTTTCGCTAGCGAATTGTTGTCTACGCTTGTTGGTAATGTCTCTGCGGATGAGACTTCTGGCGAATTGTCGATAGTGACAGCCTTTAGTAAATCTGCCCCACTGTGTTTACAGTGTCTACAGTTAAAGCTTAACATTAAGTAATATCAAAACCCTCACAAATGTTTAGTTACTAAGCAAGAGATGCTTTTTCTACTACCACTGAGAATCACAGATATATAATAACTGCTTTTGATACAAAAAATGGTGGTTGTATTGGCAGATGCATTTAATATTTTCAAGAAAATGTTGGATGCTTTTTTAGCAGGGGAGAAAATACAAAGTTATTGAAATTAACTCTGAGGTATAAACTGATAAATGGGACTGATCTGATTGTCCTCGTGGTGTCAGGAAGTTTTTTTTAGGGGAAATCGGTGAGGCTTTAGATGGGCTTTTTTTGCATTTCTCAGCTGACAGGTAGGTTTCAGTTATACAAAAGAATGAACATGACGGACAAGTATCTTTTTTTCAACCTCTCTTATGTAGGGAATTAGTGCACAACCCTTGCACTTATCCCTGTAAGCAGGGTGCAGGCATACAGCCTGTGTCTGTGTGCTGTAAGCTGTTACCTAGCAACCAGCTGTTCAGTAATCTCAGTGCAGCAGGAAGTGACACAGCAGCTAGTGAGTAGCTGGCAGGAAGAGGAAGTCACAGTCACACTGGTAAGTACCTAGTATCCAGTCTCTACCAATACCACTGTGGAGTGGCTCAGGGTTGTCCCATGCCATAAGGTAAGCTCCACACCTGGAGTGTAGCACTGACAAAGGAGTGTCAAAAGGAGTTACATTTTGGAGGCACTGCTGAGATTACGACTGGGACCTGGTCGCAGAGAAAGTGAAACAAGGTGGCTTCATCTGCTGAGAGTCTCCAGAGTGTTCTGGATTGGTGCAAGAGTTTGGGCCTGAACCAGAAAAGGACTGCTGTAGTAGGTCCCATGATACCCAGAACAAAAGAGGAAGTTATTTACAAGATCCTAGATGCTGATGGATCTATTTTTTTTTCCCTAGAGTTGTAGCTTCATGACGAGATGCAGACAGCTGGTTAAACGTGCTTGTGGATAGTCCTGCCGAGATCAACAGCGAGTCCTGTGCACGTGGTGTTGAAGCAGAATAGGACTGTCAATTACAAATTGTCTTGCCATATGTTCCAGAGGAGAAGAAACTTAGTGACAGTGAGGATGAAGTGGGAGATGATTTGGAGGATCCAAATTCCCTTTACACTGGTGCGCCACAGCTACCTGCCACTGGTCACAGCTCAGTGACTAAAAGACTGTTTAAAGTGACGCCTGCGACAAAGTTGAAATACACTGCATCGTGTGAGAGTTTGAATTCTGCGGGGAGCAACCCACCCCTAAGTGATGTCTTTGAAGCAGCCCAGCTTGTGGAAGTATTGGCACAAGTCGGTGAGAATTGGAGACAGCTTGCATACAATGGCAATTATAAGAGACTGAAATATTTTCAGGTGTGGAACCCACTCCCCAAGGTAAAGAGACCTTTGAAGTCTGGAGAGATTCTGCTTTGACCGCTGTTGCTGATTGGCCTGGGTCTGGACCTGCTTTGTGTTGCAAGATCCAAGTGAGATTGCGAGGGCCTACACTGGACCTCATTAAGCTACACACAGAGGTGTTCCCGCAAGATGGTCCTAAGAAGTAAATAGAACTGTTGGAAGATACCTATGGACCAGTGGAAGATGAAATTGAGATGCTGTACAAGTTTCAGTCTTGCATGCAGAAAGACAAAGAGAGTCTGTCTGAGTATTTAAAGAGACTGCAGCAGATGTTAGTTACTTGTTTGCAAATGGATCATTGCTAGTGATCATGTTGATTCCATGAGATTGCAACAGTTATTCTGAGGGGCTTTGTCTAAAGACCCCACTGCTGTGATGTTGAGATCTTTCTGCAGAGGAAAGAAAGAACCCACTTAACAGGAGTTAATCTGAGAGATCCGAAGGGAGGAAGTTAATGCTTTATGTCAAGAGAAGAAAAATGGTAGTTCTTAAAAGGCTTCCAGTGATTCCCTAAAGGATGAAGAGATTATGGAATTGAAAAAAGAGATTGCAAAACTCAAGGCTCATGTGTCTGGAAGGGATGAGATGCCAACTATGTCTAGACATTGCCCATTCAAGCAGGGGGGGAATGTAGGGAATTAGTGCACAACCCTTGCACTTATCCCTGTAAGCAGGGCTCAGGCATAGAGCCTGTGTCTGTGTGCTGTAAGCTGTTACCAGGTAAGCGCCATATGTGGAGTGTAACACCGACAAAGGGGTGTTGAAAGGGTTACACTTACTATATTTATTACTCATTTTATTTGTTTTAGCACATTTTACTAATAAAAATGTATTTCCCAAAATACTGTACCAAATTACCTGTTACCTTCTGGGTAGCCTGGCAAGGTATGGGTTCCTTTAACAGCAGGGTATAAAGTAAACATTACAAACTTGCTGCATTTATAATAAGAGTGAATATGGAACTCTCTGTTTTACTAGAACATGTAAATCAGAACCATGAACAAAGAAATACAAACAATATCAGTAAAGAACAAAGTAATACAGTCAATAACCATTTATTTACCCCTGTGGTGCAACAGATATAACTGACAGTTCAGGCCTGCTTGTTGTGAACACTTTACATTGGTGCACACTTATCTGTAACCCTGGTGTTGCATCCATGAATTCCAGTACATTTGTAATCCATTCATGAGTATCTATACGGTATTTCCAGAGAGTGCAGTGTCCAGTAGTTAGTCCTGGCTCTCCTTTTGGATAGAACTAGGCCAGTAACTAAGCTGGGGTGACTGACCCTAATGGGCACTGGAAACTGGGGTCTAACCTACCCTTATCAGAGCAGGGGCCTGACTAATGAACCTTCTGGTTCTTATGGAATAATACCCTGAGTCCCTAACTGGGCCCTAGATCTACAATAGCTACAGTGAAGGTCTATCGGAACCGGAACCTGAGGGGCCTAAATGAAGAGTAAAGTCCTTCCCTGACTGACACTCACTGACACACTACCATATATACTCGAGTATAAGCTGAGTTTTTCAGCATCCAAAATGTGCTTAAAAAGTCTACCTCGGCTTATACTTGAGTCAGCTGGCAGTAGTTGAGATTGCAGTCACTTTTAATCATTCCTATACCAACAGTTCGCTTGGGGAGAGACTGCAATATCACACAGCGCCCTCTGTTGGTTATATGAAAGAATAACAGTGCGCCCTCTGTTGGTTATATGAAAGAATAACAGTGATTGCAATATCACACAGCGCCATCTGTTGGTTATATTAAAGAATAACAGTGACTGCAATATCACACAGCACCCTCTGTTGGTTATATGAAAGAATAACAGTGCACCCTCTGTTGGTTATATGAAAGAATAACAGTGACTGCAATATCACACAGCGCCATCTGTTGGTTATATGAAAGAATAACAGTGACTGCAATGTCACACAGCACCCTCTGTTGGTTATATGAAAGAATAACAGTGCGCCCTCTGTTGGTTATATGAAAGAATAACAGTGACTGCAATATCACACAGTGCCATCTGTTGGTTATATAAAAGAATAACAGTGACTGCAATATCACATAGCACCCTCTGTTGGTTATATGAAAGAATAACAGTGCACCCTCTGTTGGTTATATGAAAGATTAACAGTGACTGCAATATCACACAGCGCCCTCTGTTGATTATACGAAAGAATAAGTGACTGCAATATCACACAGCACCCTCTGTTGGTTATATGAAAGAATAACAGTGACTGCAATATCACACAGCGCCATCTGTTGGTTTTATGAAAGAATAACAGTGCGCCCTCTGTTGGTTATATGAAAGATTAACAGTGACTGCAATATCACACAGCGCCCTCTGTTGGTTATATGAAAGAATAACAGTGACTGCAATATCACACAGCGCCCTCTGTTGGTTATATGAAAGAATAACAGCGACTGCAATATCACACAGCGCCCTCTGTTGGTTATATGAAAGAATAACAGTGACTGCAATATCACACAGCACCCTCTGTTGGTTATATGAAAGATTAACAGTGACTGCAATATCACACAGCGCCCTCTGTTGGTTATATGAAAGAATAACAGTGACTGCAATATCACACAGCGCCCTCTGTTGGTTATATGAAAGAATAACAGTGACTGCAATACCACACAGCGCCCTCTGTTGGTTATATGAAAGAATAACAGTGACTGCAATATCACACAGCGCCCTCTGTTGGTTATACAAAAGATTAACAGTGAAGGCAATATCACATAGCACCCTCTGTTGGTTATATGAAAGAATAACAGTGCACCCTCTGTTGGTTATATGAAAGAATAACAGTGACTGCAATATCACACAGCGCCATCTGTTGGTTATATGAAAGAATAACAGTGACTGCAATGTCACACAGCACCCTCTGTTGGTTATATGAAAGAATAACAGTGCGCCCTCTGTTGGTTATATGAAAGAATAACAGTGACTGCAATATCACACAGTGCCATCTGTTGGTTATATAAAAGAATAACAGTGACTGCAATATCACATAGCACCCTCTGTTGGTTATATGAAAGAATAACAGTGCACCCTCTGTTGGTTATATGAAAGATTAACAGTGACTGCAATATCACACAGCGCCCTCTGTTGATTATACGAAAGAATAAGTGACTGCAATATCACACAGCACCCTCTGTTGGTTATATGAAAGAATAACAGTGACTGCAATATCACACAGCGCCATCTGTTGGTTTTATGAAAGAATAACAGTGCGCCCTCTGTTGGTTATATGAAAGATTAACAGTGACTGCAATATCACACAGCGCCCTCTGTTGGTTATATGAAAGAATAACAGTGACTGCAATATCACACAGCGCCCTCTGTTGGTTATATGAAAGAATAACAGCGACTGCAATATCACACAGCGCCCTCTGTTGGTTATATGAAAGAATAACAGTGACTGCAATATCACACAGCACCCTCTGTTGGTTATATGAAAGATTAACAGTGACTGCAATATCACACAGCGCCCTCTGTTGGTTATATGAAAGAATAACAGTGACTGCAATATCACACAGCGCCCTCTGTTGGTTATATGAAAGAATAACAGTGACTGCAATACCACACAGCGCCCTCTGTTGGTTATATGAAAGAATAACAGTGACTGCAATATCACACAGCGCCCTGTGTTGGTTATATGAAGGATTAACAGTGATGGCAATATCACACAGCGCCCTCTGTTGGTTATACAAAAGATTAACAGTGAAGGCAATATCACATAGCACCCTCTGTTGGTTATATGAAAGAATAACAGTGCACCCTCTGTTGGTTATATGAAAGAATAACAGTGACTGCAATATCACACAGCGCCATCTGTTGGTTATATGAAAGAATAACAGTGACTGCAATGTCACACAGCACCCTCTGTTGGTTATATGAAAGAATAACAGTGCGCCCTCTGTTGGTTATATGAAAGAATAACAGTGACTGCAATATCACACAGTGCCATCTGTTGGTTATATAAAAGAATAACAGTGACTGCAATATCACATAGCACCCTCTGTTGGTTATATGAAAGAATAACAGTGCACCCTCTGTTGGTTATATGAAAGATTAACAGTGACTGCAATATCACACAGCGCCCTCTGTTGATTATACGAAAGAATAAGTGACTGCAATATCACACAGCACCCTCTGTTGGTTATATGAAAGAATAACAGTGACTGCAATATCACACAGCGCCATCTGTTGGTTTTATGAAAGAATAACAGTGCGCCCTCTGTTGGTTATATGAAAGATTAACAGTGACTGCAATATCACACAGCGCCCTCTGTTGGTTATATGAAAGAATAACAGTGACTGCAATGTCACACAGCACCCTCTGTTGGTTATATGAAAGAATAACAGTGCGCCCTCTGTTGGTTATATGAAAGAATAACAGTGACTGCAATATCACACAGTGCCATCTGTTGGTTATATAAAAGAATAACAGTGACTTCAATATCACATAGCACCCTCTGTTGGTTATATGAAAGAATAACAGTGCACCCTCTGTTGGTTATATGAAAGATTAACAGTGACTGCAATATCACACAGCGCCCTCTGTTGATTATACGAAAGAATAAGTGACTGCAATATCACACAGCGCCCTCTGTTGGTTATATGAAAGAATAACAGCGACTGCAATATCACACAGCGCCCTCTGTTGGTTTTATGAAAGAATAACAGTGACTGCAATATCACACAGCGCCCTCTGTTGGTTATATGAAAGAATAACAGTGACTGCAATACCACACAGCGCCCTCTGTTGGTTATATGAAAGAATAACAGTGACTGCAATATCACACAGCGCCCTCTGTTGGTTATATGAAAGAATAACAGTGACTGCAATACCACACAGCGCCCTCTGTTGGTTATATGAAAGAATAACAGTGACTGCAATATCACACAGCGCCCTGTGTTGGTTATATGAAGGATTAACAGTGATGGCAATATCACACAGCGCCCTCTGTTGGTTATACAAAAGATTAACAGTGAAGGCAATATCACACAGCACCCTCTGCACATGGTAGTGGGACAGTGGGACAATGCACACAGTAATCCATTTGGCAATTCTCTGTCACTATCAACTTTGCAAAGAAGTCTGGTTGATCGCTGGGGGGGTCGCTTTGGAGGAATCTGCGCTGCTGGGAGACAGGCTGTAGTTGTGTCTAGGCTTATACTCGAGTCAATAAGTTTTCCCAGTTTTCGTAGGTAAAATTAGGTACCTCGGCTTATACTCGAGTTTATACGGTAAGTGGAATCTGCTACCCTCTCACACAAGTTAGGGAAGGTAAAATTTGAGACCACAGTCCCAGAAGCCCTGACTTCTCCAACTTTGTGGGGTCCCGAAGATAGCAAAAAATAAGACAGTTGCCACGGGACTTCTCCACCGTCTATTTATTTCCCTCTCCTACTGACCTATGAAATTTTCAGAAAGACTTTGATGAACAGCTTTGTTCCCGTGGATTAGTGTCACCATCCTCTAGTCATTGGGCAGCACCAGTTGTACTGGTCAAAAAGAAAGACAGTAGACTAAGACTTTGTGTGGACTATAGAAAGCTTAATGATACCACAGTCAAAGATGCTTATCCATTACCCCAAATCGATGATACGCTTGATCTTTTGTCAAATGCCAGGTGGTTTTTCTACCCTGGATCTTACAAGTCGATACTGGCAAGTGGGGTGCACCCTGCTGACAGACACAAAACTGCATTTGTTACCAGCCATGGACTTTTTGAATTCAACGTTATGCAGTTCGGTCTCTGCAATGCGCCAAGCACGTTCCAAAGATTGATGGACATTATTCCGGCTGATTTGCAAGAGACCGCTTGCCTTGTTTATCTAGATGACATTATTGTGATTGGCAGATCTTTGGATGAACACTTGCATCAGTTGTCCTGCGTGTTACAAAAATTAAAGGAATCTAACCTGAATGTGAAGTCCTTCCCTGACTGAAACTCACTGACACATTAAGTGGAATCTGCAGTTGGTGCAGATTTCCCTGCACTTTACCAACTTTACCTCCCAGGGGATCTCTGTTGCCCTGCTGCTGCCAGATCTGTGTCTGCTCTCTCCTTGACTTCCTATCTTGCCTTTTTCTTTCCCAGCATTCCTCACACAGTCACATGGCATCAGCCTTTCTGTTTCCAGATTGCCTAACACTGCCATCTGCAGGCTGGAGGTGACATTTGCATCATCCTCATTTGTCTGTCTATTACAATACATTTTCTAAGGTGGAAAAATGCTGTATATGTTTTTTGACCATGAGGAAATACAGGCAAACTCATAGAATTATGCTGTTTTTTCATGTTGCTTATCTTCAAAAATCATTTAGAAAGGCTTTGGAAAGATTATTTTCCATAGCAACCAGTTTCACAACTTATGTTGTGTATCACTGTAAAATTGTACAGATTATCATGGCAATTGCATATATTATCATGGTCATACTGGGAGAACACAAATTGGTTTCCAGCATGAGTGATAGCTACCTGTCTAAATTATCTGATGAGCGTCAGGAACTGTTATTCAAAAATAAGGGGTGAAAATGTCAATACATGGCATTATTCCCTGAGAGTGACTGAAGGAAAAGTGATTAAATTAGGTAATAGTGCTGGTCAAAGAACACAATCATTATTCTAACAGGAGTGTTTTATATTTTACTTTGCCCTCCAAAGACTGAAATTATCTGTATTTAATTTCAATATTAGATTTCCATAAATGTAACCTTCCTTCATTATACAAGGTTAAAGAGAGGGAACAATGTGTTAACATTTAAAATTCATTAGCAATAATTAGCATAACTAGCAATAAATCACTAGAGAGGAATTCTAAAAAGGAAAGTGGCCGTAAAAATAAATTATGCTCTACTTTCAGTGGACAGTCCGCTGTCCTTGAGTTTTTTGTTTATTTGTCAGAAAGCATCTTGCAGAACAGCCGCTCTTTGATGTATTAATGTACATATTTAACCAGCATTTTAAATATGAATTGTATGTAGATGAATGTTTTCATTCACCGGGTCATGATATACAACATCTATTCATAAAATGCAACTGTTTAGAAATCTTTTAAATGTTTCTAATGAGCTGAAGAAGCTGCTTGGATGGGTGGCAGCTTTTTCAAGATTACGAGCAAACCCATTGTTATGTTTATAAGGGGTAACAATAATTAGACACCAAAGCTGAGACCTGCACATTACAAGGGACAAGAAAGGCAATTATTTCCTCATGCACAGGTATAGCAAGTACATTCTAAGGAACAAGTATTATACATATAACTGCAAATAAATCTATCTCAGTACTAAATCTAATCAGTACTAATCACCAGTACTAATCAGTACTAAATCAGTTCCTGCACTGGTTCCAGCTACTTCCTTACAACTAGGTATCAGGAAAGGGATTACATGCCATTGAAACACAGCGAAACCTGCAGCCTGCGAGATACTAGAGAAACGGAAAAGGCAGGCAGGAGGAATAGCTGAATAACACAGTTTTAAGAAACCACAGAACTCCGAGGTCAGACAAGCAAAGTCTTATATAGTAAAACAAACAACCTAAATGCAGTGGTTTGTTTACCCTTTACTCAGGCAGTCCCCTAAGGTTTTCACCAGCTAAGGGAGCCCTAATTTAGAGTCTTGGAACCCAAGTGTGGTCCTTAGTTATAGATAGGATGCTGTTCCCTTTGCTGTGTTAAAGTATTATTCTGGCAGCTCCATAGCTAGCTAGAAGGAAGTAATGTTAATGTAAGCTTAAGCACACGTGCTATTTCTCTTTTCTTCCTGAATTCCCCTCCAGGTAGGCAGGTGGGACAAGAATGGAGTCTAGGTTAATTTGGAGCCTAGTAATATGTAAGCATATACCACCCACATATACCACCCACTAGGGTGGATATTTATTAAAACTCACATTTTTCTCCATTATATTAAAAATTAAAATTTAACCTAACTCACAAACACAATCTAGCTTACTTTACTAAAAATCAAAAATCGTAAGTGCGGAAAAAAACTTGATAAAATCATGCAGCAATTGGAATCATGTGACTTTTGGTGATTTGTCATTGAAAAACTCGAATTTATCATATTATCAAACAAAAACCAGCATCAAACAGCCTGAAATACTCAAAAATCCTGAAGGCAAAAAATATGTTCCAATTGTAAAAGGGACCATCTGCAATTGACATTTAGACATTGACAGGTTTTAGCTGAAGTATTTAGCAGCATAATAAAGGTTGAAAAATTCAAGCTTTTTTATCTCAAGAAAAGTAAAACATTTTCCCCTAAAAATTCAGAAAAATTTGATGCTTTATAAATAAGACCCTAGGTGTGATAGTGGGTAGCTAGTAAGCAGTCTGTGTTCCACCGAGGAGATTTAGTAAGGATTATTGTCCTGGGTGTACTACCCTAGAGTAGGGACTACTGTAGCTCACCTAGGTTTCACTTAAGTAGAATTCTGAAAGATGACACCTTCAGTTGGGCACTGAATGCTCGAAACGATAAATGCGTGTATATGAATAGTATTTGTTTCTTATTTCTTGTGCATAGTTCTGAAAGACTTCTATATGAGTCAAGTTGAAAAGGCATTTATTGTTAATTTCAAGAACTATTTTCACCCATTTATTTAGCTATACCCAATAAATATAGTTTCCCATTGACTTTAAGTGGTCTAAGGTCTGAAATGGTATAGAATAAATCTGGCAAGGCATACAAATATTCTGTTTTACTGTTGACGGCTTGCACAAAAATCAAAAAATCATATGCAAACTCTGGTGGTATTATGAAAGAAATTATTGAAAGAAAATTCATTAATACTACAAACAAGCTCATACAGTGTACATCATAATCATATCAAAGCAATAATCATATTTAAATACTTACAATTTGGTGGTATGTATTTAAATATAAATTTTTCACATTGACTTTAAGTAGTCTGAGAACTGATGTGGTGTAAAATAAATCCAACAAGGTGTAAAAATATATCCAGATGGACTGTATAGTACTCAAAGCTGCTTCTCTATGGATGACTACTAGTTATATTGTATGATAAAGGAATATAATAAGGCTGTGGTGCAGGCATAGACAGAGTGCAGTTTGTGGTTTGAGAAGACAGTATTTGTTTAATAGTCAAACAGTTAAAAAATGCATGCACATACAATGCCCTGACAACCTGATACATAATGCCCCAGAATAGAATTTCAGTGCAGTGCCTATGTCATGTAAATTGTCTCCATATACTAACATACAAAGACAGGACCAGCTCTGCATATAATAGCACAGAATACCTGCAGTGTAAACATGATACCAGTTCAATAAAGAATCCCCTAGAACAGAGTGGATAATAACAATAATAATAATAATAGTAATAATAATAATATAAAAGTGCCACTTCACTTTATACTCTAGAAAACTTGACAGAATAAATACAGTACAAATAACAATTGTGCCAGTTCCATAAATAATGCCCCTAGAAGCTATGGCTGGATATTGTACCAAGTCTAATTATTATACCTCAAAACTAGGGGAGAATAATTAGTGCAGGTCCTGCCAGCAATATCCATGGACTAAACTCATAATGTGACAGCATCAGAAACTCCCAGGTTTTCAACTAGGGACCTGCTGTATATCTGCCCCTGCTCTTCCTGCTTGAGCCACAGGAGGCAGTGTGGCAACTGCTTCATTGACATAATATCTTCTGGGACACTGCCTCCAAGTCCATCTTCCCTCAGTCATGCCCCCTGTCCAGTTGCAGGAAATAGCTCATTAAAGATCTCTTCCCTGTCTCCCCAATGCTAGATCATTGGCCAACCTGCTTTGTCTAAGCCCTGAGTTCCTGAAGCTCTTGTTCATGACCCTGTTCCTGTTTCTGCAAACTAGCTCCTGATACCCTGCTCCCACCTAGTATGTTCTGTTCCCATCCCTGTCCCCTTTGGTTCTGACTCCCCCATTTGACCTCAGCTCTGCAAATTATTGTTGTTCCTTGTTCCTGTTATAGTAAGTTCTAGATCTTGCCTTGTCCTTGTTCCCCATTATCTGATCTCCCGGTTTTGACCTCAGCCCATTATGTGACACTTCATGGTTTCTGCCTGTCAGACCATTGGCCTGTTCCTGGTTACATTTGTTTGCCACCCGCCCTTGACTATTGGCTTGTCTTAAGGACTACAGTATTTGCTGCTAGCTATGACCCATGGCCTGCCTTAAGGACTTGTTTTTGTTCTGCTTCTTACACCTTTCTGAAGATGTGTTTTTTTAATGTTCTTTGTTAATTAAACCTTTGTTTGAAGCACACAGTTCGTATCAAATGTGCTAGTGGTTATACAGCACAAGAGCCCCTGTCAGTCAAATCAGTAGATTCTTAACAGACAGATACACAAACACATTCACACATATTGAGACTGACACATATAGACTGTACAGGGATTGAATACTCTGCAGAGTAAATCCTTCCAATCCATGTTCAACTTTACCGGGACTTAACCTTTCAGAACAAAATCCTCTGCAGACTCAGTATAAGTCTTGGTACAGCTGCACAGTGATTGGATAGGCTGCTGGATGAATGCCTCTAGCCTATCTGTGTTCAGCTGTACTGGGACTTAAACACGGAGATTAAAATGAATCAGAATTGAAACTGCACTCAGGGTCGGACTGGGGGGCCCAGGGCCCACCAGGACCGCTGTCCAGGGCCCCCCTCTGGCCTCTCTGCCCTGCCCCTACTGTGAAGCGTGACCTGCGCGCACGCACTCAGTGCATCGCGCATGCGCAGTCGGCGCTGCTCATCTCCGATTTTTTTTGAGGATTTCAAAATGGAGAGAGGGGGTCTGGCCCGGGGGGGCCCATGAGGGTCAGGGCCCACCGGGTTTTTTCCCGGTGTCCCACCGTCCAGTCCGACACTGACTGCAATGCAATTCTGGTCATAAACCCCATTTGCCTCTATTTGTGGACGCCCATGTTATAAATTTAAATTCATATGAAATAGGACTTAAAATAATAACCAACCCCTTGGATGTTGCTCCCAGTATTCTCAAAGAAGGTGTTTATTTTTTATTTCATTGCTTGGAGGCAAGTTTTAGCTGCTTAAAAACAGGTGTACTACTAAACAGGGCCTCCTGTAGACTGGTTAATAAATAGCTCCCCAACTCTGTTTACATTTGAATGTGGCTCATAGGTAAAAAAAAAACGGTTGGGGACCCCTGGTCTCAGAGCTTGATCCTCTCCACTATTAGCTTTTATAAGGAGAAAGACTGCCAAAAGTGATAGAATAATAGTTGCCGATTCCTCCTACAAATTCATGCTGCAATTCTCACTGTTATTGAACAGTGACATTTTTTGGAACTATTGAATTCTAAGTTTTGACAATTATGAACCAAGCTATAAAACATCTACTTGAAAAAAAGAAGTAGTTGAAGAAACCACAAAATTTGAATCCTGACAAATTATTTTCCTCTAAATACTGGGCAAACCCCAATACCTTCCATACAGTGAAATATAAAATAAGACGTGAAAAAAATAAGGCGTGAAAGGCTGCAGAGGTTTAACACAAACCCAATAATCTTTATGAACTGTAGCAAAAGGAATTTAATGCACCTGAAAAAAATATTGCAGAGCTTGCACTCATGGGTATGGCATGAGAGAGAAAGCAGGGGGGAAGGAATGAGAACACTGAATAAAAGTTGGATCTCCAATAGAGGCTGGCTGTGTAATCTTTGCATTAAGCACACACTGTATGATGCAGATATAATAAAAACTGCTTGGTGACTTCCAGCCAGTCATTTGTAATGATATCACCAAGCACATACTGTACTTCACAGGTAATATATCAAAGAGTACAATCGGGAATATTGTTATTATCTATATGATAAAAATGGGATTGCAAAACCTAATAGACCATTGCAACTAACATGTAATATGATATCAATTGACTGTCAATACTGTCCTAAACTACCAGCAATCTGTGGTGATTCAGCAAGTCAACATATTTGATTAAACAGATGAACAAGAACAAAAGTTGTAAAGCTGCCAGAGCCATACCTTGTAGGCTGCATATTTTATTTCCATAAAATCATATCATTGCAGAATAATTGGACATGACTTCTGAACTGTAAGGCTAGGAGTAACCACAGGAACCAGTAAAGTAAGGAACGTGCAATAAAATGAGTGTATCAAAACATGTTGCCTACAAGTTAGCATATATGTTACTGAATGCTTGTGCAGGGGTGCTTCACCAATGAGGTGAGTTGATGCTGTCGCCTCAGGCGGCAGCGCCCCACTAGGTACCAGGGGCAGCAAAAATGCTGCTCCTGGTACTTTAAGAGCGAATTTCCGGGGGAGGGGGGCAGCAGCCAGGATCGCCCCTGTGCTTGTGTCATTAAAAAAAAAGTGACAAGGGTGCTCAATACCACTCAGAATTACCACTTAGTCAACCTTGTACCCCTATTGCTTTTTTGCTCCTATCCCCAAAGATACGATAATGACATCCAGCTCTTGAGGATGAAAAGGCCAAAGCTTTAATTACAGTTCTAAATAGAGATACAGTAATATCAATATAGTAACTTACAAACACAAAAATAAATCACCATACACCTTCCTGGGCTAATAGGGTTGGACCAGGCAAGCAGGACACCTATTAAAAACCTGATGGGCCACGACAACCAATATCCGCAGCCGCCTATGGCCTGCGTTGCCCTCAATCTCACCCCCCCTCCAGCCCTGATCGTGAATATGAATATGAATATTTTGCTCCTTTTTTGGGTTCAAGCTTACACCTGTTTTCAAGCTCTACAGAAGAATACTGCACTAAAAGTTCTCTCATATATTATACAAAGCACAATAATTACTCCCTGTCAGGCAAACTACATCCTCTGTATGACGGGCAGGCACCATTCCGGAACACCAAAAAATCGATTAATTAGTAGAATCCAGGAGTCCAAAAATTTTGGAGCCTTTTATTTTTTATACATGATGTAAATTAAGACTTTTGTATTATTTCACCAAAATATGTTTTTGTACTTCTGGATTCTACTAATTAATCGATTTTTTGGTGTTCCGGAATGGTGCCTGCCTGCCATTCAAATTTCTATGTGTAGCTCCCCTTTACTGATGGTTTGGGGCATGAGCACCCGGACCCATTATGGAAAGCGGTAAGCTTGTCCTTCTATTTAAAATGTCCATGCTTCTTATAGTTTCATTGTATATAACATCCTCTGTATGACCTTATGGTGTTGTACAAATATTAAATATTTAGTGGTAAAGAGTGAGTTCTCCACACAGAAGCTTAATTGCTCTGGGATGTGAAGGATATAAGTGCTGATGTAATGTGGGCTTGTTTGTTAGGATATAATCTATTATTGTCACAAAGGGAAAGGTCTATAAAATCTTATATTCTAAAAGCTGAGGTGCCCATAATATTTGTCAATATGTCTGCAAAATAAATACATTGGCATTGCACCAATGTGACTAAAAGGGACACTAAAAAGCCAAAGCAAAATGTCACCTTGTTGAACACATAAAACACCCTAAAATTGCATTTTTCATTACATTCTTCTTTTTTGACAAATGCTTTATTTCTCTTATGCTCATTTCTGAACATTATGAGCTTTCTGAACTAGGGATGAATTCCATCCAATGGACAGCACTCCTTTTTCCATAAAACCGTCTTTATTTTTCTTAGGACAGCAACATGCAATGTTTCGAGTGGCACTCCACTCTTTATCAAGCATAAATCACAATGTTAACACCTGAACTTAAATACCCTGAGGCACAGTGCCCCCTGGTGTCATCACAAATTATAGCAAAACATATGTCGACATCGTAATTGTTACAAAAAATATATATATCTCCAATTATGGTTACAAAATATCAATAAACATGCATGCATATTTTCCTGTTCTATTACAGATTCATTTATCTTAATTGAAAATAGACCAACTTATCTGTAGCATGTCCAATACAGATTGCAACCCAACCAGGGTAAGGAAATTTAAAATGTCCACATAACGACCAATAAAAATAAAATCAACTTCAAGTTAAAATCATTTCAATAAAAATGGATGTAGGTCATATTCATGGTTCAGACCGTTAGGGGCCAGTGTACCCAACCTTCTTATCCACTGCGCCTCCCTTTGTAATAATTCTTTATCACGGTCTCCCCCACGTCTCTTTCTTGAGACTGTATCTAATATTTGAAATCGCAGTTGACTTATAGTGTGACCACTTTCATTAAAGTGCTTAGCTAATGGCTGGTTCAATCCATTTCTAATTGCAGATTTGTGTTCAGTTAGCCTGTCACGTATACAACGAATGGTTTTACCCACGTAAATTTTCCCACAGGGGCACTTAATACTGTACACCACATACGTGGATGCACAGGTAAAGAAACCCCTAATGGGAATACGTGTACCTCTCAGTGGATGATAGATCCATTCTCCCTTTAAGACATTATTACAATGGCTGCATCCACAACATGGGTACGTCCCGTTTTTTCTTGGTGCCAGTAAGGTTTGTGTATGTTTTATAGAAGGGCCCAAATCTGCTTTAACCAATTGTGTCCCTATTGTTTCAGCCCTTGTATAAGACATCACTGATGGGGATTTAAAGATATCTTTATTAGGGAAATTCCTAGTTAGTAAACTCCACTCCTTACGTATGATCTTCGAAATTTCTCCACTCAACATATTATACTGATTAACAAATGGAATCCTTTTAAAGTTATGTCTACTCTTATTACCTTTTTCTCTTTTTTCTCTTACACTTATTGGAAGTCTCTCACCAAGATTATTTGGTAATTCTTGACCTTCCTGATCACCACATCCTTTTTCTATAACTTTGGTGGGGTATCCTCTAGCTTTAAGTTATAGAAAAAGGATGTGGTGATCAGGAAGGTCAAGAATTACCAAATAATCTTGGTGAGAGACTTCCAATAAGTGTAAGAGAAAAAAGAGAAAAAAGTAATAAGAGTAGACAGAACTTTAAAAGGATTCCATTTGTTAATCAGTATAATATGTTGAGTGGAGAAATTTCGAAGATCATACGTAAGGAGTGGAGTTTACTAACTAGGAATTTCCCTAATAAAGATATCTTTAAATCCCCACCAGTGATGTCTTATACAAGGGCTGAAACAATAGGTACACAATTGGTTAAAGCAGATTTGGGCCCTTCTATAAAACATACACAAACCTTACTGGCACCAAGAAAAAACGGGACGTTCCCATGTTGTGGATGCAGCCATTGTAATAATGTCTTAAAGGGAGAATGGATCTATCATCCACTGAGAGGTACACGTATTCCCATTAGGGGTTTCTTTACCTGTGCATCCACGTATGTGGTGTACAGTATTAAGTGCCCCTGTGGGAAAATTTACGTGGGTAAAACCATTCGTTGTATACGTGACAGGCTAACTGAACACAAATCTGCAATTAGAAATGGATTGAACCAGCCATTAGCTAAGCACTTTAATGAAAGTGGTCACACTATAAGTCAACTGCGATTTCAAATATTAGATACAGTCTCAAGAAAGAGACGTGGGGCAGACCGTGATAAAGAATTATTACAAAGGGAGGCGCAGTGGATAAGAAGGTTGGGTACACTGGCCCCTAACGGTCTGAACCATGAATATGACCTACATCCATTTTTATTGAAATGATTTTAACTTGAAGTTGATTTTATTTTTATAGGTCGTTATGTGGACATTTTAAATTTCCTTACCCTGGTTGGGTTGCAATCTGTATTGGACATGCTACAGATAAGTTGGTCTATTTTCAATTAAGATAAATGAATCTGTAATAGAACAGGAAAATATGTATGCATGTTTATTGATATTTTGTAACCATAATTGGAGATATATATATTTTTTGTAACAATTACGATGTCGACATATGTTTTGCTATAATGTGTGATGACACCAGGGGGCACTGTGCCTCAGGGTATTTAAGTTCAGGTGTTAACATTGTGATTTATGCTTGATAAAGAGTGGAGTGCCACTCGAAACATTGCATGTTGCTGTCCTAAGAAAAATAAAGACGGTTTTATGGAAAAAGGAGTGCTGTCCATTGGATGGAATTTGTATACTCTGGAGCAGCCAATGTGAATGGGCTACTGGACGCGCACCCAATATCAAAAATTTGGGCAGAAATGTGAGTGCGGTCTGATTTGTTTTTTATATGAACTAGGGATGAGCAATTTTTTCGCCAGGCATGGATTTCCGACAAATTTCTGCATTTCACCATCTGCAAATTTGTTTGTGAAACTGATGCAAAAATCTGCCATGAAAAATTTTGCTGCAACAAAAAAGAAAAAACAGCAATTACCCATATGTCCAAACGTTGCGGAGACAAAAAAGATGCTGAGACAAAAAAGATGCTGAGACAAAAAAGTCATCACAAGATAAATAGCAATTGACTTTAATGCATTTGGAGTGAGAAAAAATTGTTGCATGCGTAAAAATTTGTAAAGAAATTTTTGACACCCATTGACTTCAAAGGTTTGTGCAAATTGTTTGCCCTTTCGCGTATTTTTTCACACAAATTTTACGGTATACTGACAGATTTGTTCAGATTCTGCACTTCACTATAAAGAAATTATTTAGGAACCAACCCAGAGTAAACAAGAGAATCAACATTCAACTAAGAGACCCAAGTAACGAACAAAAGGTTTTCATTTATCAGACTTACAGCCTATTTCAGAGCTCCAGGGAAATGTCTTAAGGTGCTTGTGGATTCCCAAGTAGGGCCAGTATTATTCAGAGGCAGTTCATGGAGCATGTGAGATCTACACTGTGATTGGCTGCTATAATTGCTACACGCATAATATGTCAGTGAGCACCCATATGCTTCTGATGGTGTGCAATGTCATTACTTGTCACACAATCTTCATTTTTTATCACTAACATCAGCAGTTCTGTCACACCCAACTGCATAAAGGGACATGGCAAGCTTTTAGATCAAGACACTAGTGGTCATACTAGCAGTTGATTTTGAGGGCAAACTAAGATGGTAAAATGTACAAAATGGCATTTTTACTGTTACATTGTTCTGTCTGCTATAATATGTACACAGTAGGGGTCATGTATAAAGTTCACATAGCGGATATTTATTTGCAAATGGTTGCATTGCCCATGTTTTTTCCTGAACGCTACAATATTGCACTGATGTTCTCATCTTTCCATTTTTTGCGAACAAATTTTCGCAAATGCGATGGGTGTTTGCATGAGTGTGGCCACTTTGCATGGCTGTTGTGCACAAAAATAGCAATTAAAATTCGCAAGCTGCAAAACTGTTTTGCAAACATTTTTTCCACCTCCAAAGTTGTGCTGTGACTTTTTCTCCATCATTAATTTAGGTTGATTGCCTAGGTAATTGATAGAATAAAAACAGTGTTCCTTTTAACATAATGTAAAATCCTTTGGTGTGGCTCAAGTTTGTGGGATATTCTTTTTTACTGATTGCTGGATGTTTGATCCTTCTTTTGTGTCATAAATTCTACTATGCCACCAAGAAGTGTACATTTGCACTTCGAGTTTGCTTGATCTATAAAACATGTCACATTTAAGATGCCATTTACAAAGACCTGGTGCAGAAGGGCAAAAGGCATGCCAAGAGCATATTTAAGTGTAGGGATGTAGCGAACTGTTCTGCGGCGAACTTGTTCGCGCGAACATCGGCTGTTCGCGTCCGCCGCAAGTTCGCGAACGTCGCGCGACGTTCGCCAATAGGCGTTCGCGTCAAAATCGTTCGACCATTCGACCATTCGATCGCTAAAATCGTTCGATTTTCGTTCGATTCGAACGAAAATCGTTCGATCGAACGATTAAAAATCCTACGATCGTTCGAATCGAACGATTTTCGGATGTTCGAAGTTCGCGAACAGTTCGCGAACTGTTCGCATTTTTTGCCGGTGTTCGCGAACGGCGTTCGCGAACACATACTCGGCGGTTCGCTACATCCCTATTTAAGTGCAACTGGCTTCTCATGTCTCTCATGAATACAGAGCTGCCAAATGCAGGCAGCATTGTATTCAAGGGGGTGACAGCAGGTCTCTGTGCTTCCATAGACCTCTGGCAATTCATTTATTCTGTATGACAGGGCACAGTGGAGAAAATGGCAGATTGTGTTCCTTAGTTGCACAATTATTCCTTTAGTATTAAAAAGCAAACAAACAAACTAAACAGTGTGAAAACATATGGTAAGATGTGCTAACCAAAGCCCTTAGAGGCTACTGAAAACAAAAAATATCACATAAATATGCACAAAAATAAAAAGTGGGGTCATATAAACCCTCAATTATGAAATCAAAATCTGTGAAAAAACTGATTATTGCATCACTTACAATAAGGTACTAATGGTATGAAAATGAGATGCATGATAAATAATCAGGCTTATACATTTTTAACTTAATTTTAAAGTACTTTTACACCTGCTAGATGTTTTCCTTCATACAAAGGCTTAAGTATGACCTCACAAATGTTCTTTTCTATACTAAACAAATGCTTTGAGAGATAGTTGTGTTCCCAGGATTGCCATATTTTCTTTAATGTTTCAGTTACACCTAATGAAATTGCTAATAGCTTTTCCATTAAACAAAATTTGTTTATCCAGGCCATTATGGCATTCTGGTTTCATCCACTGCAAAGTTGAATGTATTCGAGCTCTTAACCATATCAGACTCATTAAGCTGTACTCTGATCTGTTTAATTCTCTCAACCCGAGTCCCAGCAGGCATTTAAACTGTTATTGGGGGGGGCGGGATGGGGGGGTGAGAAGTTCAGCAAACAAACTCTGTAATTTTAAGCTGTGTTTCTAGTATTGTATCACATTCCTACCTAATCAACATATACACACAATTTTTTATTATGTTGGTGGGCACAGGGAATCAGGTACTGAAGCTTTGTTGGATACTTCTGTTTCCAAACTCATGGAGCTCATTTTGAAAGTTTTTAGGAGCTGCATCTGGCAGCACAATTTTACAGTTTTATGGAACCAATAATAAAATATTACTCTGGCATACCCACAAACAAACCTGGCAACCTAATTTGATTATAACAGCCTACTTTTTTGCATTTAACTTGTTAGTTTTGTACTTACAGGAATCCTTCTATCACTGATACCATCAAAACATCCATACATAAACAATATAATTCCATACATTGTGCACAGCTGAAGATTTATTTTTGTATCAACTTGTAATATAGTTTCTCCTGGTTTTTCTGGTTTATCAGCACACATTTCAGTGATGTTACAATGCCATATTTTTAAAGAAAACATCTGGGCACAAGTATTTATATAGTTCTCATTTCCCTTTGAAGTATTAATGTTAGAATTGCGGTTACTTGATGCCTTCCTCCTAAACTGTCATTCTGGCCTGGGGTGCTGACTTTCCATGTTCTGTCAGTTTAAGCTTTCTACTCATGCTGATATATTCCTAGTAATTATAGGAACAAGCAAGTAACTGAAATAGGGCAGAGGAAGGGGCCATGCTCAAATTCCTACTGTGACCATTAAGGTCTGACTATGGTCTGAGTGTGCCGGGAAAGGGCACAGAATCAAACATGGTGTTTTAACAATTTATTCCACAAATCCAATAATACATGGGCAATAGCAATCACTCATTGAAAGCCCAATACCATTCAGATGTAATAAATGTCCCATAACAATCAGGAAAAAATAGTGTGCCAGCAGGCAGAGTCCCAAATCTCCAGCACTGAAGTACAGGAGTCCTTATCTCTCGATCACAATCTCCTCAACAAGTCTCCCTCTTGCTCTATGGATTCCCCAGATAGCCTCACCTCCCAGCAAGTACCTAGTATTCTCAGGAAGGAGTACTCAGAACTGCTGGAGTCTGTGGGGGGGGGGAGATATTTATTATCTGACCCTTATTGTGTTTGCTGAGGTCTTTGTGGTCAGGTTCCTTAACTTAATAGCTGGCTATAAAGAAATTGACTGGACTTCAGTACAGTTCCCCACAGATCCTTCACACCTACTAGTAGACATGTAAGAGTACTGTATGTGACATTGTTCTTTCATTTGTAACACATATTCTTAGTAGTCAAATCTAAAAGAAATGTGTGGTAGACATTTTGACCAATTTGTCCCTGAGATCAGGATACATAAGGCAAAGTTTGACTAAATATACAATAGGGGACTGATTTACTAACACTTATATTTTTAAATTTTTCTGAATCAAACGTTTTAGCACTAAAATCATGTACTTAACTAATTACTCAAACCATGACATTTTGTTTTTTTGAGAGCCTGATTAAGAGGAATTGTTCAGTATAAAAATAAAAACTGGGTAAATAGATAGGCTGTGCAAAATAAAAAAATGTTTGTAATATATTTAGTTAGGCAAAAATGTAATGTATAAAGGCTGGAGTGACTGGATGTCTAACAACAGAACACTACTTCCTGCTTTTCAGCTCTCTTGGTTTCCACTGACTGTTTACCCTGTAGACCAGGCAGTAACCAATCAGTGACTTAAAGGGGGCACATGGGTCATAACTGTTGTTTTGAATCTGAGCTGAATGCTGAGGATCAATTCCAAACTCACTGAACAGTTATATCCCATGTGGTCCCCCTTTCTTTCTTCGAATACCTTGGCTAGCAGCCTAGTGGGGTTTTCTTTTCCCCAAGTGGGTTATTCCATTTTTAGGAATTCTTGCATGCTTTTAGTACCAAATTCTTGAGCTACAAGGCTCGAGAAATTCTTAAATCGGGCCTGTACATAAAAAAAAAACACATCTTTATAATACAGGTTCTCCAGCATGAACTTAAAGAAATTTTTCTTGTTGAAATGAATTCTTGTTATTTTGGTAAACTAGCAAATATTCACAGTTTCGTAGTGGAAAAATCTCACCTTGTGAAAATCTGGGAATGTTTACACTAAATTAATCCCTCAAAACTTGTCATAGTTTTCTTTTAGTCTTAAGTCCCTTTATTAGAGTCAGAGGTATATGTTCAATGAAACCATGATCTCTCAGACCTGTACCCACTATAAAGGTCCCACAAATGTATGAACAAATTAATGTTCTACATCTTTAAGGTCCTGGCTCTAAGAAATATGCTTGCTGACAGGTTTCAAATATAAATAATTATTTCCAAGAACATACACTACAGTTTTCTTTGTAGTCTTTATTGCAGTCTTTTTTTGTGAAAATTTGATTCAAAAAGATATTTTTACATTATAAAGTAGCAATAGAATAAGATTTGATAAAAACCTGAACACAATATACTAGAATCCAGTAAAAATTTTTTACAAAGTTAAATTCCTAAAAAATGTTCTTGGATAAAAACAAATAATTTAAAAAGTATAACTTCCGTTTTTAATCAATTTCTCACAAAAAAGAGCCCATACCTGCTCAGAAGCATATGTTTGAATGGAAATGTTTCTAATACTGCACTTATTTGAGTACAGTGGCGGAACTACCGGGGGAGCAGGGGGTGCGATTGTAGCCAGGGCCCGCACCCCCTCAGGGACCCCCGGCAGCTCATGCACCGCTGATTCTGGGCAGCGCACCGCTGATTCCCAGTGGCTAAATCGCATACGGAAGCAGGGGTAGGAGGGCCCGGCTGCACGTCCCGCACCAGGGCCCACCCTCCTCTAATTGTGTTACTGTTTGAGTTTTCTCAAGGTAATTTTATATTACATATTATGGAACCTTGTATAATAGAAGAATCATTGAATTGGGTGCTTTCACAAAAATTCTAAAGATAAATACCAATACAAAAAAGTATTGAATGACTCCCTGAATTTTCATATCTATGAAGAGGTTCTAAATGTTAATAAATCTCCCATTAACTCATTAAAATATTCTGAAAAAAAGGGGTATTGGATTCCAAAGTCTGAAATTACACATCAATATTTGTATCAGGTTATTTTGAACTCTCTTGTATGAAAGATATAAACAAATTTGGAACACTCTCAGCAAAGAAAATTAGGGGAGTACAACATGCTCAAACCCAGAGCACTAAAAATAACGGCCTTGCATCAGTTCATTGGATTTATTGCACTGGATTTAGGGGTCAAAAACACTCTTGCAATTATGATACTAACAATTTATTTAAAATGCATATGGGTGTGTTTTTGTACAATCAGAGTTTCAGATCATTTAAACATTTTGCTATTTAGGTATTTTCAAAGAAATATTTTCTGCGTTGTTTCACCAATATTTTGGGGCATATGTTTTGTTTTATCCATATCAGTTGTATGTGCATTTACATTGTACAACATGACTATTCCTAAATATGATTATAATATGTGAAACTAATTGCATGTGGAGGTTATGGATTATAGTTTTACCATAGAAATAATAAGGATCATATTTAAGTTGCATTTTTTTCTTTAAAATAAAATTAAATGGGGGGGCGTGGCAAGATGGCGTGCTGAGAGGTCGCATTAGACACACTCTCCCGACCTGAACTGCCAGAAGCATTTTTCTAAGTGATACCTAGTTCACGCAATTATGGGGAAACACTACAAAAAAGCGGAGCAGACACCGCAGAGTGCCTCACAATCCGCTCAAAGCACGATGTCACCGTTTCTCTGCAAGAAATCCTCCCACCGTTCTGAGGTCCGCGCATCCAAGGTGGCAGAGTCGGCCGCACGCTGCCCAAACCCGGCCAGATCGACAGCCTCAGGATACAGCACAGCCTCCACACACACAGACATCCGCAAATTGCTGTCCACTCTACCGACCAAAGTAGACCTGAGAGTAATGGCAAAAACGCTGCGAGAGTCGCAGAAGGCAGATCTTGCAGAAATAGAAGCGGAACTGCGCAGCATAGGTGAGGCCTATAGTAAGATGGACGACTGGCTGGACAAAGCGGAGCAGGCCCACAACCAACTCACACACAGATCCAACAACCATCACAGGTTTATATACTTAATCCGCAAGCATATGGAGGATCTGGACAATAGAGTACACCGCAACAACCTCAGGATCCGAGGTATTCCGGATTCAGTGTCCACAGCTGAACTCGCGACACGGTAAGAGCCATCTTTAATTCCATACTGGGTAAATACCCCACCAGCCCACTTGAACTGGACAGGGTACACCGCACACTTGGCGCCCCCTGGTTCAGAACAGAACGACCCAGAGATGTAGTGTGCTGTGTCCACAAATTCACAATCAAAGAGGACATAACATAAGCACTAAGGAATGTGGAGCTTTACAAATTCCAGGACTATGAAATATCCATTTTCCAAGACCTGGTCTGGCTCACAATCCAACAACACAGAGCCTTAAGGCCGCTTACCACTGTCCTACGAGCTTAAGACATAGCCTATACATGGAACTTCCCATTTGCTCTCACTGTTATGAAGAAGGCAGACAATACAGTCTGAAAGACCAAGACAGTCTGGAACATTTTATAGAAGCCCTAGGGCTGCCCACCATGGATCTTAAAGAATGGAGGGAGCTAGCCTACAACGGAGACCTTCTCGAAACCCTGGAGACTGAGCAGTGGCAATGCAAGAGCAGAATGCATAAACCCTCCAGCCCATCCACCCCAAGACGTATGGACTGACCTTAAAGTCTCTATCCACACACTGCAACAAAGGCCACAATAGACCTAACTATGCCTGTGCCGGATCACCAAAATATTGACTCAGGTCCGTAGCTGACTACACACATCTGAAACCATTGGACACTCTTGAATCCACTTACACAATGCAACACTTGATTTAAGCAACATGAAACGGACAACGAGAATTTGGGAAGCCTTAAAGCAACAATGAAGGCTAAAACACTCTAGACATTGTCTCTGTCCACAATGGCACACTGCTAAGAGGCATTTATGAAATGACAAGAGGACCCACTTCTCATCTGACCCTTTGGTCCTCTCTACAAACTTTTAACATGAGGATAATATGGTTTAATAGCAGGGGCGATCCTGGCCCCTCCGCCACCTGAGGCAGCAGCAGTTGCTGCTGCCCCCCCTCCCCCGGAAATTCGCTCTTAAAGTACCAGGAGCAGCATTTTTGCTGCCCCTGGTACCTAGTGGGGCGCTGCTGTCTGAGGCGACTGCCTCAACTTGCCTCATTGGCGAAGCACCCCTGTTTAATAGTTATATTATATTTGCATATTGTCTTTGTTTACTTTACCATAGATCCCCAACCACCCATATCTCTCCAGCACTCCTGGGCTTAATAGTTACCATCCACATTATGTGAGCCCACTTATTAAAACAAGAGCTATCACGTATATCTCCCTATCCCTCCGAAATCTATGAACGGGGTTATCATTAAACACCAAGGGGAAATACCTCAAGAAACCAACTAGGTCACCATGAGACCACCCATCCCAACTCCCTTTGGGCCACCCTGCAAGCTGGTACTAGACCCCCCCTATTAGTAATAGTAACTAATGATACTAGTCACTCCACTGTATATTATATAACTTTATTCTAGGAGGTATCCCCACCAAGTTAATATGGCAGTTTGGGCACAGGGGGATGGCTGACATACTCTCTGCGCGTCACATACACGTACTCCCAACCTAAGACCATTGAGTTAACCACGAGTGTGACATGGGGAATTCTCACACTCGATGTTCGGTCAATTTCACCCCATTTGTATTTTGTGACTATATTGCTTATTTCGGTTATGTATATTTTATCTGTAACTCTCTCTCTTTACCTTCCTTTCATGGCATCCTGTCTGGGGCTCCCTACACCCTACATCCCTATTGCAAGTAAGATTTCCAAGATACGGGACATCAACCGCGGGACCCGCTCATCCACGATGAATAATGGCTGAAATTCGGTTCGGATGTGAATGTGAAGAGGCTCAATGCTCCCATTAAAAGGTACAATCTCACCCGGGACATAAAATGACTCAAGCTAGATATAGTCTTCATCCAGGAAACCCATTTCAAAAAACAACAAACTCCACTCCTCAGATTTAGCAGACTAGGCTTCTCAACTATCATTCATAGCACACATTTAGCTATGAATGGTGACCTAAACATGACGCTCGAACCCATACTGGACTCTTCTAATGTGCATACCACACAGGAAAATTTAAGCTTTTAAAAAACAGCTTAGCTTAGAACCCACACCCTAGTAGACACTTGGCGCCTCACAAAACCCTCTGTACGCGATTACACTTTTTATTCCCATCCACATAATACCTACAGCAGACTGGACTACATTTTCATACGACATGCTGAAATCAACCTCCTCAAAGATGCTACAATAGATACAATTACTTGGTCAGACCACGTACCCATTATATGCACTGTTTTACGTAAAGTCCCTACACACAGAACTTTCTTGTGGAGATTAAATGATTCTCTTCTCAGAGACGAAACCACAAAGAAAGACATAATGCAAAAGCTTCAAAATTATTTCCAGGAAAATAGTTCAGACCAGATTGACCCATCGACTTTATGGCTAGCACACAAGTGTGTTATCAGAGGAGAATTAATACAAATAGGAGCAAAAAAAAAAAGAGAAAGCAATGCTAAACTGCAGCAACTGCTAACCAGAATCCAATCCCTTGAAGTGCAACATAAATATTCCAAATTTACTCACACACTAACCGAATTGACACAAGTCTGGAAAGAACTACAGGACACATACTCAGCATTCATGGTCAGAGCAATTGAAATTCATAAAAAACTTTATTTCGAACACGGCAATAAATGCGGCCGCCTCTTAGCTGCTGCACTAAAAAAAAGCAACTAAGAAACTATATCCCTAAAATCCAAACCCCAGAAGGGAAAACAGTAAATGCATCTACAGATATTGCCGAAGTCTTTCATCAATACTATACTAAATTCTATCAGCTCCACCCCTCCGATACCTCGCAAGATAAAGTCAGCGACAAAACACACACATGCAATGAATATATCAAAGACTCCAAAATCCCACAACTAACAGACGAAGTTAAAAAGGTCTTAGACTCCCCATTAACTAGAGAAGAATAAAGAAAGGCTCCCGGACCCGATGGCTTTTCCATATCCTATAATAAAGAACTAAGTGACTGCCTCATACCACATCTGGTTGCCGCTACCAATTCCATCACATCCACCAAGGCAATCCCTCCAGAAGCTCTGGAGGCCCACATAACCTTAATACATAAGAAGAGCAACAACAACAGACCCGGGAAGCTTCTGGCCCATTTCCTTACTTAATGTCGACACCAAATTATACGCAAAAGTATTAGCTACCAGGTTAAACCAAGTCCTAGCCTCCCTAAAATCACCAGAACAGGTGGGTTTTGTCCCGCACAGAGAGGCTAGGGACAACACAAACAGACTATTAAGCATCATTCACTACTGCAAAAGCTGCTCCATCCCTGTCATACTTTTATCCACTCACGCGGAAAAGCTATTTGACAGGGTGGACTGGACATTGTTACGATCCACTCTAGAACATAAACTTAGGACCCAGAATGCAAACATGGATATTCACTTTATATACCAGTCCATCTGCCAAACTCAGGGTAAATGGTGAATACTCGCAATCCTTCCGAATCCAAAATGGGACCCGTCAGGGCTGTCTGTTATCCCCACACCTATTCGTCCTATCACTTGAAAGTTTCTTAAATAGGATTAGGGACAACCCAAACATAATTGCCCGAAAAAGAACACAAAATCGCTGCATACGCAGACTAACTACTTTTCTTTTTAAGAAACCCTAGGATTTCACTTCCGAACTTAATAGTAGAACTGGACAAATATAACTCAGTTAGTAACTTTAAAATAAACCTGACGAAATCAGTGGCTCAAAATGTCTCAATTCCCCAATTCCGCTTCTTATACATTTCACAAGCTATTCCATACCCCCCTCCCAGATGTACCTTGCAAACAATGCACACACTCACAAAAAAGTTTATCTGGGTGGATAAAAACCCAAGACTGGCCAGATCTACCTTAATCGCAGCTAAAGCACAAAGCGGATTAAGCCACCCGGATTGGCAGAAATAACATCAAGCCACGATTATAAACAGATGCCTAGACTGGGCCTTTTTCAGAAAAACCAAGTTGTGGATAAGGATTGAACAGGAATCCTTAGTAATCCCATTATGGGAGGCCCCATGGTTACCCCCAATGGGCAGAATACATGTATATAGAGACAGAACGGACGCTAAATTAAAATATACACTAGATACATGGGACACTCTTGCCAAATCAAGCAAATGGATCAACTCTCCCTCCCCTTTATTTCCAGTAATAGGCAACCCCAAATTCACGCCAGGCTTGGACCTAGATAATTACAAGGGATGGGACATTCTCCTGCATGCTGGTGCCGATCACTTTTACAATCAAGGCAAAATGAAAAGACATAGAAGAGTTGTTAGATGGCAACACCCCGTCCGACCCCGTTCGAATCCTTCACTCAAAGTTAGTGAATCGGCCCCTTAATGTAGTTTTAACCTAAAACTATCTCTTCCATTCTGGCAATTAAAACTGTAAAGTGCATTCGGCTGGCTAACAGCTGTTTCTTCAGTGTTTTCAGATGAATTATTTTTGCCTAGGATTTCTCTGACATACAATATGAAGCAAATGTTGCATAGGAAACTGAGCTGTTTGTAGTTTGTGTGTGCGGTTAAGTTAATATCTTACACAATCCTCTACTTATGATATATAATGTTAATTTGGTCTATATTAGGTTAAGTCCAGCTAAATACAGCAGAGCATGGGTTACACTGGATCCATCAAAGGTATGCACCAAACAAATGCATCCAGTTGAAGAAGCATAAATCACAGCCGATCCCTAACATCCGCTATGGCCGTGGGAATGTTCACTCAAAAAATCAAGAATTGCACCATGGGATCGTAGTGCTGAGATAGGGTGGGGAGATGCAGCCAAACTTGGTTAAAATAGCTTTATTAATCCATTTAAAATAATCACATACAAGGCAGGCAGGGTGAGACAGACTTAATGCGTTTCATGACCTACTAGTCACTTTATCAGAAGCCAGAGCATCCCCTACAGACAGACTGCTTATATAACCACCACCAATGAAACCAAGATAAGTTAAATGCATGTTTTAATTAATTAAAAAGGTCACATAATGCTATGTTTATACTGTGTCATTTGGATGGCAGTACCAATGATCACATGGTACATCCCAAGATGGTTGCTGTATGAGAAATCTGCCCAGTCTGAGCAGCACCCTGTTACCCATATTTCCCAACTTATTTTGACAGCTCAGCCCACGGGTTTGTTACTGAAACGTCCTGCCTTTTTTTTTATCTCCTGCACTGAACGGCCAGTAAACAATACAAAGTATTTAACTTGATTGGCTTTTGGCAGAGAGCCAAGAATGAATACTTAGATACTTTTGTAACAATTTAAGAAATGGAGGTCTCTTGGGGAAACTGACTTGCAGCTTAAAGGGCAATTCATCTTCATTGCATAGAAAAACTGTAATTTAACACATAAAAACACATAAATGTGTTCAAACTTTCATAACCTGCCAAATTTTGTAAAAAGAACAAACACAAAAACGAAATGGTTATCTGGTCCCTCTCCTCCCCGCCTCACTTTATAAGCTTTAATCTCTCTGCCTTGAGCCAAGGGGAGGGGGTTAAAAACAACTAACTAGAGAGACCCCATCCACTCCCACTGGCAGTCAGCAACACCTAGTCCCAAGAACAATAGGTCTCATGGGCCTCCAGAATTGCAGCCGTCTTTCTCTTTGATCTCCTTCACTGAGCAGCCAGTAAAAGATACAAAGTTTCTAACTTATTTGGCTTTTGGCAGAGAGCCCAGAATGGATACTTAGATACTTTGGTAACAATTTAAGATAAGGAGGTCTCTTGGCGAAACTGACTTGCAGCTTAAAGGGCAATGTGTTCAAAATTCCATAACCTGCAAAATTATGTGAAATGAACATGGTAATTTAGGAGGTGTGGTCACAAAAATGGATGTGGTCAAAAAAATGTTGCCGCGGGTCCGCACGGCAAATCCTTTTGTCCCTCTTTCTGTGTCTCAAATGTTGGGAGGTATGCTGTACCTGATTATGAGTTTCTCATCACAATGTAAGGAGATTGTATCATGTATTTTGTATTATACTGTATACTCTATAAGGTTATGAAAAATCCTGTGTTCCCAGGGATATCTAGAATGCTGCCTGTTGTAATGTAGTTGGGCTGATGGCCATGTTGTGTACATGACTCTGGCAGTGCTGCTGTTTTACAGGTATGGTATATCCATTTTTGTATACTGTTTTATGTAAATTATGTTACCATTATATGATCACTGTTCCAGTTATGTTAAAAACAACAAAGTGTATTAAGATCTATGTTTTACAGGGCTCCAGTCTAGCGCACTCCACCTCAATAAAGATTTGAAAAACCCAGAACAACTTCATTCAAGTCCTATTGTCAGCAGCTATGTGTTTATATGCTGAATGAGTGTGGGGATCCAGTGCCGGGTTACACATCTACTGTATCCCTATTCAACCCAATTAACAATTTTGTCTGATGCTGGAACAGTGCTTACTGCTTCAGCATGATAAGAGGCAGCATAACAGGAGAGAAGCAGCTGCACAAACTACTTAATGTCTGTGGCTATTTCTGCAAAAATAGATAAAGGTCCTTCCTCTTAACACAGCCTGTATTTGTAAATCCATTAATAAGGAGAATGCATGGAACATCCACATGCCATCATATAATAAATATTGTTGGATTGCAGTCTTGATTTCTTATTTTTTACCAAGATCATTCAGGTCAAAGCTGCACACATCTATTAAATCAGTCATGTTGTTGAACTGTACTAAAATGGGATGGGCTATTTATTAAAATTGTGATTTGGGTAATTTTAGAGGTCAAATAAACACACAACCTGGAATATAAAAAAACTCAAATGAACAAAATGGTGAAAAACCGCAAATACCTTGAATTCATTGTTTACTCGTCATTTTATTGAGTGTACAACCTGACAAACAAATGATAAATTTATAAAATCTCAAATATAATAAATTGTTTACATTTGGGCTATGACAGCTCCCACTGACCTCCAAAGCTTTTTGAAGCTGAAGTTTTACATTCTATTTTTTTGTGTATTTTTTTGACTAATAAATATCAAAAAATCTGTTTTTTTAAACTATTATTCACATTAATTATTTTTAGTGCAAAAAATTGAATTGTGGGGAAAAAAACGAACCTTTACAAATTACCCCCATAGGGTTATAGCACATCTGAAGATATCTATAATTTAATACAAATAAATATGAGCTATACATCCATATGTAAGAAATCTTTTACTTAAGAAGAGACATGAATTTAAATGAACACAGGGTTACAAAAAACACAAATGTGAGCTCTTGCATGAAAATAAATTATCTTCTGTTAAACTTATTTTATTTTTTCCTAATATAGGTGCCAAAAAACAATAGGTAAAATATGAAATTGTATTCTCAAGTGCATCAAACATGATTATGAGATTAGAAAATTATATTGAGATGTGTTGTATAGTATAAATTTATAATGCTGCAATTATGTTTTCTAAACAGAATTTCTGTTTTTACTAGTGACCTGTCATGTCAAATTCATGAAGTGCAAACGGTTTCCTATGGCAGTAATAACACAACTTAAATATTTAATTGAGTTTATTTTGTTTTCCCTTTATTGTCGGGTTTTTAAAATAACTATAATTTGCAATCCAGTTATATTCTTATAAGGAAAAATAAACTCTATTGTAAAATGCTCTTTTGTTTTCCGTTTCTATTCTGTTAAACATCACATACTGTATGCAATAGTACACTATGGTAGTACATGTATGGGATCTGTTATCCATAATGCTTGGGACCTGGGTATTCCGGACAATGTTTTTTTTGAGCAATTTGGATCTTTATACCTTAAGGCTACTAGAAAATCATTTAAACGTTAAATAAATCCATTAGGCTGGTTTTTTCTTCTATAAGGTTTAATTATATCTTAGTTTGGACCAAATGCAAGGTACTGTTTTATTATTATATAGAAAAGGGAAATAATATTTTAGAATTTGTATTCTTTGGATACAAATGAGTCTATGGGAGATAGCCATGCCGTAATTCGGAGCTCTCTGCGTTACGGGTTTCCAGATAACAGATTTCATACCTGTATACAAATCATTAATTTCTTTTTTTGTCAGTATGAGTATCTTAAAAAGTTTAACCCATAGTGGCCACAGTGGCAGACATACAGTATAGAGCACTGGGCCCACAGGACTAAGTTAGTCTTATCAGGGACCACTGAATTAAGAATTCTTCTGTATTTTCATTTTGATGAAATTCATTCATTACTAGCGATGAGCAAAATTTTTGCCAGGTTTTTGCCCATACACTCCAATGGGTGATAAAAAATGTCGAGCTTCAAGAAAAATTTGTCGCCTATTGACTTCAATGCATTTGACGAAACAGATGCATTAACTTCAATGCATTTGACGGGTCAGATTCGCGCATCTCTATTCACTACTGCATGGGTTCTATATTAGATGCTGAGTAATTTGGAAGGTTTTTAATCTGTATATTGATCCAAAATATTGACTGATATTTAATTAGGTTTGTAAAAATCCCTTTGGGTGAGGACTGTGTTGGGCCATGAATGCAGTTTCTTCTCACATTACAAAAACATATAGGCTGGTTAATTGTTTCCTGATAACATTGAACATATTGTGCTTCAATAGATAGGGACTTTAGATTGTAAACTCTATTGGGACAGATATGCTCATGTGAATGATGTTTAATCCCTTTAATCCATAGGTTAAATTTCCCCTACTGCTCATGAAACCCCCAGTCTATAACCGATATCCTTTGGGAAGGGAAATGTGAAGGTCGGTATCAAAGAAAAATAATTCTTGCAATGACACAGCACTCACAAGAAAAAAGTTTAAAAAGCCTTCATTTAGGACACATGGGTTTTGATTTGTGACAATTGTCACAGATCAAAACTGTCACAGATCCAAAGTCATGTGTCATAAATAAAGGCTTTTATAAACTTTTTTCTTGAGCGTTGCTGTGTCATCTACCAGAATTCTATAATTCAGTTGGTGAGTGGACCACGGGTCAAGTGCATCAGATTGTAAAAAGAGTTGTGAAGTTGGTGAGTTCTGACTGAACCATAGTATTATCAAAGGAGAAGAGTTCAGACCATAAGTTAATCATTACTTAGTGAAGTTTGAGACCCTGTGAATGAGGTTAAAAACTAACAGACCATCATCCTGTAATAATTCACCCCAGTATTGTAAGGTAGTTCGAGCTAGTGAGCAAGGAAGGTCTTTTGCTCCTTCAAGGAGAAGTAACAGGGTGAGTATTCTTCAGGAGACAACTGCCAGAAAAGGAACTTCAGTGTGTAAAGGCTCAGGATAGACTATATTGCCTTGGAGAATGTTGTATAGTACACTGAGGCTGACATCTGTGGTGACCTTTGAGGTGCTTGGTATATTGCTTTAACCATTAAGTACACCAAGGAAGAACCTGTTCAATAAACATTCAGTAAGGAATTTTAACTGACCCCCACTCGTCTACTTGTTACATAAATGACAATTAATGCCTAAAAAATAACCATAACAATACTTTTAGATGCAACTATCTTTTTCTGCAACTATCTGTTTTTTTGAGTCTGTAATACCCCTTGCAACTTGTAAGGTGATTGCCAATTTAGTGGTACAGTATGTTAGAACTGCTGCATAGAGAAACATGATGTTCACCTGATCAAAGCAATCTAATGCAATCTAAAGCTTTGAAAAATTGACTTGCTGGCTTCCTTGATCGATGTGTCAGTTACACTGTTAATAAACATTAGTTGAACTTCTTCAGGATTCTCCAGTTTGAATTGTCTTCAATGTGCCCCAAGGTTTTTCCCCCCAAAGCACCTATAGCTACACTATTGTTCTGTTATAAAACCAATAGATGTAATTCATCAAAAAATAGTTTAAATGAACTGAATGAGCTTATTATAAGCTTAAATATGGAATATACATTAAAAACAATGGAAATGTTTGTCATTATAGATCTTAATTGACATATCAGAATGTTATCTTAATCAAAGAAATATGGAGGTTTTGATTAATTAAATTCAAGAGCAATGCTCTCATTTATGTTCCCTGTTGCTTCTTGTGTTACACGATACCTTTGGGACCTCATTAATGTTCAATCAGTGCATTTATGATGTGGATTTAATTGTTCATTTATGACATTGGTGATTATTTAAATAACCGTTGCATATAATGACGGCTGTTTAGTTTTAGATTTATTTTCATTTGGATGCTTTACTTTATATGCCTTATTTTTTTAAATAATAAAATGATTAATCCTGTGATTTTTCTTGGTTTAGTGGACTATTTTAATTAAAGTGCCTATTCACCTATTGATTGCCTTGGATTAGTATTTTGACATGTTCCCTGACAAAGGCATCAAGAGATGCCAAACCACCCATGTGTGACATAGAATATAAAATACTAAGACTTTTTATATTTAAATTGATTTTCTGTGGAAAAGATATTATATTTTGAGACCGGGGCATGGTTTTAGTTTTTCATAATTCAATCGTTTCTGCATATCATTACCTATTTTTCCAGTTTACATTGAGTTTTGAAACAAGTTACAGATGGTTAACTGAGCATTATATGTTTATTTAAGTCAGAGCTGAAAATCATGTTAATGTAGAAGTCACTATACTGTAACTACTACAAAATTCAAATTTGTTAGTACACAAATAGAATCTTTTATCTGAAATGTGTGGGACCTGGGGTTTTCTGGGATATTTATGTGCCATACCATAAGTCTGCTAAAAATCATGTAAATGTTAAACAAAACCAATAGGATTGTTTTGTGACCAATATGAATATATACAGCTTAGTTACCATCAAGTACAAAGTACTGTTTTTTTTTTTAAATGTTTTAAAAATAAGAATTATTTGCTTAAAATAGGCTCTATGGGAGTTGGCCATCCCATAATTCTGAGCTTACTGAATAGTGGGTTTCTGGATAAGGAATCCCATACCATTATATTATATTTTGCCTAACATTAACCTTCACTTTACAGATCAACTTGGTATTAACTGACTTCCAAGTCCCATAACTTTATTTCATGTTCCTTTGCTTTGTTGTAACCGGCTAAAATATTTAGGGGGTTATTTATTAAAGTCCGTTTTTTTCTGTTCAGACTTTTGATGGTGAAAAACACAATTGTTTCGTAGGAAAAAAATGAGAATCTTTGAGATTTTTTTAGGGATGGGTGAACCCGTTTCATCAAAAATTCTAAAGTTTATGGGCGTCAAAAAAGTTTTGTGGCACGGCAATTTTTTTTTGACGTGCGTCTTTTTTTTTTTGGTCACACAACGCCATACAAGTCTATGGGCGTCATTTCTGCGGCGAAACAAGGCGAAAAAATACACCCATCCCTACCCGTTGGTGTTAAAAGTCCAAATGAAAAGTACTCCAACTCAGACCTACTGAGTTCATGAAGAAGTCAATGGGAGATGTCCTGCTGTCCTTTTGAAGATATTCTGATCTGCATATTCTGATCTGCGCTGGGTTTCATTCAATAATCCAAAGATTTTGTGGTTTTGGGCATGAAAACTGAAAAAGTCACAGGTTTTGGGCATCAAATCCAAAAAACTCAGAAAAAATCGAACGATTCAGATTTTTTCATGATTTTATTGAGTCTTTTCCCACACAAGAAATTTTCGTGAAAATTTACTGGCAAATAGGGGGAAAGTCTGTGCAGATTTAGTTGGAGTAGTTTTCAGAGAATAGTGATAAAATTTCAGATTTTGATAAATAACCCCATTAATGTAGTTTTCTGAAATGATCTAAACAAGGAATATTTTCCTGGTTACATGTTTAATTTTTGATTTCTACAGCAGAAGGTACACCTTTGTTAGCACAAAGCTTTTTTTTCTACCTATTGCAAAGACGCAAGTGTCTGTAGGGGATTTAAAAGTTAATGAAAGGATACAGCCTTCCGTAAAACGGTAATCATGAGCATGCCTTTAAGACAGATCAACAAACAAATTTGCTGATAGAAATTGAAATCAGATATGGCACCCGTTATCCAGAAAGCTCTGAATCACAGTAAGGCCATATTTCATAAACTCCATTTTAATGAAATATCTAAATTTTAAAAATGATTTCCCTTTTATCTGTAAATATACATATATATATATATATATATATATATATATATATATATATATATATATATATATATATATATATATATACAGTTACTTTGAGTTCACCCTTACTAAGATTTAATGAGGTGATAAGGTTGTATTGTATAGCATAACTATACTGTATATGTATACTAATTCAATGTCTCATATACAATCTGTAATAGTCCCTTACACAGAGAAACTAATGACAACCAAAGGTTACAATGCTGCATAAAAGGTCAAGATGGCCTGATCTTTCAAAGGACAGCAGAGATGTCACTACTGTTCAGCAAATAACACTGTTTGATTAAGTTTTTGCTCATGGGTACACTCCTACACAGGACTAGGTGAACGGTCAATTCATACCTGCAATGGAAGCTAAAATACTTTCTTCTAATTGGTTAGTATGGGAAACCACCCTAATCCACCTTAAAGCATAATCATTAACTGATTCTGTAAGTTTCTTATCCATAAATAAAGGATCTGTTCATCGATATACTAGAACAGAACAAAGAGATACCCGTGTGTCTTGAATCTGTTTTCTTGCAATTGCAATCCTCCTGCAGCTGATATCCCTTTATTACACTTAGAAATGACCTTTACAGATGCCAATTCACAAACGTTATACCTTAACTCACACTTTTTTATCTGTTAAAAAACTAATTTTATTTAAGGAGCAATTCATCAAAGTATTTTCACATGTGCTAATAGACATATTGCAAGTGGTAATTCTACATTAAGTGGTATTCTAATCGCATTGTGATACTTATGGAATAGAATTAATCCTAAAGCATAATTTACAAATATCTTTTAATCAATAAAAGCATAAAATAGTGCGATAATCACTGTGAAAATTAACATCTCCCAGAAGTAGGTGTTATTAAACAGTATCAGATGGATTAATAGAGGAAAATGTATTGAGGAGCTGTATAACATTAACACATGCCTTGGGCAGGTCCAGAATGTGAATCAGCCCCATAGATTGCATTAATAACGTGTGACAATATCACATGCTATAAAATACTGCACACAATTCACTGAAAATTAACAAAAAAAAATTGACAAGTGAACTTTTAGTGAACCGATCATTAATTCTAAAAATAGAAGAAGTGATGCAATTTTTAAGGCATTCTATAAATAACACTCACTTTTTCGACCTTTTGTGAATCTTCCCCAATGAATCGTTATTGGAGGCAAATCATTGAGTTTATATAAAGATTTATTTATTAAAGGTTGGATTTTAGTGGTTGTAGAGGTTTTTGAAACCACGACTAAACTCACAAACTCTAAAAAAATGATTGTCATTGAATTTATTAAAAGATCCGAATATAAAAAGTATGAACGTAAAAAAAGTGCTGAACGATGCACTAAAAAATACAACAATTTCTAGCAGAGAACAAGGCCAAAAACCTCTAAAAATCCAAATTGATTTAAAGAGGTCCAATAGGATCAGCGCAGCTCCCACTGACTTCTATAGCTCCACCACAACTTTTACTTGGTGAAGTTTTGCCTTAGAGGTTTTCATGGTTTTTACACTTAATACATTTTGAATTTTTTCTAGCTTTTTATAAATATAGGAAAACCACAAATTTTTCATGATTTGTGGGGGGGGGGGGAATTGAAATTCAATTGTTAGTAAATGGGCCCCTTAATGTTAAAATGATTGTTTAGTAGAAAAGGTATGGAAAAGGTATTGAGAACCAAACATTCTAGATAACAGGTCCCATACCAGTATAGCATATATTTATTTTGACAAACAGGTGTTTTAACTTCCTGAGTTCAACTTTAACGCAGAGTATGAATAAAACTGTTATTCAAAAAAGCATATAAAAACAATTGCATTTTCAGATTGCCTTTAGAACCTGAGGTTTGCACATGACCTGTTTCAATGCAAATCTGTTTCAGAACACATACAGTATGTACAGCTTATACCTTTCCAAAGGCCAGGGAACTAAAGTATACTCAACTAGTTGACATATCATTCTATGGTGGCAATTAGCCAATCAAGCAAGGGTTGAGATGAGTCCGGTTCCCGATTTGAGTATGACTCGTTTTGTAGTATCCACAGTGTCCAGATACTGTGAAAAATTCGCAAAATGGTGCCGGCGTCTCGTTTTTGACGCCGGCGCAAATTCGCTGGTGAAACTTTTC
Source organism: Xenopus laevis (assembly GCF_017654675.1). NCBI lineage: Eukaryota > Metazoa > Chordata > Amphibia > Anura > Pipidae > Xenopus > Xenopus laevis. The sequence continues at coordinate 72,189,096 of NC_054380.1, read as the reverse complement.
GCAGCAGTTTCGCAAATTTATTTGCTGGCGTTGCGAATCGCAGGAATTCGCCGCAAATTTGCGCCTGGCGAATAAATTCGCCCATCACTAAAAGGCTCTCTGTAGAGTGATTAAATTGACACACACAAGTAAAACAAACATAACAGATTTATTGATACTTAGCACAGTCACTGAGGGACCGCTCCATGAAATGGCTTAACAGTAATTGCAATATAACCAGGCACTCTGAAGTCCAGGCAGAAGTCAAAGAGCCACCCCCCAAACAAAGCTTAATTTATGTTTCCCGCACACAGAATATAAGAAGTACCGTATATACATTTAGCAGCTAGCATATAATACATCATTACTGCATAAAGCTTTGTCAGTGGGTTTTATTTTAAAATGTGTGTGGCTGGAGTGACAAGTTGACAAAATATTCTATTAGTTATTTTTGAGTTGCCCAGAATGAATTCACTCTTGCATGGAGAAGCATGATTTAAACAGGTACTGAGTTCTATATCGCATGCCTATTTTTTCTGTTCATAACATACATACATATTGCATTATAATGTGCAGCACACTAAATTTATTTTTGATACAGTAATGATTTGAAACATATCTATCCACCTTTGTATTTATAGAAAACACCTGCATACTATATTATTGTCTTTAAAATTGTTTAAGGGCTGCTTGTACTGTATTTTGGATGTTTCAGTGCATTAGGCAGAATATGACAATAATATGACTTTAATTAAGAACAGAGTTGATTTATTCTTAAAGTGGTATGTGAATGTTGTTGTTTTGCTGTTGGACATAAATAATTTCAAGGATTAATATGAAGAAACTGGTTTTCATTCTGCATCAGGATGTAAAGGAAGCATGGTACATTATGATAAACAAAGGCAATATCAAAGTCTTTATTAAGTAATTCCTTGTAATTAGCTTCAGTCAACATTATGGTCATAAGCAAGTAGAACGGAATAAGCAAATTATGTTCTTTAAACATGCATTAGCTACAAATGAAACATAAGCATAAAAACCAGCAGTAAAACAAAATTTTCATGTTGCTACACATCACTGAAATAATATTATATATTTGAAATATCTTTTAACCAGGCACGCACTATATAGGGTATGGAATGGGTTACAATACATAAGACTGTATCTGCCGTTAATTAATATGACACAACAGTAAAATCTGTTCATATTAAATTTATCAAATTGTTTAAACAATGGGATTACTCAAGATACTTTGCCCATCTTTTTTTCTTGATTACTTCATTTAAAAGGACCTGCACAAGCGGTTGTCTGGATGAATGTCACCCAAAAATATCCACTACAGAAAATCATCAGAAAGTGTCTGTATTGATACTTCCTACTACTTATCTATTAAAAAAGGAACTGAAACAAATCATGCGAGATAGACTTTTGTGTCATTCCCTGATACGTACAGTACATGGAAAAATCCAGATGAACTAATGAAAGAACTAAAATAACAATATTAGGAATAAATCTAGTTTTTACTTTTTCACAGCATTGTAAACTTTTTTAAAGGGGTTGTCAAACTAAAATTTAATTAATGAGATCAAATATAATTATAAGCAAACTTTCGATATATGAATTTAGAAAATTGCAATAACATTTACAAATAACATTATAACAATTATTGTAAATAATTATTGTAAATTAACGTATATGACGTGGTATGGTGGCTTATCAACTTTATGATCATAACTTTGTAACTAAAAACCCCTGTCTTTGTGAACACATGCACTTGCATATACAGTATACTGAATTACTTGGACAGGGGCCCAGGGAACGTGCACTGATTAATTGGCCAAGTCAGTAGCACTTCCATTATACTTTTCCATTAATACTTTTTGTACTTAGCCTTAGGAGTGCACCCACAACCCTCCTTTTTGTATTTGACTCTTTCTTTGCAATCACATCAGGCTTACTGTTTGACTTAGAATTTCAAGAGGGATGATGGCCTAGGCTGACACTAATGATTTTGATGCATATGTTTAGTAGCCTTTAAGTAGATCTCTGCACCTAATAGCTCGATCAGTCTTATTAAATGGATGTTCATGCGGTTGAACTTGGTAGGCCACAACTTAGGTAAAACATATTTTCATGCTTGTGGAATCATTCCTGCACAAATTTGCAAAACTGGAAAGCTGGCAATAAATATTAAGGGGTTATTTACTAAAACTCAACTTTTTCTCACTATTAATAAAAAAAATCGACCAAACTTCTAAACCAGAATCCCCTTAATTTACCAATAAAACCTCTCCAAAAAATCAGAGCAACAAAAAGTCACAACAACATCGAGTGACAATTTGGAAAAGTCTTATTTATCAGATTATCAAATGAAAACCAGCACAAGCAGCACAAAACTATTGAGAATCCTGAAGGTAGAAAAAAAACATGTTCCAAACATGTGAAAGGGACCATCTACCACTGACTTCTACATGAATTCGACAGGTTTTAGCTGGAGTACAGTATTTTTGGATTCGGATTTTTAGCAGCTTCAGAGCATAATAAATCTAGAAAATATTTGGTGTTTTTTCCCCTCTGAAATTTGATTTTTCACCCCCTTTATTCCTATGGCTTCATAAATAGTTCTTGCATCCAGATATTGACCCAATGTATTCTATGGAAACAGATCTTGCCACAACATTGTCACTGCTTTCAGTGCTGATACAGTTAGGGGGTTATTTATTAAAATTCAAAAATGTCCCCACCATTTTTTTTAGGCATTGAACCCTGTCATTACACTATTATACTTAGTATAATAGCAGTGCATTCTTTATGGGTATTCCAACATCAGTGTTGAACTGTCTTTTGACAATTCACTTTTTACCTGAACCAGTGACTAATATCTGTCAGGCTACTCTGATCTTCACCACCACACTCGCAATGAAACCATTTTGCAGATGCATTAACAATGTGTTGTTCTAGTGCCAGAATCAAAATAAATAGATGCCAAAGAGCAAAGATCAGTTGTAGAGCTTTCATAATTCCTGGATGCATTCTATATTGTTGTATATTGTTTAGACCTCTGGATGCTATGTTCTTGGACTTTTGCCTTGTTCTCTTGTTTCACACATATTCCTTGGTCCTGACTTGTGTTCACAAAACGGATTGGCCCTGACACTATCAATTTTGTTCAAAAGGACTTAGATATGTTTTACCTTAACATTTCAGAGAGAACATTTATCCCCTCTGCTTTGGTTAGACTGATTGAGGTGGATGATAGCATTTTCACATAGATTTACCGGGCAGGAACATGCAGCCTTATTATGTATTTATTTATTGAACTAAAACTTGTGTAAAATATAAGACTGGTACACAGTCATAGTGATTTGTGAGAAAGAATAAGATCAGCACACGGTAGCTCTGACTATTAAATAAATGTCAAAACACAACAGATAACCATTAATTTTCAAACTATCTCAATCAGATAAATTAAATGATGCATTTATACTCTTCCTGTAGATTTATAATATTCCTGCATTGCATCATAAAATAAATTGTCTTCAATATTTCCTGGAACAAAAGCACAACCACATTTATAAAAAACCTTTAGTTATATTGAGTACCATAAAAATAAACATGTTGTTAAATGTATTGTATAAATAGATATTTATGGACTTTAAAAAGTAAAGTAAGAAATAAAAGACTAATTACATGGATAAATACATCCCTATGCATATATTTGTGTGTGTATATATATATATATATATATATATATATAATGAACAAAAAAACAGCTGTCGGTTTTACATACAATGCAACAATACAAGCACTTTTTTCATCATAAGACCCTTGGTGCTGTTTTTTTGTTCATTGTATATACATTTCTATAGTGAGCACAAGGGCAGCTACAAAGGAGCTTTATACTGGGAAAGCGGTGCTGTCCATCCAAGCATTTATATATATATATATATATATATATATATATATATATATATATATATATATATATATATATATATAGAGATATATATATAGATATATATGTATGTGTGTGTGTGTATGTATGTATGTATGTATGTATATATGTGTTGATGAAAATATATATTTATATTTTACACAGCCATGCATGATAGTCTGCCTCTGACTTGCAGCCCACCCCCTAAGTAAAATATTTGAAAACCTTCAACCAGTGTCATACTGGGGGAGGTGAGGCTTGCAGGAAAACCCAAGCTAAGGGCATGCCGCCCTGTCCCCCCAGTTAAGGACCCACCGCCCCCCCCCAGATAAGGCACACCATTACCCCATCCATGTTTACATCTGCCACAAGCACTGTTGATTACCACCATTTTCCCACACTCCTCCATACTGCGCTACACAACCTGCCCATGTGCCCAGTCCTGTGGGGCCAAACAAAGACCAGGTTTCTTCCTAGTGCCCCAGCAGGCCAGTCCGACCCTGCTTCCAACCTTTAACTCCACATTGATGTGATTGATTCCAAGACTTATCTTGGCTTTTCATTGTGGGGGGTGCACAGATTCAAAGCAATGGGACTTCAAGTCGCAGAATACATCATTGAACCTGGAATAGGCTGAGGAAGGTGATGAATGACTGCACCAGCCTAAGGTAGGTCAGAAAATAGTTCATACATAAGTCAGAGGCCAGCTGTCATGGTTGCCTCTCAATCTGTAAGCATATGTGTATCCATTTTTTAACATAAACTGAACTGAGTTTATGTTAAGAAGGGGTGTAAATTTGCCTTTAATTTAACAAATACTGTTAGAAGAATGATTAGCTTATGCTTTGTGTTCAAACCTACATTGGTTTTATTAATGTAGGGAAAAAATAATAAAATTCTAAATAATACTAATGAATAATGTTCAGTGTTAATACATGTGTGTGTAAAATAACCTCTTCTACTGTAAATTATAAGGCCATTCAAAAGATATTTGCAATGGGAGTTCTGAACAAAGCAAACACAATTTATAACCGTATCTTAATGACCTCACCTTTTCTCCCAGTGGATTTACCGAGATTAAGTTCAGCATTTTTGAAGAATGTAGGATGGGAAACACTGTCTTATAGCTTTCATTTCATCTGGGAATATATTATTTCTTTTAGTATAAGAATGATGTCCCATTTGTAACATAGTGTAAATGTGTTGTAATCATATTTCACAGATAGTGAGAGCTGTTTAATGTACAATGGATACCACTGAAAAAATAAGAACCCATGTATTGTATTGGGAATTATACAGATCTTGTTTTAAAATATAAGAACATCAGAATTCACTAAGGCTTTTCAAACAAAATAAATGTAATAACAAATAAGACTGTTAACATTAGGTTTTTATTTGACTCCAGCATGACAATTTGACCCACCAGATAATAGCATATTAGAGTCAATAATTTGTAAATATAACTCAACATGGTGCCAAAAGGGACTGTTATGAACATAACATATTGGAACACTCCATCCCAAACGAACTAGGCATCCTGATGATTATGCTAAAAATATGTGGTGGGTACAACTGCATCTTTGAATAAGGCCAAACATCGAAGCAGAAAATAACCATGTACAGTACATCTAATAACAATAAAGTTATTACATGATACATGGCAAATAAATAATGTCACAGCTGATATTCAAAGATTATAAACCAGAGCATTAACAAAACTTTAGTTTTCATAATAACTTCCCCTTCAGAAAACTTGTCAGAGGAAAAAGTGAATTCAGCTGAAACTTGAAGTATTATAAGGATAAGTTGGGAGATGCTTTCTTGTTGTTCAGTTCAGAGATTATGTTAAAATGGATATACCTTTCTTATAGAATGAGTTTAGCACAAGTAACTACCAGTAACAATGTATCAGAAAACTATTCCCATCGCATGGCAAGTTTAGCAGGGATTTAGCAAAGGTCAGACAATCACACTTTTGCCTCTCAAAACCTGTTGTATTCACCAGACAAGGCAAGTGTCCCACTGGCAAATTAAAGTTCTTTATTACTTACAGGTGCCCGTGTCTCAGATCTGGATGTGCAGCTTTATTCTGGCTCGAAATGAGGTTGTACTATTAATACACTTACTTATCTGTCCTTGTTAGTTTTGGAGCTGTAGCAACTGAGATCCATTGGACTAGATTCTAGTGCCTCTTTTTCCGAACAGTTATAGGGGGGAATGTAATAAAAGTCGCAAAGAGCAAACCAATTCGCACCAATAAGAATAAAAATCCACATCTCTCAATATAATATTGTTCCTTAAACTGTTATTGCATTGCGAATTTTAATTGCACATTGCGAATTTTAAGTGCGCACTTTTAAGAAGTGATTGAAGGCGTCGTAATCTTTTGGGGCAAACATAACGACTTTTCCAGTAAGAAGTTTTATTACATTTAGGGGCACATTTTCTTAGCTCGAGTGAAGTAATAGAATAAAAAATACTTCGAATTTCGAAGTATTTTTTTGGCTATTCGACCATCGAATTGGCTACCTCAACCTTTGACTACGACTTCGAATCGAACTATTCAAACTAAAAATCGTTCGACTATTCGACCATTTGATATTGGAAGTACTGTTTTTTTAAAAAAAACTCTGGCCCCCTACTTCGCCACCTAAAACCTACTGAACCTCAATGTTAGCCTATGGGGAAGGTCCATAGGCTTTCTAGCCAATTTGTGATCGAAGGAAAATCGTTCGATCGATGGATTAAAATCCTTTGAATCGTTCGATCGAACGAATATCGCTAAATCCTTCGACTTCGATATTCGAAGTCGAAGGATTTAACTTTGACAGTCGAATATCGAGGGTTAATTAACCCTCGATATTCAACCCTAAGTAAATGTGCCCCTTACTGTGCATTGGCGCACACTATAAAATTTGCAAACGGTCTACCACAGTTGGAAGTGGTCGATTTCTGGGTTCGCAAAAACTATATTAAATTCGCCCAAAGCAAAATTTGTTCGCTCAAAGGCATAACTTTTCACATTGCGAATAGTTTTTCTGTTACCGACTTTTATTACATTCCCCCAATAGAGTTTTTAAGCTCAACTGCTCAAATCAAGAGGAAGTCTCTTTATAGTATTGGAACAACTGGGAACAACTGGGTTGGGCAAAGGACATTGGGGCTCCCAACTGGTTTCCAGATTTTCATACACAGGACGTTGTTTCAAGTCAACAGCTAACAGAAACATTAGGGGGTGATTTATCGAGGTTAAAATTTTAATTTCTGCTATGATTCTAATATTTTTGTATTTTTACACAAAAACTCACAAATTTAATAAAATATTCAAAAACTCTAATGTCTGATATTTATTAACGGGTGGTTCACCTTCAGAAAATAAAGTCTAAATTTGAATAGCCCCAGAAACATTTTCGTAATGTATCTTTTTTATTTTAAATGGATAAGCTGTGGATCACTGCTGCTAAAAGTCCCTCTCCTATTCTCTCTCGGCTGCCTCTCTGGATGGGTTCGCTGACACCCGAAGTACATTCTGCCCATACAGGAAGCTGACACTGATATAGTTACTGCACATGCCTTCCCTCTCCTAATTAATTTGAATTTCACTGATCCTACTGGCTAAATCTGGCTAGCCAATCCCATCAAAGATATACAATGAAACAGGAGAAGGAAGCATGCACAGAGCCAGTTCAGTGGGATTTTTTTTTTGTCTGGCTGCCTGCCAAGGGCTGAGAAATCCCCCTACAGAGAGCTGAGAGCACAGAAGAGAGAACTATAGCAGGGCTCATCTGTGGTTTATTAGGTCTGAAGCTTCAAAATTAAACATTTAAAATAATGAATATCATTTGCAAAAATGTTTTTTCTCACAGGGGCAAATGTAGAATATGGCCTAAGGTGAACATCGCCTTTAAGGGTAAGGCCACACGAGGAGATTCGGGGAGATTTTGTCACCTGGCGACTAATCGCCTCATCTTTTGAGCAACTATCTCCCCGAACTGTTACAATGCTAAGTCGCCCGCGCTAATGCACACGTGGCGATGCATTTTCTAGTCGCCCGAAGTTGCCTCAGTGAGAGATTCTATCATGATTGCAAAGTGCAAATAATTGACTCTACCATGTAAAATTTCATTCCTGAACCAATAAGTTTATTTTTTTAGTTGTAATATTGGCGTGTAGGCAGCCATCTCAGGTCATTTTGACTGGTCATGTGCTTTCAGAAAGAGCCAGCACTTTAGGATGGAACTGTCTTAGATCTACCAGGCAGCTGTTATCTTGTGTTGGGGAGCTGTTATCTGGGTGCCTTGCAATTGTTTTGTTGTTTGGCTGCTGGGGGGAGGGGTGATATCACTCCAACTTGCAGTACAGCAGTAAAGAGTGACTGTAAAGAGTACAAGTCACCTGACTAGGGCAGCTGGGAAACTGACAATATGTCTAGCCCCATGTCAGATTTCAAAATTAAATATACAAAAATCTGGTTTCTCTTTTGAGAAATGGATTTCAGTGCAAAAGTCTGCTGGAGCAGCACTATTAACTGATGCATTTTGAATTCTTTTTTCCCATGACAGTATCCCTTTAAGCAAAAAAAAACTTTGAAAGCTCAAATGTAATGAAATTGGCTACTAAAAGCTGGCGAGTTCATGAAGAAGTAATTGGGAGTTTTCCTAGGGAAAATTCAAGCCACTTTTTAAAATTCCATTTTTCGAGTTTTAATTCAAGTTTTTCAGTTTGTAAGCTCACAAATTTGACTTTTTTAAACCAATAAACTCGAAAAAGTTCGGTATTCGTGTTTTTTTCACAGTTGTATTTAATTAAGTTTTTTACATTCAGATTTTTTCATAAAAAAGCAAACATTCCTGTTTTTTTATATTGTGAATTTATTTATAGTGGAAAACAACTCACCAATTAAATTTTTGATAACAAGGGGTTACTGTGATAGGATTACCAAGGTATCATGCAACTTCTAGAAACAGATGTTACTTGTGAGAGTTGCATGAATGTATATGTGAAGTGTTCTGAAACCACCGGGGTACAGATGTTAGAACAGCATGTACTGAACCAGACAGGTGGTGTCGAATGTACCCCTCTTCAATTTAACAGGAATAACCTCTTTTATACCTCATTCAAACCAGCAGTCTTCTTTGTCCGAAATTTGGACATTGATATCTTCAAAGGAGTGTCCTTTGTATTTTACATGTAGAAAGACAGCTGAGTTTTGCCCTGTATAGTTTGCCCTCCTATGCTGAGCCAATCACTTGGTGAGCAGTTGCTTAGTCTCCCCAATGTATAGATTAGTGCACTCCTCGCTTCACTGGACTGTGTATATGACATTGCTTTGTTTTTCTTTAGGTGTTGTACCAATTTTTGTCTCAGTGTGCTAGATTTGAAAAACACAGGAATGTGGTGTTTGTTGAAACTCCTCCTGAGTTTCTCTGACACTCCAGCTACTTATGGGATGACTGTATTCTGCCTCCTATGTGTCTCTGGGCAGTTATTTCTTTTGGTGTTCCTGTAGGGCTTGGATGCTGTTGTTTTGACAAATGCCCAGTCTGGGTAGCCACATGCTTTCAAAGCTCCTCTGAGATGTTTATGCTCCTTGTCCTTGGACTCTGCATTCATTGTTACCCTTTCTGCCCTGTGGTGCAGAGTTGTAATGACTCCTGTTCCAGCAGATTGTGGGAATCAAACAACAGATAGTGATCCGTATGAGTGGGTTTCCTGTATACTTCCGTTTTCAATATACCCCCCTCTTGGATGGATATCAAATAGTGCAACAAGGCAAGTTTGTTCTTGTGGACATCTTCCCTTGTGAATTTGATGTTTGTCCATTCAGTTAATGTGTTAAGTAAAGGCAGCCACTTAATTGGTTCTGATTTTAACCAAAGTCATCTACATACCTGAACCAGTGACTCTCTGTAGTTCCCTGGAATGTAAGTAAGGCCCTCCTTTTCACTTCTTCCATGTACAAGTTGCTTCAATGGGAGAAACTGGAGAACTCATTGCACAACCATGTTTCTGTCTATAAAATTTGTTCTTGTATTCGAAGTATGTAGTGTTAAGGCACAATTCTAGCTGAAGAAGCTGCTTTGATGAGTAGTGAAATGTCTTCAATGATTATTCAGCTAGTTCAGTTGCTCTAGAATTACTTTTACTTGATGTACCATGACCTGGATGAATGAAAAGCTTCATAGTCATTTTTTGTTCACAAAATAAACAACATATTTCATCAATGTAGAATATGGCATATACCTGAAGAAAAACAGCAATTTCATTATGGTTCCCCTCCACCACTGCACATTGGTCATGCTTAAGCTATGACATTTCTAGTACTGTGTGCTTGACTGACCAACAATGTTTGTGAATAAGTATGGTAACTGAACAAAAATGCCCATAAACCCAAATGCATTTGGCTTAAGAAAAAACACAGATTGACTTCATTGCGTTGGCAAAATTTTATTAAAAATTCATTACTTCACTAATTATTCCATAGTTCCACAAATTATTGGTAAAGTGAAACAAGGCAGTTTCAATAATCATTTAAGAATCATGAATGAAACATCATATAATGTGAGGGAACCAGAGCACTCAGAGGAAAGCAATGGTAATATATTAAATATACACAAACTACATAAAGATATTAAGTACATACAAGTTCAATAAAGAAAATGCCCTGATCATACTGCACTGGAATTTGGCTTTACCTTGACTATAACTACTGTATAAATATAAAATAGGAGACATAGAACAAAACATATATAGTTATGGGACCTGTTATCAAGTTATTAAAAATAATTTAAATATTAAATAAGCCCATAAGGATTGTTTTGCCTCTATTAAAGATTAATTATATCTTAGTTGTGATCAAGTATGAGATACTGTGAAAAAGGAAACCATATTTTTGAAAATGTATTATTAAAATGCAGTCTATGGGCCTTCATGTAATTTGGAGATTTCTGGATAACAGGTTTCCAGATAACTGATTGCATACCTTTACCACTTCATACTTGGAAGGATTTAATTGTATATTCAGGGTAACTTTTAGTGAGAAGCAGTACCAAATTGTGTTTTCTAGAAGTGTTAAAAATAGGTGATAGTGTATACTGCACTGTATACTGTTGTGTTACTGCATTATAATTACTAATTCTTAATTGTGATTGTGTCATGTCACACATTGGTATGTTATGGAAAGCTTGATTTTTTTTTGTAGCTCTTTTGACACTTTATGAAATACCCTTGAGTTTTGAGCAAAATGTGAAATTTGATCTCTTTATAACACCCTGTCAAAACAGGTTGTTGGATATTTCTGTATCTATGCCAGGAATTATAAACTGTTATCTCTTCACAGAGAGACTTACAGGTCTTGAAGCATTCATTTTGGACTCTGTGTAATGTCAAATGCTTATATCTACCCAGGGCTTAGAAGTACCTGTAGCTGCAGGATTAAACCTATTGCTACTGTATCTAATCAAAGTGACTGCTTTTCTTTGCTTGCCAAGGGTGAATGTTTAAAGAAGTAGGCTTTGCCATCTGAATCACAGATTGCTTGCCTGGGCTCTGATTTCTGAAAGAAAGGTTATTGCCTAATCTGCGTATGTACACTGTAGGTAAAAATGAAAGCATCACACTGAATGCTAAAATTAAGAAATCCTCTAATGTTTATTTTAATTGAATAATAGTCACACAGAATACAGTTTGACTACTATGTGTTTATTGTTTCTTAGTTAAGATGTTCCCCAATCATAGTTCTTGGTCTTATATTTATTTTATCAGTACTTTCACTTTCCTGCTTTCAAAATATATGATCACATAGATACTAAAGAACACATTGACTATTGGCTAGTCCATCAATAGTCAATGTTGTGATGTGAGAGATAGAAAAATGCTTATTATTTATGAAAATCTGGCACAAAGGGGCAGATTTACATACAGTAGGGTCGAATATCGAAGTCAAAGGATTTAGCGCAAATAGTTCGATCTAACGTTCAAACGAAAAATCGTTAGATCGAACAATTAAATACTTCGAATCGTTCGATTCGAAGGATTTTAATCCATCGATCAAACGATTTTTCTTCGACCTAAAATTTTTTAGAAAGCCTATGGGGACCTTCCCCATAGGCTAACATTGCACCTCGGTAGGTTTTATGTGGCGAAGTAGGGGGTCGAGGCCGGGCCAGCAATAGACTGCCAGAATAAAATACAAGCTATAGAACTGATTTCCCCCTCTTTTTTATGGGTACTACAAATACATTATGTAGGTACTCTTCTTTACAATTGCAAACAATGTGTACGATGAGCGATCGTTGATTAACTATTAAGATTAAATAAAGTAGTAAAAATAACAAATCAGACAATGTTTCGTCCATTAATTGACAGACAGCAATCGTATAAAAGTTATATTCAACAATTAGAAGTGGCAATCACCCATTGATATAGTCAGATAGGCAACACATGCAGAGATATTATCATTAGCCGACACAAATATTCTATCCGATTGACTAAACGACCAGTTGCCATGGTCCGAAAAGCATACAAACCTTTGATTCATATGACTTTATCTTTGCATCTATGGCAAGTTTAGGGGAAATATTCTTAAATCTTACATTTACCTTACAGATAATTTGATGAATTTAGAAAAAAGAAACAGTTTTGCCAACAGCATTTTTTGTGAAATCAGGGAGATCTTGTTAAGGTAAAATTTTAGGGTATAGATCTGAATCTAAATGTAAAAGTATATACTGTACATACAGTTTAGTGGAAAAATAGACCAGAAAGACGTATTAACTTAGAATAGTGAGGTTTTTATTACAAAAGCAAAGTTGTGTTTTTAGAAGACTTGAAATACTGCTTATATGTAAAGAGGACAGGCATCTCCTTAACATTGCTCCACCCAAGTGTTTCAAATTATAACCACTAAAATTACGCAGAATATTATAAAGTGTTAAAGAATGATCGGGTTGTCCATAAAAAGCAGTGACAAAAACAAAAACAAGTGATCCAGAGCCAGGGACAAGCAAAGCAAGAAGATCCTCCAGTAAAAATTCAACCTGCTCTGTTTACACTTGACTAACTTTTCTTTTTACAGCTCTGAATACATTAACTGCACTATATCCACTTACTTAAATTTGATTACATGATAATATTGGAAAGCAAAAATTACACAGCAATTTGAATAAATTAGAAAGCAGTGGAATTGATTCTCATTGGAAAATTGTCTTGCATCTATAATTTGGTTTGAGTTGGCTATTTTGGAAGGCTATAGGGCATGTTGCTCAGTGAGTAAAACTAATGTAACCAGCGTTACCCAATATTGCATGACGCTTTTAATCATTGTTTTGGGGAATTATTGGCAGGAATAAGTAGAATGCATCGCTAAGTCTCTAATGAGCATAAAACCTGTAATGAAACTCCATGTAGCTGTCCGGATATGCATTTAAATATTTGAAATTGTATATTGTATTCCCTGGAGATGTTAATATCTTTGATATCTCCTTTATCCAAATGGAGACCCGCTCTTAAACACATGCTAGCCTGTTTCAAACAGTTCAGGCTCGGGATTGTGGGAGAAACAGATGACAAAAGCTTTGTAGCTCAAATTATAACAAATTACTTCCTAACCCAACAATTTAGTGATGCAAAAAGTTAGGGTTCTTAGTAAGCTTACACATAACAGAGAAGTTAGATATGGAAAAAGCCTGTACCAAATATTCAGTGTAAATAAGCTTGTTCTGTTAGGATCTATTCTAATATTTCCATTAGTTATTTATTATATTGAAATAAGGAAGGCCAAGGAGAGTTCACATTTTGCAGTATGAAGGGGTTTCTGAATAAGACATCAAATTTCCAGTCATCAGAGGATATTTTATTGATACTTGTCAAAAGGAAGTACCAGTCTAACAGAAATCAAGACAAAAGGAATGCCTGATGAATTTCCTTTTTCATGTGTCTTTTATAAAAGTCCTTGGTAATACATATTGATGAACTCCAAATTGTCTTGCCTAAAGGGAAAAGTAGGCTGCTTTACACTGTCTTATAAATATTCATCAAAGGAACAAGACTTCTGCTTCCAGGCGTGAGGTGAATGATTATGTTTACATGATTGCTTTGGAATGTCGATAATTAGCAAAAGTGTATCTGACAAGTTGATATTTACAGAATTGCCATTTGGGCCTCCTTGGACTTTTTCTGTTTATCAATAATCATATAAAACAATACTTATTAAATATTTAATTTATTGATTGATTCTGTTTTTAATAATACATTTTAGTGTTTGGAAGAAAGTTTGCAGAAAGTTCTCAGTCAGTTTATATCTTTATATTTATAGACAAAAGGTAGTTAGTTGGTAATCATGTAAAATATCATTGAATGAAAATGCAAATGAAAAAATGACAAAATCACCCATTCATTATATGGAACTTTGTGTAAAGGCTGCAGTATCATTGCCCAGGGTGAAATCTTACAATAGTTCATATAAACAAGCTGCTTTGTTGCCATGGGGGGCAGCCATTCAAAGCTGAAAAAGGAGACAAGGCACAGGATGCACAGCAGATAAGCTCTGTAGTATACAATGAGATTCTTTAGAACTTATATGTTATCTATTGTGTATATTGTACTTGAATGGCTGACACCATGGCTACACAGCAGCTTGTTTTTATGAACTACAGTTGTGTTTCTGAAGCAAAAACACCTTTAAAACACTTTCATTTTTCGGTGCTACTGTTCCTTTAATAACATGGCAAAATATCTATTTGCTTGGTATCTTGTTATCTCTCTGGATTTTCTCCTTCAATAATTAGTAAATATGCCCATTAGTCTTTTACTGCACTTATACCTTCTCCTGCTTTTCTCTAAACACCAGTAGGGCCAGTATTTTTAAACATCACCAAGAACTTGACCCTACTTTATTTTTACTCCAGTGTTCAGATCCTCTGCGTGACTCTGAAGAATATTTCAATCCCTTGCAGCTTTTCCTCACTTACTGTAAATTCTCTATTGTCATATGCTAACCTTGTGAAAGCTAAAAAAATCCACTATTTCTTAAACAAATCAATTCTAGCTGTACATTTTGTGGATTGAACGCGTATTCAGAGCTTCTAAACCTACCATTTAACAGCTCAGGAACTTTCAGTATTAAAGTACTAAATGGTGTATTCTTTATAAGTGCATTATTTTACAGGAATGGGGTCTGTTATCTGGAAACCAGTTATGCAGAAAGTTCACAGTTACTGGAATCTCGCATAGTCTCCATTCTAATCATATAATTCACATTTTTTTCTCCTTAATAATATATTACCATGTACTTGATCCTAACAAAGATTTTTTAAAACAGGGATGAGCAAATGTTTTCACCTTGTTTCACTACAGAAATGATGCCCATAGACTTGTATGCTGGCACGCATAAAAAAAAGACGTGCATTAAAATAATTCGGCATGCATCAAATTTTTTTTGATGCCCATAGACTTTAATGGGTGTCAGCATCATTTTGCCGGCGGTGAAACAGGTCAAATTCGCTCAAGCCTATTTAAATATGTTAATAGCAAAAAAATTAAACAGAAAGGGGTCAGACCTTTAATATTAGAGGGGGGTCAGCTGGTTAATGAAAAAAAAAAGACTCAGATTCTGAACTCATATTTTTCATCTGTCTACACAAATGAGGAACCAGTTAATGAAGGTTTCATTCTTAATAGTCCCAATTATAGTAATACAACTAATGAATAATGATGCATGGTTCACACATGAGGAAATTCAAAAGGGATTAGAACATGTTAAAATAAACAAAGGTCCGGGCCAGATGGTATTGATCCCAGGGTACTCAGATGGTATTCATCCCAGGGCTTAGCTCTGTGATTGCCAAACCTCTTTACATAATTTTTCAGGATTCATTGAGGTTTGGCATGGTGCTGAGAGACTGGTGAATTGCTAATGTGTTGACACTATTCAAAAAGGGATACTGTTCTCAGCCTCAAAACTATAGTCCAGTTAGTCTGACATCAGTGGTAGGAAAGCTTTTCGAAGGGTTAATAAAGGATAAGATACTGGACTTCATTTTTGTGTAATAGATCTTGCCAGACCAACTTAATTTCTTTTTATGAGAAGGTAAGCAAGGACCCCAATTCTGGGATGGCAGTGGGTTTGATTTACTTAGACTTTGCTAAAGCATTTGATACAGTGCTACACAGCAGGTTACTGGTTAAATTAAGGAATGTTGGCCTGGAACATAGTATTTGTACCTGGATAGAGAACTGGCTAAAAGATAGACTACAGAGTAGTGGTTATTGGAACATTTTCTAATTGGACCAGTTTTCTTAGGGTTCTGTACTAGGTCCCTTGCTTTTCAACTTGTTTATTAATGACCTGGAGGTGGGCATTGAAAGTACTGTTTCTATTTTTGCAGATGATACTAAATTGTGCAGAACTATAGGTTCCATGCAGGATGCTGCCACTTTGCAGAGTGATTTGTCTAAGTCGGGAAACTGGGCAGCAAACTGAAAAATGAGGTTCAATGTTGATAAATACATGGTTATGCACTTTGGCAAAAATAATATAAATGCGAGTTATACACTAAATGGCAGTGTGTTGGGAGTTTCCTCAAATGAGAAGGATCTAGGGGTTTTTGTAGATAACAAGTTGTCTAATTCTGGGCAGTGTCATTTTTCTATGAAAAAACTTGAATGTCAGGAAGGCAGCAAACAACCCCAAATTGATCCCAGGATGTCCCCCATAAGCTAAAACAGCAATTCACAATAGTCTAATTTGAGTTCTTAAAGGGCCAGTGTTAATTTTTAAAATGATTTTAACAATTCCCTAGTCAAATTTGTCAGTTTTGGCCATAAAAATATTGAAAATCAAATTTAAATTTGAAATTTGAAAATTCTAATTTTCCCTTCGACCCTTGATGAATCTGCCCCTTAATAATGATGCTGTACCCTTCAGCCAGGGCTGTATTTAGCTTGTTCTAGTCACCGGACCTCAGCCTCCCCATCCTTTGGCAATCAGCGCATCACAGAAGACCAAGATACCCCCCTCCCCTCAGCCCCATTGCCTGATTTAGAGCATTGTTTATTTACCATACAGCACCCAAGGAACATCCTTCTAAAACTGTTGCTATAGAAATAAGCCTTAGGTGCCAATATGGTAAACATGGACCTACCTTAAGCACTCCATCATAGTTGCACATGGATTTTATATTTTAATATTAAAACTGTTGTGTGGAATCATTTTTTTGCTAGGGGTTATTAGTAACAGACTGGTAATTACCAAAATTGTACTAATAAATTAAAGTATAAGTTGCCGTTATGATGTATATTTGTGCATGAAGGCTGAAGAAATGTAGGAAACACCAATTTTCTTTTTTAATGATTAGAAATTCATGCTTCCCCTACAGTGTTCTTTATGCCTCAACTGCTTAAAACCTGACATGAAGCTTAATAAACTTCAGATAACGTAATCTCCATATAATAGGATTTTTTGAAGCCAGTTGCTAAGTATATGAATTATTATAAGAAAAGAAAGCAAAATGTTAAATCAAAGAGCAAACTCCAGAAGTTCAAACAGAGGGTAAAACACACTTCCATCAACAAAATTGTTTGATAAGAGACTATCATTGGTTCAGCATGTTAAAGATCCTTAAATTAGAAATTTGATGTTTGGATATATTTAAAGTTGATATAGGAGTGTGACCAGGTTTTGTAACATTTTTTATATGCATTATTCTTGCTAAAAATAAATGATATCGTTACTCTAATAAAGCCATATAAATACTGGTGTGTGGCTCCATTTCTTTGACAAAGGTCATAAAAGTAAAGGCAAAGATAATGTATACTGAACAACTGCAAAGTCAAAACTACAAAAATATGTTTTAAAGGTTGGTCTCTTACCAGGGTAACCCCCAGTCCAAGGGTTTGCCAAATTTATGTAAAATACAAAGCATTCAGATGTGGTAAGAGGTCATCCAGCAGTAAGGCAGTAGCCAAGATATTTTTATAAAAGTAAAAAAATCTTTTTAAGGACAAATGTAAGCCTGACGCATTTTGTGCCTGAGGTGGGCACTTACTCATAGGCCTAGCCTATGAGCAAATGCCCACCTCTGGCACGAAACTCCTGAATTTTTTGGATTCAAAAATTCACCTTGACCTTTGATAAATCTGCCCTTTAAACTGCACTATTTTTTTTAGGGCAGTGGTAGACGGGAGATTTGTAGGTGATAGATCTCCTGAAAATGCCTCTCTATTTGAAATAATTGAAATCGCTGGTGCTATGAATAACATATCACTAAGTAGCCCGAAGTTTCCTCCAGAGGCAATTTAGGGTGACTTAGCGATATGTTGGTCATAGCACCAGCAATTTTAATTATTTCAAATGGAGACATTTTCAGGAGATTTGTCGCCCGCAGTCGCTCATAAATAGCCGTGGGTGACAAATCTTCACTACCTTAAGGAAGGGAAATCTGATTAACCAAGAGTTTTCCCTTTCTTTTCTATGGTACTCTATTTCAGTTATGCATTATGGATCCTAAAACTAGGTTTCTGTTTATTTAGTAGAGGTCATTTTGGCCAAATTGCTGTTTAGTCAGAAAGGCTGTTCAATTAGAAATATTTTTTTTGTATTAAGAAATTAAGTGATAAATGGTGTCAAAGACTAAAATGTGTTGCTTGAAGCTAGCCAATATTAATGGCATGTGTTTCAGATGTTCTGATTTTCACTGAAGAGCAACTCAAGCTTCTAGGTGGGATGCTTTATCAAAGCAGATATACCCAATTAAACTTTCTGTGGAAATAGATCTCATGCAGCCTATATCATTAATAGTCTAGTTATCTTGTATTCGTTCAGATTGCTAGCTTTAAATCTGTGCCAGTGAAGTTCAGTTAGAATTTGTCCTGGCCAAGTCTCCTGAAAATATAATTGGTTTCTGGGAGCATTAATTTGGCATCAAATGAACAAGTGACTCTGTGAATACAACTGATAACTCATTCATGAAATATTCTTTTTGTAATTTGATGTCATTATTTGTAAATTGGAGAGGGAAATGCTTCCATAAATATAAGAAGCAAATAATGCAAATGTATCTATGAAAATGTATGTCCTATATTGTACACAGATTTATATATCTTTTAAAAGTCCCCACCTTTAATTTTATCTGATAAAGTGCTAATGAATGTTATGCATGTGTTTGGGGATGTAATAATAAGAATGATGACATCACATCTATCTATCACATCTATCACATTGCACCAGGGAATTTATACGGAGAAGATTATAGACACATTTGCACATTTTTAATTACACAGCTTAAACTTCAGGACTTCTTCATGTGCAGGAAAGACAAATCTTCAAAGCTCTGGTAAACTTTCGGTGAACCTGAAATACTGAAATTATCATCAGCCCTCAGGATCTGAATGCAAAAACTTTGCTTCCTGTGAATCAAAGAGAATTTATGATGTGTAGTCTATGGTGAAGTTTAAGACAAAACATAAAATATTAAATGTGATAAATAATTTTGCATTGACTGGTGTTAGTTTCACTTCAAAGATCATTACCCAATGCAATCATCTTTACATCTAGACTATTTGTAGTTAGGCTTATTGCAACACAAGTGAGAAGGCCACCAAAACTTCATTTAAATATAGTTTTAAAACCAATTAAGTATATTTACAACACAAATGCCATTTTTCAGACTTGCTTTTTTACAATGAAAAAAAAATCTAAAAATAAGCCATACTGAATGTTTCAAACAGATAGGGATTTTGCAGAAGGGTTTTTTTTTTCTGAGCAAAGAATGTTACTGTCAAAACTCAAGTAACCGGGGACAGAATGCACAGAGGATATGAAATACAAGCTACAAGAAATAGCTAGAGAAATACCAGAAAAATGTATGGGTAATTTATAATATGCAAAGTTCAAGTTATAGTCTTGCATTGCTCAGCATGAGAAACCACTTTTTGTTAAGTGTAAATGATGTTTTATGTTGATTCACATTCATTCTATGGTGAGCCAGAATGCACCACTGAGGTTTGCTCCATCTGCAAGTCCAAATCTTTAAATGTGCCATTTTGCTGAGATTAATTGCAGAATAATTTCCTTTACTTTGTTATAGTCAACCTAATGCATGATTCCTAAAAACATTTATTCACAAAGGGCCATTATCCCTGCTCAAACACTGAACTTGTAGGTGCTAAAGCCCAGAAGCAAAAATGTTCTGTGAGATGGGGAAGAGGAGGATTATCAAACAAGCTAACAAAATATGTGCTGTGTAAAGCAGGGGGAATCTTTTTTTATCACTGCCAGTGTCTGTCATACAGAGTCTATGCAAAAAGACTGAGCAAAAGCAATATATTAATGGGAATAAGCCCCTATGTATGTATGGGACATTACTAATTAATAATTGCTACACGTCTCTGCTCTCCCTTTGTTTGCCCCATAAATAGTGATGGCCGAATTTGCGCCGTTTCGCTTCGCCGAAAAATTTGCGAATTTCGCAAAACGGCGAAAAATTAGCGAAACGTTTTTTTCACAGGCGTTTTGTGAATTTATTCGATGGCGGCGAATCATGCAAATTCGCCGCGAATTCACGCCTGGCGAATAAATTCGCCCATCACTACCCATAAATACATTGCTGTCGCTATTCAGCAGCACTGTATTCATGGGGAGGGGCAGGGGATTGCATTTAGGTGTACCCATCCATCCTATTCCCAGAGCAAGGTTCAGAGTAGCCAGATCACAGAAACAACTGGTTTTTAAATGTGCACTATGGGGGAATGCATTGTGAAACCCACATTCTTTAAATAGAAAAGCATCCATACATGTTGCTAAACTCATTAATTCCTAAAACCCACTTCAAAATCTCAGCTGTTGATCATATTTTGTTTCTCCCACTCCAGCAAACCCTTTCACTTTCATTTCTGTGCATCCTTCATATCGCTGGCCTACTCCTCGTTTATTGTCTATAATTGCATAAACTTTGTTTGGGCATCAGGTCCTCAACTGTCATACATACAATAGAATTGGGGATGATGCAAAGTGTTCGTATTGTGGAGTCCTTAAAAAATGTTTGCACTGTTGAATTTACTCTTACACCACACCCCAAAATGTTTATTGAAATATATTCACATCATCACAAATAAAAGCCTGACGCATTTCATGCCTGTATGATTGTTTTTGCATCATATAGTTACTCCCTAAGCTAAAGATCTGGGGCATGTGTACCCAGACCCCAATATCAAGTGGTAAGCTTACACTTTCCCTGCTACTGGTCCTCTATATTACAGTATGTCTCTTTTTTATGTCCACTTATCTAGAAAACCTTAGAACCTGTGCATTCTATTTCCATACAGCAACTAAAGTAACTCTTTGCTGTGAACAATTAGCACAAATATGTATATGGGGGCTTTCAGACTCTTTTTGTTTAAAGCCCACTTAGGGGGTTATTTATCAAAGTCTGAATTTATCTCAATATTTTCTGCTACAAACTACGATCAAATCTGCTTTTTTCATCCGATTTTCACGATTTTGTCCGAATTTTCACCTGAAAACTCTGAAACCCGCACATCAAAAAATCATTGAGACTTCTCCCAATGACTTTATATGCAACCTCGACGGGTCTGAGATGCTGGATTTTCAGATTCAGACTTTTCCATCCTTGGGGTTTAATAAATTCCCGAAAATTCGTGATTTTTTAAAAGTCAGATTTTGGCGAAAAAAAATCGTGATTTTTGCATTTGGAGTTTAGTAAATAACCCCATAGAGTGCAATATTCATCCAGAAGCATATAACAAAGTCACAAACATAAGAAAACAATGCTAATTTGGCCATAGGTTTAAAATGATCTAGCGCTGCAAATAGGTGTTGTGCCAATTGACACTTAAATTGGACCTTCAGTAAAAAGTAAATAGGCATTCTACCTAAATTTTCCCCTTGTTGGATTCATTCCTAGCCACACGTCAAGAACATGAGCCATCACTGGGAAACTGGCAGCTAGTTTGGGTGCCACTGATGTAGATCTCTCAAAGTTGGCATTGTGCTGAAATTGTTGTAAATGCATTGCGCAGGTGGAATCTTTAAACAATATCAGCCCTACATTGAGTAATGTTTCCTCTTTAGTTGATCTGGGATAACCTTATAGAAATAAATGGCACACTTTGAAAAGCAGTTCATTTGCACAGTTTGGGGGGACAGGGAAAAAGTTGAAAGCACTATGAACAATGAATGAAACTGTGTTAAAAAATCAAAACAAAACATAAATTATTTCTTTCACAAACTATATTGTTGCTATTACATCCTGCCAACATGCATCTAGATAGAAGACAACATCCCCCAGTTTTCCCTTTTTTTAAGTTTGTTTTCCTTTGGTAACAAACTATCTGAACAAGGAGAAAAGGGCCCGTCTAATGGAAGGTTAAAGAATTAACCTGCTTTAAAAAGACACTAGATAGAATAAGATCTAGGTGACGTTCAAAGGCTGCTAATTGTTCATCGGCAACAGGTGTGACTTCAATGAACTGCAGCCATTATAATAATCCAAAAAAGGGGCAGGAATAAAATCATTTTTCTCCACTTTTGCAAAGAGGATGGACTCAGCTCAACCACAATAGTATAGAAAGATGTTAATAATATAATTCTAGTGTCTCCTTGGCAAATGGAGATCCCATGAAAAAAACAAGAAATATTTAAAGGAATCTGAATGCTGATTTAATTTGGTGCAATTTTATTTTGTGTTTTGCCACTTCAAAATAGATACAGTAGCTTTTTTTGGAAGAAAAACTTTTTTCACAGAGGAGTAACTTTTTGCATTGCGCGCATTTTTGCGTTAATGACTTCCCTCAATTTGCCTAACATTAATATTATCAGCTCTGGCCCTGAGCAATCAGAGCAAAGTAGACTATTTAATTACATAGTGCAGTGTCTATAATCCTGCTCATATTGAATTTAGAAACTGAGCAATATTGTGCAGCATAATTGCCAGGAGTTTCAGTGATTTGAATTTGCCATAATACAGTACCTCACAGCAATATCTGAAATTTATCAGAGTGGCAGCATTTCTATACATGTTTGCTTGTAACCACAGAATGTCATATTTTGTTGAATTCTTCATTTAAAAAAATAACAAAACCAGCTGTACCTATCATGTTGAATCTGTGATTTCCTTATTTAACTTGCACCATCACCCTGTGCACTTTAGGTAATTGCATTGTAGAATTGCTGAGAGCTGATGAACTCTTATTAAAATCTACTTTATAGCATTTGTTCACTCATCAATCACTACTGTGGATGCCATCCGCTGAGACAGTACCTTTCTACATGTAAAATAACCACTTAGCCCAATTAAGTCTAAATTGTTGGCTTTGTGGCAGAACAGAAAATATAAGACATAGAAGATCATTTTTCATAAATACAACATTCATAATTAAGGAACATATTGTAACTCTTCTGACACTACATTGGTTGACTGACTGTAAAACTTCTCACATTGTAGTATCTGTTTGAGAATATCACTTTTTTTGTATGAAAGACTTTATGTTGAGAGAACTTTAAAAAATAAAGTCTGATTTCTGTTTATGTTGTTAGATAACTTCTTTATGTTTTAATTTCTAATCCCGTTGCACAGTTGTTGTCTTTATTTTAGCACTGCTTGTTCATTTATTTATGGAGATAAATAATCCAAATTATCCAAGGTAATATATTAGTGCTTCATTGGGTTTTCATTATCTAGTTTTAGGACATGCCTGAAACAGAACACATATTGCAAATTAAAAAGGATTCACAAACTTTCAAGCACCATTATAATTGTACTGCTGACATAAATATACCCATGTGTTTTGCAGAAAGTTTTTGTTGAAGAACTTATGTAAGAGTTAGAGTTCACATAAACTGAAATTTGCAGCAACCATATATTTAATTGATATCATTTTTAATATACAGTGCCTGTGCATTTCTTCATAAGGTCTTCTGGTTTAACTGGGGCCTATTGAATACCAGAATGAATAGCAGAAAATACCTAAAACTGTTTACACATTTACACATTAATATAACATATGGTTAGGAAAATACATTATGTCATAATAATATCTGCAAAATTACAAAGTGAATAAAAAAGATACAATTGGTTGCATTTATGATTTAGAGTAATTTAGTGAATGCACTACTACTAGAGATATTCTGGTAATTTAGTTCAGCCATGCCATTCTGCCAGCCCATGCTCTAGCTTCCACTAAGAAGAAAAATTCTGTAATTTGGATCTTCATACCTTAGGTCTAATAGAAAATCATTTAGGCTGTTTTTTCTTCCAATAAGGGTTCATTATATATTCGTTTGGAGCAAGTTCAAGTTACTGTTTTATTATTACAGAGAAAATAGAAATAATTGTTAAAACATTTGGATTAATTTGACAAAATTAAGTTTATGGGATATAGGGATATACTATGGGATATAAAGTTAATAATAAAAGAGAGCGAGAGAGAGAGAGAGAGAGAGAGGCATCTGGGACAGTTTTCACTTGCAAACAGTAAGGGGTACGATATGAGTAATTACGATTTTTTACTTGTGTGAGTTTATCCCTACTACATATTAGCCCCTGACTAATGGATATCCTTTTATCACTTACAATAAAGGTTGCTAAGTAGAAGACCACCACCCAACAAAAGCTGTCTATAAAACTTCTTTAGGGCAGGTGTATACACCAGTCCTCTATTCCTCTAGCACCTGTATTAAACATTACATTTTCAAAGGGGGAGTGTGTGTGTTATGTTTTGGTAGCCGAGGATGAGTAGAGTATAACAGTGCTCTAATAGCAGGTTCATGCAGCCATTACAGTATAACAGTAGCTTCAACTCTAATACTTTTAAGCAGTATAGAAAGTACTATGTACACAGTATAACTCTTGTACACAGTGGCACCTACAGGCCCTTTGCATAAACACTACAGGGGGGTCTCTCACAAATTTGGAATCCCACAGTTTTTACAGAAGCTTCTACTTTAAATATATTCTCAGGATACTTTTGGAAGCTTTAGTTGTAAGAATAACAGATTCACAGAAGTACAGTAAAATCTTATACATTTTCTTATACATTTTAGACAAACCTGCCAAATTTCTTGCCATTATGTTTGATATATGAACATATATATATTCAATGAGCACGCTGGTTTACACATCCATCTCTCTTTAAAAGTGTGTATTTATTGAAAAAACAAGTGTTGGTTGAACCCACTGCATTGTGAGTAAAAGTTTGCAAAACTGTAGAAATTTTGCAAAACTGCAAAATTTTGCCAAAAATGCATTGGAGTTCACAGGAAGTTGAAAGTACGCTGCAGGTGTGTTGTGTTTAGCTCTGCAATAACATATACATTTCTCAGGCCAAAAATCAGATTGACCAATAACCACATTGAATTTTTGATTAATTATGCACTATAGCAAAGAAGAATCAGGTGTGGAGGACCAGGGGTGGATTAATGATGTATGGAAAATTTTAGCATGGATTCTCGAAAAAGTTTGCCACTTGCAAATTTTGCCTCTAAACTGTACCACTAAAATAGTTCACTCATCCTTAAAAAAACTGTTGAATATCACCAATGACAAAATGTATAAGTGAATGTAGGCTCAGTTCAAATTAGAGCAGAGTTGTGAGCAGAGTGCATGTTGACAAGAAGGTATTTACTTATTTACCAAAGCATATTAATGAATTAAAAGTTTTTTAATAATATAGTTAATAAGTTATGATGTTTTAGTACCTTGTAAATAAGCCATTTAAAACGTGTTAGTTGACTGGGCAAGATATCACTCATTTTGTTTATATAGTATGTGTATAGTATATGGTCAGCATCCAGAATTTAATATTCATTATTAGTAGTGATGGGCGAATTTATTCGCCAGGCGCGAATTCGCGGCGAATTTGCGCGATTCGCCGCCAGCGAATAAATTCGCAAAACGCCTGCGAAAATTCGCGGAAAAAAATTGCCTGCGTCAAATTTTTTTCCGAAAAAACGGATGCCGGCGTCAAAAACGGGCGCCGGCGTCGAAAAAACGGGCACCGGCATCAAAAACGCGAAGCCCATCACTAATTATTAGTGATGGTCAAATAAATTCACAGGCACGAATTCGCAGCGAATTTCTGTGTTTCGCTGCCAGCAAATACATTTGCCAAACTGTGGCAAAAATTCATGGCGTCAAAAAAAAATTGGTGCTCGTTAGAATAGTCACGTGCATAAACATTGTCACGTGTCAAAATTTTTTGGACGCCCATTGACTTGAATGCATTTGGACAAAATAGGCGCGCGTATAAAAATTGTCACAGGCGTCCAAATAATTTTGACACCCATTGACTTCAATGTGTTTTGTGAATTTTTCGACATTTTGCGAATTTCGCTGGAAATTTGCACGTTTTTTATAGAAATGGGACAAATTGGCCCATCACTATTTATTTGTATCTTTTTTTGTTTAGAGCTTTGATTTTTTGAATAAATGGTGAATGAGAATAAAAACACTTGGCTAGTCTTCTCTAGGGCCTATTAAACTTTTTTGCATGATACAGTGTAACGCCAAAAGTTTGAGGTTTCTTAAACTCGGTGGCAAAAGGTTTTGTAAATCCATGTTAGAAATTCACCATGTATTTTGTTGTGTGGGGATAAAATGCAGGAACAAAACCCAGAAATCATGCCGACATTATTATTATGGCCACCTTGTCTTCCACATCAACCAATGTCTTCCCCAACCCTCCCCTTGTCTTTCTATAGAGCAGTCATGGTGCTCTATTAACGCAGTATAACAATGTATATACTATTGCAGAATTTTCTGTGATTTTTTTAATTTTCAATCAAACAAATCTTAGATTTCTTACTCAACCAATAGGCATATTTTTATATTATATATAAAAAATATATACTTTGCTGTGTAGGATGTACAAATTATGTTATTCACTAGGAGAGGTTTGTGAATAATTTTACTGCTTAGTATGCAACCTTTTTTGGATGGGGTTAGAAATGGAATACAAACCTGCATTTACAAACTAAACTTTGACTTGTAATTATAAAATCTATAATATTAGCCAGTGTATTATAGACTCTACATGAATCCAAATATATAACCTCAGGATGATTAAAGGATTACGGTATTCAGACATAGACTTAATCCAAATATAAAAATGATCATACAGCGTATTCTTAAATTGGGATGCTGGGCGCCAATTTATAACTTATAAATCTCAATAAATGTGAAACAATAACCACATAATTGCAGCAATAGATAAATGACTTCATTTTTCACTAGACAGGCATTGAGGAGGTAGTTGCTAAATGTGTAAATTATATAAAATGTTGTTAAGAATTGTACAAATGTTTTCTAAAATAAATACATTACTTAAATAAGGTCTGGACATATAAAATTGACTTGGCTGGTGATGTACATGAGCTATGATGCTTTACTGTCCAGTATGGTCTCCATCAAAAATAAACAAGAATCTATTTTTAATAAGTTTTTCTATTACACTTACATGAATTATGTATTTGTTTGCACCTCTTAAATTAGACACCTATGAAATAAACTCAAATGAAATCATGTGTAGCAGTCAGAGAAACCTGTATTACCATTTCTCATCTTATTCAGCCAGGAGTGCTGCAACTTGCTTACTAACTGACCCCCCCCCCAACTCCAAATTCTCCCCACTTAGATATTAAGCTCTATGGGGCAGGGACCTCCAGCCTCTTGTTTCTTTAATGTGTATTACTTAATCTTTAATGTAACTGTACTTTGTATGTATTATTTATTGACCCCTGTCTGTTCTATTAATTTATTGTCATCTGTATAGTGTTGCATACATCAGTAATGCTAGATAAATAAAAATATGCATACATACTTAAATATGCTTTCACTACTATTAGCCCATCTTCCCAGGCCCAGTGCCTTGTGGATCTCCTAGATTCAGCTCTGTCCTTCACTCCTCATATCCAGTCACTTATTAAATTATGTCACTTTCACCTAAGGACCATATCCAAAATACAAAAATTTATTGTCCAAGACGCCACCAAAATTCTTATTAAAGGGGCTCTTCACCCTCTAAACACTTTTTCAGTACATAGTTACATAGTTAGATCGGGTTGAAAAAAGACCAAAGTCCATCAAGATCAACCCCTCCAAATGAAACCCAGCTAGGGATGAGCAAATTTTTAACCCCAGCATCCATACATTACACACACTGACCCCTTCATACACTCACATAAACTATATAAACTGTACTCATACACTAACATACATACTAATAAACAACTATAGATTATAGTATCACAATAGCCTTGGATATTATTCTTGTCCAAGAAATCATCCAAGCCACTCTTAAAGGCATAAACAGAATTGGCCATCACAACATCATCCGGCAGTGCATTCCACAACCTCACTGTCCTGACTGTGAAGAACCACCTAAGCTTCAAATTAAAGTTATTTTCCTCTAGTCTGAAGGGGTTGGTTCTGGTGCTGTGATCCTCTTTATTGGTCAAAAGGTCCCCTGCTATTTGTCTATAATGACCTCTAATATACCTGTAAAGTGTAATCATGTCCTTTCTATTTTTTCCAGAGAAAACAACCCCAACCTTGACAGTCTACCCTCATGATTTAAGTATTCCATTCGTCTACCCAGTTTAGCTGCACATCTTTGCACTCTCTCCAGTTCATTTATATCCATCCAGCTCATTTATTTCCCTCTTAAAGGAACAGTAACCTCAAAAAATAAGTGTTTTAAAGTAATGAAAATATAATGCAGTGTTGCCCTGCACTGGTAAAACTGGTGTGTTTGCTTAAGAAACACTACTGTTTATATAAATAAGCTGCTGTGTAGCAATGGGGGCAGCCATTCAAAGGAGAAAAGGGTCAGGTTACACAGCAGTTAGCAAATAAGCTCTGTCTGTCTAATGGTGTTATCTGTTATCCATTATTTAACCTGTGCCATATAGCCATTTTTCGATTTCCGCCATTGCTCCACAGCAGCTTGTTTATATGAACTATAGTAGTGTTTCTAAAGCAAACATATCAGTTTTACCAGTGCAGGGCAGCACTACATGATATTTTCATTACTTTAAAACACTTAAATTTTTTGGTGTTACTATTCCTTTAAGGACTGGAGCCCAAAACTGCCCCGCATAATCCAGGTGAAGCCTACTTGCATCCCTTGAGTTCATGCCTTTTTAATGCAAGACAGAACTTTATTTGCTGTAGTAGCCACAGAATGACACTGCCCAGAATTAGACAACTTGTTATCTACAAAAACCCCTAGATCCTTCTCAGTTAAGGAAACTCCCAACACACTGCCATTTAGTGTATAACTTGCATTTATATTATTTTTCCCAAAGTACATAACTGCCAATGGCGAATGTTTTAACAAAACTGGCACATATAATTTGCAGTGGAAAATTTTGCTGTGTAAAAAAAATGATTTTGACGCCAATTGACTTCAATGCGTTTCACAAATTTTTTGGCGAAACAGTACAGATACTACTGCTGTCTTCCATTTTAGTTAAATCACTCTGCAAAGTGACAGAACTTATAGTTTTGCACAATTTTGTATCATCAGCAAAAATAGAAATAATAATAATAATGCCCACCTCCAGGTCATTGCAAAAAATGCAAAGGACCAAGTACAGAGCACTGCTGTACTCCACTAACAACACTGGTCCAATTAGAAAATGTTCCATTTAACACCACTGTTTATAATCAAAATATATATCTTTTAGACGTCGGTTTGAGGACCTGATGCAGACCTACGGTTTACCACCACATCAAATCTATACTTATGGGCAAATCACGCATTTTCTGCGCACCGCTGCTGTGGATTACAAAACATTACGCACTCAGTCATTGATGGAGTGCCTCTGTGGTAAATTCTGGAACGGTAAATGGATATTGTCGGATTGCTATAAAATGCAAATATCACATGAGGAATCTCAAAAACTTCCATATATGGATAAATGGGAACAAGAGCTTCAACTGCAATTCTCCCCAGCTCAATGGTCCGCATGTATCAATAGTCCTAAAGGCGCTACCCACTGCACTAACCACCTGGAATCTCACATTAAAGTGGTTGGTAGATGGTACCTAACGCCCTCCAGGATTGCAAAGATTTCTCCAAATTATCCAAACATGTGTTGGAGACAATGTGGTCAGCCAGGTACAATGCTTCATATGTGGTGGCAGTGTGTAAAAGTTACAGTTTTTTGGACAGAGCTTTTCGATTTAATAAAGGAGATATTCCACAGGGAAATACCCCAACTGCCCCAGATAGCACTACTCCAAATCTACCCAGTACAAATTTCAAAAGCTGAGAGGCGCCTTCTGTTTCAGATACTCAATGCAGCACTAACTCTTATAGCGAGTACTTGGAAGACACCAACTACTCCTTCTATACAGCAGTTGATCAAACGGATTGAATCTAGGAAATGCATGGAATTTTTGACGGAAACTGACCCGGAAAAGAATCTTCGAATCATACAGACATGGGAACCGTGGACTTCCTACCAGCTTTCCATATCCACCCAGTCTGTTTAGCCCATTCTTACAGTTGAGAAGGCCAACTCGCATCCTCTGGGGGCCACGCATAAGTGTTGTGTTAGTCTTTTCTAATTGCTTGATCAATGTGTTCCTTAGATGTCAGACAAATCAGGGTAGTACTATCATTGTATACTGCTGCACGAGAACCGTTATTATGTACTTGCTCATTATACCTTGCAAATGTCATTGTATGCCACTACTTGCTCTTTCTGTTTGTTTTTATGCTAATAAAAGCATTATTGAATTAAAAAATATATATATCTTTTAGCCAGTTATCCAGGTACAAATACTATCTTCTTATGTCAAAATTGCTCAATTTAACCATTGACCTCCTGTGTAGCACTGTATCAAATGCTTTAGTAAAGTCTAGGTAGATAACATCACTGCCTTCCCACCTTCACATAGTAACATAAGTTAGGTTGAAAAAAAGACACTTGTCTTCAGTCTATATATATATATATAAACTGCCTAACTGCTAGTTGATCCAGAGGAAGGTAAAAAAAAACCCCATTTGAAGCCACTAAATATGCCTCAGAGGTGTAAATAATTATTCCCTGACTTCTTAAAGCTATATAATATATCAGCCTGTATGACTGCTTCAAGATGAGAATTCAACATCTTCACAGCTCTCACTGTCAAAAAACTTTCTCCAAATATTTAGCCGGAACCTCTTTTCTTCTAATCGGAATGGGTGACCACGTGTCAGTTGAAAAGACCTGCTGGTAAATAAAGCATTAAAGAGATTATTATATGATTCCTCCTTATATATTTATACATAGTTATCATATAACCCCTTAAGCGGCTCTTCTCAAGTGTGAACAACCCCAACTTGGCCAGTCTTTCCTCATAGCTAAGATTTTCCATACCTTTTACCAGCTTAGTTGCCCTTCTCTGTACCCTCTCTAATAAAATAATGTCCTGTGTGATGGAGACCAAAACGGCATATTCTAGACGGGTCCTTACCAACGCTCTGTACAGTGAATGAATAACCCCCTCCTCCCATGAATCTATGCCCCTTTTAAAACAGCTCAATACCTTATTTGCCCTGGCTGGTCCCATTAAAAATATAGGTGGCTTAGATATTTCTACAGCCCTTTACATTTATAAACATTGAATCTCATCTGCCACTTAGCTGCCCAGATTGCCAGTTTGTCAAGATCCTGTTGCAAGGATGTCGACTAATACCCCTAAGTCATTAATGAACAAGTCAAATAAAAGTCGACTCAATACCGAGCCCGAAGTAACTCCTCTAAGAAACTTACTCCAAGTAGAGAATGTACCATTAACAACCACCCTCTGTACCTGATCCTGTAGCCAGTTTCCTATTCATGTGCAAACTATTTCATTAAACCCAACAGACCTTAGTTTACAAAGCAGTCGTTTGTGGGGCACAGTATCAAACATGTTGGCAAAATCCAAATAGATCACATCTACTACTCCCCCGCTGAGATCCATTTTGAAATATTGGAAAGACATCAGCTTTCCTACAATCCATAGTTACCATACCAGATGAAAGTGAGTCTGAGAAAATCAGAAATAGAAACAAGTCTTAAACTGAACTAAGCTCTTTTAGAAACCGGGGATGCATGCCATCTGGCCCTGGTGACTTGTTCACATTCATTTTACTAAAGATTTATGAATCATATCCTAAGTCAGCCATTGACTAGATTGAGCTCAGCCAACAGTGCAGCTGTGAGGTGGGCTTGGGAACTCTCACTCCTCTATTGTGTACACTGAAGGAAAAAAGCAGGTTTAGCACATTTACCTTGTCTGTATCTGTTACCATTATTTAAAACACTCACAACCCGCATCTTTTTACTATTAATATACTTTAATCTCCTGATTTAGTTCGCCTCATTTCCTCTTTACCTTTAGGATTGTGGTTTTACAACATTTATTTTAGAGTTTATATTCATTAAATGTTGGTTCTATCCCCACAGACTTTTAAATGGCTTTCTCTTCTTTCCTATTAACTTCTTTCCTTCTATTTTTAGCCACAAAGGGTGATTCTTGGTGCTTTATACATTTACTTCTTAAGGGAATAAATTGAGAACAGTAACAATTTAATATCATTTTAAATGACAACCACTTCTGTTCTTTGTTTTTAGAAAGCATACTGCCCCAATCAATGCTCGTTTCTGAAATTCAGGGTTCAATTACATATTTGCGATACGTTCTGGCTCAGTAGAGATCACTAGATCCAGAATAGCTTTTTTTCTGGTTGGCTTTTCAGCAACTTGTGCCATAAAATTGTCATGCAACAAGTTTATAAACTTATTCCCATTAAGTGTCCTGGCTGTACTGTTGCTCCAGTCAATATCTGGGTAGTTAAAATCACCCATTAGCATCAGGAGCTTAGCTTCCACCTCCACACTGACATTACAGGGTCTATAGCTCCTACAATTAATTTGCTGGACTCTTTACAATCAGTGAAGAGCTCCTCCCATAAGACTTCAGCCCCCTCATTTTCTAACATTACCTCCTTCTTTATATTATCTTTTAAAACCTGCCTAACAAACAGAAACCCCTCTTTTTTTTCTATTGCCTCTGTACCTCCAAAACCAACTATAGTCACTGATGTTAACTACCCAGCCATGCAATTCATTCAGCCATGTTTCGGCCACACCAATTACATCATATTTTCCCTCCAGCGCCAGATAGGATTGCCACCTTCTGTCCCGTGGAAGTCCATGCAGGGGATGGGGCCGCAATATAATGGGGATGGGTCCGTGATGTGCCAGGGGTGGAGCTATGACATGGCAATCGGCAATGGGCCGATCACCACATCAATCATAGGGAATCCTGCCAAGTTTTTTTAATTTGGAAAACCGGGCAGGCAGACAGGGTGGCGAAATATGTTGGTGCTCTAATGCATGTTAATTATAATAATAATTTGGTCATCTTAAAGAGAACAGACCCTTGTTGTATTCTTTATTATGGCTCCTCATTGAGAAAAAACTTACAAACTCTATCTCATTACTTTTAAATAGTGATGGGCGAATCTGTGGCATTTCGATTCGCCAAATTTAGCAGAAACTTAGTGAAACTGCGAAAAATTTGCGGAACGCATTCGACACACACATCGATTTTGTCTCACTTCAAATTCATTTTGAAGTGGACACGCATCTGTGTTTTGACGTACAACATTCTTTTTTTGACATGCAACGCAATTTGATGAAACCCATCTTCTATGGGTGTTTTGTTTGTGTCACCTTTTCTCAGAGCTACCAATAAAATATTTCCCTTACTTTCTAGCTTTGTAGACTGTGATGATAAATGAATATGGCATGTTTTGCTTTGTGTCAAAATGTGCTGAATTAGTATTAGAGTCAATGGGAAGACCAATTCACACTCATGTTTTGCTCAGTATACTGCCACACACATGCCCAGCCTACATTGTTAGAGGACTTCTATTTTTTCAAAAGAAAAAAAGTGCTCACATTTTGCCAGTTTCTTAAAAACATCTGTGTTTTTTTATATTAGCTCTGGTAGACTGGTAATGGTATCTACTACTACTCAGTCTATATTGCTGTTTAACCAAAAAGTACCACCTATAGTTTATATATTACCATACTAATAGCTTACTAACACAGGCACAACTAATAATTAATAGGGGCAGATTTATTAAGGGTCGAATTTCGAAGTGAAAAAACTTCGAAATTCGACAATCAAATAGGTGCAGTCCGATAGTTGAAGTCGAAGGTTTTTTCCACTAAATTTAAATCGTATGCTCATACGATGAAATCCTTCGTATCGTGCGATTCGTACGATTAAATCGTACGATCGTATGATTTTACACCAAAAAACCCTGACTTCTCAATACTTAGCCAACAGCTCATATAGGTTATAAGAGGTTCCCCCATAGGCTAAACCGCAATTCAGCAGGTTTAAGATGGCAAAGTGTCGAAGTCAAAGTTTTTTTAAGAGACAGTACTTCGATTTTCGAATGGTCGAATTTGTGAAGTATTTTCAATTCAAATCGAATTTTGGCCTATTCGATGGTCGAAGTACCCAAAAATTACTTTGAGATTTGAAGTTTTTGAATTCGAAAATTCACTTTGACCCTTAGTAAATGGACCCCATAATATCTGGGTGCTTTGTATCCCAAGTAAAATTGAATAAATCATATATTTATGCGAATGAACCATATATTTATTTGTAAATGTAAGGAATCTGAAATACTATGTAATTTAATGTAACATGAGTGACTCCAATTGAGAATAGTCACAGTTGTGTCATATTATCCAAACAACTTCAAATACCATCTGAGTAGTAGTTAAATGAAAAATAAACTCCAAATAGACAGGGTTTAACAAATTTTTTTTAACATCAAAAAAGAAGAATATTAATAGCACAATGGTGCTTCGTCTTATTATTAACTAAGAGATCACTAGATCTTAGTGATTAGACTGGAGGAGGAGGAGGGTTAACCCTCAAACTATTAATAATGCCCAGGACTTCCTGCAGTTCATGTCTGTGACCTCCTGGGCCAGGCCAGAAATCATGTTGATGATGATGACCCCAGGTCCCACGCCTCAGTTCGCTAACGCTTTAAACAGGTATGGTTGTAATTCAAAGGAAATGCGCTCACCAAATTGGACGAGTGCATCGCCCTGAACCTGTAGCTAAAGGTGAGCTGCACTTGAAGACGAAAAATCGGCAGCACTCTGTAATCCACTCGCATATAAAATTTAAAGTCTTTATTTCAGCAAGTTAAAAACATTCAGAAATCCTATGAAAATTGTTTGCTTTATTGTAGTAAAGAAGATAAATCTATTTATTCTGTTTAAATAAATCTACCTTGATATGCAAACTATGCTGCAGTTTTAGAAGTAAAATTATTATTAGCCTTAGTACAGGCCTAAACAAACACACATTGGCTCAAAAATAGCAAAATAAATATGGCTTTATTGTAGTTAAGAAAAATCAATTTATTCTGTTTAAGTAAAGCTACCTTCTACTTCAGCATTTAGCTGATTTACAAGGTCTGTGTGCCACTGTTTAAGACCGCTCCAGATCCTCTGGATGGCATGCAGCCTCAGACGATTTTATAATGTCTCCTCATCCTGAGCCTCTCCATGATGCTCCTCTCCTGTATGCTGCAGGTCCCAGGGGGGGCTGTTTTCATATCCCTCCCTATGTAGTTAGCGGATGAAATAGTTTAGCTGCTGACATTTTTTGACACGTGTATGACAAGCACGTCACATGACGCACGCATGTCTATAGTCTAGTTTGACATGCGGCCACCTATTTTACGCACCTAGTTTGATGCGCGGGCATCTAGTTTGACGTGTCGGTGCCTAGTTTGACGTGGGGGCCTAGTTTGAAGCACGAACGCCTAGTTTTTCATGCGGGTGCCTAGTTTGACACGCAGGCACTTCATTTGACCAATTTGCTATTGAATTGAGTACCACTCAAATCAAGTATGCTTTTTTTTTGATTGCACCTTATACATAAATAGGGTTGCCACCTTTTTTGGAAAAAAATACCAGCTTCCTATATATTTAACTTTTTTCCCTATTAATAACAATCAACCATTATTTTTACCAGCCAGGCTGGAAAAATACCGGCCAGGTGGCAACCCTATACATAATGCAAACCTTCAATATAAGTATAACACAACACTAGCATTAGTTGAAGACTTTGAAGAGATTGCTAATTTGTTATTTCTATGATGACTGAGGCAGAAGGACTTTTGGCAGCACTCGTTTCAGAGACCTAATTTTGTACTTGCAGATATCTCACTTAGAGGCAGCATTTAGCAGGACTTTGGGTAATAATAGTGTGACTACAATTGCCAACCATGTTTAGGGTTGCCACCTTTTTGGGACAAAAATACAAGCCTTCTTATATATTTAGATGTTTCTCTATTAATAACATTGTGGTCAAGCATAATTTTTACCGGTCAGGCCGGTAAAATACTGACCAGGTGGCAACCCTAACCATGCTGCAGTAGTAGAAGCAACATTATCATTAGCCTTGATAGGCCCAAACCTGAAAATTATTTGCCAACAATGAGGCAAGCCCTGGCAGTAATAGAAGAAGAACCAGAAGAAATTAGCCAACTACGCTGCAGTATAGAAGTAAAATTATTAGGAGCCTTGCAGACCCCAACAAGAAGAAATTTGTCAACCATGCGGCAGTATTAGAAGCAAGATTATAAGAATTAGAATAGGTAGGCCTCACACAGAAGAAATTTGTTGTGCATCTTTTTTTTTGATGCATGCAACTTCAGCGTCAAAAAATATTGGCGCACAGTGAAACTACGTGAAAAAATTTGGCCCGCAGCGAAACTCAAAAAGTCACAGCCAATTTTACTAAGGCAAATTTTTTCACACCATCTCCTTGCTTTTAAAGCTCTTCTTCCTTGTGCTCTCTATACATTCCTGGGTTTTCTACCAGCCAATACCCATTCGCATCAGCACACCACTAAATACCACAGTCTCTTGCTGCTCCTTATCTGTGAAATTGCAACACTGGATTCATCAGGACTAAAGCCAACGACTACATCTTGGAGCACTCTACGGGCAGAGTCTTAACAGTTAGCAGGTAATTTTTTATGTAATTATTTTTTGTTGAATCTATTTATATTCAATTATTGTACTGATTCCTGAATGTTCTTTTATTGTATTGTTTCAATTAACAATACCGTGTATACTCCAAATGTACACAGTATGTTAATGTTTTCATGTATAGTACTGAGTAGCATCACACAAATTGGCATAAACAAACTTTATTAAGTTTGCATCAACATTTGCAGTTTCATGAATCTATGCTACAATTTTGGTCATGTGGCCTGGTTCAACAAAGCTCTCTGTCATTATTACACCTGGGTCAATGGTTGTGAAGTCCTTGCTTCAGGCTGACATGATTTGATCAAGATTGACACATCTGAAATCCCTTTGTCAAGAGCGGCACATCCCTGTGCCAAGATTTAAAAATTAGAGTTATTAAATTTCTGCTTAGGAAGTGTCAATCAGAGGATGCAGGATGACTGCATACTGGGTAAAAATATACCTTAAAGGAAAGGGAAAGACTTTGTATGCTTTTGTGTTTGACTTGGTTAACTTTTAACTATAGATAGATAGATATAGGTTTACCTAATCACTGAACTTATTTCTCCTCAATACTTGGATGCCATAATACACCAGAGCATGAATGAAATTAATCATATATGTTCAGAAACAGGACTGCTGCATATTGCTTGACGGTTTTTTTTGGCATCCGAATATTGAGGCGCACATAGCTTTGGTGCCTTTCATCTCTGACAAAGTATTGTAAAAGTATTGTATAGTAGAGATGCAACAACTGTGTCTTTACAGAAAACTGGCCCATTTTCCTGTAAATTCACAAAACCAATAAAATATTTGCAAAACAGCAACTTTTCACTGAAATGCATTGGAGTCAATGGCACAAGGAAAGGGTACTAATAAGTAAACTTCTGTTAAAAGGCCTACCCATAATGAAGCCATTCATCCTTGTCATTCCTTTCTGCAATAAGATGTGTGTCAGTTCAACCTCTGCAGTGTATGCAAAACTGTGATCTACTTGTACAGAAAGTCCCATGATTTAGCTGGATTTCACCAAGACCAAGACTCTTGGTCATGTGGAGTTCGCTCAAGTAATAGGCGCAGCATTCACATTTCTTGCATGAGATACTGAATAATCAGGTGCATGGAAGCTGAACTACTGTATATTACAGCTGATACAACTGGCACATCTAAAGGAGAGAACTGGTATTGCAAGCAATGACTCTGGTTTACTGATCAGTTATAATTCTAATTTTATTCCGCTATAGTACCTGCTATGTGTGCAGAACCAATAAAGTTTCATTATTTCCAATAACCACTATGAACATTTGATTTTATATGTTACTGTTATAATATGTATATATGTAATAGTTTCATCTATTAGATGTCAATTTGCTACCAGGTTTAATTAAATTAATTTATATAAAAGACATTAAAAACAATTGCAAGAATCTTTGGGGTTTTTTATTTGTATTTTGATATGTTTTTTATTTTTATGGCCTCTGTTTGGAAGTACACATACTACAAAAGTTGCATGCTTGTACAAAGTGTATAGTTTAATAATTTTATATATATATATATATATATATATATATATATATATATATATATATATATATATATATATATATATATATATATATTTATATATATATATATATATATACAGATGAAGCCACTTGGATTTGTGAGTTAAATGCGTCATGACTCAGGGTTAATTGAACTGTGTTATCTAAAGTCATCTTAACTCATTTAATGCATTTAACCTTTTCATTAGCATACCAAAGCACCATTGTTCACAATGGTGAATGCTTTGATTAGGTGGGATGTTGTGACACAGTTTTCTGTGTTAAATGAGATAAATGGGATATCTGTGTTTAGTTATTCTGTGTCAAACAGATAAACCAAAGTGGCTGCATCTATATATATAGTTCATGCAATTATAAGGGAGGATGAGATTATATTCCATAATATAATATTGAGTTATCTCCTTGTCTGTCTATCTGCTTTTCTATGCGCCCATCTATCTATTTATCTGTCTGTCTGTCTATCTATCTACTATGTCACTTTTCTACTCCATTTTTTAAAAATTATACCAAACTTTGAACAAACTGATATTAAAATACTTTGCATATCTTTTTATTATGGTAACACTTAGAGAAACCAAACAAGTGTAAGTTTATTTATTTTATGCAATAAAATGTCACCTTTTGGGAAACTCCATCATTTTCATGTTCCTCAGATGTGCAATTCACTTTTCAAAAAATAAACGGCTGGACTCGTGGGTGTAAGAATAAAACTAAAGATGCCAATAACACATGCCAATAACATCTAAAACTTTGACACGATTTGGCAACACTTTTAGTATTACCTTTTTGTATTCACTCACACAAGCATTGCATTACTTATAAGGGATCCTGTGCTTTTTTTTTTTATCATACACCACTTTTTAAGTTATTTTACTGTATTATTTTAAAAATCAGTTATAAGAAACACAAGTTTATCTACTTGAAACATAAAACACAAACATTTAGTCTGTGGGTCTCCATCTGTTGTTGTTAAACTTTATAACTCCCAGAATGCCCTGACAGCAGAAGACTGAGGTTGTACCTTCCATTATAGAAATCCCACACATAATTTACACATCAATTACAAAAGAACGTAAAATGTTCTTGAAGTGGAATGTTTTCTTGTGGGTTGGCATTAATCTACAACTACACATTTAAAAAGAAAGCTGATATTTTTCATGTACATTATGTTGATTAACATTGATGGGGCACGAATAGACAGGAACAAATTAAAGCTGAAATTTAATTACAAGTCTATCTAGTACTAATTGGAACCTTAGAAAATGTTCACCCTTCTAATCCATTAATCAGCTTTTCTGACTACCATCAAATTAATAAATGTAATTAAAAAACTATATATTTAAATGCATATTAGACATGCTTTTTCTTTTGCTTGCTTGAAATATATCTGGTGTTCAATCTTTACTGTGGAATGAACAAACTGAATATGTATGATGCAAAGAAATGTGACATTTTTTTAAGGCATCTTCAGTTTATATTAGTGAAGATAGAAGTATAATTTGTATTGTATATATTGCAATGCTGAATATGTTAGGCTTGTGAATTATATGGGAGTGGTTACATAAATGCAAAATACTTTAAAAGTTAAAAATAGTGAAACTCCGAAAAAAAATCCTGAAACTACATTCAAATGCATTGAAGTTAATGGGTGTCAAAATTATTTTGACCCATGACAATTTTTATGGGTGCAGAAAAATTTAAGCATGCGACAATTTTAACGCATGCGACAATTTTTACACATGCAACTTTTTTGTCCAAATGCATTAGTCAGTGGGTGTCAAAATTATTTTGATGTGCCACAATTTTTACATGCGTGACTTTTTTGTTTGCTAATTTTTTCACCTGCGAATTTCTGCAGCAGTTTCGCAAAACAATTTGCAGGTGGCAAAATGAGGAAATTTGCCACAAATCCATGCCTGGCGAATAAATTCGCCCATCACTAGTTACAAACTAATTGCTTGAGGGCTCACACATGCACACGCATAAAACACACAAGAAATGTGTTGGTCACAAATATTATCATTCTGACATAAGTCTTTGCTGTAGGTGTCCTAACATATATTAGTCATGCAAATTGTATTAGATCATAACCCCCTTCCCACAGTGCTATCCAATTACATATTTCTAACATTTGTCAAACCACTTCCATTTTCTTCCTGAAAAAAGGCTACTGACATTTTTATAAATTCATAAAACAAAACCACCATGGAATAAGTTATGAACATATGGGTAGAGTCCTCAAGACCCCCTCATTTCCCCAACTTTGCAGTTAGGAGACATTTAAACATTGATGGAATTTTGCCTTAGAGGTTGGAGAAGAATGTTGCTGTGAATTTTCTATACTGCATTTCATTATCAACTATGCCCTTTATGTTTCAGATTATAGAAAACTATAGTATTACTGTTGTTAGAGGTTGTGTCCAAATATTTACAGGCTGTAACTTGTCAAGTTCTAGTCTGAGTTTCTACTCATGATGCATCAAACCTTCCATTAGAATCTGAAGAATGACTATAAAATACAAGAGACCATACTGAGATTTCATTAGGTAGATTATAAGGAACTGTCACAACTATAGTTTTACTTGATAGCCAGAAAGCACTTCAATTATAGAGGTTGTACGTCGCTATA
Organism: Xenopus laevis; assembly: GCF_017654675.1. NCBI lineage: Eukaryota > Metazoa > Chordata > Amphibia > Anura > Pipidae > Xenopus > Xenopus laevis. The sequence continues at coordinate 72,147,922 of NC_054380.1, read as the reverse complement.
TAACTTTGGAAATTAGCCAGTGTTTAAGCTGTTCTGCAACTGGCTGGTTTATACAGTTTGGTTTTAAATAGTTGAAAAAATAAATTTCTGTGTTTAGAAAAAGATATTTTTATTTTAGTAAGACAATTTTTATTCTGTAACAAAACAAATTTAAGTAATTGAGTAGATTCTGCCTTAAAATTAACACCTGAGTGTACATCCTCTAGATGCTGAGCTTCAAAGTTTCTCTTGCAAACTTCTTCTTAGTGTTTGCTGCTAAACAAAACTACAACTAATTTAAACATCATTATGTCTGATACCATTCATATTTACATCTATAAATCCACTGGTGTCAAAATATTACTGAAGCCGGCAACAATTCTGATGCTGGCGACAATTCTAGGCTCTCATTGACTTCAATGGGAGTCAGAATTGTTAACAGCGTCAGAATTGTCGCTGGCGTCAAAAATATTTTTTGCAGTTTCGCGAATTTCACGTGAAATTCGCAAATTGTTCGGCGAAGCGAAACAGGAGAAATTCGCCCATCACTAATATATATGGATTAAGGTTATTGTGCAGCATGTTTGGCTTTACTAATCAATAAAACTTTTTTTTCAACTAATCAATAAAACTTATTTTTCAATCAGCTTTTGGATCAAGGATTTTAAGGGCATATTAAGTATTCACATCCTTTTCATTATTTGTGCCATGTTGCACAGTTATGTAATCCACTGGCAGCCAGCCAGTATGCTAAGCAGAAGTCTATTCATCTGCAGTGTTCATTAAAGGAAAAAAGACAACGCAGCTCAAAGAAGAAGATGATTCTGTAACAAAAAGAGTGAAACACAGTAGCATTTCATAGTTCATTAGGGCATGAGGGGTAAGTCAAATACATTTTGACATGTTCATGTAATAACTACAATTTAAAATCAGTCATTTTAGAGAATACTGTATAAAGATCTAGCAGTCACTGCAGAGCTCAAAGGAATGTTCTTTCTTTCTACTGAATAAATCAGCAGTTGCTTGGTTTTAAAGACCTTGGCGGCTAAAGATAATGGATAAAGAATAAAAAGTGCAAGGTTAACACAATTTGGTAAAGACGGGACATTTACTTGATTAGTTTAAAAACTGCACCTACAAAATAAATTACCAAGTATAGTTCAACTGAAAGTGATTTAATAGACAGCCTGAAAAATACAAAAATCTGGCTGTCTATAGGGGTCTATTAAGTAAAGGTCATTATTTACTCTACACATTGTGAACAAAAGAATTCTGCATGCAAATGCATAATGCAAAAACAAGCCTATATGACTTATTATTTTAGTGGAAAATGCTGCAAGCAATGGCACAGAGAATTTCAAGTTTTGTAAAAGGGGAGGGCATTTGAGGCAAAGAATTTTGATCTGTCAAGCTTAATAGACAGCTGGTGTAGCTGGAGATCAATGATTTGGATAGTATCCTGCAGCGAGCTTCTACTTCCTTAAATAAGACAACATCTAGAACAATGACAGTGTTTTCATTGAATGACATTAAACTGCCAGTATATGAAACTTTAGCTGCTATGCTAGTTGGGAAAAATGTCTCTGACAGACAGTCTGTCTTACTGAAGCACCAAAAAAATCCTGACTTTCTAAAGGAATGAAAGGGAGTTAAAAATATAGAAACCACTAAATTATATATTGGGAATATAATTTTTAGTCTACTTTACTACAATGTAGCTTTATATTGCAATGGACATTGCTATTAGAGATAATATGTGTCAGAAAGACTATTGGTCTCTATGTGCAATGATAGCAATTAGCTTACGCTGCACATACTAGATTGGTAATCGTACGCCTTTAAAAATGGGTGTTGCCATTGAATATATCTTCCCTATAAAAGCTACAGCTGGGAAGGAACAGCCTAAAAAATCCATTTATTAGGAGACAAAATTTCCAAGCAGGCAAGGAACAAGCATGTAGGTACTAGCCTATGAAAAATATGATTACCACCATGGGATTTAAATTTGTTTGGGCTGGTTTTATGATCATGTACGTATAACTCTGTAATTTTAAATGTATGCACTTACAGAGAATACATTTCTAATAAAACACAGTCATGGGTGTAAATAGATGCCTGTTTTGTTTGTTTTTAAACTTTACATTTATTTTACTTAAGATGGTGATATACATTGGGAGTCACATTTATCATGGGTCGAATTTATGTGAGTTTATTAAACTCCCATAAACTCCCATAAATTCAAAATTTTGACTAGTCGAAATGTATCAATAAAATTACATTTTTAATACTCGGACAAATTTAAAACGACCAGAAAACTTGAATCGAATTTGATTTGAATTCTATAAAACTCGATTCGAGTTTTTTCTCTGAACATCACCAAATTGATTCCTGGACCTCTTCCATTGACTTAAATAGTAATTTGGCAGGTTTTAGGTGGCGAATAGTCTAATTTGAATTCTTAAAAGGCCAGAGTATGATAAATTTGCGAAAATTTAATTTTAAAAAAAAACTCGAATCGAGTTTGGATAACTTCCTAATTGAATGTGACAGTTTTGACCATAAAAAATATTTGAATTCGAATTTTGAATTCGACCCTTAATAAATCTGACCCTAGGGGGCAGATTTATCAAGGGTCGAATTTTGAGGGTTAAAAAACCCTCGAATTCGACCCTCGAAGTAAAATCCTTTGAATTCGAATATTGAATTCGAAGAATTTTAGCGCAAAAGGTTAGATCGAACAATCAAATAAAAATCGTTCGATCGAAGGATGAAATCCTTCTAATGAAACGATTGGAACGATTTTAAGCAATCGATCTAATGATTTTTATTCGATCAAAAAAAAACTTGTAACTTGAAAAGTGTTCTGGAAGGTCCCCATAGGCTAACAGTACTTTGGAATAGTCAAACGATTTTTACTTCAGATCGTTCGAATCATTCGACTCGATGGTTGAAGTACCCCAAAAAATACTTCAAAATTCTAATATTTTTTCATTCGAACTATTCACTCGAGCTTAGTAAATCTGCCCCTAAATGTAAGACAATCTGCTAATCCTGATGAATATACATGTATTGGTCGGTATTGGATTGGACAGGGTTGAAAAACTGAATTGACCAATGCATCATGCCATTCAGTACAGATGGACTGAAAATAGTGAAATAAATATACTCCCTGAAGGACCAACTACTGCCGTATTACTTGAAGAGTCTGCCTATTGATATACTGTACAGCAGAGTCACACTAGATTGCATCAATTCTAAAATAGATAAGTTATCCAATGGCACTTAGAATCAGGCCAAAAGGTGTAGAATTGGAATGGCTTGTGGAATAGGGAATTGAAGAGGTCAGCTCAGTGGTCCATAGTGCAGTAAGTGGTCATTCAGAATTAAGAAGGCTCAGTATTTACAAACATTACTGAAAATTATATAAAGTAACCTGTGTTGCTGAGATTAGGTTAATTCAACAGTAATGAAAAGTATCAACAGTAATGAAAAGTCAAGCCAGACTAGCTGAACTTAACCTTTCTTCATCGGCAGTGGTTCAAATCCATGACAAACATTTATTAGGATATCAGAAGGAAGACACAACCTTTTTAGCTGATACAGAGCTTGCCGATGTTGCACTACTACTGTCTATTATATATATTTTTTTTGATGTCAGAAGGATGATCATAATGAGTATTGTAATAGGACACTCTCATTAAAATGTGCCGGTAAGTGAATCAACGGTTGGCTGCAATAAAACATTATTTACGCCTTGCATTATTCCCCCAAAATCCATGGAAAATGCAAACACATCTTTTATATCAATAAATATTCAAATACTCTTATCCCAGCATGAGAAAAAAGGAACCCATAAGCACTTTTAAATCATGTATTTATGACTACGCATTACACAATCAAATATCTTCTTGCAAGGAAACATTTCATAAACTACAGAAACTCCAGTAAAAGGAAATGTTGCATTTAAATAAGATCTATTGCCTCTACTGGCAACTCAGCAGCTGCATGCTGTGGTACTTTGCTGGCTAATAAATCTAAGGACTTGCAGAGTAGGGGAGCAGAACAAAAACTGCAGTTTCTCTGCACATAATGAATATTCCTGCTGTCTAAGTGAGGAATTCAGGGGTTCAAATGCAATGCATTCATTTTTTCACTTTAATAAAATGTAATGTTTACTATTTTACTTCATACATTAGTAATTAAGTCTGGCTTTGTTTAGTTGCTCGGCATCATAAAAATGTTATAATATATTTGGAACTGTTAGGCATATTAGCTTTTGGAAAAAAATGTAGTAAAATCTAGTGTTTAGAAACTTTCCAGGTTTTGTGCAGCTACAGCTGGCAAGACACAGAGCTAAAATAATAAGACATTGACAGCATGGGCAGCATAATCATAAAAGTCATGTTCAATATAAGAGCTGCCTAAATCAAGGCTGTGTCAACAGTCTTCCACAACATCACACTAATAATTATTCTAATCAGCACTGGTGAAGAAGTACTTTGAATGGAGAATATAAAATGCTCAAAATAATTAATACCAACTTGAAACTACAATCATTTACCTAAGAATCTCAAGAAAGTGTTTCATCTTCCTTTTTTCCTTTAACAGCAAATGTGGGGTCAGGTAAAAGGTTCTCTTTGCTTTTTACTCCCTAAATCAGACACTTCAAAGGCTCAAATCTCTGTTCGTCATTAAATGTAGAATGTAGAACCTAAGGGAGCGCCAGACACTTACCCAGCAGTGAAATGTCCTCCCTTTGTCCTTGCAGATATCTTTGCCTTGCTGTATTTATCTTTTTTCTCACACTGGTGTATTCTTTTGCATTACAGTGTAAATATTAAGATCATTTTTCATAAATAATGTCAATGAAATTCCATGAGAAACATTACAAGTTTACTAGATGAGATGGACACATGTTTGCAAGCTGAGATTTCATTTAAGGACATATATGCAGTGTAAATATATATATTATATATATATATATATATATATATATATATATATATATATATATATATATATATATATATAGATATATATGCTATTTTATTATTAAATTACAAACCCAAAGGCGTAAAGGTTAATAATAATTAATAATATGTACAGGTCCTCCAGGTGTGTGCAGCTTTATTGCAAACTATTCACAACTCAAATCACACTGATCACGTGCTTGTTGCAGACACTAAAATCCAAGATGAGAAACTTCTGTACCAAATTTAAAGGCCTGAATCATTACTATGATGCTGAACCTTTAGACTGATTCAATACGTTCATCATATAAAATAAGACATTTATAGCAATACCCATTTTAGGGGTTAGTTTGCCTTAAATAAAATATTTTCAGGATCATGTATCAAGAAGAGTGAGTTTGAGTCCATAAACTACCATGAACTTGAAATTTTTCCAAAAAAAATCAAATTTTTTCAAATTCTGGTGAATGAGATTGACCCTCAAACTCGAATCGAATTGGAATCAAATTCGATTTGAATATTTTTACCAAAAACCGCTCAATTTTTAGGATGTCAAACAACTCCAAATTGATTCCAGGATGTCCCCCATAGGCTGAAACAGCAATTCAGCATGTTTAAAGTCTCAAATAGTCAAATTCGAATTCTTAAAGGGACAGTATGTAATAAATTTCGAAATTCAATTTTTTCTAATCTAATTTAAACTATTCCCTAATCAAATTACACTAAAATAAACTCAAAAATTAAAATTTTTAAATTTGAAATTCGAATTTTCACTTTGACCCTTGATCAATCTGCCCCTAAGGGTGATGGGGAGTTTTGTCACTGCAGTTAAATTTTTGCTACCACAGGTGAGAAATCTCCTGAAAAAGGCTTTCCTTTGAATACCATTATGTTCTCTGCAAGGAAAATTTAGGGGGTTATCAAAGTCCGATTTAATCTCAATATTTTCTGAAAAAAACTCCGACCAAATCCGCACAGGTTTTCTGGGCTTATTTATTAATACACTTCCAGTAAATTTTATTTGTAGGAAAAAATCTGAAAAAATTGGGAAAAATTAGTTTTTCACGATTTTCCCAGAATTTTCATACGATTTTCACAATTTTTTCAGATTTTTCACACGAAAACTCAGAATTTTGGCCAAAAATTCAGGGTATTGCCAAAAACCCAGTGCACATCAAAAAATCATTGGGACTTCTCCCATTGACTTATATGCAACCTCGACGGTTCTGAGTTGCCAGATTTTCAGATTCTGACTCAGGGTTTAATAATAAAAATTTGTGACTTTTTCAAAAGTCTGACTTTATAAAAAAAGAATCACAAATTTTTCGTGATTTTTGCATTCGGAGTTTAGTAAGTAACCCCGAGGGGCCAATTCACTAACTTCGAGTGAAGGATTCGAAGTAAAAAAACGTTGAATTTCGAAGTGTTTTTTGGGCTACTTCGACCATCGAATGGGCTACTACGACCTTCGACTACGACTTTGAATCGAAATATTCGAACTAAAAATCATTCGACCATTCGACCATTCGATAGTCGAAGTACTGTCTCTTTAAGAAAAAACTTCGACCCCCTAGTTCGCCATCTAAAAGCTACCGAACTCAATGTTAGCCTATGGGGAAGGTCCCCATAGGCTTGGCTAACTTTTTTTGATCGAAGGATATTCCTTCGATCGTTGGATTAAAATCCTTCGAATTGTTCGATTCGAAGGATTTTATCGTTCGATCGAAGGAATAATCCTTCGATCGTTCGATCACACTATTTGCGCTAAAATCCTTCGACTTCGATATTCAAAGTCAAAGGATTTTAATTCCCAGTCGAATATCGAGGGTTAATTAACCCTCGATATTCGACCCTTTGTGAATCGGCCCCCCAGTGTGTATACCAGTGCTTAATGAAAGGCTGCACTAAACTTTTTGGGATGGAGCCCTTCCTCAGAATTCACAGACTCTGTCCTGAAATTGTGTGTGTAGCTTCTAAATACTGTAACCACAGACATACAGCCTTTGCCCCTTCCTTAGCTTCCTTCATTGCCATTATTTTAATGCCATTATTACCAGCCAGCTGGTTTTCTAGATGCCAAAATATAGCATACAGAAGGATCACTGCTAGTTGATCTAAGCATGCCTGTGTCCTGGACACATTTTGTCAGAAACATAAATGCAAATGTCAACGAATGATGGTTTATTTGGCCATGAAATGAATGAAGCCTTTTGAGATGTTCCATCTTAGAACACATACCACATCTTTTTGAGTAAAGAAATGCAATACAATACACAAAATACAATACAATACAAACATTAGCTACACCCTCAGAATTTGTGTAAATTTAATGTTTCAGATCTAAAATAATAAGGGTTATTACTACAGTATGTAATAACAATTGCTGATTTATCTTGCAGTTCTGTAATTCTAATGCAGTAATGCCCCTCTCTGTTTTACATCCAAAAGCTCAAACTTAAAGAATTAAGCATAATGCACAAATGACATGAGTCACTGCCTTCTATTTTATTATGCAGAAGGCATGTAGTGCTCATTTTGAGCAAATATTAAGGTATCAGCATGACAAAAAAAAATCAATCAGTCTCCCATCTATGCATCATTTTTTCTTATTTAATAATTGATAGTAGTTATACCAGCATGCCTGAAATCCTCTGTAGATAAGCAATAATTAAGTTACCAGCAATCAGAATGATATCTCAATCAGAATGTAAAAGAAGCAGAATAAAATAATTGAATGCCTGTAGGTTCTTTTCTCTCAATAATACGTTATTCAATGTCATATTCAGTGAGATGTAAACTAGCCAAGGTTGTACAAACTGCTAGAACTATCTTTTGTCAATTTAAAGAAACAGTAACACCAACAATTGAAAGTGTTTTAAACTAATGAAAATATCATGTAGTGTTGCCCTGCACTGGTAAAAATGATCTGTTTGCTTCACAAACACTTCCATAGTTCATATAAACAAGCTGCCATGTAGCAATGGCGGAAATTGTAAAAATGCTATATGGCACAGGATAACAGATAACACCATTATATTCTACAGAGCTTATCTGTTATCTGTTGTGTAACCTGAGCCTTTTCTCCTTTGAATGGCTGCCCCCATTGCTAAACAGCAGCTTATTTATAAAAACATAAGTAGTGTTTCTGAAGCAAACACAGCAGTTTTACCTGTGTAGGGCAACACTAAATACTTTTTTATTACTTTAAAACAATTTAATTTTTGATGCTACTGTTCCTTTAATAAATCTTTGTTTATGCCTGTTAGGCTGTCGACTTTTCCTTTAGCAATGCACGATGTAATTCAAATAAACATGAAGCATCATCATGTTTATTTGGTAACAATATACATTTAAGCAGTGCTAAATCCTTCTGGCTGCTAACTTAACACTTCTCCCTGCCACCTTCCAAATCAGAGAAAAATCACTCCCTTATACACCTTTACTTACCTAAACCAGATCTTTACATAGACTTACTGTACACCTAAAATGATGCCATTATCTTCACTGCTTTTGGTGAAATCAAGTTAATGAAGTCAAAGAGACAAATTCAGGAATCAACAAATTTCTTTCTTGGAACTTGGTGAAAAAGTGCTGGCACTCAACACTAGTTTTTTATGACACTCAACACCATTTTCAAGCTAAAACCTATTTTTCCAGCAAAGTGTACATTTGACTAGGGATGGGCGAATAAATTCGGCAGGCATGGATTTACGGCAAATTTCCACATTTTGACGCCGGCGAATGTATTTGCGAAACTGTGCCAAAAAATTTGCCAACGAAAAATCCGCCGTGTCAAAAAATAAATTGTTGCATGCATAAAAATTGTCACTCAAAACAATTTGGTCGCCCATTGACTTTAATGCATTTGGACAAAATAGTCTCGCATATAAAAATTGACACTCGTGGCAAAATTGACGCTTAAAAAAAAATGATTTTGAAACCCATTGACCAATGCGTTTTGCAAATTTTTCACTGTTTCGCAAATTTTTTCGCCATTTTGCAAATTTTATGGTGAAGTGAAATGGGACAGATTCGCCCATCACTACATTTGACAATATACTTTGTGTGTGTGTATATATATATATATATATATATATATATATATATATATATATATATATATATATATATATATATATATATATATATATATATATATACCAAGCAAGAGAAGGATCCGCACTCTCAGGTCTTAGATACTGAATAAAAAGTTTTATTAAAACATGCGAGTCTGACGTTTCGGCCTCCTCCGAGGCCTTTCTCAAAGTGTCTAATTGTTTGTGAGAATGCCATAAATACAAGAATTGGCGGGAATCTAGACAAATGGGAACTGACGTATTGATTACATCACCAGAACATCACTGCCAATTTAAATATCACTAATAACATCTCAAAAAATATATTAAAAAGTGCGTAGCACGAATATAAATAGCATTTTCTTAATAATCTCTATGTTAGGAAAATATATTACTTCAACTGTTAAAATCACCATGTAATGTAACATTGTTTCAATATACTACTCTTACTGTCACTTATCACTACATTTGTCACAGTTTTAAACGATGTTACAAAAAGTTTTCACAAAAAATGAGCACAGTTGACAGGCCTGCTCTGAAGATCTATCCATCCTATATGTTCAGTATAAAGACTACCACTCATTGTACCCCTAGGAAATAATGAAATAATGAAATAGGGCCCTGCTAATGTATAGAAAATATCACATATAATATAACCACTTGTGTGCCTCCCTGCTATGTGTCTTGAACCTATTATCCGGTGTGGCAGCATCCATAGTAAATCTCGCACCCTTTCAACTATCTGAACACCCCCATTTAAGACTATTCCTACTCATCATAATATTAACGGGCCAAAAACGTGTGGTGTGCGCAAAGAACAATGTGTCATATTGTGTGTAACAATTAACCTTAAACATACCCAGTATTCAGTGCAACCATATTCACCTAAAGGGTTCCCAATATTAATGTATCACACTAACGTGAGTGTAAAGGAATTTTGAATCACTTAATTTACATACTTTAACACTTGGTGAATTTCTATGGCATAACATATTAACGTGATTCAGATATTCAACTAGTGTTCATGTGGCCAACTCAGGATTAACCCTATTATTTAAAAAAAAAAAAAAAAAGCCCAAAACCACAAAAAACAAAATGTATATAAAAAATATAAATAGAAAAAAATACATATATATATGAAAGTAAAAAAATTATATAATTAAAGTTATATAAAGTATGACCAAGTCCCGGTCTCACACACAGTAAACAGTTCCAGCCATATCTCTAGTAGTTGTAGTATCAAATTGTCTGTTTTAATCGGTAATCAGTGTTGCTGGGAGGTGTATAAAGATATATTGTCACCCATATCTATGCATTAACTGTACAGCCAGTCCGCGGGGTAGTTGGAAATAACATGTGCATATCCCCAAGACTTGCACACGCTGGGTAATGAAATAATCAGGAAGCGACCCATAAGCGATCAAGTTGTGTAGTATACAGATAAACACTGCATCGATGTTGCAACTTCCAGTGTGGAACGGTGTTCACTTACGCCAAATGTAATCAGACGTAGAAAGGAGATGAATTGATTTTACAGATAAACGAAGCAATGGTATAAGAATAAATATGCGCACGTATCAATCAAACGGCAGCCGAAGTTGTATAGCACACAGCGCCTCCAGACCCAGACTCTAACATAGAGATTATTAACAAAATGCTATTTATATTCATGCTACGCACTTTTTAATATATTTTTTGAGATGTTATTAGTGATATTTAAATTGGCAGTGATGTTCTGGTGATGTAATCAATACGTCAGTTCCCATTTGTCTAGATTCCCGCCAATTCTTGTATTTATGGCATTCTCACAAACAATTAGACACTTTGAGAAAGGCCTTGGAGGAGGCCGAAACGTCAGACTCGCATGTTTTAATAAAACTTTTTATTCAGTATCTAAGACCTGAGAGTGCGGATCCTTCTCTTGCTTGGTATATATCTATATTTCGATACTGCACCCAGGCGATTCAAACCTCTTATCGAGAGTGCTGGCTACCTCGTGGACTATGTATATATATATATATATATATATATATATATATATATATATATACACACACACAAAGTAACATGGCAAGAGCCTCATTTCCTGCAAGCGGAATCAACATTTGTCCATATCGGCACTAAATGTTTAATGCAATATAAGTTTGTTAAAATATTTAATATTAGACATAGACCAAAAATTGCAGTGAAAATGGCAAGTTTGTCAAAGATACCTACAAATTAGATAAATATGTGTGTAGGCATAAAACTTTAAAACAAATATATATTTTTAGCATATGAAATATGTTTGAGCATTTTGAGAACATACAGGTGAATTTAAATACATTATGGGATTTATTTGTCAAAATCTGAAAATTTTCTGAATTTTCTGAAAACTACCAACAAATTCACACAGATTTTTTCCCCTTTTTTTCCCTTTTTCCCCAAAAAATTCTTGTTTGAGAAAAAACTCGATAAGACCATGAAAAAGTCAGAATACTGTGACTTTTTTGGATTTGACGTCCGAATACCTCAACTTTTTTGGATTCGACGCCCAAATACTGCAACTTTTTTGGAGACCGAGCGCAAATCATTATATTTTAATTAACTAACTCAGCAGGTCTGAGCTGGAGTACTTTTTTATTCAGACTTTTAACACCCTCAGGGTTTAAAAAAATTTTGATTTTTTTTTTCCACGAAAAAATTGTTTTCCCCTTTAAAATTCCAATGAGAACTAATTGGACCTTAATAAATAACTCCCTTAATTGCATAAAACACATCATAATCGTACATGGTACATGGTAAGCGTAAGTAAATTTTACACAAGAAATATGAATCCAAACACTATTAGAAACAAAAATATATAAATAAAACTGATGCTTATTTTAGTAATCTAGTATTTTAGTTCCCCCCTCTGTCTCTCCCTGCTACACACCTCTGTACAGGCACTCTGGCCTCTTTGTTAGCTGGCCACTATGGACGCCTTGCTGGGACAAACCTTCCAAAGATGCGCAATTTAAGCAGGAGCAACAAAGTAATATACACAGGCCAAAACGAAATTCAAATGAGACCGAATTGCTTTTCGGCTGTGTAGTCCATAGTGTGGCCAACTGACAGGAAGCCAGAGTGCCTGTACAAAGGAGTGTAGCTGGGAGAGACAGAGGAAGGTAACAGCCTTGATTGCAACTACGTGCCTGAAGTTCATGGATCTCTTGTGAGTACTTACAAGCAGGGTATAAAGCCTGCATGTTTGTATTTACTGCACCATAATTGTTTTTTTTTTCCAGGTAACCCGCATTGAGACCATACGTTGGCATTTACAGACTCAAATTACTGTTTGATATACAAGTGTGTGAACTCTGAACTACATTCTTGTTACAGAGACTCTAAGGGGAGTTACTGCCTGGCTGTGTACTCATTGCTCTACCACTTGTCTGCAGTTAGCTGCATTCAACTAGTTGTTCATATACTAAAATATGTTTAGTAAAAGCAAGCCAACACAATAAATGAAACCAAAATAGATAAAAAGAAAGTGGCACCACTTTCTTTTTATCTATTTTGGTTTCATTTATTGTGTTGGCTTGCTTTTAAATAAGAAAGAAGTGCCTGTTTATATTCTTGTATTTTACTTTGTACTTTTAGAAACAAAGTGAAGATAAATGTATAAATCAAAGGAAATTAACTAAATGACTATATATATATATATATATATATATATATAAACAATATAGTATTCTAGTCTTTATATTTGTTCTGCCCCCCTTTGTTTTACAACTCTTTTTTGTCAAGCGGCATGATTTTGATCCCCTGGGCACAAGTGCGCACTAAGGACCCTGCTTTTGCACCTCATAGCACTATAGCAATTTCAGATTTCTACTATATAAGGATAATTTACAAACATAAGTGGAAAGTGCTACAATGGAGGCAAACTGAAGTATGCATTGATATAATTCATAAAGGTACTTACCACAAGCCATGCCTAGCACTTGCAGATACATATAAATTTTATAATTGGCTTATAGTGAGACAAGCAAGATAACAATTATAGTGTAGTATTTCCATGTGTATATACTAGAATCACCTTTGTGTGTATTAAATACATTATTTGCTGTGTAGTAGAAGGTTCAAGGCCAGAGATGGGTCAGCCTTCCACCTAAGGGTCTAGCCATTCTATGTTCATAGTAGTATACAAGTGCCATTAGGAGACGCTGAAATTACCACCAGCCTGGACATGGGGTTGTTCCAGGGTTCCATTAATGCATTTCATCAATAGATTTGTAACAAGTCAATCTGCTAATCCTGTTATTAATGACTGCTAACTGGCCAACACCACTATGACACATGAAACAGTGCATATATGTTCTATGCTGGTATTCTGGGGAAAATGTTGCATTGTGTGTGAAATACTGTAAAGCAGGCGTCTTGTGCCTAAAAATTACACTTTGCACAATAAATTAACCGTTATGAGTTCATCTAGAATCTATAAGATGCCACGTAATTCCTCTGGCATGTTTCTTTTGGGTAAAATGTATTTGCAGCTCACTATTCTTCTTATTTGACAGTGTCAGTCCTAATCTAATGTTTGTGTGTACTTTTGGTATATTGTTCCTGAGTTTGAAAGATGGGGTTGTACAGTATATTATTGTACAGCCACGTAAATGAAATAATTTTCCTCTAACCAAAGAATAATACACACACGTCGCTTCCATTCTGCCAACATGCTGAAATTTGCCTTCTCCATATTCCTTCTCTCCTAGCTCCTAGGCCTGGTTCCTCAATCTTCCTTTACTCAGTTGTTTAGACACTAAGGGGCAGATTTATCAAGGGTCGAATTAAAAATTTGAATTTTAAATTTAAATTTTGAGTTTATTTTAGTGTAATTTGACTAGGGAATGGTCCAAATTCGATTTGAGCTTAAAATTTTTTCGAAATTCAATTTTTCAAAACATATCATGTACTGTGTTTTAGCCTATGGAGGACTTCCTAAAATCAATTCGTTTGGTGGACCTTTGAAAAAAAATTGAAGAAAAAAAATTTTGTTCGTGAAAACATTTTAATTGAATTTGATTCAAGTTTGCAGGTCAATCCTATTCACCCAAATTAAAAAATTTAACATTTTTAATAACTTTTTCATAACTTTTGATTTTTTTTCGAATTTCAAATTTATATGAATTACTGGGAGTTTTTATAAACTCCCATAAACTCTAAATTCGACCCTTGATAAATATGCCCCCTACTCTCTCAAAAACCCCTCTGCTGAAAGTCACAGATGCTCTCTCCCTACCCCACTCTCAGAAAACTGCCTCCTCACTATCTCCAACTTTTGTTCTCTCTTAATAATAAATATACTCACACAGTTAATAATAAATAGCTGAATTTGATCACAGTGAAATACTGAGAAGTACATTAAACAGCTTGACAGCTCTCTTAATGTTTTCTGAAAGCACAAATTGACAGTATAATGTTCCTTTAAGGCAAAAAAGTCAATACACATTAACCACGGAATCCTCAAGATGCATTTATTGTTATTTTGTGGACTAATCATGCAGTTGTCCCAATTTATCTTTGTTGGGATTTTCTTATTGGAATTGAAGCACTGTCAGATGTTTTAGCATCTCTGCATCATCTGAAAGTAGAATTGCTTTATATCATGTTTTGATATCTTGTTGTTAGGTCCAAGTGTTAAAAATAGGCTTGAACTTTGCTCATTTATCTCAGCAACACCTCTAAAAATTAAATAAAATGAGGCCATTATGACTGAACAAAGTGAAAAAAAAAATGTTTCCTGGTAAAGAAATCAAGATATCTTCTGACTGACTTCAAAAGAGATCCATAACAAGTAACTGCAGTGAAACTGTTTCATCTCTGCCTCTGGATATTATCAAGTAGCACTAACAGTAGGAACAAGGATTACAGAAGTTACTAGAGTGTAGCTGCCTGCCTGCCATACAAATATCAGAAAAAGCCACAGATCTTGTTCATATATAAAGGTCATGTGTTTTATAACACATCAAATTTAACCTGCTAAAAATGAGATATAAAACCTTTGTTCAAAGTCACTGGCAGAATATATTAAAAACGCACATGCAAAGATTTAAACTCCTATTTCATTTTCCCCCCAAAAAAATGTAAATGGTTATCGTTTGATACCTACGGAGACAGTTAAGTGACCCTGAGTTACACTTGCTCACTTATGCTTAAAACTGATATTTTATTAAACTGAATATTACTATACAACATCATAATGATTATTCTGTTATTAGTATAGTAAAAAGGATAAAATATACTAATTGCCCCATATTTCCTCATCTCTGAATGATCTTATCTCTTTTCAAAGGTTTGAATTGTACTTACTGTAAATTGCAATTTTCTGCTATAAAAGGGATTGATTATTTTAAACTAAGTACAGGTATGGAATCCATTATCTGGTAACCCGTTATCAAGACAGGTAATTTTATGTAGATTCCATTTGAATTGAAATAATTAAAAATTTTAAAACATGGTTCTTTTTTCTCTGGGATATTAAAATAGTACCTTGTACTTAATGCCAGCCAAGATATAATTAATCCTTGTTTGAGGCAAAACAAATCTAATGGGTCTATTTAATGTTTAAACAATTTTTTAGTAGACTTAAAGTATGAAGATCCAAATTACAGAAGGATTTCTTATCCAGAGACCCTAGGACCCAAGTATTCTGAAGGTCCCATACCTTAATTTTTAAAATACAGAGTACAGTTCATACAGTTCCTTATCATGTTCTAACTAATATTTCATACCTCTAAAGCTGACTACACATTTAATTATAGTACAGGCATAGGACCTGTTATCTAGAATTCTCAGGACCTGAGGTTTTCCAAATAAGGGATTTCCATACCTTCTTAAGGGACACATTTACTAACCATTTACTAACATAACTTAATTTGAGCATGTACACCTAAATATGTGTCACAATTAAATCTATCTTTTATTTTGCCAGAATGGGGATGATGGAAGTAATCCCCTTGGGGCAGATTTATTAAGGGTCAAATAGTAAATTTGAATGTTAATTTACAAGTCAATGGCAGAGGTCCATTGAACCGTTTAGTCCGTTGAGTAAAAGAAATTCATAAATTCTAAATCCGACCTTTGATAAATCTGCCCATATGTGTTATACATGTTATAGATAGTGGATAATGCACCCCCTACTGTAATTTATACAGATATTAGAAGTCACCGAGGAGTTACATGACCATATAAAAGCACGGGGCCGCAGGCCGAGTGCTTTTATACAGGTCACGTAACTCCGAGGTGACTTTAAATATCTTTATAAATTACAGTAGGGGTGCATTATTCATTATAATCTACAGTGTTTCTGTGTACATGCAGTGTCTGCCTTGCTCTATTTTAATATGCACAGTGCCAACATTTAGTCTGTTTCCCTTTAGTTCCACTTTCATTTTTGTGTCTCCCTGTAGTCCCTTCAATATGTACCTTTTTTTACTGGCTTCATTGATTCACCATGGCATAATGCTGCAGACTGAGAGTGGTGAAGGAAGAAAGGAGCGCAGGACCGATGGGTGGGAGCGACACCAGAGATTTATGGTGGGGGGGACGCAGAAACCATTGTAGGAGAGGTGATGGGTTAAGAATGAGGGAGGAGGGCTGAGAGAGGAGATCGTTACAGTTGCAATGCGGAGAAGTGAACAGCTATACATGCGGCCAGGAGATTGATTCATGGAAGGTGAGGGCAGCAGGTGATATCAGAGAGGCACAGAGTGAGCGAGACGGAAATGGATGTCGGGTGGGAGTGGAAGATGAAGCAGGACCTCAGAGACAGGGGGCGTTAGAAAGATCAAGACTTGAGAGGGTAAAAGGGATCGTGACTGGAGAAGGAGGAGCGAGAGAGCGCGCCATTGCAAATAAGGAAGTGGGGGAAGTCAGACGCGAGGGCGCTGGAGTGAAAGCTTGTGGAACGTTCAGCAATGATAATTGCTGACACATTAAGTTCTGACGCAAGAACGCGCCGTTTATAATGATATAATTTACAGTCTGGTGCAATAGGGAAATGACCAGACTGTAGATTATAAAGGCATATATGTAACAGTCCTGTCACCACTGGATAGCTGCACTTTCTAACCAATCCCTCCCACTTCTACATGTTTTATGTGCCATCTGTGAATGTTTCATGATTATGACTCAGAGTAGTATTAAAATTTATTAACATTTTTTATTAACATTACTGCTGCAAAATTACATTTTTGAATGAACACTATAGCTCTCCTGTGGCTATGCCTTGCTCAAAACTATTCTAGTCACCAGTGCTAAATTATCCCAGCTATCCACTTTATTACTACATATTTTAAAAGCTCTTAAAGGGGACCTATTACGCAAATCAGACATGAAACGTTAAATATTATTTTGAATTAAAATATCCATAATGAAAAAATCTCAAATTTCACCCCCCATGCCCCAGGCACAGCAATTACTTTCATTATCCATTTTGCACTTCCTAGATGTCACTGTACTCTTTACTTTCCTCCTCTCTAAACACTGATACTGATAAAGTTGCATGTGAAGGCACCCTTTTGTTTAGGGGGATTTATGTCATTAAGCATAAATAACATTATACAGGTATGGGACTTATCAGAATGCTCGGAACCTGGGGTTTTCCAGATAATGGATCTTCATACCTTAAGTCTGCTATAAAATCATAAGAACATGAAATAAACCCAATAAGCTGGTTCTGCTTCCTATAAGGATTGATTATATCATAGTTCATCTAGAGTACAAGTTAATGTTTTATTATTACAGAGAAAAAGGAAATTTAATTAAATTTTAACTTTAATTAAAAAATTGAATTATTTGATTATAATGGAGTCTATGGAAAATGTGTTTGACATAATTCTGAGCTTTCCATTCAACAAAATAAAATATTTGTAAATGTTCTAATATCAATGCTTCCCTCTGCCCTTGTGTAAAGCATCCATTCTGCCCTTTGTCTGTGGAGCTCATAGCAGGATGGCACAGTGGCAATAGCATGTAAAAATGCCCCCAGAACTCACAGCAGAATGGCACAGTGGCAATTTCATGCATAAATGCTCCAGAACTCATAGCAGGAGGGCACAGAGGCAATTTAATGTATAAATACCCCCTAGAGCTCACAGCACGATGGCACAGTGGCAATTTCATGTATAAATGCCCCAGAACTCATAACAGGATGGCACAGTGGCAATTACATATATAAATACCCCCAGAACTCATAGCAGGATAACACAGTGGCTATTTCACATATACATACCCCCAGAACTCATAGCAGGAGGGCACAATTGCAACTTTGCATATTAAGTCAAGGAAAGGTTTATATACCAAACTGCGAAGCAATAAATGTGATTTGTCTCCTTACCAGGTCTGAGGTCTCACATTCTTCCTACACTGATAGTCTGGGGGGGGGGGGAGAATCTGTAGTGCAGAGTAGGAAACCACCATCCATGATCTTGCCCATCATCCAAGTCGTGGCCTCATCAATTTACACTAGAGCCATTTTCTCTGCCTACCATTGGATGTTGGTTAGCTAAAGTCAAGCAGGGCACATACGTGGACAAACTAATGTGCACACTCGATCGAACGCACTCCAAACCCCCTTAGTCTGCCACTGTTTTTAGCTGTTAATGCAGCAAGGCAGTCCAGACAGGAAAAAACAAAAAGAACAATTCTTTTGGCACTTACTTTTCCTCACAAGCCCCATTGGGGGCCTGGTGCAGTTGCACCCCCAGCAGTCACACTACTGTATATATGAAATGAAAAGAAAGGGATGTAGCTAATAAGTAACAGGCCAGTTTTAAAGTCATGCTATCAGCTGTCTGTCAGTGTGCAAATCAGTGAGCTGTATTAAACCTCCAAATTTAACAGTGGCTAATACATTGTGACAGAAATATAATTACCCATCTAATCAATGTGCCACGTGTCAGTACAGTATGAGTGAAATGATCATCTTTTAAGTAGCTGTTAAGCATGCCATTTTGTATAAAAACGTCTTTCTGTGAAGGGTCATAAAGGACAAGCAGTAGAAAAAGTATTTAGAAAAATAAACAATTACTGTTATTTCAATTGTTTATTGTGGTAACTGAATTGTTTCAACCAGGAAAGTAGGATTGCATTATGTTTTTGTTTGGTTTCATATATATGCATCATTTTATTATTTAAAGGAGAATGAAAGCTACTGATTCAGTTTCTTGCCAACAAATTAGTCACAG
Source organism: Xenopus laevis (assembly GCF_017654675.1). Classification (NCBI taxonomy): domain Eukaryota; kingdom Metazoa; phylum Chordata; class Amphibia; order Anura; family Pipidae; genus Xenopus; species Xenopus laevis. Next base: position 72,128,686 of record NC_054380.1, on the reverse strand, counting down.
GAGGGGGGGGAGGGTAGGAGGGTGTAAGGGAAGGGGTGAAGGGAGGGAGAAGAGGGGGATTCTGCTGCACAGGTTTCTGCCGGGGCCAGGAAGTTTGAGCTGAGAGAAGTAAATCTGATACCAACCTTTCTCGCTCATCATCCCTGTAAAATTCCACTAGTTGCATAATTAATTTAGGTTGGAAAAAAGAGTTTCATCATCCATCAAGTCTCTGTAACCCTATATAAAAACTAATTAAGATGATATAGACACAAACAATAACAGTCTATTTATTATATGTTCACTGGTGCAAAATGTAATTTGTATATTATCTTGTATCTTATCTTGTAATTATATCTGACTCTGTGGTACCAGTAAAATCATTGCATTCAGCTCAAATCGACTGTTCCTTTGTTCTGCTATGAGAAAAACAATTTACAAAGTACAGGTATGGGACCTGTTATGCACAAAGCTCAGGACCTGGAGTTTTCCGGATATTGGATCTTTCTGTTATTTGGATCTTCATTCCTCGTAGAAAATCATGTAAACATTAAAGGGTTCTTTCGATAATGTGGCTTTCCATACTTTAAGGGGCCGATTCATCAAGGGTCGAATATCGAGGGTTAATTAACCCTCGATATTCGACTAGGAACTAAAATCTTTCGACTTCGAATATCGAAGTCGAAGGATTTAGCGCAGATAGTACGATCGTACGATCGAAGGATTATTCCTTCGATCGAACGATTAAATCCTTCTAATCGAACGATTCGAAAGATTTAAATCCAGCGATCGAAGGAATATCCTTCGATAAAAAAAAACTTAGGAAAGCCTATGGGGACCTTCCCCATAGGCTAACATTGACTTCGGTAGCTTTTAGCTGCCGAACTAGGGGGTCGAATTTTTTTTTAAAGAGACAGTACTTCGACTATCGAATGGTCGAATAGTCGAACGATTTTTACTTCGAATCGTTCGATAGTCGTAGTCGAAGGTCGAAGTAGCCCATTCGATGGTCGAAGTAGCCCAAAAAAACTTCGAAATTCGAAGCTTTTTACCTTCGAATCCTTCACTCGAAGTTAATGAATCGGCCCCTAAATCTACTAAAAATTATTTAAACCAGGCATGTCCAAAGTCAGGCCCGTGGGCCAAATGTGGGCCATTTTCAAATTTACACTGGCCCTCAGCCTCCATCATGAAATTAATAATTATGTGGCCCCCCAGCACAATGAGATCAGGAATCACGTAGTTTTAGTGAAATTATCTGCCACTTGGTCTGTGTGCTGAAGGTGTTAGCAATAGACATACAGTGACGTGATGCGCCGCTCTCGCATACTTCTTTAGGGCTGAAGGTGTAAATAGACGAACTGACGTGCCAGTACTGTAAACTAGTGATGGGCGAATTTATTCGCCAGGCGCAAATTTGCGTCAAAAATTCGGCGCTGTTTCACGAATTTCACAAATTCGCCCATCACTACTGTAAACCCAACAGGATTGTTTTGCCGGCAACAAGGACTGTATAGTAGTTGGGTTCAAGTACTGTTTTAATAGAAACTATTATGGCCATAGATAGAATTGCAAGCACAATGTTGTTTAAATCGTGTTTAAAAACAGACCCAAAAACAAATTGACCACAAGAGTTAGGTGTTATTGTGTCAGGGCCCGAAGGCTCCGGTTGGGATATACGGACCAAGGAGGAAGTAACAAGCACCAAACACAGTTTGTGATATCCACGGGGTTTAGAAGTTTGGCGTAGTCAAGTCCAGGCAAGGGTCAGTTCAGGCAGCAAGGATTCAATAGTCAGTGAAACAGGCTGAGGTCAGGATCAGGAATCAATAGTATAGCGCAGGAAAACACAAGTTAGAACCTATAATCGGGCATTGTTTACACAGTTCCGGAATCTTTTAAAGGGTATTTGGCACCAAAAATAGATACGCTGATGTCACGCATCACACGATTTTAGATTGTGTGCTGACGCCGCGTGTTTTGATGCGGTGGCGTCAAAACATCACAACGTGATGAGGGTAACATCTGGACATTGCCATCTTGCCAGAGTCGTCGCTTCTTACATATTGTCCTTCTTACTTTTTATCCATATCTTTTTCTACAATTTATTTTACATTTTGATTGCTGGATTGGTGCATTGTTGAAAGAGTAATTAAGTCCCATCACCCAAATAGCAGTTGCAGTTCCAAACATGAGGGGTAGATCATGATTCTTTGAGCATTGTGCTGTAAGTACAGTTAGGGGCAGATTTATCAAGGGTCGAATTTCGAAGTGCAAAAAACTTCAAAATTCGACCATCGAATAGGGTACTTCGACATTCGAAGTCGAAGGATTTTCTAAAATCATACGATCGTACAATGAAATCCTACGACCGATTTGAACGATTTAATTGTACGACCATACGATTTTACCAAAAATCCTTCGATTTCTCAAAACTTACCTAAACACTCAAGATAGGTTATAGGAGGCCCCCCAATAGGCTAAACAGCAATTCGGCAGGTTTAAGATGGCGAAGTGTCAAAGATGAACTTTTTTAAAGAGACAGTACTTCGATTTTCGAAGTTTTTCACTTCGAATCAAAGTTGAAGTCGAATTTGGCCTATTCGATGGTGAAAGTATCCAAAAATTACTTCGAAATTCGAAGTTTTTGAAAGTCGAAAATTCACTTCGACCCTTTTAACCGTTGGAAGAAAATGTTAGTGAGTCTTCAACATGCTTGTGTTTTCTAGCATATATTGCTTTTTTGTTTTCTCATGTGGGATTTTTTTTGTCGAAAAAATAAATAGTGAAAAATCAATCCATAAATCTGCCTCTTGCTGAAAATAAAAGGAAACATTTAAAAAAGTATGCATATTTGTTATACCTACCTGTTGAATCCCTATCCAACTTTTGAAAAAATAAAATAAAAATCAGAATAATGTCAAATTAGAAATGATGGTTAATAAAACTAAAGTATTAAATTAAAGTATAAAGTAAATTGTCATATTATATATTTAATTATTTTGTACAATGAAGAAAATAAATTCTTTATGAAAAGTAAAAGCATCAGCAGTATTTAAAGTGGTTTTGCCTTGGTTGTGTGATATAGACAATAAGTATATGGATGAAATGTCACTAATGGAATAGCCGGAAATGTTATCATAGGGACGTCAATGAGAAAATCACTTAGTCTAGACATGTTGATAATACTCTCTCTTATAGGAGGCTCTTTTAAAATTCTAAGAAAAATATACACCTTTATGCAAATTTATCTACTTTATCTAACAAAGGTGACAGGCCATTTTTAAAGAACTTTACAGGACCCCCTTATTATACAAAGCATGACATAGATCAACAAAAGTATAATAACTACAGGCCAATCTCATGGGCAAATACATATGCAAAAAAAAAAAAAAAAAGAAGAAGACTGTTCCCAGACTGTCAAATATATTTTTGAATCTTATGAATAAAGAATGAATATTTTCCAACCAGTCAACCATATTATAATGTTAAAAAAGGAGTCGATTTTATAAAGAGAATATTCAGCCACCTAAACATGTTAAACTTTTGTATTAGAAAGCTGTACGATTTGGTTGCATGGCCTTGTGTTTTTGTATATAGTTATTCCTAATCATTATATTGCTACTAAGATTATAATTACAGTTTCTAATCATACAAATGGATATGTGGAGTGACATATCTTTAATACACTAAAGGGAAATAGTTTAGAAATTGTAGAAACCATTAAGTCTGGTTTGGTTAAAAGCTGTAGTTTAAACAAAAAAACCACTGGACCATTAAAGGAGCAATATACAACTATGTAAAATATAAGCAAAATTAGTTTGAAGAAGGCATTATATTTATATTTAATCCACTGGTATTAGGAGAGTGAAACAGTAATTTTCTAAATATAAGTACATTAAAAAATAAGAAAAAATGAAAGTATTATGTTTAATAAAAAAGGCACGAAGTATATTCAGTACAAGCCATAATCCTTGAATGCTTGTAACACATTGCCTCTTTAAGTTCCTGCATTAAAGGAAACAATGTAGTTATCTATAAACATATCTTGCATAAAACAGCTCATATGTAGACCATTTTCATAATAATATACTTTTTAGTAGTACAGGTTATCCAGAATGCTCGGGACCTGGGGTTTTCCGGATAACGTAATTTGGGTCTTCATGCCTTAAGTCTACTACAAATTAATTTAAACATTAAATAAACCCAATAGGCTGGTTTTGCTTCCAATAAGGATTAATTATATCTTAGTTGGGATCAAGTACAAGCTACTGTTTTATTATTACAGATTACAGAGCAAAATGAAATCATTTTTAAAAATTTGGATTCTTTGGATAAAACGGAGTCTATGGGATACAGCCATTCTGTAAATCGGAGCTTTCTGGATATCGGGTTTCCAGATAAGGGATCCTATACCTGTATGTGCCATTTTGTAGAAAAATAACATTTAAAAAAATAAGGGTCACCCCCTGGGATCCTAGGATTCACGTTGCACACAAACAAACCAAGCAAACAAAATATATATAGTATGGTAAAATTCTTAAATATGCTACTTAATTTGATATAAACTATCTTTTGCTTAAGCATTCATTTTGGGAGTATTATTTTCCTAAATTGGTCCCACCCTAGATTTTTTTTCTAAACCATATGACATATTCCACAATTAGGAGGTCAACAGAGGTGACAGCTTTGAACACAACATGTTACCATCTGATGCATACTGGATTCAAAATTTGAAACTCACATACCGAAAGGAATAAATGAATTGTGGAGCATTAATACCTCTTATAAGGAGATTAATGGAATCTCAGAAAACAGCACCATTAGCATCAGATTTTATTAATCAGCAGTGGAGCATCAATTTACAGCATATGAAAGGCCAACCTCATTTTCTGCATGATAATTTTCAACCACCGCCAAGTTTAGCTTTTCAACAGCTGCTCAGAGCCCACTGTGCATGAGTGTCGCAGACATTCCAAAATACATGATGGTAAACTCATGTGACAACTTTAAATAGCTGGATCATTACTGCTATAAAGATGCTGAAAATGAAGTCTGCTTCAATAAGGTCAAAATATATAATATGACATCTCTAGCCATATTCATATAACCCTAATTTGGTTTCTGTCTCTTTAAATAGCAATTAACCCTTGTCAATTCAGGGCCCTGAATTCCTTTTGTGTATGAAAAGTACTGGGAACTGGGATTTACAGGATTTACAGATAACTGTGCCTCCATCTAGGGAACACTGAGGAGCACACCTCAGGGGATTTCCACTAGAAAAAATAAAACACACACAGTTTGCAATAAAACAAATATAAACTTTATGTAAACCGGTATTTAGTAAATGTAAATGCAACTCACACAATATCACTTTACTCCGGGGAACATGTGTGGACTATCAACCCCTGGCACAATCTCTTAATGCCATAGTTCCACACTCCATGCTGGGTGGATAAATGTAGAATATATCCAGTCAGTTCAAAGTCTCTTATGTCCCCAGGTAGCGCTACATGCTCCAAGGTACCTTTCCCTTTGAAAGTAGTAGCCACTCCCACATGGCAGGTACACAAGCAACCCTGGGGAATTACACAGTGGCTAAAGTATCCACAGGCAGGAGTTAGGCTCTCCCTGATGCTCAAATACTTTTTCAAGCAGAGCAAAATGTAGCCTTTTCCTTCTTCCTGGAAACTCCTTTTAAGCAGCACTGTCACTCTCCACAGATCTGGATCTCTCTGGCTGCTGCAGCAGGGATCCCTTTATAAGCTCTATTGGAAAACCTGTACATTTGGCTCCAAAGTCAGTCACTCCCCCTCTCCCAAGGATGCATTAGGGCATCCAGCCAATTGGATGGCTCTCCAGCCTGTAACTGGGCTGGATGATGTCACAGACAAAAAAACAGGGGAAGGATTTGTCTGATCACCTACATTTATTTTTAGGGTTTAGTTATTCCTGGCAAAATAAAAGCTGAAGGTCACTGAACACATTGGGCATTTTAGGCTGCTATTTTTATATGTAAATAGGGGCTATCATGTTTACCCGGTGTGCAAAACTTTCCCCACAATTCCTGCATAATTGTCGGTGTGAATGAGAATTGGACCTGATGCAATAATGCTGAAAAGTGATGAGCAAATAGTTTCTGCATGTATGGTTCTGCTGTGTCACCGAAAAAGTTTCGCAGAATGACAAAATTGTGTTGTATGCAACAAAAATGTCATGCAGAAAACAAAGAAGTTGCATGGTAGACAAAAATGTTGCAGTAGATAAAAAAGTCATGGCAACAAATATGTCGCCACAACAAAAATGGTGCCCATAGACTTTAATTGTTTCATGAACAGATTGGCTCATCACTAGTGATGAATATTTCAACATCAAAGCATGATGTCAGGTAAATGAGCCCTGCAGTATGCAAGAAGAGCATACGATTCTCTTTTTTTAATCTGTTTGTTTAAAAGACAAATTCCATTATCAATGTCACATTATTTTAGAATTTATTACAGTTTTTTATGAAGATATACATCGATACCAACCATGAAAATCCCCAGTCTCAGTATAGCATTACAGGATTAAATTTAAAAGATTTTAGAGCGTGCTTCTTTAAGGAAAAAAATGTATTGCAAGAGAGAAATATTGGTGGTTATATATCTCAATCAATACAGTAATTGTGGACAAAATAGCCATAGAGAAAAGGAGAAAATCATATGTAAACCATTCCTGTTTCCTGAAAAATCTAACACTGTTTTCATAGCTTATAATACCGAGATCAGGTGTAGTAAGCAATGTTCAGAGTCAATTTTTCAGTGTCCTTAACACATGACTATTTATATTAAAGTTTATTTAGTGAAAATACCAGTGTAATATTGCAGGTGGGTGCCCAATGGTTATTGAATGAGGACCATATGATACCAGAGTTTTGGTATAATTATCTAAACCTAGTTAACACCTAGTCATATTTTTGCAAATTCCCACAGGATCAAAGGTTTATCTCAATGCTTCACCCTCTTGCCTTTTAACTACCTTTATAATTTAGACAATGATATCTATTATTATAATCATTATCAATTACATAAAACAGCCCATATTTACATTTTATTTCATAAAAATAAAGCATTTTATACAATACTTTTCTAGTAGTATGCACCACAGGATAATCCCACATTGAAGAACTGCCATATTAAGTACTAAGCTCCACCCATTGGGCCATATGAGGCACTGTGCTCACACACAATCTAAGGGCAGACATACATTTACAAATGTGTGAAGTTACATCATCTAATAAATAGACAAAGGATTATTTTATCCACTCTTTACCTTGTTACACTAACGGGCAGATTTTTAAGGGTCGAATAGTAAATTCGAATTGGAATTTTCAAATAGTTTTGTTTTTGGTCAAAAACCTCAACTTCAAATTGGGAATAACCCAAACTTGATTTGAATTTTAATTCAAAAATTGAATTTATTGAGATCTATCAAACCTTGACCCTTGGAACAATTCAAGTTCAACTATTTTCCACCTAAAACCTGATGTGTTCATGTATAAGTCAATGGGATATGTCCAGTGACCGATTTGAAGATGTTAATAGCCTTCCTGACATTCAAGTTTTTTTTCGGAGAAACTCAATTCAGTTTGAGTTTTCGGGTTGGTAATATTCGTTAGAGTTTTAGATATTCAGTTTTTTTATTAAAAAAAACCCCAATCAAATTTGAGTATATTCGAATTTATGAGAGTTGAAAAAAAATTCACATGAATTCGAAATTCGACCTTTGCAAAATGGGCCTCTTAGAGATGCATAATTATTATGCATTATATGTGGTGGCTCAATGCAAAATGGGCCTCTTAGAGATGCATAATTATTATGCATTATATGTGGTGGCTCAATGGAAAAGATGTTACGGTAAGTGGCAATATTTAGTGATGCACAGTTTATATATAAATGGCTATTTGCCAAGATTATCTGTTGGTTTATTATTCATTCTAGATGTATATTTTCCCTTAAAAAGAAGCAGACAGAATGCAGATTTCCATTTTAAAAATAAAAATAAGTAAAGAGATTTCTTTTTAAAACACAGACCAACAAAACTGAAGTACATCTTCAACTGAATTCTTTTGCTAGCAGACATTTATGAATAATTTCTTGCATTGACACTGAAATATTGTAAAAAAAGACAATGAATCACATACATACATGGTTGGATAACGTTGAAGTCACATTCTGGAGTGGATCCACTTGGAAACTAATTTGGCTGCAGATTTCTCCAAGATCATATGAAATATGAACAATCACCTACGTTTTAAGAAAAGAAATTGAATGTGTAAAAGTAGGTTTAGAGACAAGAATACTTGGCCACACCAACCCTATAGAACCCTCGAACAATCATAATAAAATACTCATAAAGAAACATTGCTTCACTATTTGGCACATGTTGCCTAACTCACATTTTAATTCTCTGCTCTCTTCAAAATAAAATAATAGGTAGATACACACTGAATATAAGCCCTATAATTTGTCTTTTGTTGAAAATGTGAACTGTATCTATGGGAAAATCTGAAATGATTGGTGATTTCTTCATTGTAATAAAGCATTTGCATACCATTCTTTATATCTGGCGTGCTATACTAAACTATAAAATACGGGCTCAAAACATTTTAGTAATAGTGATATGATATTGTGTGGATGTGAATATTGGTAACCTTCAGGAATTATTGCAATAATGACATTTTTTATTATTTTATACACAGAAAGAATAATTTAGAAGGTGGTTGATTTGGGTAGTTTAACAAATATGGATAGCTGTTGCCTTAATAACTTTGTGTTTTAATAACATGTGAGATGAATGCTACAAGGCATATTATTGTTTATGTTATTTGAGCAGTTGGATATAAAACCTAAACAACTAGGGGCACATGGGTCGAATATCGAGGGTTTAATTAACCCTCGATATTCGACCATCGAAGTTAAATCCTTCGACTTTGATGGTCGACTTCCAAGGATTTACCGCAATTCGTTTGATCGAACGATCGAAGGAAAAAATTGTTCGATCGAAAGATTAAATCCTTCGAATCGATGATTCGAAGGATTTTAATCCATCGATCGAACGATTTTCCTTCGATCACAAATTGCTAGGAAAGCCTATGGGGACCTTCCCTATAGGCTAACATTGAGTTTGGTAGGTTTTAGGTGGTGAAGTAGGTGGTCAAAGTTTTTTTAAAGAGACAGTACTTCGACTATCGAATGGTCGAATAGTCGAACGATTTTTAGTTCGAATCGTTCGATTCAAAGTCGTAGTCGAAGGTCGAAGTAGCCAATTCAATGGTTGAAGTAGCCAAAAAAATACTTCGAAATTCGAAGTTTTTTCCTTCTAATCCTTCACTCGAGCTAAGTAAATGTGCCCCCTAGAGTATATAATTATTTTTTAAACCTTGTGGCAATATAAGTCTGTTTAGTGCTTAGAAAGAAATCTGTACTAGTTTATAAATGTCTTTGTTGTATCACAATAGCTTACGCTGGGAATTTAACCATGTTATAATTTTTATATATTGTGCTATGTACAAGAATAAGAAACTCAGCTGGCTAGAGACAAGCCAAGAAAATGACTTTAAACAGGATGTACTGAAAATGCATTACTTCACTCTTTGGTGTGTGGACATTTATGGCTTCAAAACTACATATAAAATGATTACTGTGAAGATATGGAGATACGATTTATTTATCTAAATAGATTCCTTTACAAAATATTCTCTACATAACATATGACTACATTATCCATTTCTCAACCATCTATACAAATAACAACTGTCTCTCAATGCTAGTTCATCAATGTGGTCTCAACTTTGTCTAAAAGCATTTGTTAGTGTCAGGACAAAAGTGCTCAATGATTTACAACACTGCATCTTTAGAACTATATAAGCTGGTTCATACAGCTGGACACACACAAAGGACATTTTTGTATACCAAATCACCCATAATTGTCTCTATTACCTCCAATGTAAATCAACTGAAATAAGTTGTGCAAGCTTATTTTAGCTCATTGTTGTATGAAAACATAGTTATAATGTTTAAAACTTGGGCAGCTACAGTATGTGGATACAGTATGAGAAATTTATAAAAGCAAGTAAGTGACTTACCTGATTTTTAATTTAAGGTTTCTTATAATGCTTACTTTAATGCTTAGTAGCCTTACTCATCAAAAGTGTCTACCTTAGCCAAAATATTTTTCAGGATTTGCTATGACAAATGGTGGCAGGCAATTAGGGGCATTTTGGCTGCAAATGTTTTCCATAACACCTTGAGTATCATAATGTTCTATGATCTGTTATTGTCCATGTGCCAATTCTTCCATAAATCTCTAACAAAAAGTTGAAAATCTCTAACAAAGTCATGCACCTCAGAGAATAAGATCTGATTTAATGTGGGCATAGTTCCAATAGAGCTTTCCCATAAACGAGAAAAAAGTTCTGTGTTTTCTAATAGTTCTTTATAGAGTGATGCCACAAAACTATGCCAACTTAGGGATTTGCCTTCACTAAACACATTTGCCTCTAAAAAAAATTAATGGACAATTCCACCAAATATAATTTTGCATAATGAAAGAAAATAGTAAGTCTTTACACTGATGAAAATATGGAAAGTTATTTGCAAATGTATTGTAATTCGTGAATGTCATTGCTATTGATAGTGGCATTTGTCCCTTTCTTCACTGCTGGTTCCGACTATAAACAATGTAGCAAATGCCAGCTTTGCTCCAGCTAAAAATTCAGTCCCCACAATACCTCCCATGCTTATCCACAGGTCTGTAAATTGGCTGCAAATAATACTTACATTTACAAAAACCTTTACATTAACTTTTATCTATTATAAAATCTATTATGCAACAAGTTGGGGTTTATTTTCCATTTAAGGGAATGTATGTGGTAATTGGTGGTAAGAGAAATTGCCAAACAATTTGTGATCCTGCTGAAAAATCCTCATAAAAATGCATTGTAGCAAATGGGAATTCTTTCTACACATTGAATAGTTCCAAATGCATTAGGATTCCTCCCCTCATGAGAATGGACAGGCATAACAAGTGACGAATTACTGAAGGCTTAAGTACTTCTCTAACTTCCCATTACCTAAAGTGTAGGATCATTTGCTGTCATGAAGGATCTCCTGGTACAGAGTATTACTGTAAGTATGGTAGGAATTTTCCCTTTTGTGGGTTCCCTTGTGGCAGCGACTAGTGTGATATAAAGAGCCAAAACAAGTAAATAATATACATAAACCAGTTGTAACTGAACAAGAACATTTTTAGATTACTAGATGCATCCACATCTGTAGTAGCTAACTCGATTTTATCAATTTCTAGATTATAACGGCTAAAGAGCATGCTGCGGATTCTTTCTGTTGAAAACCCCTTTTCATCTGCCCAAGATACTGCCATTGCAGTTACTGAATGTGTTGTAATGCCCAGGAACTTTCAGCAAGAAGGATGTACTGTATATTCAGACATTAATCATCCCTGGTGTCCTTTTATTTTGAATTTTCAATCTTGGATCTGAAGTGGAGCGCTTTGCACTCAGTGAAAAGGTATAACAACTCTCCTCCATTCCCCATTGCATGAAAAAACTAATATAATCCTTCACCTTTGTCCAGCACTTAAGCAAGAAAAGGATTCCTGACAGGCAGGAGGTTGGGTGGATACCCCTGTAGGGCCTTACATTGTAAAAGGACCAGCCTTGAACCCATGAGACTACAAAGAATAATACCCATCCAAATTCAGCGGACAGGTAAATAATACAAGGTAATGGGGGGTTGTGGTGTGGTACCTAGGCATTTAATAATTAGTCACTTGTTAAGCCTGTCCATTCTAATAATGGGAGGAATTAACCCACTAGTTGCTGCCATGAGGGAACCAAGGAGGACTGAGTATTTATAAGGTAGTGATTTTATTTAAATGTGTAGTTGAGTGTAAAAAAAACAGTAAAACTAGCCAACACTTCTAATGACAGAACTTATTGGCCATTTATATATGTTTCATATACCTGTCTGTAACAATAAATAAGTTATTCACTTATGAAAAAACCTGTTTCCTCTAAAGCAAATTGGGTATGATTTTGTTTTTATGTCCTGTTGTGCTACTCATTTTATTAAGTAGGATTAGTGCTGTGCAGCAATATGGCAAAATTGAAGCAAACTGCACATAATTATAAAATCACCTGGAAACATTAGGTTTTTTTTACTCAGAGAATGTTCCAGGTGAATTAAGAATGGATTCCACTTAGGCACATACAACAAATTGAAATGCAAAGATGATAAAATGATAGTATCTAATAACAGTTAAATCTTGCACCCTGTGGGCAATACACATTAAAGGTTGAAAAGAATCAAAACATAAAAGTATTCTCATTAAAGTACAGTATAATCTGCTGCAATTAATTTACCTAAACTTTTTCTGCACACACTGGTTGGATTACAAAGAACAGTAGGTGAGGTTCTGAAATCCTATGGTTTTTAGGAATATGAAAAAAATAATTGAAACAAGACATGGTGAAGTAAGCTTAATGTACCCAGGTCAGACACTTTATATGAGGGAATTACTGTAGAAATAAAAACAGAATTTTTTCATTTTTAACCAGCTGCTTCTACCTAGAATCCCATAATAATGACTTAGTTAGAAGTGAGTGTAATACACTTTCTTCACTATGTATTCGAATAAGTGAGGGTTGAGGGAGCTTATAAAACTTTAATAATTAAGGTACAAAGGGAGGTTTGAAAGTGAATTCTCTAGAATTGTGCCAGCAGTTAGCTTAGAAGTAGTGATAATTTGAAAATTTGTATGGATTTGCTGAAAGATTCTTCATTTTAGCACAAGCGAATATTTTTATGAAACTGCTGAAAATAAATTCTGCAAAAAAATGCCCATTGACTCCAATGTGGTTTGTGCAAAAAAAAAAGTTCCTGTGAGAAAAATGGCTATTGACTCCAGTGTATTTTATGTGAAAAGACCCACAAAAACGGCCATTGATTTCAAATTTTTTGCAGATTATCTCCATTTTATTCATTTTTTGGCTAACATACACTCATCGCTACTTAGATGCTCTACTGAGATGATGTTAACACAATTTTATAAAGTGCCAGATATCTTAGCAAGATTTATTGTCTTCCAGTTATGTGTTTAAGACCACTGTATATATAATGCTAGTTTTTCTCAGAATGTTTATTTCCCCTGTATATCTTCATAACTCAGCATGAAGGGAAGGTGAAGATATACTTCTAAGCTGGATTTCCACATAAAGGGCCAGATTCATTTAAATGGCCAGGGGGTCTAGCTGTACTCTACTCCTTATGCAGAGTGTAGGGCAGGTGGGAAGTACAAGGTCCTGTTATAGCCTTTGTCTGATAGGTGAGGCCACAGGTCTCTGTGCTTTCGAAATGGAGCGCTGAAGCCTCTGGCAATTAATTTAGTCTTGAAGGCCAGGGTAATAGTGCAGAACATATCATATGGGGGGGGGGCAGAAGAGATGAAATTAATAAAAAAAAATTGACAGCAGTGACTTATTTGACCAAGATTTCCAAGAAACTGTCCCAGCTTTTTTGCTTTGATTCAAGAAGATGTGATTTTTTTAAAAGCTAAAATAAAGAGATGTAGGCAATTTATAAAAATGTGTGATATGTTAGTATAAATGTTACATTTATTATATATTTAAATAACGGCACCACTGTGACTTGAACTTCCCATGCGGTAACCAACATGCAACCACTCTATATTTCTTGAAATGTTCTGTGTCTCCTTTGACTTGCTGCCCTGTCAGGAAGCCTTTTTGTTGGATATTCATTCTTAACAATGCCCATGTAATGACAGCTTAAAATAATTAAGATGTATTTCAAGCTGAAAAAGGGCAGCTTGTAGCTAGTACCTGAGTATGTTGCACTGCATCAGAGTGATAAATTAACAGAGACCTAGGATCATAAGCAGAAGAATAGAGAATAGAGGTAGAGAAGATGGATGGAGCAACATATACTGAACTGTTAAAAATGCCCATACAAATGTTTAATTTAAAACATTATACTTGATTGTACTCACCTTGTCAGCTTTATTAGCTTGTTGTTATAAGCATTACTGTATATAACTTTTAATGCAAGATTTAATGGATTGTATTTATTGAAAATACTTGCATGTTTTTTCCAGGTTACATGCATTTGGAATTACAGTATTACATATTGTAAATTCTAGTAAACGAGAACATGACAAATTTATTTTAAGGGGCTGGTTTATCAAAAATTGAACTTGTGAAAAAAAACATGGATGAGATTCCGATTATTTGAATTTTCAGAAAACACTTGCATTTTTTTTTTCACGTCTTTTCTCTGTGTTTTTTCTTGAATCAAGAAAAAAAAGCCAACTTGATATTTGATAAATATCTATAAATAATATATGAAAATATACACAAAAACACTGGCTGACTTATCAGTTAAATTAGTTAAGCTCTTGTTACAATGACACAGTGGCATATCCACTAATCTCATGCATATCTGTGTTTGTGTTTGATTCTAAAGATGGTTGCTCTGGAAATTAATTACAGTTTACATAACCAATTTTCAGTTAAAATGTGCTTATCTAGTCACATGGAATTTCAGCAATTTTCCATTAGATTTCACAGAGATAAAAGGGAATGTTTGCTATCATTGTAAAGTGCCTCACTACATGCAGTATTCCCACACACAGAATTGATACTGGAATTGTAGATGTAGCAATATCTTTGATTCTCTTTAAACCCTGGCCAAGCTACTGCAACTGATAATGAGAGTTAATATTTAGAGAATTTTCACATTCTTGTCCAGTGTCCTGTTCCTGATCCTGTTCCGCTTATGTATTTTTGCTTAGATTTTCTATGAGTTCTTAACAAACCACTTGCCTCTTTGTCTATTTTGGTTTATTATTTTTGCTTTTCTTCTCAGACCAAATTCTGGTTATGTCTTCTTGTTATTTGCTTTGGTGCCCTTTGTCTATATCACTGGCCATGTATTGCCTCTTCCCACTTATATACTGGTTTCCCAGGATATGTTTTTACATGTCTTAAGGCAGTCTTTACAGCATGTGAGAGAAATAGAAAATCAGTACAAGAAATCTAATCCAAATCCACATAAATTTAATGTACCTTAATGAAGACCTTTCCATTTCCTGGGGACAGACTATTCAAGCGCAAGTGTGTTTCTGAATCTGGTCCTCATCTACTTCAAGTACATACCCTGCAGACTATGTACAGATCAGACAAGTCTGTCCCATTCAAAGGTATTTAAACAAAGTGTTGCTGCATTCCCAGGGAAGCAGAAAAAGCAAATGCTTGTTGAACATTATTATTTACACTGTTGAGTGCTCCTTAGCCTGCCTTCTTGCTCTGCTTAACATTACCCGCTTTATAAATAAAGACAGAAGGATCAAAGATTAACCTCCATACAGTAAATTTCATTGGAAAGCACGTCATTTAAGAGGGCAGAGCGTCAGGAAATGAGCATTGTGTAATGCAAATAATTTTGCAAAAACAATCGGGAACAGGAACAATCTATCAATAATTAAAATAACATGCACAGCATCAGCAAGGTATGTAGAACTTATTGCTGTACATATTGCTGTACAAAGTTATGGCCAGCAGAAAAAGATGGGAGGTGGGTTGCACACAACTGCAAAGTGTACTTTTTTAAAACATAACATTCTCTTTTGCCATTACTGATCACTCCCAGTTTTCAGTGCTTCTTTTGCTCAGTCCTCTTTCAAACAATTAATGGGGTTTTTGGCTGTGGGAGGTGCAGGTTGATATACAGTAGTCCAACGAACTGGACAGTTTTCAGCAACTAAAGTTAGGTTTTAGTAAATAGGCCTCCCCATGTATAGATAATTATCAGTATATTTATATTAATATATGTTCTTGGGCGTTAAAGAGGTAGCTAACACTGGATTTAAACAGCTATATATTTTATTGTTAAAGGAACAGTTCAGTGTAAGAATAAAAACTGGATAAATAGATAGGCTGTGCAAAATAAAAATAAAAATTCTAATATAGTTAGTTAGCCAAAAATGTAATGTATAGAGGCTGGAGTGAGCGGATGTCTAACAGAACAGAACCCAACTTTCTGCTTTTCAGCACTCTAAATCTGAGTTAGTTGGCAACTTGAAGGGGGGCCACATGGATTGATCCTCAGTATGCAGCTCAGACTCAAGCCGTCTTCAGGAAGTCCCTATATATATTTGAATAGTGTTCTTACAAATCACTATACATTACATATACTATATTTATAGTTAAATAAATATATGGCCAGTGTGGTGTTGTATTTTTGTAAAGCCATAACAAATTATAAAATAAACATCATTTTATTATTGATCTTAAAGATCAGTAAGGTTTTCTATGATGTAAAGTACCTTTTCCGACTAGTAATGTAGAAGGTTTTATTAAGTTTACTCTAGAAGGAGTATTAAAAATATTGTGGGAAATCATTTGCAATATAAATAAATATATTAAGAGCAGTTACATTAAAAAAAAGTCAGTGAATTATGTTTCTCTTTCTGTATCAGTGTTTAATCTATATTAAAAAATTTTATGCATTCCATGTGTATTATTTTTGGAAACAACTCATTTTGCCTCTATAAAAAAGAAAGGATTCTATAAAATGTAATTATTATTTAATATTCATCTGATTTAATATGTTTTAAACCTGTTTGTAGGGTGGCATTTAGTTGATCTGATAAAAATCTCAATTAGAAAGAATTACGTTGCCTCTGCAAAGCCATAGCATTCATTAACAATATAACATACTGTATCTGTGGAAAGGGAGGAAGCATTAAAATTAATTCTGAAATGGGATTAGCTAGTATATCAATTAAGAAAAAAATTTAAATAGTTTTAGTCATAGTCTGAGAAGTATAAGTGTCAGAGGCCACATAAAATGTTCATGCTCTTGGTAAGTACCTAGCAATTACCAGTTCTATATGGGATGACTTTGACGTAGTTGGCCATCTTAAATATATTGCAATATATGGACAAACAATCCCTGTTTTGTTTAAAGGGTAAGGCATTTTTCAGTAGCAGTATGCACAAAATGTCTCTGTCTTAAATATATTGATAATGGGTTGAGTGCAGAGGACTCTTGTATTTGACTATATGTATTTTGTGGTCACAGCCTCATTGCACCCCCGCCTAATGGTTTTAAAAATTAGTGGTGAGCACAACTTTCCCTTGTTTGTTATAGTTATACAGGAGCAGTGACCAGCTCCATGTTGTAGCTCCCACCCTTCCCAGCTATAGTCAGGTGATCCCACTGGTGTCTAATAAAAGGGCAGCCAAGTTTGGGAGTTTTACTTTGAAAGCAGCTAGTAAGTTGCAGGTAAAACTAGTCCCTTTTGTAAAATGTATAATGAAGCAATTGAATTCTTAATGAATCAGATGAAAATTGAGCGTAGGACTGGCCAGATATGGGATGACTTTGACGTAGTTGGCCATTTTAAATATATTGCAATATATGGACAAACAATCCCTGTTTTGTTTAAAGGGTAAGGCATTTTTCAGTAAGCACAAAATGTCTCTTAATGTCTTAAATATATTGATAATGGGTTGAGTGCAGAGGACTCTTGTATTTGTCTATATGTATTTTGTGGTCACAGCCTCATTGCACCCCTGCCTAATGTTTTTAAAAATTAGTGGTGAGCACAACTTTCCCTTGTTAATTACCAGTTCTAGTTTGGAGTAATGAGAAAGATTTTTCACCATTCTACCTGTTTTTCACAACATACACTTAAGTTGGTCATAAATGCACAGTTCCCTTAATTTCCTACAATTATCTATGTGCAGGGTGGCCTGCTGATCCAAATCAATGTCCATGTACAGTATTGTGCATATGTCATTTCAGGGACCAGGCAGGTTTGAAAATCCATGTTGGTCCATGAGTGGAGCATCAGCAGATCAGCCAGTGAAGAGGTGCCATTTTGAATGGTTGCACGAATTATAGGAACAATAGATGAGTCATACACCATCCCTTGTACCCTCTGCATCAATTTGGCCTGTGAGTGTACTACATTGGACATGCTTTTACTTATCTTCTCAGCCTGTTATAGAACTTATATCTATATGTATATGAAGTGTGGAAGTTAGTTTTAAATTGTAATGCTGTAATCTAGTGACTGACAGTACTTGTATAAAAGCGGTCATACACAAACTGGTCCTCATAAGCCCTTGGGTTGATCAGATGGATACTATATGAGGGGCCATACACTGCATGGTTCTTTTCTGTTGTTCCAACCATTCAGGAGGGTGAAGAAGAGCTGTATGTCTTCACCATTACATCTGCTGATGCATCATATATCGGCAGATATGCTGCATCTGTAGCTTTTCCAAGATACCTAATCCCCAAACCAAACAATATCTATAGTACTTGGATACTGGTCAGGATCTGCACCTGATCATTAGTGACTCCTAGTCAAAACTGACAGTTTAACATTAGGAGAGCAATATCTGGATCAAGGTACACATAATGAAATATAATGTTGAAAAAGAGGCAACAAGTATGGTAGTGTTGTTGAACTTCTAAGAACCGGAAACCACTTGAGGTGAAAAGATAAAGTTTATTTGACACAAGCTCTGTGGATTTCTGAATTTAGAAGTCAAAACCTGAACAAAGAAATCACAGAGTTTGTATAAACTTGTTAACATCTGACATAAGAATTTAAGGGCATAAAAGGGCATTACCATTGCGAGACCACAGCGATATCTCATCACAGCACAGAAAAACAAAGAACTGCTTGAATAACCAAAGGGATGGTGCTCCCTCAAGGTCAAGGTAGTACACTTGATAAAGGGCATAGCCCGAAACATGTTGTGTATCTCTACTCCCTAATAAAGAAAATTGTAGTCAAAGTTGCTGCCTTGGATTTGTCCCACAACAAAACTCTATTCATTGACTCAATTGGGATATCAAGCACAAGATAATCCGTGGGACAAGCCGATAAGAATATTTGGTGAGTCGCAACTGCTTTTTATTTATATTATCCCACTAGCACATCATTTTCAATAAATTCCTTAACACATACCTTCCTTTGTACAGGTATGGGATCTGCTATTCGGAAACCTGTTTTCCAGAAAATTCTGAATTACAGGAGGGCCATTTCCTATACATATATTTCCTAATTACATTTTTTAAAATTATTTCCTTTTTCTCTGTAATATTAAAACATTACCTTGTACTTGATTCCAATTAAGATTTAATTAATCCTTATTGGAGGCAAAACAATCCTATTGGGTTTCACTAACTTTAAATAATTTTTAGTAGACATAAGGTATGGTAATCCAATATCTGGAAAGCTGCAGGTTAGAGCATTTTAGATAACAGGCCCCATACCTGTATTACCAATCCGACAAGTGCAAGTACGGGAGGGCCTTAATGGATGAAAGTTTGTAACCCTTATGGCTGCAGCACTTGCTCACAATCAGCATAAAAAAAAACACCTCTTTAATTAAATCTTGGTGTAACGTAAGGTATCCCAAACCCAGAGTTAACTCTAAGGTTCCGGCCACGGCCCAATCTTCTGCTTATAGCAGCCGCCTTTGGCTTCGGGTGGAGCCCTCTGCTACTCAAATGCCGCCAGGTCTTATTGTGGGAGAACCAGGCAGAGAGTCCTGGGCAAGCACGGGAACCAAATGTAAGCGAACAGAATGTGGGAGAATCAGCAAGGCGTAAACAGGCAGGGTCAATATCAAATGTGCAACGCAATACCAAATGGATATCTGGAGCAAGGTCAGGGTCACAGGCCAAGGTCATACACAGAGAGTAGTGTAGTACAATCCGAAGAGTAGTCAAACAGGCAGAGGTCAGTTCAGGCAGCAGGAAGGCTAGGGTCAAACACAGAATCTTAGACAGACTAGAGCACCCAGAAACCAGAAATGAACCCTTACGTTGGGCAATGTAAAAATTGCAGATGCGCCTTTAAATATTTGAATTTTTGCACCAACCGCAATGACATCACGTGGTGCTCCGAATAAGGTATAGCTGAGCACCGCGTAAACCCAGAATCAACTATTCAATGCAGCCACGAGCAGCCATGCTCATGGCCGCATTGAATAGCCGATTCCGGGTTCACGTGGTGCTTGGATATTTCCCACTAGACGACTAGGTACCCTTACACTTGGCTTTTTACAGACTATCATTCATTCACTTCTGTGTCTAATCATCCGTTATATCTTGTCTTCACAAAAAACTTACAAAGTCCAGTTAAGCCCATATTAGTATATATACATGATCTGCAGGCCCGGACTGGCAACCTGTGGGTTCTGGCAAATGCCAGAGGGGCTGCTATAAGGTGCCATAGAAAGTCAGGTTTTAGTGGGCTGGTGGTGGCTGTTTGGGCCTCTGTGTGGGCTGAGTGGGCCTCTGTGTACCTGAAATGCCAGGGCCTATTTCTAATTCTCAGTCCAAGACTGATGATCTGCCCCCCACCCCAGACAAATCCCAGGTTTCCAAGAAGAATATCATGCCTTATGTGCATTATTTGAAACTGTTTTAAGGGCTGATTCTTTTCTAGGCATTATGGGCCTATTAAAGGAGAAGGAAAGGCTAAAATCAAGTAAGCTTTATCAGAAAGGTCTATATAAATACACCAGTAAACCCTCAAAGTAATGCTGCTCTGAGTCCTCTGTCAAAAGAAACACAGCATTTCATTCATTTTATTGTGTACACATGGGCTTCTATATCAGACTTCCTGTTTTCAACATAACCTCCAGGGCAGGGCTTGAGCATGCTCCGTTTGCTCCTCTCCCCCTCCCTCCTCCCATCTATGCTGTAATCTGAGCTCAGAGCCGTAAATGAGCATTGAGAGACTAAGGCAGGAAGTGATGTCACACCAAGCTTATATGGCAGCTTCTATCCTAAACAAACAGATAAAGTGTCTAAAACTGTTTACTTAGGTATGGTAAAGCATTCTGCAGAATAAATATAGCATTCTTGCTTGCACTATTGTGGCTAATCTATTGGCAATAAACTATCTTGGAGCTTTCCTTCTCCTTTAAAGCTCCAATTAGCTAATTCAGCTAACCTATTTAGACTGCTGACTCTCAAAACAATTTACAAAGATCAGACAGCTAAAAAGGAAGCTACTACACCATTTTCTTATAAGTGTTAACCTAGAACTATTACAATTTCAGAATCGTTAAAATCTAGGGTGTCTCCACTATAATTGAATGTCAGCACCTTTTCTTAAATGGGACTCGTGGAACTGCAGCAGCTGCAGTAGAAGCTGCATCCACCCCCACAAAGCCCTTCAGAAGCAGAACTTCTCAGTTCTCTAATCAAGTTGCCAGGCTACATTTAAATAGCGTATAAAATGTGCCATAGAAACACAATTTTCTGACTTACAACAAACGTTAAAAATTGAGAAACTTCTGTAAAGCTGCATTTATCATATAGCTTAAAAAACTCTGAAAGTATAGTACAAACATTTGTCCCTAGTAAAATGTGTAATGTAATTTCAAACAATATATAAATTTACATTTAATGAAATACATATATAGCATATACTGGAGGCGATATTGTATGGGAGATATTGTTGGGACGTGTTCTGTCTATGCATTAACTTTCTATTACTGAAAAGGGTTAAAGTGTAGCTACCAAGGACACATACATCAGCAAAACCAATCCTTCATTCACCCCTACTACTTCTTCCTCCGAATCTTGAACAATTAAATACAGCTAAGAAGTAAAATTAACAGTTATAATCCATCAAGGTGCAACAAGTTGCTGTTTCAAAATATGCATAATTCAGAATAAAGTATTTTTTAAATCTTAGATCGTTTTATGTTATTTTCAGGAAAAATATATTTTCCTCTCTTTAAATTAAACATGTTTTTCAGATAGTCTTGCATTTTGCACTGCAGCATGAAATATAAGCAATTCCTCAAATAGAATCTCATCTAGCATGAGATAAATGAAGAAAATTAAAGTATATATTTGATTTCACTGCATTGATTTGCATTTCTGATAACAGGAGCAGACACACGAAAAAGGTAAACCAATGAACCACAAAAGTTTTCAGCAGGAAATAAAAAAAAACAGTCATTTTTCATAAATACGTATCTTCTTCCAATAACATTAAAAAAACAGAGGAATGATAAAGTAAAATTATTTTTATGTTAAACACTTTCTTATAGTGTGAAAGACATAAATAACACAAATGATTTTGTTACAGTGTGTCTGCAAAACCACTGTATACAGAATTCAAAGCAAACCATATGAGAGTGCCACAAGCACATGGTCATCCTTTCTACTGAAAACTAAAAACTCCAAGATGGTTTTTGGAGCATTTCAAGGTTAAAATAAAAGTAAAGTACAGCCATACAAAAAAAGATGACGGACATTCTTTTTCCCTATACCCCCATCTCTTTGTAACTCATAAATATCATTTTCATGTCTCTTAGAACCCCATCTACCACAGGGTCCCTCATTGGAGTACCCCTATACCTGCCTGATGGTGACCCTGCCTGATAGTACCAGCTAGTGCTTCAGCACAACTTAGTAATAGTATCCATCCTTTACTGTAGACACTGCTTTTTTCCCACAGACTTGATATTAAAAACTGTCTTATCTTTCAATGTCTCAGTCCCTACAAATAAAATGTTTTCTCTAGTCACTCTTTCTTCTGTCTTTCCTTTCGATCATTTATCTCTTGAACTTTTTTCTTGCTTTCTACTGTGCTTTTACTATTTTTTTCGCTTGTTTGACAGCGTCTCTACTGACCTACTACTCAACTCGTCTCTCATTACCTCCTCACATGCTCGCATTCAAGACTTTGGAAGGGCTGCACCCCTCCTCTGGAACTCTCTCCCACGGTCTGTCCGACTTTCTCCCAACCTTTCTGCTTTCAAGAAATCTCTGAAAACGCACTTCTTTCGAGAAGCCTATCCTCACTCTGTTTAACTACCAAACACAACACCACATACAGTACCACATTTCTCACCCACTTAATTCGATCTTGCCCACACCCACACCTTGTGTATTACTCCCTTCCCTTTAGACTGTATGCCTATGCATAGGGCCTTCCTCACCTTTTGTACCTGTATTGATTGTGATGTTTGTTACTCAATATATTCTATATATGTAATTCATGTGATGTAGTTGTATAATCACATTTACTTTACAGTGCTACGCAATATGTTGGCGCTATATAAATAGATGTTAATAAAAATAATAAAAATAATTTCCATCTCTCCTCTCAACCTCAAATGAATGTTCTCAACGTTTCCCATCTTTTTGTGGCCTATTTCTCTCCTCCTTCACCCTTTCACTATGTGTCATACAGTACTCTCATATCTAAACTTTTGCCCTATTTATGTCTTTTTCTGGTTCTCTCTATTTGGCATGCCCACATTTCATCACTATGTCGCCATGTGGCAGTCTCCTAAATGCATGCTCTGCCCCTCTTTATTCTATCTTGCTCATTCCGTGTACCATATCGACTAACTACTCATATTTTCCCTCTCAAAATGTGTATAAGGAGTTATCCTCTGTCTTGCCCTCTGCTGTGTTCAAGCCAGTCACCTGGTGTATTACAACCTTTCCCCTCTTCTACACTACTCAAGCAAGCTAGAGTTATAGGCTTTCCCTGTATATGTCTGTATCAGTAGTTCTGTCCATCATTCCCAGCTGCTCTCCATTAACTGACAGGTGTATCTAATTCCTATAGACCACGGAGCATAAATCCCTTATATATACCCATTTCTGGTATGTGTGGTAACATAGTTAAGTTGGATTGAAAAAAGTTAATCAAGTTCAAACCCTCCAGATGAAACTCAACACACATACATACTCACACTGACCCCTCCATACACTCACATAAACTAAATATACTCATACACTAACTATAGATGTAAGTATCACAATAGCATTGGATATTATGCTTGTTCAAGAAATCATCAAAACTCTCTTAAAGACATTAAATAGAGACAGCCATCACAACATCATCCAGCAAGGCATTCCACAACCTCACTGTGAAGAACCACCTACATTGCTTCAAATGAAAGTTATTTTCCTCTAGTCTCCTAGTCTCTCCTGCTCTCTGTCTATACTGCCCTCTGAAATTATAAAGGAAAGTCCTGGAGCTATAGCGAAACAGCGAAAAATTCACAAAATACATTGAAATCAAGGGTGCCAAAAATGTTTTATTTTTTTACATGTGACAATTTTTACACGGGCAACAGTTTTTTCTTACTCCAAAGTCAATGGGCGTTTTTTCTTATGGCGACTTTTTTGTCTCAGCAACAATTTTGTCTTGGCAACTTTTTTGTCTAAATTGCTTAAAGTCAATAATGTGTGTCAAAAATTATACGCAAAACTTTTTTGTTGTGGCAAATTTTTGCCGCAGATTTGTGAAAAAATTTGCAGGTGGCGAAATACGTCATTTTGTTGCGAATCCATGCCTACCGAATACATTCACATTTCCTAGTTTGGCTGTTAGATTGTGGCATGACAGTACAAGGTAACTATATCAGTGACCATAACTTTCATATAACAATCATCTCAAAGTATACACAGTTTCTCTTTTATATCCAGCAATTTAATTTCTAGGTGAAAAGCTTACTCTGACTTAGTAAACGATTATTGAACATCTGTGTTTCTCACACCTGCCAAGATACCAAAAGTTACTGACTGGAAACAGTTAGTTTGCTTCCATAATGACATGTTATATTTTATCACTATTTCATGCTATACTGAACATGTTCACACTTCTTTTTATTTAGTTTTCTCCTTCACTAAATCATGATTACATAATCAGATTAGGTTTGCACTTGTATGGAGCTGTTTCTGTTTTTTTAGGGTGCAATAATTGAAGTCGGTGTGTGGATGAAGAAGAAGAATAGTCTTTCCTTTGTGTTTTTTCTGTATGATTAGTCAACAAAGCCAAACAAAGCCAAACATAAATCCATTCAGTGTTTCAAAAATAAACTAGTAAATATCTGTTAGGGAAATGATTCACTTGTTTTTAATGAGCACTGTAACAAGTGATGCACCGAATCCAGGATTCGGTTGAGGATTTGGCCAAATACAAGAGCCTGTCTGAACCAAATCTGAATCCTAAAAATCACATAATATCTTGTCACATAGACAAGGAAGCTAAAAAAAATTGTAACTGCATGCGCAGTACACACTTCTCTATGCAAATTAGGGTTCCACTTTTGTTCAGTATTTTGCTGAATCTTTCAGAAAGGATTCTAGATTCAGCCAAACACTGAAACTGGTGAATCCCTAGTTGTAACAAGTTGCACTGGTGGAGTTTTGTAAAGAAAGGACAGTGGCATCCGGAACATTTGAATGATGCACAAGATTGGGAGTTTCACCATGTTTTACCAATGACCATGGTTCATCTGGTAACTGCCTGGCATGTAAAAAGCACTTCCAGGTGCAGAATCACAAATATTTCAGCTCCATAGAAGTGCAATGAGTGCCTCAGGCCACTCAGTAGGGTTCATTTACTAACATACATTACGTTTACTAACTCTGTAGCACATGTTAATAAATTGGCCTCAGTAGTGCTTCCACTCTTTAAAGGACACTTATACAAGAAAGTTTAGTAGCCAGTATATCATAACTTGCTCTGTCATGCAACTCAATTCAAGAACAGACCATCTTGCAGTAACAACTAATAATGGTAAATGGGCAGTCAGTTTGTTGCTTTATGACATGTTTCATCGGAACAAAACCTCAAAAGAGCTTTTTCTTGCATTTGGAAAGATAATAAGTGAGATAAAAGACAACGTTTATGGAGATTTACTGCTGAAACAAGACTTTTTAAATGTAGCATCCTATTATGCTGCAGTCCTCTTTTTAGTGCTTGTTGAGAGCTCTCTGGCTTTTGCTTTCCTTTGGGATGTATGATTAGTCAACACAGCAGTCTTAGAATTTGGCACTTTCTATATATATATATATATATATCTTTCTTGTAGTGCAAAAACCTGCAGCGGTATGACAGCAAGGATAATGTTTGTCCCAAAGAATGGGAATTTCAGTACTGACAGGCTCATCTTGTTTCAATTTATACTGTGCATGATGAATGAACAGAGCGAGCAAATGCAAATCTTGTGGAACAAGGTAAGGACAGGGCCTGTTGAAATTTAATTTAGAAAAGAAAAGAACTGGAAGCACTTTCCCAAATTTCTTCAGTAGTCAATGTTATCTTCATCTTTGCTTGTCCTCATTTCACTTTGGGAGCTTGTTTGTCTGATGTTTATAGCAGTCTAAAGTACAGGCCTAGACATGGAAGCACAGGGTTTTCAGCCGGGACCTCAGTGAAGATGAGCAGAGGAGAAATTCAACAAATTACAGAATGTAGCTTTAAAAAGTAATGCGAATGATTAATATACATTAAGTTAAGCATTGTTATGGGCTGACCTAATTGAGAGCATGCAAAATGTTGTAGCCCTTGGCAATGACACACATCTGCTCAATAGCATCAATGATTGAGGACTTCAAACTTGTTGCAGGGGTCACCATCTTGGAAAGTGTCTGCGACACGCTCAGTGGGCTCTGGGCAGCTGTTGAGAAGCTAAGCTTAGGGGGACGGCTCAAATTATCAAACAGAAAATTAGATAGGCTTGTAATATAAACTGATGCAACAGGGTTACTGATTCTATTAAATTCTGATAGTTGCATTGGTGTATGTGCCATATAGTCATTATCTAGTGTATGTTAATTACTAATCAGCCTTACATTGTGACATTTCTATTCTATGTGTGCTGTATATTTTGAGTCGGTCCCTAAGCTCAGTAAGTGACAGCAGCACAACACATGTGCAGTGAATCAGCAGAAAAGAAGACGGGGAGCTACTGGGGCATCTTTGGTGGCACAGATCTTTACTGCTAAAGGGCAGTGGTTGCCTTGGGCTGGTACAGAAGCTCAAAACATATTGTACAACATTTCTTGCCTACTCCTTTAGCTAAACTATAGTTCTCCTTTAATGTACTGTACATAGCACTGACAATGCCTTACATTCTCAAGAAGAGATACAATTATGTAACAAATATTGGAAGAATTGATGTTGTTTTCTCAGCTGGTAACCCTATCAAAAAATCAAAAGTGGTGTTTCTTTGTGTTTTAATATGGCAATGCAGTTTTTTTAAAACACTTTTTTTGCTGTGTTCTGGCCTTTTGGCTAAGATCATTTTATCTTGAGAAATAATAGATCTAGCATTGTAGTAATTTAAATATACACTTAACTTCAAATGGCAAACACTGAAAAAGATAACTTGCAAAAGTACATTGAAAGAAAAACGATAATGATAATACATGTAGAGCACAAGTTCCGTGCTCTCCAGCTGATGTGAGTACGGTTGCTATCATTTGAAGAGATGTGTATCTGCTTTTTTTTACTGGCTACAAACAAGTTCCATTGTTTCTAGCTTGGCAGTACATAAGAACTGCCATTCCATTCTCCCAGTAGACAATAAAAAATGTATAGTCAACATGAATCATGAAATTATTAAGGCAAAGATTGGATTTATTCAAACAAGACTTGCTTGAATATTTGCACAGAAGAATAGTTTTTATTTACCAGCTTCACCCACACACAAATTCACACATTTCTTTAATAAGACTATGCAGTAACATTTGTACAAAACCCTGCAAGCCAGGTGGGATGTTGCACAAGCTACTCTATTATGGATATAAAATACAAAATTTCCCTGTCTGACAATACCCTTGTACTCTAAACTTGTGAAAAGTAACCAATGAACTAGCAACATGCAAAAGAGGTCATTACTACTATACATATCATTATAAGCTAATTAAAGGAGAACTGAAGCTTAACTAAATAATTAGGGCAGAAATGTTATACATTTTGTGTTGGGCTTCTGTAGTAGCCCAAAGCCACCCCAGCCCTTTAGCAGTAAAGATCTCTGAATATGCCCCAGTAGCTCCCCGTATTTTTTTCTGTTGATGCACATGCTCTGTGATGCTTTCAGTTACCTGAACTTAGGTAATTAGCAAAATTACAAAATGCAAATATGCAATTAACAAAATTTCTACAGGGCTAAATAATGGAATAATCAGTCCTGTAGCATCAGCTTATATGACACACAAACATCATTTTATGCTTGAGCTTTTGCAACAACCCCTACGTTTAGCTTACAAACTTTGAAGGCCTGGATCATGACTACTAGCTGAACTCTTAGACTTGCGCAATAAATTCAATATATAAAATGTGGAGCCATATTAATTTTTAGGGTTTCTTTCTCCTTTAAATATATCTAAATATACAAGTTCAGCTAGGGTTCACATTACCTGAGCAGCCATGCATTTATTTTATAACATAATGTACTAAAAATGAACTTAAAGGACCAGTAACATCCAATTTTTTTTCTTCAAAATTCGTTAGTATAGATGAAAAATAAACACCAAGGCAAATAAAACTTTTATATTGCAAAGCCTTTATTAAGTGATAACTTACCAAAACTCCACTTCAGCTCCTCTTCTAAAACGGCGAAAGGGCGACCATCCATACAGCGGTGTTCAATTTCTCCTTCCTGGCTATTCTAGTGACAGTTGGGGGAAGGCAAATTAGGGGTCGGAAGGGAAAAACATTTTCTACTTCCTTGTTTTGTGACAAAAAGTCATGCAATTTCCCTCCCCACCCCTAATTTGCATATGCAAATTAGGATTCAGATTCGGCTCGGCCTGGCAGAAGGATTCGGCCGAATCCTGCTGAAAAAGGCAGAATCCTGGCCGAATCCCGAACCGAATCCTGGATTCGGTGCTTCCCTAAAATATACAGTACAGCTACTGTATTACTCTTTAAAAGAGGGTGATGTAGTGTATGCAGTGGCACTGAGGTGTATGTTGGTTAGTAATTCAAGGCTAATTTTGCACCATCATGTGTTCCTATGTTCCATAAAGAAAGAAAACCAGCATCAAACTATCAAGAATCATAAAGGCAAAAAACATATTCCAATTGTTAAAGGGACCATCTGTCATTGATTTTGACAGGTTTTAGCTGGAGTATTTTTCTCCTCTAAAAATTCTAATTTTTTTTACAACTCAACCCGAAAAATTCAAGACTTCATAGGCCCACCATCAACACCTGCTATTCTTGGCATACTACCCTCCCCCCCAAGTTCTGCTGCCACTAAAAGGTTTAAAAAGTGTTTCTGCTCCAATGGTCCTAACCTATTATAGTGTTTATCCTTACATAACCTGTTTAAAATATTATGCAAATCACCAAGCCAAGGAAAAACTGAATGACTATGGGTAAGCCTGTGTTTAGTTATTTTTTTATGGCCTGCATTATAGATGGAAATGACATATTTGTCAGCAGACAAAAGAATTCATTTTCTTTGTTTGGAAAAAATGACATCCAAATTAAACTATGTTTAATGCTCACTAAAAGTACAGAATCAATATGACTTGCTCAGTTATTCTGTATCGTCTATTAAAACAGAAATCATGATCCTACATCTAATAACATTTTATGAGTTGCAGCAGGAATATTGAGATCCTTATGAAGCTAGGCTATTATGAAAAGCTTTTCTTACGATGATTCTTCCCAGACAGCAAGCTGAACTTATTTACTCCACATAATGCAGTGTTCTGAAAAGCTTTTCATAATTAAAGACATTACTTTGTTTTAACCTTATCTTCCACCTGTATTTTTCCACATTGATGCAAGCAACTTATTTTCTGCAGACTTAAAGCTGTATCTATCTATCATCTATATATCTATATAAAGCCTTCTGCATGGACTCGCACTTCAAAAAACACGAGTGATGCTTAATAATATTGTTTGATCACATGAATTTTGTGGAGTGCGGGGCCATTCAGGAGGCTTTATATTATACTTGACCACAGCACCCAATATTGATTTTTACATAAAAGCCATGAATATCATGTAAATTATATCCTTATAAACAGTGAGTTCTGATGTTCTGATGTCATCAGTTATAAATGGTGAGTTATGATGTAATTTATGTCACACGACTCACCTGAAACGTGTGTATTATAATAAATAAAGTACCCCCAGTTGCAAAATTCGTACCTCGGAGTTCCATGACCTGTATAAAAACACTCGTGTTTTTATATGGTCATGAAACTCCTCGGTAACTTATAATATCCTTATATTTTACAAGAGGGGGTACTTTATTCAATATATATATATATATATATATACACATATACACATATATATATATATATATATATATATATATATACATATACACATATACACATATATATATATATATATATATATATATATATATATATATATATACATATACACATATATATATACACATATATATATATATACATATACACATATATATATATATATACATATACACATATATATATATATACATATACACATATATATATATATATATATATATACACACATATACACACATATATATATACATATACACACACATATATATATACATATACACATATATATATATATACATATACACATATATATATAATATACATATACACATATATATATATATACATATACACATATATATATATATATACATATACACATATATATATATATACATATACACATATATATATACATATACACATATATATATATATATACATATACACATATATATATATATACATATACACATATATATATACATACACACACATACACATATATATATATATATATATATATATATATATATATATATATATATATATATATATATATATATATATATATATATATATATATATATATATATATATATATATATATATATATATATATATATATACACAGTATAAAAAGTTTTTTTAAATAACACATTATAGCCTCTGTAGGTAGTGTGGGAATTTAGGCTTTGACTTGGTACTGGTGCTTAGGTATAGGGCCCAAATCATATATAGGGGTAACAGCTACAAGAGGGTCAGATAGTTGGATTCAACAACAATCAACAACAAATCACTGGAATTACATGTTAACAAACGTATTTAATATATGGAACTGCATATTACAAACAAAGCTAGCAGACTGGAAAGCTCTGGAGTTTTGGAGTAGGTCATAAAGTGTAATCATAGTTCAGCAGCGCAAAGGTCAGCATAGTCATAAGACTGAAACATTCACAGTTCTCTCATTATTAGATGACAGATCGAACAAGCCAGAAAAGGCATCCAACAAGAATAAGATTGAGGCAGGCAGAATGAGGAGCCATATGATACAGACAGCCATACAGTGTCACGACTCGCCTAGAAACACAAGACAATATGACATAAAAGAAGCAGCATTTCAAGACAACACTGCTCCTTTTAAGATGGATTTGCCACCTAAAGGCTGGCATGTTGACATCAGATCCCAACCAATATCATTACATTTTGTCAGTACGCCTGCTATTTCAACATCAGGTTTTGTGCCACCTCTTTTTACTCTTATAACATTCATTTTATTCTCTTTCAAAAGATGTGCTTGTGAACATTATTCCTGAGTTTACTGTTTTTGGTTTTACACTGTGTCCTTGATATATTTGTTAGCCATATATTTAGAAATTGCTGGGTGGCACAAGAGCATTAGGCATTCAGCCAAATCAACCACTTTTACATATTTTCAACATACAATAGTGGGTCACCCAGGCCACAATATTCTTTTGAAAGCACTTAAACTGACAAACATTTTCATTATGCAGACAGAGGTTAATTATGAAGGCTTCGCAGACTATTTAGTTGCTTCTTTTAAGCAGCTCCATGTGCTAATATGCTTATTGTATTGAAACGACCTGAATGAAGGTCATAGCATGTACAATGCTGTTATTACGATGCTTCTCTGTTTTACAAATACTATTCAGTATTTTATATTTTAAATATCTAAAGGGAGAGAAATGGTAATTGTGGTGGTGATGAGCCCAATGATTAACAGTAGACTGTATATATATCCGCACTCTGATCCAATTCCACAAAAAAATAAATATATATATTCATTCAAAAATAAAATACTGAACCTCTCTAGATTCACAGAGCACCAATAAAATTGATTTATTTAACACTGCCATAAAGAAGTCCCATAGAAGCATGAAGAGGATAGGAAGCATTTATTTAAAAAAAAAAAAAACTATTAATCTTAACAATAAGACAGTAAAACTCTTACAAATCATAAACCCTGTGCAGATATTTTTTTTACAAAGCATTGAATGACACTGCTATTCATTTTAAAGAAACAAAAAAAAATAAAAGAATATTTCTACTGTAGAGAACTACTTTCTGACATAGTAAATATATTCCTAGATGACATAATATACTGTACATTACTTTGTCATTAAACTTTTATAAAATTACACAGTTGAGACAATCACTAAACATGTTTGCTAATTTAGTTAAAGGAGAATTAAACCCTAAAATCAATAATGCTAGACATGCTGTATTTGAAATACTGAATTTACTGCATTAGCTGAGTTTCAGTAACGCTATAACAGTAATGATCCGTGCCTTCAAAGTTGTGTATGGGAACTGCCATCTTGGATTTTGGTTAGGCCTTGTTTGCCAGTGAACATGCTCAGTGGACTCTTGAGTTGCTGCTGAGGAGCTAAGCTTAGAGATTGTCACTAATCGAGCAAATATTGAGGTACAGGGTTAATTTTTGAGTTCTAGGCTTGAAGGCAAGTTTTAGTTGTATAAAAATCATGTGGAATACCAAACAGAACCTCCTGTAGGCTGCCAGTCCACATAGGGTCTACCGAATAGACAATAGCAGCCCTAATTTGGTACCCCAAGAAATGTTTACATACTTATATTGCTCTCCAACTTTTTTTTACATTTGAATGTGGCTCACGGAAAAAAAGGTTGGGGACCCCTGTTCTATATGTACAGTGTATTCTGAGTCTGTCCCAAAACTCAACCAACTGAGCTTTGCAAATTCAATTTATACTACAGTATTTTTCATTCTAAATGAAACATTTATAAAACTTGTTTTTAAAAGAACAAAATGAATATATGTTTCATATGGAAGTGCATTTCCATTTTCATAATGGTTGCTGTTTCTATAACATATTGAAGCAGTCTGTTCAAATTTGCACTGTGAGCATTCTCATGCTGTCTGTCTACATGGTGATTACTTACATATGAACTCATGCTAATATTGCTTACAGTCCCGAGAATCAAATTAAAAAATATATGCAGTCTATGTATAAATACACATACACACACAGGAGTGCAAATATGTAAACACCCTTTCGTATAAATGGAAATGTTTATACGAATGGGTGTTTTCACTGTGGAAAATGTAATGTCTTCATGTACATGGAATATCTATTTCCATTGTTGGATGAAATTTTTATTGTTATTGTTAGCAACAGAATGTATATTTGTATTCAAAATTTAGATAAAGTTAACATAACAATTGCACCTTATATAAATACAGTTATTATGGATATATCAGGTACAGAATGCAGGCATAAAATGTAATTAGAGTGAACAGACTGGCTGAACACGCACAGTGCTGAAACTTTCTTGGGTGAGGTAAAGGACAAACCCAATTATTTACTGTTGTTATTTATAAGTTCTGTTTGTGCTGCAGAATATTAGTTATTCTGCGCATGCAAAGAAAATACAAACAGGCTCTGTAGCTAATGCTGTTGAAAAGTTTTCTTTGTTCGACTAGAACTTGGAATTGTTTGCTGTACTGAATGTACCTGCTAATGCTCTTCAGTAGCACTTCACAACTGTTTGGCAAATATACACTTGTGCCTACCTGCTTGTTCAAATCCTTGATATTTATATTATAAATACAGGTATGGGACCTGTTATCCACAATGTGCAGGACCTGGGGCTTTTAGATAAGGAATCTTTCCGTAATTTGGATCTTCATATCTTTAGTCTCCTAGAAATTATCAAAACATTAAATAAACCCAATAGGCTGGTTTTGCTTCTAGTATGTATTAATTGTATCTTGTTGTTTTATTACAGAGAAAAAGGAAATCATTTTTAGGAATTTGGATTATTTGGATAAAATGGAGTCTATGGCCTTTTTGTAATTTGGATCTTTCTGGATAATGTTTTTTTGGATAATAGACACTATTCCAGTACAGGTGTGGGACCCGTTATCTGGAAACCTTTTTCACTGCAATAATAAAACCGTACATTTTACGTGATACAAACTAAGATATAATTAATCCTTATTGGAAGCAAAACCAGTCTATAGGGTTTATTTATTGTTTAAATGATTTTCTAGACTTAAGGTATGAAGATCAAAATTATGGCAAGATCCCTTATTCAGAAAACGCCAGGTCCTGAGCATTCTAGATAACAGTTATCCTGTATTGTTTTTGTTGGCTTAAGATTTTCTGAGTTTAGAGACTTGCGTTACTGCTGCCAAGGCAACATTTCCACTTTTAACATCAACTAGACACATAATGAAATACAGATTAATAGGATGTCCATCCAGCACCTAGGGGGTTATTTAATAAACTCTGAATGTAAAAATCACGAAAAAAATTTCCAAGAATTTTTTGGAATTTATTAAACCCTGAGGATGGAAAAGTCAGAATCTGAAAATCCGGCATCTTAGACCTGTCAAGGTTGCATATAAGTCAATGGGAAGTCCCAATGATTTTTTTGATGTGCGCTGTGTATCGTGCATTACCCAGAAGTTTTCGGGTGAAAATTCCGAAAAAAAATAGAGAAAATCATGGAAATCTGATTTTTTTACCGAAAGGCAAATTTTAGGGAAAATGTAATAATGAATAAGCATAAAAAAACCCAAGCGGGTTTGTAGCAGAAAATATTGAGATAAATTCGGACTTTGATAAATAACCCCCCTAGTGACTGAATTCTTATTAACAAATTTAATTTGCAATGACATTTCAAATGACCCTAAATCTAATAAAAATGTTATAGTGGAAAGTTGCAAAAATGGTTTAGTACAATCAATTTCCTAAACTCTTTATGCAAAAGATTACATGTGATTTTTTTAGCTGACAAATGCTCCTGTATATCACACATGCCTTTTAATGGTCACCCTTTTTTTTTAACAATCATCTGCCTCTAAAATGTTTGATGTATGCAAAACAGGCACAGACAACCGTTTTGGATCAAATGACATTTATATGAAACATATGCAAGTGCAAACATTACATACTGTACCTCTAGGCACAGATAATTCTAAGTAATCAAATGCATGCATTGAATAACACCTGTCGATAAATATTTATATTCACTTACATTTTTTATGAGCAGGTGGCATCCTTTAGTATATTTGCTCTGACAGGTCATTAAAAAATCAGAAGGTAAATTGACAAATTGGTATTTAGATTCTTTTTATTTTTGCATCCAGCTTATTTGTCACGGAATGTAGAACACTTAGTAAGGATGTAATCTAATATGCACTTTTAACATTATGCCAAAAATCTGAATCCTATGATTTTTTTCCGATTTGACACCCGAAAACTATGATTTTTTCGCATTATAGTCTAAATAATGATATTTATTCAGATTATTGTACAAAATTGAGCGCAGATCATGATATCCAATTGGAAACGGGAAATCTGCCATTGACTTTTACATGACCTTGGCAGGTTTGAGATGGAGTACTTTTTTATTCCGAATTTTAGCAGCCTCTGGGTTTAATAAATAAATAAATAAATAAATAAACATTTGTGTTGTAGCTGTAGAGAAATCAAACATTTCTGTTAAAGATTAATAAGTATGGAGACTAGAAACAACCTTCAATGTTTTCAAACTCTTATCCTTTTTTTCAGTCATTGCTTTATTATTAGGCTTAATTATGTCTTATTTCTTTGCCCCAACATACATAACACTTTTGTGATTAGTGCAACCCACTGTCTCATTGGGCATATTTATCAATCATTCATCATTTGCAAAAGTGGGCTTTTTTCTGATTTAATTTATTTTCTTACCCCCTCAATTTTTGTATGTAAATTAATCCCAAAACTGACAGAAGAACAATGACATACGTAGAAGCAGATTTTGGTGTTTTGTCTTTCAGATATTAATAGCTCCATGGGTGGAGACAAAACATTTGAAATTCCTCCCGTTATATTTTTAACAGCAAGGAACTGTCATGTCTAAAAGCTGACTGCCACATATCTGAGCAACCACTGCCTGTCATGTGACAGCAGACACAATTGTAGACACATGCTTTTCAAAAATTCATTGTTGTGAGGGGCATTCTGTTGCAAGTCCACAGACTTTTTAATCAACCAGGTGATAAAATATTATTTGTGCCAGAATTTGTACATGTGCCATTGGCCGAACTCATAGTAGTTATTAAATTTTGCAGAAACCGGATGAATATTTCAGACTTTCCAACATGAATTTCATTAAATAAAATGTGCTTTTTCAGTTCAACGAAAGAGAAAAATGTATCTCATCATTTATCACATATCTTCATTTTTATGATATAAACCATGAGATACTTTTTCCCATGGAACTGAATGTGACCCAAAAAAGTTATATTGTTGATAGTGTCCTCTAGAAAACAAATGATAACCTTGCCAAACAGATTAATAAAATAATCACAAGACATAATGGTATGCCTTTAATTGCAATACACACAGTTTTTGAATATACTGGGGTGCATACCTACAAGTTTATATTGCACTCATATTGGCTGTTATTTGTTCATAAGTCATAAAAACTTGGTTTGACTTCTTTGTAAGAATCCACATTTTAAAAATGTTCTCTGAAAAAAACTATATTAATTTTGAAATAGAGGACTGCTGACATCGCTCTGTTTGCCTCTAAATGTAATATATAAATGACCTTTATGTGCATTGAATGTTCAGTTATCTAATCAAAGAAAAGCTGCTAAAACCCAGCTTACTTTAAGTTCTATGGCATCTATGGAATAATATCAGCTGTTGACTGAATGACCAAAGTTGAGGACATGGACAAATCTCTATTTTGAGTTTGGGAACAAACCGAATGTGTATAAACATACACTGAAATTATGGGAGAAAGGCTGCAATAAAGGTAAAAATATGGTGATTGAGTTCGAAATTGCAAATTGCATACTGCAGTGTAGTAAGCAAATTGCTCCAATTAACTGTTATAAACCTTTAATAAAAAGTAGAGTTGACTGAAAGTTTTTGGTACGTTCAGTTTGTGAACTGTTTCACATACATTGGTACAAACAGATTTCAAATCAGTATTCCATTCCCCTAAAACTTAGACAAAGTGGAAAGGTCAAGGAGGTCCAATGGCATAAAATACATTATGGGGGGAAATTAAGGAAATAGTAGTGCAGTCGACATAGTGGTTTGGTAATTAATGCATTCAGTTTTTATTTATATTTACAAAGTATCCTATTTTGGAAAAACAGCTGGGGAGTGTTTCAAATTGTTGTTTTTTTTCTATCCAAATGAACTATGCAACCACTATATGTTTTTTGACAAAAGAAGTGGTAATTTCATTCATTTCATTCCAGCTGCCATGTTTTTACCCACAATGCAGCAGGTTCCCCAGAGTTCCAGTGTTGTTGCAGTCACCAGGGAAAGTTGCATCTGACGCAACCAGTCTATCAAAATGAATACAGTTGCACTTGTACTTGACTCCTGTAGAACTCAATTATAATGAAAATTTTGGAACAGGAGGCAGTACTAAGTTAGTGGCACTGAGCACAACTCTATAGATGTACACGGAGCATATGTTGATGTAAATACCTTTGATGAATAGGTTTTTTTGGTTACACAACAGACTGTGGGTCTGCAACTTTGCTATGGTAAGTAAATGACCCCTAGTATCTTAATACATAGAAATGCAAAATATGTCTGTCTTTTTCAGATTGAAAACACAATTCCAGTGTTCTAATGACAAATTCATTTTATCAACAAGTTCAAGTGTGTGTGTTGTGTGTTGCATACTGGTTGATGCTGAAAGTTTGATTATTACTAAAGTGCGTTAAAAATATTCGCACAATATATAGACAGAATTTTGCCAAATATGTTATCACCAGTTTACAAACCTGCGGTAAATATAAATTTGCGAATTTCCTTGCGCAAGAATAATTGTTTGACAGTTATCGCATTCGCTGAACATAACGCTACGTACACATTAACGGCCGGTTTACTAAACAGTGAAATGTGCTAAAGACAAAATTAACTCCAGAATATTCGCAAAATTTTACCGCCACCTATGTAGTGGCGTAAAAGTATTTTTTTGCCACAAAATCCTCAAGGGGCAGGAAATATCCCATAATACTGTTTTTTTACCCATCATTCTTTGCTGACAGGAGAGAGATCTGTAGCTATTGCCGACAGGATGTTCAGCTCAGAGGCATATTATTGGCAGCGGGAATTACAGTCCAAGGATTCGTCAGCTTCTACGCTTTTTTGGTTTCATTGTGATTGGCTACATTAAACTGTGCATTTCTATGAAGCAAAGAGATTGGCTGGTATGATTTCTTGTTCATATGATTCTCATGGCAGAAGGGTTTATATGATGCATAAATGTTTGATTGGTGTTACTCTGGTAATGTTGTTGGATGGTATAATCATCAGTCAATAAAGTTTATGAGTTTTGAAGATGCATTTCTGGCCATAAATGTCACAGTAAAAATTGCCATAATAACCACCATAAAACAAGACTATTTTATAGCAAAAATATTTGCAAAAACTTAATTTGTCACCAGAAAATTCGCAACTCAGCGATAACATGCGGAAACTTAAAGTCAGATTTACCGCACTTTAGTAAATGGACCCCTATGTGTTATGAATTTGCTTTAACACAGTAAAAAATCAATTCCTGTCGAGACAATTTTCTGTCCTTGTAATTTGAATGTTTTGTAATAATAGTATTCTCTTGTGCAGAATAGGGCTTTTTTACTGTAGTTTTTGTAGGACAATAGGTCAAAGAATGTCTTGTGAGACTCTAAACCAGGGGCCCCCAACCTTTATCACCCATGAGTCACATTCAAATGCAAAAAGAGTTGGAGAGCAACATAAACATGAAAAAAGTCCTTGGAGTCGCAAATAAGTGCTGTGATTGGACATTTGGTAGCCCCTGTATGAACTGACAGCTACAAAATGGCTCTGTTTGGCAGTATGCCTGCTTTTATGCAATCAAAACTTGCCTCAAAGCCAGGAATTCAAAAAATAAGCAGCTGCTTTCCAGCCACGGAGAGCCAAGTGGTTGGTGAGCAACATGTTGCTCGTGAGCTACTGGTTAGGGATCACTGCTCTAAACCATCAACACTGGCTGGTGCAGTGAGGGAGAAAAATAACTCTGGGGACACTGGGAGGAAATCTTCTGCTCAGACTCATTTGTGGCAATTATAAGCTATTTGTTATCTCCAGGTCTCTGTATGGAGAAATAAATAAATTCTCTGCATGAAAGAATACGTTTTACTATCAAAATCTTAAATGAATACTGGGAAGAAAAACGTGATAATAGATATAATTACACTGTATGTGCTTTCTTCTAATTCCTTAAGGTAAGATAACTTCAATTTCATAACTCTGCGGGAATTCTTTTTAAATCAGAACTAGGGTCTGTGTAGAATAAATAGTAATGATGCATTTTTTGCAGTTATCTGTAAATCTGTTTCACTTATCTGTATTCATCAGCATAATTGCTCCACCCTCCCGAGCCTGCATATTGATAATAGAATATTCAAGCCCTAATATGCCTAAATTCCTTTTTTATCATGCTGTGCTAAAATATATACATGAAGCTATTTTAATAAGTGGAAATAATGATCAAATATGCCGGAAGGTTCATTAAGAACACAGGACAGCAGTATTGTCTTTTATACAGGTTGTTTAAAATGACTATAGACCACCTGGGCCATCAGTACCACTTATACAGTATATTAAATGTACAGAAGGACTTGCGCAAAGCATAGACCTATATTTTAGAAAAGTCCCATTAATTCAGATCATCAAAACCCTATTTAGTTTACCATTGAGCTTTGGATTTACTGTTCAATATGCATACATGCAGTGATAAATATGAATATGTTTTTTCTGTTTCAGTCAAGATTATCATGTTCCTTAATAAGATTTAAACATTAACATAATATTTCATTGGAATCCCAGGATTCTTTATAGGTCATGTAAATGATCAGTTTATTTCAAGTATACAGAAGTGGTACTGACAGTTTAGATGAGTATTAGAAATGCTGAGGCGATAACATATCCTTATTTTGTTATATATTTGTAAGGTGAAATGTGTTTTTAATGTTATAATATAATATGCAGAGTACAGTAAGGGGCCCATTTACTAAGGGTCGAAGTGAATTTTCGAATTCAAAAACTTCGAATTTCAAAGTAATTTTTGGGTGCTTCGACCATCGAATAGGCCAAAATTTGATTTGAATTGAAGAAACTTCACAAATTCGACCATTTGAAAATCAAAGTACTGTCTTTTTCAAAAACTTTAACTTTGACACTTCGCCACCTTAAACCTGCCGAATTGCTGTGTAGTCTTTGGCTAAGTTTTTAGAAGTCAAAGCTTTTTTTTGTACGATCCTTCAAATCGTTTGATTCGAAGGATTAAATTGTTCGATCAAACGTTTACTTCGCTCGAAAATGGTCATTTTTGATCGAAAAAATACTTCGACTAAAAAATCAGTATTAAAAAACAGCTTAATTTTTGAATGCAATTTTTCTTAGAATGACTTCCACTGTGACAAATGTCTAAAGCTATGTAAAATAATGGTGGCAAATCTGGCTTTCGCATGACGTAATAAAAAAACACACCTTGATAATTTTGACCTTTTTTACACTTTTTTTTTGTATAACACAACATAATAAATAGTCCTCTAAGAATAAGACACAAAGCTTCTTGTAACGCGTATGTGTGTGTGTGTGTGTGTGTGTGGTTTTATTTTTTCAACAAATTAGTTCTGGGCAGTCCTACACAATCACAATAATAAAAGCACATTTCTAATGGTTGTTACTATGGCTGAAATAAATATGTGCAAACATTCTTTGTACCTGTAATTCCTTATTCATAAAGCAGTCTCCACTTCAGAATTTGATTAAAAAGGAAGAAACCACTATCTCTTCTTACTTAAATTAGTTCCCAGACTTTTCAGACATACAAGGATTTTTAATAATGTGCAATAAGAGAAGAAAGAACAGAAACCTTGTTTATGAATATGTAAAATCTAAAAATTTTACTTGTACCCACTTAAGAAACAGGTTTTTAACAAAAACTTGGATACATTTCTCTTAAGGACCAATTACAGATGAAGCCACTTGGATTCGTGAGTTAAATGCGTCATGACTCAGGGTTAATTGAGGAAACTGTGTTATGCCTCTTTATAGGTCCCTGGTGAGGCCTCATCTGGAGTATGCAGTGCAGTTTTGGACTCCAGTCCTTAAGAGGGATATAAATGAGCTGGAGAGAGTGCAGAGATGTGCAACTTAATTGGTTAGAGGGATGGAAGACTTAAATTATGAGGTTAGACTGTCAAGGTTGGGGTTGTTTTCTCTGGAAAAAAGGCGCTTGCGAGGGGACATGATTACACTTTACAAGTACATTAGAGGACATTATAGACAAATAGCAGGGGACCTTTTTACCCATAAAGTGGATCACCGTACCAGAGGCCACCCCTTTAGACTAGAAGAAAAGAACTTTCATTTGAAGCAACGTAGGTGGTTCTTCACAGTCAGGACAGTGAGGTTGTGGAATGCACTGCCAGGTGATTTTGTGATGGCTGATTCAATTAATGCCTTTAAGAATGGCTTGGATAATTTTTTGGACAGACATAATATCTAAGGCTATTGTGATACTAAGCTCTATAGTTAGTATAGGTATGGGTATATATAATTTAATTAAAAGTAGGGAGGGGTGTGTGTATGTTTGCTGGGTTTTCATTTGGAGGGGTTGAACTTGATGGACTTTGTCTTTTTTCAACCCAGTTTAACTATGTAACTATTGTGGGGGAATGGCTCTTTAGGTAGTAGCAGCAGCAACTCCTTTCACACAGACAGTAGACAGTATCACATGTGCATTTGTTTAACACAGCAGCTTAAACACCAACATAACACCCTCTGGGAAGGCAGTAAACAAAAATAGTCCAGCTGTACTGATAAATGAAAATGTCCTTTTCCCAAAGGTCCCACAGTCTCTCACTTGGGCAATATAAGTCCAACAAACAAAATTAACTGTTAACTCACAGTCCTTTGGAGATTCCTTGTGCTTTTCTCCTGGAAGCAGCCGCTCCCCAAACACTTAAGGCAGTAGCCAGTCCTTGCTACCAGATAACTTG
The DNA here is from genome assembly GCF_017654675.1 of Xenopus laevis. Lineage (NCBI taxonomy): Eukaryota > Metazoa > Chordata > Amphibia > Anura > Pipidae > Xenopus > Xenopus laevis. The sequence goes on along the minus strand of NC_054380.1, from coordinate 72,086,482 downwards.
TCTCTTTCTGGAAACTTGTGCCCAGCAATAAAAGTCCTTATGCTTTAAACACAGGTAACATGCAGTTACTAAGCAAACTTTTAACACAGCACTCCAGCAGCTCTCCTCTCTCTCTCTCTTCAGGGCAGAGAACAGCCTTAATTGAGCCCCCACCTTTTTACTCCAGGTGAGGCTAATCACCTCCCTGCTACTCAGAGCCTCATTTTCACATCCCTTTGCACTGCTTCATAGAGGATTCTGGGAGGGATATACTTTTCCATCCATGATTTTCCCAACCATGCTACACTATCTAAAGTGATCTTAACTCATTTAATGCATTTAACCTTTTCATTAGCATACCAAAGCACCATTGTTCACAATGGCGAATGCTTTAATTAGATGGGATGTTGTGATGCAGTTTTCTGTGTTAAATGAGAGGAATGAGATATCTGTAAATTTTTAGTTATTCTGTGTCAAACAGACAAACCAAAGTGGCTGCATCTGTAATTTAACTATTGCTTATTTAAATCCATATTGTAATTTTCCACTTCTCAATTAACTTGATACATTTTATATAATTGATTGAATAATTAATTTAACAATAAAAATGAAGTAGGCATTTCTGTGAAATTAACTACACATCCCATAAAATCAGTACACCGAGTTAATCAATTTGCTTAAAAAGTTAAAAATAAATTCTTCTATTACTGTGAGTTACCTATAAAGTGCCATTGCTTTTCAATTCATTGATTTAAATATATCACTCCATATTCCACATCAATTCATTATAAAAATGAATTACCTATAAAGTGACCAGTGCCAATAATCCAATAAATTATTATGTTAAAAATAGGCCTTTTAGTTTGATTAGGTCAAGTTACTCATTGATTTTAGACAAGGAAAATTGAAAATAAATAGAGGAGGCGTTGCTCCCGTAGAATCCAACTAGTTTTTTCTAGTCCCTAGACGTTGTCATTGCTGTACCTGGACGAATTGGCATCTTGTAAAGGCATTTTAACTAGTGATGGGCGAATCTGTCCTGTTTCACTTCGCCAAAAAATTTGCGAAACTCATTGAAGTCAATGGGCATCAAAATTATTTTGATGCGCGACAATTTTGACACGAGCGACAATTTTCATACGTGCGACTCTTTTGTCCAAATGCATTAAAGTCAATGGACTTCCTACCAATTTTGACGTGCGATAGTTTTGACAAACGACAATTTTTTGCGGCAGTTTGCAAAAACATTCACAGCTGGAGAAACCCGGAAATCCATGCTTGCTTCATCCATCACTATTTATAACACAATAGTGACTGAAGTTACTTACAGAATCTTCTTGTCTGAGATACTGTCAGTTTAGTCAAGGCTAAAACTGCACGCTGAGCCATTAATCATTCAAATTGGAGGGCAGGCATGCAAAGAGATAAAAACATTATGCATTTGGTTTATAATTTTTCCATGTACAGTTGTACACGGTTTAGCATACTCAGAATTAATCAAGGAATTACATATGCACCACAATAACTGGGGCACTGAAACTACTGCAATAATAAAGAAATTACATCAATGAAATGTAAAAGTCAAGAAAACAATATGAAATAATATAGTATGCTTGGCTCATTAAATCTAATTTTGAAATCTTGCAAGATAAACTATTGCACTAGCTCAGGAAGATAAATAATGTGAAACAGAGATAATTAAAAAGAATTCTTGAGTCAATAAAAGCTATAATGGAAGGGAGTTATGCTTTTCATACCAGGTCTTATCCAGTTTGGTGCTCAATTGGAGAGATGCATTTTAACTCTAATATCTCTTAATGGCTTTAGCCTGTAACTCCTCAGAAACCATTTATGCCATCAGCTATAAGCATAATATCTGGGCCATTTGACTTAAAGCAGCAGCATAGTAAAATCTATTTTTCTTGAATAAGTGGCCCCATCTCCAATGAACTTCCCTAACTCTAATGGGGAATATAATACAAGTCAGTAACAGAAAAAATATTTGCAATGCCTTTGTGCAAACAAATTTTCCTCTGTGCAAGTTTAATATAGCTTTTGTGAACCTGGAAACTGTTTATCGACCACTTCCAACAGTGGAAGAAGGTTTGCGAATGTTATAGTTTGCGCCAGTGTGCAATGAATGTAATAAAACTTCTTGCTGAAAAAGTTGTTTTGTTTTTTCAAGCACTTTTTAAAAGTGGGCAATGAGCATTTTAAAATTGCAATGGGCAATTAAAATTTGCAATGCAATAACAGTTTAAGGAAGAATATTACATGAGATGTAACATGTAAGATTGTGAAATGCAATTTTTTTTTCTTATCTGTGCAAATTGTTTTGCTCTTTGTGACTTTTATTACATTCCCCAATGAGTGTACTTACCTTAAATACTGTTTATCTTTTTATAAAGAAATACCTGTATACACAGTACTGTACAATTTAAAATAAGTCCCTCCCCCACGCAGCTTACACTATAAAGTAGAGATAAGTGCATATATTTACAAAGTGATTTCATACACAACTAAATGTGTGGATATTGCAAGGACTGCACTGTAACTGAGCCCTATAGTGAAACGTAGAGGTGTGCAGAGCTTTGTTCAGAGATATAGCTGATGACTGATTATTAGTCAGCTTAGAATGTACACTACAGTATGTACTCTATTGCTACAATATTATATGCCGTCAAGCTGCAACCACTTTTTAGAGGTGTACATTTTTAATAGGGGGATCTGTCATCATGGTTGCTGTAATACTGAAATCTATAATATCTACTGATATGGAATTTTGCCCTAGCTGTCCGGGGTACACTGAGAAGAGTGTTACAGACACAGGGACATAAACTGTGGTACCGTGTTAGCCAGTAGCAAAAATAACAAATAAAAAAACAAACAAATACAAAAAGTATTGTAGAAGTGATAGCTATATTGGCTAACAATAAAAAAAATACATTGCAAGCTTTCAAAGCACCAAGGCCCCTTCGTCAGGCAAAATACAAATGAAACTAGAAAGGCACAGCATATATTCTGTTAGATCAGTGAAAGGTATTCATGGGCATTAAATTAGGACAGATAGATAGAGATCAAACGTAGAGATAATACAATGAATTAGGATGGGTCATAAATAGTCCAGGAGTCTGGATTCAGTCAGGTCACATAGTGTAACATGAAACCTGACCCTAAATTAAGGCCCTGTCTGAATGTGTTAAATAACTCCATACATTTGAATTCATAAATCTTCCTTTCCCGTTCAGTTTTAAAGTTCCCTTTTAGAATTAAGACCTGCTTGTCCTGAAGACTGTGATTTTGACTGCAGAAATGTTGCCCCACTGTTGTATCACATGATTTGGTGTTGATTTTATGTCTGTGATGGTTCATCCTTGTGCGCAATTTTTGTCCTGTTTCACCAATGTATATGCCTCCTGTAGAGCACCTAGTACATGTAATCATGTATACCACATTGGATGAAGCACACGAATAGTGGTCCAGAATGGTGTAGACTTTTTGTGTATTTAGAATTGCAACTTGATCTTTGCACAAGATGTATTTGCAGGTTTCACATCTGTTGCTGTTGCAGGGAAATGTACCTGCTTTAGTTGTTTTAGGAAGAGCACTTCTGACAATCATTTTCCTCAGATTAGGTGGTTGTTTATAAGACAAGAGAGGTAGTTCCGGGAATATTTGTTTTAGTTGGGTATCTGTATGGAGCATGGTTTGCAGGTCTCTGGCTATTTTTCTAATAATGTTCAGTTGTGGGGTGCAGGTAACTACAATAGGTACCCTGTTGTTTTCTGTCTTTTCTTTGTAATCCAAGAGTGTGTCTCTGGGTATTTGAGTTGTTCTATCAATAACCTGCAAATGGTATCCCTGATTAACAAAAGTTTTCTGTAAGGAATGGAGATGTTTATTTCTGTCATCAAGGTTTGAGCAAATTAGGTTGTATCTCAGAGCCAGACTAAACACAATTGATGTTTTTATGTGATAAAGATGAAAACTGTCCCACATAAGATATGCAGGACGGCCTGTTGGTTTTTGGTATAGGGATGTTTGTATGGTTTCATTTTTTATGTAGATGGTTGTATCCAAGAAGTTGATATGTGAGTAAGAGTGGTTAAGGGTAAGGTTGATGGTGGGGTGGAATTGGTTGAATCTTTGGTGGAATGCCAATAGTTCTTTTTCTGATGCTGTCCATATGATAAGTATGTCATCTATATACCGTAAATAGGTTAAGGGCCTGGTGTTGCAGAAAGCCAGGTAATTTTCCTCTAACTGGGCCATAAACAGATTGGCGTACTGAGGTGCCATATTGCTTCCCATAGCACTTCTCATCAGTTGGAGGTATATGGCATGCCCTGCAGAGAAGTAGTTGTGTGTCAGTATAAATCTGATCAGTTGTAGATTTGGTACTGTGAGCATATGATTTATTTCTAGGAAGTGCTGGCAGGCTGCAATACCGTCTTCATGTGGGATGTTGGTATACAGAGACTCCACATCCATGGTAGCTAGGATGGTGCCCTCTGGAAGTGGACCTATATTGGCCAATAATTTCTTACAATTGGCTTCAGGATGTTTTCTACCCAGCCAGATATGCCCTCAGTTAATGTTCCAATACCAGAGATGATGGGTCATCCTGGGTTTCCTTCTTTATATATTTTGGGTAACATGTAAAAGGTACCAATTCTGGGGTTCACTGGTATCAAGTCCATTAAGTGTGTCTGCGGGGGGGGAGAGACCACTGATAACTTGTTTTAATTCCTTTGTATATTTATGAGTTGGGTCCTCTTCCAGACACCGGGAGACATTTTGGGGTAAATTTAAAGGCCTGGAGTATAACTGTCTGCACTTCTGTTAATTTTTTTAGATACAAGTTGATTAAAAATACTTTTACAAAAGCAACAGATTAGCAGAACAGCAAGTGATATCCAATAAATCATATGACATATCATTCCCTGGCCATATAAATAGCCTTTTTAATTTGCAGAATTATTATTTTGCAAATTAACTGGAACACTCCTTTTTTCACCATGTTGGCAAATGCTGAAATTCATAGAGGCCAAAATAAACATTTTGCTAAATTTAATTATCAGTTGTTCATCTCTAACAGCGATTAATGAATTATTCAATATACAATTGCAATGCTAGATTTCTTTAGCAACTGCATACAGATTACAGAGTCAATTTCTACATTATATGCTTCATTGTAACTTAGTACATAGTGTATGCTTTTGTGTAATATGTTTGACTGGTTTGACCAGAATAAAACATTGACAGATTTTTTTTTCCTCTGTCAGAATAATCAATGCATTGTATTCTAGGCATTTTTATATCAACGAAGCTCATATTAACTCACTCCAAAGTCAGAATGCTCTTAAAAATTCAGCAACCAAATCTTAAGCTCTCGAGAATTAAACACTTGATCATCCTAGGAGCTTCAATACAGAAACTGGTGTTAAAAGTTTATTCATTCAGTGCACTCTTTAGAGATGATTAACTGTCTTTATTATATTAAAGTAAACCCACAGCCATCTGCCAAAGGCGATTGTGTCCAAGCACTGAAACCATTTCATGCGAAAACTCATTTTCAGGCTCCTAATTATTTTTCATTATAGTGGCAGTGTGGAATAGATTGGAATTGGACAGTAATTGCCAGGTCTGAGCAATGTGGACCATTGCAATGTATCAGTTTAGATGAAGTGTGACAAGGATACATCTAGCTTCTATATAACTTCCATTAAGCAACTTCCCTGTCCCTGATCATGTAACACTTCATAGTATGTGGCCAGTGCAAGGTCATAATAATGGCTTTCAGAATAACTTGAAGTGTATCTTGCTACTACATGCTGTTAAACCGGCCTTCCTGAAAAGCTTAATCGTTCAAATTGTTAGAAGATGTTGTTTTACTAGAAAAAAAACAAAGGTGTAAAAATATTTGTATATTACCACTGTCTTGGCTTGTAAACTATTATATATATGGAGAAAGGAAGAATGGAATGTTATATAAAGACTGGGTAGATCAAATTGCTATTTGGTTTAATTCATACAATAACATAATGAAATACTTGTGCCCTAAACCTAACAGATAATTTATAGTTCTTCTTCCAAGAAGCTAAGGACATTGGTGCATTAAAGAAGACAAAAAAACATTTATATTGCCGTGTATCAAATAAAAATCAGTCAGAGAAATCCAAATTCACACCAGGATACTCACAGACACCCAGTTCACATTATAAATGAAAAAGAGCAGAGCAAGTATGCAAAAAAAAAAATGGCATGAGGAGACTAGTGGGGGGATGTAATACTGGTCATTAACGCAAAAATGTTCACAATTAGTTTTTAATGCAAATAAATGTTTGCAAAGTGAAAAAAAATTGTAATTGCAAACTCTTTGCCCCTCACAAGACAGCTAATTTTATAGTTTGCGATAGTGCTCGCAAATAATACTTCCTAATGAAAGTTTACTCCACCTTCAAGCAGGTGTTAAAGGTTATCAATGCACAATTAAGATTCACAATGCAATAAAAGTAGTGATGATTGAAAAGTTTTGCCATGTACAGATTCCGGGTTTCACCGCTGGTGAAAATGTTTTCAAAGTTGCTTCAAAAATTCACCACACTGTTCATTTCTCTTTAAGCAACAAAAAATTGACGCACAACAAACGCTGAAAAAATGCCCATACACTCTAATGTAGTTTGCTACAAAAATGACATGCAACAAAAAAAATTTGTTGAGCTACAAAACTGTTTTGCGATTTTTTTGCCATTTCACGAATTTTGAAACGAGACAGATATGCTTATCACTAAATAAAAGCCTAATGAAGAATATTTAATGCGACGTGCAAATTTTTATACACAAATTAGTTCTCTTTGTCAATTTTTATTATATTTTATTATATTTCCCCCTATGAAAGTATATAGATTTATGTGAATTTTCATTTATTGAATGTGGCATTTTGATTGTTAGGTTAGAATTCGGAGTTTCTTTATTTTGTTTTATGATACTGTATATATAACCATTTATTGTTTTATTTTCTATTTTATTTTGAGGCCACGACTTCACAAAATTCCTGTTTGAGATGGAAAGTAATCTCGTTATTGGCTCTCATATTCTGAACCACTGTTTTGGAAGCCATGCTGCTAATTTTTCTAATTTCTATATTTAATTTTTATCTCTATATTTTCTAACAATTGTAAGGGTTTTGGAACACTTGTTTTTCATTGTTTGAATATTAGAATGATTGGTTGTTCAAGTATGGGATCCGTTAATCAGAAAGCTCCGAATTACAGAAAGGCCATCTCCCATAGACTCCATTATATCCAAATAATCTAGATTTTTAAAAATGATTTGCTTTTTCCCTGTAGTAATATAACAGTACCTTCTACTTGATCCAAACTAAGATGTAATTCATCCTTATTGGAATCAGAATCAGCTTATTGGGGTTATCTAGTGTTTACATGACAGTCAAGTAGATTTAAGGCATAAAAATCCAAATTATGGAAATATCCATTATCAGGAAAACTCCAGGTGCCGAGCATTCTGGATAACAGGTCCCATACCTGTACTGTGCAAATGGTGTTTCTATGTTTAAAGCTAACAAAGAAAATATTAATCACTATCTACATTTTATTTAAATTTACTTACATTTTTACATCTGAAGAAAGAGTGTACCAGTATGGAACCCCGTTATTCAGAAAGCTCTGAATTACGGAAAGGCAATCGCCTATAGACTCCTTTTTATCCAAATAATTAAATTTTTACAAATGACATTTTTCACTGTATTAATAAAACAGTACCTTGTACATGATTCAAACTAAGATATAATTAATCCTTATTGGAAGCAGAATCCGCCTACTGGCTTTATTTAATGTTTAATAATTTTCTAGTAGACTTAAAGAACGAAGATCCAAATTACAGAAAGATCCCTTACCCGGACTTTAGATGTATTTAACTCTTTCAGTACCTAATATTTTCACACTTCAGTTACAGTAAATAGGATATTTTTAGGAGCATTTCTAAGGGGTTAGCTTAACCTAGGAAAATTATTACTTTACCCGGAAAACCTCAGGTCCTGAGCATTCTGGATGACAGGTACAATACCTGTACTCTTTATTATTGGATAGTTTTGTCACCTGGCAAAAAGGACATTTCCCTCAAGACACCTGCCAATGTCAGAATACCCACATAAAAAAAACAGCTGTCCTAGTGTGTATGAATCTGATTAAGTAAATATAGTTGATGGTATTCTGCAATGGATGTAGTAACCATACAGATCCAGTAACTATGCACACCACCTATAATACTAGCTCCATTTACTAGCAATGGACAAATAAATTAGTCAGACACAAATTCACAGCTAATTAATTCACTAAACTGTGGCGACAATTCAGTGCGTCAAAAAAAAAAAATTGGGGCACGTCTAAATTGGCGTGCGTATAAGAATTGTTGCTCATCAAAATTATTCGGATGCCCATTGACTTTAATGCATTTTGACCAAATAGTAGCCCGTATAAAAATTGTCACCGCGTCAAAATTATTTTGACGACCATTGACTTCAATGCGTTTGCGGCACAGATTCGCCCATCACTGCCATTTCAAATTCAAAATTCAAATTCAAATTTATTTGTCACATACACAACATACAAAGTACGACATGTAGTGAAATGCTTGTTGCTGTGCAAAGCAAAGTAAAGTCCGACCATAAAATAAGAATTAAGAATTACAGTAGAAAGAAAAAGAAAGAGTTACATAGTAGATAAATATTAATGTGTTATTAAAGTGCATGTGCATTGATGTGATATATGAGATATATATATATATAAGAGAGAGTCCAGTCCTATAGTTTTACACTTGGTTCAGGGACCGAATAGCTTGAGGGAAGCAGCGGTTTTCACAATTTTTGGTCAATCCATCTATTAACATGGATGGTTAACATTTGGTCATTAAACACAATACTTGCTAGCAAACAATTTTTTTTAAAGGAAAACTATACCCCCCATACAATGTAGGTCTCAATAAAAAGATATTGCATAAAACAGCTCATATGTAAAACCCTGCTTTATGTAAAGCCATTGTTATAATAATATACTTTTCTAGTAGTATGTACCATTGGGTAATCATAAATAGTAAATTGCCATTTTAAAAAACAAGGGCCGCCCCCTGGGATCGTACGATTCACTGTGCACACAAACAAAACAAACTTTACTTCTTAGGTCACCTAAGCCAATTAACAGACAGAGTTCTGTCTTTTGCTTTGACACTTCTTCCTGTTACAGTTAGAGCTGCAGTATTTCTGGTCAGGTGATCTCTGAGGCAGCACACAGACCATCATGAAATGGTGGTTCGAGGCAAGAGAAGTAAAAGGATAATATTTACTTAAATATATATTCCAGTTTGCTAAGATTATTTAACATGTCACTTAATGTGATGTAAACTATCTGTTGCTTAAGTATTTATTTTGGGGGTATAGTTTTCCTTTAAGAATATCTAGGGCAGCCAATATGTGTTTACAATAAATAAATCTAATAGCCTTCAGCTTCTGTAGCCTTCTACGGTATGCATCTATATTTACTATATTGGCAAACTCTCTTTTTAGCCTGCCTTTATACCCACATATTTAGAGGAGTAATTATACTGTATACACATGAGTAAACTGACCATGCTTTTTTAACAGGACAACATTTTGTTTCATAGTTGAAATCACTCATGCACAATGAGACTAGTTAGGTTGCTAACAGCAAATTAAAATTTCAAATGCCATTTTGTTCCAAAGAACAGAAATTTCCATTTAACAAGTGAAATGTGAAATGGTTGTTTAGCTAACTGGGAAGAATTATGTCGCTTTTTGTGAAGAAAAGATTATATGGAATTTCTAAAGGTTGAATAGGTTTTTATTTGTGGCTTTCTAACTAGCACCATCCTTGATTTCAAGAAGCAGGTTGCCTTAAAATAATGCTTTAGTATTTTAATAGTTAATTATATGTTTCATAATTGTAAAAATTGCATCCTTTTGGGCGTCAGCGTCATCACGGCAGCGCGTCCGCGTCAATAAAGGAAAGAGACGCGGGCTCACGCGCCCAAAGTAACAGCAATGGTGGAGGAAGAAGAAGCACGTGGCGGGCGTCCCCGCTGCACCACTGGACCACCAGGGTGAGTTGTTACACCTTTCTGATAAAGCTTATTTAATTTTATCCTTTTTCTTCTCCTTTAATCTATCCTCATCTATTTTAATATCCTACATATCTATTTTAATATCCTACGGAGCAGGAACTATTTTCCAGGTAACAGGAAATTTAAATGAATTGGCACTGATGGATCATGTGTCAAAGCATATTGTTCTCTAATATCTTGAGAGAAATCTGATACTGAAAACCATCTAATTAATCTTGTAAATGAACCCATTCATTCCCTGTTCTGCTATGTCCATATATAAATATGATATAACAGCACCCTAAAAAACTACTAATGATGTTATATGTATTGCATATTAAAAGATTTTAGTGGTTAAATACACTGTAAAGCTTTTTTAAAGACATATCTACATTTTTGTCAAGTAATTAACACAGACAGCAACTGTTTTAATCAAACTCAGGTTATTGAAGTAGTTTTTAAGTCTTTGTGACAGTATTGTTAAATAGATTGTGTTCTTGCTTCACAGCAAACTGTCAAATGCCACTAAAGACTGTTGAAACCTGCACATTATATTGTGTTGTCTATACTGTAAATAGCACCATATACTGTAAATGCCTTGCAGTTCTAGTATTTATGTAATTTTATGGAGTTCACTTATTGGTATCAGTACAGTTGCAAGTAAAAGTGCGTAAAAGAAAATATACAGGAGACGCTGTGAACAATGAAATACATAGGGACCGATTCACCAAGGGTCAAATATCGACTGGGAATTAAAATCCTTCGACTTCGAATATTGAAGTGGAAGGATTTTAGCGCAAATAGTTTGATCGTTCGATCGAAGGAATAATCCTTCGATCGAACGATTAAATCCTTCGAATCGAACAATTTGAAGGATTTTAACCCAACGATCGAAGGATTATCCTTCGACCAAAAAAACTTTGAGTTCGGTAGGTTTTAGATGGCAAACTAGGGGGTCGAAGATTTTTCTTAAAGAGACAGTACTTCGACTATCGAATAGTCGAATAGTCAAACGATTTTTAGTTTGAATCCTTCGATTCGAAGTCGTAGTCGAAGGTCGAAGTAGCCCATTCGATGGTCGAAGTAGCCCAAAAAACACTTCCAAGAACAATCCAAAATGCAATACAAACAGATCTACTGTATGTGGCAATTCGATCTTTTTATCCACTACTATCTGTGGTATTTAAATGGTTAAATTTTTTATTACCAAGATGTAATGTAGAGACCCCGAAATAAGAAAACATGAGCATTGCCTGTGCTTTAATATCTAATTGTAACTAGATAACTAACTGGACCACCCTCATGATCTGGTTATTTAATGACACAACACAAAACATGTAGATGGAGCATAACCCATGCATGATGCATTTGTTGTACTGGCAGTGCTGCGCCTACAGGTGTGTTTCAGAATAATAGCAGTGTGTTTAAAAAAGAGAATAAAGCTCAAAATTCTTATAATAGCTTTTATTTCCATACAGGCAAATGCATTGGGAACACTGCACATACTATTCCAAATCAAAATATTTTGAAAATGTGTCAAATTTGTGTTATTTCTTTACAGAAAGTAAAGAAAGAGGAATATTTATGTCTGTATTCTTCTTTACAAACTCAAACATTCACTGTATAACTGATACATGTTCAAGAGTTTGCTTTTAATTACTGAACTAATGTTTATTTGTATAACAACTGTTTCTGAGAACTGCTGCACATCTGTGTTGCATGGAGTAAACCAACTCCTGGCACCTTTTAAATTCCACAATTCTTCTGCATTTCTTGGTTCTGCCTCAGAAACAAGATTTTTGATGTCACCCCACAAGTTTTCTATTGGATAAAGGTCTGGGAATTGGACTGGCCATTCCATAATGTCAGTCTTGTTGGTCTGGAGGCAAGATGTTGCTCGTTTACTGGTGTGTTTAAGGTCGTTGTCTTGTTGAAACACCCATCTACTGCAGACCCATCCAACTCCATCCTAGCGTGGAAGGGAAAGAGTTGAGCACATGGTAGCTCAGCTTTTTATACCTCTTGTGCAACAGTAACATCTGGCCAAATCTGGAATCTGCCAGGGCACACTTCCATAAGGACAAAGGACTCAGCACCACCCAGATCCAATTTAGCTCCAACACTTAGCTGGCCACAAAAGGGGATTTCCAAACATAAGACCAAACATAGGGGAATTTAACCCTATGGATCCTTACATTAATAAATATGATACTCTGTACCTCCTTTCTACACCCTCAGCAGAGGAACATAGAGGATTAACAATGATGATAGCGGAGGTTTACATTGTTAAATATATTTTTGTGCTTCGTGTTGTTTCTTTGCTGCCAAAACTGCTAACACATGAAATTAACATTGCAAAAATCACATTTAAAGACATGACCCATGCATTAACCTACACTCTCTCACCTGACTAACCAATTTAAACTGCATGACGATATCGTTGTTGGAATGATGATGACCACAGCTTTATTTGAGATACAACAGTGCAAACATCAATGCAACTTGTAAACATAAATAATCCATACATAACATTCATGTAATGTAAGTAACACATTACTGTACACAAGACTGTCCTTCAGCCCCCTGTAAGTCTGCCCTTCCACAGCCACACTGAACCACAATATCCTCCAGCCGCCAAAATCCTAGCTCAGAGGATACCTGCTGCCTCCTTTAGTAAGGGTGGGGACCTTTATTTTTGCTGTCCACCTAAAATGGTGGCAAGCCAAACCTCCCTATGTCTCCTATATGCCCCTCCTCCCTCTTCACTATGCCCTACCCCTCTTTCAAAACAGCTGACCTATCCCCGCTAGTGATGCTGAGCTGGGTCATACAGCCCCCCCTCTGACCTTGCTGCTCTGGGGCTCTCATTCCTAAATCATATTTGGGAGTTATGTAATAAAATACATAAACAAAATTAAGTTTCCAGAAAAACTTGATTAAAAATGTGCATTCCGCAGTGCAAAATTTTTCTTTAGGGATACATAGGGTTAATCTCCCCTATGTTCCTAAAAGTACCACATGGTGGGAAATCCCCTGCCTGGCCAGCTACGGATTGGACATAAATTGAAGGGAGGGGGAAGGAGCCCTTGTCACTGTGCAGTGTGTTCTGGCAGATACCATAGGTTGCCAGAAGGTGTCACTGCTGTGTAACTGTTTCATATAGCTAGATCCATATGCTCACAGATTCATTGTTAGTTTCACTTTCAAGGAGAATTGAACTGTGACTGTTCTGCTGGGGTGCTGCAGGGCGGACCCCAGGCTATGGAGAAACCACATGGTTGGCAATGCCCTGTGTGGGCTTGGAGATAATGAGACTACAATATTTTTGAGAGATGTCGCCCAGGATAAGAGAGAGATTCCTTGAGATGGATGCTAGTCGTATGGGCTTTGCTATGCTCACACTGTGGCTGGTGTTGGGAGCATGCCCTAAAGATTCAAGCTTTGTGTGCTTGGCTGAAGGATGTCATCACTGTGGATGCCTGTTCCAGCTCTACGTGAGCCCTGGTTTAATTGCCTGTGGGTGGGTAGTGAAAGGATCCAGCGTGTGTCCCAGTTAAAGATGCAAGTGTTGTTTCTGTGCCTGCTATGTGGGAGCAACTACCTCTGTTCATCTGGAGAGTTATTTGTCCAGGTAGCACTACCTGGGGAAAGTTTAAGAGCTCTTTGGGGAAAAGGGACTGAGACTCTCTTTGTCCACCAGGAGTGGAGATTGGGACTTTATCTGGCAAGGAGGTGCCAGGATGGGACTGCAAAGGGTTCCCCAGGGTAGTGGGTCAGTAATATGTACTTGCATATTTACTTTGCACTTTTACTCTTATATAAAGTTTATGTGTTTTACTGCAAACTGTGTGTGTGTTTTTTATTGTTTTTCCTAAAGGAGCCTGCCACAGGTGTATTCCTGCATCCCATTAGGTGGAGGCACTGCAATGAGAGGTAAATTCCTAGTAACGTTTCACTTAGCAAAGGGAATTCAGGACCTGTTATATGGTAAGAAGGTAATGGTGTATAACTTATGGCACAGGGGGGTGGCCAAGCTGGGGTTACAGTTCATTATACAGTTTATTACATTGTAGCCATTTCTTGTACTGAGTATTTTTATAATCACCTTTTGTTTTGCCCAAAATGAATTCATGAATAATTAAAACTTTTTATAAGAAATCATTAAAATGTTTTTAAAAAATTCTTTAGAATATTGTCCAAAATCACATACCTCACTGTCATCCACATCCACTTCCTGTTCTTACTCGATGACCCACCCCCTCTTGTTGTCTGTACTTTGCTTTTAAATTAAGCTGGCTGTACACCTACAGATCCGGTCATTTGCCGAGATCACCTAACAAGAGGATCTTTCCCCAAAAAATCCACCCCGAGTTTAGCATTGTCAGGCTGATCTGATAATTCAGCTCTCGTTTGGCTGCAATGGGTTTTAGGTATTAGGCAAAGAGAAAGTTTATGTCTCCTTTAAAAGGTTTTTTAACTTTTAAATTAACTATTAGAATAATGCAGAGACTGGTATTCTGAGACAATTTGCAACTGTTTTTTTTCAAGTTTTTTTAATTATTTACGTTTTTATTCAGCAGCTCTCCAGTTTGTAAACAGTGATGGGCGAATCTGTGTAGTTTCACTTCGCCCAAAAATGTGAAATTCAACATATGGTGAAAATTCCAGAAACGCATTGAAGTCAATGGGCGTCAAAATAATTTTGACACACATACATTTTTATACGTGCAACTATTTCGTCCAAATGCATTAAAGTCAATGGGGTTCCGAATAATTGACAATTTGTTTTGACGCGGCAGATTTTTCGTTAACGAATTGTTGCCACAATTTTGCAAATTGATTTGCTTGAGGCAAAACGTGAATTTGCAGAAAATTTGTGTCTGGTGAATTTATTCGCCCATCACTAGATATAAACCATTAAAGCATTTTACTAAACAGGAATATATACATCAGTAAATACTGCCCTTTCAATTCTTTTGCCTTGAGCTACTATTTTGTCTGTGTGCTGCCACTTTTTGCGGTGCTCAACTCTGGACGGAGGCAGTGACTTCATGCGACCTAATATGAATGTGTGCTAGGGTTGCCACCCATCCCGTTTGACCCGGACAGCCTTGTTTTCAGGAGGGCTGCCAGGGACTGAACTGCCTGTCAATTGATTGACGTGGCGATCAGCTAATAGCATATCGCATGTCATCAACACTGCCCCAATGTTATTACTCCACCCTGCAACATAACAGCCACACCCCCTGTGTCATCAACTTGCAAGGGACATTGGAAAAGGTGGCAACCCTGTGTGCCTTTGGTTTGTTTTTGTACACTGTAAATGGTATAATCCCACTACAAGTACTTAAAATGGCAATTATATAATTTAGTATTATCCAATGGCACGTATTATTAAATATATATATATATATATATATATATATATATATATATATATATATACACAGTATATATGTATATTTATGAAAATGGTGTATTTTGATGAAGCAGGGTTTTGCAACTGAGCAGTTTAATGCAATCTATTTTTATAGAGACCTACATTGTTCTGGGGTATAGTTTTCCTTAAAGTATTTTACCTATATTCATCTTCATATTTTTAGAAGTAAAAATTGCTGTCAGCTCTGAGAGAGAACAGGCCCTTCCACTACTGAAATCCCTGTTATGGCTTCCTATTAGGCAAAGAACTTATAAACTGTTTTTTTATTCCTTTGCCCCTCGCTATGTCTATTCTTTTGTTTCTCATACATTTGCTGGCTGCCTCCTCAGGTTCTCTTAGAGCCATCGCCTGGTAACATCACCCACTAACACTCTGTTTCCTGCTTTAAACCTTTTTCTCTCCTAAAATTTGAAAATGCCATCCCTGAATTCCTTCATACTGAATCTCAGTGGCGTTATTAGAGTGCGCAAAAAAAATCTTCAGAGGGGCCCAGCACACTTCCTACCTCTGCCCATCTCCAGCACAGACTCCACCCACTTCCACCTGGACTCTGACCACCCCAGCCCCCAGACAGCTCACACTATCCACCCCGTGCCGACGCTCTCTGCTTCCTTGCCACAGGTAAGAGAGCAGCTGCAGAAGGGTACGGATTTTTGTTGGCTATAAACATACCTCCCAACTGTCCCGTTTTTAGAGGGACAGTAGCTCTTTTGACAACTCAACCTACAGTCCCTCATTTGTACTGGAATGTCCCGTTTTGTCTGCACTGAACAGCCAGAAAACAATGTTTCTATCTTAATTGGCTTTTGGCAGAGAACCCAGAACAGCCACCAGGTGCACTTGGAAACTTTTGTAACAATTTCAAATAAGCAAATAAGTAATTGTAACAATATAAGATAGCAGGTCCCTTGGTAGAATTAGTTCAGCACAGCACCACGTAGTTAATAAAAATGCCTTTATTTAAATTCTCATGGCAGACCCGTTCTGTAACGTTTCAGGCCTATATGCGGCCTTTTATCAAGCAGGTCCCTTGGTAAAAGTTAGACTCACAGCTTAAAGGGCAATTCACATTCATTAGCAAAACTGTAATAACTGAAAAAAATCACAGAAATGTGTTCAAACTTTCATAACCTGACAAATTTTGTAAAATGTTCATGGTAATTTTGGGGTGTGGCCATACAAATGGGCGTGGTCAAAAAAATTGCCGCTCTACGCGTGCCAATTCTGTTGTCCCTCTTTTTGTTTCCAAAATGTTGGGAGGTTTGCTATAGAGGAAGCAGATCTCTCTTTCTGTATGTAGATTTGTATGGAGAAGGCTTTTATAAGATAGAGGTTATAGAAACAGAGATCATAGAGAAAATAATGAGAACCTTCTTAACTGTAGACATCTCTGGGTGTTATACTTGTGTGAAGCCTGACGATGTATGGTGTATTTCCCCGCCATTTCTTACACAGCATAATAAAAGAGTGTAGAGGTGAACGGACCACTCTAGATTTAGGGTTGCCAACTGTCCATTTTTCATCTGGACAACAGCGAGTTTTGAAAAGGGCTGTCAAGGTGAAAACTGTTGGGATTTTCAAATTAGGAAATCCAGAAAGGACATTGATGTTAATGGCATTGCGACCAGCCAGTCGCTGATCACCACGTCATAACCCTGCCCCTGATGAAATAGACCCACCCTGAATCACCCACCTCTGGCACCACGCTACCCCTGTCCCCAATGTCATCTGCCCCGCCCCCTGTCTGGAGTTCCAAACTGGAAACGGTGGCAACCCTAGCTAGATTTGATTCTGGAAAAATCTCCAAAAAAATCACCTCCTGTTTCAGTTCTCCATTCTTTTCTCAGGTTCATGAAATCAAATCTCTTATAATAAACATTATGCTCTGTACTAGCATGATCCATATGTTTAAGTCATCAGTAGACATGAATATTGCATTTCAAAAGTAAAGTATATATTTTATAATTGTAAATGTAGGTATGGGATTCATTATCCAGAAAGCTCAGAATCTCTACAAGAACATCTCCCATAGAGTCCATTATAAGCAAATAATTCAAATTTTTGATGATTTCCCTTTTCTCTGTATTATTAAAATAGTGCCTTGTACTTGAACTAAACTACACTGCATGAATCCATAATGGTGGCTTAATAAATGTATTAGTGTTTAAGTGTTTTCTAGTAGACTATGGGGCTTATTAACCATACCTTGCAAAACAATTAGTTCCAAAACAGTGCAAAAAGCTATGTAAAATAAATAGCAAATTGGTCAAGGTGTGTGTTTTATATTATGCCTCCCAGACACTGGATTTGACATTGCTAGTTTACCCTACTTCAGAACTTGGGTAATCTATTTAAGTCAATGGGAAAAATTCAAAAGGAAAGTATGTTCATGCAGTGTATTTGGTCACCTTTTTTTTTTACATAGCATGATAAATAGGCCCCTTAAAAATGAGGATCCAAAATACAGAAAGACCCCTTATCCGGAAATAGAGATGTCGCGAACTGTTCGCCGGCGAACTTGTTCGCGCGAACATCGGGTGTTCGCGCTCGCCGGAAGTTCGCGAACGTCGCGCGACGTTCGCCATTTTGGGTTCGCCATTGTTGGCGCTTTTTTTTGCCCTCTCACCCCAGACCAGCAGGTACATGGCAGCCAATCAGGAAGCTCTCCCCTGGACCACTCCCCTTCCCTATAAAAACCGAAGCCCTGCAGCGTTTTTTCACTCTGCCTGTGTGTGCTGAAGAGATAGTGTAGGGAGAGAGCTGCTGCCTGTTAGTGATTTCAGGGACAGTTGAAAGTTTGCTGGCTAGTAATCGTTTTGATACTGCTCTGTTATTGGAGGGACAGAAGTCTGCAGGGGTTTGAGGGACATTTAAGCTTAGGTAGCTTTGCTGGCTAGTAATCTACCTTCTACTGCAGTGCTCTGTATGTAGCTGCAGTGGGCAGCTGTCCTGCTTCTGATCTCATCTGCTGACTGCTGCAATAACAGTAGTCCTTGTAAGGACTGCTTTTATTTATTTTTTTGTTGTTTTACTACTACTACTACTACTACTACTATAAGAGCCCAGTGCTATTAGTCTAGCAGTGTTGGGGAGTGGGACTGGTGTGCTAATCTGCTGCTCCTAGTAGTTCAGCAGCACCAACTTTAATTTTTTTTTTTAATATTCATTTTTTTTTTATTTTACTTTTTTTTATTTTACTACCGCTGTAGTAGTGTATAAGTTGACCTTTTAGGCATTATTTGCCCTGTAGGCATTATTTGCACACTGTTTTCTTCAACCCGCCATCGAGCTGTGTGACCTTGTTCACATTCTGTCTAAATATCCATAATATTACCGTCTCCAGAAAAAACACCGGAGTCACTTTTTTCAAGCAGCCATAATATATTTTACGTAATCCGTATCCACCGCTGTAGTAGTGTATACGTTGGCCTTGTAGGCATTATTTGCACACTGTTTTCTTCAACCCGCCATCGAGCTGTGTGACCTTGTTCCCATTCTGTCTAAATATCCATAATATTACCGTCTCCAGAAAAAACACCGGAGTCACTTTTTTCAAGCAGCATTCATATATTTTACGTAATCCGTATCCACCGCTGTAGTAGTGTATACGTTGGCCTTGTAGGCATTATTTGCACACTGTTTTCTTCAACCCGCCATCGAGCTGTGTGACCTTGTTCCCATTCTGTCTAAATATCCATAATATTACCGTCTCCAGAAAAAACACCGGAGTCACTTTTTTCAAGCAGCATTCATATATTTTACGTAATCCGTATCCACCGCTGTAGTAGTGTATACGTTGGCCTTGTAGGCATTATTTGCACACTGTTTTCTTCAACCCGCCATCGAGCTGTGTGACCTTGTTCCCATTCTGTCTAAATATCCATAATATTACCGTCTCCAGAAAAAACACCGGAGTCACTTTTTTCAAGCAGCATTCATATATTTTACGTAATCCGTATCCACCGCTGTAGTAGTGTATACGTTGGCCTTGTAGGCATTATTTGCACAGTGTTTTCTTCAACCCGCCATCGAGCTGTGTGAGCTTGTTCACATTTTGTCTAAATATTGATAATATTATCGTCTCTAGAAAAACCACTTGAGTTACTTTTTTTCAAGCAGCATTCATATATTTTACGTAATCCGTATCCACCGCTGTAGTAGTGTATACGTTGACCTTGTAGGCATTATTTGCACACTGTTTTCTTCAACCCGCCATCGAGCTGTGTGAGCTTGTTCACATTTTGTCTAAATATTGATAATATTATCGTCTCTAGAAAAACCACTTGAGTTACTTTTTTTCAAGCAGCATTCATATATTTTACGTAATCCGTATCCACCGCTGTAGTAGTGTATACGTTGACCTTGTAGGCATTATTTGCACACTGTTTTCTTCAACCCGCCATCGAGCTGTGTGAGCTTGTTCACATTTTGTCTAAATATTGATAATATTATCGTCTCTAGAAAAACCACTTGAGTTACTTTTTTTCAAGCAGCATTCATATATTTTACGTAATCCGTATCCACCGCTGTAGTAGTGTATACGTTGACCTTGTAGGCATTATTTGCACACTGTTTTCTTCAACCCGCCATCGAGCTGTGTGAGCTTGTTCACATTTTGTCTAAATATTGATAATATTATCGTCTCTAGAAAAACCACTTGAGTTACTTTTTTTCAAGCAGCATTCATATATTTTACGTAATCCGTATCCACCGCTGTAGTAGTGTATACGTTGACCTTGTAGGCATTATTTGCACAGTGTTTTCTTCAACCCGCCATCGAGCTGTGTGAGCTTGTTCACATTTTGTCTAAATATTGATAATATTATCGTCTCTAGAAAAACCACTTGAGTTACTTTTTTTCAAGCAGCATTCATATATTTTACGTAATCCGTATCCACCGCTGTAGTAGTGTATACGTTGACCTTGTAGGCATTATTTACACACTGTTTTCTTCAACCCGCCATCGAGCTGTGTGAGCTTGTTCACATTTTGTCTAAATATTGATAATATTATCGTCTCTAGAAAAACCACTTGAGTTACTTTTTTTCAAGCAGCATTCATATATTTTACGTAATCCGTATCCACCGCTGTAGTAGTGTATACGTTGACCTTGTAGGCATTATTTGCACACTGTTTTCTTCAACCCGCCATCGAGCTGTGTGACCTTGTTCACATTTTGTCTAAATATTGATAATATTATCGTCTCTAGAAAAACCACTTGAGTTACTTTTTTTCAAGCAGCATTCATATATTTTACGTAATCCGTATCCACCGCTGTAGTAGTGTATACGTTGACTTTGTAGGCATTATTTGCACAGTGTTTTCTTCAACCCGCCATCTAGCTGTGTGTATTATCGTTTCCAGAAAAACCAACTGAGTTTTTGTTGTTGTTGTTGTTTTTTTAAAAATAATGCCAGGCAAAGGCAGGCCGCCACGCAGAGGCCGTGCTAGGGGCCGTGCTGCTATGCAATCCTGTGGCCCTAGCAAATTTCCCAGTTTTAAAAAGCCAATGACCCTGAACTCCCAAAATGCTGAAGAGGTAGTTGACTGGCTTACACAGCACACCCCATCCTCTACCGTTTCTAACTTTACCACAACATCCTCCTCATCCTCCACTGCTATGGCCACCCCACGTAACACTTCCTCCACCACCGGTGCCCCTTCTTCACTGGGGTCAGAGGAGTTATTTTCCAATGAGTTTCTTGAACTGAGTAATGCGCAACCATTATTGCCAGAAGAAGATGAAGGAGATGAGGACCTTACACCAGATTTAATTCTGGCAGAGAACACGATAGAGATGGACATAATGAGTGATGAGGAGGAGGTCCCCGCTGCTGCTTCCTTCTGTGATGTGTCAGAAGAAATTGATGCATCTGAGGAGAATGATGATGAGGAGATTGATGTTTTGTGGGTGCCTAGTAGAAGAGAGCAAGAGGAGGGTAGTTCAGATGGAGAGACGGAGAGTCAGAGAGGCAGTAGGAGAATAAGACTTAGAAGAAGCAGGGAGGACAGCCCGCAGGGATCAGCAGGGCAACAACATGTATCGGCACCTGTGTTCAGCCGGCCAACGCACCCGCCATTGCCGCCAATACCGCCAACTCCGCCAACTTCTACTGTTACCGCCAGATCGCACACTTCCAAAAAGTCAGCAGTGTGGGATTTTTTTAATGTGTGTGCCTCTGACAAAAGCATTGTAATTTGCAATGAGTGCAGTCAGAAACTGAGCCTTGGTAAGCCCAACAGCCACATAGGTACAACTTCTATGCGAAGGCACATGAGCGGCAAGCACAAAGCACTTTGGGAGCAACACCTCAAAGGCAACAGGCAAACTAAAAGCCACACTCCTTCTGGTCCAGCATCTTACTGCTCTACCTCTGCTCTCCTTGACCCGTCTGAACCACCCTCCACTCCGCCTTCCACCTTGACCACCTGTTCCCATTCCCAGTCATCTGCCACCAGCCAAGTTTCTGTGAAGGCCATGTTTGAGCGTAAGAAGCCAATGTCTGACTGTCACCCCCTTGCCCGGCGTCTGACAGCTGGCTTGTCTGCACTCTTAGCCCGCCAGCTTTTACCATACCAGCTGGTGGACTCTGAGGCCTTCCGCAAATTTGTAGCAATTGGGACACCGCAGTGGAAGGTACCCAGCCGCAATTTTTTTTCTAAAAAGGGAATACCACACCTGTACCAACATGTGCAGAGCCAAGTTACCGCATCTCTGTCACTTAGTGTTGGGCCAAAGGTCCATATGACTACTGACGCATGGTCCTCCAAGCATGGTCAGGGCAGGTATGTCACCTACACTGCCCACTGGGTGAACTTGGTAATGGCTGGGAAGCAGGGAATGGGTAGCTCAACAACAACAGTGGAGTTGGTGTCACCGCCACGGATTGCACGCGGTTCTGCCACCACCTCTACTCCTCCATCGCTCTCTACCTCGTCTTCTTCTTCTTCTTACTCTGCTGCTGGGTCCTCCTTCTCCTCCTCCACACCTGTGCACCCCCAGCTCCCCCTAGGCTATTCGACGTGCCAGGTACGCCGTTGTCACGCTGTCTTGGGGATGACGTGCCTGGAAAGCAAAAACCATACCGGATCTGTACTCCTGTCATCTCTGCAGTCACAGGCCGATCGGTGGCTGACCCCACACCAACTGCAGATCGGAAAAGTGGTGTGTGACAATGGAAGCAATCTGTTGGCAGCGTTGAGACTAGGCAATTTAACACATGTGCCCTGCATGGCACATGTGTTAAATTTAATAGTCCAACGTTTTGTCTCCAAGTACCCAGGATTCCAGGACGTTCTCACCCAGTCCAGAAAGGTGTCGGCCCATTTCAGACGTTCCTACACAGCCATGGCACGCCTTGCTGACATTCAGCAGCGCTACAACATGCCAGTCAGGCGTTTGATTTCTGACAGCCAGACTCGCTGGAATTCAACGCTCCTTATGTTGGAACGTCTGCTGCAACAACAAAGGGCCGTCAACGAGTACCTTTTTGAACTGGGTGGTAGGACTGGATCTGCACAGCTGGGGATTTTTTTCCCCCGTTACTGGGTGCTTATGCGCGATGCCTGCAGGCTCATGCGACCTTTTGAAGAGGTGACAAATATGGTCAGTCGCACCGAAGGCACCATCAGCGACCTAATACCCTTCGCTTTCTTCCTGGAGCGTGCCGTGCGACGAGTGACAGATGAGGCTGTAGACCAGCGTGACGAGGAGCTGGAAGCGCACGATTTCTGGTCGGAATCACCAGAACGAACCCAGGCACCTGCTGCAACGCAGGGAGAGGTGCCAGAAGTGGAGTCAGAGGAGGAAGGTGGCTTTGTGGAGGAGGAGGAGGAGGACCAACAGGAGCAGGCTTCCCAGGGGGCTAGTGGTGACCTTTTGGGGACCCCTGGTCTTGTACGTGGCTGGGGGGAGGAGACCGTGGATGATGCAGTCCTTGATAATGAGGAAGCGGAGATGGATAGCTCTGCATCCAACCTTGTGAGAATGGGGTCTTTCATGCTGTCATGCCTGTTGAAGGACCCCCGTATCAAGAGGCTTAAGGAGAAGGACCTGTACTGGGTCGCAACGCTACTAGACCCTCGGTACAAGCATAAAGTGTCAGAAATGTTACCAACATACCACAAGTCCGAAAAGATGCGGCATTTACAAACCAGCCTGCAAAACATGTTGTACAATGCTTTTAAGGGTGATGTCACTTCAGGAACTCATCAACATTCCAGGGGCAGAGGTGCCAGTAATCCTGCCACGAGCACACCTGCAAGGACAAAGCCCTTTGGCCAGTCTGTAACGTCAGACATGCAAATGTTTTTCTGTCCAAGGCAGCGCCACAACCCTTCTGGATCCACCCTCAAAGAACGCCTCGACCGGCAGGTAGCGGACTACCTGGCATTAACTGCAGATATCGACACTCTGAGGAGCGATGAACCCCTGGACTACTGGGTGCGCAGGCTTGATCTGTGGCCAGAGCTGTCACAATTTGCCATGAACCTCTTGTCTTGCCCAGCCTCAAGTGTGCTCTCAGAAAGGACCTTCAGTGCAGCAGGAGGGATTGTAACTGAGAAGAGAACTCGCCTAGGTCACAAAAGTGTCGATTACCTGACCTTTATTAAAATGAATGAGGGGTGGATCTCGGAGGGTTACTGCACGCCGGAAGACTTGTTCTGACTTCTATGCAGCTGTCCTTCTCTTCAAGCCTCATGACTCCACACACAGCTGTCCTTTAGCGTCCTCCTCCTCCCTCCGCCACCGTTACAAACTAGGGTGCAAACCCTACTGGTTTAATTTTTTCTGGCCTCTGTGCTTCAGTGGCTGCAACCAAAAAAACTGGGCAAACAATGTCTACAAGGTCAACGTATGGCAAAAAATGACTATTTTCAGCATTTATATGGCATATTTTTTCTGGCAACTGTGCTTCAGTGGCTGCGTCCAAAAAAATGCATATTTTCTGCATTTATATGGCATAATTTTTCTGGCAACTGTGCTTCAGTGGCTGCGACCAAAAAAATGCATATTTTCTGCATTTATATGGCATAATTTTTCTGGCCTCTGTGCTTCAGTGGCTGCAACCAAAAAAATTTATATTTTCAGCATTTATATGGCATAATTTTTCTGGCCTCTGTGCTTCAGTGGCTGCAACCAAAAAAATTTATATTTTCAGCATTTATATGGCATAATTTTTCTGGCAACTGTGCTTCAGTGGCTGCGACCAAAAAAATTACTATTTTCAGCATTTATATGGCATATTTTTTCTGGCCTCTGTGCTTCAGTGGCTGCGGCCAAAAAAACTGGGCAAACAATGCCTACAAGGTCAACGACGTTGACCTTGTAGGCATTGTTTGCCCAGTTTTTTTGGCCGCAGCCACTGAAGCACAGAGGCCAGAAAAAATATGCCATATAAATGCTGAAAATAGTAATTTTTTGCCATACGTTGACTCAACGTATATGGCAAAAAATGACTATTTTCAGCATTTATATGGCATATTTTTTCTGGCAACTGTGCTTCAGTGGCTGCGACCAAAAAAATGCATATTTTCTGCATTTATATGGCATAATTTTTCTGGCCTCTGTGCTTCAGTGGCTGCAACCAAAAAAATTTATATTTTCAGCATTTATATGGCATAATTATTCTGGCAACTGTGCTTCAGTGGCTGCGACCAAAAAAATGCATATTTTCTGCATTTATATGGCATAATTTTTCTGGCCTCTGTGCTTCAGTGGCTGCAACCAAAAAAATTTATATTTTCAGCATTTATATGGCATAATTTTTCTGGCAACTGTGCTTCAGTGGCTGCGTCCAAAAAAACTGGGCAAACAATGTCTACAAGGTCAACGTATGGCGAAAAATTACTATTTTCAGCATTTATATGGCATATTTTTTCTGGCAACTGTGCTTCAGTGGCTGCGTCCAAAAAAACTGGGCAAACAATGCCTACAAGGTCAACGTATGGCAGTTGTTTAAAGAGAACAGTAGATTACTAGCCAGCAAAGCTACCTAAGCTAAAATGTCCCTCAAATCCCTGCAGACTTCTGTCCCTCCAATACAGAGCAGTATCAAGCAGATTACTAGCCAGCAAGCTTACTATCATCTGTCCCTGAAATCACTAACAGCTCTCCCCCTACACTATCTCTTCCAAGCACACACAGGCAGATTTTTCAGATACATTTTTGCCCTTGATCCCCCTCTGGCATGCCACTGTCCAGGTCGTTGCACCCTTTAAACAACTTTAAAATCATTTTTCTGGCCAGAAATGTCTTTTCTAGATGTTAAAGTTCGCCTTCCCATTGAAGTCTATGGGGTTCGCGAACCGTTCGCGAACCGCTCGCATTTTTTCGCAAGTTCGCGAATATGTTCGCGAACTTTTTTTCCGACGTTCGCTACATCCCTATCCGGAAAGCCCCAGGTTCCAAGCATCCAGCATAATAGATCCCATGCCTGTAATTTATTATTGTATTCACAGATTTTCATATTGACATTGTGCAAAAGACACAATCTATCTAGTCATGGATTAATTTATGTCTAGTAACTATTACTGACTTTTTAAAGTAGCCGTGATAGAAATCAGACATCTGCTTAATTAACTTGAAGCATCTCTATTGAGGTCTGTCTAGATGGCACTGGCCCCAGAAAGTTTGTATGTTTGTTAGCAATAGGCAAATTCTATTCTTTATATAGAAATTGAGAAAAAATCTGCTAATAAAAGTGAGTCACATATTGTAGTCACGAAGATCCAATAAACAAAAGTTATTTCACTGGAATCTACATTTTAACACTAACTATATTCAGTGAAAATTTGGACTTATGTATTTATTACCTAAATATTTTTTAAATAGTCACAGCTTTTGTATGCAGAATGTGCAGTGACTAAGTCAACAACAAATTGGTCAACTGTGGATTAGAAAAGCTACGATTCAGGAAAAGAGGGCAGGCAAGCTGATATCACAGACTAGGAGCATGGTGACAAATTGATGCAATCTGAAGTAATGGCCTAGTTAGAATTCTTCCAAATTACAAAAGTGTGTTACTTGTGATATATCTGACTGAGATTGCAAATGTCTTACCTGACATCTTCATGGATACTTTCTGTCCTATTTAGTCCAAGCCCATAATAAACTATATTATTCTTTTGAGAAGAACCGTTAAAGAACAAGGTGCATCAGCTTCAAGGAGTTATACAGCTATGAAAGATTTTGTTCCAGACCTTAAAACATTATTCCTATGTATGTAAAATGTTCCATGTGCATTGTATATCATTAACCTGAAAATAAAATTTCTGCAATTTATAGCAAGATCACATAAAGCTTCCAAAGGCTTTTTTGCTTTACTGTAGAGCCTACTGTGTGACTGAGCCTACTGTGTGACTGAGCCTACTGTGTTTAAATCAGAGTCTCAGTCATGCTGACTCATTTAGCTGAGTTCATGATAGGACCTCATTGAATTATTAATACGATTGAAGGATTTAAGTATAACTATTATAAAGTTTTCCTTTCAGAGCTAACATTTCCATATAGTAGGTTATAAGGGTGAATTAAGTCTAAATGCTTGTCTCTCCCTGTGGTTCTTCTATGGTTAAAGCATAGGGAAACAGAAGTATTGAGAACAAATAAAAGACGGGCTAGAGGACAAATGCAGAATCACCGCTGAAGTGCAACTTTATTGCAACCCAAACAAGTAGGCACAAGGGGCACACTTGTGTGGTTGGCAATAATGTTGCACTGCAGCGGTGATACCATTAATCAGCTATGATTAATTTAGTGTTTGTAACATGAAACGCGTAAGGCAGAGGACACAATAAATCTTTTTTACTTGATTTCAACTATTTGATGGAAGATTGCCTTTATTTGAGTGCCTGCTCCTGGTTCATTGATGATTCTTCCACGCTCAGCATTATTTCTTCAACACAACAATTGTTTTGCTTCCACAGTTATATTTCGATCTGCTCCTACACCAAACACCAGCATTACTGTGTGAAAGGAAGCTGCACATGGATTGAACATACAGACAGTTATTTGACTCTATTTTTATATCCAGTCCCTGTGTGTGACATCCCTCAGGACTTATCAGGTAATGTTGAATAGGAACATCCTGATGTGGAACTGTGGAAGCAAAGAACAAGCTGCAGTAGAGTAATACACACATGAAAAATAGTCTATTAAATGGGACAATACCTAAAACAGAAGTTGATGAGAAGGGTGTAAAAATCTAAGAGGGAAAGTTCAGAACATAGAAGAATGAGGAAAAGATTATGGGATATAAGAGATAGTAACGGTGGGATGGAACAGAAGAAAATGTAGAGCAGAAAGTTGAAGGTGGGAGACCAGTATATAATGGAAAGAAGTGAGTGCCATGGACCATCATTTCCTTATGTACTAGAGGTTTCAAAGAAAGCTTTGAATTACTAGAAGGCCATCTCCCATAGAGTCCATTTTAATCAAATTTTTAAATATGATTTCCTTTATCTCTGTAATAATAAAACAGTACATTTTATGGGATCCCAGATAAGATATCATTAATCTTCATTAAAGACAAAACAATTCTATTGGGTTTAATGTTTGATTGATATTTGAAAAGACTACTCTATACTTAAGTATGGAGATCCACATTATGGGGAGATTCCTTATCCAGAAAATTCCAGGTCCTGAGCATTCTGGATAACAGGTCCCATATCTTCATTTGTTTTTGTTGCATAAAATGTTCCACCCACAATTTAGAGTGGTAGCAAAGTTTTAGAGAGGTAAAGAACTATACAAACTATTTTGCTCTGCATATATGTTGTATGTTTTATACATGCAGTGTGGATAGACAGACAGAGAGAGGGAGTTTGCCAAGGGTTTTTTTTTGCCTATGTTAGGAGATTGAAAGGCTGACTTGATGGACAGGCATTTGTGTTAAACTCACATAAACTATGTAACTATTATATACCTATGAATTAGAGAATGTTAGACATGCCTGACCTAAATCTGAGATTAGATATCCTTAAAAAGTCCATTATTATATAGTTTGCATCCTGTGTAAGTAACAATTATCTTCCATGTATCTATAAACAATGTTAGATGTTACCTTACAGTTTGTTTGCATGGACTGACACAATCTCCTCAGGCCCAGATTTGTGGGAAGGCCTCAAAGGCACGGGCCTAGGGTGGCAAAGTTTAGGAAGAGACATTCACAGGGGACTGGGCAGGAGACATTTGAATCTCCTGCCGGGGGGGGGGGGGGTTTGGGTGGAGGGGTGGAGGGTGGGGTCTAGGGGGCACAGTATCTTTAAATTCAGCCCCAAATCTCTAAAACAATAACAGTAACAGCGTTGTTTTAATTTGCTATCTATGGATTACTCCTCATACCAGAGGCAAGCAATATGGCAGATCCAAGTAAGATATACGGAATCAAATATTAAGCATCCTTTCAAAAGCCTTTCTATATGTGAGTTGCTTTGAAAATTTAAGTATTTATTGGTTACTTAATTATATTCTTACAACTTGTAGTCTAAGCAGATGATGAAAGGAAATGGTATTTAATAGCATTTTAAAACTGACCTATCTGAAAGTAATTCAAATTAAGTATATTAAAGTTCAACAAGATTCTTCTAATTTGGAAAGATAACTTTGCCATGGTAATCAAATCCTTGAAGCTCCCAGATTTTTCTAAACACAGAGGATGAATGAGCACAATTACACTTATCAGTACATTCCAAACACATACGACAGAATCAAATTAAAACCAATGTGACTTAATTGAACTAGAAGTGTAGAAATAGGAAAGATCAGAGGGACATCAACATTTTTTTAATTAAAAAGAAAAATGCAAAAGAAACAAAATAACAATTTTCCTTGGAAAGCAATAAGAGCAGAGCAGGCCTGTTTCCAGGAATTTACATATTGAACACTTGATGTCAGGGTGAAGAAGGAGAAGTCAGAGTAAACAACTTGATTCAAAAAAACAATTCACTATTGAATTGCCTAATGAAATGTAGGGACTCATAAGGTTAATATGCCCCTATGGCTTTAATTCCCTACACTTTCTGATCTCCCTAGTTGCTGGGCAGAGGCCCATGTAGCTAGATGTAATTTGCATATCCAAGCTATTGGCCAAGAGGCGCTGTGACCACTTCCTGTCACACTTTGGTATAATGATTGAGAAGGGTTGGATCTTCCTCTTGGCTTCTGGTTGCTGATCCAGCTGGATGTTCCAGGGAGCCTGGGTGCAACAAGGCCCAGTAAAGCCACGTGCCCTAGAGGGATCAGTACCTCTAGAGAGATAAGTCAGGGAGCAGGGACCCTGTAAATGAGGCCAGCTAGAGATAGGTTACTACCTGTAATAGTACTCTCTAAGAGAGTAAGATAGGCAGGTTAAGTAGCAAGAGCAACTGAGCTCCAACTAGGAGGGATAACAAGGAGGTAGCTTTCCCCTCAGGCAAGACTGTCCTGTAGTATAGGGACACAGACTAATAGCGAATTAGGGCTAGTGAGTTCCCTGACCCAAGTGTGGTATCCAGGTCACGGTGCTGAGATCCTGAGGGTGTATCTATCCTGGCGTGACGCTATCGCCTCAGGGAGTTCCAATGTGCTGTCTCTGAGGGACATGTTGTAACCACGTCATGATTGTCTGCTGGGCCTCTGTGGCTTTGTTAGTACAACCCTGTGGATCATTTGTCTCTGACAAATAAAAGTTTTATTCTGACTACAAGAACCTCCTGGTGTCCATTATTTTCCTGTTTTATTGCACAGTAGCCTGTGGGAGTTGTATACAGCATACCTTTAAGCTTCCATTTAGCGAAGGCCCTAGCCTGAAGTGTTAGAGTCACGTGTAACCCATGCTCTAGTGCACTAGCTGGTGATTAACCTTGTTAGTATGTTTTGCCCAAAATAGTGTTACAAACATTTTTCAAAGAAATGTAGGATTTGAAATCAAGTCTTCAGTTTATGCAATTTTAGACTCTTAAAAAACATAAAACTATTTAGGTCTTCTGGACCTCCATATTGCTGAGGTTCATAATAATGTACCTTTTTAGTTGTATGTGCCTTTGGGTAATCCTTAATAGAAACTTGCCATTTTAAAAAATAAGGGCTGCCCCTGGGATCCTAGGATTCATGGTGCAAATAAACCATACATGTTATGTCACATGAATCAATTAACAGACAGAGTTCTGTCTTTTGCTTCCACATTTCTTCCTGTTAGTTAGAGTTGTAGTATTTCTGGTCAGGTGATCTCTGAAGCAGCACAAAAAATGGTGGTTCAAGGCAAGAGGTGTAAAAGGGCAATATTTACTTAAATATATATCCCAGTTTGGTAAGATTCTTTAATATGCCACTTACTTTGATATAGACTACAGTATATGTTGCGTATGTATTCAATTCGGGGGTATAGTTTTCCTTTATGAGTCTGTTCTGTGTCAGTTGAAGATTAGTGTTGAGCTATTGTAGTAATTATAATGAAACAAGTCATTGTTTACAGCAAGAGGCAAAAAATAGGCAGAGTCTAGAAATAGGCCAGCCTGTATTTTGGTTAGGTAGCAGGCAAATACGCAAGACTGATTATCAAACCAATCCCTAGAGCAGGTGAAAGACAGTAGCAAAAGCAGGCCATGGTCAGAACCAGAGAAGTAACATAAAAAATACAAGGGCAGGAGCAAGGGCTAGATCACAGCTAAGCCGATTAATGACTAAGCACTGAAGGTGGCTATCTTTTGACTCCCTCTTGAATTGGAAGATTGCTTTAAACTGACCTTAACAAGGTTGCAGATGGATGCAATTGGAGCAATGAATGCAGTGGAAAACCTTATAAGTATTTTTTGCACAGCTGAGGTGCATTGATCAGTAATAATAAGGTCATATGTTCTAGGTAAGGAAGGGCCTGAGAAAGAGTTAACAAGGTTGTCTCTAAGATCATCTTATTTTTCCATTAGATTTATTTGTTGTGTACCACATCACTGGTTACTGTATTTATTAGTACTTGTTTTTCTATGGCTTTTCACTCTCCTGATTGAGATCTATACTGGTACACATAATATAATGGAAAAAAAAACCTCACTTAGATGTTATTTTTTGAGACAAACTTCATCTCTACAAGAAGTTAGCCTTATATAGTGCTGGAAAACACAAAAGTCATGGTAATGAACATGAATTATGTGGTTTCTAACAAGGTAATCTGCATATAATTTACCAATGAATAAAGTAAATAATGATCTTTTTAACTCTATATAATTTAGATCCATACATCCTATGTCAGCTATAAACAATCAAGGCATTTTGCAAGAAAAACATTTTTTTGCTTTCATGTAGTATTCAGATGTATGCATGTTGCAAACAAAAATATCCTAAATGCCCGTTCTTGTAGGAGAAAAGCAGCTCTTACTGTCAAAGTGTGTATAGAAGTTGTTCTGCAAACTCTGGATGACAAGGCTTAAAGACCAATTTGAAATCTGCTACACTGCAGAATTTAAGCAACAATATCTGAAACATTTAAAAATATGTATACGCTAGATCTTCTCAATATTGTACCCTTTCTGCCTGTCCCTGACAAGTTTTTTGCTGACAAGTACGCTTAAAGGTATTCCCTTGCTTCAAATGATTTCAAAATATTTTTTAATGTGCAAACATTATTCATTGTTCTTGTCATGTTTAAAGAAATTTTACTCTTAGACATATTGCTTTATGATACTTTCCCCCCCCGATTTCCAATGTCAGAATGATTTCTGGCTTAAACATCACATATGGTAATTTCTGAAACTGAGTAATAATAAAATACATCATAATATTTGCATGATTAAACATTGATAAACCAGAGAGTATTTTCTCATACTAAAGAGTCAGGAATCACATAGGAACTGCAATTTTCTAGAATGCCTGTTGGACTTTATAATAGCTCCATAAGCTTCCAAATGTCATCATTGCCTATCCATCAACTCAAGTGAAGCTATGAAACTTAATTTCCTCAAGGCCTTGACTTTACATTTTTCAATGTTTGTTCTGCTTATCAGCATTTTATGCTCCTAATAGACAACTATGCATGTTTGAAACCACTTTTTTTCCAGTAATGATTTTTACCTTAGTTTGTCACTTGTAAAAAAAAAAAATATGTATATATATATATATTTTTTTTTTTTTGTATTGTTCTATTTGAGATGCAGTAGAGCAGAAAAATAAATGAATAGAACAAACAGGTCATTACAATAATACAGTTAGTACAATAATGAGATAATAAATATAAATAAAAACAAAGTAGGAGGATGGAGTTCCCTACCCCATAGGGCATACAGCTTACAAGCTAAATATATAGCTATATATATATATATATATATATATATATATATATATATATATATATATATATATATATACTGTATATATAATACGAAAAAGAGGATCAGCACTCACAGGACTTAAAAATATTAAGTTTATTGAAAAATTATGGACTAACGTTTCGTCCCTCCCTAGAGCCTTTCTCAAAGTATGATACTGACAGTACAATTGTCTTAAATACACTTACTGGCGGGAAAAGCAGCTAAAGTGACGTACATACCTCGTCACCAAATCAGCGACCTGTTCAAACAAACCCACATTAGTAGTATTTGATAATCCATAAGATTTAAAACCATCCCCATATGGCTATATTAGAAACTTCTTGTCATCTTGTAACATATTAACAAATAAAGTTAAAACCAAATCAACATGTAACAACCTTGTAACATTCCCATGTAATAGTATACCCTGCATGAACGACTCAATTGCTAGTGTTACATTAATGCTAAATGTCGTATCCCGGGTACTAATAGCCCAGAAGTAGGGACTAAGTGTATAGGAACAGGGTAGATAGATTCCCCTCAGGTTCCACTTAGGGAAAAGGCTGAAAGCTGGGTGTACCTTTATTGCTGCTGAGCACGTCCTCTTGCCTGTGGGGACTATTACTGACCATATGGTGCTGTGAGTATTGCCTATTCAATGTGATGCTAAATCCTGTCATGCTCTATTGTATACTCCACTGAGGATTGTGTATGTTCAATAAATCAGTTCATGTTTAAGTTATAAGAACCACTGGCGCCCAATTATTATACCCTGAATCCACGCCGT
Source organism: Xenopus laevis (assembly GCF_017654675.1). Lineage (NCBI taxonomy): Eukaryota > Metazoa > Chordata > Amphibia > Anura > Pipidae > Xenopus > Xenopus laevis. The sequence goes on along the minus strand of NC_054380.1, from coordinate 72,052,859 downwards.
TGCGAGGGCTCGCTCCCTAAGATTACAGGTCTCATCCGGTGCACATTTAGTGGGAGTGGAGCTCAACAGTGGTGTAAATAACACACAATTTACTATAGCGCTACACATGTATTGTTAATGACCTCAAACACTATAATAAGACGAATAATAATGAAAAACTTTACATTAAAAGACCCATTAGAGATTTAACACGCACAAGCTAATTATTCAGGGATGCTGCCATAATTCCAATAATTCCACTAATTATATAATGTTATTACATTTCTTTCAATCGATTACATTGTCCAGTTAAAGTATGCCTTGCTATAACAATTTACAAAGTCCAAGGTCAAACCGTGATAATCATTTGCATTGATTCAAGAGGGTATTTCTTCTCATACAGTATACTGTGGGAGACTGAATCACACAGAATATACTGTATATTGACACTGAATGAAAAATGCATTCACAGATTGTTTATCCTGAATAAGAAAATATTGTAAGGTACCCTTTCAACCTTTTGTCAGAAAACAATAGCAACATTTTTCAAAATGCAGTTCTCAGCATTAAATGTGTCATAAGTGTTCCATAGTAATAGAGAATGTTGGAGTCTTATTATGTTATTGAATTGTTCTGGGTAATGGGGGGGGGGTCATATAATTGTATAATTGTATAATCTTTATAGAAAGCAATTTGTTTGCTGCAGTTTTGTTGGAAAAATCAGCATATTATATTTTAAATAAGACATAACCCTTTGAAATCAGTGTTGCTCCACAACAAAATTGTTGGACCGCAAATCACAGCATCCTTCAGTAGATTATAAAGGGCAAATACATTGGACCTGTAGGCCATAAAAGATAAAAATGGAGTCATGAAGCAACACAGCAAGGCACATTTTTTGAAGTCCTCTAAGGCCATGAAATTTTTAAACAGCCAAATTTGAAAATATGAATGGAACAATTAACATTTTTCGTGTGACCTGCCAAGGTCAAGTTTTTTTTGTTTTATCACCATTTCTTTTACAGTTAAGCTTTGAAAGAGTTTGAGAACAAATAAAATGACTTCCCCATTTACATAATCATATAGAAATGTTGGATAATGTTTTTAAAAAGCCAAAATGGATGCTTTTTACATGTGTAAAGAGATGACTCAATATTACCTCTTTATAAACCTTAGGTGAGATGGAGTATAGTGTAGTTTGCGGCATTATGAATACAAGCAAGAATACAAGCATTATGAAACTGTATAAGACAAAAACAAAATGAATTATGGGCATTTGTGCTATTTAAACATAAAAAAAAACATTCAAAATGGAGCTTGCTTATTTTGAAAGGAGGTGCTTATTCTCTTTAAAGGAGAATTCAATCTGTGGGGAAAAAAAACCCTACCCCCCATCCCAAGTAACCCTCTCTCCCTCCCTCCTCCCCCCAGGCTAATACCCCCCCGAGGAGATGCCCCATACTCCATACTTACCCCTCTGTGCAGATTCTTCCAGCGAAGTTTGACGCTTCCATCTTCCGGTTCCTCTCTAAGCTGACTATGAGATAGGCAATTTCCATGTAATTCCGCCCATGCAAAGTTGTCCCAAACCAGCGAACTGCTCCAACTGTGCATGCGCAGAAATACAGATCTCTCAGCCATCTTACATAGCCTAATTCTGGACCTGAGAATACTAATGTATGTGCTTTGTTTAATGCACAGCACGTATGGTTTATAGAACTGCATTTTCTTACATGAATTGCATTTTCTTACAAGAATTGTAAAAAAATTTATCTAGCATTTAAGTTTCATTTAGTTTTTTTTATCTAGGAGAACTGATTTTATATGTGTATTATGATATTTTCTCTGGATAAAAAAAGCAGCAGTTAACATCTATTTGTGAAAAAACAAGGGTCAGAGTCAAGACCTGCAAGATCAAGACCAGCAGCCTGATAAAACTCTTTTCAAAAAAGTCATGCTTGTGGACTGGATGCAATATTAATGTGGCTTGATTTATTATTTGCAAATACCTTTGTGAATGCTATATTTGTGGATAGAATATTACTAAAAATTAGTGATATACTGAATTAAGCTGGCGACAATGCTGAAGACTACTGTAGATGATAGGTGTGGTGTTTATACAAATGACCTGTAGGCGTCACTGCGCATAAGTGTTATACTGTGCCTACATAGTACTTTCTGTACTGCTAAAAGTTGAGTTGAAGTTGAATTGTAACGGCTGCATGAAGCTGCTAATAAAGCACTGTTATACTCTACTCATCCTCAGCTACCAAAACAGTAGGAAACATTTTCATTTCAGTAGCAAACTTCAAAAAAGCCACAGTAGGAATTTCTGCCTTTATCTACACGAATAACCCTAAAGGGAACATAGGAACGTTTTTAATTTCAAGTACTTATTGTATTAAACAAGAATAATTGATAAATGTATTTAAATAACTACCTTTACCTAAACAGTAGCAAAGCAACTTTAACTTTGTCACAGCAGTAGATAGAGAGTGGCAAAGTACTGTGTGGATATTTTCAGCTGTCTCGATAAGTGTGACTTCTCTCGTGGTGACTTTACTGATGTGTGCATGAGGAGCTCATCAACAGGCATTGTATAAGATAACTGAATTAGATTACAAAATATGTATATATTTAGAAGTAACTCGGCAGCCATATATTGATGATCCCTACATTCAAAATGCAGACAACTGCAGTATAAGCCATTAGTTATAGATAAGAATAAAATACCAAATTCATATCCCGTGTTTGACAGTTTTGGAATATTGTGTAAATGTATTGTTTGGAATATATTGTTCTTACGTCTTAGATTTTCATTAAGTTGAATTTGTGATTATATGCTTTTGAGATGTGCTCTTTGAGCAACTCGAAAAAAAAGATACTTTTGTCAGCTAGTCAAACTAGTTAAATCAGCACTTTATATGCAATACTTGACAAATACTTAACAAAGTGCATAAGAAGGGTTGCATTTAGGAAAGGTCAGAATGGTAGCCCTAGGGCTGGAATTAAATGAATATTCAAAGAAGTAATTTGTCTTTCAAGAGCAATATTCATCTGCTCTTTAAATGTATTTGCATTTGAAATCACATATATACAGTAAGTGACTGACTGAAATAAAACAATTGAGTGGACTTAATTCTTAGATGTTAAGTGCAATAAAATAAATAACGTTTGTTTTTGCTTTTTTATGTCATGTCATGACACATTAAAAAATATTGCATTGAATTTAACATCTATGACTTTTTAATGATGGGCGGCTACATTTTTTTACTTGTTAAATGCCTCTTTACATAGTTGCATGCAATTTGCAGTTTTGTGATATGTAAAACTACATATGTAGTGATGGGCCAATAAATTTGCCAGGCATGGATTTGCAGCAAGTACACTGTGCTCCTCTGAAGTTGACTATATCAAAATCACCCCTTGTAAATACTGCATTGCCGAACACCACCTTACAGTATGTCAAGCTATAACACTAATAAGATGGTTAGAACATGAATTTCAGCTTTCTGTACACTGGCAGATTGAAGCTGCCAATTTGGCCCCTTCAGACAAAGTCCACATCTTACGTACCCATATATTGGACCTTCACAACAACAGATATCAAAAAGCATGCAGATATCTATTGGGCAGGTTAGAAAGTCCTGTTAGGAAAGTTTAGAGTTGGCGCATTAAAGGAGAACTAAAGCTTAACTAAAGAAGTAGCTAGAAATGTTGTACATTATGTTTTTACTTTCTGTACCAGCCCAAGTCGACCATAGCCTTTTAGCAGTAAAGATCTGTGTCTCCAAAGATGCCCCAATAGCTCGCTATCTTCTTTTCTGCTGATTCACTGCACCTGCTCTGTGCTGCTGTCACTTACTGAGCTTAGGGACCGACTCTAAACATACAGTACACATAGAATACAAATGTTGTAATATAAGGCTGATTAGTAATTAATACAGACAAATACTACATGGCAGCACAGAAACCAGTGCAATTAGCATCAGCATTTAATAATCAGTCCTTTAGCATCAGCTTATATTACAGGCCAACCTAATTTTCTGCTTGATAATTTGAAATGACTCCTAAACTTAGCTTCTCAATAGTTGCTCAGAGCCCACGGAGCATGTCACAGACACTTTCCAAGATGGTGACCCCCTGTGACAGGTTAAAAGTCCTGAATCATTGCTGCTAATGAGAAGCTGAAACTTTAGGCTGGTGCAATAAGGTCACCATATAAAATACGGAATTTTTAGCCATATTCATTTTTAGGGTTTAGTTCTCCATTAAAAGGCATGCAAAGTCTAAAAAAAGAATAAGGCTAGAAATGCTGTATTTTATAAACTAAATATAAACATGAACTTCCTGCACCACAAGTCTAATCAAACAAATAATTTATGCTTTCAAAGTTGGCTACAGGGGGTCAGCATATTGTAACTTTGTTAAACATCTTTGCAAGACCAAGACTATGCACATGCTGAGTGTGGTCTGGGCTGCTTAGAGATCATCATAAACAAAGCTGCTTGAGTTCTGCATGGCTGGGAAGTAAGGCGGGGGCTCCCCCTGCTGTTCATAAGTATGATTTTTCCCTGCTCAGCAGTTATGGACCATCTAACAATTCCTATACACAGCAGTAAATGAAGGGAGAATTTCACTGCATACAGTCAGGTTTCTTATAAAAAATACACATTTTTTAAATAAAGTATATTGGAGATGGGTTTATTTTTCATTAAAGAAAGTAAAAATGGGATTTTATTTTTTTGCCTTTACATGCCCTTTAAACAGTCTTCTCGTAGTGGTCTGCTATGACCTGTTTGTTGAACCTGAGGCCAAAAGTTCAGATCAGACCATTTTGGCCCAGGATGTAGGTGGCACAATTGGGAAAAGATCTGTTTGTTTGGTGACCTCACCAAAGAAGTGACATCACAGTGGCTAGGTGAATAGTACCACTGCCATGTGGCACAAGGGTCATGAGTTTATTACCAGTCAGGTCACTATCTGCAAGGATTTTTATGATCTCCCCATGTCTGCATGGATGTCCTCTGGGTACTCCAGTTTCCTCCCACACTCCAAAAATGTATAACAGGTTGATTGGCTCCTGATAAAATTGACCCTTGTGTGTGTGTGTGAACGTAATAGGGACCTTAGATTCTAAACTCCACTTGGGCAGGGACTGATGTGAATGATAAAGAATCTCTGTAAAGTGCTGTGTAAATCTGTCGCCAGATTTAATTTTGTATTAAGGCTGTGTTTATGGTAATTCAACATTGTAAAATGGGGTGCAGAAATCAGCATAAGAAACAGTGTGGCCCTTTTACCAGCTAGCAGATAAACACAAACAGGGGCGCAGTTGTTATATATAAAGCAGTGCCAGAAGTTGGATTGAGGTCCCTGTTCTGAAAAGTCTACATTCTTGAGTCCTGTGCGGATCTGGTTGGGCACACCTGTGCCTGACCTGGACCTGGTGACCCGCCAACACACTGTCCCCTACTCAGACTCACCACCCAATCCCACCCACAATGAGTTACTAGCCAACCCACAAAACCAGAACTGATGTTGCTGTGGTCCGGAATTGATGTCACTCTAGAGATGGATGAACCATGTTATGGGTAAAAAATTGCTTGTTCATTGGAGGTCGAAAGGACCATGCCCCACAGTTTAACTGGATAGCCAGTCATGGCACCCTTGGACCACTAACACAACTGGTTATTCAATAGCTTCCTACCCAAAACCGGATTGCTTTTCTGGTATTCCTTGGAAACCTGCAGATACCCAACCTGCATCTCTCTACTACAGTCTCTGAGGCAAAGGAGAAAAAAAGCAAAAGGGCAGAGGAATAAGTGCAAAAAAACAGGTGTTATATATAAATGGTAGGGGCAAAGCATTTCATATCGGTGATATTGTATTTATGTTAATTGTACAGATGTAGTTCAACACAGTGCAACATATCACAAATTATTTATTCTGATATGCACACTGCAGGCATAGTATAAAGTGCATAACGTTAAACATTTTCTACCATTAAGCACTCGTCCACAGGGCAAGAGATAAAAAAGTCTTAGCTGAAATTGTGTTATACTGAAATGCCACAATCCTAGTACCACTCCACCTGATGGGCTTAAAATATTTATAATAAGATGTACTCATTCATTATTCATGAGAATTGTTCATAAAATAACTTTGCGCTTTGGAAATGAAAATTATCCTGATTAAGATATACTCTAGAAAGTTTGCAGTGTACCTTTCGCCTACAGTGTTTTTTCTTGTTATGAATTTTTGTTAGAAACAGAGTATCTCATTGTGAATGTGTTAAAACATAATTATATTAAAAGTTTGAGACTTCCCTCAAGGGTCCCAATTTCATAAATTCTCATAGTATTTCAATAACATTCAGGGCTTTGCAAAGTATACACTTTATTTGCCTCATTTATCATGTCTTCTGATGCTGACATTAAGGGAAACTGGAAAAAAACAGAACCACTATTGAAGGATACAGGAGTGAAGCAAAAAAATAGATGATTGCAGAGGGAGATAACTTAACTTGCAATGAATTGCAAGTGTAACACTTATGGGCAGATTTATCAAGGGTCGAATTTTGAGTTATTGTAAACTCCCATCAACCTCAAATTCAAATAAAAAGGCCAACCAAAATGTATTAAAAAATTTTTTTTTTTAACTTCAGCGGAATAGGCTGTATTTGTGTGTTTAAATCGAATTCAGATCGTAATTGATCAAATTCGATGCAAAGTTTTCCCCCGAAAAAGACTGATTTTTCAAAGTCCAACAAATTACTCCAAATTGGTTGTAGGAGATCCCTCATGGGCTAAAACAGCAATTTGGCAGGTTTTAGATGGCGAATGGTCAAAGTTGAAGTTTTAAAGACACAATGCATGATAAATTTCAATATTTGAATTTTCACATTTTTTTCAAATTCTATTCGAATTTGGGCTATTCCCTAGTTGAAGTACACTAAAATTACCTTGAAATTCAAATTTAAAAATATTGTTTTTTCAATTTGACCCTAGATAAATCTGTCCCTTAGGGTGGTGGCACACTTGGCTACTTAAATTAGTTGCCCAGATTAAAATCAGCTCTTCGGCCGACTAATCTCCTCGAAATGCCTTCCTGCTGGATAGAATGTAAATCGCCAGCGGAATGGCTCTGATCGATTTGTTTTCCGAAGTCACCCAAAGTTGCCTCTTGAGGTAACTTGGGGTGACTTCGGAAAACTGAAGGGCAACTAATCTCCCCAAGCAGCAACGTGTGCCACCACCCTTATATGGGTTGAACAATCAGATCTTTGCTTTCATATTCTAATTTGAAGCAGATGGTTTAAAAAGCAATTGCTGAATGGTTTCTATTGGCAACCCCACTTGTGCAACTTAGCAATTATGTTAGTGAATCAGCCCTTATGTATGTCTTCTTTACTTATTTTTGTAGGTGAGTACTTAAACCATTTACACCCCATATTGGAAACCAATACTAAATAAAAAGTAAAGTGAATCTGTAGAATTTGCAAAACTGCAGAAAAATTTGCGAAACAGTGAAAATCCAGTCAATGGGAGTTTTTTCTTATGGCGAATTTTTTGTCCAAATGCATTAAAGTCAAAGTTTCTTCTTATGGCTTATGTCTGTTTTTCTCTGTGAATTTTCCTGTGGCAGATTTTTGCCACAGTTTTGCAAAAAAAATTGCACATGGAGAAATGAGGAATTTCACAGCGAATCCATGGCTGGTGAAAAAATTTGCTCATCACTAATTGTCACGTTCGGCACCCTATATACAGAACCCATGCTAAGCTCCCTGGTCTCGGCTCTCACTTCTGCCTTTAACTGCCGCCTTTCACCTCGGGAGGAGCCCTTGGCTAATCGGATGCCGCCAGGTCTTAATAGCGAGAGGAGCAAAGCTAACGGTTCTGGATGAGCAAAGGGCACTATCATCTCACCAGGATACTGGAAGGAAGAAAACCACCAGGAACAGGCAGCCCGGGCCAGCACAAGCAGAGAATCATCAGACAGGGTGAAATCAGGATTGGAGAATGTAGAATAGTCAGTGGACAGGCAAAGGATCAGGATTGGAGAGGTCAGAATAGTCACAGACAGGCAGGATCAGGATTAGAGAGGTCAGAGTAGTTAAACAGGCAGGCAAGGGTCAATACACTAAAGATCAATAGGATTCACAAGGAATATAACACTAAGGAACAAGCTAATTGAACCTAACAACTGGCAATGTGAAAATTAAGCCCCTTTAAATATTGCGCGTGACGTCATCACGCCGGTGCATAACCCAGGAAGAGCGATGGCGACTGGAGGGACAGGAAGCAGGGACAGCAAGGCGCATGCGGCGGGCGGCCACGCCGGAGACATGGCGGGGGACCTTGCCACCCACTAGACCACCAGAATAAGGTAAATTCCTTACACTAATAATATACTGTATGTATGTTACAAGTATACTATGGGTATAGGATCTATACAGGATGATATGGAATGCTTGGGACCTGGAATAAGAGATCTTTCTGTAATTTACATAACCATGCCTTAAAGGGATACTGTCATGGGAAAAAAAATGTTTTCAAAATTAATCCGTTAATAGTGCTGCCCCAGCAGAATTCTGCACGGAAATCCATTTTTCAAAAGAGCAAACAGATTTTTTTATATTCAATTTTGAAATCTGACATGGGGCTAGACATATTGTCAATTTTCCAGCTGCTCCAAGTCATGTGACTTGTGCTCTGATAAACTTCAATCACTCTTTACTGCTGTACTGCAAGTTGGAGTGATATCACCCCTCCCTTTCACCCCCCAGCAGCCAAAAAAAAGAACAATGGGAAGGTAACCAGATAACAGCTCCCTAACATGAGATAACAGCTGCCTGGTAGATCTAAGAACAGCACTCAATAGTAAAAACCCATGTCCCACTGAGACACATTCAGTTACATTGAGAAGGAAAAACAGCAGCCTGCCAAAAAGCATTTCTCTCCTACAGTGCAGGCACAAGTCACATGACCAGGGGCAGCTGGGAAATTGACAAAATGTCTAGCCCCATGTCAGATTTCAAAATTGAATATAAAAAAAACTGTTTGCTCTTTTGAGAAATGGATTTCAGTACTATTAACTGATTCATTTTGAAAAAAATTTTTTTTCCCATGACAGTATCCCTTTAAGTCTGCTAAAAATATTAAATAAACACAATAGTATTGATTTGTCACCAATATGGAGTCAAGCAGCTGAGTTACTAAGTAATCTTTTGTTATTACAGAGAAAAAGGAAATCATTATTAAAAATTTAAATTATCTTCTTAAATGGACTTTATGGGAAATGACCTTCCAGTAATTCAGAGCTTTCTGAATAACATATTTTTAGACATACATGAGCTACGTGGATCCTGTACTCGAAAGAGACAGAATACAGAACAAAGGATTGACCAGACATTATATACCCTCTGGTACGAAACTTCATGAGAAGGAAGGTAAGGGAGTGATTTCAGTGTCCAATTAACTCATGTGAAATAGAAAGGAGTAACCGTGGGTGAGCTTAAAGGCACAGAATACAAAAACAATACAGGATACTGAAAAGAACCAACTCAGCAGATGTTACACATAACCTTGATACAGTTTCTAGAAGGGCCTCATGGGCACTTTGAAACTGTTTACTCCACTAAGGCGGGTCAAGAATCTACGGGCCAAGTGTACTTTTCCTCCACAAAGGGTACCAGTTTTTATGGACACTTTAAATAAAAAGATTTCCTCGCATTTTTCTTGAATTTTTCTATACACAAACACAGCAAAAAGGTCACTGAATTAAATAAGACGCCTGATTCTCTGCAACAGCATATCATTTCAATTTGTCCATCAACAAAAAAGACCATTTAATATTTTTTTCTGGTTTGGTACAAAGCTGAAAAAAAAACGGAATTAAACCTTATTTAATAATATAATTTAATTTAAGAAAAGTGGACTCCAAAAACCCACAAATATTTTACTGAAGGATACATATTTTTTATAATAAATGGATTTTTCTAATGTTCTTTTCAATTACATTTTTCTTAAAGGCTACTAGTGTTTTTTGTGTTTGAATTATTATCCATTTTGTCAAAACCGTAACAGATGTAATACTGTCAAAATATAGCTGATTAAAAAATTAATAAGGCAAGAAATTGTAGTGTCACAAAGACACTATTGCTTCCTTACGGATAAATACTTATCTTATGTCATTGCGACAAATCACAATGGACAGGCAGAGCTTTGGCGAGCAAAGTATACTGTACAATACAGATGTTCCATCTCAAACAGAGAATAATTCTCTACCACTTTGCTTCCGCAGCCACAGGGGACTAGGACGAATGATAGGCTGTGAACATCTTCTCTGACTAAAAATGCCTTTAAATTATGTAGTCTGCAGGACACAAGGCTTTGAATGGGTTGAAACTTGCAGAGTCTGGCTTTTGAGTCTATCACATGAATTATACATTTTAACTGTGTATTTTCAACTCTAAAATGTTTGTTAAAAATATAACTTTGCTTAAACAAGTTAACAAGAAAACTGCTATGCCAGTGGCATATTTAGTAATTGTAGAGCTACATTTAGTATCCTCTATACTATTTGTTCTAAAATCTGTGCATCAATCCACACTCTAAATTGACCCCCTACTGCAGTAGTTTTTAGACATTTTGGTTCAAACAGGGCCATAACTAGGGGTAGGCCAAAGACGCAAGTACCTAAGGTACAGTGGTAAGGGGGCGCTAGGCACGTACTTCTTCTGCTGACTACTCTTTTTTCTGGGCCTTGTCCTCTGCAACGCTTGCTGGGTTTTCTCTGCACCAGCACTCTCTGCCTGGTAGTCAGCGCACGCTCAACTGTGTGCATGCATATGCTGTGGCCTGGGGCTGAGAGCTGGCCGGCCAGGCACCCTAAGGTTCAAATCTCCCTTAGTGCTCTTTAGGTGGAACAACTCAAAAGTCAGTTTATTCTATATCTCTTAATGGGCAAATACACTGCCGTTGTTAGAGCAGTTATGTGTGATTGTGTCATATACAGTAATTAGCAATGGGGCCATTGCTATTTTTAATAGGTGGGAAGTGCAATGGGTAGATAATATTTAACAAGTATAGTTTATTTGAATAGTTGTTATTCTTATTCCTGTAACTAGATGGTGCTGCTAGGTAAGGATCTTGTTGAGTATATTCTAGAGCAGGTTCCCCTCTGTGGCACTCAGAGGGGATTTTCCTAAAGAGGCTGAACAACCAAAGTCACTTTGGTTGATGTAAAGAATTTAAAAGTGGATGATGCCAGGCCTATCACTTCAGAGATGTACTATGTTGAGCTACCTAGTTAGGTTAACCAGTGTTAGATTTGTGGAGCTCACTGGAGGTGGTGAGAGATAGAGGTAGGTCAGCTAGCTGAGCAGCTGAGGCTCAAATGAAGAGTAAGAGAGGGGCATGCACCCTTGTGGTACCTTACCCTTTAGGGACCCAGTGTATGCGGAGCTAGGACTAAATAAGTCACATTGCCACATAGAGGGTACCCCTAATACAAGAATTTTATCTGACTATCGTACAAAACCCATCGCAGATCAAGATATGTTCCAATTGTAAAGGGGACATCTGCCGTTGACTTCTACATGAACTTGGCAGGTTTCGAATTTGGACTTTTAGCAGCCTCAGGGTATAATAACATTTTTTTCACAGAAAAGTTGTGTTTTCCCCTTTAAAAGCTCATTAGAAAAATTGTGCTTTTAGTAAATAACCCCCAAAATGTCTCTTCATATCAAAAATTTGTGCTGGAGTAGGGTATTTTGAAAGTGTGAGCTCTAATAAATCCTCTAGGCAAAGAGAGACCCCCGGTCATGTATTAGACCTAACTGTCAATGAAAATCTTACTCTGGCTCCTGCATGAAGAGAGAAAATAAAGAAAAACAGGTTGCTCAGAAGGGGATAGTGTGGATTAGCTTGATTATTTCAGAAATGGTACAGAATTGGTTAATTGATTAAGCTTATATTATGTTTTTATTTTTGCAAGTTTCCATACATTTCATTTAAATATTAAAATTAGTTTGATTTTTAGCTGACTATTCTGCTCACAGGGTACCTGCTCCTGGCTCTTCAGTTTACAAACAATCTAACGTGTAATGGAGACCGTAAACTCCACTCATCTAAGCAATAGAAAGTAAATACAGCATAAATAAAATAAAATAAAACACAGCTTCAGATAAAACCTTATAGAAAATGGCAACAGCACAACCTTTTAGTTTTGCTGTCTTTTTTTGTTGTTATTTAGAACTGGTATGAGGTCTTCATGAGGATTTATGCATTAACTTTCAGATGTGAGTAGAGGGCAAAATGTTATAAAACAGAAGAGGATTGGCACACAGGCGTTCAAATTGCAGTGTTACCTGCTCGTTTATTGTACGGACTGCAACGTTTCGGGGTCACGCCCCTTTGTCAAGCATTGACAAAGGGGCGTGACCCGAAACGTTGCAGTCCGCACAATAAACGAGCAGGTAACACTGCAATTTGAACGCCTGTGTGCCAATCCTCTTCTGTTCTATAGCATACGTGAGGCTGCCGGATCTTTTGGGATTGTGCACCGGGCTGATCTGGGGAAGGGTATGCGATTCTTCCATCTACTTTAGAGGGCAAAATGTGACAGATGTTGTACAGGAAAGCACAAAGTTCCGCATTTTCATTCTTTGCAAGGTTGAGTGGAAAGTACCAAGCTGTGGCTCTGAACAAGGGATTAGAGCAATGAGTTGTGATGAGTGAAATTTTTGGCAGGTATAGATTTGTGGCAAAATTCCGCATTTCTCCAATGGAGAATAGCAAATTTGTGTTGCAGTTACAACTTCAATATGTATTCTGCTTGAAAAAAGTCAAATCAGAAAAATGTTCAAACAATAAAAAAAAATTGACTGAACAGCATGTGCATGTACAACAAGCATGTATCAACTTTTTTTTGCATTATTTACCAGCTGCAAAGGTTGCTGCCTTATTGAAAATTGAATTTTGAGGCAGCTATCCATACACTTTATATATACAGTATAATGTTTACAATGGTATAACATGTTAAAACTAAAACTACACTTGGAAAAAAAAGACCCATACTGTATTTATTTATATTTGTTTATTCTATTTAATTAACAAGTTATTTAAATCTTACCAACGTCTTAAATAATACTCCATTAACTATTTTCCCTTGGCTCAAGTTCCTACTTGCATCATTGTATTACTTTAACCTTTTCACTGCCAACCAATTTAGACAATTTGGTACTTTTATTGCCAGACCATTTTTGAACATTTTGCCTAGGTTTACCTAAGTATGTGGCATATAGGGGCCCTAAAATGAAGACACCCTACACAATTTATCAGTTCTGTAATTCCAGATACTGCAAAATCAACACATGTACATAGTTTTTTGAAAGGCAAAGGTACACCCTAGAAAACTATATATATTTGGAAAGTGCACATTCCCCTGAATCCAAATTGGTTATGCATGTCTTTCTACTCCAAAGTACTAAGCTGCAAAGCTTTCTTAAATTTGGCAATATTGGTGACATTTCCAAAAATTACCTCCAAACTCCAATTTGCAGCATCTTGCATCATCTCCCACATATCATTAGGTACCAAGATAAAACATCCCAAATATGAACGCCTGGGACCCGCTGAACAGTTTGATGCCCAATGGGCACAGATTTATTTAAGTATGTGGCATATAGGGGTCCCATCATAAAGGCACCCCATATGAGTTATCAGATACCAGATACCGCAAAACCAAAACACTATACCAAACACCAATTTATGTTTCCTCCAGAAAACCATATATTAAAGTTATGAGGGAGCATGTATGGGCGGAAGAAGGCATGACTGGAAGGCAAGGGAGGATAGGAAGAAGAGGTAGGAAGGGGAAGTGGAAAAGAGGTCAGTTGATCAGGTGAAAAGGTATAATAGTAAAAGTGCGGGAGAAGCCGCTTCCTTTTTTCCTACCTTAGAAGAGCAGCAAGATAGGAGCAGTCCCACCCTTCCCACCCCTTTTTTCTTTCAGGAAGTTGAGGAGTAAGAGAAGGTAAATTACAGGGATTACTGGGGGGTAAAAAGAGTACAAGGGGTAGCATAGTATATATAGTAGTATAGCATAGTATTTGTCGCAGCATTGGCGGTGGTCCTGGGAAAGAAAGGAGTTAAAAGGAGGAACTATAAGGGGTTCCGGAGAGAAGGAGGAACATTATATATAACTAGCAAACTCGGGCATGGGGTCCCATGGTGGCAAAAATTGTAAGTAAAATTGTAAGTACCATTGAGTCGGTGTATTGCGCCTGATGGGTAAACAAAAAATCCATGAAGGGTGCAATGTATGGAGGTACAATGCACAGAATGGTAATCCCAGGACCATCTGCCCAAGGAATCAGAACAGGGCAAAATAAGTAAGATAACAAAATGGAATGTTATGTATAATAAAAATGCCAATTGTTTTGTAAACTGTTAATTTTATTACAGTTTATTGGTGGTTAAAAAAAAGATGTTTGAGCTTGAAAATTCAATAAAGAAGCTGCGGCCATCATTATCCAATAAATTAGTGTCGTCTGTTTTATCGGTGAGGTTTAGAAGGTGAATGGTGGAAGCAGAGGAAAAGTGGACTGGTAAGAATGGTTATCCCAGTTTCCCTCCTCTCTGGGCCTTTCACAGTCATGTATGACTATATGCATGACTTTCTACTGTCTCAAAGCTTTCCTAAATTTGCTGATTCTTTTAAACATTTCCAAAAATCATCTTAAAGCTTCTAATTTGCAGCATTTTATCTCCCTCGTATCAATAGGTACCGGGATAAAACACCATACATATGAACTCCAGGGGTCCATTGAACAGTCTGATGCCCAACATGTTTTGGTTTACCAAAGTATTTGGCATGCAGGGGCCCCAAGATGAAGTGACTAGTGATGGGTGAATTTGTCCCGTTTTGATCCGCCACGAATTTCGCAAAATGCAGATTTTGACGCCGGCAACAATTAAAGTCAATTGGCGTCTGTTAATCGTCACCGGCATCTAAATTGACGGTGGCGTCAATTCCATTGCATGTGTCGAGTTTTCCCTGCAAATTCGTGAATTATTTCGCCAGCGTCAAAATGTGAAAATTCGCTGCGGATTCATGCCTGGCGAATAAATTCGCCCATCACTAGAAGAGACCCCGTATGATTTCAGGTACTGCAAAATTAACATATTTACAGCATTTTTTGTGAGGGGTAAAACTTCAAAAAAGTATATTCACCCCAGAAATCCATATATTTTTGAAAAGTACGTATTACCACAAATCCAAATTGGGTATGCATGTCTTTCTACTCCAAAGTACCTAGCTGCAAAGCTTACATAAATCTGCTGATTTTAGTGACATTTCCGAAAATCACCTCAAAACTTCCGCTTTGAAGCATCTTATCTCCCATATATATCATCAGGCACCAAGATAAAACACCCTAAATATGAATGCCAGGGGTCTGATGAACAGTTTGATACACAATTTACATAGGTTTATCGAAGTGCATGGCATGGAAAGACCCCAAAATCGACCTTATGCATGCTTATTTGATGGCTTACATTTACTCTAATTTATAAACACACTGCCAGTTTTATGTGTGGCAAAAGCTGCAATAAATTATAGTGACCCCTGAAAAACAGATATTTTTGAGGAATTTCTGAAAATCACCGAAAAATATTGCAATTTGCTACATTTATCTCCCACAATTTCTTACATACAATGGTTAAACAGCCTAAATAAGGTTGCCAAAGTCTGACCCATTTCCCTTCGCCAAAAAATGGTGAAAATTCGCCAAAATGCATTGAAGTCAATTTTTTTTGTTGCGCAATACGGCGTGCCAACAGTTTTTTGTAGCGCAACAATTGTTTTCACCCAATGGAGTCTATTTTTGTGACAAAACTTGCTTATCACTACTGACTGCGTATTATGTGTTTCCCACAAAGTATCAGAACATACAATATAAAAACTAAAACGCCCCCTCTTGTGTAATGAGTGGGATGGGCCCATGATTAATCACATAGTATAACCAAACCAGTGAAGGTGTCATGAAAATCCAATAAGGTTCATATTAATCTATGGACAAAGCAGAGCTTCAGGTGGTACAAGACTACATTGTAACCAGTATTCTGCATGCATATTATGTGCCATAAGACCCCCTAACAGTACAAAGACCATCCTAAAACCATATATTTTTGTAAAGTACACTTTCTGATGAATCCAAAATGGGAAATTATGTCTTTCTACTACCAAACTGCAAAGCTATGCTAAAGGCAGCATTTTTTAAGACATTTCTGCAAATCGCCTAAAAAATATTGCAATTCGCTGCATTTATCTCACCCAGTTTCTAACATACAATGGTAAACCACCCTAAATATGAACAACAAGGGTCTACTGAACAGTTTGATGCCCAATATGCATAGATATACTAAAGCAGGTGGCATGTGCAGACCCCAAATGAAAATAGTGCATATGAATTTTCTCGGCTGCCAATTCGCCTTCCCCTTCACCTAAAAAAAAGAGTTTTTCAGATAATTCTTAGTGAAGAAAAAATCCTTAAACCTCTAAAAGTCCAAATTGATTTATTGAGGTCCAATAGGATCAGAGCAGCTCCCACTGACTTCTATAGCACCTTGACAACTTTTACTTGGTGGAAGTTTTGCCTTAGAGGTTTTTCATGCTTTTTACAATTTATACATCTTGAATTTTTCAAGCTTTTTAGAAATATAGAAAAAACACAAAATTTTCAAAATTCATGGAAAAAAACCCCGAAACTCAAATGTTGGTAAATAGGCCCTATAATGTACAGCATTTGTAGCCAATTTCTTTAGTTAGGCTTTAGTTCTCCTATAACATGACTGATGTTCAATACAACGGTACAGAGGGAAATTACTTATTAATTATCCATTTCTTAACCTTTACTAAGCTTCTTAATATCTCTCTGCTCTGTGGGTTGGAAATTTTCCTTCCTTTTACAAATAATACTATCTCTTATTTTTTGCCAGTAGCAAAAAAGAAGAATTTAAATTCAGCATAAAGCAAAACATAGCTTCTTGAAACGTTTTGAAACCATTAATCTCTTTCATATTTAGCCAGTATTAGCCAAGAATTTGAATGTAATTTTGGAGTATTTCAAAAATACTTGGAAATCGAAACGGTGTCAATTTAATATTTGATCAAGGACACTTCAGCTACTGTACATTTCTTTATTTTCTTTATTTAATACTTTCTTCTAAAACAGTATATATTTACGCATTGCACACAAGGAATAGGTGCAAAAATAGTTTTTCCCATAGATGCCATTATAATCAAATACCTTGTTCTGGAGACTAAGGTTGGATTTTAATGGTTTTAGAGGTTTTTGAAACCATGACTAAACTCTAAACACAATCTACAAACTCTAAAACCACAATTTTCATTGAATTTATTAAAAGTTCAATATATAAAACATATGAATGAATAAAACTCTGAACTATATGAAAAAATCTGAATATCTCAAAAACCTTGAAAAATTTTAGTTTTTCAGACAATTATTTGCGAAAAAAATCTGAAAACCTCTAATATGTCCAATAGGATCAGTGCACCTCTCACTGACTTCTACAGAACCTCAAAAACTTTTATTTGGAGACGTTTGGCATTACAGGCTTTTTTGGTTTTTACACTTAATAAATCTTGAATTTTTCGAGCTTTTTTTCCAGTTTTTTGGAAAAAATTGCAATTTGATTGTTAGGAAATTGGCCCCTTAATGTTTAAATGATATTTAGCAGATTTAAGGCATGGAGACCAAATTACAGATATATCCCTTATCCAGAAAACCCAGGGTTCTGAGCATTAAAGATTAAAGGTCCCGTACCTGTATGTATATTGATGTGATCATTCAGAATCCGAGGGGAATTTAGTTGTGTTGCTAATGATAAGAGAATCTGTTCCATTTCACTTTGCAGAAAAATTAACAAAACTGCTTTCTTGTGGCGACTTTTTTGTCTCTGTGACATTTTTGTTGCACTGGATTTTTTCTGCAGTTTTGCAAAAAATTCATGAAGTGAGGAATTGGCTCGTCCCTAGCTATTGCAGTGTTTATATACACAGGTAAGCACTTGGATCTTGTGTACTAGTAATGTGCAGGCCAGATTTACACCCACAAGTTAAGTGGGTTTGGGCCGACTTCCACACAACTTTTGCAGGCCATGGGTGGGTGTGAACTGAACTTTTTCATGTGCCAACCCCACTTCAGTTACCCAGTTCTCTTTTTCATAGATTTATGCCTGTACCCCTGCCCCTTCTGTGACATACAGTAACAGCAAGGCAGGGTGGACGCGGGCCAATAAATATGGAGGCTCACGTGGTTAGGTTGTGTATCATGTAAGAAACAAGGGGGTTAGGGTCGGAGGCTGATTGATTTTTCGTCAACTCACACATTACTATTGTATACTTGTTTTTTTAATGAACATACCTATTACAGAAGTAAACACTTTAATAAGATATCACTTTGTATGCAAAGTACATCAGTGTTTATACAATTAGTGCTATATAAGTCAAGGAATACTTGCAGATTCAAAAATGGAAAGGCTGTGAACAAGCTTTGTATAAATGTAAATGATGATATCAGTAATAAATGTATTATCCTTTATAACTTACTGCCCACAGTGCACACCTTTGTCATTTATTACTGTATGCGCACCAAGTCTGAACAGTTTTAGGTTAAGGGGTTTAAAGTTTAAATAGCATAAAGAGATACATACAAGCACAAAAGCAATATTAATAACATTAGAACCAGTACAAGGGCTTCTATTTGATGCTATTTAATAGCACCATTTATAGTTCCTCCTCAGGAACATCGCTTAAATGGATTGCCGCTGACAGAAGTCTCATGAATTGCTCAGTATCATATTAAAAAGCGATTGTTACTATGAATTCAATTTAAAAGTTTGATCTAACATTTCTATAATAGTCTATTTCCCTGGAAGCAATGTTTTACAGTATTCTGCTGTATCCCATTGTAATGAAGTTTGCAATCGTTAGAATTCCATATAGTCAATTAATCTAAATGGATTTCTGCATAACAGGCAGTTTTTCGTAAGAATAACTGACAAAGATTTCGGGACACTGAAAAACATACTATTTGAGTTTGTTTAAAAAAAGTAATGCTCCTTTTTAATATATTTGAATAAGAACATGTTTATTTTATGCCACTTTAGCATGCAAGAGCCATGGATGACATCTTATGTTAAATAATAATATTATTATGTGTTTACAGCATTTTTTATTTTTTTAAATTGTATAGTATATGTATAAGGTAGTTTATTTTTTATATGTTTATTTGTCCTCTGCAAAAATGAATTCTTTTTCATTGTCAGTTATGTGGAAATAAAGGAGTTTAGAGAACTCCGGATGTAGAACTTATGTATTTCAAAGAACATAAGGTAGCAGAGAAATGGGTATCACGGGCTTGAAAGTCCTGTACTTTTTGATCATATTGCTTGACAACCTCAGATAATAATATTGGCAACAGCAAGTACAAATCAAACCACTCAAATAGACCCAAAACTGAGCTCATGTTTTTGACATTCACAAAGCTGCTTGCACCAAAAGGAAATAACTTTTGTATGTACCTTCCCTTCCTGTATAAAAAATACATGTATTTTCCATATAAAGAATATAATGTATTTTAATGTATTTTGAAATAGAGTGTGTCATTGAAGCAAAACGTGCTGAACCAAATACTGTAGTTTAGATCAAGCAAAAGCATGTGCACTCTTCTAAGAAAGGACCTAACTAGTGATAGGCTAATAAATTTGTCAGGCGTGAATTTCTGTGTTTCGCAGCCAGCGAAACACCCACGAAGATTCCCTAGTGTCTAAAGAATTTGGACGCATGTCGGAAAAGTCGCTCATGTCAACACTATTCCGACACCCATTGACTTTAATGCTGGCATCAAAATTGATGCGAGAGGCAAAATTCATACAGGTGTCAAAATTCAAGTTTCGCTAATTTTACGGCAAGAAATTACGGAGAAATTTGCCCATCACTAGACCTAACTTGTCTTTATTTGGTCTTTGTCAGCTTGCTAACAAAACCTATAAGGTATGTAGCATTGTAATGTTTTTTGCAAACTACTCTACTTTTAATAAATATACTTTACCATCATTTATAAAATAAAAGCGTCTCTTTTCCATATGGAAACCATTCCATAGTATAAACTAACAATTGTCATTTGAGTACAGTATTAGGTTCTGTGTGTTGTAAAGTGTTTGCTTCTTGGCACACTGTATCTGATCAATTTTATATTGATTAGGCAGATATTTTGTTTGACAGTTTATATTGGGAAAGAGTAATTACTTATTGATCTGTTCAAGTGATTATGACCAAGTGAATGCATCAAGAAATAGGTAAGCCTTCTTCAGCCATTCCCCGAAGGCTGACTGGCTAGCCACTTTTTTTCCTTCCCTACATACACATCTGAAGCAACCCAGATCTGCAGTAACAGAAAAATTGATATTGTGGGACTGATGACTGATGTCCTTGTCCTGGCAGCTGATAGAGAGCATGTGCTAATGGATTATGGCTAAGCACACACGGATTGTTTGGTCATACATTGTAGTGTTGGTTCGACATGCAGTATCCTCCCCCTTCTCGCTTTAAAGATGAAAAGCAATAAAAGGTGTAGAAATTTTTTTTGCAAAAGATTCTTCAATAAATTAATTTCACAGTCATGTTTTCTATATTTTATTATTCCCTAAACATTTATATATTTTACAGAGGATGTTAGACCTCATCTACCCAGGCTTGTTAAAAAGGTAAATCATATTTGTATGTATGTATGTATGTATATTTTTATTTGTATAGTGCTCCTTCAGTGCAAAGCACAATACAGCAAAACAATAAATTAGTAACAAACAAGGGGTCATTGAAATAAAAAGTAACAATAAGTGTATTATTAGAAATACAATTGACATAAATATAAAATATAATTACAATACAGATTAAGGGGCACATTTATCAAGGGTCGAATATCGAGGATTAATAAACCCTCGAATTCGACCCTCAAATTTAAATCCTTTGAATTCGAATATCGAATTCGAATCGATCGAAGTAAAAATCGCTCGATCGAACGATAAAATTCTTCTAATTGAACGATTTGAATGATTTTTCTTCGATCAAAAAAAGGCTAGAAAAGTGCTGGGGAAGGTCCCCATAGGCTAACATTGTACCTCGGTAGGTTTAAACTGCCGAAGTATTTTTTAAAGAGACAGTACTTCAACCATCGAGTGGTCGAATAGTGAAACGATTTTTTGTTCGATTCGTTCGAATCAAAGTCGAAGTCCAAGGTCGTAATTGCCTATTCGATGGTCGAAGTACCCAAAAAAATACTTCGAAATTCGAAGTTTTTTTCATTCGAATCCTTCACTCAAGCTTAGTAAATGTGCCCCTAAGTGCTCATTGTCAAGGAGACAAAAGACCCTACCCCGTAGGGCTTACAGACTAAATGGGAGGGTAACATACGGACACAATTCGGAGGGGTATTAAAGTGCTGTAGGTTACAGTTTGTTACACTGTCATATAAGTGCCTGTTCCCAGTTCAGGTGTTATCCAGGTGCTCCCAGAGGTAGTCTTTAAGTTTCGTTTTAAAAACACTGAAGGAGGATTCTCTCCGGAGAGATTCCGGAATGGCATTCCAAATATAAGGAGCAGCAAGAGAGAAGGATTTGATACGGGAAACAGCAGTAGTAGTGGGGGGTACAACCAAGCGGTTGCTCTGAAAGGAGCTGAGGTTTCGGCCAGGAACATGTAGAGAAACAAGAGATGAGATGTAATTAGGTGCAGAGGAATGAAGGGCTTTGAAGGTTATGAGGAGGAGTTATTATTTGTTTTATATGATAAGGACTTCAGCAGGGGAGGGGCCTGTACCCTTCTGGATGAGAAGATAATTCTGGCAGCAGTGTTTAATACAGACTGTACAGGGGAGAGATGGAAGTTAGGGAGGCCAGTTAGCAGTTACAGTAGTCTAGTCGGGATAGGATGAGAGCATGCATTAGTGTCTTGGACGTATCAGGTGAAAGGAAGGGATGGATTTTGGCAATATTGCGTTAGAAAAAGTGACAGGTTTTAACAGTGGTATTAATATGATCAGAGAAGGAGAGCAAGGGTCAAACAGTCAGACAGCGAGCATTCTATCAATAGAGATAGTAAAAAGGGGAGTACGACAGGCATGGTCTGCTCTTTGTATTTGTTACTTACCCAACCGTCTGCATCTAATAAGTGAAATTGAGCCATAACTGGAGCTACTGGTTCAGGGGACAAATAGTTGCTCTGAGATAATGGATATCTATACCTATATCCATAATATGGACTTAATTAGGTATCTTGTCCATCACTGAAATCCTACAAATCCCGACTTATTTTGATTCATAATGGTAAAAACTCCTTTAAAAAAACAAAAATCCAGAGCTCATAACAACCTATGGTATGTATCAAAAGACTATAATACACTCATCGCCTAATGTTTTGAAAGTAGATGATTCATAAAATTATTAGATATTTTCTGAAAACAAATTACAGTCAAACCTTTCTGGCTTCTTTTAATAATAAAAGAAAGAAATTAATATCAATAAATATTGCAATTTTAATTTGAATGGCTCATGGGCAAATCTGACCCGTTTTGCTTCACAGAAAATTTGCGGAATGGTGAAAATTCATCAAAATGCTGAAGTTTATGGGTGTCAAACTTATTTTTTGACGCACATAATTTTTTCCTTCTATTGGAGTCCATGGGTGTCATTTTCGGGTGGTACTTGGCGAAATATTTCTCTCATCACTAAATGCCACCATTGAATTTTGAAGTAAAGAATTGCATTTTTTTCTTGAATAAAGCAGTGTGTATTTAATGATTTTGTTTCATACAGGTTTACCCATAGTTTTATGCACACAGTTATTTAGTTAAGATTCACATAACAACTATCGTGTCTTCTAACAAGATGCCTGGGGCATACAGGCACACACATTTGATTCTGATTTTACGACACTAAACTGTATAATTTTCAGCTTCAGAAATGTTCTGGTTTCAAAAAATGTGCAACTGTTTAGAGGCCTATTTAAATGTTTACAGACAAACAACAATGTCAAATTTTACCCACAGGAGAATTCAGCTGAAGATGCACCTTCCATCAGTTTTCACATCAAGCTAGTAAAATAAAATTGCTCATCTGAAGCCAACATATTAATGCTTTTTGACTGAATGACAAGTAGTTTTATTTTACATAATTCAAAATAGTATGTATTGTAATCATAAGTTGAGTTAAGAGCGATTTTCCATAAAGTAATACCGTATAACTAATATAACTACTGATCAGTGACAGTACTAACTGGACCCACATGACAATATTTATTTTAATCCGATTTTTTATGGTCAGACATAAAAAATCGACATATGGTCGTGGAAAAAAAACCTAACATTTTTATTAAACCTCAATGGTGTTAAAAGTCCAAATTAAAAAGTACTTGTAGATGTTCATGTAGAAGTCAATGGCAGATGTCCCGTTGACATTTTGAAGATATCCTGATCTGCATTGGGTTTCAAATCCAAAAAAGTCGTTTTGGGCATCAAATATGAAATAGTTTTACAATTTGAATTTTTTCATCAATCTTTGCCTGCAAAATACATTTTTGTGAACATTTATCAAAAAATGGGGGGAGTCCTTGCAGTAGTGATGTGCGGGTCCTGAAAAACTCAACACACATCCGACCCTAACCCGCTGCACCTCAGCCCGCACCCAACCCTAACCCTAAAAATATGCGCTCAGAGGCAGAAGTGGGACAGAAGAAGGCTGTGGAATGGGATAATGGAGGCAGAAGTTTAGCCCGAACATGCCGTGGCCTGAGGACTTACTGCGGAAGTTGGCCCGAACCCGGATTTTGATAAATAACCCCCCGTAACATTGACATTTTGCATCACTTGTACCCCTGCACTCCTGAGCCTCCCAAAACCTTCTGCACCTTGCTTCATCTATTCATTTAATAAATCCAGTGGGCACAACCCCAGAGATACAGACAGGTATTTTAGGTAATTTCACCCTTGTGGGTGCATGAATGACTACCCAGTTGGCTTGTTTTCAAAAGTCAACAAAGCTTGCAAGGGACCTACTGCCTCTTCATTTGTTTCTTGTAAGGATAAAGAAAACATTTATAGAGACATTTGCATTCATTTATTTTTTTAGTGGCAACATTTTTGGATCATTTTAGGGATGCACCAAATCCCTGATTCTGCTTTTTTTTTTAAGCAGAATTTGGCCACATCCAAATGCCTGGCTGAATATCAGTCAATTATGTTGCAAATAATGACATCTTTTTTGGGGTGTGGCTGTGGTGGTGCTACAGTGGGCAAGTATTGCGGGAGTTAGGCAATTTGCATGGACATGTGCACAAATGTGCACCTACACAGCGGCATTGATATTTTTATAACTGATAGAATATGGTGACTAAAACTAATATATATACAGTATACACCTCGAGTGGGTACAATGTGCAAGGAATGAAAATAGTGTCTCCCAGCAGAAATGCAGTAGTTTTATATTTTTGATACTAAAGCTGTATTGATCCATTCATAGACAGAAGATAGATGACAATCACTTCAAAAGTGATAAATTACTATGGAAATTGTGTAGCTTTCTTATGGCAAGAAACTGTCACAGAAAAAGTCAATTCCCACTTTATCTGCCTTTCCGACTGCAGCCCTACAAGGCCAGACTTGCCATAAGATTGACGGACCAATTCACAAACCAAAATCAAATAGCTATTTGATTTCTTGGGATGTCTTTAGCTTTTTACCCATGTTTTAAATGCCACTGCAGATTACTATTTTAATTACAGAGTTCAAAGCAATGCTTTAGCCTGTATACAATACTTATCATTAACTTTTCGTGCAGCAACTTTCCTTTCCCTTTGTGTATCCCCATGGATACAAAAACATGATTTTTTTTTAGTGCATAAGAAATTCAGATTTTGCTTAAAATGATCTTTTCACAATTACACAGAAGTGTATTGAAAATATAGACCAGAGAAGTGATGTATCTTTTATATTAAGACAAATTAAGATATTAGTAGTTAACCATAGGATTAATGCTCCCCTATGGCTTTAAATACCTACACTTCCTTGATTCTGATAGCTGGGTGAAAGCCCATGTATCAGCTTTGCTTATTAGCATAATGTGTACAGTGTATCATTGGCCCAGAGGCTGTTGAAAAGTTTTTGCCACTCAAGTTTAGTGGTGGGCAGAGGGTGAAGTTTTCTCTTTTCCCCTGCCACTCCAGTAGGGAGTGAATGCACTGGGAGCCTGGAGCTTAGGCCTTAGTAAAAGAAAGGCCCTAAGGGTGGAGAGGCCCTTGGTGAAGGCAAAGATACATGGACCCTGTGAATGAGGTGTAGTCAGGACAAGGTCATTTTCTTGTAAAGCACTTTTTAGGAAATTGAGGCAGATAGAATTCGTAAGCAAGAGCAGCCTGGCTCCAACTAGGAGGGATAGCAAGGGGTTAACTCTTCCCTCAGGCAAGACTGGCCTGTAGTGTAGGGATCACAGCCTGATAGGGATTTACTGTAGGTTTAGCTCTTTCCCTGATCCAACATGTGGGGATCCAGGTCACGGCACAGATATCCTAAGGGTGCATCTATGTGGTATGTAGTGATCAGCAAATTTTTTTGCTCTGCATGGTTTCTTCGCGAAATTCTCACATTTTTCAGCGTTTCACGAATTTTACAAATTTTTGGGCTAAACAGGACAGATTCATTCATCACTAGTGGTATGCTATCTCCACAGGGATTTCACATAGTGCTGGCTCTATAAATCTCAAAGGATTGTGAGTATAAAACCCCAATTTGCCCTTTAATAGAATAAAACCTGTTGCTATTTGTTTTGTTCAAGAACCTTCTGAAATCTAATTCTTTTATTTCATCACGCAGCATAAGTGAGGTGTAGTTGCACAACACCATTAGATTGTAACCGGTGCTTTGCCTGTTTCCTAGCTGGAATAAAGGATTTACCCTAATTTGACCTGGAGGTGTTGTTAAGGCTACCTCCTACCATACCTTTCCCAGCACAGGTCAGACATGGATAGGGTTGCAACCTGTCCAGTTTTGACCCATTTAGCCCAGTAATTTGAAGGGCTGCCCGTGTCAAAACAGTCTGCCCGGTTTTCCAAATTAGGAAAACCAGACAGGATTCCCTATTATTGAGACATCGATCGCCCAATCACCAGTAGCATCGATGATATTCTGACGGTGGCAATAGGAGCAAAAAGTTAGCACATGGTATGATATATCTTATAAAGGTATGGTGAAGTTATAGTTATGAAATTTGATTTTATTTGTTTTAGAAGCTACGCTGTTATAGTTTTTTTTAACAATCTACAGTATTGATTCTGACTATTTTATGATTGCCCCCATTTACTATGATTTGTTGTGTTTAACTAGCCCATAACTATATTCTGCATTACTCTGGGATTACACAAAGCAGATATTAGTGCCTAGTTTTTCTTATTTGTTTAACTTTCGAGGACAAATAAAAGATAGCATTGTTTTTCATATAATCTATCTTACTTATGGTCATATTCCTCTGCAAGGACTAATGCAAACAGTTTCAGATACAAAATAAAAATCCTCCTACCATATTGTATGAGTGAATAGTCAATAGTCAACTTCACACAGTGACTCAGTGAAAGATTTATTGCTTATGCCTGCTAATAATCATCCAGACACAGTTTCACACTGTCTGTCTCAAAAAGATACTGATAAAAAAAAGTTCTTTCTTTATTGTTCTTCTTAAACAGCCATTGTAGATTTAACACCATTGGAGGTAATGGGATTACATTGTAAGTGTGGGTAATCCATTATGCCTGAATGTCTTTTTTAGTCCAGAAATCTATTCATCCTGTTTAATAAAGAACACTTGTGCAGCTTTGCCTAACTTTCCTAACAGTGTCGTATATAAATATTTCAGTTCTCTTTTCTTTCATTGCACCGCATAGAGTCATTGCCACATTGAGTGTTCATGCTTACAATGGATGTCCTTTATAGACAGGAACTGGACTGCATCTTAATCCCTGTAACAATCTATAATGTGTTTCCTGCAATTTGTACGAGGTTGAGGTTGTTTTGCATTTAATTTCTGTAACTGTTGGACTACCAATAGTATTATAGTATTAAAAAAAAAGATTTTTATATTTTCCAATTTCAGGTATAAAGCAATCAAATACACAGGGAGTCATTTATAAAGTTTGAACAGCGCATATTTATTAACAAATGGTTGTATTGCCCATGTTTTTTCCTGAACGCCAAAATATTGCACTGTTGTGCCCGTATTTCCATTTTTTCTGAATTTGCATTGCGGATGCATTTTGCCAAATGGCTCACAAATAAGACGAGTGTGTGCGTCCCACTTTGCGAAGTTGTTGTGTCCATAAATAGTGTTGACAGTAATGTAAATTCACAATTTGCAAAGCTGTTTTGTAAATATTTTCTCCGCCACCTTAACTCAAGGGCAGAGTATTTGCAAGTTTGCGTTTTTTGCCATATTTAAAAAGCTCTTATGTACATTCACAGTGCAAAAAGCATTTTGCAATTCTGTTTGCACATTAAGTAAACCATCTTATCCAGCTTAATAAATATAACCATGCGCAGGGCACATATTTTCACTGTGCAAATCATTCTGCCCTGCTCAAAGTTTACAAATGAGCCCTGATGTGTTTTTTTCTCTCCTCTTTTGTAACTGACAAAGTAAACATTTGGGGGTAGATTTATTAAGAATTCGAATCATTCCTCGACCCTGGTAACAACTCAAATCGATAGTATGCCACCTAAAACCTGCAGAGTTCATGTAGAAGTCAATGGCAGAGGTCCAGTGACCCATTTGAAGATGTTAATAGCCTTCCTAACAGTCAAGTTTTTTTTAGGAGAAAAAACTTGAATCCATTCGAATTCGATTAGAATTCAATTCGAGTTTTCGGGTCATTAATTTGTTCGAGTTTTGGACGTTTGCATTTTTTCTCAGGTTAGATACTATTCAATTTTCGAGTTCATTTGAGGTAAAAAAAAAACTCTATCACTTGACCTTTGATAAATATGCCGCTTGGACATCACCATTCTAGAACCCTGTAAATAATGAAATAAAATATTGAAAAAAGCTGTCTTGAAATTAATACAGGTAGAGGATCCGTTGTCCGGAAACCCGTTAGTCAGAATTACATAGACTCAATTTTATCCAAATAATCCAAATTTGAATGCAGGGGTTAAAGCATAGTTAGATATGGATTCAGGAATACTGTCCCCAGTTATCTAGAGCCAGATGGCCAATTAATGCAAAAGAATTTCCAATAAGAAGCATGCTTGTTCTGTGTACAGCTGTCTTACATTTCTATTTTAATACAATTCTATCAAATGCATTATACAATATTTTATTGCACTGAGACAGTCAGTCTTTCCAACCAAGCCACAGTCACCTCCCAGATTCTTTAGTACCTCACTGATGTCCTGCTACACCAGCTATTCTTGCCACAATTACCTGGGCCAAAATCTTGGGGCTGGCTGTCGATGAATGAAACTGCAGCATTTCACGTTGCCAAAAAATGTACAGAAATCTCACCAAACAAATTGATGTATGGGGCATTTTTTCATATGCAAAATATATTGAAATGAATTGGTGTTATTCTCCATGTTTTTTCTCACATTTTTTCTTGCGCCAAGTACATTGAAGATAATAGGTGTTTTGTGCCAAATGCATTTTAAGCCAAAGGGCATTTCTTTTCCTGTGTGAAAAAAAAAGATATTTTTACACTGCGAAACAAAATACACTGTGAAATTATATTGCATATTTTATGAAAATTATCATCACTCATCAAAAAGCTAATTTTGCCACACATCTGTTGCAGGTGATGAGATTTGCTCATCGCTAGTGTTTGTTATCACTGGGTATTTTGAGGCACATCTATACCTGTAGTACTTCCTTTACTCTGTATTATTAGCTGTGGTCCAAACTGGCAGGGTTCCCTCTGTGTACTAATTCTTACTCTCTCCTTGTTGACACTCCAAACTTCCCTCTTTTATTCTTTTACTCTCTGTTACATGGAATTAGTATATACGTTTTCCTTACACTGACTATTACTAATGGGATATTTTCTCATCCCATGTATTGCTGTATTACAGCTCTCAAAAACCTTTATCTAGAAGCATCCTTGTGGAGTTGTGGAGTTGACCAGCTGCTACAAACTATAAAAAGCCAATATTAACACACAAAAAGAAAGAGAATAATTGCAAGCTCACAGTTTGTCTACAAAAATTATGGGTCCAGATTTAGTAATACTCTATCGGGGGAATGTAATAAAAGTCGCTAATGGAAAAACTATTCGCAATGCGAAAAGTTATGCCTTTGCGCGAACAAATTTTGCTTTGTGCGAATTTAATATAGCTTTTGCGAGCCCGGAAACTGTTTAGCGACCACTTAGTTGTAATCTGTCTGCCATTATTTTGGTCATGATTTTTATATCTTGATTGAGCAGAGATATAAGTTGGTATGATGTGCGGTCTTTTGGGTCTCTCGGGATTAGTATTATTCTTGCTTTTTGATGCACAACAATTTTCTTTCACTTATTTGCGTCAAAACCTGGCAAGAAATTTTGCTTTAAAAATTTTCACTATTCTAAGTTTGTAGTGTATGTAATATCATGTACCCGAGCAAACAGTGTGACACATATACCTCATTTTTTGCAACAATTATCTTTAAAGGCAAACTGTGTGTTGGCAATCTTTCTCTTTCATTCTTTAAGCAACAGTGCCAAGTAAAACTTTT
Source organism: Xenopus laevis (assembly GCF_017654675.1). Classification (NCBI taxonomy): domain Eukaryota; kingdom Metazoa; phylum Chordata; class Amphibia; order Anura; family Pipidae; genus Xenopus; species Xenopus laevis. Next base: position 72,023,046 of record NC_054380.1, on the reverse strand, counting down.
TCCAAGTTTTCCAGGTCTGGTGAGCCAACTTATGCACAAGGATATTTTGGCTGCAAAATGTTGAGAAGACAAGTATTCATTGCAAAAATGTCAGATCTTGAAAGTGTTTCATTCTTTAAACTATAGCTTAAGGTGTACTACAATAATAAAGACAGTGCTTTGTAGCACAAAGCTAAACAATTGCTTCAAACTAATCAGCATCCATCAGGTTTACATTCCTCTAACTATGCCATCTTAATCTAAATATTTATCTAAAAATGTGATTGGATAAGCACTACTTTTCTTCATTAGCATTCTGTTACAAGCTTAACCACTATTGTACCACTACTTATCTTTTCATTCTTTTGTCATGTACTGATTTTAGCTGTATATTCATATATTACTTGCGTTCCTAAAATATCTTTTATAGAGGATTAATTAAAATATAGATATATTCCTAATATTTCCACTATCTAATTGTTTATTTTTAAGTAGCAAACATCTTATCACTTTGTTGTTTCCAAAGGGATTTAATTATGTTATATTTATTAACCCTCTGTGTAATACATCAGTTTTCTTTAATTTCTCCTTTTTAAAATCATAGAATGATGTATCATTACTGTAAAGGGCTGGGAAATATGTTGAATCAATGTATGTACAGAATAATAATATTAATAATGATAATAATGTAATCCTTTTTTAACCCCTTCATGTATCATAGGATGTACATACACAGGTCCTGAATCCCCTTGGCTAAATGAAAGGGTACTGGGAATTCCTCTCAACAGTAATGCCTCCACCTAGTGAGATCTGAGGATACAGCTATGGGTGGCCCCACTAGAAAACAATAATTAACCACACAGTTGCAGTAAAACAGATAAACTTGATACCTGTATAACTGAATACATGCAAAATGCAATTACATGTCAATATTAAACCTGCCCTGGGGTAACCATGTGGTAGTTCCACCCTGGCACAGTCCTTACCAGGCAAGATCCCAAACTCCACTCATGCTGGACAAACACAGTCCCAGTCCCAACAGCTCTTTACCCCAGGTAGCGCTACCTGCCCAAATACCTCTCCTGATGGACAGAGGTAGTTGCTCCCACGTAGCAGGTACTCAGACAAGACCTGTCCTACACAGGGACACATGCTGGGATCCTTCAATACCCTTTTCTCAGGCAAAAACTCATTGAGGGCTCCCAAAGAACTGATACAGACATTCACAGCTTCTGACAGAAATATTCAGGCGTCTCCAGCACTCTTCAGTACTCCAATGCCTCTTTCACTGGAATCCACCTCCAGGCATCTCTCTCTGGTGAATCTGTCTCATGGTTATTGGGGTCCCGTTATCCCCAAGTCCACGCATCGCCACCCATGTGGTTTCTCTCCATAGCCTTGGGCCTGATGCTGCAAGAACCCCAGCAGGAACAACTTACTCCATCCTGAAGTGTAAGAGAAAGTAGACTGACCCTGAGCACATGGCAGTTCAGCTATATGAAAAAATTACCCGACATTGACACCTTCTGGCCAAATCTGGATTCAGCCACGGCACACTGCATTGGGAACAAAGGGCTCACTCCCCTTCCCTTATCCAATTTAGGCCCAACAATTAGTTGGCCACAGCATGGGATTTCCCACCATGTTGGATTTTCAGACCATAGGGAAAATTAACCCAATGGGTCTCTATCTACAATAATAATAGTTATTCTTTGTTTTCTTGACATTTTCTATAAGCATTTTATCTGGCTAAAGAGGGTGGCTAAGATGCTTGAGTGCTCAGACAATACAACAATACAATGCAATTCTGTACATATTAGGTGCTTTGCATACCAGGTCCATTGGCACTTATAAAAAAAATAGCTTAATTTTTTTGAATGCAAAATATAAATGTTATATGTATACATGCCTTCAACCCCACTGGCAGATTTATTAAATAATATGTCAACCTTTGTTAAAAGACTAGCATTTTAAGTAGGGCCTGTCCTATAGTACATAAACTGAAAGCAGTGAAACCACTATTTCAGTATATTTTCCTTGTCCCCACAATCTCCCTATAAAGCACATGACCTAAGTAGCTCTTTTCCCTGTTTTACTCAGCAGTTTATAATGGCATATGGCTCAGAGGAAACAAGGAACTGTGACCATTAAATGAAATGGTGCTTTCTCATAGGTTTAGGCATTTGTGTGGCAGAACATATTGCAATGTACCAAACTGCTTGCATATTTATACATTTTGTGGCTCAAAGTTGAGGTTTATGCTCCAGACAATCTGCTGAAACAAATGTTTCAAAACATCTAAAAAAAACGCTGCTGAATTCTTTGCATGTGTCTTGTCTTACATATATGTATTATTTTAGAAAGAAATATCCTGAAAACCAGTAAGACAAATTGCTTTCAGTGGTTCAGATGTAAATAATTTGCTGGAACAGAGCAAAAAGAACAGATGTAGGGAGTCTGATCACACTTTATAGTCAGAATGTGGAAACCTGATTTTCATAAATTTTACAGTATTTTAACAAGATACAAATTTAAATATACTTTATTGACATATTAATTACTGCACTGGGGACATGATCTGCATGCTCTGTTCTATATAAACAATGTATTGTCATAATGATAATTAAGGTTTGTGGTTTAAAGGAACAGTAGCACCAAAATAATGTATTTGCCCTTTCCCAATTCTTGAAATTATTAACCCTGTGACTGTCAGACTCCAACTTGAGATGTGTATCCATGTATCTCTGGTGAAACCAGCAATTTCTAATTTCAAATTCTTCTTAACAAACTCCTCTTCCTTCTGTCAAAGCTGATGGTCAACAGGACTATGAAGTACAAAAGGTTCTAGAATCCAGTCACAATCCCTCATCCAATGGAAAGGTTTTGGTCCAGAGGAATGTACCTGGGTGAAACACTCCAATGTGCATGCTCCTCGATTGGTGCGAGAATTCTACAACTCAAAAACGAAAATTCTAAATAAAAAGAATGCCAAGACACAAGTTAAATTTCTGAAAATAGGTCACACTTGTTAGTGTTCCTGGGTGCTTCTTTATTCTATTGTGAATGTTTACTGAACTTCTGACCCTCTGCTTGAGAGGGCACATGAATACACTTTTCAAGTACATTAGAGGACATTACAGACAAATACCAGGGGAACTTTTTACCCCTAAAGAGGATCACCACATCAGAGGTCATCTCTTCAGACTAGAGGAAAAGAACTTTCATTTGCAGCAGCATAGGTGGTGTCAAGGATTAGGTAGGAGGTGCTGTGGAGACTGATGAGGGAAGGATGAATCCTTGAGGCAGGAGCTGTATGTACCTAGGAAACACATAAAGGGAAGGCAGGAACGGATTGAAGACGGTGACGACTCAGACTGGAATGGATGAAGGGGGCGAGGAGTCAATTCAGGATCAGACTAGGAAGAAGTGGGATGGAGCAGGTGTAGAGCAGGATGAGAAAGTATGGTGTGGGCGTCGATCGGGAAGGGTGCTGACGAAGATCGGGTCAAACTGGGGATAGAGTAGCAAGAGAGCTGGAGCTCAAGAGGACAGGAAAGCGTAGAGGACGAGAGCAGAAGGACTGGATAGTGAGAGGACTGGAGCAGAAGGACTGGATTGCAAGAGGACGGGAGCAGAAGGACTGGATTGCGAGAGGACAGGAGCAGAAGGACTAGATAGCGAGAGGACTGGAGCAGATAGCAGGAGAGGGAAGAAAAGGCAAAGCAAGATGCAGAGCGAGATGAGGGAAGATATAGACAGGGTACAAGTCAGAACAGAACAGAAAGCAGGAACCAAAAAGGCAAGGCCAGGTCAAGGTCAAGGCAAACAAGGCAGGGTTAAAGCAAGGAAAGATCAAGGTTTAAAGCAGGACCGGAGCAGAACTGGAAGGGGAAGGTATGGCAGATCAAGGCTCAGAGCTAGGCAGGACAAGACAGGAAAGGGTTCAGACAAGGCAAGGTAATGCAGAATAGGAAGGAGGCCAGAACAGGAACCCTTAGTTAGGGACAATGCCACACTGCTAGGATGGGAACCAATGCTCAGGCAAGTAGTGTTTTGAGGGCTGGCCTTAAATAGGGCAGATTCAACCCTGATTGGCTGACTACACACCAATCAGGCTGCTGCTAGGTTGGGGCTGCAGAGGCCAGGTAACATATAGTGAGCAACCCCACAGGCTGCTCACCTGGCCAAATGGTTAAGGTATCATACCAGAAACCCAAAGGTCCCTTGCTCAAATCCCAGCAGAGCTTGACAATGAGGGCAGTGAGGTTGTAGAATGTCCTGCTGGATGTTCTTATTCTGTTAACACCTTTACGAGTGGTTTGGATGATTTCTTGGACAAGCATACTATTCAAGGCTATTGTGATACTAAAATCTATAGTTAGTATAGATATGGGTATACACTGTAGTTTATTTGAGTGAACAAAGGAGTCAGTATCAGTGTGTGTATGTATGTATGTATAGATGCTGGGTTTCATTTGGAGTAGTTGAATGTGATTGATTTTGATCAGCCCTATTTAACTATGTAACATGGTCGTCCTTGCATATTTTACTCAGCAATTAGTGCTAGAAGAAGGTTTTATTATTAATATAAAGAAATTATGTTAGGTACATTACACTCTATTGGGATTCAGGGAGCAGAAAAGGCAAATGGTTTTCTGTATAAGAAAGCCATTATTTGGCTATTGGTAGTATAGATTAGTTCAGTCTCAGTAAAGGAAAGAGAGCTACAAGGAGTACATTAAATTGTACATCAAAAATGTGGTGGACAAAAAAACTGGAGCATCCCCAGGGCTTTCAGCAAAAAAAAAAAACAGTAAGGAGGTAAATAGGGTGATTAATATCTCTTCTTATGAACTGCTTAAAGGTGAAATGTCTATGCTAAGCAAAGGTTTAGGTTTTGTAGATTTTCTTTAAAGGCGATGTGGTAGAATGGGAGATTTTTTGAGTTGGTTAAAAAAGTTAAAAATGCATTTACCTGACACTCATGACCACAATGACCTCTTTTATAGTCATTTTGTAAAAGTGCTAAAAAGAAAAAAAATATTTACGCACCTTCCCTGGTCCCCTATTTTAGTATCCAATCTAATGCATGTATTTTGCAAAACAGGGGTATTTTTTGTTACAAAATTATGATCATACAATTGATAAGCCACCATACCATGTAAAGGTAAACCCCACAAGGCTGGTCCTAACTATTTACCTTTGGTCAAGTTTTTTCTCTGGTGTGGCACCTCCCTGCATAGTTTCATCTCATGGGGTCAGTGTCTCCAAATAAATAGATATAGAATTTTATAAGGAGAGATGTTGCCAATACCAAAGCATTGATTTTATGCAGACATATTCCTTCCTTTCCCTCTTATGGCTTTTCAAAGAGAGTGATTGTCCAGACTAACACCAAAGTACTGATCTAACTTGGCTTGATCCTCTCCTATGCCACAGCATTTATAGGGGAGAGGTTGCCATAAACTCAGCAATGGTTTCATAGGCTTGTCCTTCCTCTGAAGCTTGCCGCCTTTAAAAGAGAGTGATTGCCCAAACCAATGCCTATTTTTGAAAGCATACGACTACCTGCAAAGGGACAGTTGTGGGGGTGCTGAAATCACATGAAAGTCTGGCCATATTTCCTGCAGAGGAACTCTAGGAACTAAAGTGCACAAAAAGGGGGTTGTGCCAAATAAAAATACAAAGGAAGTGAGCTGATCTATTTTGTATTTTTGTAACTATCCTGGCCAGCTCTGCTGCACTTCCTTTGTATTTTTATTTGGCCTCGGATTGCTACCAAAGCCCCTTTTTGTTTTGTAAAAGTGACAATATCCCATCAGTTAATAGCCCCTCTTTTAATTACAAGGGGGATTTAAGAAATTTTGTTAGAATTCCAAATTTTAGGCCAAAGTTAATAACTGTCCATTTCAGGAGAGGAATCTTTAGACGTAATACAAAGATTATTGTGAAAAAGGCTGATGAAGGTGGTGTGATAGTCATAATGGACAAGGAAAAGTATATGCATGAAGCAATTAAACAACTTAAAACCCCAGACCATTATGAAAACACAATTAAAGGGTAAAGTATGTAGAGGAGAACGAAGAGGAGGCACTATTTGAAACAGATTTAGAAACCCAAGTTGTATAAGTTTTAGTTGGTTGTCTTACTTTTGTGTTGCAAAAAATTGGCTGATATTATTGCCAGTCATAGGACACTGCAAGTTTTGAGGAACAATACTTACAAGTGTCAAGAAAATTAGAAACTATGCTTATTATTAACCTCCTCAGCAAATAGAAATGATAAATAAAGAGGTGGGATCTTTAAACAGAGACTCTTTACTAAATGGGGTGGGGGTAAAAAGTAAGAAAAAGTATTGACCCAAAATTGAAATTTTAGTTACACTAAGGGGAGAAGTATTCGAGACATTCTCTGCCCAGTCAAGTTGGTAGTGCAAGAGAAAGGGCCATACCCATGTTTAAACTGCAATGAATATATGAACTATCCCACACAATGCAAAAACAGCACACAGAGGCTTCGGTATCTCAACATTTTAACAAAATGAAACATACTGTAAACAAACTGAAATAACATAGGTAGTGCTGGAGGTAGTGAATCCAGTCACACATTGAGATAATTTAAAGTGTAAATTATTACAGTGTGAGGAAAAGCAGATACAGAGATTAAATACACTAACTCCTACAGGCCTTAATGGCACTCAGAGTGTAATATTTTTTTACAAGAAGCTATATAACTATTACTTACTGTTCTGTTCTTTCTTGCATATTTAGTGACTATGAACATTAAATCGGGTTGATGATACATGGGTTTGGTTAATACTAACACCTAATTTTGTTAGTAATATGCAGATACATTAAAGGTTTTAGTTACATTTTACTATGCAGCTAATAGCTGAATAGGTGGATTTAACCTTCACTAGAAGATGTTAATACTTATGTACTGAATTATAAATTATATTCTAGGCACAATGGGGCTCATTTATCAACACTGGGCAAATTTGTCCATGGGCAGTTACCTACAGCGACCAATCAGTGATTTGCTGCAAGTAGAACAATGAATGCAGCAATTTGATTGGTTGCTAGGGGTGACTAAATAAATACCCCCAATGAGTTACATGAGGGGTTATTTATTAAAGTCAGATTTTTTCTGGTCGGACTAAAGGAAAAACCACAAATTTTTCAAGATTTATTAAACCTTGATGGTGTTAAAAGTCAAAAGAAAAATGTACTCCAACTCTGGCAAGTTTATGTAAAAATCAAGGGCAGATGCCCTGTTGACATTTTGAAGATATCTGATCTGCCCTGGGTTTCCAGATTTCATGGTTTAGGGGCACCAAATCTGAAAAAGTCGCAGGTTTCGGGTGTCAAATCCTAAAAACTCATAGGATTCAGATTTTTTCGTGATTTAATATAGACTTTTCATGCACAAGAAATTTTCGTGAAAATGTGGTTTTCAAAAAAATATTGAGAACATTTTGAATTTTGATAAATAACCCGAATGGTGTGGATTTGGAGTTTTTTTGGACATTAGTCTTTTTTATATTTATGAACATTCTTCACCTAAAGTTACACTAAACGAGATGTTGGTAATAACATACAACACGGAGAACATGCACTTTTGCACAACACTTGAATTTTATTTGGACATTTGAATTCTATGTGACCATAAGCGGTTTAATGTTAAAAGAGAAGGTTGCTGATGAGTGGGTTTGTAAAACTTGCATTTTGTCTGTGAATTTAGTCCCTATGGCCCAAAACATGTCATTGTGTGCAGCAGAGTACTGTGGTGGCTGGTGCTCATTCTACTTAAATGAAGCTTTCACAATTGTACAAGTGTTTTAAGCAATGGAACACCAAAGAGCAATGTAAGTGCAACTCTATGAAGAGACAAGTTTATGGAATTACATTTTTACCAGATATAAAATTTTATGGCAGGAAAGCTAGAGAAACTATAAAAAGCCGACAAAGCAAAAAGAGACTGAACAAAAAACAAAAACACAATAAAAAGGCAACAAGGAGAAAGTGGATGAAATCATAACTTCCCCTGCTTCTATAAGCATAAACTGGAGAGAACAATGTAAAGAAACACAACAGCAATCGAGACTAGAAGCCTGAGAAGCGACTGTTAACATGTATGAAGAACAAAATGCTAAAGGTCAAGTGCATTCCTGTACATGCAGGCAGTGGAATATAAGTAGAAAAATCATTGTTTTTCTAATTGATGCCAGAGTAAAATATCATTAGGTCTGGGTTCAGAAAAATAGTTATCTGTCTATAAGTAAGAACAGTGAGCCAGTGACATCTTTATTATTAATATTTCTCTGTCATATATACATTTTCTGCATAGATAGATTACTGAGGCAATGCTCCAACAATCTGTATTTCAAGGCCAATGAAAATAGTACATATGAACTAGCATGTCTTTCATTTCAGCTACTTCAAAACACATTTACTAAATTTTTATGGGGTCAGCCCAGAAAAGACTAAGCTCAACCCTAACAACCATATATTTTTGCAAGTACTAATTCTTTTTCAATTCAAAATTACATTTCTAAAAATCCACTGAAAGCTTCCATTTTATGGGATAGCCTCTCCCACAAATCTTTATACACCAAGATCAAATGTGCTTAAAATGAATGTCAGGGGTCTACTACATTTTGACACCCAAATGTACATTGAAAGAAAACACACAAAAAGAGAATTCTGCTTACCAGCACTGTCATCCTTTTTATTCTTATCTCACATAAGGAGATTATATATTAAATACATGAATTAAGATTCTGAGCAGTCACAGTCTTCCAGAATTGTGCCTGTACCACTTTAAAATTGCCACTTCTGACTTTTTCTCACTACAATTAAAAAAAAATCCACTTAATTTACCAATAATACTCCTCAAAAAAATGCAGGAAAAAGTTGCGACAAAACCTTGTGTCAATTTAGAATCATGCAAATTTTAAGAATTGTCACCCTGAAAACTCTACTTTATCAAATTGTGGCCTCAACAACTCAAATTTGTAGGATTATTGAAGGAAAACTAGCGTCAAACAGCCAGAAACTGAAGGTATAAAACATCTTCCAAATGTTATAGGAACCGTCTGCCATTTTCTACATGATTTTGACTGATTTTAGCTGGAGTATTTTGTATTTTCAGATCTTTAGGAGATTCAGAGCATAAATTTCCTCGAAACATTTGAGATTTTCCCCTTTAAAACCAGAAAAAGAGAAATAATTTAATTTTCTTAATGTTTTGGAATGTAATATGAGTGATGTAAGGTTTACCACAAGTAGTGGCTCTAAAGTGTCCCTGTATGAATTAATGTAAATGTATACACAACTTCGCCAAGTAAAAGCTGTTGATCATTGGTAGGGATGTCGCGGACTGTTCGCCCGTGAACTAATTCGCGCGAACATCGACTGTTCGCGTCCGCCGAATGCTCGCGAACGTCGCACGACGTTCGCCAATTTGGGTTCGCCTTAGCTGGCGCTTATTTTTGACCTCTCACCCCAGACCAGCAGATACATGGCAGCCAATCAGGAAGCTCTCCCTCCTGGACCACCCCCACACCCCCTGGACCACTCCCCTTCCATATATAAACTGAAGCCCTGCAGCGTTTTTTCATTCTGCCTGTGTGTGCTTGGAAGAGCTAGTGTAGGGAGAGAGCTGTTTAGTGATTTGAGGGACAGTTGATAGTAACTTTGCTGGCTAGTAATCTACTTGATACTGCTCTGTATTGTAGGGACAGAACTCTGCAGGGATTTGAGGGACATTTTAGGTTAGGTAGCTTTGCTGGCTAGTAATCTACCTTCTACTACAGTGCTCTGTATGTAGCTGCTGTGGGCAGCTGTCCTGCTGCTGATCTCTCATCTGCTGACTGCTGTCTGTAACTCAATAGTCCTTGTAAGGACTGCTTTTATTTTCTTTTTTGTTTTTTTACATTGCTACTATAAGAGCCCAGGTTGCAGGCATTGTTTGCCCAGTGTGTTCTTCAAACAACTGCCACCTAGCTGTGTGAGCTTGTTCACATTCTGTCTAAATATCAATAATAATACCGTCTCCAGAAACACCACCTGAGTGACGTTTTCCAAGCAGCAATAATATATTCCGTATCCACTGCTGTAGTGTATACGTTGACCTTGCAGACATTGTTTGCCCAGTGTGTTCTTCAAACAACTGCCACCTAGCTGTGTGAGCTTGTTCACATTCTGTCTAAATATCAATAATAATACCGTCTCCAGAAACACCACCTGAGTGACGTTTTCCAAGCAGCAATAATATATTCCGTATCCACTGCTGTAGTGTATACGTTGACCTTGCAGACATTGTTTGCCCAGTGTGTTCTTCAAACAACTGCCGCCTAGCTGTGTGAGCTTTTTCACATTCTGTCTAAATAACAATAATAATTCCGTGTCCGTAAACATCACCTGAGTGATGTTTTTACAGCAGCAATAATATATTCCGTATCCACTACTGTATACGTTGCCCTTGCAGGCATTGTTTGCCCAGTCTTTAACCAAGTGCCACCTAGCTGTGTGAGCTTTTTCACATTCCGTGTCCAGAAACATCACCTGAGTGACGTAGTGTGATTTCTGCCCTTTACAGCACAAAACGCAGCGCTGTGTCAACAATGTATTTTTCAGATACATTTTTGCCCTCTGGCATGCCACTGTCCAGGTCGTTGCACCCTTTAAACAACTTTAAAATCATTTTTCTGGCCAGAAATGTCTTTTCTAGCTTTTAAAATTTCTCCTTCCCATTGAAGTCTATGGGGTTCGCGACGTTCGCGAACCGTTCGCATTTTTGACGCAAGTTCACGAATATGTTCGCGAACATTTTTTCCGCCGTTCGCTACATCCCTAATCATTGGATCTTTTTTAATCAATTTGGACTTTAGAGGTTTTGTGGATTTTTTTTCGGTAAGTATTTACAAGAAAATTTGATTTTTTTAGAGGTTTTCATATTTTTTAGCACACCATTTAGCATTTTTTCTGTGCATACTTTGGATCTTTTGATAACTTTCATGGCATTCATGGTTTTAGAAAAATAGAGTTTAATAATGGTTTCAAAAACCTCTAAAACATACTAAAAAGGCCTCCAAATGGCTATTTTATATCAAATATAATATGGTTAAATGCTATCTAGGAGTGAGCATCATTACGCAATAATATCACAGCAAAAATGCATGTTAACTCACTTCAGACATTTATTAGTGCGAAATCACCCAAGTCAATTCAAAAAGTGGTCTCAGCTCTTGCTTCTGCCTTTAACAGCCGCCTTTCATCTCAAGAGGAGCCCTCGGCTAATTGGATGCTGCCAGGTCTTACTAAGAAAGGAGCAAAGCTACAGGTTCTGGAGGAGCAAAGGGGCACGATCGTCTCACCAAGAATACTGGATGGAAGAACACAACTTGGAAGGCAGAACAGATAACTCAGTGTGTAACAGGCAGGCCGGGCCAGCACAAGCAGAGTAGAATAGTCAGACAGGCCGGAATTAGGATTGGAGAGGTCAGAATAGCCAGGCAGGCAAGGGTCAGGATACAGAGTACAGAATCGCTAACTAACAGGAGCAAACTAATTGGACCTAACAACGGGCAATGTGTTTAATCACAAATCCCCTTTAAGAAGTTTGAATTTCATGCCGTTGCGCGATGACGTCATTACGTCGGCGCATTATCTCAGAAGCGCGCGCGCGCGCGCCATAGCGGAGCTGACGCTGAAGGGAGTAGGAAGCTCGCGGCGGGCGTCTCCGCCGGAGACGCGGTGGGTTGTACCCACCCCCGACTAGACCACCAGGGAGAGCCACTGGACTACCAGGGTAATTTAATATCGTTACATTTTGGTAGTGTCCCATTATTGTCTCCATGCCCTGTGCAGACCACACCCTCCTGATGCATTTCGCACCATTGGATGCTTCATCAGAGGAGGCTCCATGTTGCTACTTTGCAAATTGCTAAAATATTTTCTGTATTATTTTAGTTGCTACTGTATATAACCCAAAACTAAATGATTCCTTAATCAGAAAACAATCCTTTTCCTTAGTCCTCCAGGCAGCACAGATACTAATGGGTTAAGTCCCTCACCATCCCTGTTGCACAGGAAAAAAACACAATCATAAATAATAAATCAGCCTACAATTACCCACCTCAGTACCTCCTTCCCCAGTGTTCTTTTTCCTGCAGCATACCATTGCACAAGTTCTAGGGGCCGTGTAGGCGAAGATCCAGGCACTGAGGTGTCTGATGGCCGCATGGGGAACTACCTGAGGGTGAGTTCCCCAGGGGAAGGTTCCCTTAGGCATGACAAACAAACCTTTTCAGGGCTGCAGGCGATGCTTGGCAGACTGAAAATGAAGATGCAGCCGTTTATTCTCTTCTCCCTAACTCTGGGTGCACAGCACAGAAGCCTGCACATGAGGATGACATCATCACTAATGGCAGTGAGACACGTGTGTTGGGAGAGATGCGGCTCTGATTTTAAAGGAGAAGGAGGCATTTTTTTCTGATGCTGGTAAGGTATTTAAACTTGCAGGAACTGTGGTATTGTGCCTCATTTGTTGCAGTACTTTGACTAAGGGCTGCCAGTCTGTTTTCAAAGGCTGCTAAGGTATTTATCTTGTAGAAGCAGGGTTGGTTATGGCTGCTTTGCTGATTGGACATTTTGTTTATCCCGTTTTCTTTTGTGTTTTGTTAGATGTCAGAAGGCAAAAGAAAAAGAAAGAGCAGGCATAGGATTTGCTCAGGCTGTGATCAACCAATTCCTGAGGGATGGGCATCAAACAGCTGCCAGGCCTGTACCAACCCCAGCCAAGATAAAATGGATGAATTTATGTCTTGGTTTAAAGATATTATGGAAAAGTCAATTGGAGCTTTTCATAAGTCAAGATCAGTGCCTAGTCATTCCAGAGCTGTTAGTGAGTCTGAATCAGAGACTGAATTTGGTGAAATAAGTTCTTCTGAACTTTCCTCTTCTACTTCAACCACTAAAAATAAAGATATGTATTTATTTAATGTGGAAAAGATGCCTAGACTACTGAAAGAAGTCAGGAAAATGGTTTGCCCAAAATCGGTGACAACTGAGTCTGGGAATAGATCGGCTTTACCTTTCTTTTCTGAAAAGAAACAAATTTGTTTTCCAATACATGATTCTTTGAAACAGAATTTTTCTGATGAATGGAAAAATCCTGGGAAAAAGTCAGAAACGAATAACAGATGTTTCCCTTTGAGTCATCAGAGGTAGCGGACTGGGAAGAGCCCCCGAAAGTTGACACGGCAGTTGCCAGATTATCTAAACACACTACGATTCCAGTTGAAGAGAGTGCATTAAAAGATCCTATGGATAAAAGAGCGGAATGTGCCCTAAGAAGGTCTTATTTAGCTGGGGCCAATGTGTGTAAACCGTCATTGGCGGCCATTTCTGTTCCCAGATCATTAAAATGCTGGTTAAATGATTTAGAAGAGGATATTGATACAGGAACTTCCAGAGATGATCTCCTGGATATGCTTTACCCGATAAAGATAGCTACAGATTATTTATGTGATGTGGCGGTGGAGTCTTTTAAATTGGGAGCAAGAACCATGTCTCTATCTACATCAGGTAGAAGAGCTCTATGGCACTTCCACAAGACAGGCCTAAGGCTCAAAAGAAACAGTTTTTTCGCTCCTCTACAAGAAGATTCTCTCCACAGTCTTCTAGAGGCAGGAGACCTTTCAGAGACAGAGAAAATAGAGACGAGTTCCGGAACAGAGTCTTTAAGTTCAAGTTTCCAGCAAAGGAATTTAGTCAGAAGAAAGACTCCAGTCAGATTAAATCACCTAATTTCTGACGCCAGAAGTCAAGAGGAAGTTCAGGGGAGACTGACTTTATTTTTCCACATCTGGCAACAAACAACTTCCGACGCATGGGTGTTAAATATAATAAAAGATGGTTATCGCATAGAATTTCAGGAAAAACCTTTGCACAAATTCTGCATAACAAAAAGACAAGACCCAATAAAACAAGAAGCTATTTTAATGGCAATAAGACAATTTCTAGTAAAGAAAGTTTTGGAAACAGTTCCTCAAGAGGAAATAAAGATGGGTGTCTACTCAACAGTTTTCTTGCGAAATATCAATTAATAACAACGGATGCATCCGCATTAGGTCGGGGTGCTCACCTTGGAAGCAAGGTAGTCCAAGGGAAGTGGTCATCCTGGGAAAGGAGTCAATCTTCAAATTTCAGAGAGCGCAGGGCAGTTCGCCTCTCACTGAAGAGTTTCAAGAGTGGTCTGAAGAACCAGGAAGTGATGGTCCAATCAGACAACACGACAACAGTATCTTACATAAATCGCCAAGGGGGAACGAGAGATCCTTTACTAATGAGGGAATGCCAGAAGTTGATGTTCAGGGCGGGAGAGAATTTGAAGTTGATCAAAGCAGTGTACATAAAGGGGTCCGAGAACTGTCTTGCAGATCATCTCAGCAGGGAGATCATAGACCAAAAAGAATGGGAACTGAATCAGCAAGTGTTTCTGGATATTGTCAAGAGGTGGGGAATGCCTCAGATAGACCTGATGGCGACCAAGCACAACAAGAACGTGGGCAAATTTTGTTCCTTGTCAAGACTGGAGAACCCAAACTTCCTGGATGCAATGTCTTTTCCATGGAATTTCAAGAAAGCCTACATTTTTCCACCTCTGGCCATGATACAGAGAGTAGTGAAGAAGATCAAGCACGAACAGGCATCAATCATTTTGATAGCACTCTTTTGGCCAAGGAGTTTGGTTCATGGACCTGATGGTTCTATCCAAAGGGACGTATTGGATACTGCCACAGAGGAGAGATCTGTTAGTACAAGGCCAAATGTGTCATCCAAATACTTCCAGATGGAAACTGGCAGCATGGAATTTGACAAGGACTTGTTAATTAATCAAGGCCTTTCTCAGGAAGGTGCTCTGCTACATTCTCGTAAACAGTCCACTTCTAAAGTTTACAATAAAGTTTGGAAGATCTTCAGTTCTTGGTGTGTCCAGAGAGATTTTCAGTCTATGACTTGTCCGGTGGCAGGGATCTTACAATTTTTGCAGGACGGATTTGACAAAGGGTTGAAGCCGGTTACTTTAAAGGTCCATTTAGCAGCCATCTCAGCTATTACTTCTAGAGTTTTAACTTCAGATCCTTTGATCAAGCGTTTTATTAAAGGAATGATGAGGTTGAGGCCATCAGTAAAAATTCCTGTGGCAGGATGGGATCTCAATTTGGTATTGTCAGCATTATGCAAACATCCTTTTGAGCCATTGGATTCTATTAGTCAAAAGCTTTTGGCATGGTTTCTAGTTGCAATAACATCTGCCAGATGGGTAGGAAAGTTGCAAGCACTGGCAGCTAATCCACCATATACTTTATTCTTTCCAGAAAAAGTGGTGCTCAGAACTCTACCTTTTTTTAGACCAAAAGTTCCTTCTGCGCAAAATATTAATGCTCAAATTATACTTCCATCTTTTTTCCGGTGCCTTCCACTGTGGAGGAAGAAGAGCTTAATAAGCTAGATGTAAAAAGATGTCTGTCTATTTATATCGAGAGAACAAAAAGCTTCAGAGTCTCGGAACATCTTTTTATTTCCTTTATGGAGAAGTCGAAAGGAAACAAGGTTGCAAAATCCACTATTGCAGCCTGGGTGAAGAATACGATTTCTTTGGCCTATACTTCTTTGGGAAAAGATGCTCCTGATCAATTAAGAGCTCATTCAACAAGAGCAGTTGCTACGTCTTGGGCAGAAAAGTCAGCCTTGAGTTTGGAAGAAATCTGTAAAGCAGCCACATGGAGCAGCATTTCTACATTTACAAGATTCTACCACCTTGACTTAGCAGCCATGAATGATGCAGCCTTTGGCAGCCGGGTCCTGGAGGCAGTACTTCAAGATCCTTAAACCCACCCTGGTTATACTAGCTTGCTAGATCCCATTAGTATCTGTGCTGCCTGGAGGACTAAGGAAAAGAAAAAATTTATACTTAATTTATACCGAAATTTTCTTTTTCTTTAGTCCGGAAGGCAGCACATTCTTTCCCTCCCTGAATAAAATTATAAGCATTCTATAGTGTTTTGGCTTGTTTTTGTCATTGGCTTGTATATAACAGTGGGGAAGGAGGTACTGAGTTGGGTAATTGTAGGCTGATTAATTATTCATGATTGTGTTTTTTTCCTGTGCTACAGGGATGGTGAGGGACTTAACCCATTAGTATCTGTGCTGCCTTCCGGACTAAAGAAAAAGAAAATTTCGGTAAGTATAAATTTTTTCTTTTTCTTTTTCAAGTCACCCCTAAAAAAAAAACCAGTCCTTAGTAAATCTATACTTAGGGTTGTATTTATGAAGCCTCAAATTTTTCTGGTTGAGTTTGAATAGAAATAAAATCCAAAAAACCTGGAATTTTTCAAGAATTTTTATACTCTAAAGCTCCTAAAAATTTGAATCCAAAAATACTCAGCTAAAACCTGTCAGAGTCATGTAAAAGTCAATTGCAGATGTCCCTTTTACAATTGTTAGATGTTTTTTGCCTTCGTGATTCTGGCTGTTTGAAGCTGGTTTTCGTTCGATAATTTCGATGAATTAAAATTTTCCATTCGATAATACAAATGAGTTGTTTTTTTGGGCAACAATTAGGGATGTAGCGAACCGCCGCCGATGTGTTCGCGAACGCCGTTCGCGAACACCGGCAAAATTTGCGAACAGTTCGCGAACTGTTCGCGAACTTCGATCATCCGAAAATCGTTCGATTCGAACGATCGAAGGATTGTAATCGTTCGATCGAAGGATTTTCGTTCGAGTCGAACGATCGAAGCCATTGGATCGAATGATTTCATTCGATCCAATGCTTCGATCGTTCGATTCGAACGAAAATCCTTCGATTTTAGCGCTCGAATGGTCGAATGGTCGAACGATTTTGACGCGAACGCCTATTGGCGAACGTCGCGCGACGTTCGCGAACTTGCGGCGGACGCGAACAGCCGATGTTCGCGCGAACAAGTTCGCCGCAGAACAGTTCGCTACATCCCTAGCAACAATCTGAAAATGCTGCACAATTCGAATTGTTGCAAAATTTTGTTGAGACTGTTCCCTGCACAGACAATTTTCGGTCTGAATAGTAAATATATTTAACGAGTTTTTTGTGCAATTGTGCAGTTTTTTGTGCAATTGTCTTTTTCCCTCAAACCTGATAAAAAACTGCCTTGCTATCCCTTTGATTAGCATGTTATTCTGTGCACTTGCCTGGACCCTGGAAGCTTTCCTCGATATTATCATGTATGGGTAATAAATCTGCCTTTAGGATCTTGTCTTAATGCAGGCATTTGTTTATTACAGCCAAGATTTATTTATCTATTCATTTATGCACCAATTATTTTAGAGAATATAACTGCATTTTTCTTTCCTATTGTTTCTCCTCATCACAATCCTACTAGACCTGTGTTAATTCGAAATGCACTAGTATATCTGACCTTATCATTCTCATTAGTTTTTAATCTATTGACATCATAGCCTTGTGCCAAGGGGTCAAGAAGATTCGCTTGTGTGCAGTCACACACAGCGGAGTGGAGGTTGCCCCACATACAGTATATGTAAATGCAGGCATTTTCAGGCCAGCCTCTGCTCTGCTCTTCTGTGCGTGACTATATGCAAGTGGTTCAAACAAATTGAAACGGGGCACATAGGAGATCCGCTTCTCTGCCTGCAAAAATATGCAGACTCCTTAGTTAACAAAACACTAGTTATAGAGTTATTCCTATTGATTAAAATGGTATTGCGAATTGTCTTCAGAAAAACACAGAACTAGTGGCACTGTAATAAAATTTTAACTTTTCTTAAAATTTATGAAAATCCATATAAAATGAATCAAATCTATTTTCACATGCCATATTCCATAAAGAATATCTCTGAAATGGCATACCTTCTCATACTAATCTATTCAAAAGAGATGCAACATGCTTTCATTCTAGAAATCCCCCTTTACAATTTGTGGTCATGTTAAGTTAAAATGTTAATGGTTAAACAGAGAACAGGAAACATGTTTGTTAAAATGATATGTAAGATAAATATTCTGAAGAAGCTGGTAAGAAGCTGGTTTTCAGGACATTTTAAATAGGGATGTCGCGGACTGTTCGCCCGCGAACTAATTCGCGCGAACATCGGCTGTTCGCGTCCGCCGAATGTTCGCGAACGTCGGGCGACGTTCGCCAATTTGGGTTCGCCTTAGCTGGCGCTTATTTTTGACCTCTCATCCCAGACCAGCAGATACATGGCAGCCAATCAGGAAGCTCTCCCTCCTGGACCACCCCCACACCCCCTGGACCACTCCCCTTCCATATATAAACTGAAGCCCTGCAGCGTTTTTTCATTCTGCCTGTGTGTGCTTGGAAGAGCTAGTGTAGGGAGAGAGCTGTTTAGTGATTTGAGGGACAGTTGATAGTAACTTTGCTGGCTAGTAATCTACTTGATACTGCTCTGTATTGTAGGGACAGAACTCTGCAGGGATTTGAGGGACAGTGAGTTTAGGTTAGGTAGCTTTGCTGACTAGAAATCTACCTTCTACTGCAGTGCTCTGTATGTAGCTGCTGTGGGCACTGCTTCTGATCTCATCTGCTGACTGCTGTAATAACCCAATAGTCCTTGTAAGGACTGCTTTTATTTTCTTTTTTGTTTTTTTTACTTTGCTACTATAAGAGCCCAGTGCTATTAGTCTAGCTGTGTTGGGGAGTGGGACTGGTGTGTTGCTCCTCCTAGTAGTTCACCACTACCAGCACCAACCAGAGTCAAAATTGTTACAAAGTATCTTATTTGCACCTGTTAGCTGTTCTGAGCTCTCTGCCAAAAGCTAATTAAGTTAGAAACTGTTTTTTTTCTGGCTGTTCAGTGCAGAGAAAAGAGGGACTGGTGTGCTGCTCCTCCTAGTAGTTCACCACCACCAGCACCAACCAGAGTCAAAATTGTTACAAAGTATCTTATTTGCACCTGTTAGCTGTTCTGAGCTCTCTGCCAAAAGCTAATTAAGTTAGAAACTGTTTTTTTTTTCTGGCTGTTCAGTGCAGAGAAAAGAGGGACTGGTGTGCTGCTCCTCCTAGTAGTTCACCACTACCAGCACCAACCAGAGTCAAAATTGTTACAAAGTATCTTATTTGCACCTGTTAGCTGTTCTGAGCTCTCTGCCAAAAGCTAATTAAGTTAGAAACTGTTTTTTTTTCTGGCTGTTCAGTTCAGAGAAAAGAGGGACTGGTGTGCTGCTCCTCCTAGTAGTTCACCACTACCAGCACCAACCAGAGTCAAAATTGTTACAAAGTATCTTATTTGCACCTGTTAGCTGTTCTGAGCTCTCTGCCAAAAGCCAATTAAGTTAGAAACTGTTTTTTTTCTGGCTGTTCAGTGCAGAGAAAAGAGGGACTTTCCAGTACAAAAGAGGGACAGGGGGTTGAGTGGTCAAAAGAGGGACAGTTGGGAGGTATGCAAGTGCCACCTAGCTGTGTGAGCTTTTTCACATTCTGTCTAAATAACAATAATAATTCTGTGTCCGTAAACATCACCTGAGTGATGTTTTTACAGCAGCAATAATATATTCCGTATCCACTACCAGTCTTTAACCAAGTGCCACCTAGCTGTGTGAGCTTTTTCACATTCCGTGTCCAGAAACATCACCTGAGTGACGTAGTGTGATTTCTGCCCTTTACAGCACAAAATGCAGCGCTGTGTCAACAATGTATTTTTCAGATACATTTTTGCTCTTGATCCCCCTCTGGCATGCCACTGTCCAGGTCGTTGCACCCTTTAAACAACTTTAAAATCATTTTTCTGGCCAGAAATGTCTTTTCTAGCTTTTAAAATTCGCCTTCCCATTGAAGTCTATGGGGTTCGCAACGTTCGCGAACCGTTCGCATTTTTGACGCAAGTTCGCGAATATGTTTGCGAACATTTTTTCCGCCGTTCGCTACATCCCTAATTTTAAATACAGATAACAAGGCATACTGTATGTACTGTATGTATGGCATCCATATGGGCACAATATTGGCATCCAAGTTATTAGTTATTAGTGCCTATTGATAACAAAATAGCTACAATTATTATTTAAATGGCAAGGTTGACAATAGGATCTAAAGTGAGAAAATTGCTTAGGTTAATTATAGTGAAGTTATAAAGTTTAAAACTTTGAAAGAAGAGTATCCAATTTAAGCAATTTTAATTTAACATTTTCTCAGATTCACACATATCTGGTACCGTACCTACAGTATATTTCAGACAGAGGAATGCTGATGCAATTCCAATATTAAAAAAAGAAGTGGTGTCAAAATGACTATGAAGATTTTCATTCATCCAGGTCATGGTATATCTAGTATAGGTAAATCTAAAAACAACTGGACTTGCTGAGTAATCAATGAAGACGTTTCGCTACTCATCCGAGCAGCTTCTTCAGTTCAACTGACTGGTGTGGGAAATTCTCGGCATATAAACTCTTCCACTAATCCAATCACAATGGCACATTGTAACTCTTCAAAGAGGTGACATCTGAAGAAATTTACAGAGGTGTAGATTCTGTGTAGTTACTGTGTAGTTACTGTGATAGGATTATCCAATGTGTCATGCAACTCCTAGAAAGTAATTGCTTTTTAAGATGTTATTTACTTGGATTTTGTCAAAGCTTTTGAAACACTGTTGCATAACAGATTGCTGGTCTGTTGTTTTTGGTTGTCTGTACAAGGATAGAAAAATGACAAAAGTAGAGCAACTAAGCTAGAAAGGAAATGGAAGGCCTCATCTACAGTATGAAAAAGGTGAGCCATGTTAAGTGTATACACTGGAAAAGAGGTGCTTAAAAGGGAACTAAAGTCTAAAATAGAATAATGATAGAAATGATATATTTTGTATACATGATAAACATAAACATGAACTTACTGCACCAGTAGCCTAATTAAACAAATTATTTATGGTTTCAAAGTTGGCCGGAGGGGGTCATCATCTTGTAACTATGTTTGCAAGACCAAGACCATGCACATGCTCAGTGTGGTCTGGGCACAAGTCAAATAATATCTGCCATAGAAGCCAATACAGCAAGACTGATTAATAATCAGAATATGTGGACTGCACTGGGTCTGTGGATACTTTTGGCTACACAGTCACCAGCTGATTTATAGGGAAACAAACAAAGCTGTTCGCATTCTGGAAAGTAAAGTGTGGGGGGGGCTTTCCCCTGCTGTTTGAAAGTCTCACTGCAGAGCAGTTAGGGACCATCTACTATCTGTAGCAGCCAGAGCAAGTAAAACAAAGGGGGAATTTCACTGCATACAGTCAGGTTTCTTGTAAAAACAGTAGACATTTTTTAATTAAAGTATATTGGAGATAGATTTATGGGATTTTATTTTTTTTTTCCATCCCCTTTTAGGAGGGATTTCATCACTATTTTTAAATATAAAAGTGGACTATACAATAAAACTGATGCTTTATCATTAATATAACCTTCCAGCAGGTACATAGGATCCACTGAGATTAGAAGGAGTTTTAATTTTAAAATGAGTTTTGTTGAATCGGAAGCAGTTGTGGAAGTGGTTTTACTGGCAGATAAATTAGATATTTTTAAGTGTTTTAAGTGTTGGACGACTTTTTAGCAAAGGGCTAAAATATAAATTACTGAAATAAACTCTTAGCACAAAGTTGATCCAGGGACAAGTCCATTTTCCTCTTGGGGTCAGGAAGGATTTTTTTCCCCTCTAAGGCAAATTGGAGAGGGTTCGGATGGGTTCAGGGTTCAGATGGGTTCACCTGCCTGTGGGTCAATTAATGGTTTAATTTAGAAAAAAAAAAGGATGTGTGCCTTTTTTTAAAATAATTTCTAATACATTCTATAATTGCAGACTACATAATGGAAGTTATTTCGTAATTTGTGTAAGAAAATGTATAAATTGAAAAAAAAACATTTGGATGGTTGGTTTCTTGATCTTTATTCCATGAGTGATCCAAAAAGTTGCAATGCAAAAGATACTTCTAGGTAAAAATAGAATTCCTTCTCAACTATACTCAAATAAAATAACTAGTGATGCGTGACAGTCAGTTGTCAGTTTAAACAAATATTGAATGAATGTACAATGACTGTATGGGGCTGATTTACCAATGCTTGAATTGGATTTTCACGGCAATTCAAGTTTTTTTTGCTGTAAAACATCATAAGTTCTAATTAAAAATCGTCTGTGGTCGATTTTTATATGGACGTTATAAAACGTCTGTGGTATTGAATTTGTGGTAATAAATGTTACTATGAAGGTGAGCTGTATCTTTGGGCAACGTCAGATGTAACGATTTGTTACCTGTGGGAGATCACTACTCCTGCTGGAGAAAAAGGAATGACGATCGCTGTATGTAAAACACTTTATACATGGTGATCCCCATTCTTTTGGATCACAAGATAGTTTTGAACGTTTTGTCACCCGC
Organism: Xenopus laevis; assembly: GCF_017654675.1. NCBI lineage: Eukaryota > Metazoa > Chordata > Amphibia > Anura > Pipidae > Xenopus > Xenopus laevis. The sequence goes on along the minus strand of NC_054380.1, from coordinate 72,000,634 downwards.
AGGTGAGATGATATCCTGTGAGCGACAGAGCGCCAGATCTTACATTGTCCTTACAAAGGTACTACTGAAACAGCCTAGTGAGAAGGCTCTGAAAAGCCTAAAATGGCAAGAAATTGCAAGAAATGATGATTTTTAGTTGAATTTTAAAAATACATGTAACACATTGTAATACATGTATGTAATACATGTATAGACATTTTTAAATACAATATGCATTACTGGAACATCTTATAATATCAGAAGGTCTTGTATTATAGATATCTTATCCCTCTACTACAACTGAATTACATTTTTATGTGGATAGGATAAGTACTTTTTGTCTATTATGCATATGTAGTGTAAACTAAGAGCAATTTTCTTCCATTGGGGCTATATAGCAAATACAAACTGTGCAGCTCAAGCTAGATATTAAGTACAGTATGTTAATTAAATGTATGCAGCTGTGTTCAAACCCAAGGAAGAGAAAGGCCATGAACTCAATTCAGAGAAGCCCTTAGGACAAATGCATCATAGTACGCTGCAGTGTCAATCTTCAACCAGAAATAAATTCTCCCTTTTTCTAAGTAGCTGAACATTGTAGAGTTGTACAAGTCAATATGCAGTTATAGAACCAGCAGAAAAATACTGCTCAATCTATTTACCTCCAGCTTCCTTTTATATTTTAATAGTGTGAATATTTAGGTTATTAAGTCTGAAACCTCTTTATAAAGACGCTCCTAATAGAGGGACCAGTATTCAAAAAACATCGAGCTATGGAGCTGAGAATTTTAATATATATGTGTGATTTTGATGAAAATTTTAAAAACATTGTTAGGTAATCGTATTTAATACTATGGAGATATTACAAATGTCTACCTTATTATTTGAAACAGATATGGGACCTGTTATCCATAATGCTCAGGTCCTGGGGCTTTCCGAATAACAGATCTTTCCGTAATTTAGAACTTTAGAACTTTTAGAACTTTAGAAATAATAAACAAAAACATTGAAATAACGCCAATTCGTGTTTTTCTCTATTTTTTTCTCATGTCAAATGCATTAAAATAATGGACGTTTTCTTGCATTGAAGTCAATGGCATTTTTTATTGCATTTTTTCCCCATACAAAAAGCTATTTTTCCCAGTGAAACAAAATGCATGGTGAAGTTCTAGCACATATTCGACAAAATGTTCACCCCTAGCAAAGATGTGAATGTAGTATACTGGACTATAGTAGGTAAACACCTGTAGCAGCAGCACGTGACTACCTATTGATGTAATGGGAAGTTATATAGGGAATCTGGATATGCCTACATAGGAGAACACATCGTGAGAGAAGCTCTGTCATAAAACTAAGTTCTGCTCAGTCTTGTGTCTAGTGACTTGGTGCAGCCACATTACATGGTGTCAGAAGTATACAAGCTAAAAAAATGTACACAATTTCAACACTTCCAAATCTGAATCTGCATGGAAATCTTGCTGAAACTGGAGAACATGGATTCAGAGATTTACCATAAATAAGACACCTCTTCACAAGGGCTTAAGGACAAGCAGAAACTATCGCCTTAAAGCACAGGCAAAAGACTGTGTATTTGCAGGCCCGGATTTGTGGAAAGGCCACCTAGGCCTGGGCCTGCTGCCCAACCACACCCACATTGGCTCAAAAACACTGGGAATGTGCCCACTGGGGATGTGCTGGAGATACAATCATTTTTCATTGCTGTGGCCCAGATGATGAAAATTTGCACAAATAAAGGGGAGGGGACAGGGGCGACAAACGGCAGTGGGACTAGGGGCGCCCACTATGTAAATCCGGCCCTGTGTCTGGACTGCATGATTCTATGACAGAAATGTGTGTGGTATAAAAGATGATCATGTCAAAGGCAGATTACTAAGAGAAGCAGACTTGACATTGGAGAAAGCAATAGATACTATATATGTAGAGCAAGTGAAATAACTACTAGCCAAGTCAAAACATTAATGAAGAAATGGAATTACACAAAACTATAACACTTGAGTGTAGAAGTAAAGCTTAAGGGGCAGATTATTCAAAAAAGTAAAAAAATTCTAATTTCAAGCTATCTCAGTGTACTGCAACTATCAAATAGGCCAAAATTAGATTTGAATTTGAAAAAAATTTGACTTCGAATATCAAAATTGATCATGTACTGTCTATTTAAAACTTCAACTTTGACCATTCGCCATCTAAAACCTGCCAAATTGCGGTTTTAGCCTATGGGGGACCTCCTAGAACCTATTTGGAGTCATTTGGCGGACTTTGTATAATCAACGTTTTTTGGGGGGCAAATCCTTCAATTTGAATTCGATCGAATATGCTAAAATTACGATTCCAACAATTCCAATAGAGCCTATTCACCCGAAGTTAAAAACTCTTTATTCACATTTTGAAATTATGGGAGTTCCCTTGGTAAATCTGCCACAACTGTAAAGCGGATCTGTAGCAGGTGTGGGCAGAAACATGAATATAAGACATATCCAGCAGTAGGGCAAACATGCAAATTGTGTTATAAACAGAAAGATGTGCAGGTCATAAAAGCAACACAATCCTGGTAAAAGAATGCATGCTATAGAGCAAATGAGCAAACAGATATGTTTATTGGGACAATTGAATGTGAAAGTAAGAAATGTGTCAATACTATTGAAAGTGCAAAGCATCAGAGTGCTGAAGGAAACTGGTCTTAACATTGAAATATCAATTATGAGCCAGTGTTGTTGAAACTTGACACAGGGGACAAATGCAATGTGATGTCAGAAAAAACATGTAAAGCACTCATCATAAAAGTAAGACTCAAACCTTCAAAGTGTAAGTTTGTTTCTTACTCTGCCCACCACATATCACCATTAGGCAGCATATCACAGCTGCGTGAATACAAAAAGCATATGCACAATATCAGCTTTGTGATCAAACGGCAAGATGCTTCAGTAATACTTGTAGAGCTGCATGTCTCAAATTAAATAGATTTAAAAGTCTGTATGATGTTACTAAAGAAGATATTCTAAAGGATTACAGTGATCTATTCAATAATCTTGACTGTTTACCAGGACAGCACCATATAGAAATTGATCACACTATCAAACCTGTGGTACATGCTCCTAAAAAGATTCCTGTACAGTAGCTCTATAGGCAAAGTGATTAAAGAGTTACACGGAATGAAAGAAATGGGAGTTATAGTCAGGTTATCTGAACCAATTGAATGGGGAAATAGCATGGTAACAGTAATTTCACAAAAGAAAATCAGAATTTGCATTGACGAAAGACACTTAAATAAAGCAATCAGGTGAGAGCACTGCCCACTCTTAACCGTGGAGGAAGTTGGGATACACATGCCAAATATTTCTCAGTGTTAGATGCCAATCAATGCTTCTAACAAATAAAGCTGAATGAGGAGAGTTCCAAGCTATGTACTTTCAACACACCAATAGAAAGATACCGCTTTCTGAGATTACCCTTTGGTATTTCATCAGCATCAGAAGTGTTTCAAAAGCTATTGCACAGATGATGGAAGGACTAGAAGGTGTTGTTAACATAATTTGATGATTTAGTAGTCTGAGCAGATTCTATTGAAGAACACGATGCCAGACTAAGAAAAGTGCTGGAGAGAGCAAGAAAATGCAACTTAAAATTGAACAAAAGTAAATGTTAAATCAGAACAAATGAAATCAAATAGATAGGTCACATACTCAGGGCAGATAGCGGAAACCAGATGAAGAAAACGTGTCTATGAAGATTTTCATTCATCCAGGTCATGGTATATCAAGTAATTCTAGAGGCAACAATATTCACTCATTCCTATTTATAACTGCTTTGTATCAATCCAATGCATCTATGTCACACTTTCACTTTTCCGTTTTTCCTCATTCTTTGTGTCTTCTAGTTCTAGTAATGTTTGCTGTTGGAAAAACGTTACCTCCTTTCTCTTTTTTAAGATATACAGGTTAACAGATTTTTCCAGTAGAAAAATAAATACTGGGTAAATAGATAGGCTGTGCAAAATAAGAAATGTTTCTAATATAGAAAGTTAGCTAAAAATGTAATGTATAAAGGCTGGAGTGACTGGATGTCTAACATAATAGCAAGAACACTGACTTACCAATCAGTAATCAATCAGTGACTTGAGAGGGGGGCATAAAGGGGATAACTGTTGCTTATGAATCTGGCCTGCTTACTACGGATCAACTGCAAACTTGCTGAACATCTCAAGAGTTTATTTCTAATGTAGATAGTTAAGGTGATATTTATTTAGATGCTGACAAAGAATGTGATTTTGATTTGGAGAAAGTTGAAACACTCTTTGAGGAAAGCATTGAAATAAGACTGAAGATGTGTCACTGTCTAAACAAGACAAGATGTTTAAGTGTCAGAAGAAGAATAATCTCTTATTTCCTATTCACAATGTGATTAAAAAAGAGATTAAGTCTGAATGGGAACAGCAGGACCAAAACAAAATGTATCCTTTTGATGCTGAAGAATTGCTATCACCTTGGTTGCCAGAGCCACGAATCTAAGGATAAACAGTTTAGAGGAGTCTTTGACTCCTCTAAATTTTAGAAGATATGCAAATTGTGAAATTGGCTGCTGAATGTATCGCAGAAGCTTTGCTGGATGTCATCAGATGGTTGGCTAAAAGCATGAAATTAGCAGTGCCTGCAAGAACTTTGTTGCTCAAGCATTGACAAGCAGATAATCCCTCCAAACATATGCACACTTTGTGGATGATGTGATCCTTGGTTATCGGGTATACAAGGTTCACTTTCAGAGTAAGGTACTGCCAGACCTTCCAAACCTACACAAATTGTAAAAATCATTCTGGAGAACCAATCTCTTTAATCCATAATCTCTTTATTTAGTAATGCACAACATGTTTCTGATCGAATGATCCTTCCTGGAGGTGTGCAACCGAGGAAGGATCATTCAATCCGAAACATGTCGTGCATCGACTATTCGACCATTAGATAGTCGAAGTACTGTCTCTTTAAAAAAAACTTCGACTACATACTTCGGCAGTTTAAACCTACCGAGGTACAATGTTAGCCTATGGGGACCTTCCCCATCACTTTTCTAAGCTTTTTTTAATCGAAGAAAAATCGTTCGACCGATCGATTAAAATCCTTTGGATTTCATCTTTCGATCAAACGATTTTTCCTTCGATCGATCGTAGGATTTGCGGTAAATCTTTCAAATTCGATATTCAAATTCGTAGGATTTTACTTTGAGGGTCGAATTCGAGGGTTTATTAACCCTCGATATTCGACCCTTAGTAAATGTGCCCCCTAGAGTCAAAGTCGGGAAGCACTGGAAGTTAGCATTTTATTTGTACTAAAGACTTTGTAGATAGTTGATAAACCTACAGAAATCTCAACTGACTCCAATCCAAAATGTACATTTTCTAGGAGTCATCTTCTACACAAAGAAGGGAGCTATTTCACTACCAGGAGACAAGGTGAAGCTAATCACAGAAGCAGTGACACATTTCGGGAAGACAACTGCTACAACTAGATTTTCTAACACAATTAAACAGAATCAAGAATTCGTCACAGAGAATCATTTAGAATTTGAATACCATGGACGACCTAAAGTGGTGGAAAATCCTTCCAACCTAAGACAAGCGATAAGCTTAAATGAGTCAAATTGGATAAAGATCACTACAGATTCTAGAGGAAAGTACTCCAGGCTGGGCAGCTCATCTAGATCTAATTCAAGCTCAAGAAAATTGGACTCAGTGTCTAAAAAGTTGGTCATCCAACAAGAAAGAATTGATGGCAGTCTGGGAAGCTGTTTTAGTTTTTCAGAAACAGATTTGAGGGAAACCAGTCAAGATCTTATAAGACAATTCCATGGTAGTCAGATACAGGGGACAAAAAGTGCTTCTCTTCGTTGCATTAACCTGAAGGTTCTATACTGGGTAGAGAAACATCTGAGCAATCTCACAGCAGTACATATTCTGCGGAATCTGAATGTAGAAGCGGACTTTCTTAGCAGAAATCAGATATACTCAGAAGAATGGTCTCTGAATCAGGAAATGTTCAAGAAGTTAGCAAAGAGATGGTCATGGCTACAACAAAAAAATGCAAGCTGAAGAATTTTTTGCTCTAGATTTCCGCAAAGAGGAGCCCTGTTTGTGGATACCTTTTCAATGAGATGGAGTTTTCCTCTAGCTTTCCTTTTCCCTCCATTTCCTGTACTGATGAAGTAATGATACCGAAATTTCACCAGCGTTTGTCTGCTGAGTCACAACTTTGATTTTTACTGAATTAGCATAGTGGTAATGAATTTGAGCCTGACGAAGTGGGGCAAAGTGTGCCCCACTTCGCTGGCAAGAATTTGCCCCATTGTCTCTTTTGGAACTTCCTTTGGTTCTCAAAGCTTTGATGTCCGAACCTTTTGAGCCTATTGAAGTGCTTGAAGCTTAAATATGGTATTTTTGTTAGCTATTGTGTCAGTGAAATTCAAGTACTCTCCTTGTTAGAGAAGTATATTTAGTGTTTTGCAGACAAAGCTGACTTACTACCCAAAGTGGTATCTGATTTTCACATTAATAAACACATTTTACCTGTTACCTACATTTTTCCCAAATCTTTAAAATGAAGAGCAACTTTTGTGGCACAATCTAGATGTGGTTATGTGCCTTAAATGCTACCATTAAAGAACTGAGAGTATCAGAAGCACTTCAGCTCTCTTTGTATTTCCTGAAGGAATCAGAAAAGGGAAAAATGCTTCTAAAGGTATCTTAGCCAAGTGGATCAAAGATTGCATCAGCAAAGCTTACTCTTCAAGTTCCATGGCTAGTCCCAAAACGTTAAGGGCCCACTCTACCAGAGCAGTAGTGGTTTCTTCGACATTCAGGGCTACTCCAGAAGAATTCTACAAAGCAGCAGCTTGGTCATCAGTTTATACCTTCATTTTGCATTATAAAGTTGATTTGTTTTATGCAGCCAAAGTCAATTTGGGGCAAAATGTTCTTCAGGCTGTTTCAGCTGTTTGATATGTACCATGAGTGTGACCATTGCCTTGTGAGAATTAGGAACATTTTAAATTTAAATTCATACTCACCAAAATATTCCTTTCCCGAGACATAACATGGCAGTGGTCACAATCTCTCCCCAAGTAGTTTCTGTATAATAAAGACAAGGTGGGAGCCTTGCGGGAGATTTTTATAATTGCTTGCTACGTTCTGTCCATACGTGTCAGCGGGATGTTAACCCATGAGTTACCACTGCCATGGTATGTTTCAGTTAGAGAAAATATCAGTATGAGTTTAAATTTCAAAATTATTATATAATTTGTATGGTACTGGTGTTAGATTTTGTTTGCAAGTACAATGTTACTTCTGAACTGATTCTGTCATTCAGACCAAAATTGTAGCATTCTGTGGCAGTGGCTTGTATAATCAAACAACCAGACATTGCATACAAAATAAGTAATTGGCTGCAGTTTTCTAAAGTAGTTATGGAAGTAGTTGGAAAGGATTCCCACGAGAGCAGTTAAATAAACATTGCCAGTGTGCAAAAGGCCTTAAATGGATGATAAATGGATGATCTTTCCTAAGCTCAGCACAAGTTAAATGAACATACTTTTTGTCTAATATTTTAATTAAGAAATATGGATTTTTTTATTTTGTGCACTAAACAGAGCAAAGACTCAAACTGTAAGCAGTTTCACTTTCCCACTTCCTTATGTTTTTCCACATCATCTAGAATAACATTTTCTTTTATAACAAGTATTGAAAAGACAATATGTTTTAGTTGCTTTGCAAAATGGTTTAGTAGAACCATTACAATAGCAGTGATATGTCTAAACATTAATATACAGTGTTAGGAGTGTTACTAGGAGTGTTGCTCCTTTAAATAATGTTATCAGTATGGTTGTAACAACTGCAGAAAAGGCAAATGTGCTAAATCAATTATTTTCTTCAGTGTATACAATAGAGGAGTCAGAGTTCCCATTGCTCCCCAGAAAGCAACTGGGAGGCATGCCATCCCTAATACTTTGCCAGCCTAGGCCTTTTATGGCTTCGCCACAAATCTAGGCCTGGCTGCACTGTTGGCTCAGCTCAATCTAGTCAGTCAAAATCTTTAATACAAATGTTTGTAAACAAGGCTCCAGGGCCTGATGGCATACACCCCCGGGTTCTAAGAGAGCTAAATTCAGTTTTAGATCAGCCTCTATTTCTGATTTGCTTAGATTTTCTTTCATCTGGTATGGTACCTATGGATTGGAGGAAAGTTGATGTCATGCCAATATTTAAAAAGGGATATATGGATGGAAAGTCTTAGCCATGAGGAAAGGGGTGTTATGATTAGGGGATCATATAATAATCTCTCTAATTTACCAGTAGGTCTTTCAAGCTGCCTGCAAGATCACCCTTTCGGATTAGAAGAAAGGCGGTTCTGCCTAAATATTCTGAAAGGGTTTTTTACAGTGAGAGCTGTGAGGATGTGGAATTCTCTTCCTGAATCAGTTGTACAGTTTTATACATTAGATTAGCTTTAAGAAGGGGTTGGATGGCTTTTTAGCATGTGTGGGAATACAGGGTTAAGGGAGATAACTCATAGTATAAGTTGATCCAGGGACTAGTCCGATTACCATTTTGGAGTCAGGAAAGAATTTTTTCCCCCTCTGAGGCAAATTGGAGAGGCTTCAGATGGGGTTTTTTGCCTTCCTCTGGATCAACTGGCAGATAGGCAAGTTATATATAGATTTAAAAGGATGAACCTGATGGACATGTGCCTCTTTTCAACCTAAATTACTATGTTATCATGTTACAATAGGCTGCTTAGTTCAACCAGGTGGTAAAAATGTCATTATAGCAAATAGATACAGACTTTTTTTTATTTGCTGCAATGAACATTTCCTGTTTCATAGAATATTTATTTGACATTTTCTGCCACTAGGCAAGAAACTTAATTTGCATGTTTGGCAGAAAATTCTGCAAACTAAAAACATTACAGTTAATTTTAACTGTTAAGTACTATTATTTTACTTTCCTTGATATGGTGCGTTGTCCTGCAGTACTACAAACATTTTCATTTTATTTTAGAAAATGCCTTTAACTATTGTAGTTACAACAAATTCCTTATGGTGCAGGTTTCTTCTCACATATGCTTCCAGTTCAACTCAGGATGATCTTGATTGACTAAGAAAAGCTACCCCAGTATTGTATATGAGCAGTCATAGTCATAAGACATACAAGAGCATCAGTGGCTATGAGAATTGTACAAGCAATCCAGCTATCCTTAAAATTATTTTAAAGCTGCAATAATGCTTTAAATACGGTATCTGTCCCCTAGAAAGCATTCCATATTACAAGAAATATGTTTTATTTCAATTCTTTGAAGTTTACTACTTTCCTCTTTAATCCTATTCACTTATAATAATTCCATTTCAGATTTTATTTTCCCCAAAGTGGTCTGACAAAGAATTTTAGCAGCTCTGAGCCTGGGCTATCGAATCATTTGAATTTGTGCATACCATACAGCTTCCCTTTTAGTCAGAGCATTCCTAATCTACCTAACTGTGTGTGTGGGCCAGAGAAGAGTAACTGGATTTTGGCAATTTATACATGTCTTCTCATTAAACTTGAACATGATATAGTAAATGACTACCACCCCTTTAGACTAGAAGAAAAGAACTTTCATTTGAAGCAACGTAGGGGGTTCTTCACAGTCAGGACAGTGAGGTTGTGGAATGCACTGCCGGGTGATGTTGTGATGGCTGATTCAGTTAATGCCTTTAAGAATGGCTTGGATGATTTTTTGGACAGACATAATATCAAAGGCTATTGTGATACTAAGCTCTATAGTTAGTATAGGTATGGGTATATAGAATTTAATTAAAAGTAGGGAGGGGTGTGTGTATGGATGCTGGGTTTTCATTTGGAGGGGTTGAACTTGATGGACTTTGTCTTTTTTCAACCCAATTTAACTATGTAACTATGTAACTATGTAACTCCAATACTTTTGTGTGAGTAGCAACCAATCGGAATGTTCCATTGACTAATCAGCCAAAGAAGCAAATTTAATTACTAAATCACAACTGAATTTAAAAAATAATGAATTCTAAACTATGAGATTTTTCTTCTTTCTGTGCAGTCAGTGAGTGCAGGCAGTTGGTTGCTAATGTGTAATGGGCACAGATGAGTAATATTAACCATATTTTATTTGTTCCACTTGTCTGTATTTATCAAATGTAGCCACGTTTCTTCTGCTGTTGGTGAAGAAAGGCAACATGTTTATGTTGCGCTTAACATTAAGTAGTTTCTTGATCTTTAATCTCATCTGGAATCAGAAATTTAATCCAGTTGGCAAAGTAACATATACGGTATCTGGAGGACATAAAAAAGAGATTATGCAGAGGACAAATCTGCAGCAAGAGGAATAATAATGGATAATCAGCCGAGTGATACAGCTCGACAAACATTAAGAGGCAAATAAATACAGGAAAATCAATAGACTCAAATCATTTAGCACTTTACTCCACTTCTAATGATATGATAGAGGAAAGGTGCATTTATGGTGTTTTTGGTAAATTGTGTTAGGATATTGATTTGTTATAATGAAAAGTCCTTCACCAAGTCTAATTTGTGCAATTAAAACAAATTGTTTTGCGATTGCAGGTTTAGTTGTATATACACATTTCTTAGTTTTGCTTAAATCATTGTTGAACTCCAATTTTTTTAATTACATTTCAATTTTAAGTAAAACCCCTACAAGCAGATTTTTCACTATACAAACATCTGCTATTGGCCTCAATTCATGATATTTTCATGTACCCTGCACCCGCTGAGTGCAGAGGCTTTTTGGCTCCTAATATGCTTTTGTACTTGGCAATGAAGGGGGTATCACATTCATTTAATAAAAAGACACTAAACCCTACTGTACTGCCCTGTTCAACCTCAAATTATTTAGTTGTTGCTGGATTACAAATACCAGCATATGTTAATATAAAATCAAGGTTACGTCATGATGGGAGCTGTAGTCCAGCAACATCAGGGTTGTATTCTTAAAGCAATATCTGCAGATCTTCATGGCCCACCACTCCATCAAAACGCAAAATCCAAGCTGATCTGTGTTCTTTGGTCCTGCAAATAGAGTTGGAAGCATTAAGCACAGTCTTCCAAACAAGGGAAAGTTGTGCTCACCACTAATTTTTAAAAAAAAAAGGCGGGTGTGCAATGAGGGTGTGACCACAAAATACATATAGACAAATACAAGAGTCCTCTGCACTCAACCCATTATCAATATATTTAAGACAGAGACATTTTGTGCATACTGCTACTGAAAAATGCCTTACCCTTTAAACAAAACAGGGATTGTTTGTCCATATATTGCAATATATTTAAGCTGGCCAACTACGTCAAAGTCATCCCATATCTGGCCAGTCCTACGCTTAATTTTATCTGATTCATTAAGAATTCTATTGCTTCATTATACATTTTACAAAGGGACTAAGTTTTACCTGCACAAGAGCGACTTTCTAAATACCTTTTTTAAAAGTTAAATACTGATGGTCTTGTTTTTTTCTACTTATTAGAGTTAAATTAAGTGCAGTGGTATTTACATTTTTCTATCTTGGTTTGGTGGGCTATAAGGCTTACAGCAAATTGGCTACAAACTGCTTTAATTTGCAGTTAGTTTTCCCTCAGATTGAGGTGGGTGAGGTTTGATTAGTGCACCTGAACAAAATGTATAAATTGAACCCCTGCGACTCCAGTGGAGCACCTCATTAGGGGTCCACTGTGCTAGAGGAAAGAATGTCTAAAAGGTTGGAGGAGTGGTTTTACTAGGCAAGGGAGGGTGGGTAAGCTAAAGAATTATGGGGAAACTGTGGTAGACTGAGGAGATCACTCTGTTTCAAAGACAATAGTCTAATACAAACTTAAGATGGAATTCCACATTAAGTAATGTAAATTTCAAAGTGAAAAGAAGTAACCTCCACTGTATGCTGGCAAATGCACAGAGCTTGTCAAGCGAAATGGGAGAGCTAGAGTTAATTTCCTGCTCTAAAAATTATTATGTAATTTTGATATATGGTAACACTCTTTTTAGCAGGGACAGAGGAATTAAAAAAGGGCAGAGGAGTGTGTTTGTATATAAAGCCTGTATCAAAGCCATGCTGAAATAATAATGGATGACACTGGGAAGGGTGTGAAATCCCTCTGGGTAGAGATTTTGACTGGGCAAAAGGTTGCAAAGAAAATGATCATTGGTGTATGCTACAAACCATCTTATATACAGTAAGTGACAAGAATGAAGTCCAGCTACTTTTACAAATAGGCTTCACAACTAGGTCAAGTTATAATTATCATGGGTGACTTCAATTATCCAGACATTGACTTGGGCAATGGGGTTGCCAAGTAAGAAAAGCTCACAGGTTTGTAAATATGCTGAATGACAACTTTTTATTTCAGCTCTTTCACAAACGTACTAGGAATAATTCTCTTTTGGACCTTGTAATAACTAATAATACCAAGCGTATTTCTACCATTTGTGTGGATGGGCATTTAAGGAATAGTGATCATAACATGATCTCCTTTGAGATTCATTTGCAGAGACAGCTCTATAAGGGAGTAACTAAAATTTAGAAGTGCAAACTTTGACAGTATAAGAGCATCTCCGCCATATATTAAGTGGGAAATGCTTTTCAGAGGGTTAGGGTTAAACACAGAATAAAAAATGGCATCACTTTAAAATTCTGCTTAATAAATATACATGTCAGTATATTCCCCTTGTAAGCAAGGAAAGTTTTCACAAAACATTTGTGGGTCGATAGAAGTGTTAGTGTTAACATGGATAAGAAAAGACGTGCTTTTCAGGCATTCAAGTAAGCATTCAGACAAGCCTATATTGAGATGGAAATATTGCGATGCAGCAATAAGCAAAAAGCATTTTTTAAATAAGTAAATAGTAAAAAATTAAGCAAGAAGGGGTGGGACCCATAATATCAGAGGGGGGCTGGTTCATGAGAACAGATTCTGAACTGTTATTTTTCATTGTCTACACAAATGAGGAAGCAGCTAATGAAGGTTTCCTTCTTAATAGTCCCAATTCTAGTAATATAACAAATGATCTATGGTTCACAAACAAAGGTCATCCTAGGGTACTAAATAAGTTTAGCTCTGTGTGCCAAACCTCTTTACTTCATTTTTCAGGATTCATTGAAGTCTGGAGAGACTGGCGAATTTCTAATGTTGTCGGTTAGTCTGACAACAGTAGTATGAAAGCTTTTTGAAGGGGTATTAAGGGATAAGATACTTGACTTCATTGCAAATAATAATAATACTACTGTATGAGTTTATGCCATTGTGCCACCATGGTTTTTATGCGTAACAGATCTTGGCAGACTAATTTATTTTCTTTTTGAGCAGGGACCTCGACTCTGTGGTAGCAGCATTTGGTACAGTACCACACAGAAGGTTACTGGTTAAATTAAGGAATGTTGGCCTGGAACATAGTATGTGTACTTGGATAGAGAACTGGCTAAAAGATAGACTACAAACAGTTGTGGTAAATGGAATATTTTCTGAATGGACTTGTGTTGTTAGTGGAATACCGCAGGGGTCTGTACTTGGTTCTTTACATTTCAGTTTGTTTATTAGTGACCTGGTCGGCATTGAAAGTGCAGTTGTTGTGTTTACTAATGATACTAAAATGTCCAGAACTATAAGTTCCACGCAGGATGCGCTCACTTTGGAGAGTGATTTTACTAAATTGGAAAACTGGATAGCAAACTGGAAAATGAGGATCAATGTTGATAAATGCAAAGTTATGCACTTTGGCAGAAATAATTTTGTAGATAATACATTGTCTAGTTCCAGGCTATCTTGCATAAAAAAGGGATTAACTCAAGGGATGAAAGTATAATTTTGTCCTGGTGAGGCCTCATCTGGAGTATGCAGTGCAGTTTTGGACTCCAGTCCTCAAGAGCAATATAAATGAGCTGGAGAGAGTGCAGAGACGTGCAACTAAACTGGTTAGAGGGATGGAAGACTTAAATTATGAGGGGAGACTGTCAAGGTTGGAGTTGCTTTCTCTGGAAAAAAAAATGTTAGAGGGCATGATTACACTTTCCAAGTACATTAGAGGACATTACAGACAAATAGCAGGGGACCTTTTTACCCATAAAGCGGATCACTGTACCAGAGGCCACCCCTTCAGACTTGAGCAACAGAGCTTTTATTTGAAGCAACAAAGAGGGTTCTTCACAGTGAGGACAGTTAGGTTGTGGAATGCACTGCTTGATGATGTTGTAATGGCTGATTCTGAGTGGCTTGGATGATTTCTTGGACAAACATAATATCATAGGCTATTGCGATAAACCTACAAGTAGTATAGATATTGGTATGTGCAGTTTATGTGAATGTATAGAGGGTCGGTGTAAGTGTGTGTGTGTATGGATGATGAGTTTCATTTGGAAGGGTTGAACTTGATGGCCTTTTTTCAACCCAACTTAACTATGTAATGTATTTGCATAATTACACACCATTGCAATAGAAATGCATTAATGTTGCTGCACCTACCATTCTGCACCTATTAACTTCAACTGAACATCATACTAAAAATGCAAAAAATAAGTGTAATAAAAATACCTGGTGGTCTAGTGGTACGGCGGCGTGGACGGCCGCCACGCCGCCGCGCTCCTTCCTCCTCCAGGCGCCATTAGAGTTCTTAGGGCGCGCGCCTCTTAAAGGCGCTGGCGTGATTGCGCCAGCGCGCTTTGGCGCGAAAACGCACGTTCTTGGGCGTGGAATTCTTCCCCTATAAAAGGCCCATTCTGACTGCTGACTGATGCCCGTGATAGAACTTGTTTCTAGTGGTTCCTGAGCCTTGTGCATCCGATCTGTTCTGTATCTTGTCTGTTTGATTACCCGTGTTTGACCCAGCCTGTTCCTGACTATTCTGCATTCTGTATCCTGACCCTTGCCTGCCTACGACAACTCTTCCTGCTTAACCCCTTGATTGACAACCCGGTTTGAAGCTAGCCTGCCTGACGATTCTTGATATCTGCCTGCCTCGACCCTGCCTGTCTGACGATTCTCTTGCCTGCTCCATTTGTACTGTGACCTTCGGCCCAAAAGACTCTGCTAACAGTCATGCCCCTTTGCCAGCCAGCACCTCTGGTTAAGTCCAGGTGGCACCCAAGTAAGCTGAGGGCTCCTCCCGAAGCCCAACGGTGGTCACACTACTGGTGAAGCCGAGCCGAGACCAGGGTGCTTGGCACTTGTTCTGGTATTGGGTGCCAGTCGTGACACTAAGGATACAATCCCATTATCAAAGGTACAGGTATCTTCTCATATTTAAGCACAAGTAGCACTGCTTACAAATTATACATTTAATAATAATCAAATTAAGTGGCACATTAAAGAATATTACCAAAAGAATATTACCAAACTGGAATATATATTTAAGTAAATCTTGCCCTTTTATATCTCTTGCCTTGAACCACCATTTTGTCATTGTCTGTGTGCTGCCTCAGAGATCACCAGAAATACTACAATTCTAACTGTAAAAGGAAGATGTGTGGAAGCAAAAGACACAACTCTGTCTGTTAGTTGGCTCATGTGACCTAACGTATGAATCCTAGGATTCCAGAGGGAGGCCCTTATTTTTTAAAATATCAATTTTCTATTTATGATTACACAATTGCACTACTAATAAAAACGTATATTATTATAAAATGTGTTAATTTACGTGAAGCAGGGTTTTACATATAAGCTGTTTCATGCAATATATTTTTTTTATAGAGACCTACATTGTTCGGGGGGAGTATAGTTTTCCTGTGTTGACGAGAACTGGTATAAATAATAAAACTAGATAACATCAACAGGACCATCTCTCTCCCTCTACTGCTATTTTAAAATGTATTTAGCTCAGATTGCTGTTGCCTTCCATAATTAATCGGCTATAACTTATTCCTATCATTATTCTTTGGGTGTTTCTTTTCTGTTCTTATGTGTAACATAGTCAATTTACAGATGTTCAAAAATGCTACAGATAAAAAAAAAATCTAAATGTTATGCTGCTATATTTCCAAATGTATAGTTAATATTCAAAATGAAACTCAAGACAATGGGCATGTTGTCATAGAAACCAAACTTAGAATTAAAAATGAAATGTCAAACCATGTCTGAAAAAAAAGTATTATATCAACATGCATATAGTCCAAAAATGATATTACCTATTATATAGAGGGGAAAAAAAGCACATCATCTAGTGGAAACCAAAACATCTGCATATTCTAGCTGAGTGCCAAAGAATTGGGCAAATAATGCATAAACACTGCAGTTACTATAGCAACAGGTAGAAGCAAGCATGCAACATGAAAGTATATTCATAAATATGGATTAAGATAGAAAAAAAAATATTTGAACAGAAATAGATAACTACATGGAGCATAGACTCCTCTAGATTGAGATCTAGACACTCACATATCCTAATGATTGGCATTTGTATATAGCACTGAAAGGTAACATAGTAACATAATAGGTTAAGTTGAAAAAAGACACATGTCCATCAATCCATTTAAGTCAATATAAAATCTGCTTACCTGCTAGTTTATCCAGAGGAAGACAAAAAACTCTCTCTGAATCCTCTCCTATTTGACACAAAGGGGGAAAAAATCCTTCCTGACCTTAGATCAACTAGTACTATAAGCTATGTATTCCCTCACAAAAAGAAGGTTTTTCGCACAGCACCAGTAGGTTAAAATGCCTTTATTGGTAAATTACATGGTAAACAGCCTGGTCCACGACGTTTCAGGCCATGAGGCCTTTTATCAAGCTCTATGTATTCCCTCACATGCTAAAAAGCCGTCCAACCCTATGGGCCATCACGACTGATTCAAGGAGACAATTCCACATCTTCACAGCTCTCACTGTAAAAAAAAACCCTGCCTGAACCTCCTTTCCTCTATTGGGAATGGGTAACCTTGTGTCAGCTGGAAAGACCTACTGGTAAATACCAGCATATTTGCCCTTCTCTGTACCCTTTCTAATTTACTAATGTCCCGTTTGTACACTGGAGACGAAAACTATCCAGCATATATTTTAGGGATGCACCGAATCCAGGATTCGGTTCGGGATTCGGCCAGGATTCGGCCTTTTTCACCAAGATTTGGATTCGGCCAAATTCTTCTGCCCGGCGAAACGAATCTGAATCCTAATTTGCATATGCAAATTATGGGCGGGAGGGAAATTGAGTGACTATTCGTCACAAAACAAGTGGTTTGCATATGCAAACAAGGATACGGATTCGCTTCGGTATTCGGCGGAATCTTTCACAAAGGATTCGGGTTTTGGCCAAATCCAAAATAGTGGATTTGGTGCATCCCTAATTTTCATATTAGTGCTCTGTACAGTGGAAGAATGACCCCACCCCCTCCTCCCGCGAATTTATGCATCATGTTAAAATAGTTTATCACAAACGACTTTACTTTTTAAACTCAAAAAGGAAGAATGACATCTAAGAAGCACTGATAAAATTTGCACTGTGAAAAGAAGAATATATTAAGCTTTAGAAACTTTTCATTGTTTTTCTTTATTCTGTAATAGGATGATAAAAAAGTGTTTCCCCTAAATTCTAGGTTCTAGTGTCACTGGGTTCATGGATAGTCAAATGGGAGTCTAAATTTTTGTAGTGTGCAGAAATAGACACTGTAAACTACATAACTTACATCATAAAATGCTGACATTTCCTTTAAAATTGTCTCAGAGGTGAAAAATAATTCACCCTACAGTCATAAATGAATGCCAGCATTGCAATGTCATGGCAATTGCTGATAGACAGTGCTTCTTAATAATTTTTAAAAAAAACTTTCGATTTTTGATTCCAAGATTATTTGCAAATCTATCCATGAATTATAACATAATAATAATAACTTGGCTGGTGAAAAAGAACCTTTAGCTTTTGCCACTGCTATGCCTGTGTGCGTAATATCAAGAGTTGAGGTATAGGGGGGGACAGTTCATATCATTTTTTTCTGTGAAACTTTATAGTTTGAAAGCTGTTTCTTAAAGCTATAGCCTTATCTACTTAAAGGGAAATCATCACTTAATGTCAGGGCTGGAAGAAGGGGTAGGAAGAAGAGGCACCTGCCTAGGGCGCAATTATATGGGAGTGCTAGGCAGGTACCTGATTCATTCAGTAAATGCTTTGATAAACAATTCATTAATCACTCTTCTAAATATCAGGGTAATTTTCTTGGCAATCAGGTTTTCAACCAAAGTGGGGAATCCAGAGGGCACATCTACCCCTCAGTTTTAAATGTGAAACAGATCTCTAAATTGTAACTGCAAGCCTTCTGGTTTGGCTCTGAACTTCATGAAGGGGAACTTTAGAAGATGTCAATAAATGCCTTCACATTCATTCAAGTCAAATTTAGAACATTCTATGTATAGAGCCATCAAGAATTTTGCAAACAAAAACAATACGTTTTCAGAACGTTTTCAGAGCTTAGGCATTTCTTGCAAAGTGAAGTATGTATTCAGAGGAATTCCATTGCTCCCATTCTGTCTGGTACAGGTACTTTAAAGTAGACCTGTCACCCAGACACAAAAATCTGTATAATAAAAGTCTTTTTTAAATTAAACATGAAATCCAGTTTCTATTTCTAATTGAAGCATACATAGCTGCTGTAATCTCATTTAAAAATCTCAGCTGTCAATCAAATATTGCTTGCCCCTCGTCTATGCCCTCGGCAACTGAGGGTGTGCTTCAATACCTGGAAAGCTACATTATCATTCACAATGCTATTGCTGTATATTGCATTATGCATTGTCCAAATAATTTTGACACAATCGAAGCGCAACTCTTTTGTCCAAATGCATTAAAGTCAATGGGCGTCCGAATAATTTTGACATGCGACAATTTTGACGTGTGATTTTTTTTTTGTTGTTGCAGTGAATTCATGCCTGGCGAAAAAATTCACCCATCACTAAAACCGGTGTGTTTGCTTCATAAACTCTACTATAGTTTATATAAACAAGTTGCTGTGTAGCCATTGGGGAAGCAATTCAAGCACAGGATGTACAATAGTTAACAGATAAGTTGTGAAGAATCCCATTGTATACTACAGAGCTTATTTATCTGTTATCTGCTGTGTATCCTGTGCCTTTTTTCAGCTTTGAATGGCTGCCCCCCATGGCTACACAACAGCTTGTTTCTATAAACTATATTAGAGTTTCTAAAGCAAACACACCAGTTTTACCAGTACAACACAACAGTACATTATATTTTCATTACCTTAAAACACCAGTTTTTTGGCGTTATTGTTCCATTAAATAATATTATACATAAAGAGATACTGTTGTCAGAAAACGTGTTTACCTTTACCTGAAAACAATGTAAAATATCGTGTAAGATTGAAAAGTTTTACTTAACTGCTTTCAAAGTTATTGACTCTTTGCTTTTTCACATGAGAGAATCTATTTCTCATCTGACTATTTACTGTATGTTTCTTTTTGGCAGTCAACAAAAGCCTGTCTTGCTTTATGGCAGAGATTTTAGATATGCTGTACATTAAAGATCAGAGCCACTATCACACAAGGCAAAGTATAGGATGATAAAATACCCTTTCTCTAAAATGTAAACTCATGCTAGTCCATTGGTTACCTAATGATGGCCATACATCCTAAGTTCCACTCATATGGCCACAAATGTGTAGGGGCTGAGTCTGCTTCCTCTGTAGAGGGCTCGTGGGAAATTGACAAAATGTCTAGCCCCATGTCAGATTTCAAAATTGAATATAAAAAAATCTGTTTGCTCTTTTTAAAAATGGATTTCAGTGCAGAATTCTGCTGGAGCAGCACTATTAACTGATTCATATTGAAAACATTTTTTTTCCCATGACAGTATCCCTTTTAGTATACTCTATGGACTCTTCTGGACACAATGAAGGCCATTTCAACCTCTTGACCAAGCACAGCACGTTTAAGCAGGATCATTTGAATACTAGTATTCAAACACTAAAGATAGGCAGATCCATTTTATTAGCTCGATGAGACCACCAGAG
Organism: Xenopus laevis; assembly: GCF_017654675.1. Classification (NCBI taxonomy): domain Eukaryota; kingdom Metazoa; phylum Chordata; class Amphibia; order Anura; family Pipidae; genus Xenopus; species Xenopus laevis. Next base: position 71,980,630 of record NC_054380.1, on the reverse strand, counting down.
ATAACAGTTACATCCATTATATCCTTAATGATACATTTAAAGGGCATTCCATATTATGTATTTAGGATTCTATTTAAAAATATACGGAATACATATTAAAATGTGCAAAATCCGCACAAGCAACGTATTAACTGAAAAGATGAGATGTTAGCCTAAATGTGGAAGAGCTAATTCATTATGCTATTTAAAGAGATAATGTTAATATAGTTTCCAAGCACACATAAATTAAAATTTGAGAGATTTGTAAATTTTAATTATTTCTGGAAATGCTGAAAATTTCTAAACTCTTAGCTTCAATAAGATTAATAAAACTGTTAATTCCAAATTTAAGTACTCATTTTATTAATTTTGTTAACACAGGGCTTGCCGAATTTCACATAATTATGTTCAGCACATGGAACAATAGTCCCTTGATTCCTGACTTAATTATCATAAACCAGTGGTGGCATTTGCAATTTAATTTCTCCCCTTAACATTTTTAAGGCTACTTTATGACCTTCACATTCTTTGTAACTTAATATTAGAAACCAACTAAATTCATCAACAGCAAGGTACACCAAATTAACAATTATATTAATTCAGCTGTGAATCTCTATAAACTCTGCATAGACACTTTTTGCACTTCTGCATAGGAATTTTGATTTCATTACTGAAAATATTTCAAATTTTGTAATGATCCTTTACCTGTTACATTTGCTTTGTGCAGTATAAGCTGGTAAAAAACGTATTGTACACCTACACTTGACCCCTATAACAAAATAAGCTGCTGTTCAACAGTTGCTTAGCCTAAAAAATTCCGAAGAATAATGAGAATGAATATGAGTTAGTATGAAGCTGGACACAGGGATTGGGAAGTTATCCCCTGCAGCCAGTAAAAGGAAAAATAGTGACAGGATATGATTTGAAGTGACTATATGCTTGTGGCTGTTGCTGTAGGAGAAAGGTTGGACAATGGATTTCAAGGTATGTTCTGGTATCTTTGTTGGGGATAATTAAATACCACTACCAAGGTGTTTATCACTGAAGTCATTGGTCAAGTCCTTTTATCGTCACCACTTTTCCCTGTAAAAATTAGTGGTGGCAATTCATGCAAAACTGATTGTGCTGATTAATCAGTGATGGGTAAATTGATGATCATTTTAGATACAACATTTTATTTTCGGTGGTGGAATGACAAACAATTGTCTGAATAATTTCTTGGATGCAACGTGGATCGGGATGCAACGTGGATCGGGAAATACATTATTCTAGGCTCAGTGCTGAGCCTAGAATAATGGTGGCAACCCAATTTAAAAGAATGTTGTTCAACTAACTGCTTAAAGCATTCAAACACATTTTGACGGACTGACACAGGTATCAGCTTTAATAAATGTTTCAATAGGTTAAAAACATTCCTGAATATTGGGTTCTCTTGTTTGACCTTTAATACTTCTGATACTGAATTTAATCCTTACAGACCTTGGAAAGTGACTGTGCCTGGCTATTTATTAAAGAAAATAGTCACAAGTGATATCAGTAATGTTTGGTATCGCCCAAAATTTCAAAATGGTGAAAAATCCAGCAAATGCATTAAAACCTATAGGCAAATTTATTTTTAGGTGGTAGGTGGCGCAACAACTTGTTTTTGACATGCGACAATTTTTTCATCCATTGGAGTCTTTTTCACTGCAAAACCTGACAAAAAATTTCGCACATAACCAGGTTTGGACTGGGATTCAAAATAGGCCCTGGCATTCCAAGTAAAAAGAGGCCCAAACAGCCCCCTCCAGCCCACTTAATAGTCACTTTCTATGGCATCTTACAGCAGCCCCCACAGATTGCCAGTCCAAGCCTGCTTATAACTAAATAATGCACAGGGATCAATAAAAGTCAATGCTTGCCATTTTTTTTAATGTTCTTTCAAAAAGGTGCAAATGTTTGTAATTTTTGTATCGGCAATTACCTTAATATTTTTCTTTTTTTTTTCATTTTTAAAATTTTGCCCAGTTGCTTATTAAAATCAGGTTTAATATTTTGTGGTTAATCCAATATTCAGTCCAATTCTAAGACTGTGAATTTGGTGCATCTCAGTTTTGTATATTATGCATCATTTTAGGTGCAGCTCACCTGTACCGTACATTAATTTCAAAAGTTAATAGATCAAAGTATAGTGGTGCCGACTGCAGCTGTTACATACCTGTTACCTGTTTCAGGATTTAGATGCTTCATACAAATAATATTAATTATGTAGAGTTTTCATGTTTTTAAAGTTAAGTCTGTGTGCAGATTCTCCACTTAGAATCCACAGTTTACTGTATGTGTGGCCAGGTAATATAACCTCTGTATATTAATGTTTTGTTGGTTAATGCAAAGCTAGGCAGGCATCTTTCTTGGAAGGCCTGCTGTCTCCTACATGTGGATGTAATTCTATTGATCCGAGACAAATTACGTTCGCAGATCCAATATTCATGAAAACTCAGTTTTTCATTAAAAAAGGGTCAACACAGACTTCCTATGTATGCAAAGACAAACAAGCATGGCACAAGTTTTAATAAGATGTTGCACATTCTAAGCATTTTGAGATGACTCTTCTGTTGATTGACTGCTTGCGTCAGATCGGATTGCTTCACCTTTAGTGAGGTGTATTGATATTTATTCCATTTGAATTTCACAAACACAAAGAAACTGCTATAGTACTTGAAAACAACTACTTTTAGCCCACAATTGTCTGGTACATATCACAGAATAAAGCCATGCTACCCATGGAACAAAGTATTCAGTAGACATAACAAACTGCCCTCTGCTGGAGATGCCAGAATATGAGGCACATTTTATTCATCACTAATGCAAATATGCAAGAACGAATATTCTGATTTCACACTATACAAACGACATACTTTAGAGTAAAAGGGAAAACGGGGGAGATCAGGACTAAATATTATACAGCTGCAATTTTATGAACTGCACAAAACATTTTAGACCCAGGCCAACTTAAGAATTGAACCAGAAGAGTTTCCAATTACAGACAATAGGGCATGGTCCTAATGTACATCTTTGATCCGCCTAAAACTGCAGTGCATTTTGCAACTCATGCAATGTTATTCAAAATAATTGCAGGATCCAAATAATAATCTTCCAACAGATTGTGTGCTAGTCACTATGGATGTTAATATTCTATATACACGGGGTGCCCAGACTTTGCCACCGTATGATCTACTCTTGCCACCTGGCCTCTGTCATCAGATCTACCTTAATAAAAATAGTGTGCCATCTACCATTCAGTGCAATCCACAAGAAAAAGTATCAGTAAACTTGTTTTCATTTAAAAACACTCAGCAGCACCAAAGAGAGAGTTCCTGAGCAGTATGGGCCCTTCATCATCAGCTCATTATGAACCATATTTATGCACTTTTTTGTTTAATAGTCAGTGGTGACAATAATCATTGTTAAAAGAGGCAATCTCATGTATGTAATTAAGGTAGTGAGCTTTTAGTGCACTGGAATCTAGTGGCCTAAGAGAAGAGATGGTCTGTCTGACAGCCCCACTGATCTATTGCTAATTACTGTCTCCATGAGAAATAAAACAGAACAAAAACAGGTGCACTGATCTTGTGGGAGGGCAGTGTATAGTCTGCACAGGCTGTTTAGCTTATTAGGAGAGTGATCCGCTTCTTCTTTTTATTGCGCGCTTTGCTGCAGTTCAGCTGCTATGGGGACCGATGTACAGAGGCCAGACGGGAACAACTTTCTATTCCGAGCTGAATCTTCACAGACTTATTGCAGGAGCAGCTGCACTCAAAAGCTCCAGTTTGTTGATGAGAAAACATCAATAGCGATCTACCAGAAACTTTAAACGGATCGACTGGTAGACTGTGATCAATGTCTTGGGAACCCCTGTTATTTATGCTATTATACCACATGAGTAAGAAGCAGATTCAGTGAGATATGTTCTTTTTACACAAAATTGTGAATTATTATGATTAGTGTTTACCATGAATTACTTTATGTTAATGGGACAATTATTTACAGAGAATTGTTACTGTCATAGGATCCCAGCTATGGCAATCTTGTAATGTCTGAATATGAAAAGAGATACATACAGAAAATGACATTAAGTTCTGTCGGCAGTACATAGGATTTGTTCTTGATTTGGTATAACAGTGTTAACAGTGATAATATGGACAAGTTGCAATTCATACTATCTGGAAGGATTTGAACATTGCTGCTTTGTGTTTTGTATCGATATGTAACATAATAAGTTAGGTTGAAAAAGACACACGTCCCTCAAGTTCAACCTTTTATGTAAAAATATTATTTCCTTGTGCAGAGTCCCGACTGTCAAAGGTAATTCCCCAGTAGTCTCAAAGATAATTTCTTATGTTAACGGTCTATCATCAATCTCCAGGAATCACAAGAAGTTAGACACGGGAAACAGGGGAACGTCAATATGCTGAGTCCATGAAATTCCCGGCAGCCCCAAAGTCTAAAAAAGCCTGCACGTTGATAGTTTTGGAGGTCAGCCAAATCTTCCAAGGAAGGAGGAAACAATGAGAATTATTTTGTGGAGAAGGTGCAGTGCCGCCAAGATAAGACTCCCCAATCTTACTTAGGCACTGGAGTTTCCTGGCTTGGACGGCAGTTGTTGGTGAAGTGAGCCTGGCCATCACAGTACAAGCACAGACCAGCAGAGAATATCCAGAGTTTCTCCTGCTCAGAAAGATGTGCCTTTCAAATCTGCATAGGCTCCTCAGGAAAAGGAGATGGCTGCAGGGGGTTCAGGAGAAAAGGTCTTTGGAAATACAGTGCCAAGACAGGCTTATCTGTTTGACGCTCTCTAAAACGAGTGTCAACCTTAATAGTAATGGCTATCAGCTCATTATGTTGTTAAAGGAGATCTTTGGAAACTAGGTCATCCTTCAGTCTGTCGGACAATCCCTGATAAAAGGCTATCACAAAGATTCTTTATTCCAGGAGGTTTCCGCAGCCAGGGTCCAGAATGCAATGGCATACTGGCCATGACTGTACAATATACAATAAGTTTTGTACCTGACTCATCAGTGCCACTCTACATTTGTGTAGGCAACAATGAATAAATTGTGGCTTACAGTGAATGATTTGGCTATTGTGGCAAGCAAGCTTCACTAATAACTTGAAAGCCATGTAAATTGTGCCAGAGTTTAAAATTTGTCAATGCCATTGGATTCTTAGGGGCCTATTTATAATGTTATATACCAGTAAATCAAAATAATAAAGGAAGGAGAACTCCAGCAGAATCTCTGCAGTACTTTTATTCCAGGTTGTGGTCACACATACACCTGGAATAGAAGTTTTGCAGAGATTCTGCTGGAGTTCTCCTTCCTTTATTATTTTGATTTACTGGCACAGTGGAGTTGTTGGCACAGAGTAACTTAATTGGAAGCAGAACATTCAGTCCCTCTTCAGCTGTACAGACCACCAACAACCCTTTACTTTATAATGCTATATAAACAGAATTTTGCCAAAATTGCCAAAAAAAAAAAAAACTGGGTAAAAAGCTGTGCAAAATAAACATCGATTTTTTACAGGTTTGTATGTTGACCGAAACTTGAATGTAATGCCATTATTGTTCTCTGCTTCAGAAAAAAACATGTAAAAAATGCAGGAAAAGCCACGTATGATCTATGTATTTTATCATGGAATTCTCAAGCAGCTGCTTACAGTTAAGATGGATTCCCTTTACTTCCTTTCTAGTTACAATTATTAACCAAATTCCCTCACAATTCCATGATCTGCAACTCAGCTCCGCCCCCTCAATAACATGACCCACCTCCTGTGACATCATTGGGCCTCCCATTTATGTCACTATCCTCACCCTCGGGGACCTACCCCCACCCTGGCCGGTAAAGATTTACCAAAAAAGGTGGCAACCCTAACTGTGGTTTCTACAAATGTCACAACGCCCTTAATGATTACACTTTGACACTGGGTTTTGGTGCCAATTGGTGCCAAAGTCCAATTGCACTGTGTTTCAATGTGTTTGGTTTAGGGTCTTTTTATGTGTGTCTTGATAAAGGTCCTCTAGTGTCACTTAAACACTGACTTACACTGACTTAGACTGAGTGTCAGTTCATCATTTTTATATGTATAAATAAGCCAAAAAATTTCATTAATTGGGAAGATGTAAGTGATGCAGAAAATATCATTAACAACTGATTTAACTTTACAGTGATTTCCCATCTTGTTTCATTTCATTTTTAGAAAAAATCTTGAGAATCTCTTGTTACAGTACTTGTCCATTAGCACACACCCAAATATATCCAACACTTACTGTATATTGTAAAGTTATACCCAGTGCTTGTTGCATATTTACATCTGTTTATCTCAGGTAGCTGGAACCAAACTGATTCTACAGGAAATATTTTCAAATTACAGCCTCCCTGACAGTTATTTCTGTAATGACACAACAGAATTTAAGAGACTGTAAATCACAAAGCCCTTTTACCGAGGAATCGTTAATCTCGGAATGGGTAATTGGGTTAGCTAGCTCACTTGTTATGTCAAGGCCAGAAACACTGTTTGGAATCTTCTTTTTATAGCTCTCATTCCATTCTGATACAATTTGATATTAGTAACTTTCTCATTTACACTGCAGGTTTTGCATGATGTGATGATGAATAAGAATGTCCTTCATCATAGCCGGATTTTCATTAAGGCTAGGGGAGGCTAAAGGCCCCCATAGACGCGACGATTCTTCTTTGCGAAACGACCGATTTCAGCGCAGCCCGACCGATTCGTCAAATTATCGTGCGGTTAGTGGGATTCAAACGATCGTACATCTTACGATTTTTCGTCCGACATCTGCCAGGAAATTGATCGGCCAGGTTAAAAAATCTTTGTCGGTCCCAGTACAATCTATGGATGTTTGCAGGGCCAAGCAGGCAGCTCCCCTTTGTTTTCCTGGTAAATTGGTCGTTTTAGTTGATGGACAGTTCGAACGTTCGTACGATGGTTCTCAGAAGATCTTGGTCTCACGATGTGGATTGGATCTGTTGAAAATCTGTACATCTATGGCCAGCTTAAGCCTCCCCAAACCTATCTGACCCATAAAATAAAAAGAAATAAAACCTGTTCCTTGCTGACTGCGCTGTTCCTTTAATCAGCAATTGAAAGCAAAGGTCCTGCCTCCAAACCCAATGCTAAAGAGATCAGTTGCATTCTGTTTGGATATATGTGGGTTTGCAGCTTGTCCAATCAGAGCACAAGCTGACTTTACAGATAGTGAAATGTACCAACTAGGTACAGAGTAGGCAGGGCTGGGAAAACTACTGACTAAAGGCATGACAGAAGGGAGACTGATATGAAGGAGCTGCAACATCCAACTGGGCATATTTGCACTCCACTCACAGGTACTACTGTATATACACAGCAGCTTCTCCACCAGCTTGTTCTTTAACCCTATTTTTTGCTCCTTTTCTTGTTGCTTTCTATTAGTTTTTGTGACTTTTCATTGTTGTTTTCATGGAATCGAGATTCTTATACCTCCCATTTTCCAGAGCATTTTATTTACCACTGCATATAATGTGCCAGTACCCACTGTCTCCCACTGTGTTTAATGTGAAAGTACCCCCTGTGTTTAATGTGCCAGTACCCACTGTGTATAATGTGCCAGTACCCACTGTGTATAATGTGCCAGTACCCACTGTGTATAATGTGCCAGTACCCACTGTATATAATGTGCCAGTACCCACTGTGTATAATGTGCCAGTACCCTCGGGGACCCACCCCAATCCTGACCGGTAAAGATTTGCCAAAAAAGGTGGCACAGTATACACAGTAGGTGCTTGCACATAATACACAGTGAGAGCCTGTGGGTACTGGCACGGTCTCCCACTGTGTATAATGTGCCAGTACCCACTGTGTATAATGTGCCAGCACCCACTGTGTATAATGTGCCAGCACCCACTGTTTCCCATTGTGTATAATGCGCCAGTACCCATTGTGTATAATGTGCCAGCACCCACTGTTTCCCAATGTGTATAATGTGCCAGTACCCACTGTCTCCCACTGTGTATAATGTGCCAGCACCCACTGTCTCCCACTGTGTATAATTGTAGTCTAGCTCTTTCCAACTACCATCCAAAAAGGGAGCATATACATTTAGTTCATAAAGACCTGAAGGCAGTGTGCAAGATGCAAAAAAAATATGGTGGCCACTTGCAGTCTTTGCACAATTGCTTCTGTAAATGACCCCTAGTATTTCTCCTAGATTAGTATAGGGTCTAAAAAATACATACTTTTTAAATAACTGTAACAACCCCGCCTGGAGTTGAAATGGGGACCTGGTGTTCCAGTTATGACAGCTTAGGCCTTGGTTCACTCCTATGACTATTCCTTGTAACTGCAAGTAATCATGGCTTGTTTAACCTGTTGCCAATTCAGCCAAAGGTGATCTGTGTAAGCCATTAGTCTGGTTATTAAACCCTGTATCGCTGTGCTGCTTGACCACTCTTCTGGATCCTGACTTTGTACCGTGTTACTGATTGGTTTTGACCCCGGCCTGTTTATCCTGACTACACTCTTGGCTCCTGATTCTGTACTTCACTCTCTTGTTGGTACTGTCACAGCCTGATCCACGACTTCACTCTCTGTTTCCCATTCCTCCTGTATACTTTACGGTCCCCTTGCCTGTTCAGAACTTTCTCCCTGGTAGCATCTGAGTAGTGGAGGGCTCCTCCCAAAGTCAAAGGTGGCTGTTATAGGCAGAAGCGGGAGCTGAGGCCGGGACCTTGGGGTTTGTTCTGGGTTTGGGATAGCATACGTTACAATGACTTTTTAAATGTCTAATGCCTTAAGGGGTATACATTTTTTTAATGCTGTGTAAAACAATGCATGTGTAAGGTCTGTAAAATAAATGAAGAATTTATCAAGGTGGGTGGTTTACTTTATGCCCTCAAATACCAGATTTGATGCTGTTATCTTACACCACTTCAAATGCAACTCGTGTTAAGTTTCATGTATAAATGAACAACATGGTGAAAAGATGCAACAGCAGCAATGAAAAAAAATCTCTATCCTACAAAGAGATTTGTGAAAGCAAATAATTTGAGAGCCTAATAATGCTAATGATCTTGGCGAAATATATAGAAACAAACAAAGAAGGAATTGATCACTGAACATTTCCTGGCCCTGTATTTTACTACTAATTCAAAGTATATAGCATACTGTATATTTTTAACAGTTTTATGTCAAATGTTTATGACTTTAAATTTGCCATACCATACCACATCAAGGTATACCCAATATGGTAGTCAAAACAAATTACCTCTGGCCATTTTTGTAATAGGCTGAGACTTCCCTGGTTCCATTATCTTGGTAAAATAGCATCACTGTTTGGTCTGACCAAAGATCAAAGACCAAAGATTCTCCCACACTGTGTTTTTTATAGGCTCCACCAAAGTCAACCCCTGTTTTTAAAGGTGTAACATTGCCATAAAAGAGTTGGCTTTGGGTGAGAAGGGTATTGGCAAAAGGTGAGCCCTGTGTGGGTGTTCAACTGACTTATATCCATGATTCAACTGTTTTTATTCTGTAATTGAAGCAAAACTTGTTACAAAAAAAAACCCTAATGACAAATGTCCACATTATTATTCAGTTTTATGTTGAAGTGTATGTTGTTACATGTAAGTGCCGCAATAGGCCTGAAATGCGCTAGGCCCTTTTCACAATCAACATTTCCATGTTTCTATTGTTACATTTAGTTACAGAACATTTTAAGTGTGGTTGGATTAAAAAGAAGCAGTGATATCAACCTTTGCAAAATCCTTATTTAGCTAGATGAAGGCAATCCTCCTTAAAGGGATACTGTCATGGGAAAAAAATTTTTTTTCAAAATGAATCAGTTAATAGTGCTGCTCCAGTAGAATTCTGCACTGAAATCCATTTCTCAAAAGAGCAAACAGATTTTTTTATATTCAATTTTGAAATCTGACATGGGGCTAGACATTTTGTCAATTTCCCAGCTGCCCCATGTCATGTGACTTGTGCCTGCACTGTAGGAGAGAAATGCTTTCTGGCAGGCTGCTGTTTTTCCTTCTCAATGTAACTGAATGTGTCTCAGTGGGACATGGGTTTTTACTATTGAGTGTTGTTCTTAGATCTACCAGGCAGCTGTTATCTTGTGTTAGGGAGCTGCTATCTGGTTACCTTCCCATTGTTCTTTTGTTTGGCTGCTGGGGGGGGGAAAGGGAGGGGGTTATATCACTCCAACTTGCAGTACAGCAGTAAAGAGTGGTTGAAGTTTATCAGAGCACAAGTCACATGACTTGGGGCAGCTGGGAAATTGACAAAATGTCTAGCCCCATGTCAGATTTCAAAATTAAATATAAAAAAATCTGTTTGCTCTTTTGAGAAATGGATTTCAGTGCAGAATTCTGCTGGAGCAGCACTATTAACTGATTCATTTTGAAAAAAAATTTTTTTCCCATGACAGTATCCCTTTAACTGTCTACAAGCAGGTAAGCTGCCAATTTTAAACCTATCAGAAGGAGGCACTCTTCACCTCAAAATGTAGTCTGCCTAAAAACAAACTCTACTCCTTTTTAAAAAGAATATTTACTTAAAAGTTTTTCTGCTTATAGTTTGTAACTTTTCTCACTTTTAAGTTTGAAATCATGTATTTATTAATTTGATAAATGCAGATATTACACCAGGATTTATGGGGGAAAAAAAGAACACAAAGAAAACTCCTTTTTTGTAGAATCCTTTTTGTAGACTAATACAAACATTTCTCCCACAACCACATCCAGTTAGCATCTGTATATTTTCATATTAAAAAATGTCTGCCTGGGAAGATAAAGATGAAATCTTTCCAAAAAGCACTGAAAAAATCTGAAATGATGTTAAGGTAAAAAAATATGAATGTGGTTTTCTTCAGGGAAACAATGAGTCAGAGTATTTTCACTGCCAGGCCACAGACATGCCTTCATTCCCATAGACTTATCTGGAAAATGTTTTCTGCTGCTAAATTATAGCATAAAATGAGTTATCATCATGTTGTTGTGTTTATGAGTAAATTCATGATATTACAGTTTTTATCTTTCTTTGTCTTGGTTTTATATATTTGAAAAATGCAGATATTACACAAGGATTTATGAAAAAAAAAACACAAAAAAAACAGGAGCTGAAACTTTCAAAGAGGACCCAAGCAGAAGTTGAAACGTTGTTGCAATTTATGGAACAAAGCACTTTGAGAAATACGGACATTTAGGGGCTTATTTAAAAAAGTTTTACATTTCTCACTATTTTCTCAAAACCACTTTGACCAAACTCCTATCCACATTTTTACTGTATTTAACAATAAATCTCTTGCGGGAAAAGACTTGGTAAAATTGTGAAAAAATCTGAATCTACAATTTTGCCCAAAAACTCAGATTATATTTGATTATTGCCAGAAAACCTGGAATTATCTGGATTATTGTATGAAACCCAGCACAGATCATGATATCTTCCAATTGTAAAAGGGACATCTGCCATTAACTTCTACATGGCCTTGGCAGGTTTGAGAAGGAGTACCTTTTTATTGAGACTTTTAGCAGTCTTTGGGTTTAATAAATCACAAAAAATTTGAGTATTTTCTTCCTGCGAAAAATTGTGTTTTCACCTTCATAACTTTGACCAGAAAAAATTGGACTTTAATAGATTACCCCCTTGGAGTGTGGACCACCTTCATTGCATGTATTCATTAAACTTTTTTGGTCCTGGGTATATATATGTCCTGGGTATATATACATGTTTTATATCATGGTGTGCAATCTCGTTGGACAATATACAATATGTGGAGTGACTCACCACATTTTGAGATAACGCACCCAGTATAGCCTAATCACTGTTTTTCAGCGAGTGTGCAATACACATGTTGGACTTTTTGTATATATTTGGTCTGTATTGGCACCTTGCATAATACTTTAAGCTCTGTGAACTGGCAACGTTTTAATCACATACTGGAAGATGGCATCCAACACTGGATTGTTGGGCACTTTTTCATACAGGGATACTGATTTGGATAGAATTGGCAATATCTTTGAAGGATCTGAATGCCTTTTTGCTACTCCTCCAGTCACTGCTAGCAGACAACGGCTGGAATCATTAAGCAAGAGACAGGTTGAACTACAACTACATGGGCTCACCTTGACGGAATATCTCCGCCTACAAAGGATCCGGAGGGGACTAAGGGTTAACTTACAGCCTACCCTATTTGCTCATAACGAGGAGTTCAAAACCAAGTTTGCAGGCATTATTACCAAATGTTCATTGGATCTAATTGCCTTGAATATTGAGTGCATTGCAGTGGAACTTGATAATGTTAACACCCAGTTGGACACTGTGACTCGCAACAAATAGTCTTCAATCTTTCATCCGTGCAACTTTCTACCTTACAATTACAAGTGTTATCTAAAGGACTTCATTTTTGTCCCACTGCTAAACTTAAGGTCCATTTTTCCAGTGGCTATGAGGTGTTCCCTACCTCCATTCATAAAGAGGGATTTGATGTTAATGATATTGGTCTTAAAACCAAAGGACGGTATGTTCCACCTACTACCTATCCGGCGGTTGAGACCTACATACATAAGGTTAAATCAGAAATTGAAAGCTTTATCACTAATGACTCTTATAAGGAGCAGTATAACCTCACTTAACTAGAATGTGATGCCTTGGGTGATTTACATGCCAAAATACATAGGAGAAATGCTTACAGAAAGATACGAGGAATTTAAGGGTGAATTTCGTTTGATGTTAAAACAATCTCACAAACAGGGTGTTATTACAGAATCCTCCTGTAGATTTTTACTTGGCACTCTCAGGAACTCTTTTTACATTTGAATGTGTCTCACAGGAAAAAAATACAATAAGCTTTATTAGACATTAGGATAATGGCTTTGATAACAATAGAACTGGACCCTTCATGTGTTCCCAATAAACACTAGAGGATTAACAGTTATATTAAACATTGCTCTTTATACTTTAAACAGTACATAAAATAGTTTAGAGAGGGTTTACTTGAAAGCTTTAACAGACTAAACAGATTGCAATCTCATTGGCGGTGAGCTTGTTTTGCTTTTACTTTATGCATGGCTTTTCTTGCATACAACTGTGAGGAAGCCAATAGCAATAACACCCGTAAAACATTGGCCAAAGTCTAAGGGGCAGATTTGCTAAAGGGGCGAATTGTCGCCAGCAACCGATTTGCACCCTTTGCTACACTTCGCCAGGCGCAAATGCGCTCAGACAACGCTAATTCTCTAAAATGTGGAGTTTTGTCGAGGGCTCCGAATGCATTACTTCGGCAATGCGATCATTTGATAGTGAAGATGCACTCGCGTGCTAGGGATGTTGCGCTCAGGTCAATTTGCACGGGGCGGGAAATTTAAAGCTGTATGGACGTCTTTATGTTAAAAGTTGGTGCATATACTTACAAATTACACTTTTTAAAAACACGTCCAGGGAACCTTAATAAAGACAATAGAGTTAATATAATGCCCTACAAAAGGAAAAAAAGCCAGTGTTTTTTGGACTTTGATGCATTTTCAGCTCACAGAATATAATGTAAGAGACAAAAGATTGAGGAAAATCTAGCTACTTTAATGCACTTCATCTGGTCTGAGGTGGCAAAGGCAACTCTAGCGAAAGAGGTAACTTTCAGTAAAATCCTCACTTTAGTGAATTTGCGGAGTAACGACCGTTTACTAGATCGAAAAGTCGCCAGGCGATATCGTGCGAATGACTGCTAGTGCCTGTCTCTTTCGCTAGCAAATTAATGACTGCACCCATTAGTAAATTGGCGGTGTCCCTGCAGGCGGTAACAATAGTGAATTGACGCTAGCGTTACCCGTTTGCCCTTTGATAAACCTGCCCCCATATGGGTTATTTACTTACTGCACTGCAGTTGTGGGTCCTGTAGTCAGCTGCCATTTATTACAGGTAGCTGCCATTTATTACATGGTTGTGCTTGGCACCACTGCCTTCCACATGCCTCCTCTTACAAATCATGCACTGCTGCGCCTAGTGAGGCAGGGGAAATACCAGCACCTCTGAACCAGATGGTAGTTACAGGGTTCCCACAGCAGCCTTGTTAATAGCCATAGAGCAGATGTGCAAAAGTATTGTGCACATGTCATTCTCATGCCAGAAATGGTATCTGCCAACATTTTCAGTGCAAATGTGTGAAATCAGTGTTGAAGTGCAAGCTCAACTGTATCAATTTTGCCATATTGGCTTTTATCTGATGCAACTCCCCCTGGCAAGTGCAACAAGCTGAAATTCTGGGACAATTCCATTTCTCTTGCATTGTGGGTAAAATGTTGATTGCATTCAATAGTGCACACTGTGTCTTTGGTAATTAAATGACGCCTAAATATTTAAGGATTTAAAGAAAATCATAGTAAACAGAGCTATTAAGCTTATAATGTTTTGCAGTAAGTCCACAGTTATACATTGACTAGGGGTTAGGATATGAATTATTCCAGTGTAAATTGTACTTGTTATTATGAAATCACTTTTTTGAGTTGCCTTTTTCTAAGAGAATAGTCACAGCTAACAATAAATTATTTCTGTTAAACAATCCTAAACAATTTAATTCATATATTTGTTATACAAACCATTTATCTTATGCAAAGCACCAGATAACAAGTTCCAGTTATAAGCAAGAATATTGACAGATTAGATAAAATGCAATAACATATAATTTGGATTATACTCAAAACAACTGTACTACTGTAAGAAAGATTTATAGCACTCGGTTTTGCCTCTAATATTAGAAAACAAGATACCATTTATCAGTACATGATGTGCTAGAAACAGAACATGGTCTGCACCAAGGAAATGTCAACAACATCCACAACAACATTACCGAGAAATTCTCTTGCTGTCATTTCAACATTTGTCAATCTTAATTTTCTTTCATCTCTAAGTCAAAATAGAGGAAATCCCTTCCACCAACGCCTTTTCCTTAAGAGGCTCTAAATGATAATACACTATCTCTATTCGCAATCTGTGTTATTCACGGACTGTTTAAAAATAAATCCCAAGTCAGTGAGATACTAGCATGGGCTTGTTATTGTGTGTGTCTGCTTGGAACACACTTACTGTATATATTTTTCTTGGCCAACTTAATTAGGGGCACATTTAAAAATATATATAAATATGAAATAATCACAAATCTAACATTTGTTTCAATTTAAGTTTTTGAGATTTATCGCAACACTATTTTATAACACTTTATTTTTCTGTTTGTTTTTTTTAAACTATCACATTTGTAAGAATGAATGGAACAATGCCATTTTCATTGCAATCAAGTTTTCATTTTTAAACAAAATATAATACAAGACAAGGTTATGCACTTATTCTAAAAAAAAATATTTTCCTCTTTGTTGCAGTTGATAAAAATTCTACAAGAATGTCTTTAACTAAATGTTTGGCATGAAAAAGAGAAATCATACCATTGTTTCAACGGAATGCAGAAAGCTTACATGAGGAAACACACAATATGCTCAATTGCTCTTTTAGAGAGCTGCAAACATTGCCACCTGGTGGCTTCCTGAAACACTGCAGAGGCAAAAGAATATTACATTCAGAGAATTACATGCTTTTACTTGGTGGCTGTACAATGTAAGTTCTACTGTTTAAGAGTTTGACCAATTATACTGACCCAAGATCTTTAATCTTCTCTAGGGACTTTGTTTCTTAGAAACAAAATCTATTTTTATAGATTTCCAATCTATAGTTTACTGAGGTGCATTGACTATTTAGCTAGATATAAGCCTTTCACTTTATAAAGATGAAATGCAACTAGGAACACAGATCACTGCTAATCTACTAGTATATCAGTTGCACTTAAATAGCTGTGATCCATTGTTGCAAGAAACAGTTGTTCTGTTGAGGTTACATTGCAAGCACATCCATTATGAGGGATGGACTTTTCTCACTTGTAAGGCAGAAATCTCACTAATAAAATTGTAGCATATGGATACTCCTGCCATCCATAAAAAGATCACTTAATATAACAGATAGGCAAATGTCGGAGCCAGATGGCTAGAATAAAGTGTTTCTTTTTGCCCGAGAATTATGCATACAATTTCATGAGACACAAATTTAACAATGAGAAGTAAAATATTTCATTTTGAAATGTTTATAGTTTCTTCTCTGTTTGCAGCTTTCCATGGTAATTATATACTTGCCTGAGTCAGAAGTATGAATTCCCTATATTCCCTTCTCTAGAGGCATATGATTTGTAAACATTTTATTAGTCATTATGATGCAGGGGACACAACTATTGACATTTTTGCAATATTTTTGAAGTAGTTATAGAGTTTTCTCTGTTTGTAGCTTCCCATGGTAAATATAGACTTGCCAGAGTCAGAAGTATGAACTCCCTTTATACCCTTCTTTAGAGGCAAATGAGTTGTCATCATTTTATTAATCATTAAGTTTCCTGGGACACACAACTTGCCAGTGCAGACTGCCAGGATTCTATCTAATCTATCTATCTATCTATCTATCTATCTATCTATCTATCTATCTATCTATCTATCTATCTATCTATCTATCTAATCTATCTACTATCTATCTCTCTCTCTCTCTCTCTCTCTCTCTCTCTCTCTCTCTCTCTCTCTCTCTCTCTCTCTCTCTCTATCTATCTATCTATCTATCTATCTATCTATCTCTCTCTCTCTCTCTCTCTCTCTCTCTCTCTCTCTATTTATCATCTATCTATCTATCTATCTATCTATCTATCTATCTATCTATTTATCATCTATCTAGCATCTATCTATTTAGCAAGTCAATGTACCATTCACACCTGTGCTGAGCAAACAAGCCAGTGTGATTTATTTAAGATATTCTCGTTTTCTCAGGTTCTGAGCACATCTTTTATTTGCAGCAGTATTTACTTAAGGACCTACTGCTGCACAGTTTGCGTTAGCTTATCTATTGTTTTGTCTTTTTGAAAATTTTTAGAACTCCCCAGTTGTACAGTGATTGTATAATTGCATTATAAGTACAATCAATTTGATAAAACCTTTTGCATTGGGTAACATTTGAAATATGTCAGCATAATCTCACAATGCTCAGTTTTATTTGTCTTAATTTACTGCAAAAAGTAATTATTTCTTGACACATCAAACATTTTACATACCGTTCATTGGTCTGTAGCAACTAAATTGTTTGTATTTGCTACTTCTAGAAAATAGTTACTTGTATTCCCTTTTCCTTAGCACTGGACTTAATAATGTTTATCCTCAATGCAGCAGCAGTAGTGTAGTGCTCAGTGTTTAAGGATTGATTGACAAATCAGGACTATTCAGCTCTATATATGTCACCAGCACACTTTACAAGAATACTTTAATGTCTGGCTTTAATTTGTCACTCAAGCTATGAAAGTCGCCCACAATCTCTGGCATGCGAAAGATAAATGGAATGCTCAACTGTTTTAATGCAGTCACAGGAAGAGATGTGATCTGGAGAAGTGGCAGATATGCAAAGACAGGGGGGAATTAGTGTAGTGAAAGACTGTAAGACTAAACTAAGAAGGATAGTGTAGTGAAAAGACTGTAAGATTAAACTAAGAAGGATAGAAAGGAGTATGAGAGTATTGGAACAGGAGAAACCTAAAAGCTAAATGTTTTGCACCCAATAGACTTAGAATGCACCCCCAACTTTATTACAGAGACAAGAAGATTTTTCAATGTGACATAATTGCAATTAGTGCTCCATCTTCTTGTTGAGAATCCTATATTCTTTCAAAGGACTCATTTTAAAGTAACTACAATATCCTCTAGGCTTTAGAGTCTGCAGATATTCTTTTAATTACATTGTGAAGGACCAACACAAGGAATGACTGAATATGGCAGATCTTGAAGGTCAAAGAAGTCAATTTGAAAGCTACAAAACCTCTGGCTTTCAGACAGGAATATGCCAGGGGATGGGGGGAGCCAGTTTAAGCACAGGAGCTCAGAACGATTTAGGACATCTTCCACTGTTTAACACTATACTTGAACTTGTCACATGTGAAGTAGAGGAAGAAATGAACAGTATAAAATTAAAACAAAGCTTTTGCAAAGAGGCCATTGCAGAAAGATATAATTCAAGATTTTGTTTTTCATAGAACAGTATGGGGAGTAGGGGGAGGCCCTTGGTGTCTATTTAATTGCTCATTTTTATTTAAAAAACCACCCCAGCCCCAGGATACTAAACAACCTTACCTTTTTCCCTAATGTCATCTTCATTTGTTTGTCTGCCTCCTTTCAATGTCTGTCTAATTATAACTATAGGGAAAAGACATTTTGGGAAATACACTGTAAAGTCATATATAGTAGTAAAGAATTATGTCTATTAAATAGGCCCTCATAGTTTTTCTGTGTCAAATATTTAAAATATATATCGTATTTGTTATTTATATAATTTCTTAGCATTTCAGTTAGCAAGATCTAGAAAAGAAAGAACTGGCTTCATATTCAATGTATCTGAATAAAAGTATGTTAAAAGGAAAGCTAATTTAATATACAAATAGAAGTATTCTCTGGTTACTGGAATATAAGGGATCCTTACAAGCAAGTTTAACATCGAGGCATTAAATTAAGGAAAACCTCAGGCAAGTCTTATTGGAAATTTTTAGATCAATTGCAGCTATTGAATTCTAATAGAGACTATGAAAAAACAGCTGCAATAATTTAATGAATAAAAAATGATGCATCTACAGAGTACAAGATGCACCTACGTGAACCGTAATTAGGAACAACATTATCGCATCATTTTAATATTTCACATCTGCTATAATATGCATTTTTATAGCACCCTATTATGTCAAAAACACAATAAGCTCTGCATTCAAATGCCAAACTCAATGTAATATTTACAGCAACAGAATCTACAATTTGGGGAATTACTCCATGGAGGCCCGGGCCAATTACAAAAGCATAACAACCTTTGGTCATTGCCTTCAGCATTTGCAATAGAGAGAGAGCCTGTGGTGACAATAGCTTTTTTGAATTGTTTTTGTTTTATTAGGCCAATATAGAATTGACTTAATGTACACTATAGGCCATCCATCTCTTCCATCCGGTGTTTGTCGTTACAAATATTCTGCACAATCTTGTCAGCATTCTTTGAAAGAGTCATCTCTCTGTATTAGATGTTTTAGCTGACCCCTCTGTGCTCCCTGCAAAAATGATAATAATAGCTTTGTACCGTATAACATAGTGCGCAAATTAAACAATTTACTGAGAATTGTACAATATATTACTTTGGCTTCTTAAGAAGAGTTAGCAAAATGACCATAATTGCAATTATATGTAGGATACTAACTGATGTAATACCGCATTATACTGCAAGCTTTCGAATCACGCTAATTGTACATATTCATTTTTAAAACTCCCTGTCCCTCTTCTATTGCTGTCATTATCCTTTTTTAGAGAGAACGCGTTAGAATTGCTCCCTTTAGGTCAGGAATGATTTGACTATATGCAATACTATTAGAAGTTTCCCAGTTTAAATAAATGATCTGGTCATTTTATTTTAAATGTTTTTGTTTTAACTTTGAGTACTTAGATTATGCCTTGGGCACCCATATAAAAAGCTGACAATATCACATTTGAAAAAAAGAACAACAGCTGCAGACTCAAAGCCATTAGAAAGAACTGTAGCCATACAAGATCCATACAAGTAACTCTTTCTGAAAGGTTCATCATCTTTCTTTAAAATACACATTTTATAGGCATCCAGTTTTAAAGGGTTTCCCTGGCAGTCCCATTAAAATAGAATAATATATCTTTACTAAATCTATTACACGGTAGACAATAGGGCTGGTTTACAAACTGAAGTGTGCAATGTGCACTTGAGGGGTTCTGGGGAACCCTGGAACTACCAAGTTCATCAGGACTAAACTGCTGCAAATACTTGCAAGTGCAGGGAGTGCATTTTGTCAAAAGTACCTTAAATTAGATCCATTTTTGCAACTGTGGCTGGCTGCAGTTGTAAATGAGCCTGCATGCTTTGCACTGAACACAATGAGAAACATTTAATGACCAGTCAGCTATAAGCCAGTTATTGTATATACCACATTAAAGAGCACACATATTTGATGTGTACATGCTTGCAGACAAGCTAATATTGTGTGTACACAGCATGAATAGTTTTGAAGTCATCACGGAAACATTAAGGTGAAAGAATAAAGAAAATCTGTATCTCCTGAAGTTTGCAGCACTTTGATATGACTCATGTAAGGTACTAAAAACTCATGGGGAGCTTCTAAAAGTCTATTAGACTTGGACAACCCAAAGTATTACACATCTAACAGTTACATGAAGATTTATGTAGTGATCTTTTTTCCACAGTTATCATGCTTAATGCTTTGTATAGAAGGTATGTCATTACCTTATGCTTCCCAGGCATGCCCCAGATCTTTAAAGAAGTATTGGAGGACCTGGTTATTCCATAATTATTAGCAACAGTAATCTTACAACTTTTATGCTTGGCTTAAAGTAAATATTCCTGCTGGGTGTAAACAGGCTGGAGTCCAAGTGCTGGCTAGTGAGAGTGGACCGTGCAATTATCTGTCTGCTGTTATGGCATAAGATGTAAAACAAACTGCCAGTAACCAGGGAGGTCCTCTGTATAATGAACTACTCCTTAGCCCACAGCCTAACAAAGGAAGCAAGCAGTTTGTTTATGTAGAGCACTTTTTTGTCATTTAATCAAGTTTCTCTGTTTACAGAGGTAGCAAGGTGTATTCAGGGAAAAAAACATCTGCTATAAGTGTTTTTAGTACAAAAACCTAGGAATATTTAGTCATAAAGGTTTTCATGCATACTGGGATGAATACGTATTTGATACAGTTTAATAGGTACACAATTCCCCTTTAATTTGTATTATTCTGTCACATTTTACACACAGAAAAAATATTGTAAATAAGAACTGAATTTGAATACAGTTTTCCACAATGAGAAAATCTTCTAAAAAAAATAGAAAAGTTCTGCTTAATATTCATATTTACCGATTATTAATATAAACATTGACCAAACAATGAGGCTATTGACTCTTGTAAGTCTCACTTGTGGTGAATATAAGCTTTAAAACAGTTTCCTGTTTGCATTTTCTTGCACAACTGGCTTATTTAAGAAAAAACTAGGACAGAACAGTTGTGGTCACATTTTTTTCATTGAAGGAAACTTGCACACAAGAAAAAAACATAGCTCCATTCGTTTTCAATGAGGCTGAAAACCTCAAATGTTTTAATGAACTGGGAAAAAAAGAAACATTGTTCTTTTTCTTGCTTTCTGGCAACTGACTTTTTTGTATTCTTTAATTCCAGGTTTCAATGATTATTCTTGCATATACAGTAGTTGTTATTTTCCACCATGTTTTTTTGTGAATTGAGACACAAAACTTGAAATTTGAAACAGAAAAACTGCCCAAAACAGAAAAACACAATTGCAAAAAATATCACAGTGACTTTTATAAATGGGGCTGTTTAAAAAAGCTCAAAAAATAGCTTCTCTTAAATATACCCTCCAATTGGCTTATATAGAAGATCACTAGGTTTAGCTGCCAATCATTGAATTTTTGAGATTTCTTCAATAAGTGTATATATACAGTATATATTTAGACTGTTTCAAGAATATACACACTCATACACATATATATATATTACTATTTGTGTACCGCTGTGTATACTTTTCACATCCTACAGTGTTTTTGTTGTAAATTTGCTCACCCTGCTATTTGAAAAAATAATAAATGGGCTGTAAGTGCTTAAACTGTGTGTAAGTGTATTTTCTCTGTTTCACATGCAGTAAAAACTCAGTGGTGCAGAATAGGATTATGTCAAAGTGGATAAAACAATGAACTCAACTTTGTAAATAAGCAGTTCTGAATGAAGGTCCCCACATGGCACAGAAAAAGGCATTTTGTGACATACTGTAAACAAATAGATATATTTTGCAAAATGTGTTTTCCTGAAAATTTGCTTTGCAGTAAAAAATTTGATTTTCCCGATTTTTTCATCTCTTTCACACATTTCACGATTTTTTGGAATTTTCCACCCAAAAAAGCTGAAAACTTCAGGGTATTGCACGAAACCCAGCGCACTCATTGGGACTTCTCCCATTGACTTATATGCAACCTCGACAGGTCTGAGATGCCGATTTTCAGATTCTGACTTTTTCATCCTCTGGGTTAAATAAATTCCGAAAAATTCATGATTTTTTAAAAGTCAGATTTTATTAAGAAAAATCACACATTTTTCGTGATTTTTGCATTCAGAGTTTAGTAAATAACCCCCTTAAAGTATATGGCAGTTAGGACACTGTTGATTTGTAGTATGGTTTAGCAATACTTACTGCCATGGAGACACTGTAAACGTCATCTCCAACACATTATTCCAACAGAGATGGGGCTAATGGAATCCGCATTTCATCATATATACGATTAGAAAAGTGGGTCCAAGATCCCAAGAACGTTACTGTGTATGGCAGCAGAAACTGGCACATTATAGAGAGAGAGGGGCTGGCACTGCAGGCAGGGGCTATTGACACAACACTTACAATTTAAACTGAGAGCTGTGAATGTTGTCACTACAAGCCCATTATACCATGCAAGGAAATGGATTCTGGCACACCAAGGACATACAGAGAAGCAGCGATTACTGAGCCCCAAATAACATAATATAGGGAAGTTCTGGCATCCCAAGATCTATAAAGAACATTATATAGTAAGAAGCAGAAGGCACTAGCACACCAAATGCATACACACAGACCAATAGATAAGAGTACCACAAGCAGTAAGAGGCAGTGAATACTGGCAGGCCAAGCACAATATACAGTAAATGGAAGTGGGTATTGGCACCAATACTACATAATATAGTAAGAATCAGTGAGCACAGGCACTCCAAGACTATTATAAGTATGAGATTGTATATATAGCTGTAGGTCTGGAGCACCATGTAACTTTCAGTGTCTGCATTGTAATGTGGAAAATTCATATATCTCTCACTGCATGGATCCCTTTTTGATGGTTAAACAGCAATGTTATATTATAATAGGGCAATTGTACAATATCTCCAATACCACTCAATCAGCATAATAATGATATAAACATAGTAATTTAGGTTGATAAAAGACACACATCCAACCTTTTGGTCTGAGTAAAAACTGTGTAACTTCTAGTTGATTCAAAAGAAGGAAAAAAGCCCCATCTAAAGCTATTTGTTTCAAATCATTCCTTCGTGACTCCAAGATGCAATTGGACCAGTTTCTGGATAAACATTGAACTAAGATCTTTAATCTTGTATTTTCTGTATACCGCAAGAACACATATCAGGATGGCACAGTGGCAATTCAATGTATAAAAACCCCCAGAACTCCCATCAAGATGGCACAGTGGCAATTCAATGTATAAAAACCCCCAGAACTCCCATCAAGATGGCACAGTAGCAATTCCATAAATAAATATCGCCAGAACTCATAGCAGGGTGACACAGTGGCAGTTCCATGAATACATGCCACCATAACTCACATCAGGATGGCGCAGTGGCAATTCCATGAATAAATATCTCCAGAACTCATTGAAGGATGGGACAGTGGCAATACCATGTATAAATACCCGCAGAACTCATGGCAAGATGGCACAGTGGCACTTCCATGAATAAACCCCCAAGAATTCATAGCAGGCACACTGGCAATTCCATGTATAAATACCCCCAGAAACTCTCATCAGGATGGCACAGTTCCAGGTATAAATACAGAAAACTCGTAGCAGGATGGCACAACTGCAGGTTTTAGGGTTAAACACTACAAGGTAGTGTGATAATTGAAAAGCAGTGATTCATATCCCTACATGGCCTTCATTCTTTCTGCACGGATAGTCTGGTAAGGGGGGGGGGGATCTGCAGCACCAGCATCCACCATCCCTCGTGCCCGTTAGCCTGAGTCCTGTACAACGCAAACATATTCCAGCACCTTTTCCCCTGCTTGCAATTGGCTGTCATCTATTGAGTAGCTGTGGGTTACACAGGGCATGCAACAAATGCTTGTACTCCCACCCTCCCGCACATATGCTCATACCCCATCCCCCTCAGTTTGACACTAGTTTTGTTCATAAAGGCAGCGGGGCAGTCAGGACAAAAAAAATTTGGAAAGACAAAAAGAAAAAAGCAAGATGCCTGCAAATTACAAAATTGGGTGGAAATTCTGGGTGAGTCACGGACCCCTTGACCCCCTCCTACCCGGTTCCAAAGCCTATGGATTTGGAGCACAAACACTTAACTTGCACACCAGTTCAAAAAATACTGAAACCTGAGATATCGTCCATAGGCCTTATTAATATGAATAAAATCAAGTACCTTACACAAACTCAGCAAAACACAGACGTTCATGGCCTTATTTATTTTAACCAGTGGAAACAGTGGTTGTCGATCAATAGAAAATATTGACCATTTCAGATTTGACAATGAACTATATGTGCTGGAATGATTGGTTGCAGAGAATAATGTTAGAATCACTACTTGAAGTTTCCAGTGAAAAAAAATTAACAATTGACAGGGTTGTTAAAGCCCAGAGCAGCTTCTGTGCTCTAACACTGTCACGATCGCCGCCCGGAGCAGTCCCAAGAGCTCCGGGCGGCGTGTCCTCCTCCGCTGGCTTCGCTCCCAAAATGGCGGCACCTATGGCCGCCACGTGGGTAGCGGCGCCGGCACAATGACGTCAGCGCGGCGCAGGAACGCCAGCGCATCGACGTAAGGACGCCAATGATGTCCCTATGGCACCAAATTCAAACATAAAAGCGCAACCAAGACTCCAGAATGGCGCCCAAGTATAGTGTACATTTCTTGTGTATATCCTGAGTTCCCTGTGAACTGTTATTATACTAAATCTTGTTCCTGACTGTAATCCTGACCCTTTGCCTGGAACTTGAACTCTAGCCTGAACTTTGATTATCCGTTTGATTAACCCTTTGATCCCTCAGAGGGCTTCCTCCTTGAAACTGACAACCTCCCTGGTGGGAGCTCCCGGCTCCCTGACAAACACCCTATAGAGCTGAAAGCAGAAAACTATTCTGACAAATGTGCACATGTATACTCTTCTGTTCATTTATTAAAATTCCCTCCTGACACTCAGGAATTGTCACTGCTAATAGATGGTAAATATTGCAGTGCTGGTAACCCTGTATCCCCAGTTAATCTGCCCCATATTATATTGTCTACTGGGAGTCAGACATGGAGACAGGAGAACTGCAGAGTAGGGGGCTATCTTGTTCAGCCAGTGAACTGAGTTGGATAATGGGAGAGGTTGGAACAATCTGGGGGAGGCGATCTATAATTTTACTAATTTCCTAGTCTTATATAATACTCTGTCTTATATTGGAAATTAGATACATGTTATGCCTTTTGTGATTGGGAAAGGCCGAGGAAAGTGTGTGGACCAGACCCAGTTCTACTGTGTAAAAATGTATCTGTAACTGAAATAAAATATTTGTTTTGTTGCTTATATATTGCACCGTGGTGCAAATAAAAAAAAATATGCTCCATGTAATTTATGTACAGCATTTTCGGCTATAGAAATGCTAGGTGGGGGGTGGTGACGTCATGGGGTAGAGGGGTGATGTTGGGGCAAATGATGTCAGAATAATGGACAATGATTTACCATAACTGTAAATCCATTGGCAGCTAATTTATAACAAAGAGCTTGGATTTTTTTGCACTTCACATATTTCCAGGGTCGGACTGGGCCAGAGGGATACTTGATAAAAACCTGGTGGGTGCCGACCTTTATGGGCCCCCCGACTCGCACCTGCCTGTGCTGTCCCCTGATTGCCTTGCCCCAATTGCTGTCACAACTACCACACAGGTACATTGGGGGCCCGGAAGGGGGTCTTGACTGGGGTGGGAGCCTCTAGGGGGGTGGCGACAGAGGCAGAGGGACCCAGAGGGGGAGCGAGGGGCCCAGAAGGGGCAAGGAGACCTTTGGAGGAAGCCCTGGAAGGCCTCTAATATGACACTGCACATTTCGCAACTGTTTGAACTCCTACAATCAATTACAAACAGTTGTGTCTCCTTCTAAAGGTTGCAATGCCTACATTCTCAGCACACATCAGATTGGAGTGTAGTGAGCAGCGTCTGAGCATCAACTGGTATGTCCTTTGCATATCATTCAGTTAACCTGCAGTCACAACAGACAATTCCAATCTGGTGGCATAATATTAATCTGTATAATATTAATCTGTAAAACTATATATATATATATATATATATATATATATATATATATATATATATATATATATATATATATATACGAAAGAATGAAACCGCACTCCTAGGGCTTTGATGAAAAAACACGTGGTAAGTTTTATTTCAACGTTTCGGCTGCTACACTCAAGACGGCTCGAGTGTAGCAGCCGAAACGTTGAAATAAAACTTACCACGTGTTTTTTCATCAAAGCCCTAGGAGTGCGGTTTCATTCTTTCGTTTGTATGCTGTATATAAATATATTGATGGTGGGTTGAGTGCAGAGGACCTCTTGTAGTTGGCTGTATGTATTTTGTGGTCACGCCCTCATTGCACCCCCGCCTAATGGTTTTAAAAAATAGTGGTGAGCACAACTTTCCCTTGTTTGTTATAGTTATACAGGAGCAGTGACCAGCTCCATGTTGAAGCTCCCACCCTTCCCAGCTATAGTCAGGTGATCCCACTGGTGTCTAATAAAAGGGAAGCCAAGTTTGGGAGTTTTACTTTGAAAGCAGCTAGTAAGTTGCAGGTAAAACTTAGTCCCTCTGTAAAATGTATAATTAAGCAATTGAATTCTTAATGAATCAGATGAAAATTAAGCGTAGGAATGGCCAGATATGGGATGACTTTGACGTAGTTGGCCAGCTTAAATATATTGCAATATATGGACAAACAATCCCTGTGTTGTTTAAAGGGTAAGGCATTTTTTAGTAGCAGTATGCACAAAATGTCGCTGTCTTAAATATATTGATGGCGGGTTGAGTGCAGAGGACCTCTTGTAGTTGACTATATGTATTTTGTGGTCACGCCCTCATTGCACCCCCGTCTAATGGTTTTAAAAAATAGTGGTGAGCACAACTTTCCCTTGTTTGTTATATATATATATATATATATATATATATATATATATATATATATATATATATATATATATATATATATATTCGAAATCCAAAGCTGCACTCCGTTAACTCAGTCAGGTCCTGGGTGCCAGCGAACGTGGGTAAATATTTGCGGAAAAGAGCGACACTCACAGGTTGTTTTTCAGTGCAGATAAGTTGTGCTTTATTCCACTCAACGTTTCGATCCCTCACAGGGATCTTCGTCAGGAGATTACAAACAAACAGCCAGACCCACTCCCAACCCAGAATTTAAACCCCCTGGCCGTTTATTGGCGCCAAAATTGGTTGCTAGGCAACCACCAAGTGGTGTGGGGAAGTGTATGGACCCACTAGGATCAGTATAGGAAGTGAGAACATCGTAAACAGTATTAGTAGTGCTGGCCAGTGTAGCCATGTGAAACAAAGTGAGCGAAGTTGGAAAGGAAAGAAAGTTGCAAGTTAAAGAAATGCCTCCGTGTCAGTACAAAACCATTCCTGTGGACAATAACCAACAGCCAATCACAGCGCACCTAGGTATGAATTGTCCAATCAGTACACAGTGTAGAGGTGGGTGTGTGCCTCAGCGCTCTAAGACTGCTGTACGCCGGTCTACGCATTCACAAGGGTTACCGGGGCAACCGGATGACACCAAACCGTATTGAGCTGCGTTGGTCTGACAGGAGGAGCCGTGTCAGTTTGTGTCCAGCCTATCGGGGCTTGGAAGGAAACGCTGGGAACGCCCAGCAGTGCAGGCAGTGTCTGCATGCTTTAAAGCCCTAGTGAACACTGTGGCTGCAGCCTGCTTCAAACTGATTTCTGCCTACAAGCGCGGTTATCCATACACTGTCTTAAACGACCAAGCCAGCTTACTTTAAATTCGACACGGGTACTTTCATCATACCCCACATAGCACTGTGTCACGGATCAATGTCGTTCTCACTTAGGTATAGGTTCAATGGTTACTGACCTGTGCGGAAGCAGGGAAAAGAAGAGAGGAAAAAGATGATAAAAAAAGGTTAAAAGCAAGTTGCAGGAGCGAGGAAGGAAGGAAGAAAAGAACATAAATGCGGTTATAGTGTCATATAGTGTTGAAGTGGCCATAATCAAAGTCAATAGGGCCCAGGGTCCTGCTTTCGCCATAATTCACTATGTAGCACCTGTATCAAAGGAGGGAAGAACTACTTATAAGCATTGGCGACAGGACCAAATAAAGGCATCTATGTCCAATATTGCAGGGAAAGGAATGGGATCTATAGTACAGAGTCCAATGGGTCAAAGTTTATAAGAAACACCCCAAAGGGAGTGTTTCATTTAGTCCACGAGGGGTCACCGTGTCCAATCGCTGAATCCATCTTGCTTCTCTCCTGAGGAGGGCCAGGTCTCTGTTGCCACCTCGAGCCAGTGGTGGTTGGTGGTCTATCGCCATGCAGCGGAAGGTGGGCAAGCCATGTCCCATTTGTAGAAAGTGCCTTGCAACCGGTTGTTTGGCTGAGTTTTCTTTGATCGCCTTGCTGATTGCTGATCTGTGGTTAGCGATCCTATCTCGTAGAGGGGTGGTAGCTTTACCTACATAATAAAGTCCACAGGGGCAGGTCACGATGTAGACCACAAATGATGTGGTACACGACAATCTATGTTGGACCTTAAAGCGCTTGCCTGTGTGTGGATGAGGGAAGTCCTTCCCTATCAGTAGAGACCTACAGGTAGTGCAGTCTGGGCATCGGTAGCAGCCCAGCTTCTGTTGTTGGCCAGGGGGTTTAAATTCTGGGTTGGGAGTGGGTCTGGCTGTTTGTTTGTAATCTCCTGACGAAGATCCCTGTGAGGGATCGAAACGTTGAGTGGAATAAAGCACAACTTATCTGCACTGAAAAACAACCTGTGAGTGTCGCTTTTTTCCGCAAATATTTACCCACGTTGGCTGGCACCCAGGACCTGACTGAGTTAACGGAGTGCACCTTTGGATTTTGAATGTATTGGGGACCTTGTATGCCTCTATGGTAGCACCC
Source organism: Xenopus laevis (assembly GCF_017654675.1). NCBI lineage: Eukaryota > Metazoa > Chordata > Amphibia > Anura > Pipidae > Xenopus > Xenopus laevis. The sequence continues at coordinate 71,951,512 of NC_054380.1, read as the reverse complement.
GTCACTTTTTGCTCTATAACTGTAAAGACACTTTGCCTCTTTGGTCTGTTACACAACCTCCAGACCATCAGGACATAGATTTTCTACCCAGGAGCCTGAGAAGAGAACATGGAGGATCTATACACACAGCAAGCTTTAAACATTGATTCAACAGGGGAATTTGGCTTCACAGCAACAGATGCCGACCGGATCCTGTTTCCTGAAACCACACTCAACACAATAGTGAGTAAATCTTCAATTAATATATATCATGAACTACTGGACCTGAAAAGGAAAGAAATTGACTTAAACCTACATGGAGTATTTTTATCTAACTACCATAGACAGAAATTGATACCAAGGGGTTTCAGGATCCATAATATACCCACCATTGGCCGCAACAATCCAGCTTTTTGCAGCAAGTGGTGTGGCATCTTAAATCGATGCTCCCTTGACCTCATGCTTCTTGTAGTGGAACAGGTCGGCAAAGACCTAATCACAGTTCGTGGGGATATTGAAAAAATCGAATCAACCCAACTTGACACACTTAGGGCGGACAACACATGTGATTGGCTGAAGAAACTCTCGGATATCATTGAACGACACAGACAAGAACTAACCAACTTTAAACAAACAAAAGTACGCAAAGTGGCTGAGGACTACAAGCAGAAGAGAGTATATGGCTGGTTAATGGGTATCAATACAGACCGATATTCGAATATTCGTCGAAGGCACAAGCCCAGAACACTACAAACTGTTGATAGCTCAGACCAGTCCACAGATTCAGACTCTGGCCCCTCCGCTCAACCTGCGCAGAGTTCTTTTTTAGGGGTCAGTACAAGGTCCCGGCTGGACAAAGCAAAAGAAGAAGGCAACACACCAGGCGGGGGAGATACAAGGATAAAAAACAAACCACTGAGGGGGCGACGAATGTGATTTTTAATCTAAGTCAGCACACCCTCTCCCCTGGTGAACTATCACTCTTGAGCAAGGGACTATCTTTTATTCCTAGCAAGACTCCAGAACCAATAGAGATACTGGGGGATATACACAAATTTCAGCGCAAACTCAAATTACGTGAACATTTTAGACACCAACCTAGGGAAACTGCTCCCTTATTTAGACCTGTTAGCAAATTTGATCCACCAAACACCCCGGCTTCCATTCGTACTTTTGGCAATATTGTCTCTAAAGAAACGATGACTACCATCCAAGGGATAAAACCACATCGAAATCTGTCCATGGATGAAAGACATGCCATAACGACTCTCAAACAAGACAAAGACCTAGTGATACGTCCAGCGGACAAAGGAGGGGGTATAGTACTCCTCAGCTATGAGTACTATAAACAAGAACTACTTGGCCAACTTTCAGTGACATCCACCTATCAAGCACTCCCTGGTGACCCCACATTCAGATTTAAGAGGGAACTGGACACTATACTCCTGAACGCCCTTTCGGCAGGCTGGCTGGATCAGGCTACCTTTCAATATCTGACCTCTGAATATCCAAGAGTGCCCATTATTTACACGCTCCCCAAGATTCATAAGTCCCAATCTGCACCCCCAGGGAGACCAATTATATCAGCAGTAGGCTCATTATTTCAACCCATAGCTACCTTTGTGGACTCCTTTCTGCAACCACTTGTTATCAGCATGCCCTCTTACACTCGTGATGCCACCCATGTCATGCAGATCCTTAACGGGCTCGGCAAACTACCAGAACATAGTTTATTAGCTACTATGGACGTCAGCAGTCTTTATACCGTGATACCTCATGAACAAGGGATAATAGCCTGCAGAGAAGCATTAGAAACACGTTCTGACAAGTCTGTCCCGACTGAATTTCTGATTGACCTTTTGGAGCTGGCCTTGACTAAGAATTACTTCAGATTCGAGAATTCATTCTACCTTCAGATATCGGGCACAGCGATGGGTAGTGCCCTGGCACCGTCTTATGCAAACCTTTTTATGCTACGTTATGAACAGAACTACATAAGGAGGGGAGCTGCAGACAAGTTGGTTGCATATCTACGATACATCGATGATCTGCTGTTGATTTGGGATGGGGATTCTGCATCTCTGACTGGATTTTTCAACACGCTTAATTCTATGGACACCCCAATCAGATTCACTTTGAAGTATGATACGAAGAGCATAGAATTCCTCGATCTTCTGATCTATAAGACAGAAGATGGGCTTGGGACAAGCTTGTATAGGAAACCAACGGATAGGAATACTATCCTGCACGCAGCAAGCGACCATCCACCTTCCACTATCCGGGCAATCCCATACTCACAATTTCTACGGACAATTCGTAACAATAGTGACCCAGAGAAATCACAACAACAACTAATGGAAACCTTCGATAGATTCTTGGACAGAGGATACAAGAAAGAACTGCTGGCTCAACAACTCCAGAGAGCCATACAATTCACTCAAACTGATCTGATCACCAGAAAAACCAAAGACAAGCCTATTTCAGCACGGACGATCTTTACCTCTAAATACTCGCATGTCTCTAAACATCTGAGGAACAGTATACAAAAGAATTGGCCCATCGTTGCCATGGATAATGGCCTGTCCCTTTTTGAAGCCCCACCACCCATTTTCGGCCATGGCAGAAACCATAATCTCAAGGATCTGTTGGTAAAAACAGACTTTATTGATAAATCGAGGACAACCCCTAATTGGCTAAGCCAACAACAGAAGCTGGGCTGCTACCGATGCCCAGACTGCACTACCTGTAGGTCTCTACTGATAGGGAAGGACTTCCCTCATCCACACACAGGCAAGCGCTTTAAGATCCAACATAGATTGTCGTGTACCACATCATTTGTGGTCTACATCGTGACCTGCCCCTGTGGACTTTATTATGTAGGTAAAGCTACCACCCCTCTACGAGATAGGATCGCTAACCACAGATCAGCAATCAGCAAGGCGATCAAAGAAAACTCAGCCAAACAACCGGTTGCAAGGCACTTTCTACAAATGGGACATGGCTTGCCCACCTTCCGCTGCATGGCGATAGACCACCAACCACCACTGGCTCGAGGTGGCAACAGAGACCTGGCCCTCCTCAGGAGAGAAGCAAGATGGATTCAGCGATTGGACACGGTGACCCCTCGTGGACTAAATGAAACACTCCCTTTGGGGTGTTTCTTATAAACTTTGACCCATTGGACTCTGTACTATAGATCCCATTCCTTTCCCTGCAATATTGGACATAGATGCCTTTATTTGGTCCTGTCGCCAATGCTTATAAGTAGTTCTTCCCTCCTTTGATACAGGTGCTACATAGTGAATTATGGCGAAAGCAGGACCCTGGGCCCTATTGACTTTGATTATGGCCACTTCAACACTATATGACACTATAACCGCATTTATGTTCTTTTCTTCCTTCCTTCCTCACTCCTGCAACTATATCATCTTTTTCCTCTCTTCTTTTCCCTGCTTCCGCACAGGTCAGTAACCATTGGACCTATACCTAAGTGAGAACGACATTGATCCGTGACACAGTGCTATGTGGGGTATGATGAAAGTACCCGTGTCGAATTTAAAGTAAGCTGGCTTGGTCGTTTAAGACAGTGTATGGATAACCGCGCTTGTAGGCAGAAATCAGTTTGAAGCAAGCTGCAGCCACAGTGTTCACTAGGGCTTTAAAGCATGCAGACACTGCCTGCACTGCTGGGCGTTCCCAGCGTTTCCTTCCAAGCCCCGATAGGCTGGACACAAACTGACACGGCTCCTCCTGTCAGACCAACGCAGCTCAATACGGTTTGGTGTCATCCGGTTGCCCCGGTAACCCTTGTGAATGCGTAGACCGGCGTACAGCAGTCTTAGAGCGCTGAGGCACACACCCACCTCTACACTGTGTACTGATTGGACAATTCATACCTAGGTGCGCTGTGATTGGCTGTTGGTTATTGTCCACAGGAATGGTTTTGTACTGACACGGAGGCATTTCTTTAACTTGCAACTTTCTTTCCTTTCCAACTTCGCTCACTTTGTTTCACATGGCTACACTGGCCAGCACTACTAATACTGTTTACGATGTTCTCACTTCCTATACTGATCCTAGTGGGTCCATACACTTCCCCACACCACTTGGTGGTTGCCTAGCAACCAATTTTGGCGCCAATAAACGGCCAGGGGGTTTAAATTCTGGGTTGGGAGTGGGTCTGGCTGTTTGTTTGTAATCTCCTGACGAAGATCCCTGTGAGGGATCGAAACGTTGAGTGGAATAAAGCACAACTTATCTGCACTGAAAAACAACCTGTGAGTGTCGCTCTTTTCCGCATATATATATATATATATATATATATATATATATATATATATATATATAGATATATAGATATATAGATATACAGTATATAGGTCAGTGCTGAAGTTTTGGCAGACTTGAGCATGGACACAATGACAGGCTACAGCGTAGTTGAGGTCAGCTATGGAAAACTGGGAGTTTGCTTGCCATTATGCCTCTTGCTGCCACCTGAATTTGACATTGTCTATTTTATGCAGAGTTTGCATTACCTAAGCAGCAAATTTGTCAGTGTAACCCCATGGGAAGAAGTGAAACTTCTAATTGAACTGTTCAGTACTAATAAAATGCCTGTGGTTACGAGTGGTTACTATTCTGATATCACAACTGAATTCCTTTTTATAATCAAGAAAAACGACAGTACCCATTTTAGAAAATCTTGTTTGTCAGATTTCCCCTTTGCTTAGAATCCCAGAACTAAACGCAATTAAAACAGTGTACAGACACAGACAAAATGTCAGAGTAATGATTTTCAAGGATTTCCACTGTGCCAAAATAAATGAATGCAGTGACATTTGGAAACTTTTCTTTTCCATCCACTTTGCAAGCATTAAAAGAATAAAATATATACACTCACACACAACCTAATTCATTTAAAGCACGTGGATTAAATATGTCTGTTTCTCTTCTCCAGGTTTTATATGCAGAACTCTGCAATGACTGCCAATTATTTAAAAACATGTAGAACATTAATGAGTCCTGCTTGCTGAAAGTGAAATGTGATTGCAGTTTGCCACGTTAATTTGTGTCTTCAGATTGAAACTAATCAGTTTATGAATTGAAGCAAAAGTTGCGGAAACTTTTGCGCTTTTGCTTTCATCATAAACATCAATTGTCCCTTGTGGCAAATCCATTTGCAAGATAATAGATAGGTCTGTGAAATTAATCTAATCTTTTCATCTGCCTGAGTATGGAGAGGTTTTGACAATTTGAATGAACAGTGTTTTTTCCTGCAGTCTTTGATGTTGATGAGTATTGAAAGTCAGAAACATGCCACAAGACAGAATTATAAAACATTTGTCGTTCTAATACAATGTTCTAATAAGTGTAATTTATAGGGTGGTAGATGATTAATGCTGCATATAGTACATACTGTATTCTGATTAAATATGGTGCACTGTATGCCACTTTTCCTCCTGTATGAAACAAGGAATTGCTTAATATTTTTCCTATCTATTTGTTTTTTGCACATTGTATCTTACAGATCTTCACAGCTTCTTGAACAGAGTTTGGAGTTGACAAATTGGCTGTTTAGTGGTTCTAAGGATTTTGGTGATTAATTGTCAGAAAAACATTTTGTAAGATTTCAGGAAGGACACTTTCTACAAGGAATTAGCATACACTTCCCATGCTTGTATGCCCCCCGCAGGCACGTTAATTGGCTTCTAATTCAAATGCCTATAATACATATGAGAGGGACCTTAGATTGTAAGCCCTTTGGGGCAGGGACTGATGTGAATGATGTATAATAACAGGTATGAGACCTTTTATCCAAAATGCTTAGCACCTGGGTCTTTCCAGATAAGGGATATTTCTGTAATTTGGATACTTTAGGTCTACTAGAAAATTATGTAAACCTGAAATAAACTGAATAGGCTGGCTTTGCTTCCAATAAGGATTAAGTATATCTTAATTTGGATCAAGTACAAGGTACTGTTTTATTATCACAGAGAAAAATGAAATTATTGTAAAAAATTTGGATTATTTGATTATAATGGAGTCTGCATAATAGGTTTCCGGATAATGCATCCCATACATGTACTGTAAAGCTCTGTGGAATATTCTGGTGTTATATAAGTAAAGGCTAATAATTAAAACACATGACTAGACAGTAAAAAAAAAAAGGTGCTGTTGGGGTAAAAATGGTTTATGGGGATAATAGAAAAGGAAAATGTATGAGATAGATTAGGGGCAGATTTACTAAGGTTCAAATGGTAAATTCGAATTTGAATTATCTAAATTGTTTTTGGTCTAAACACACAATTTCGAATTTAAAACCACAAACTCGAATTTGAATGTGAGATTTATTACAGTCAGACCCTTCGAAAATTCAAATTTGAATATTCGCCACCCTGCCAAGTTCATGTAGAAATCAATGGCAGAGGTCCCCCTCAGCTCCCTCCTACTTATATTCAAGTCTCTTATTCATATCAATGAATGGTTGTTAGAGTAGTTTAAACACTAAAACCCAGATTGCTGAAATTACAAACTGGAGAGCTGTTGGATAAAAAGCTAAATAACCCAAAAAACACAAATAATAACAAATGAAAGCCAATTGCAAATTGTCTCAGAATATAACCCTCTACATCACACTAGGATGCAGATTTATCAAGTGTCGAAGTGAAAATTAGAATTTTTGAATTTTCAAAGCTGTGAAATTGGGAATTGTTAAAGGGGTTATTAACCTTTAAGTAAACTTTTAGTATGCTATAGACTGGTCAATTCTAGTTTTTTCCTTATTTGTCTTATTCTTCTGACTATTTACAGCACTCAAATAGGAGGTCACTGACCCCATCCAAAAACAAATGCTCTGTAAAGCGACACATTTATCGGTATTGCTACTTCTGATTGCTCATCGTTGTTTCAGGCCCCTTCCTATTAATTTTACAGCATCTTATTGAAATCAATGCATGGTTGCTAGGGTAGTTTGGACCCTACTAACCAGATTGCTGAAATTGCAAACTGGAGAGCTGCTAAAAAAAAACAAATAATTTTTACTGCAAACCAAAACATATTAAAAATATAAAAAATATTTATAAATATTTCCTGTATGACCAAAGTTTCTGAGATTTCCCCTTGTTTTCCGACCCAACAGTCCTCGTTCTCCCCGAGTGAAAAAGCAGGAATCCAAAGTTCAAATAGCTCAGTGCTAATAAAAGCTCAGTGAAAAATAAGATGGAAAAAAAACCAAATAACTCAAAAACCACAAATAATAAAAACTGAAAACCAATTGGAAATTGTCTCCAAATATCACCCTCTACGTCATACGAAAAGTTAATTTAAAGGCTAACAACCCCTTTAAAATTCGATTCAAGTTTCGAAAAAAAAAAAATTAAAATTAGATTTTTGAGATTTATCATACACTGGCCCTTTAAGCACTCAAATTCAACTATTCGCCACCTTAAACCTGACGAATTGCTGTTTTAAATGTTCAGGTTTCAGTGCGCTAAAACATATCTTGATCATGATCTTATAAAAATCCTTTGTAAGGGCAACCACAGAGGGGGATTCGCAGTCGGCAGTTCGTATCTCTGCGCTTGCTGGCTGTGGTAGAACTTCCAGTGGAATCTCTGGTACTCGTGGGGGATGCTGATTTTTACGATAGTCTCACTTTATCCCCGAATAGTGCAGCGGTTCTTTCTTAGTAATATATACACCAGTATTTTTAGGTCAGTTGTTTTTTTTTTTATTTATTTCGTATGTACAAAACTTCATCTGTAGGGCAATGGTACATTTGAAAGATCCAATAGGTTTTGATAAATGTAGAAAATGAAAAACCTTCCTTGCATCAAAATTTTGCCGTGTGACATAAATAAATCTACTCCATAATATTCACAATAATCATATTTGAAGCCTTTTAAAACAAGTTGAGACAGGTATTTCCAAAGTTCCTACAAAAAAAGAACTAAAGATGAGCAGTTTGAAGATAATTATTTATATTCAGACAAACCACATTTCACAGTCACTTTATGGCTTTTCATATGTTTTCTAAATAATTGCTTTCATAGCAAGTAATAACTGAAATTATGTTTATAAAATACAATGAGCAGTATGGAACATATATTCTTATACAAATGTGTCATTTATCATTTGTGATATCACATTTGTCATTTTACTCAATGAAATGTGTATTATTTAAAAAAAAAAAAAAACGATTTTCAAATATGAGCATAGTAGAACAAATGGCTGGGTATCCTGACCTGTATTAAAACATTTGGAGGCGTATTTATTAAAGGTTGAATTTTAGCTCAAAATTTTAGTTTTTTGACAATTCATAACAAAATAAATCTGAAAACCTCTAAAATTCTGATTGGATTAAAAATAGTCCAATAGGATAAGTGCAGCTCCCATTGACTTCAATAGAACCTTTACAACTTTTACTTGGCAACGTGTTTGTAGGGACACTGAGGCGTAAGTCCCCCTTTTCATTTGGAACCTCATGGTGGATACAGGGTCTCCTAGAGTTTCCAAGGGCAGAGCTCTTGGATTGGTGCAACATGGCTGATCCCAAAAGCAGGTGGACAGAACTCATGCAAAGATTTAAGGGGCTAAAAGGGAGTTTGATAGCCCTGTGGGCTGATGCAGGGTTCTCCAAAAGCCTGGAAAGCTCAATCATGCCGGTTTGGAGTTTGCTGGACATCTTTTGTGCTTGCGCTATGGATAGTGCTGGGAGCTGTAGTTCTGCAGAGGAAGATATCGGAGTGCTCGCGCTATAGACAGTGCTGGTAGCTATGTGATGGAAGCTTATACAAGCTGCATATGTTATGGAATGGATTCATCGCTGTGGATGCCTGTTCCAGCTCTAGGTGAGCCTGCCTGTCTGAGTGAATCCCCAAGGTGAGTGATGCCAGGGGAGGGTAGAAGAAGAGAGGATCCAGCTATATTCCATTTGTAATATGGGCTTTGTTTATGCCTGCCACGAGGGAGCCAGTACCTAACCGGAGGGAAATGTATCTTGGGCTGTAGCGCTACCTGGGACCAAGTTTGCTCTTTTGGGAAAAAGGACTGAGACTCTTTGTCTGCAAAGGAGTAGTGCAGGACTTTGCCTGTCAGGGAGGTGTCAGGACTGGACTTGCACAGGTTCCCCAGGGTTGTGGGTCATGTTATGTTAATATATTCGTACTATGTGTGTTTTACTTCCCCTTTAAATGACACTTTCCTTATATAAAGTAATGGTTTTTATATAATAAAGTGTGTGTTTCATGTTATTCCTAATGGGACTATCCTCAGGTGTATACCGGGATCCCATTAGGTGGAGGCACTGCCAGAGAAGAAGAATTCCCAGTACCCTTTCACCTAGCAAAGGGAACTCAGGACCTGTAAGTCGGTAATTATTGTGATGTACCACTTTGGAACCAGGGGGGTGGCCAAAAATAGGTTACATGTTTTTTTCACATAATAATTTTTTTAGAAATAGGAAGACCACAAATTTTCCCATGTTCGTGGAAAAAAATTGCAAGTTGACTGTTAGCGGTCTGCAGTTCTTTTCTATATATATAGTTAATAGTATAAATACCATAGTATATTATAGTATAGTATAGTATAAATTCTGTGTGTTTTAAAATAGGGAGTAGATTATTTCTTAAATAATATACACTGCTTCTAAGTAGTAATGCCTTGGTTCAGGTAAGTTAGTAATACTGGAAGAATTGCATATATACAGTATTTTGCAGAGCAGAAGGGTTATCAATTTCCATACAATGAAGGGGTATACTTGGAATGCAAAAATACTAACAGCCATAATGTTCCAACCACTAGTGCTCCAGCAATGAGCATTTGCGTCCAGGAGGACATTTGTTGAGCTCTGCACCTCGTGTCAAATACAAAAGTTAACAGACGCAAAATAATAATTTGCCTAATAAAAACAACCTACTTCTAAGTATCTTTCCGATATTAGTTATTTTTAAAATATGCAGTGCTTTTGAAGTTATTTGTAAAATATAGGCCATGCTTCTATTGAACATGAGCTTCTCCAAGAATTACGTTGCTAGAGAAGAACAGGTCATGCAGCAGACCTTCCACTTCTGTTTTATCTACAGTATATGTGCACACACGAATACAACATTCTACAAATACAAGTTTGCACTTTTTTCATACTTTATTTGTCTAATACAATCATTACTAAAAAAAAAAAAAAGAAGATTGTATTAATGATCCATTATTATGCACATCTTAATCCTCTTAATTATTTTCCATGGCCTTTCAATTGTTTTAGAAACTTTTTTTAAAAGATAGCTTGGGATATGGCAAGGGGTGCGGATGAACATACAGACCATAAATACTATACTCTGTAGTACGACCTTCTCCCCAGGCTTTTTCCAAACCTGTAACATAAAATATGACCATAAGTCCCCACCCACCCCATTCTACGTACATTTCAGCAGGTTCTGGCTCTTGGTTCGGAGAACATTTAAAAAAAGTGAATTATGGATGAATATCTTTCTATGCAGTAGTATGTATCAGTCCCTATCAGGTGAATGATGTGATAAATGGTGGACACATGTGTCAAACCAAATCTGATATTTTGCTGCCTAAAATATATTGCTTGTGTTTGTGACAAAATAAGTCTATCACTGATTCATTATTTTTTTATCTACATTTGATAGGCATGTCAGCATACAGAATATTCTTTCTGTATGTCTAAGCTCATTTTTGCTTTGGTATAAGGGCTCCTTTGAAGGCTAAAAATATGTACAGTAGTCCTTTTTGTACAGAGCTGGCATTTATGTAGTATATAATATGATGTTGTTCAAGACGGCAAGAGCACCACCTGAAAATAGCATCCCGGAAGAAATGCCTGCTGCTGCTTCTATTGCTTCCAGTGCTTCTCAATCAACCTCTCGCTGTGTTCTGGGAATGGGCTTGATGGTTAGCAGCAATAGAACATCTCAAGACTAAAAGCATCACTGTCAGGTTTCACAAAGCAATCCATTTGTTCATGATTAAGAGCTAAATACTGGCATGAGCATTTTGTTTTAGGCTGTGTTTTTCATTTCCATTAAAACAAAATTTAATTTGCGTTTGTGTGCGTTTCAGCAGAAAGATACACTCAAACATATCTGTTCCGTGCTCATATCAAATTAACCCAGCACTTCTCCAGTTACACTAAGTCATTGAAAAAGTGTTTTGCAATCTTTTCCACATTAAAATTATAATGAATACCATTTACTATACTATAATCAAGCGTATGTACTAGTTGTTTATTCAAGGGGCATGCTGTGCCCAACAATGCTACATTGGAATGCGTAATAGTTGGCTTTATTGGGATATTCTGTAATATAAAGACGAGTGTGATTTCATTCATTTTCTTTTTCCATCTTGTTTCCATAATAGCCAAAGTCATATTTCCGAGTGCTAATAGTAACTCCAGGCGGAAGCAAATTAAAGAATGTTCATAAATTATTTCAAGGTATGTGATCTATCCTGCATGTTTCCCATATTGTAAACTCTTTATACTGTTAACGATCTTTCCTCCCTCTAGCTCCTTATTTTATTTATGCATATTAATGGCACAGTGTCCACAGTATTCCTATAAAAATAAAGATTGCATATATATATATATATATATATATATATATATATATACACATATATATTGTCTCTCTCTCCCTCCTCTCTCCTTACAGAATGATCATCTACCATAGACTCCATTTAGTCCAATTAATCCTAATTTTTTATTTTTTTTCCCTTTTTCTCTGTAATAATAAAACAGTACCTTGTACCTGATCAAAACTAAGATATAAGTATTAATAGAAGTTTAACCAGCCTATTGATTAATGTTCACGTGATTTTATAGAAGACTAAAGACATGAAGATCCGAATTACTTAAAGATCCATTATCCGGAAAACCCAAGGTCCCAAGCATTCTGGATAACAGGTCCCATACCTGTAATACATATAATAAAAGTGGCCTGCAGTCTGCACTGTGTCTTAGGGGCACATCTACTAAGCTCGGGTGAAGGATTCGAAGTAAAAAAACGTTGAATTTCTAAGGTTTTTTTGGGTACTTCGACCATCGAATAGGCTACTTCGACCTACGACTTCGAATGGAACGATTCGAACTAAAAATCGTTCGACTATTCGACCATTCGATAGTCGAAGTACTGTCTCTTTAAAAAAAACTTTGACTACCTACTTCGGCACTTTAAACCTACCGAGTTACAATGTTAGCCTATGGGGACCTTCCCCATAAGCTTTCTAAACTTTTTTTGATCAAAGGAAATTCCTTCGATCGATGGATTAAAATCCTTCAAATCGTTCAATTCGAAGAATTTAATTGTTCAATCGAACGATTTTTCCTTCGATCGTTCGAATGAAGTATTTGCGGTAAATCCTTCGACTTCGATATTTGAAGTCAAAGGATTTTACTTCGATGGTCGAATATCGAGGGTTAATTAACCCTCGATATTCGACTCTTAGTAAATGTCCCTTAATGTAGGTTGGAGTCAGCTCTCTCTCTTAATCAAAGGAGTAGTCAGAATCCAGGCAAGAGTTCACAGGCAGGCGGATAACAGCAAAGTCCAAAGTCCAGGCAAAGGGTCAGGATAATAATCAGGAACAAGATTATAGCAAAAGTAGCACACAGAGAACCCAGGATAAACTCAGGGAAAGTTTCCTATACTTGGGCGCCATTCTGGCATCTCAGTAGCGTTTTTATTTTGAATTTGGCGCCATTGTGACATCATTGGCGTCCTTGCGCCGACGTTGGTGCGCTGACGTCATCGCACCAGCGCCGCTACCCACGTGGCGGCCATGGGCGCCGCCATTTTGGGAGCGACGCCGGCAGGGGAGGACGCGCCGCCCAGAGCTCCTGGAACTGCTCCGGGCGGCGATCGTGACAGAATCTTACCAAACTGGAATATATATTTAAGTAAATCTTGCGCTTTTACATCTCTTGCCTTGAGCCACCATTTCGTGATGGTCTGTGTGCTGTCTCAGAGATCACCTGACCAGAAATACTACAACTCTTATTATTTTATTGTTACACACCTAAACATCATAAACATGCCTAATCACCTAATTCATAAGTCCAATGTTTTGTGCTGGGCAAGAGACAAATAGTGAAGTTTTAATATTGTAAAGCATATTGATGGAACAATGGTTATAGTGATGCTGGCAATATTACTGTCCCTGTTGCTGTGGGAGTGCACAATGTAAGTAATGTAGTATACAGCTCTTCTTCAGTATATATAAAAAATATAATATATGATATATGGCAGCACTTTTAAGCAGATGAAATACCAGGGTCATATAACAAAATAAAAAGGGCTTATACTGTAGCTAACCATTTTAGCCACAGTAACTTCCTAATGGGATTCGATTACCCAGTCACTTGTGAATTCACTGGTGCCTCCACAATTCACAGCCACCCAATCACAGCCACACAATAGCAGCACTGGCCAGCATATCACATGAAAACTAAAATTAATTACAGAAGAATTTTATAATATAGAATGTATCACCCTCAAGAGAGGGGAGAAAAACAATAATTTAAAAACATGCATGTTTCTGAAGGCCATATTTGTACATACAGCATTGCATTCTTGTTGATTTATGTATTGTGCCTAATGTAGCTGATTAGAGAATATTAAATATTTCATAAAATGTCTTTTTTTAGCAAATCTTTAGAATATTAGACCCTAATATTCCTGTGTGCGTATAAATTAGGTTTTTAACTTTGCACATATTGACACTACTAAATCTAAAGAAACTAGCAATCCACTTGTCAACATTTTTCCATATCATAGGGAATAATGTGTATGATCTTGCAATGAGTTGTATATTTAAGCAGAATAATTACACTTAGAAATATGTCAGCCTGTAAAGACATAATCAATGTTTATATTCATTCGCACTCATTCATTCATTCAGTCATTCATTCAGATTACAGTCTGTAATGCAATATGACACTTAATTTTTGGTATATTAGTATTATGCCTGTTGGCATTTCAAGTATGATATCATTATTATTTTGCACTTTAATACTGGAGGAATAATAAAGTGTAATTTTTCCATAATTCAATTATAATAAGTTCGTTTATATGCGTAACATTGTCCTTGCCTTCTTTTAATAATAGCACTAATATGCCTGTATAGTTTGTTTAGATTCCAATCAACTCTCACCTCATCTGATGTTGGGAAATCAATAAAAATATTATTTCACATACAAGTCCATATTATACAGTATGTCCATTAATTAGAAGGCAAACCGTTTTTGTTACTCTATATAAAGCAGAGAACAAACAAGAACAGTTCCTTCTTGTTCTACCTTCTTTCAGATTCCAGAAGTGAATGCAACAGGAGAGGAGGTTTATATATTAGCCCCATATAAGTGTTAGGCCACCACAACTAGCACACTATGGATGCATTCAAAATGGTCCATGCAGTATCCAAAGGGCATTGTGCAAAAAGCTGTAGGCCTCTGCACTTCATTTAAAGTCATTCATAGAGACCTCTGGATTGCCCTCAGAACTGAGTGTGGTCTTTGTGCCCCCCCTACTGCCTCCCTGCACAAAGCAACAACCCTGAGAGGAGCAAATACTTTTAAATGAGCACTAAAGGGTATGCTTTTGTGCCCCCCTTGTTCCCCTTACTGTTTTTGCCCTCACGCACCCAATCATTACAAATGAATTCTTTAAAGTATTTTAAGTTTCGCACCTGTACATATAAAGACATCTACACCAAGCAGAATACAATACCGAATCACTAATTCAAATGGCACTGACAGCAAACCTTGGTAGTAATGATTTATGATAATAGCTAGGTCTTAAAATAAATACTCAAGCAATTTTTTGTTGTTGCCTAAAATTTATCTTTTTTTAGGCTTTTGAACTACTAAATGGAACTTGTTCTCAACACAGGTAATGCTAATGTTTCTTATTATAAATCTACCATAGTCATGATCACAGGTTTTGCAAAATGGAACTAAGATCCACGTGGATAATACATTTTTGTAAACTTTCAAAACACACATGTCAATAGATTAGGGCTGTTGAACTATCACAAGGCTTTGTTTTATAATAAGCCAATACATGTCCCCTATGTTACTACTTTGCTAATAAGTATCTCAAGGGAATTTAGTGATACTATATTCCATGTTTCTGATATTTCAAGCTGCCAACTGCTTGATGAAAATGTTGCCCTTAGATTCTAACTTAAACTAAAAATAAAAGCATTTGTTTATGTATGTGATGCCTTTATTGTTGATTCTCTGCTAGTGCAGAAATATAATCTTTTGAATATCTGAAGAATATAATAGACCATTAGAATAAGAGTGTATGAAGAATTCCATATAGCACAAGCCAAAGACCAACCTATAGTTTTTAACAGATGGCACACAGGACTTTACTAAGCCCTCACTAAGAAGGGATGACAGAAGATTTATAAAATAAATATTTGATCTACCTCAAAACATAAAATAAATAATACATGGATGGTTAATGGTATCACTAAAAAGCGTAACTTGGTTTGAACCCACGACTTTTGATAACTCCTTGGCCTTACTGCATAGCTAAGTGGCAGGCTCCATGGTCTGGTCATATCTTTAGTCAATAGAAACCTGTGTTCTGCAATGTATTCATGTTATTTGGGTCAAAATGCACTGCATTATCTTGGCTCCACATTGTGTACTTAGCCCTCCCAGTATAAGGTTCTCACTTCTTGGTCTGACCATTGTAGCCTGAGCGAGACCATAGTTTTTACTATTTCTGTCTCTTTTTTCCTAATGTACTTGCCTTGTATCCTGTTTAGAATCCTTCTTTTGCAGTATTTTACTCTTGCCAATTCCTGTTTACCAGCCATTAAATCTTTTTGTGCCTAGCCTATTATATTCCCACTCTGCCTTGTCTTTTTCCATTTTGTCTCCTAGTACCCTTCTGGGCCCTTGTTGTCTTTTGTTGTCCTCACCTTCCCCAACCCTTTAATTCAGGGATTCCGCTTCAGTCCCTAGAGTCTCTCCTGACAGATCCTTGACAGAGCTAAGGATATCCAGGCACCAGTGTAGACAAAAGACCTGCTTTCATTCTTCTAGGGCTTCTTAAATTTAAAAAAATTTAAGAAGAAAATAGGAATCTTGTGTAAAAGCGCAAAAGAATAAAAATGATGTACTGGTACCATTTGCACTTTACACCATGTCCTGCAATTCATAAATGAGGCCTATGTTTTCTGCTGTAAGCAAACATGATAATTACATTAACATTTTTATTGCATACAGTACACCTTGCAAAAAGAAAATCTAAACAATACTTGCGGTGCACCAACATCTTTACAAAGAAACATGCTTTAAATTGTACTAATTATGTGTGTTTTGATGTAACTTGGCTGACCACTGATCTTGTTTTGTTTAAAGATTCATGGTAGTGAATGTGTGGTGGGTGAAACAATTATACAGGTCAGCTTCAATGAAGTGTTATGGGTCATCCTGGAAGACTTACTTTGCAAGTGATTGAGAATTAGATTTGCTAGGAGCCAATATATCAAGGAACACTTACCACTAGTGAGGTCTGTATTAGAGGTGTGAGACAGCTTTATTATAGCAGCTCCAATTTAATTTTATTTCAAGAAACAGTATTTTAAGATGTTGGTTTATCTTTAAATTTAAAGAGCTTTAAAAACAGGATTTTTTTTTTTTTACAATATATATGTGGATCTACTGCCTAAATGAAGGCCTTTTGTCTTACTACATATAATATAGCTGTTTATTGCTATAAACTATATTGTGCACATGCTTTGAAAGTTAAATAATCATTTGCATAGCCTCAAAGTGTTTTCCAGGCTAAACTGAGGAGTAACCCCATTTATTCTAGCAATGACTGGTCATAAGAAAATTATGCAACAGAATTGTCCTTTGGCACCTTCATTTACAAAGCTAACACATTTATTAAATAGAGTCACCCTTCTAGACACTCAGCAGGAAAGCCATTATTTATAGAAACCATCTTAAACCAATTACAGTTTGAGCAAAATGCATTATGTTTATAGCCGCAGTGTATACACAACTGAAACATCTCCACTTGGCATATTAGCATATGCTATATATAATATAAAAAAAAAATATAAGAAAGAAACAAATGCACCCAAAGCATTAATGCATTCAGGCAATAACTGTTAGCACCCTGTAGGTAAACAGTGAATTAAAGCCAATCTCATTCTTTAACAGATTTGTGTTTAACCTTAAAGGTGAGCTTCAGATAAAGCAACTGATTTATTGTAGATAATGGCAATCCAAAATAAAAGTATTTTTAATCTGTTTATTATTAGCCTTTGGTTCTTCTAAGAACAAAGTTGACCTCAGTCAATGGCTGATGTCCATTATTTTATTAAAAAGTATGCCTTAACATAGAAAAGACTGATGCTTTTCATGCCTATATGGGGCACTTAATGATATGTTTGTCTATGTAGGCATGAAATGTGTCAGGTTTTACTATGTTAAAAGATGTTGAAACCTTTTAATAAAATAATGGACAGCATCCTAAAATAATAGACAGCATATTATTCGCATTTGTATTTCATTGCACTTCATAATGGATCTTTCCCTTCCTTCTATCTTTAATATAATATGAAGACTATTTGGAAGGTCAATATCCTTGCATGGGAAAGGTGGAGAAAAATGTGCTTACGGTTCCAACCCATATATTGTATATACTATATATATATATATATATATATATAAATATATATATGTATACAGTATATATATATATGTTGCAAATCTTGAATACATTTTGCTAATAGTGCGACTCTTATTGATCATTTAGCAGAAGACAGCTCTAGTCTCTCCAACGCATGCAAAATTTTCAAAGCATGTAGCAGTCATTGAAATCCCCTTCCTCCTACTGTATCTTGAATATGGCATAGACAAGTTCCTATGTGAACTCTGCACAGACAGGTGTATAGAAAATGTTTTTTAAAAAAACTGTCCTAGGTGCCTTGTTCTTAAACCCTATCCTAATATTTTTCTTAAAAGAAAGATGGTTGATCTAGCACAGCTAGCATTAGAAAGAGAACTAATACATCTTTTATTATGCTATTCCCAGGGTCAAAGGAAACAAGGTATGTAAAAAGGTTTTCAGAATCTCAATGAGTTTCCTTTCCCAGTTTATAGTAAAATTAATTCTAGATGCTAGCCGATGGCTATTACGGGGCAAAAATGTCAACATTATAGAAGAGGGAGACAAGTAAATGTAACTGAAAGTACACAGGAAGATACATATTTTCCATTACTGATTAGTAAATGATATACTGATTGAGGAACAATATAGCAATACAATTATTATTTTGCAGTAGGCATTGATTCACACTAATTTGGTCCATGTTGCTAATTGCAATGTTCCTAATCAGCATACTCATCAGCACTTAAATAACAATGAATAGTTCAGAAACAGCAAACAGGAAAATAGCGTGTTGCTAAAGAGGAAAAGATACAGTGAACAGAATTATCCGCAGCATGCCACATATGGAACCTATTAGTATTTTATCCATTCCCTGCATTGTGGTAAATGTTGTTTTAGCTTTAAAATATATTTCAATCCACATTTCTTTTGCAATAGGAAAGTGGAAAGTTTCCATCTCAATATGGAATTTTTGTATTTTTGTAAACCATAAACACTATGAGCCAAACAAATTAAGACTAAACTATAAAAAACAAATCTGTTCGTTGTTAATGATTACGCATCATAATGTACTTTAAATTGGTTTTCAAATACCAAATTATGGTTTACTTCACATAATACCTAATTTTTCTATTAAATCCTGCCAATTTCTGAGACAGAACAATCATCAAGCACATGTAATGTGAACCTTGTGGAAGATGCTGACTTAAGTCTCCAAAGTATATAATTATGTCCATGAATATATTCAAGGCAATGTGAATTATGTACTTTAAGGGTAAACTGAAACACAGGTTCTTATGTGCAATAACAATTGCATATTGCATATAAGTTAGATTGCAGCAGTTACTGATAGATATTGGCAAGATAGTATGCAGAAACGGAACTAGAGGGGGCGGGCCCTGGCGCAGGACGTGCAGCCGGGCCCCCGCCCCCTTCCGTACACCCGGAACTGGCCGGGGAACATGCGGCGGGCGGACTGCCGGGGGGGCCCTGAGGGGGTGCCGGCCCTGGCCCACTCGCACCCCCTGCTCCCCCGGTAGTTCCGCCCCTGATAGCATGCCATGTTTTACAAAGTTTGGTGGTTTGCACAAATCATAACAATTGGTGAATCCTTTGTGCCCATGAAGAGGTTCTGGAGACACAATTCAGTTGATATTTCATATTCCCTGTAGTTATGAACTGCTCATATGATCAATCTAAATACCCCCTGAGGCTAAATATATTAAGAACATGAACATCAGTACTCAACTTTCCCCTATGAGCATCTCAGATAACACTTGTCTGGCTACTGTCCTAGAAGGACACTGCATAACAATTCAAGAAAGTTTCATGTGGTTTGTAAATGCCATGGGAAAGTCTATCTGGCACTGGCCTTAAATCACAAAATCAGACACTGAAGCAGAAAACCTGTAGAACAATTAATAGTTCATAATAATGCAGTCTTTAATCATAGCACCAATAACAATACATTCTTATGCATAAAATACAAGTACATGCCTTTATGTCCCCATTTGTTATAAATGAAAAGGGGTAGTTTACAACCACAATCAAAGTTGCATTCGTAAAAATTTCCCTGGAGTCAGTTTCACGTAAAACCCCGTTCAATGGGTAAAAATGTGCTTTTTGTATTCTGTACCATACAGACATTCCTGACTTTCCAAATCAAGTGCAGTTGCATCTATTGACATGGAGAAATCCAGGGATTTTCATCACAGTTGAATTTGATTTAAGATGTGTGAGCACAATTGCATCAGTCGCTATATCCCCTTAAGACCATAACGACACTGGAATTCTGGAGAAAAAAATCCTGATTTAAGAGTTAACATTTGGATTGCATTCAAAATTGCATTTTTTTCACTGCACTTGTGATCATAAATGACCTCTATTGTGGTAATTTACAATCACATTTAACAGTTGCACATAAAATAGCATTCATTAAAGGTATGTGTACACTTTTGCACAGTTGAACTTAGCACAACTCGTCAGTCCTTTCTGCCTCCCATTTTGAAACAAGCACAGTTTGAAGTTATTGACATAGCTACATAGTGTTGAAAATAGACCAAAATCCATCAATTTCAACCCCTCCAAATGAAATCCAGCATCCATACACACACCCCTACATAATTCACATAAATTATATATAATATAACTAACTATATATCTATACTAACTATAGAATTTAATATCACAATAGCCTTTGATATTGTGTCTGTCCAAGAAATCATCCAAGCCATTCTTAAAGGCATTAACAGAATCAGCCATCACGAAAATCAGCCATCACATCATCACCCGGCAGTGCATTCCACAACCTCACTGTCCTGACTGTAAAGAACCACCTACGTTGATTCAAAGGAAAGTTCATTTCTTTTAGTCTGAAGGGGTGGCCTCTTGGTGATCCTCTTTATGGGTAAAAAGATTCCCTGCTATTTGTCTATAATGTCCTCTAAAATTAGACATAGAGGAACCTGCATCTACTGCTCCGCCCCCAGACCACACAGTAGCTCTAGGATTCCCTTGCTGCACTTTTTTGTAACAAATTGGGTACACACATCACTCTTCTGCCAAACAATAGTTTGACACCATTTTGATTTGGAAAAAGGTCAGCTAAATTGTGTCCAATTTAAGGTGAAGTGCGAGCGTAATTGTATTCGTTTTATTTTATTTTTTTAAAAATATCTTATTTTATTTTCATATTAAACAAATGAAATCAGTATGACAGCAAATATTATGCAGATGAAGAGAATATGTTATATCCGATACAATGGCATAGTATTATTAAAACTACCATTTAAGAAAACTAACAGGAATTAACTAAAATTAACTAAGCCAGTGGATCTACATATAATAAAAGAAATAAAGAAAAACGCCCATTCATCAACTGGAATGTCAGAAAGAACATCTTATAATTGAAGAAATGGCCTTATTTGAGCAAAAGTATTAGTGTTACAAATTTCAAAATAAGGAGACCAAATCAGCCTAAAAGGATCTTTGGAATTATTTTGTTTGGTTTTAATAATAAGACTTCTTGCCAGCTAAGCTGGTTCATATAAGAAATAGCGTCTGATAATGAGGGGGGTTCTTTTTGTAACCAGGAATTAAATAAAGCTTTCCTAGAAGCAGCAATTGTATTAATTTTAACGCATTGAAAGCAGAGACAGCTTCAACTGCTGGTCTTCTGGGGAAAATGCTGCATTATGGGGAAAAACATGGCATCGTGTTCAAAACTGACTCTTCTTACAGCACATGTGGTTGGACTTGTAAATTACATCTTTTTGCCTTTTTTCTCCCCATCAGCATCTAATAGTGACCATATAGAGATCATTTATTTCTTAGACACTTAAGTCTAGAAAACAGTGCAGGATAGCAGATATAGATAAATATCTAGATATATCTGTATGGAGATTTTGTTTTCACAAAATGTTTCCATTGGATGTTACAACAGACTCTAAAAAAGAGCAGACATAGTGAAAAAGCAATCTCAAGACATATTCTTGAATATTTTGAGAAGGCTACCGAAACCGTTTTCAGAAAATCCCCTTGCTTCACAGATTAGTCCTTGTGTATATAGATAGAGTCAAACAGAACCCTATATCTATGCTATAATCCAGAGCCAATTTGAAAAATGAACTCTTCAAAGGTCTGCATTTTCTTTTTAGAAAAACAGAATGAACCTTTCTTCTAAATTCCATTCCAATTAATATGTGGTTATTTCTGTCAAAGATCAAATATGTGTTTATAGCTGCTCAGACAGACCATACATTTGAAATCTGATAAGGATTGGATTCTGTTTTGTCCTTCAAACAGCTCCAGCTGTTTAACTCATAGCATAAACAATCTGCTTTCAGTAATTTGTGTCTGAGATGTTTAAACAAGTTCTAGGATTTTACAATAAAGAAAACAAAACTTTTCCTACAGGATATATATATTTACGTCAAGTTCGCATACTTTGAGCTTCAATTGATACCGAAAAGGCAGAAGAAATTCCTGAGTTAGGTCATCTGTATTTGCATGGCAAACCCATCATTGTTTAGAAATCATTGAATATGAGGCCTCTATGAACTGTACGTGTGGGCAGAAACATGGGTTACAACTTCATAGACAAAGTGAAAAAATTCCATTTTTCCTTCTGATTGGCTCTTTAAGTTTTTTTAGTTTTCTGTGTTATTCTAAATTCCTTTCAAGTGATTTATTATGTGTTGAAAAAATTAAGCAAGAACATCAGCCAGAGAAAAATATTCAGCCTCGCCCGCTATTTTCAATAGGCTTCTATTATGCTTGCCAACATGAGTGAAGGTTTTCTTGAATTTTTCTTGATGGATTTTCACTTTAACTTTTCAACAGACTCTTATAACACTTGTAATAACCCCCACCCCTTCTCCAGGAATGGCTGGTGTAATATGATCTTGAGAAAATTTGTAAAAATTATATTGAGAATAGTGAAATATAGAAGATGTAATCCAAATGACTTGTAAGATGGCAAACAAGGTTCAACAGTATGTGCATGCAATGGGAAGGCAGTCAGGTCAGAAGACTAAATCAGAGCAGAGAAGGCCTCCTTAATTAGTGATTTTATCGCTGTACATCGTAGAAGCAACACCAAAAATATGAAAAGGTTGGCACCATAGATCCAATATGCTGACAATACTGTCTAACCATGAGTTACACAGTATGAAAAGAGAGATGTGCCTCACATGGGCTGCTATAAATCTTATAGCAAGTCCTCATTAAATATGTATCAAATGCCTTTTTGATTTGAGGGACATTAAAAAGGGTAATAACAGCTATGAAACAATAACAAGACATAAAAATTGGTTTTCTGAGAGGATGATTAAAAGGTTTGTAACAAAAACAGATGAGTATATTCAAGACCTGAAAACTGACCGTTTTTATGTTCAAGTGAATTATTCATTGAAAAAGTACAAAAACGTAGTTGATAGAAGAAATATTAAGGCAGCAGAAGGCGGATCAGCAACATATTCAGAGCATAAATGTCTTTCTACATGTCAGTTTGTGAGTCAGGCAGATACTGTATATTATCTAGGATCTGAGCTGGAGGAGTGATAATGTGCCAAGGGGTACTAATGTCTGTGACTCAAACATAAGAGCCTAAGAGCACAAATGTTAATCTATGTAATATTAAACAACATACAGTAATTGAGGTTAAAGTGGGAAAAGCTGAAATGTATACCACAATAACGCAAATGCACCTGCAAAGAAAGAGCTTAGCATTGGAAAGGAACAGATCCTAAATGAGTTTGTGGCCAACAGAGCACACATTCATGTGTCCATGTGTAAAGTGGGCAGAAAATAGCTTAAAGGAGAACTCCACCCACACATAACTTAAGCTTTTTGAAAAGTAAACATAATTTTAAGCAACTTTGCAATATACATCAATTAAAAATAAACAGACTTTTCATAATTTTTAATGATTTGAAACAGTTCCCTAAGCCTAGCCCCCTGCTCTTCTGCTAATCTTTCTGTCTACTTTGCTGAGCTGGCTGACTACTGTTACTTGTATCAGCAGTCATCTGCATCCTCCAAACCCCACAATTCCCTGCACATGTGATTTCAATAAGGAACAGAACATCACAGCGCAATGCATTGTTGGTTATGTAGTTCCTGCATGCTGTCTGTAAGCTGTGGAGAAGTTGTTACAATTTGTAACATCAGTGTTTAGTCCCTCCTCCCCTGCCAGGATTTCAAATGATGCAGAAAGAGAAGTGTTGAACAGATGGATTTCAGCATAGAAAATTGCAATTATTCGTACTTTTTGAAAAAAACCAGGTAACTGTGATGGGTATATTATAGGGGTTTCTAATGGGTATATTTGCGTTATAATAATGAGAATACATTCTGATTAGGCATTCTTCCATATCAGAGGTCTGTTACATGGAAAAAAAGTTACAGGCACAATTTAGCACTCCTTTTCATTGTATTTAAATCACAGTATTTAAACTGAGAAAGAGCAAAAACTTTACTAAGATTAATTCTTTAAATATTCACTGGCGATTTTAAACACACATTCAGCATTCGATGCATGATGTGAAATATTGACAGAAAGTTTACAGACATTGATTATGATTAGAAACAAGAGAAATGATTTATTGAGATCAATGACAAAATGTAGGAGACCCTGGGAATTCTATCAGCACTATCTGTGGGGTAAACAACCTCAGAAACTATTGACATCTGTATTGATTATCAGTGTTCGGTTGTTTACACATTCCTGTGAGTTTTCCTGTTTCACTGAATGCAAAATAAATTTGTTATTCACAGGTTTTCTTCTGCATCATGTCTGCACAGGCAGGGAGAGAAAAAATAAATATGGAAGGAAATAGTAAAAAAAAGTTTAGTCACTTTGAATTATGCTTGTAATAGGCACTAGTATAATAGTTATTTTATGGATTGCCAAGCAAAATATAAAAAACAGATTCTATTTATATTCTTTTATATACTGTAAATCATCCAAAAACATGTTTAGGATATAATTCAATATGAACTATGTACTTTAAAATAATTAAGATTCAAATTCAATATTTTATTCCTGTCCCTCTGCAAAATCAGGTCTTATAATGCTCTTAACAATTTAGGAGCACAGAGTAACAATTACTAATACTTGGAATGAAACAGTAATTTAAAATTTATTTTGAGAGAGTCTCAGATGAGACAGAATGACGCAGAATGATGTGTGCAAAAAAAGCAGGCGGAAATGGTTGGTCGGAGCCTCATGATGAAGCACTGCCCTTCATGCCAGAGTTTCGGGGGCTTAAGAGCTTGTTTTGAGGTTACCTGGTGGTCCAGTTTGGTCTAGGGGTTGGCAGGGACACCCACAGCCCTCATCCTTTCCCCTCTGGTGCTCAAACTCCTATAACGAGCAGCCGCTTACTTTTGAGTTTCGGGTCATCGAATTTTGTCGCGAAAGTTTTAATATTTAAAGGGGCCTTTGGGCAAATCTCATTACCCATTGTTAGGTCAATATTGTAGTACATGTAGTACATGGGTGTGTTTATTCTGTCTAAAATCTCCTGTTTTGATCCTTGCCTGTCTGACTTTTGCTTGAACTCTGCCTGATTTGACTACCACTTGAACTTCAAGCCTCAACCGATCCCTTGCTTGTTTGATCCAGCTTGTATTCTTTATTCATCCGTTAGCTGATATACCTTCCGTTCAAATTACAGTGTATGATCTGACCCATTTGCTTGTCCAGAACTTCAGCTTAGCTTCTCTCATTTTAAGACCTAGTGGAATCTGAGTAGCTGAGGGCTTCTCCCGAAGCCAAAGGCGGTTGCTATAGGCAGAAAACTGAAAGCTTAGCACTAGTTCTGGATTTAGGGAGCCGATCGTGACACTTCTTAAATGAGCAAAAAATGGTGCACACTTGGACTCTGGGGTTCTATAAATGATTACTGAAGTGATTATAAAAATATGCGGTTAATTTTTCACCATACAAAAGACAATGCTTTGTGCACAATTACACATATGATTCTAAACATAAGTTCACACCACATATAAATTCCATATATAACATCTAGGGGCAGATTCACTAAGCTCGAGTGAAGGATTCGAATGAAAAATACTTCGAATTTCGAAGTATTTTTTTGGTACTTCGACCATCGAATTGGTTAAATTAGTTCGAATTCGAACGAAATCGAACGAATCGAAGTAAAAATCGTTCGACTATTCGACCATTCGATAGTCGAAGTACTTTCCCTTTAAAAAAAACTTCGACCCCCTACTTCGGCAGGTAAAACCTACCGAAGTCAATGTTAGCCTATGGGGAAGGTCCCCATAGGTTTGCTAACCTTTTTTTGATCGAAGGATTTTCCTTCGATCGTTGGATTAAAATCCTTCGAATCGTTCGATTCGAAGGATTTAATCGTTCGATCGAACGAAAAATCCTTCGATCGATCGATCGAAGGATTAGCGCTAAATCCTTCGACTTCGATATTCGAAGTCGAAGGATTTCAATTCGAGGGTCGAATTTCGAAGTATTTTTAACTTCGAAATTCGACCCTTAATGAATCTGCCCCCTAGTGTGTACCCACTGTATCTATAAAAGTGTATATCTCAAAGTTATGCCAATATGTATGCAATTAATGCAAATTAATCAAAAGCTGTACTTGGCAAACTATAGTTGTACTTTACATTTGTTTGCAAGTTGACTAACTATAACAATTTTTATGCAAGGTTTTTATGCATTTAGCCTTGATTAAGAGATTTAATGCAGCCTAGATATTGCTTAGATAACTTTAATCAGTAGGTATATAAAAAGCAAGTATGCTACAATTGCTCATGCCAATTTGGCCATGGGGCCTGCGGAAACAATAATATGCAGATAAATAAGGTTCCTTGAGAGAATAATTTATTTCAGTTGGGTTTATTTATTAACCATGGGTAAATGTGTACCATGTCAGTGAACCATAGTAACTACTCAATGATTAGCTTTTTTCAGCCAGCTGAAGGTATAATAATCAAAGCAAAAATGATAGGTCAAAGTCATCTTCGACTTCAGGAGAACTCTCCCTGCTCACACACCACTCAACATCAACGGCTCCACAGTAGAGACAGTAAAGAACACCAAATTTCTGGGAGTCCACATCTCTGATGACCTCACCTGGACCACCAACACTGCCTCCATCATCAAAAAGGCTCAGCAGCGTCTTCACTTCCTGAGACGACTGAAACGGGTCAGCCTTCCGCCTCCCACCCTCACAGTGTTCTACAGGGGCACAATAGAGAGCATCCTGACGAGCTGCATCTTCATCTGGTACAGTAGTGCCAGCTCTGCTGACTGGAAAAGTCTACAGCGGACTGTCAGAGCAGCTGGCAACATCATTGGAGTGGCTCTTCCATCACTGCAGGACATCTTCCACAAGCGCTGTGTAAGAAAGGCCTCCTGCATTGCACTGGACTCTACACACCCCTCGCACGGACTGTTCACGCTGCTCCCATCTGGCAGCCGCTTTCGCAGTATTAAAGCCCGAACAACCAGGCTGCGCGAAAGCTTTTTTCCGCAAGCGATCAGACTCCTCAACTCACTGCCTGTCCTCCCACTACATTCCAGACACACCTGAACTTTTTGAACTGTTAATTTATTTGCACAATTCTAAAGGTTTACACGTGTATATATCCAATTTTGACCAATATATTGCACATTTCATGTTTACATATTTATTGTGTATTTTTTAAGTGCCTTTTTGTGATATGTACTAGCTGGAGCCACGTCGTCTCGTCTAACAGTATATTTGTATACTGCTGAGATGACAATAAAGTTTACTTTGACTTTGACATTGGTTACTATTGGGTCCTGACTAAGTGCCCAGTGATGATAAGTGAGCCCCAGTAACTCTTAACCAAACATAGTTCATTATATAGTGAATAAAGTACCTCTTGTAAATTATAAGGATATTATAAGTTACCGAGGAGTTTCATGACCATATAAAAAAAACGAGGCCGAAGGCCAAGTGTTTTTATAAAGGTCATGGAACTCCAAGGTAACTTATAATATCCTCATATTATGCAACTGGGGGTACTTTATTTATTATTATACACAAGTTTCAGTGAGTCATGTGACAGAAATGACATCAGAACTCACCGTTTATAACTGATGACATCAGAACTCACCGTTTATAAGGATATAATTTACAAGATATTCATGGCTTTTGTGTATTATAAAGAATTATTGTATCTTTGTAACAAAGTGTGAGACCTGAGGCAAACAGTAGTGGTTATAATTACAAGAGCTCCTCTTGACTTGATTCTCAGCACTTTTTTTGGGTTTGAGCCTTTTGTTGAAGCCACCCTCTGTTTTCAAGGAACCATAACTAATAGAGCAGAACACCAAACTAGATCCATTTTCATCTATGTCATCCTATCTCACCAACTCTTCTTTCAATCTTTTAACACATTCTGGGATTAAGGTGCACTAACACTAATGATGCTTTGTTCCAAACCCATTAATAATACTTTCTTATCTTGGGTATTCTGGTTAATTCTATAGTTAAATCACCCATGGCTTTCATCCAGTAGCCCCTACTGTGTGCATGCAGGTGTAAAGTTTTCCACACCTCAGTTGTGAGAGCTACTTTATTACCCTTCAATAGATTGTCAGAAAGCTAGTTGACTTGACCTTAACACCTGTACTGTGGTCATTTATCTAATTGATGCAGCTACAGTAGAGAAACATGTTCTGTTAATGAGGTCAGTAAGGGACATTTGCAGTTGTGAGTTATTTGCTACCAGAAATATTCTAGTAATGTTTTTGGTGTACAGTGTATATTGTACTTTTCAAATTACTTTATACCATTAATTACCTTTCAGGACTCATTTCTGACAAAGGACTTCTGGGATAAACTGTAGGATTTGATTGAGGATGCTCAGGATCAGTAACTCAATAACTTAAATTAATATTGATGCTTAGTATCATGGCAAAAATAACATTAAACAATTTTCACAGAAAGGTAGTGGGAGTTGAGAAGGCCAATATAAAGCAAGAAAATGTAGAAGAGAGAAGTGCCTAGACTCCAAGAAAACATTGGGGAGGGGCACCAAGCAATGACATTTGTATTTTGAGATTGTTTAGAGGCGCATTCCTGCTCCTATATTGTGGACTGAAATGAGAGTGTTGAGGAAAGAATGATCAAGCTTGGAGAAAGAAGTCTAAAGAAACTGAGAAGAAAATGTTTGGTTGTTTTATAGTGACATGGGATAGCATAGGAGAAGTAAGAAGAAGGCAGATAATACTAACAAAGTTATTCTGGTTTGAGTTATACTATAGATTATTGAGCATATTATGATTGATCATTGTAGAAGAAGCAGTTCTGCCATGAAAGGGGTGAACAACTTACCTCAAAAACATCCTTAGTCCCAATAAAGAAAATAACTGTACATGTAGGAGGAAGACACATTGTTGGTTATTTATTAAAGTTTGAATGCTAAAAACTAGAGACATTTGAGTTTTTTTACTATAAAATCAAAACTTTTTATTTGAAGAAAAAAAAAATTTAGATTATTATACCCCGAGGATTCAAGGAGTCGAAATCCGCCATCTCAGACCTGTCGAGGTTGTATATAAGTCAATGGGAGAGGTCCCTATCCTATTTGGAAGTTTCTGTGGTCTAAGCTGGAATTAGCCTGAAAATCCAACTATTCCAAAAAAATCGTATGATTCAGGAAAAACTCCAGAAAAATCATACGATTCAGGTTCTTACTTGATTTTATTGAGTTTTTCCCACGATCCGATTAAATCTAACTTTTCTTTAATAATAAATAAGGTCAAATTGTGGATTCTAGTGTGGTCGAACTTAAAGGGATACTGTCATGGGAAAAACATTTTTTTTCAAAATTAACCAGTTAATAGTGCTGCTCCAGCAGAAATCTGCGCTGAAATCCATTTCTCAAAAGAGCAAACAGATTTTTTTATATTCAATTTTGAAATCTGACATGGGGCTAGACATATTGTCAATTTCCCAGCTGCCCCAAGTCATGTGACTTGTGCTCTGATAAACTTCAATCACTCTTTACTGCTGTACTGCAAGTTGGAGTGATATAACCCCCTCCCTTTCCCCCCCAGCAGCCAAACAAAAGAACAAAGGGAAGGTAACCAGATAACAGCTCCCTAACACAAGATAACAGCTGCCTGGTAGATCTAAGAACAACACTCAATAGTAAAAACCCATGTCCCACTGAGACACATTCAGTTACATTGAGAAGGAAAAACAGCAGCCTGCCAGAAAGCATTTCTCTCCTAAAGTGCAGACACAAGTCACATGACATGGGGCAGCTGGGAAATTGACAAAATGTCTAGCCCCATGTCAGATTTCAAAATTGAATATAAAAAAAATCTGTTTGCTCTTTTGAGAAATGGATTTCAGTGCAGAATTCTGCTGGAGTAGCACTATTAACTGATATGTTTTGAAAAAAACATGTTTTCTGATGACAGGATCCCTTTAAATAACATATCAAGTGGTATATACACTTGTTCTGCAGTTCTGAGCTGCATGTGGTGTCCTGAATATTTAATTAACACACAATTAATGTAAAACATCATTTTCATTGATTGTATGTTGAATTGCTTTTTTTTTACCTATTTCTGTTGCTTTGTTATTTATAAAAATACATATATTATTTCATTTCCATCAAAGGTGTTTTAGTAACAGTTTATGCCTTAAAAGCTTTTCCTTGATTGACTTTCAGCCAGCGACCTTTGCCATTAATATCAATGTTCTGTAGCACAAATACAGGTTAAAAGTGGAAGTTTATGACAGGTTTGAGACCCACTGAACACATGAAAATTCAGCTCTATCAATAACCCAACTTTAATTATACACCAATGAATTTGCTCTGCTCTAGAAGAAAAGATCTGTGTCATATTTATGAATCACTTCAATCAATTATTTGTCAAATCCTTCACACCGTACTTTGTTTTGCTCAGAGCGAAATGTACATATAATGATTTGTTTTTCTGTAGTCTGCAAGCGCCCTGAGACCAGCGCTTATTGTAAAACACTTTTGAAACCTTTTTTTGAAACGAGGCAGTTGATCGCCTAGTAAGTTTTTATCTGGCTAATTAGCGAGTTCTATGCGAGGTATTGAAATTGAAAATTCAGAGAACATAAATACTGCCTAAAACTGTTCCTTTGCACCCATCTGCTCCCAGGCAAGTATCCATATCACATAATGAACATTGTAACTGGGCACAGAGTAAACACAGACTTGAATTATGAGCTAAGGGGCATTTTTTTATGATTTGATATAAAAACAAATGTTTATTCTGTAGCATTTTACAAACCACAATATAATCCAGGATATAAAAATCACATATATTTTCCATTTTATGAGCAGTTGTGGAAGCAGCCTGTAAATAGAAAACTATTGTTGAGGGGATGGAGGCACTGTCGATGATAAAAACATTTGCAGCAGTGTCCCTGGTAACAGTTTGGTGATGGTATTTAATAAAGCTTGGACACCAAGGAAGCCGCATTGCATTTGATCATAGGAAGCTGTCTTCTCCTAATTGGCTCTTCATATCTCAAGAGGAAAATGTATATGGATTGTATCCAAAATGAATAACTGTACATCTGCTAGTTTAACAGTAGGTTTGTGATCAATAGACCTACACAGACAATTGCAGTGATCACTGACACCGAAGGATTCGAGCGATCTAATTACAGGTTATACCCCCTTTTATTACTTGTGTGGCTTCCAGAATTTTACTTCTTGTTAAATCTGCACTTTCATAATATACTGTATATCAAAGCCATCGGCTTAGCTAGATGAACTGCTGAAAAGCTTGCAGGTCAGTTTATATTGGTTATAAAACGCAGACTATGATACAAATGATATAGTAAATTCCCCTAGTAAACCCCATCTTGCCCCTAAAATGGGGATATCTGAAAAATGTATAAACTATAGCAGCACATTTTTAAAGCTGCAATATACCTTGTATTGTAAATGGCCTTGGAGATTGTCAAGAAAGATTGCATTCATCTCAGTATTTGTAAATATTGTATTCATATGGTACACACAGTATATTTAGAGAAAGGCCTCTGGCTTTTGTTAAATTACAAACTCCAAAATTCTGTGAGGTTATAATTATGTATGTAAACAGTTTAGCAGATATGGATAGCTACTGAATATGTGACTATGTCCATTCCCTGCCATGATGCATTAGAACAGGTTCTGTAAAGGGAATATATGCATACATATATTATATACGTTCATTCTAAAGTCTAATTAAATGTATTTTATTAAAATATACAGTAAGTTGTCATTGTCACTTGTGGGTTTATTTTATGTGTTTATTTATTATATAGGGGTCCCTCTAATACAAGTCCTTTACGATATGAGTTGGGTTTCTGCACAGAGGTGCATACGATCACAGAAGTATTGGGTGTAACTTATTACACCTTGCCTTATTAACTCGGTATGTGCACGAGTAGAGGAGATACATAACAGAATTGCTGCTGGTACTTAGTACTAAACAATGTTAAATTTCCTACTAGTAACATTATGGCTTTATATAATTTGTATAAGCCAGCTATATAGCCCAGTTACACATTATATTCAATAAATACTGGGAGAGAAATCTCACAATGTAAAATAGAGCATCACTCCTGTCAAGCTTTGACTTTGAGTTCAAATGCCCCATTTAACACTTTGGCGCACATTTACTAAGCTCGAGTGAAAGATTTGAATGAAAAAAACTTTGAATTTCAATGTTTTTTTTTTGGCTACTTCGACCATCGAATTGTCTATTTCGACCTTCGACTACGACTTTGAATCGATTGATTCGAACTAAAAATCATTCGACTATTCGACCATTCGATAGTCGAAGTACTGTCTCTTTAAAAAAAACTTTGACTACCTACTTCGCCAACTAAAACCTACCGAGCACCTATGTTATCCTATGGGGACCTTCCCCATAAGCTTTCTAAACAATTTCTGATCGAAAGAAAATCGTTCGATCGATGGATTAAAATCCTTCGAATCGTTCGATTCGAAGGATTTAATCGAACGATTTTCCTTCGATCGTTCGATTGAACTAAATGCGGTAAATCCTTCGACTTCAATATTCGAAGGATTTTACTTCGACCCTTAGTAAATGTGCCCCTTTGTGTTTCTCGATACCTAGGTCTTCCCATCAAATTATCACCCTTTACATGGCTATTTAAAGTCCTTATCATAACACTATACACCAGTGCAGTATATGCTAAACATAAACTACATATTTTTTTACTACGGTTATGGGATCCATTATCCAAAACCTTATTCAGAATGCTCCGAATTATGGAAAGCCTGTCTCCCGTAGACTCCAAATAATACAAATTTTCTATAAGATATACAGTAATTAATCCTTATTGGAAGCAAAACCAGCCTATTGGGTTTATTTAATGTTTACATGATTTTCTAGTAAACAAAAAAACATGTTTTCATCTGACAGTGTCCCTTTAAGTTATGAAAAACCAAATTACGGAAATATCCATTATCCGGAAAGCCCCAGGTCCCGAGCATTCTGGATAAAATGTCCAATACTTGTATTTTTATGTAACTTTTCCCTAATAGTAACAATATGTGCCTTTAAAACACATTAGCCAGCACTGATATAAATAAACATGTATCTAAATGATGATAGAAGAAAATCACTTCACTGGAGATTCACAGTCTGTTATACATAAGGAAAGGGAGTGACATTTTATTCATGTCCCTCATATAATAAACAGACTGTCTATGAAAAAATGCAGTGTTTTTGCAAAGTACACAACATCTTGTTATACCTTTTATCACAGATTGTCCTCTCCCCATGTTTAATGGCCTGTGAATTAATCATCCATACGACCGGCTTTATACATATCTAATGAGCAAAGATTAATAGTGCTTATTAAATTTGCAGTTCAAGAGTATTTCTTACTTGGGGATTATTATGGTTTCAATATCCAAGCTGAAGTTCAAATAATAGAATTTTCGACAGGGTTATCCCATAGCTCCATAAACATTTTATTATTTGTTCTGGGATGGACTGGGTTTTCATTTCTCTGTTACACATGCTTTATTTAACTTGATTGAGTAGCCCACTACAGTTACCCTGCGAGCAGAGACATCAACTACAAACCCAACAGATTTTAAAGGGGGTTTTCACCATCCAGCTCAGTTGTTTTCAGATTGCTCACCAGAAATAAAAACATTTTTCAACTGCTTTCTATTCTTTACTTTTTACCGTTTTTCCAAAATTGAAGTTTGCAATTGAATGTTCCTGTCTATGGGGGTTCAGTCTGGCAAGTCAGTAATTCTGGGGCAGATTCTGAACTGTTACAATTTGATAAATTAGTTGATTCGTTTTTAGGCTATGGTGAACATTATAATGCTTAATTTAAAAGATCATAACCATCACAATCTCTGCCTTTTGAACCTTATTTTCATCTTTTTTAAAACTGGGATTCTTATGATAATTAATATTGTGTAGGTTTAGAAAACACCCCTTTCTTTCTAAAAAGCTATTCACAGGAGGACTGACCTAAATGCACATGTTTACACTGCACCTGTTAAAAGACAATTTCCCCTTAGAAGTAGTAATGGGTGTATTTGGACAGGGAGTGTTATATCTTCAATCAGAAATATCCAACAAAAATATAGTACATGGGTGTTAGGAAATATGCAGTGATGATAATGAGTATGTTGCATTATTTTACTCATATCAGCAGAACATCTATTTTCATATTTATACTACAAACATTTTTTTTGTATAGGTATGGGATCTAATATCTTTGCCCGTGACCTGGGGTTTTCTGGTTAAGGGATCTTTCTGTCATTTAAAACACTATACCTTAACATTTGTACCCTATTCAATGTTATGGGAGATGATAAATAAGCTGCTTGAACAGCTTATCCAGAACTGGATAACAGGTTTCTGGATAAGGGATTATTTCTCTGTAAACCAATGCAGCCAGTGACCTCCAAAAAAAACATATAAAACATAAAATCCATAAATGGTCAGTACAAAAAGCATTCCTGATTTTGAATCATTTTCATATTATGCTCGATTGACATATAAAACTGCTGAATAAGGAGAAAAGTTGTAAGGAATTTTCAGCAAGTTTTAATTTTTCTATATAGCAGTCTTTACCCACCCACAAGGACCCACTGTGTTTTTATATTAGTAGATTATTCTCTGTAACCAGTATTTTAAAATAACATTTGAACTTTTTAGGTCAATTTATTCTCATGAACAAAATACTCGCCTCTTTATCCCCAGCAGTTTGACAAGGTACTGTAGCTTGGAATTGTGTGTAACATTCCAAAGCTTATTGTTAACAGCTTAACACCACCACCAGGCCCATTAGAATAATAAAAGTATTGAGTTGAAACCATGTAATGCTGCTACAGATAAGGGAGCTCAGCCCAAACACTTTGAACACATTTCAATAGAAAAGATTATAATCAAGATCTTCCGCCTCTCTTTTAAAGGGTTTAACTTTTCCAGTAACAGTTGTTCAGGAGCCACATAATCACGAGCAATGTTTGACTGTCCCTACTGAATGTATGCCATCTCATTGTTTGTATTGGTTTTACAATTAAGATGTTAAAGGGATATTGTCATGGGAAATTTTTTTTTTTTCAAAATGAATGTTAATAGTGCTTCTCCAGAATTCTGCACTGAAATCCATTTCTCAAAAGAGCAAACAGATTTTTTTATATTCAATTTTGAAATCTGACATGGGGATAAACATATTGGAACAATCAGTCAGCACTCACCCAAACCACAAGCTTGTCAGACAGGTGCACGTGCAAGGTTGTCCACTCCAACCGGATAAACAATTCAAAACGAAATCACAGCACCATCCAAATTGTGTATAATCTTAAAAAGCCTTTATTGGATTTCTGGCTTGGATCTCACACGAACAACGTTTCAGGCCTGCGTGGCCTTTTTTTCAAGTTAATGAACTACTGCTGGTTACAAACTTTAATACTCACTCATTAGATCGCCATCTATAGGCAAGTAATGGCACAAAGTTTTCGTGCCATTAAAGACAGAATACGTGAGCACAAATCTGCAGTAAAACTAAAAAAACGAGACCAGGCGGTATCTAGTCATTTTGCTGAAAAGGGTCATGGGGTCCAGCAATTAAAGTTCCAGGTAGTGGATAATATTCCAAAACTTTGTCGCGGTGGTGACTGTGTAAAAATGTTATTAAAAATGTAAGCTAAATGGATACGCCGTCTAGAAACACTGGAACCCCATGGCCTATGACTTGCATCCCATATACCGATAGATTTTTAATGGTTGTTTTTAACTTTATTATGATCAGACAATCTTTTACAAATATTGGTCATTTTTATTGTTTTGCAGATACTGTACCATGAGATTCAAAACTTTATCTGGATGAATATAACTACCAGGAAATAAGTGGATACTTTATTTACACATTACAATGTATCTGACAATGTTGCCTTTATGCTTTTTTCTCTGTATCAATTAATTCTTGTTACTTGCCTATAGATGGCGATCTAATGAGTGAGTATAAAACTTTGTAACCAGCAGTAGTTCATTAACTTGAAAAAAAGGCCACGCAGGCCTGAAACGTTGTTCGTTTGAGATCCAAGCCAGAAATCCAATAAAGGCTTTTTAAGATTAAACACAATTTGGATGGTGCTCTGATTTCGTTTTGAATCGGGATAGACATATTGTCAATTTCCCAGAAGTATTTTTCCTTCTAATCCTACACTCAAGCTAAGTAAATGTGCCCCTAAGTGTACCAAAAAAAATGTAAACATTATATAAACCTAACAGGATTGCGTCACCTCCTAAAAAAATTGTTTTATATCTTAGTTTGGATCAAGTACAAGGTACTGTTTTATTTTTACAGAGAAAAGGGAAACATTTTTAAAAATGTTATTCTTCCTGTAATTTGGAGCTTTCTGGATAGCAGGTTTCCAGATAATGGATCCTATACATATATATTAACCTTCTGTGTGACAGACCGCAATGGAAGGAAGATCTCAACGGAAAGTTGTACAGTGCAAACAAGAAAATCACTATGATAGCACATTAAACAAAATGCTTCCTCCCTCCCTTCTTCCCTTTCTCCCTCCAATCCTTCAATCCTCCATCCTCCCTCTCTCCCTTTCTCTTGTTAAGTTTTGCATCAGACTAAACACTAAGAACTTTTTCCTTTGCAAACATTACACTGCAGTTGTTAGAAAACAGGGTTAGTAATTGGAAGTCTTTTCACTTAGTCTCATTTTTTGCTAAAATGTTGTGTTTGTGATGCGCTGACCTTGGACAAAATTAAACCCTTACTCTGCAAATCTTGAAAATTACACATAGAAATCTTTTTTATTGGATTTTACTTTTTTTTCCCAACAAAGTATTGGACTAATCATAAAGACAACTGAATGCAATCTGGTGGATAACCTTGTACTTCTTCAACACTAGAGTCAGTTAAATTCTACTTCTTTTATATGGATAATTATAAATATTCAGAGATTTCGTTATGAAAATATATAGGCTTAAAATCAGTATTACCTTTCTCTCTGACATTTGTATACTACTCAGTGTAATTTTCTACATGATAAATAACTTTCAGTTGCAGTTTAACATACCTCCCAACATTTACGTAATAAAAAGAGGGACAAACAGTTTGCCGCGCGTAATTTATGATATTAAACAATTAGCTTCTGTCAAAAATCTGTCTGTAACCTGTTTTGGTTCTAATAAACAGTTGCATTAACAAGTTGTCATTGTAAATCCTGCTAAACTTGTTAGTACAACCCAAGGGGTTTCCTTCCTATTATTCATTTAACCTTTAGCAAACCAGAAATACTTGGTGAAGTTTCATATGCATAAATTCACTGTGTTACATTAGAAGCTGAGTTCCCCTGCATTAATATCTGTAACAGGAGGAGAGAAGGGTCATATGGTGATGAGCACAACCTGTGGAGGAAGTGCATTTTGACACAAGTTCATATAATGATGGTGATTTTGCCCATAGCAACAAATAAGAAATTAGATTTCAACAGTCACCTACAAGTTAGAACCCAAAAGCAAAGTCTATTAATATTGTCTTTAGTATTTTACACAGCATGATAAACAGGCCCCACATGATTTATCCAGTGAGTGCTCTCTGCATGAGCACTAGAAAATTTTTCCCAGTAGTTTATCTGCATTTTAAAAACAGGAATTGTATCTTGGTGGGGGATGGTGTAGTTCTAGCACTTTTATTCCTCTAAAATATACTCCTCTCCTTATTTTTCTTTATTTGGCTTTGTTAAATAGTTTACTAATAGAGTAATGAAAACAGAGCTCATTTAATTAATAATGATATAGTAATAATAAATCATTTTGTTGCAAAAAAGTAGTGTAAGCAACTGCATGTCTTTGCCCACAATGCACCTTTTTGTGCCATTTAGTAGATTTGCCATGTTAAACATAGAGCCTAGAGCAGGGGTCCCCAACCACAGGGCCACAGCCCAGTACCGGGCCGTGGACAGTCTTCAACTGGTCCACCGAATTGGATGTCGGCGCAACGAATTGGACACCGGTGCTCCAGAATTGGACTCCGGCCCCTCCCCCGGTCCCCTGGCTTAGAGGGCTGGAGATCTCTACATTTTGCACCTTGCAGCAGCTGTACTAAAAAGGGTGCAGAGAACATTTTGTAGAAGAGGTAGAAACATTTATTAAAGGGATAATAAGACCTTTTTACAACTCCCTGCCTTTAACGTTAACATAACTCATACAATCTGTTTATGATGGTATTTATGGTAGTGTATCCGTCAATGGGGGTCGGGGTGTGGTAAACTACATTGGCACATATTGGTGGGATCCCAACCATTGTCGCCTTATTACCTTCACTGGATCCACTCATACACACTGATGCTGTTCATTTCCAGTCTGTTCACTGCCCCACCATCAAGTGCTAGTGCATAATACATTTTGCCAGTGCTCCGCTTCACTCCATGCAATTTTATCTTTTAGATCAGACAGCCATAAATTAATTAAATGGAGAAAAGAAGATGGAGTTCCGCACTTGTGATTAAGGGCGGCTGTGCCTGAAACTTGTGAAGCAAAGCTATGCTGTGTGTCTTTTAACATGGATTAATAAAGAATTCCGATTCAAAAATAACGATTTTAAAGTAGCCCAGTGTGCGGAACTCCATCTTCGTTTCTTTATTTTGTGCAGCGTGGGACGCCAAGGGAGTCAGAGCGGTTGTTCTTACCTGCCTTTTGTTAAAATGATTTAAAGGCTGCTTCCCACACCCTTCCCTGACCCTACATACAGTCTAAATGCAAGAAAGAAAAAAGTTGGTAGACGGGTGATGCTGCAGGAATTGACTTCTGGTTTGAATAAGAATGCGCACATAGTGCTCTGTATAGTGGATGGTGCCCAATTTCCCTATAGTCCTGAAGGACTAGAAGAAACGTCTTCTAATGGTGTTTGCTTTAAAATTGTTTATATAATGAAATTATAAGTAGTAAGATAAACCTAGAAGTGCCTAGTAAGGTAAACCTAGATTCTATTAATAACATTTACTAGGGTTACTATGTCTAAACCTTACTGTATGGCACAGCACAACCACACTTTACTGTTAGTGGACTACAATACCAGCACACTTTAATATCAACATTTATAGTGAACTTGGGGATGCTATCTGAAAACCTTGCAGTTGGGTGTAGTGTCGCTTTAAGTGTATTAAACTTTTACAGATTATAAGCAAATAGCCCTCTAGCATAATGACTCGGAGGAATAGTGTTTGTTTACTGTAAATACTTTTTTTTAGTAAATTAAAATGGATTTTCTTTGTAACCTTGGAGGTACTAGTTAATATAATTTATGTCCTATCAGATAGATCACTACCTTATTGCTAGTGATGGGCGAATTTATTCGCCAGGCGCGAATTCGCGGCGAATTTGCGCGATTCGCGCCGAGCGAATAAATTCGCGAAACGCCCGCGAAAATTCGCGGTAAAAATTCGCCGGCGTCAAAAACGGGCGCCGGCGTCGGAAAAACGGGCGCCGGCGTCAAAAACGGGCGCCGGCGTCAAAAACGAGACGCCGGCGCCGTTTCGCGAATTTTTCGCCGTTTCGCGAATTTCGCGCGAAATTCGCGAATTTTTCGGCGAAGCGAAACGGCGCAAATTCGCCCATTACTGCTTATTGCTGATCAATGATTCTTGGATATACTCACTGTCAGAAGGTGGGCTAAACAAAGTTAAATCCAAGTCACTGTAGAAAACATACAGTGAAATCTTAAAACAGAAGGAATTCTCTTATCTCACTGTATACACATAACAAAAATATGAGAGGGTTTGGAGACACGTGTTGACTCCTTTATGTCCCTGTGGCCAGTTATGCATCCAGGATCACTGACTTAGCACAAAATCTAAATGTCTTCCATAAAATTCCTATTTTTTTGTTTTTCAGGCAGTGCCACGTGAGTGGCATGAGACAAAGAATTCGTTCTATTTTAAAAAGGCTTTCACTATGTGAAAAGAGGCTGAATAATGAAAGCTGTAAGCACAGGATCTGTCATGAAAAGCTTGTTGTTGGCGTTGTCATGACCAGATGCCAACCCATTCTTTAAGAATTTCATAGCTGTTATCATTTCTTCTGTTGCAGATCTCAACAGCTGTTTCAAATTTCTGATTATTGGCTAATTTCTCAGTTTACCTTAAAAAATGAAAAGTAACTGGGAGGATGGAAGGGATATTATGGCGTTTATACAAATGGCCTGAAGATGTCACTGTGCTCAAGACTTATACTGTGCATACTTTCTATAGATCTTGTGGTGGTAGAGTTGCTGACTGTTGTGTGATGGCTGCATGAGCCTGCTAATAAAGCACTGTTATACTCTACTCATCCTCAGCTACCAAAACATAACAGATATGCTAATCAGAGTTCCACCTGACATAACAGCACTAAGCAAGGCATCTAGTGGCATAGGAAACCATACATACCATTTGTCAACTTTGAGAAAGATTGTTTCATAGGGACAGACTCTGGTTTATCTTTAGAGCTTTCAGAATCCCACAATACAGTTAATAAAAAACTTGTAAAAGACCTGAATCTTTTTTTTTGGGGGGGGGGCACAGAGGAATTTCAGATGGGCTCTCATCACAAATAGACATTGCAGGCAAGACAGAGATTATTAACTTAGTGGATCAATAATACCCAATAAAGCTGTCCCACTGTGCACCTTAACTTCTAAAGTAGATGACTAAAACATATTTACAGATTCAAAAGAATTCACCAATGAGAATGGACCTTACAAGCATGTTGCTGTTATTTAAATTTAGTTATTTTACATACAGAAATGTTTGTGCAAGTTTCTGATGTAATTCTGCAAATCAAACAAAATCCTCATTGGAGGATTCTTTTTTCATTTTAGTGATATATCTGAACCTGGAGAGCTGAAGAAGATTGTTATAGCGCTATATTGTTTTAAAAATACCACAATGATGCAGAAGTACTGCTTATAGCATAAGTACTGACAAAACCCACATTTAAACTGGCAAGTGGCTTTCTATATAAAAATGACATGTTTTCTTCTTTCTTGAAAGTGAAACAATATTCAATGTGACCTGTCAACCCTAAACGTTCAGTGACTCCTGGTAGAGTCCTGCACAGGGTTGGGTATCCATGGATATCTGCAAATCTCTCAGGATTTGGGCAGAAAAGCCCAGCTATCTTTATTGTGTGGGTGGGCCATGGGTACCCAGTGGAGGCAATCAGGGTGGTTGTGTACAGCTATAAAATTTAAAAAAAAAAATATATATTCAAGCTCCCCAGCAATCTTGCTAATGTGTGATTTCACTACTGGTTCCAGAGTCACTTCTGCCCTAAAATAATGACATTACTTCTGGTTTGCCAAGACGATCAGCAGGGTGCAGGTTTGGGAGGGCACTTCTTTGGATAGGTTCGGGTAAGGGCAGGATGGTTACCACCAGAATAGGGCAGCACTGTAACCTCCAAATTGAATTGCTCTCTTAAGTGCAGAGACCTGCAGAATTTATTTGAACAATGCCTTTAGTAGGCAGTGCTCCATTCAAGAGAGGCAGGTGAGGGCCTCCTCCAGGCCTGTACCTTGCACGTCATTTAGA
The DNA here is from genome assembly GCF_017654675.1 of Xenopus laevis. Classification (NCBI taxonomy): domain Eukaryota; kingdom Metazoa; phylum Chordata; class Amphibia; order Anura; family Pipidae; genus Xenopus; species Xenopus laevis. Next base: position 71,909,789 of record NC_054380.1, on the reverse strand, counting down.
CACACAAGGCACAGAGGAGTAGAAGGCACAGCCCATGTCTTGCATTCCTTAGTGCTTTTGCCCCCTGGGCTCAAGAATGACCCTATTGTGTGGCTCCAGCATTGCATATACAGCGGCCCCATTAATATCTTTATAAAACAGTGATCTTTTCATTTTAAGACATAAGGGCCCCAATATGAAGGCCCACTATCCCAGTTATAGGATAGTGGTCCCTGCACTATATGTTGCAGTTGCTGTAGCATTTTATGACAAAGCAATGCCATTACACAATGGCTCCGATAGTGTACCAGTCTATGCATGTTTCAAAACCTCTTTGTAAGCAGACAGGCATATTAACACTGTCAACCTAGATGCATGGGGGTCGTTTTTGACTTCTATTTTGATATTAACACCACTGTCAAAACCATGGTCACTTCTTCATTTGCAATTTAGCCAAAATCCATCCCTTTTTTCACAAGCAACAACCAAAATGCTCATGCATGCTTTCAGTCTATCCAACCTAAACTTCTGTAAACTTCCACTAACTGGCCCCCCTAACTCCCATCTCTCCCCAGACTGTATTGAATTCTTCTTCCAGAATCCTCCTCCTCATCAGTACAGTACAGGTCCCTCTACCACTGAAATTCTTATCTTGGCTTTCCACAAAGCAACAAATAACTTGCATGACTTGCAAGGTGTTTCCATACATTTCTGGCTAACTCCTCCATGTCTCTGGTCACACTACCCTCTAGTTCCTGCCTTTTCTCTCTTGCAGCTCCTTACATTTAAAAGCCCACCCTGAATTCCTCTGGAGAGAATCTTCCCTCTCTTACAAAACAAACTCAAAGAGGGTCACTTGAAGCACTCAAATAACATCTGACCCAGTCCTGGAATTTATTATCTTCCTATTGTATGGTACCCACCATTTTAGCTTGGTAAACTGTACATTGCAGGGGCATCCTCCCACTTGTCTCCTTAGCATTTAAAGGTGTTGTTCACCTTCAAACACTTTTTTTCAGTTCAGTTGGTTTCAGATTGTTCACCAGGAATAACGACTTTTTCTAATTACTTTCTATTTTCTATTTGTGTTTTTCTAATATTGAAGTGTAAAGTTTCATTTTTCACCTTCTAAAGCAGCTCGGGGGTGGGGGGTCACTGACTCTGTAACTGTTCAAAATTTATACATTTAGTTGATACATTTGTTATCTTTGTCCCTGCTGAGCACATTTCCTGAGTTTAAATAAAGGCAGCTGTTAGAATTGATACAATAGTTGCTAATATTCTACAGATAATGCTGAGAAATGTATCAACTAAATGTAGCAAATTGTAACAGTTCAGATGCTTCTGGGTCACTGAGCTTCCAGACTACAACACAATAAACACAAACATTAAACTTTAAACTTACATTTGGGAAAACTATAAAACATAAAAGATGAAAAGCAATTGATTAATAATTTAAAAGTAGCACTGTATTAATAAAAACATACATAAAAACATTCACAAAGAGCACACTCTGGTATGTTTAAAGCTACAGTATTCATTTTAACCGCATCTGGCATGGTGGGTACTACTTACAATAGAGAAGTGGTGGAATGTTATTCTTACTCATTAAACACTACTTTCAACACTGACAATAATTTAAAACTGCAGTGCTAAATATTACATCTTGACACAAGGACAGTGCACAATAAGAAACTCCAGTTAATGTCAAAGACCCATTTCTGATACATGAGCTTTAATAAACCTATTTTGACTAGGCATTTTTCTTCTTGGATGTGTGTATTCTGCAAATGGATTCATGATAATCTTGAAAGTGTAAGCACAAAGTGTGTCATCCTCATCTAAATATTACATTGCTCGATAGGATAAGAACTTCTATTTAATGTTCGATGACTGTTACTGATACAACTGTACCATATTTTCCCCAAAGAGCTGTGTTTGTTATTAGATTTGCTCTCCCTGTATGTACTGTATGTAATTTGCAACTAGATCCACTACAACATTGGAGGAGTATCGCATACAGTAGTTTATAAGTGTACTCATCAGATGATAGAGAGGAAAGTCACACAGTTTGCTTGTGCTCCAATACAAGGGACTGCAACAGTGAGCATAAGGCTTTACAATCCTGCATAGCGTTGGATTTTGTTGCACCATAGAGGTCCCTCCAGAACGTGTTGGCAACTTGTTGGCTAGTGTATGGGGCCCATAAACTGGCCTGTTTGATCTATATATGGCTGAATTTTGGCTAGACATCAGTTAGACAAGTTTGAAAAAAAAAATATTAAATGCATCAACGGGTTGATGTGGTCCTCATCTGTTAAGTATCAATAGGTTCCACTGAGTCATCAGGCCAGGGGTTCACAAAATGAACAGATCTGGCTGTGACCACCTTACATCTACTAATTTCTAATGAATCAATATTTTCAGAACAGCGTGTCATATTTTTCCATAATGTTAACAACAATAGTTTTCCCACTATTTTTAATGGGCGGCTGTACAAAAATAAGAATATAATGGTGTTGCTCATACTGCTATTGAGATATGATGTGGCCAAAAGAAGTGTAGAATCCTAAGTTAATAATGACAACTTGGCCAGGTTATTATTGGACAGATACAGCTCAGGTAACAATCTTTTAACATTTGTTTTCTGCATTTATGCACTTGGGGTGTCAGACAGTCTTCTCACAAATAGCTCAGTAATACAGGCACCCTTCACCAGCAACTCTATGGTGTGTTGCACATTGTTTCCAGCAGTGACAGATGTTTTTTTAATATTCAATTAAAACTGACAACACACAGTGAGAGGTCCGTCCAATCTGATAAATTCTGACAATAAAATAAACAGTATTTAGCCAGTGTTGTGAACCCCAGAAAATACACTGATACACCAAAAAGGATGTGATAAAATACATAAGAATCCACGTATGAACCAGCTTATAACTGTTTGTGAAAATATCTTATTCCTTTGAAATAAAAAACAACTAAAATGAACTGTGTCATGAAACACACCATTATTTCCATTGTAGTGTATAGTGTTCCTATGCAACATGTTAAAGTGTGTACTGTATATTGCAAGGTTGAAGTTGAATTCATCAGTAATTTATACAAGGATGTTGTACAGCTGCTGTACATATTTTCATACAGAATATGCATTTTCTGGAAGACATTTATATTATATGTTTTTTTTATATTTTATATTTTTACATACAGCAGATCTGATTGCAATCAGTGAGCAACAAAAAATAGCAGTTTTGAAGTCCTAGTTTTCTAACAGCTGAACCACTATTTATTTATGATTCCAAAAACCTATTTCTATAAATATCTCCTTTCCAGTACATTATATATACAAACACCTTTTAAAACGGTCAAACAGCTTAGAGAAAATGTGCTGGAGAGACTAAATCCGCTGGGTATCAGAATGAAGCAGGTGGTGACCTTTACTGAATCATTTGATTGCATTTTGGTGCATATTGATAAAAATATTGAGTTAATTTCGCCATGTTCAGGGCCCCAAAGACTCATGGCAGAACATGATCTTCAGTTGCTCTTAAGAATTGTGATTTTTGTTGTTTATTTCAAAAGAGGTTTCATTGATTCCCTGTATCTCAACACAAGCTTTTAATGATTTGTCCTTAGTGAGAGATTCTTACTTTCATTGTCAGCATGAGTCTGTGAGCATGTAATCTACTTGATTTGTCTCCTGTTTACTAGTGAGCCTTATTTCAATTTGCACACAGTAATTAGTCTTTATTGGAGGAGTGTGCTCACATTATGCTTTATTGGTTAAAAATACTTGAAATACACAACGGAATATTTTTTTTCCCTCCCTATCACTCTATTATGCCTTCATTTAAAATGTTTTTATATCCTGAAAATGATTTGTGTGTCCTTTAGATGAAACAGATACTTTGTGCTATTTCTGTCACATTTGCATTTAGGTTTGGTGCTGCCCAATACAGGGCACAGACAAGGTTGGATAATCTGGCAGCCATCATTCTGCATAGAAAAATTATGCAGGCATATGGGTAGCACTTTGGCATGTTGATAAGGGAAAAAACCCTGAAGGCATATATGTAACACACATAGTAAGTAAGGTTGAAAAAAGACACACGTCCATCAAGTTCAACCTTTTTTTTTATCTGCCTAACTGCCAGTTGATATAGAGGTAGGCAAAACACCCCATCTGAAGTCTCTCCAATTTGCCTCAGAGGGGGAAAAAATTCCTTCCTGATTTCAAAATGGCAATCGGACTAGTCCCTGGATCAACTTGTACTATGAGCTATCTCCCATAACCCTGTATTCCCTCACTTGCTAAAAAGCCATCCAACCCCTTCTTAAAGCTATCTAATGTATAAGCCTGTACCACTGATTCAGGGAGAGAATTCCACATCTTTTCAGCTCTCACTGTAAAAAAAACATTCCGAATATTTAGGCGGAACCTCTTTTCTTCTAATCGGAATTTCCATAATGGATTTGCCTAGTACAGTTCCATTAAGGGTATAAGTAGTGATGGGCGAATTTGCGCCATTTCGCTTCGCCGGAAAATTTGCTAATTTCACGCGAAGTTCGCGAAGCGGCTAAAAATTTGCGAAACGGCGCCGGCATCTCGTTTTTGACGCCGGCGCCTGTTTTTTTACGCCGGTGCCCGTTTTTGACGCTGGCGGATTTTTGCCGCAAATTTTCGCGGGCGTTTGGCGAATTTATTCACTGGCGGCAAATCACGCAAATTCGCCGCAAATTTTCGCCTGGAGAATAAATTCGCCCATCACTAGGTATAAGTGCCTTGGATATTTTTACATCCCAGGTGCATGACTTTACATTTATCAACACTGAATCTCATTTGCCACTTAGCTGCCCAGATTGCCAGTTTGTCAAGATCATGTTGCAAGGATGCCACATCCTGGATGGAATTAATTGGGCTGGATAGTTTTGTGTCATCTGCAAACACTGATACATTACTTACAACACCCTCCCCTAAGTCATTAATGAACAAGTTAAATAAAATTGGACCTAATACCAAGCCCTGGGGGACCCCACTAAGAACCTTACTCTCCAAGTAGAGAATGTACCATTAACAACCACCCTCTGTACCCGATCCTGTAGCCAGTTTCCTATCCATGTGCAAACAATTTCATTAAGCCCAACAGACCTTAGTTTGTGGGGCACAGTATCAAACGCTTTGGCAAAATCCAAATAGATCTACTGCCCCCCCACTGTCCAGCATCTTACCTCATCATAAAAAGCAATCACATGATTGCTGCTAATAATGCCATTTATTAGGACAAAATTTTGAATGTGATCCCTTAACAAGCCTTCAAATAATTTGCCCACCATAGATGTCACGCTTACTGGCCTATAATTGCCAGGCTGAGATCGTAATCCCTTTTTAAATATTGGAATAACATCAGCTTTCCTCCAGTCCATAGGCACCATACCAGATGAAAGTGAATCTGAGAAAATCAGAAATAGGGGCTGGTCTAAAACCGAACTAAGCTCTCTTAGAACCCGAGGGTGTATGCCATCAGGCCCTGGAGCCTTGTTTACATTAATTTTTATTAAAGCTTTATGAATCATATCCTAAGTCAGACTCCTTGCATTTGCAAACATGCATTTAATACTGGTACCATATTGAACATATGACATGTGGTCCTCCCTATCCTTAACAGTACCCCCAGCCAAATCTACTCCCCCATTTTCCCTTTCTTTGCCCACTATCTCATCTAACCTGTCTTACACTGAATCTTTTACTGGACCCTCCCCCCCCACACCTAGTTTAAAATCTCCAACCCTCTAGCCACCTTCTCTCCCAAAACAGCTGCACCATCATCATTGAGGTGCAGCTCATCCCTAGCAAAGAACCTGTAGCCGACTGAGAAATCAGCCCAGTTCTCCAAAAACCCAAAACCCTCCTCCCTACACCAATCTCTCAGCCACTCATTAATCTCCCTACGCTCCCGCTGTCTCCTTAGCGTTGCTCGTGGCTCAGGTAATATCTCTGAGAAAATTACCTTGGAAGTCCTCGCCCTCAACTTTACACCTAGTTTTTTAAAATTGTTCTTGAGGACTTCACCACCTCCTCTAACTTTGTCATTGGTACCTATGTGTACCAAGACCGCTGGGTCTTCCCCAGCCCCTCCCAATAAACTGTCCACTCGTTCCACCACATGCCGAACGCTAGCAGACTGTTCGGCATGTAGGGGCCTTACGACAGATTACCCTATCCACCTTTCTAATAATTGAATCCCCTATAACTATAACCTGCCTTTCCTTCCTTGCACTCCCCCCACCACCCGTATTACAGACTCTGCCTCCCAGGGTGCTCTGAGAGTCACCAGTTCAGAGTTTTCCTCCCCAGCATCTTAAGCCATCTTAAGCTGTGGACCAGCCCCCCTACCTTTCTGTCCCCTACTTCCCCTCCTGACTGTCACAAACCTTACTCCCTCATTAGCCTCCACTGCCCCTTCTCCTCCCCCACTCCACTAGCCCCTGCCAGTGGTTGCTCTGCGAGCCTCCTTTCCTTCCCCTCGTTTGCCGCTGCTCTCAGTGCTGCAAGTTCACCCCTTAGAGTCTGAAGTTCAGATTCCAAGATGAAAACCCACCGACATCTCTCACATGTAAATACTGCATGGAACTGCTGCTCCAACACCACATACATATGACAAAACACACAATGAGTGATACCAGCAAACCCACTTGCACTCATATTTACACTGGGTACTTACAGTCTCCCAAATGCAATTCCTCACAAACGCCTTTTCGGTTTTAAACGCTGCTTAACACTTAATTCACATGCAACACTTAGATCACATGCAACACTCGCTTTGAATTAACAAGGTTAAGGTTTCAACCAGAGCACACAAAGCCTGATCAGAATTCAACTGATTAACTCCTCCCCCTTAATTAGAAGAAAGAGGGAAAAAATGCTATTTGCTACCAGCAGTAAAATAACCCCTTATTAACTTTTTTTTTTTTTTTAAAAATGTTCCCCTTAAAAACTCTAAAGCTAAAACACAAAAAGAAAATAAATGCACTCAATGTAGCTACGAGTTTACCCCAAACAGAGAAAAGAAAAAGCTGTTTGTCTCAGTCAGATAGCTCACAGAACACACAGCAATCAGTTATTTGCACTTACTCCCTTCTTGCACCCAGCACTCCCAGCATGCACAGCAAACACCACGCCTTAAGGTTGTTAACGCTGCTTAACACTTAATTCACATGCAACACTCGCTTACCAGCTCCCACACTCGCTTTGAATTTACAAGGTTAAGGTTTCAATCCTCACATGGTTAAGGTTTCAATTTGGGCAGACAGTAGTAGGATTTTTAGAGAACGTGTTTCCATTTATATAGAAATATTATATCAGTGAAATTATAAACATATTTACATTGGTTGAAATTGTAGCTGATTCATTTGCTCACACAGTTACAATTTATCAGAAACAGAGCACCCGTACCAAAAACTATAAATGCCACCCCGTATTAGCATAAAAAGAAAAGACAATATAAAAAAGTAGGTTTAGATAAAATCTGAAAACACAACCACACTTCACTCTTACAATGATAGTGATAAAAAAAGACAAAAGTCTTCCATCCCTCCATATGACCCCACAGTGCATATATCTGTATAAGTAAAATTACTGTTGTGGACGTTCTAATGATCTTGATCACAATAGCCTCTTCAATGTCTCACTGTGAAGAACCACTCACACTGCTTCAAATGAAAGTTCCGTAGTCTAAAGGTGTGTCCTCTGGTTCTTTGTCCTTTACTATGGAAAAAATATTCCCAGCTATTTGTCTGTAGTGTTGTCTATAGTGTCCTCTAATGTACTTGTAAAGAGTGATCATGCATGACAAAGTTCGGAGCTAATTTTGACAAATGGGCCACTACTGCGCTAGGTGCAGAACAGTTGAGCCAAGTGAATTGCTCCATTGCAAACCTCAATGACACTGGAATTTTGGGAAAAACACTGCATTATGGGAAAAGAAAAATTCCCCATAAAGCAAAGGGTGAAGGAGAAACTCTGCGGTACTCCACTAATAACACTGGTCCAATTAGAAAATGTTCCATTTACCACAACTCTTTTTAATCCTTAGTCAATTAGTGGCATTAATAATAATAAGTGTCATTGTGTGTCTCAATACTGTAGGTTAAAGTCCTTTGTGGGTGAAGGTGCAATAAGAAAACAGAATCTTGGAAGTAACACCTCCTCAAAACTGATGTTTATTTTTAGGGCTCGCTTGCACTCATGGTGTAATGTAAGGTATCCCGAACACAGAACTAACTTCAAGGGCCCGCTCATGACTCACTCTTCTGCCTATAGCAGCCGCCTTTGGCTTCGGGAGGAGGCCTCCGCTACTCAGATGCCACCAGGACTTAATGTGAAAGGGACCAAGGAAAGCGTTCTGAGCATACTAGGGAACCAAACATATGCGGAAAGCACGTGGGAGCAGTCAGCGAGGTGTAAAATAGACAAGGTCAATACCAGATGGGAAATGTGGTACCAAATCGGATAACAGCTGCAAGGTCGGGGTCACAGGCTAAGGTCAAAACTCAGAGTATTTGTTTGTCTCAGAGCGCAGCACCAAGTCAGAATCCGGAGAATAGTCAAAACCAGGCAGGGGTCAGTTTCAGGCAGTAGATTAACAAGTCAGGGACAGGTAAGGATCAAAACCAGAAAAAAACTGTTAGAAATTGCACCCAGGAATTTAGGAAAGGACCTTTATGTTGGACAATGGGAATAAGGTTTTTGCGCTTTTAAATATTAGAATTTCACGCCAACCGCGATGACGTGAAGTGGTGCACATGAAGAAAGTGGAGAAGCGGTGCTCAGGGGCAGAGGTGAGAGGAGCGACAGGAGGCAGCAGGCGTTCCCACTGTGGGTGAGCACTTTAAAGCATCTAGACAAATACAAGAGTCCTCTGCACTCAACCCATTATCAATATATTTAAGACTTACTACCTGCTTTCAAAGTAAAACTCCCAAACTTGGCTGCCCTTTTATTAGACACCAGTGGGATCACCTGACTATAGCTGGGAAGGGTGGGAGCTACAACATGTAGCTGGTCACTGCTCCTGTATAAACTATAACAAACAAGGGAAAGTTGTGCTCACCACTAATTTTTAAAACCATTAGGCGGGGGTGCAATGAGGCTGTGACCACAAAATACATATAGACAAATACAAGAGTCCTCTGCACTCAACCCATTATCAATATATTTAAGACAGAGACATTTTGGGCATACTGCTACTATAAAATGCCTTACCCTTTAAACAAAACAGGGATTGTTTGTCCATATATTGCAATATATTTAAGCTGGCCAACTACGTCAAAGTCATCCCATATCTGGCCAGTCCTATGCTTAATTTTATCTGGTTCATTAAGAATTCTATTGCTTCATTCTACATTTTACAAAGGGACTAAGTTTTACCTGCAACTTACTTGCTGCTTTTAAAGTAAAACTCCCAAACTTGGCTGCCCTTTTATTAGACACCAGTGGGATAACCTGACTATAGCTGGGAAGGGTCGGAGCTACAACATGCAGTCCATGATGGACATAGCAGCCAATGTACACCCAAGTGCTGGGATCTTTAGAAATTAGTGCAGACTTACTGAATCAATGTGTTGTTGCCTTGGACAATAGACTTAATTTCTCATCTTCTCAGGACTAGCTTTGTAATGTTCTGTACAGTAATATATTAGAAAAGAGATACAATCATGTGGTTAATGTTAAAAGTGGGCAAGACTGGATCTGTTGAGGTGTTATTCAAATGTTGAGAAACGGATTGGTAAATAACATTCCTTTAAAAAAAAAACGGATTACAGCTTGAAAATAAGAAACAAGGAAATGCACAAATAATCCTCCAGAAGCCTCGGTTATAGTTCCAAAAATATATTTACAGTCTAGTACAAAGATTACAAATGGTAGTGTCTATGACATGGGAGTATTTGTAAATGCATTTTTTTCTGCGTTTTCTTCAAAAGGAAACATTATTTAAATGATTGTTTTCTACTAGTTAAAATAAATTAAAAAACAAAAGGCAAAGTAACTATTTACAGGGATTGAAATGAACAGAAATGAAAACAAGCAGAAAATAATCTCCATTATGCAGCCATCTTTGGTCCTATGTGATAAAATACATATGAAGCACTGAAATACCTGTTTTGTGATCATCTGCGAGTAAAATAGAAAAATATAGTGCATTGTATTCAGAGCTCACTACAGAGAAATGCGTGTACAAAACAAGACAGTATAAATAAATTTACAAACTTTACAAGGAAACATTTACAATAGATGTGGATGCCCACATTATCAAAGAAGACCGGATTCTGACAGATCCCTGGGATCTTTCTTTAAAACAACCCTATTCCGCTTGGAAGTAAACAATTCCACATAAAGGGTAACTGATGGTCTAAACCTATTTTACAAATACCTCTTATTCTAAAGATATACACAAAGGGAATATCTAGAAAGACAATTTATTATTGCTTCTGACAAAAAAATTAATAAAACTTCAGTTTCTCACAATTTAAGGACACAAATACAAGAGGCAGATATTCCTGTGTGTCCAATGAGATGTATTACTCTCTGACGGAAAACAAAATGGCTACCCTTTTAACCCTGATACATAGTGCTAATATAAAAGCGGACGCACACAATCGTATATGATTGCATTTTATAACATCTCATACAAAATATACTTTGGCTATTTCTTTCAAATCTGATTGCTTGTCAACTATAATGTTAATAGCAATTATTTCTGACAGTCAAAGGTTTGTTATATGCCAGATAACTGTGTTGTGTGTTGAACTGAAATATCATAGGGACAGTGTAATATCATTCAGTATTATTTTGTGATATTGTACCTAGTTCAGAAGACCCTGCTCATTCTGAGAATTGCATCAACTCTCACTTTTTATTCATGAAAAGTGTTGTTTCTGACACACATTCTGCATTTAGGGTGTGAGAAAACTTCACACAAATCCGGTTATTGCTTTAAATTCAGCACATCTCTAGAAAACAACAGGAGAAAAAACATACAAGTTATAAACTGCAGAAGTTTCATATACTTGCAAGTGATTTGCTAATGTCTAAAGGATTGTGCAGTCAGATGAATCAATGCTAACAGATTTTATATATTTCTTCAGCCATGCTATTAACTGTTTACCAGTTTTCGGGAAATGAAACGTTATTACACTGAAAATTGGAACATTAAGTGACTAACACAAGAAAAATAAAAAAAGAGAGAGAGATCATAAACCACAGATCAAATAATTTTGCTGCATTTACCAATAGTCTCATGATTTTCTCCAACAAATATACTCTTTTTAAAATTCTTTATGTACAGTACAATTGAAAAAGTCATTTTGGGTAAAAAGGAGGTTAGAGAGCTCAGGTAGTATAATGTTTTACTGCTGTCTTCATTGCCACACCAGGATGATCCAGTTCACTTTCAGGTTATATCTTGTGGCACTTGGGAGTTCAAGTCTACAGGTGCTTGAGGATCTAGTTGATTTGTACTGTAGAAAGCCATAGTAAAGAAGACTCAGGAAATTGAGTAAAGTCTAGCAGCAGTTCTTGTGTAGTGAGATGAAGGCCAGTGCTGTTGTCTCATAGTCTTACCTCCCTATCAAGGGAGGCCTGTCTATCACACTTGAATGCCCGTTCCATGTAACTGAAACATTTGTGCTCTCATAGTCTGAATACTGTTCAGTATTTTCTTCTGGTGTCCAACCAATGTAATTCCTAAGCTGCTGACATCACTAAGGAGAGAAAAACATAATTACTCCTTACAAAATCCCATTTTTTAAATTCTACTTATGGGATTATGGGATTTTACAGATCACTGATATCATGGCACAAATATAGGCAAACAAACAGGGCTCCCTTTGCAGAATAAACTACAGGTATAGGACCCTTTATCCAGAATGCTCGGGACCTGGGGTTTGCCGGATAATGGATCTTTCCATACTAGAAATTCATTTAAACATAAATAAACCCAATAGGCTGTTTTTGCATCCAATAAGCATTAATGATATCTAAGTTTGGATCAAGTACACACTACAGTTTTATTATTACAGAGAAAAAGGAAATCATTTTTAAAAATTTGTATTAATTTGTATTTATTAATAAAATGGAGTCTATGGGAGACAGCCATTCCGTAATTCGGAACTTTCTGGATATCGGGTTTCCGGATAAGGGATCCTATACCTGTATATACTTTACTTAATCATGAAAGAAGCAAAATAAACAAAATTAATACAAAAATGTTACATCTTTTAAACTAGGTCTTCCTTTAACAGTTAAAAAGATTGTCTTCCTTTGCTGGACTAACCTAACTACATCACAATTATTGTTAAAGGGGAACTATCACAGAAATGAAAATGTAATATAAGCTTCATCATACTGAAATAAGAACTTTCTAAATACAACCAATTCAGAACTGTTTCTGAAATAATCAAGTTAATCTTCACTTTCCCATTCTCTGCATCTGTTTCTCTTTATTCTCTTTTCATGCAGGAATTGGGTGTCAGATATTCCATGACAGTAAGGGGCTGATTCACTAAGGGTCGAATATCGAGGGTTAATTAACCCTCGATATTCGACTGGGAATTTAAATCCTTCGACTTTGAATATCGAAGTTGAAGGATTTAGCGCAAATAGTGCGATCGTACGATCAAAGGATTATTCCTTCGATCGAACGATTAAATCCTTCGAATCGAACGATTCGAAGGATTTAAATCCAACGATCGAAGGAATATCCTTCGATCAAAAAAAGTTAGCCAAGCCTATGGGGACCTTCCCCATAGGCTAACATTGAGTTTGGTAGCTTTTAGATGGCGAACTAGGGGGTCGAAGTTTTTTTTAAAGAGACAGTACTTCGACTATCGAATGGTCGAATAGTCGAAAGATTTTTAGTTCGAATCCTTCGATTCGAAGTCGTAGTCGTAGTCAAAGGTTGAAGTAGCCCATTCGATGGTCGAAGTAGCCCAAAAAATACTTCGAAATTCAAAGTTTTTTTACTTCGAATCCTTCACTCGAAGTTAGTGAATCGGCCCCTTAGATCCAAAATATCTTTTAGAGGGCGACTCCTTTTGCTTAGAAGATGTATTACAGCTCATTCAAATAACCAACTCCAGTGCAAACAAAATCTAACAAAATAACTAACTCTAGCACAAATCCTGCATATATATATATATATATATATATATATATATATATATATATATATATATAGCACCAACATATTCCACAATACCGGAGATACACATACTGACTGATGTCAGGAGGTAAAATGGTCCTGCTCATTAGGCTTACAATCGAAAAGTATAGAATGAGAGGCAATTTGTTTTTGGTATTGCATAGCAGGTGGCAGTGGTATATAGTGTATTGTTGAATGATGGGATAGATAAGGGTAAACTGTTAAAGGCATGTTTTGAATCCCAATTTCATGGCAGAGAGACTGGAAGAAAGCTTGATGTGACATGGAAGGGAGCTGGGGTATGTTATGTAATGAGTGCTGGGTTGAGATAAATGGTTAGAAAACTGTAAAAAGCAGTTCACAAGCTAGAAGAAATCAAAGATGTCATCCCAAGTAAACAGAGACCTGGCAATGACATAGAAAATTATTTTTTAAAACATTGTCAATATCCCTTTATTGAGTGTCTCCATCTTATCTTCTTGCTATATATCCTTAGCAGGGGCTTCCTGGAAAATGCTACTGACATGTTTATTCACTTATGTGTAGGTAGTTTTATCTGAAATTTAGTTTTCTCAGGGATGGGCGAATTTTTTCGCCTCGTTTCGCCGAAAAAATGACGCCCATAGACTTGTATGGCGGCGTGCGTCAAAAAAAAGACGCGCGTCAAAACAGTTTCGCCGCGCGACAAAATTTTTTTGAAGCCTATAGACTTTAATGGGCGTCTGCGACATTTCGCCGGCGGCTAATTTTTGGCGAAGCGAAACGGGTCAAATTCGCCCATCCCTAGAACCTAATAGAAATATAACTTTCATCTTAACTACAATCTCATTAACTGTTTCTCTCACAAGAAACATTCTAGTACATTAGAATACATTCAATTACTGTATGTATTAAAGGGAAAATATACAACCCATTTAAAATACTTTTATATTTCTTTAATATTTTGGGATAGCGGTTATACATAATTTCTATATAAACTCAACTAAATGAGCTCATGTAAAAAATAGGGGTACTGTATATGTTCCTTTAAGAAGGACCGTTGTGATTATATTAAATTATATATTTAGGAGATATTCAATGCTTCTGAGTCTATATTATCTTGTGCAGTGTGTCTGAATGGGTATTTTTTTTTTAAAATCAGTTTCTAAAATCTGCTGCATTCTTGTTTAAAATATAAAACAATTGTATTCATATTAGACACATTCACATATTAAAACATTATTTTGGTCTTCAAGCTAATTCAGAGTCCTCTATAATAAACCTATATTCTATATACTTTTAGTAGATGAATGTGAATAAATGCATTTATATAAACAAAATACTAGAAGTCACTTTGGTTTCGGGGTCTAATTAATTTGACCCCTATATTCTTCACAATACACATTTGCAAGATCAGCCGATTTGAATTCATTCGTTTTGCAATATAATTACATTGTCTCAATTTGCTTCCCAGCTGGCCTGCTGCGCATGTTGACCCTGCTGATATCACTTCTAATTTGTTAGTATTTAGGTTAATAAAAAGAAAATATTTTGCCAAGGTCAAATGAAACATGAATTATTTCTGCATAAATCCTTCTTGTAACATACTCTAAGGAATGCAAGCTCACCAGAAAATGGGCACAGTCTGTAAGTTCTGAGACAACATTATTGCATTTCTATTTAAAATTCTGCCCACTTTAGTTCTCAAACACAATCTATAACACAACATTCTTGTGCCCGAAAAACAAATGAGCAACAATCCCTTTACATTTAATTTGGAATGTGACATGATTCTTCCGTGATTTGCTTTCTAGACAGCCCTCATTAATAACACTATTTTGTTTATGTGAGGAGAAGCAAAAATGACTACTCTAACCAGTTACACTAATGGGAAAATTCTAATGTCTGGCATGCACCATCCTCATTTAATGTAGAGGATTGCTGTGAACACATGGAAGGCACATGGTAGATACCCACCATGCTATAAACTACCCCAGGCTGGTGTAATGTATAATTAAGTGGAGAACCAGTATGGGGTAAGCAATTAAATTTAGTTTGGGGTGCCTAACAAACTAGTACCCCAAGGCAATGTCATCCTATCATACAATAATGAGTATTGAAAGAGAGTTGTTGGGGCCAATAGACTTGGAAGGTGGTTTCTAAATACCAACATACACTATTTATATACTAGCAACAAGCACCTGCATGCTACCAATTATTTATAAATGCAAATACCATATATTTTTAACTTACTCAATGGACATCCTGGCGACAGCCTCAAGGGAATTGTAACCTGATGAGCTGAAATTCTCTTTGTATCTCTCCATCTTGATTGCTTCTAACCATTCTCCCACAGAGCAAAATGAATTAAAATCCAGGGTATTCTGATCCAGAAGAGGGCTGGAAGGTCTGAGTAATTAAAAAATATTTTAAGTCACTGGTTGTCATTTTAGCGAGAACAGGGTTTCTAGCCATTTCTTTGGATTCAAAACTATTAAAAAGTAATCAGTATTAGTAGTAGCATTATTTCTCGAAATATACAATAAAGACACAAGATTCTCTCGTCTTTTGAGAAGAAATTGCTTGTGAATACAATGTCATGACATTTGACAGTTAAGTGGGGAAGTTACACATTTAGGGGCAGATTTATCAAGGGTCGAATTTCGAAGTACAAAAAACGTAGAAATTCAATCATCAAATTAAAAAACTTCGAATTCTGAGTTTTTTCAACAAATTTGGCAATCCTGCGGTCGAATAAAAATCATTCGATTAATCGCTAAAAATCGTTTGATTCAAACGTTTTTTTAGCGATCAATCTAATGATTTTTATTCGACCAAAAAAAACTTAGAAAAGTGCTTTGGAAGGTCCCCATAGGCTAACATTGCACTTCGGTAGCTTTTATTTGGCGAAGTATGAAGTCAAAGTTTTTTTTAAAGAGACAGTACTTCAATTATCGAATGGTCGAATAGTCAAAGATTTTTACTTCAAATCATTCGAATCAAAGTCGAATGGTCGAATATAGCCTATTCGATGGTCGAAGTACCCAAAAATTTACTTCAAAATTCGAACTTTTTTTAATTTCGAACCCTCACTCGAGCTTAGTAAATCTGCCCCTTAGTAACTTAGAGAAACCAACCAACAATTAGCATTTAATAATGTAATAGTCAGCTGTACCAGTACGATCACTAGACCTGAACAAACTTTGCATCTTTCATTACCTCATATGTAAGTATTTTATATGCATTTTGTAATACTTTTTGAGGGTTATATAATCCAAGATGAAAAGTCTTTGCCTTTCATTAAATATGGGGGTTTATGAGTTGAGTGTACATAATACGGTGGCATCTTTTTATGCATTTATATAGGAAGTTAAGTGTAAAAAGCAATGTTTCTTGCTATGGGATCCCTTATTGGGAAATCCATTATCCAAAAAGCTCTGAATTATGGAAAGGCCATCTCCTATAGACTCTATTTTATCCAAATAATCCAAATTTAATTTTATTTAACTATTATCTTTTTCTCTGTAAACGTAAAACAGTACCTTGTACTTGATCCTAACTAAGATATAATCCTTATTGGAAGCAAAACCAGCCTATTTGGGTTTATTTAATGTTTACATGATTTTCTAGTAGACTTAAGGGATAAAAAAAAAAACAAATTGCGGAAAGATCCGTTATCCGGAAAAACCCCAGGTTCCAAGCTTTCTTGATCCCATACCTATTTTTGCAATGGTGCTATTATGGCTTGCTTCCTATTTCTCTTTATAGATTTTACATTAAAGGAAAACTATACCCCCAAACAATGTAGGTCTCTATAAAAAGATATTGCATAAAACAGCTCATATGTAAAATCCTGCTTCATGTAAATAATCCATTTTCATAATAATATACTTTTCTAGTAGTATGTGCCATTGGGTAATCATAAATAGAAAATTGCCATTTTAAAAAATAAGGGCCGCCCCCCTGAGATCGTAGGATTCACTGTACTCACAAACATACCAACAAACCATACATGTTAGGTCACATGAGCCAATTAACAGACAGAGTTGTGTCTTTTGCTTCCACACTTCTTCCTGATACAGTAAAGCTGGCCATAGACGCAAAGATCTGATCGTACTAATCGAGGATTCGTACGATTTTCAAACCGTGTGTGGAGAGATCGGTCGTTTGGTCGATCGGACAGGTTAGAAAATTTCTGTCGGCTGCCGATAATATCTCTGCGTGTATTGCCGATCGTACGATTTTCAGTGGGAGACTGTCACTAGCTTTGGTTGGACATAGATATCGTACAATTGCTGTCAGGGGCAGAACATTGCTGATCTGTTCTTTAACTAATCTGACTGGTAAGACTTTGATCTGAATGGTTAGTGGCGGGTCGGGAGATGGGAAAGTCCGATCGTACGATGATTCGTACGATCGGATCTTTGCATCTATGGCCAGCTTTAGAGTTGAAATATTTCTGGTCAGTTGATCTCTGAGACAGCACAGAGACCATCACGAAATGGTGGCTCAAGGCAAGAGATGTAAAAGGGCAATATAAGATTCTTTAATATGCCACTTAATATGATATGAACTATCTGTTGCTTAAGTGTTCATTTTGGGGGTATAGTTTTCCTTTAAGAACACGAAAAGTGCTGACCTGATTCCATCATTATCTCACAGTTGTTAATTTTAGTCTTTTCATATATTTGTTCAGGTTCTTTATCTATGTGATATTGCTCTAGGGATTCCATCAGTCATGTCTTTTGCACTTCAGTGCAATTACTGATATTTATCATATGATATCTCATCTCTATATACTCACCCAAGCACTTACTACGCTCCTCTACTGACCTGCTACTCAACTCTTCTCTCATTACCTCCTCACATGCTCGCATTCAAGACTTTGCAAGGGCTGCACCCCTCCTCTGGAACTCTCTCCCACAGTCTGTCCGACTTTCTGCCAACCTTTCTGCTTTCAAAAAATCTATTAAAACGCACTTCTTCCGAGAAGCCTACCCTCACTCTGCTTAACTACCAAACGCAACACCACATACAGTACCACATTTCTCACCCACTTAATTCGATCTTGCCCACACCCACACCTTGTGGATTACTCCTCTCCCTTTAGAGCAGTGATCCCCAACCAGTAGCTCGTGAGCAACATGTTGCTCTCTATCCCCTTGGATGTTGCTCCCAGTGGCCTCAAAGCAGTTGCTTATTTTTGAATTCCAGGCTTGGAGGCAAGTTTTGGTTGTATAAAAACCAGATGTACTGTCAAACAGAGCCTCAATGTAGGTTGACAATCCACATAGGGGCTACCAAATTGCCAATCACAGCCCTTATTTGGCACCCCAAGAACATTTTTCATGCTAGTGTTGCTCCCTAACTCGTTTTACTTCTGAATGTTGCTCACAGGTTCAAAAGGTTGGGGATCCCTGCTTTAGAGTGTATGCCTATGCATAGGGCCTCCCTCACCTTTTGTACTTGTATTGATTGTGATGCATGTAACTCCATATGTTCTATGTATATAATTCATGTGATTTAGTTGTATAATCACATTTACTTTACAGTGCTACGCAATATGTTGGCGCTATATAAATACATGTTAATAATAATAATAATAATAATATTTAATTTTTAGAATTCACCATACTTCCTTTTTTCTGTCAAATGCTCACTTGAATGTACAGTAAAACAATAATTACAAAATTAGGACAACAGCAATTATAAAAAGACAACTTTTTTTTTATAGAAAGAATTTCAGTTCCAACACTGTACACAGTTGAAACGTGAAAGCTGTGGAGCTTCTGGGCATCACTTAACAACACCAAACAACAAACCTAGCTACTCTTAGAATTTTGTGCCTAAAATTTTGAGTTGTGCTTCTACCTTGGATTAATTGTAATAAACTTTGACCTCTATCCAACAAGTCAGATTAATCCAAATTATACCAGTCTAAACATTTCTACCCAAAATGTTTTTTGCCTTTTAACTTGGAATGGTGGCAGGTATGAACACTTAGCACGTATATATAATACTTTGCTATATATCCATGTGTTAGCAATTTTATCACTTTACATTTAGCATTGAATCCCTAAAATGTTCTCACTTTCACTCCAATAACTTTTAGGGGTAGATTTACTAAGGTTCGAATTGTAAATTTTAATTAAAATTTTCGAGTTGGATTTTTGGTCAAAATTCACAAATTGGAAATAAGTTGGAAATAATCCAAACTCGATTTTAAATTTGAGATTTATTATACCTTGACCCTGGGAACATCTCGAATTCGACTATTTGCCACCTAAAATCTGCCGAGTTCATGTAGAAGTCAATGGCAGAAGTCCAGTGAACAATATGAAGATGTTAATAGCCTTCCTGACATTCAAGTTTTTTTCAGAGAAAAAACTCAATTCGAGTTAAGTCGAATTCGATTTGAGTTTTTAGTTTCGTAAATATTCCTTCGAATTTAGATATTCAAGTTTTTTCTTAAATAACCTCCTATTCGAGTTGTGAGTATATTTGAATTTATTAGAGTAAAAGAAATTTTTCCTAAATTCAAAATTCGACCTTTGATAAATCTACCCATTACAGTACAGTACCGTATAAAGAAATATATTGGCAGAATTTTACCTATTGCAGGTCCCCATAGGAGTCTTTAGGCTATTAGGGTTCCGTATCATTTTATCCAAAATACCAACAATTTGCTCAAACTTAGGCCTTTCACCGCGTTCTTTTTGCCAGCAGTCTAACATTAGTTGATGAAGACCAGCAGGACAATCCATTGGTGCTGGCAATCGATAACCTTCTTCGATGGCTTTAATAACCTATTTTAAGAAATAAAATACAGTAGATGCTACTTTATGTTGTCTAAGATTTGATTTGAAAATCAGTACATATCTGTAATTCACAAGTGACATATTAATAGGATTTTGTGTATGAATGTCATCTACATTAGTGTTTTTAGCTCACTTTCAATAAAAATATCCAAACTGAAAAAGCAAGAATTAAAAAAACAGGAATGGAAAAAGAGGTTAACAATCCAAAAAAATATGAATACGTTGAAAACCTCTAGTTTTTCAGACAATTCCCTGCAAAAAAAATCAGAAAACCTCTAAAAGCCTGAGTTGATTAATAAAAGGTCCAATAGGATTAATGCAACTTTTACTGGTGAATTTTGTTAAATTTTTCATTTTTTTACACTTATAAATCTCAGATTTTTAGTTATAGAAATATAGAAAAGAAACACAAATTTTTAGACATATGTGAAAAAAATGAAATTTCGATGTTAGTAAATAGTCCCCTAAGTGCCAGTTCTCAGTATCTCAAATTCATACAACTTATTTTTTAAACACAATATGGCAGATTTATCAAAACTTAAGATTAGAATTCACCACAGAAAAACTCACTTTCTATCCATTCCTATTGGAGTTTAAGAATCGTATTTATCAATGGAGTTCACCATTTGATAAACATGCTTTCAAAAATCCCATAGGAATAATAGAATGTGAGTGAGTTTTTCTGTGTTGAGTTCTAATTTCACATTTTTATAAACACTCCCCTTATTTTACCAATAGTCAATAAATTGACAGCATGAAAGAAGGCAGGAACCCAAGGGTTTTGGTCTCAACATTTACCTTCCCTGTAAATAGTTGTTGAGAGCCTTATTAAACTTAAAAACCACTTGGCAGACCATGGAAAGGAAAATACATTTTAAAAATAAAACAGAGATTTCAAGAGGAATATATTTGATAAAATTAAAAAATGGGTAATCAGAATGACACCTGCTATTACCCAAAAATAATAAATCACTGTCTACCAAATGAATTAAAAATGGCAAAACAGACTCCAGAGTGCCCCAAAGCCACTTTAGACAGTTGCTTTTTCAAAAGGCAAGTAAGTCCACAGGCAATCCAGTGTATAAAGTTTGCCTTATCTGTTCTACATGGACACAATGACACGGAGGTGATTATAGTTCTTTTTGCTGACTTCAGAGGGAGAAGTAAATGTATAAAAAGTCAGTTCCCATCTGCGCTATGAATATAATAAAAGAAAAACAAACTATTTCAAAAGAATAGCAAAAAATTTTTCGTCTGGTTCTTGTTGAACCTAAATATAATATAACATTTCCCTTAAAGAAAAAAAAAAAAAAAAAAAAAAAGAAAAAAATTATATATATATATATATATATATATATATATATATATATATATATATATATATATATATATATATTCTTTCAAATGAGTATCCGCACTCCAAGACAAACAGCTTCTGCAAACGGAGAGGTGCACGGTAATTTTGTATACACCAATTATCTTCAGACCAGCACTCCCTTTAAAAACTCAATTGCATGGTATCAAATACAATTGAGTTTTTAAAAGGAGTGCTGGTCTGAGGATAATTGTAATATATATTATATATAATGAAAAGGTAAAATCAATAGCCCTACTTTATTTACATACTTCTATAGCATTGTCTCTGAAGATTTTCAATCATGATATACACTTTGCTAGTAGAAATAAGTCTAACACAACTGGACTTTTCTGAGTATTCTTGCAAATGTTTCAACATTAATGCAAGCTGCTTTTTCAGTCCAGCTGCTTTAGACTTATTTCTGCTAGAAACGCTAGATATTGTTTATTATGACCATGATGAACGAAAATCTTCATAGAGAATGCCATAGCGGTATGTAAATAAAGGATAAATTAAAACCAGATGCTTTAGACTTGCTGCTCTATCTCACTGAGCTAAAATTTCAAAACAATACAAATATTAGTGAAATAATTTGCTAATGGCAAAATATGGAATTTTGTTGTGAATCCATACCTGCGAAAAATTTATAATCATCCCTACAAAAGAGGGTCAGTTTTTTAAAATGACCTAGGAGTCAGTTAAAACAAAGGTATAATATACACAGAAATACAGTATATACGGTATATATAGGACCTCACATGCCTTTATTTTAGATATAAACAGTAGAGCATAAAATAAAAAACTGTCCATAGTTTAGAGAGGTGGTGATTACTATCAATAAAATATAACAATAAAATGCTGTAAAGTACTGTACAATGCTGCAGAAAATGTTGATACTTCTCGTGCTACCTGCTAATAATAGTAATGATAATAAAAGTAACTATGTGGAAGGAAGGATAAAAGGAGGGAAGGGGGGGGGTGAATGTGTGAAGATGTCAGTCATATCGGGTAATATTAGAGTCAGAATAGTACAAGGAACAGAGGAAAAACCGTAGGTAGGTTTTGGCCCTCCACTTTGCCTAAATATTTATACATACAATTTGTACCACCCCTATATTTATGACAGTGGTTCTTTACAATGTTACAAATGTGTTGATTTACAAATGTTCAATGTGTCAGCCCCCAATACATTAAATCAATGGGTGCGGCTTTGAAAGGGGCTTTTAGAGAAAAATATTCGGAGTGCAGCACCTCCTTGATTGTCGGTATTGCTTTAAGTGGTTGATCCTCTGTAAGATGGACAATGCAGATTAATGAGAAAATGACACTTAACATACAAGACTACAATACAGGAAATTGTGTAACCCATACTTGTTTTTCCCTACCTAAATGTTCATTAAAAAAATGCATAAATTCACTTGGTGACCTTTTATCAAAAAGGCAATGTCATTGCAAAGAAATCACCCAGAATCTAGACATATATTATTTTTAAAGTTCTGTGTTTTTCTTTGATAATGATAATAAATTGGAATATTTTTGCTGCTGAACTACTTATTTCTTTTTCATAAAGCATAACTTTACATGATTAAGAGATTTGCACATGAAAGCTGGTTTATTTAGCATTATGCTGTAGAAAATGAAAACTGTTTTCTTGCACAAGTCCTTTGGGCTAACCTGAAACTGGTGGAACAGTAAAGGTGTGCTCCTAATTAAATTGGGCTAGTATGCAAGAGTTACATCACTGAGGTTTAACTGACCTTTGTTCCCTCTGCATTGCTTATATCATCATATCCCCCTCATTAAAAATCACTACTCATGGACACGGTTTCCAGCATTCCCATTAACATATTTATTTTTGTGTGCTTCATTAAAGCCTGTCTTTCAAGGACTGCTTGGAATTGTAGTTCATAAGAAACTGGAGACCCCAAGAGCATAGATACACACACTCAGACTGATTTTCAAATGTGAACCAAGTACCATTACATTAATTATATAACTTTTACCTGTTTACCACTCAGTACAAATATACAAAGTATTAAAGAACTATAAGATAATAAAATAGAAGTCACAGCTGTGTTCTATGACCACACAGGGCAAAGGCAACAGGTTCAGCTCTTTAATAAAGGTTAGAGAACGCAAAAGTGACTTCTAATATCTTCATTTAAAAAAAGGTTTGTACAGTATATTTATAGTATGCACGTTTGAATGAGTCATGTGATAAGTAAGAAATATTTAAGTACAGGTATGGGACCTGTTATCCAGAATGCTCGGGATCTGGGGCTTTCTGTCATTTGGATCTTTATACCTTATGCCTCAAAGAAAATCATGTAAACATTAAATAGACCCAATAGGCTGTTTTTTGATTCCAATAAGGATTAATTATATCTTAGTTTGGATCAGCAACCAGGTATCGTATATACTCGAGTATAAGCCGAGTTTTTCAGCCCCCAAAATATGCTGAAAAACTCTACCTCGGCTTATACTCGGGTCAAACGCAAAACGGTTGCCGGCGTCTAAGAATAGTCGCCGGCGCCTAAGAATAGTCGCCGGCGTCGAATAGTCGCCGATGTCCAAGAATAGTCGCAGACGTCCAAGAATAATCTCCAAGAATATTCCCGGCGTCCAAGAATGGTCGCCGGCATCCAAAAACGAGACGCTGGCACCTCCAATGGGAGCAGAAACCCTCAATTTTTTGATTGAAACTTACCAGAAGCTGCTGCATTTCTCACCCTAGGCTTATACTCGAGTCAATAAGCTTTCCCAGTTTTTGGAGGTAAAATTAGGTACCTCGGCTTATACTCGGGACGGCTTACACTCGAGTATATATGGTACTGTTTTATTACTAAAGAGAAAAAAATAATAATTTTAAAATTTTTTGATTATTTTGATAAAATGGAGTCTATGGGAGACAGCCTTTCCGTATTTCTGAGCTTTCTGGTTAACGGGTTCCCGGATAACAGATCCTATACCTGTACCAATAATATCCAAGGATATCACTGAACAGCAGATTATAGAATTTAAGAATGAATGGGGGCTGTATTTAAAATATTTTGTTCTAAAATATCTGTTAAATTAACAGCTTCTAAATGTCTTTCATGTCAATCATTCCTGCTATTGCTTCCTGAAAATCAACGAGACAGAATCAGTCTGTGACTCTATAATGTGAGTGACAGATATATTCAATTACATAAATATCAGAAACATATCAGCACTTATTACCTTAATGGCTGTTGCTACATGTATAAAGGTATTACATTTTACTATCATTTAATTGCTATGAGAAAGAGACAGTATTACTTCATTTTGGTTGATATAAAGCATGGATGAAATGTCAAATATAGTCGTCAATGCAAGTAAATTGAAAGACAAAAACCATACAGACAAGACTGTCATTGGAGAACGACTCAAGATTAGACAAGCTTAAAATGAAACTTTTAAAGCACCGTGGAAGCTGACATGCCTTGACTGATTCAATTGAATCTTCTCACAGCTTATGTCCAGCTTCAGGATAAATACTAAGGAGAATCCACTAACTCTGCTAGCTAGACAATAAAACATAACACAATACCATTTGCTTATTTAAATTTTAAGCAGCTGCAGCTATACAGTTGCTCTGTATTCTTGTCAGAGATGTTTATATTTGTTGGTCGTACTTGAAGGTGTCAAAGAAATAAAACTTTACTGAGTATCCAGGGAATGTAAATATTTCTCTTTCCCATCCCCAAGGATTTGTTTGCACATATTTTGACAGTCCATGAAATCTTTGACATTGAGCCCTGTCAAATGTTAACAACTTTGCACTCTGCAAGGATGGCTTATCAGTTAGACTTTTTATATCTTCTTTTAGCTTTATGATCCATGGCTAAATAAACAATGATAAAAACTGACACACATATGTGAAAATATCTTTATAAAATATGATATCTGTGTATTGAAGAGATTTCATATTTTTCATGTTTTTATATTACTTTTATTAAACTAATTGAAAATCCAAGACTATCTTAGTAATTTTATGTATATGCTTTTACATTCCTTTTATTATATTTTGGACTGAATAATCTTGATGCTGACAAAAAAAGAAGGAATTACTTACATCCTGGTTTGACATATCCCAATAAGGCCTTTCTCCATAGGACATTACTTCCCACATCACAATTCCATAACTCCACGCGTCACTAGAAGATGTGAATTTGCGATACTGGATGGCCTCTGGTGCTGTCCATCTTACAGGAATCTTTCCCCCCTGATTAGATATCATAAATACAAGTAGTGGGTAATTTAACTCAATAGGAAATATTAAGTTATTCATATTTAAATAAATTAATTTCCATTGATAATGTAAGGTACATTCTGGAAACATAAATTTTTTATATAGCACCAACACATTTAAACAATGTTTAATAGAGATTATAAATCAGTATTATCAGGAGTAAGTTAAGATGCCTGTATGTTTTTAAAGCGTGAGAGGAAACCCACACAGAAACAGGGAGATCATATAAAATTGCAAATAGCACCTAAGTTGGAACCAAACTCAGACCCACAGCACTGTGGAGCAGAAGGGCTACCTACAGAACCACAGTGCTACTAGTTTTATTCTACACAATGTAGAGGGTCAGTAACACCAAAAGCTGTAAAGAACTTGAACTTTTAAGTGTGATGTTTCCTTGCATTGATAATATAAATGGCGACTTTTTTTTTTTTTTAATGTAATTTTTAAATTTGAATTTTGAGGTAATTTTAGTGTACTTTGACTAGGGAATAGTCCAAATAAGAGTCAAATTTGAAAAAAATTGTTCTGTCTCTTTAAAAATTCAACTTTGACTATTTGGAATCATTTGATGGACTTTTTTTTTGGGAAAAACGTTGAATCGAATTCAATCAAATACGATTTTTTTTTTAAATAAATTACGGTTGGACTTTTTTTATCTGAATTTCGAGTTGATGGGAGTTTAAAATAACTCCCATCGACTTGAAATTCGAGCCTTGATAAATCTGCCCCTATATGTCAGCATTTTTACCCAGTGGTAAATATGGTTAAAAAAATGGTGATGCTTTAAAATCTACAAAGCTGTTTCCTACAATTAAATGATCCGATACAGCACAGAAATGAAGCTTATTCAAATAAAAAATCCCTATTGATTTGCAATGCATGTTACTTTTCAGACCTTAAAATGATCAGGACTTGCGCTGAACATACTTTTGGCCTTTTGCTTAAACTATATATATTTTTTTGTTATTTCTAAAGCTAAACAGGGTAAACAGGGACATTGGGGGAAATTTACTAAAGGGTTAATTTTCGGCGCTGACACACTACGCGCCACTTCATCAGATGTTAATTTGCAGCACATATACTTATTCATCAAAATGTGAAGTTACGTCTCACAGACAAACAATGACAAAGTTTTGCCAGTGAAAAATTCATCAGCGTGAGCATTTTTAACTGAATTTTCACTAGTGTTACTTTCTTCCGAATTTTCCTCTACGCCTGTTAGTGAATTAATGATGTCCCTGTGGTTTGTATTTCTGGCGAATTTTCACTAGCAACGGTCACTTTGCCCTTTATTGAATTTGCTCCATTGAATCTACTCCATGTTTGGTCCTTACAAAGTTGATAATTATATTAACAGATCACAAGTAAGTCTGCAGGAGGATTATCTGAACTCTAATTATAAACCACACAAGGACCAAACACAAAGTAGCTTTAATTTTCCTGTCTGTTTCTTTACCTAGAAAAATAACAGAACATTTAGGTTTTTAGTGATTAACAATAGAAAAAACATGATCAGCTCAAGACTTATTCTTTAATAAAAGGGTATACTGCCCCTGTAAGTATGCATTTGGGTGTCAGTGCTTCCTCTGAGCTCTAACACACCATAGGACAGTATGTAGGTTAGGAAGGTGAAGAAAATGTTGATAAACATAAGTCTCTCTCTCTCTCTATCCATCTTTTCTGCTAGTTAACAGGAATCTGCCTTGATTTTTCTAAAGCTATTGCAAACCGTATGATTTTTGTACATTTGTAAATTAAATGATATGTTGTATTTCAAATAAACTTACGGTTGTTGTATAAACTGCATCTGGGTCATCCTCTATAATTCTAGACAAGCCGAAGTCTGAAACCTTGCATACCAGATTACTGTTCACAAGAATGTTTCGTGCTGCAAGATCTCTGTGTACATATCCCATATCTGCCAAATATCTCATCCCTGCTGCAATACCTCTAAGGATTCCAACGAGCTGAATTGCTGTGAACTGTCCATCTTGTTTCTGAAGTGATAAAAAAATTTATTTATGTTAAAACTAGGTACTTCTGGAGTTCTACATGATGTAAGAGAATCAATAATGCTTTATGTATATGGAAAGCTTTAAATATGTTTCACAGACCACCAATGGTAAAATATATTCATGACAATGATTAATAATAATGATTAATAATAATAAGGGCAAACTGGGAGCATACATAACAGCTAAGAAAGGGACACACAACTGGAGGAGTCTTGTTAAGCACAGAGCAAGTGTAAGAAGTAGAATATTACAACCTGGGAACCACTTGTGTAGTGGGGTTAAAAATATTTATGGTGGGAAGAAGAAAAAGAGATGTGATAGACAATCTGCTTGCACAATTAGGCAATTCTAAAAGGGCCAATGGAGTGTCCTGAATGACGGAGCTACTAAAAAATGCAGTGGGCAAAACACTGCCACTAAGGGGATATCTGTAACAGTCTGAGTGATAGATAAGAGCAAAGACAAGAATTCATATCACTAAATATGCACTTACTAGGTTTTTGCAGCTGCTCACACAACACAAAGGTTATAGAGCATGTAGAGGGTACATCTTATAAATAAGATATATTAAAGGGATCCTGTCATCGGAAAACATGTTTTTTTCAAAACGCATCAGTTACTAGAATTCTGCACTGAAATCCATTTCTCAAAAGAGCAAACAGATTTTTTATATTCAATTTTGAAATCTGACATGGGGCTAGACATTTTGTCAATTTCCTAGCTGTCCCTGGTCATGTGACTTGTGCCTGCACTTTAGGAGAGAAATGCTTTCTGGCAGGCTGCAGTTTGTCCTTCTCAATGTAACTGAATGAGTCACAGTGGGACATTGGTTTTTGCTATTGAGTGCTGTTCTTAGATCTACCAGGCAGCTGTTATCTTGTGTTAGGGAGCTGTTATCTGGTTACCTTTCCATTGTTCTTTTGTTTGGCTGCTGGGGGGGAAAAAGGGAGGGGGTGATATCACTCCAACTTGCAGTACAGCAGTAAAGAGTGATTGAAGTTTATCAGAGCACAAGTCACATGACTTGGGGCAGCTGGGAAATTGACAATATGTCTAGTCCCATGTCAGATTTCAAAATTGAATATAAAAAAAATCTGTTTGCTCTTTTGAGAAATGGATTTCAGTGCAGAATTCTGCTGGAGCAGCACTATTAACTGGTTCATTTTGAAAAAATTTTTTTCCCATGACAGTATCCCTTTAAGGAAAGGGAAGGGGGTGCAAAGGGTAGTGATATTAAGGTCATATGGGAGGTGTGTATATGTACATATCTGTTAATGTAACTACATGCTTATTAATATGTGAATTGCATCTAAGCATTAGGGCTCTTTTAAACAATGAATGATTGAACGTGGATTTCTGTTAGAAAGATGTTTTAAATGAAAGTATGAACAGATATGCATTTATGATTATAATGAATGCTGGAGATGATTCAGATTTTTACCTGTGCATTTGTTCCTGGAGTATTTAGTGTTTGGACTTTTACAAATGGCATTGTCTGAGTAGATCCTGAGCGTTTAGATTTTGGAGGTGAAGTAAACCATTCCAAACATTTCTAAAGCAGAAGATGACAGCTTAGTTGACCTGGCATTTTAAAAAGGTGCCTACACAATATTTTTTTAAATAGAGAATGCCAGTACAACACAGATGGTGACATTTGTTATGTCTATAACTATTGATTTTATGCAATAATTCAGCTTTCATATTTATAATGCTCAATGTGACTGGCAAACTTAAAGGGGAACTATCACGAAAAATAAAATGTAATATAAGCTTCCTTGTACTAAAAAGAAGTACAAGGGGTGAACTGTGAGACCCTTCTCTCATCTTTATTTACTTTTTCAGTTGGACTGTGGTATAATAGGGCAGTGCCTCTATTTGATCTTTGTTTTGGCATATTACACCATTTTTTCATTTTTTGCTTTAACCTTTCAACTCCACCACACATAATAACCTAAAGGCACATTTATGATGCTGTATAAAATACAAAAACCACACAGGCTTCATTGTGTAAAAAAACAGAGTAAACTTTTGTAACTTCCTCCAAAAGCAATGTAAGATAACGGTGGAAAATCTGGCATTTGCATGGGTAACACTGTGGTGAATCACCACTAGGATACCAGGGAAAGTCCAGGAAGGCAATTATTTATGCCCCAGGTTCCTAAAAGAGTGGTTCCAGGACTGCTAGTCCAGCACGGGTGTTTTGTGTTGTCCTGAGGCATCTCAGGTATATAATTAAAAAGGCAGCTCAAGCCAGAGTATGGAGAAAAGACAAAGAAAAGCTGCCTGTGTGAGCAAGCTAGGATGATACAGCATATTGAGTACATGGAACATTCTCTACGTTCATGCAGTTACTTGTAGATTATCTAAGTAGAGAATATTTGATAAAGACCACACAACGCTGATAACGCAAGATAATTTTTGACCAAGGCAAGCCATTGTATATGGCAGATTCTACATATAATCACAGTAGCGGCAAATAAGTAAGAACTATATGTTACAAAAAACTACTAGTACAGTAAGTAACTAAGTTATACCTCCATGAAAAATATATAGAACATAATAACTTCAAATAAATAGGGCATTTAAAATAATCAAAAATTCTTGTCAGTAGGTCACAATTCTGGTTGTCAAAAGCATATGTATTCTGAACGTGTAAATGTAATGCTAAGCTTCTATAACTGTGCAACTCGTAAATGGTACTCACTCTTAAAAATGCATCAAGTGCTCCGTTCTCCATGAACTCTATTACAATCATGACGGGTTTCCCTACAAGAAATACAATGATCATAACACATACCCCAGCATATAAAAGTATAGCAGCTTTGAGAAGAAACATCCTTCACTAGAAAGTTTCGATATCACAGCTTGCAGAAAAAGAAATAAGATGGGCAGTTTTCAATATCTATGTAAAGCATAGAAAGTATTTTATCTGATAAATAGTCAAAGAAAACTTTGGACATTGCAATTTTCAAGCAATGGGAGAACATAATGATGTAAGGAGGATGGAACATATACTGTAAATCATTTAGCAATTTTGTTTTTTTACTGATATATTTTTTCTTTTAATACACCCATCCTTTGAATACAGAATATTAGATTTAGTGGCATAACTTAATTTAACACTTTCAGTACAACAGAACTGAGCATGTTCTTTTTGTACTTAACTGCAGTAAGAGTATACAAGAATAGTGGAAAACAAATACTTACCCCGGGTAACCACACCCTCTAAATGTACAACATTTGGGTGGTCAAACTGTCCCATTATGCTGGCTTCACATAGGAAGTCTCTTCTTTGCTTTTCCGTATAACCAACTTTAAGTGTTTTTATGGCAACCGGTACATCTCTTTTTCCAGGAAGCTTCAGTCGACCACTGCATACTTCACCAAATTCTCCTAAAATGGTGAATATATATTTTTGATGATTTTTTAAAATATAGATAAAAAACCCAAATACATCTTGTTTCCAGGCATTGTCAAAATATTAAACGTACAATAATTGTGACAAAAAGAAGCCTGAAATCTGAAAATTAAGAACATTCTAACAGGGTTTGGTCAGTAGAACAAAGTGAGCACTGTCTTGGGTTTTTTATGTCACATGCTTTTTATTTGATTTTATTCATTGTTCATTTACTGCTGTGAACTAGTAAAATCATGAATAGCCAGTATATGCAGAGTCATTTAAAGACAAAATTCCTCCCATTTGTGGCCAACTTCATGCCGTGAATCCACCCACAATTAATTAGTAATAGAATACCCCTGCTAAAAGATTTACTTAATCTTTAGGGTAAGGTTTTGCTCTACTTCTACTGTCCTGGAGCCTTTTCTCAGCTTTATAATGCTTCTGCAGCCTAGAGGTAGCTGTTCTACCTCTGGTATTATCTGGGGTTGCTTCAGGGCCCAATGATCGGATTATAATGGATCTGCTATGGGCAGTCGGATCACGGGACCGCATACACACATAGATGCGTCCACAATCTGACGGGATTTTTTAACCTGCCCGATCGAGATCTGGCCGACTTTCGGCCAGATATTGATTGGGGAAGCCCATCGGATGGCCCCACACAGGGGCGAATAAGCTCCCTTTTGTCGGCAGCTTTTATCGGCCCGTGTATGGGGGCCTTATGTTGCTTTTGTGAATTTCAGAGATAAAAAAAAACACTCAGAAGGGAGAAAATATTAATTGTCCGTAGGATAATGCAAACTCAATTCAACATGCATTAAAACTGATTTGAAAACAAAGTCTGTGTGAACAACCCTTTAGCTCTGGAGTGAATTCTTAGGCCTCTATTCAAATCTGTGTAATTCTATTCCTGCCTGAAGAGTTTCATTTGTAGGGAGTTGGTACATTCAGCAACAAGAAAAAAACAATACTGTTATTAACATGGACCACAATACAAAGCCTCATTATAGAGGGCAGAGCCTAATTGTCGGATGCATAAATAGGTCAGGAAATGTGTTAATAATGTGTAAAGGATTTCAGGAAGATTAGTGAAAGAAAGCTGTTTTTTTCAGATAATTATAATTGTAACAGCAGCTTCCCATCATTTTTACTGTATATGCCATTGGAAAATTCACATGAACATTTTTCTATGTTCTATCCATATAGTAAAGATACAAACATTTACATACAGAGATAAGCAAGACAAGATTATTTTTTAAAAAAAATGTATGCTGACATGCAAAAAGCATTCTTAATTTAGAGGTTGGTTTATCAAAATGTGAGATTAGCGTGAGACAGCTCACCCACTATCTATTGATTCCTATGGGATTTTTAGAAGCATATTTATCAAATGGTGAACTCTAACTTTCACCCATTGTTAAATAAACTTCTAAAACTCTCACAGGAATGAATATAAAACAAGGTACTGTTTTATCCTTACAGAGAAAAAAAATCATTTTTAAAAATTAGAATAATTTGCTTAAATAGACTCTAAGGGATATGGCCTTCCTGTAATATATTCTGTATTTGTTTGAAATTACAGGTATGTGAACCAGTCATCCAGAAAGTTCAGAATTACGGAATGAACATCTCCATAGACTCCATTATAATCAAATAATCCAAACTTAAAAAAATATTTTTTTTTCTTCTCTTTAATAATAAAACAGTACCTTGTACTTGATCCAAACTAATTTATAATTAATACCTATTAGAAGCCTATTCGGTTTATTTAATGTTTACATGATTTTCTATTAGACTTAAGGTATGAAGATCCAAATAATGGAAAGATCTGTTATCCAGAAAACCCCCAAGTCCTGAGAATTTTCGATAACCGGTCCCATGCCTGTACAAGAGAGTAGGCATTTCCATTTGGCTGCTGCTCTAGTGATGCACAATTGAGTCCTGTCAATTGATAGTGACACAATATTCAATATCTCTTAAAAAGTTCTCTCTTAATGATAGGGTAATTTGTCACTTTTGTTTAAATAATAATACACTATACCACAAACAGGGGATTATGGCTTTCATTAACATGGTCTCGCATACAGAAGGTATAAAAAGTGGTTTATTTTACAGGCTGGGAAGCAGCCCCTCAAATACATGACTATTTCTTCAATTTCACATTTTCTCAGAATGTGTAGATTGCTGTAAAAAGAAAATGCAAGTTTGCTTGCAGGTCATTATAATAGTAAATACATAAATGCATAAGTAAAATGTGCATACACTCTTTATGGTTTCCTAATTGTGATGCCATGCCACATATTGAAAACCCAACAGATGATTTATGATTTATAATTATTTGCTGGTCATATCACTCAAGAGATGTGATCTTGGATCAAATGGAAATACTGAACATTAAAAAAAAAAAAAAACAACCCTTACCTGACCCAATCACACGCTCAATTTTAATACAAGATGCATCTAGTTCCTTGGCAAACTGATGGACAGCTCTGTTTGGATCCTCGTACGTTTCAGGGTCAATGTAGGTTTTGGTGCCTGGAAATTTAACTGTAATGATGTCAGAAAGCAGGACTGTGATCAAGGAAGGTGCTTATTGTGTAGCCAGATAGGAATGCCATTTCACAGAACACTTTGTGGAATATGCATTTTTGCTATCAGCCTATAAATAAGTATAAGTAGCTTAAAGGTGTATGCACAGATATATTAAGGGCAATTACAACCCAAACCACTAAGAAAATGCTTCCTTACTTATCCAAGTAACTAAACAAAGAATATATATATATATATATATATACAGGTATATACAGGATCCCTTATCCGGAAACCCGATATCCAGAAAGCTCCGAATTATGGAATGGCTCCCATAGACTCCATTTTATCCAAATAATCCAAATTTTTAAAACTTATTTCCTTTTTCTCTGTAATAATAAAACAGTAGCTTGTACTCGATCCCAACTAAGATATAATTAATCCTTATTGAAACCAGCATATTGGGTTTATTAAATGTTTATATGAATTTCTAGAAGACTTAAGGCATGATGACCCAAATTACGGAAAGATCCGTTATCCGGAAAACCCCAGGTCCTGAGCATTCTGGATAACAGGTCCTATACCTGTATATATATATATATATATATATATATATATATATATATATATATATATATATATATATATATATATATATATATATATATTCATCCAATATTGTTATGCATATCATTAACATTTGATAAATACAACATACCTTGAGTTATGCTAGTTAGGTGCCTTATATTATTATTTTTAGTCCATTCTTTTGATAATCTTAGTTAGTGAACTTAGACAACAAACCCATTATGATAGGAATGGATGCATTTATAAATAACTGTACAAAATGTTGACTAAAAATGAGTATGTGTAATAACACACAACCCACAGCTTCTATTGATTTCAGATGCACATAAATGTGGAGGCTAAGGTAAGACAAGGACGTATCTGGTCACCCACTAATGATCAAGGTCAGTTAGAGTCTGGTACAAAGCTTTAACTCTCAGTTTAAATAGCAATCCCAATAAAATTACAGCATAATGTCATTAATTCTGATTGCTCAAAAAGGAAATTCATATCAGTCCCCATCGCTCAATCACAAGACCCCATCTCTCAATATGGGGGTCTAAGCCAATAATCTCTTCTTGCATAATAAACGTGCCATGTTCTTAAAGGAATAGTTCAGTGTGAAAATAAAAACTGGGTAAATAGATAGGCTGTGCAAAATAAAAAATGTTTCTAATATAGTTAGTTAGCCAAAAATGTAATATATAAAGGCTGGAGTGAACAGATGTCTAATAAAACCGGCAGAATCCAACTTCCTGCTTTTCAGCTCTATAACGCTGAGTTAGTCAGTGACTTGAAGGGGGGCCACATGGTAAATTTCTGTTCAGTGAGTTTGTAATTGATCCTCAGCATTCAGCTCAGATTCAAAAGCAACAGATATGACCCATGTGGCCCCCCCTCAAGTCTCTGATTGGTTACTGCCTGGTAACCAGGGTAACCAGTCAGTGTAAACCAAGAGAGCTGAAAAGCAGGAAGTAGAGTCCTGACTGACATGTTATACATCAAATCACTCCAGCCTTTATACATTACATTTTTGGCTAACTAACTATATTACAAACATTTTTTATTTTGCACAGCCTATCTATTTATACAGTTTTTATTTTTATACTGAACAATTCCTTTAAATGACATAACATACTTCTTTCTAAGCTCTCATTCACAGAAAAATAAACATAACACATTTACATTATTTAAATGTCTTTAATCTTGTCACACACATTATTTTAACATGTTTTAAATATTTAAATTGCCATTATTAAACTAATTTGTGTGAAGTCAAAGAGCACAAATATATAAATGGAAGAGTATAGCAAACAACAATTAACCTTATACAATGTGATTGCAAGCAGGCAGATGGAGAATGAGCTATACTTTTCATTTTTTATGATAAGCAGCCTGGATTCAGTGTCGGACTGGCCCGGCGGGATACCGGGAAAAAACCCGGTGGGCCCCGACCCTTGTGGGCCCCCGCCGGGCCAGAACCCTTCTCCCGATATTTCCAATCGCGAATTTTTTTTTTATTTGCGCCGATGCGCAGCGCCGCCTGCGCATGTGCGCCGAACGGCGTTGCTGCGTATGCGCACCGAGCGGCTTTGGTGCGCATGCGCGCCGAGCGGTTTTGTTGTTGCGCATGCGCGTCGAACGGCGCTGTTGCGCATGCGCGCCGAACGGCTGGGCCGACAGGTTTTAGTAGGGGGCGGGGTCGGCGGGGGGCCCCTGGACAGCAGTCCCGGTGGGCCCCGGGCCTCCCAGTCCGACCCTGCCTGGATTCCAAGTAACCTCTTGCATCTCAAATGGGCCTCTGATGGTTCCTTATTTAAGCTGTCATAAAACATTTTGACAGGAGAGAGATCCTCTGGCATACCAACGTGGAAAAAGTGTTGGCCAGGATCTGAAGGCATTGTTTGCAAAAAATCGTGGGAGTAAATAAATGGAAATTGCAACTGCTTTAGTAAACAAATGTATCTGTCTTTTCAAATGCTTGATTTGATAACAAAAGAGGTCCAGAGATTTGGTTGGCATACCAAAATGACTTGCCTAAATTTAACGTTATATAAAACCAGAAAACATGTATTCCTAATCAAGAAATTAGCTTTTTAGTAACAATAAAACAAAACAAAATGTAAAAGAGATGGTGACTATTGTGCTCAGATGCTGCGTATGCAATCTGATTAACCCTTTAAGTGCCAGCAGAATTTCACATTTTGGTTACGCGAAATGCCAGCCGTTTTTGAAACATTTTGTGCTCTCTCACTTTAGGGGCATTTTCTAAGGGGAAACCTATAGTTTACCTAGGAAAACTATACATTGTTTTTTTCGGGAGAAACTGAGCTTTCTAAATCTGCCTGAGTTTTCCTGTATTTCCACCACAATTTATAGTACTAAATACCAAAAAAAAAAAGAAAAATTACCATTTTTCATCGTATATCAATTTATACCAGAAAAATATTTCATGTTACGGATGAAAATCCAACTGATTTGGAAAGCCTTATGTCTCTCGAATGTGCCAATACCAGATATGTATAGTTTTAGGGAGATTTAGGATTTCTGTACAGCAAAAACTCCCGGCAGTATATTACCGAATTTTGAAAGCACTAAGGCAGAAAACGGCATGCTTTAGATTCCAAGGCAAAAAATCCTGAAACCGTAGGTTTACCCCAGAAAACCATACATTTTTGAAAAGTACACATTCTGCCGATTACAAAATGGGTAACTATGTCTCTCTACTCCCAACCACCAAACATAAAATCTTGTCTGAACATAGCGGTTTTTCAAAAAAAATTCAAAATTCTGAAAAATCATTTCAAAGGTTTTATTTTGCTGCTCCGCATATCCCAAACTATATTAGGTACCAAGAAAAAGCACCTGAAATATGATTGCCAGGGTTCCACTGAACAGTTTGATACCCATTATGCATAGGTTTACCAAAGTATTTGGCATTTAGAGACACCAATATGAAGTTAGCACATCCAAATTGTTCAGGACTTTACTTCAGCTACTGAGAAATCAACACATTGACTGCATTTTTGTGGGGTAAAAACACAGAAATATATGTTTACCCCCCAAACCCATATATTTTTGGAAAGTACACATTCTACTGAATCTAAAATGGGTACCCATGCCTTTCTGCTCCAAACTACTGAGTCGCAAGGCTTTCCCAAAGTTGTCGGTTTTGGTGAAATATCTGAAAATTGCCTCAAAGCTTCAACTTCCCAGCACCATATCACCCATGTGTCATTATGTACTAAGAAAAAGCACCCTAAATATGATTGCCAGGGTTCCTCCAAACAGTTTGGTGGCCATTGTTCATAGGTTTACCAAAGTATCTGGCATTTAGAGGCCCCAAAATGAAGTTAGCGCATACAAATAGTCCTGTGGGTAACTTCATCTAATGAAAAATCAACACATTGACTGCATTTTTGTGGGGTAAAAACACAGAAATATATGTTTACCCCCCAAACCCATATATTTTTGGAAAGTACACATTCTACTGAACCTAAAATGGGTACCCATGCCTTTCTGCTCCAAACTACTGAGTCGCAAGGCTTTCCCAAAATTGTCGGTTTTGGTGAAATATCTGAAAATTGCCTCAAACCTTCAACTTCCCAGCACCATATCGCCCATGTATCATTACGTACTAAGAAAAAGCACCCTAAATATGATTGGCAGGGTTCCTCTGAACATTTTGGTAGTCATTGTTCATAAGTTTACCAAAGTATCTGGCATTTAGAGGCCCCAAAATGAAGTTAGCGCATACAAACAGTCCCGTGGGTAACTTCAGCTAATGAAAGATCAACACACAGGAGAAAGCTCTCTGTTTAGTGCTGAATTAAGCATTGAAATTCCTGTTTGAGACAGGATTTTTTGTTATCACTTGGTGTGTGAATGTGTTGTCCACTTGGTGGGTGAAATTTGGGAAGTTTTAAGTTGATTTTCTTTACTAAAAATCGATTTTTCTTTTGACCCTGAAGGTGAGTGATTCTTAGCCCAGTTCCCTTCACTTGCTCTGGGCTACAAACTCACTGTTAGATCCCCTACCCCTCCCCCGCACCTGGGTGTCAGTTTCATTTGCATTTTTCTCTTGTTTCAGCACAAATTGTTTAATTTTTGTACAGATTGAGTGGATATTTTGATTTTGCACTCAGTTCTGTGAGGAGAGAAAGCTAAAGGGAGAAGGATTTAATATAAGTATAAATATAAAATCTTTTCCAGCAGCAGCAGTGCAGCTCCCAGGCACCTGCTCACATTAACCCTCTCCCTGCCACAGCTTCTCAACTTAAAACTTACTTTTTTGTTAATCAATAGTATAAAGCTTTCTTTTTGTGTGGTGTTGTGTAAAATAATGGGAGGGAATAAAAAGGAAAGTTATAAAAAAACATCTCTTGGTTCTAAAGCAAAAGGACCTGAAAAACCCAGCTGTAGCTCTGCAAGGAAACACCAGGCAGAGCCCATGTCAAAAAGCCCCATTGCCTCTACTTCTGCTGCTGCTGCCAATGTGACCCCTGCTAAAACATTTGCACACGTGGTAGCTACTGGCAGCAACCCTAGCCAAGTCACTGCTGGGGTAGAGAAGCTTACAAGGAAGCATGGGGTCAGATGCCTAATGTCAAGCACTCATGGCATAGAGGCTTATATAAAGGCTGCAGCTGAAGTGGTGGGCCACTCTGCAGTAGTGGCAGCAAGTAAAATGTATGGGAAAGCCATAATCTTTGCCCGTACTCTAACTGCAGTGCATACTCTGGTACAGAGGGGTATCACAGTGGGAGGGAGTTATGTCCCTGTAGAACCCCTAGAAGGATTGGGCACAAGGGTGGTTTTATCTAATGTGCCCCCCTTTATGCAAGACCACTTATTGTACCCCCACCTGCAAGCCCTTGGGGAGTTAAAATCAAATATGTCTAGAATTCCCCTGGGATGTAAGGAGAGCAGACTGAGGCACGTCCTTTCCTTTAAAAGGCAGGTGCAACTACTTTTACCTCGGGGGCAAGACACTATTGAGGGGTCTTTCGGGGTTCCATTTGAAGGGGTGCTGTATAAAATTTTTTACAGCACAGAGGAAGTGAGGTGCTTCCTTTGCAAGAACCTGGGGCACACTCGCCAGAGTTGCCCCAAAGGGCAAATTAAGACCACAGCCCCTGTTCCTGCTCCCAGTGCCTCAAATAAAACATCTTATCCTGCTGGGACTATTTCAGCAGGGTCCTCAAAGGGGATATCTCCTTCACTAAAGGAGGTGGCTGTTACACAACCCACCTCTACAACATCCAAACCTCCTCCTTCTTCACTGAAGACATCTAAGGCTGCAGCATGTCTTACAATTGCGGCAAAAGAGAAGGGGGAAAACATGTCAAAGCTTCCCCCAGGGTCACAGTTGTTCCTACCACAAAAAAGTGTACCCCTGTTATGGGCACCCCTGAAGGTGTGGGGTACCCATGATTGCAACACCTGGTGGGGTTGGGGCAGATAGTGGCCTTTCCTCTTCAGATGCCAAGAAAAAGAGGAAATTTAAATCAAACTGGCTGGTACCTGAGGAATGGGCATCAGTGGTTAATGATGGAGCACCCCCATCCAAGGGTAAAAAGGGCAGCAAAACTTCTGCTCCTCATGTGGTGACATTGTCTGGCCCAACTGTTGGTCACGATCAACCTGTGTCAGACCATGCACTCTTGCCTCCAGACCAGGTGGGGAATAATGAGGTTAATGGTCTGCATGGCCTTGAACATGGCAGTGTTGGTTTCCCCACAGAGTCAGGGGTGCAGTATCTGCCTCAAAATCATTTGGAAGATCTTCCCTTGGAGTGTAAAGAGATACCTAATGAGACTCCTGCAGAGTGGGCAGTCAGTGTTCCTGAGGTGCTGATATTTGGCAAATGCAACCAGCCTCAGTTTTTAGTGCCTCAGGGTATTTCACTCCAGGAGGGGAGAATATTGGGCTAACCCCCATACAGGACCCTGCAGATAAAACTGCTGGGAAGGATGGTGAGGGTGGAGTTGTAAATACGGTGGAGGGTAGCCAGACAACCTCTACTGTTCATGCTAAAATCTCTCCTCCCTTGTCTTCAACTGACCCAAATGTTATTGCCATCCAGAAAGCACAGGAGGTAGTAGAGAGGGCAGAGGCTAACCATCGAGCCTCCAAAGCTCTACCGGTTGCTGGGGAGCTAATTAGTTCTGTTGCTCCTGTGTCAAACACTTCCAAATGTGTTTCAAGTGAAGTTGAGGGAACACCTGAGCCATTGCAGGGTCTCCAGAAAAGTGATTCTGATACTTTTCCTGTAACAACTTGTGGAGAGATTCTCAAAGCTCTAGTGGAGAGGGGAGATTATCAATCCCTTAGCCAGGAAGAGCTCATGGATGAGGGGAACATCGAAGAGGAGGTTGACATAGGAGTGGCAAATCCTTCTACCCCAATCATCCCTGCTGAGGAACTCAAAATGTTTCTTGAGAGCACCCTTGGTGTTAAATTAGAGAAGAAGATGCACATGGCTCTGGAGAAGTGGCATGATTTGCCTTTAGTTATCAATTCTGTGAGACAATACATTAAGGTCATAAAAGAGGCCAAGAACTATGGAACAGCGGAATATCTCCGTATAATGAAGTTTCACAAAAAATGTTTGTCTCATCAGACCTTGATGAAGGTTAAAGCACTTCCTAAGACTCAGTAATGGCCTTGAGTATAAGCACACTTAATACTAATGGCTGTCGGAATCCTTTCCGAATGTTTCAGGTACTCTCCTTTCTTCGTCAAGGAGGGTACTCTGTGAGTTTCCTCCAAGAGACCCACACCACTCCAGAGCTTGAAGCAAGCTGGAATCTGGAGTGGAAGGGAAGGGTCTTTTTTAATCACCTCACTTGGACATCATGCGGGGTGGTGACCCTTTCTCAGATTCCTTCCAGCCAGAGGTCCTGAATGCTACCTCTGTCATCCCTGGCCGTCTATTGCATCTTCGGGTCCGGGAGTCAGGTAGAACATATAATCTAATGAATGTGTATGCTCCTACTACCGGACCAGAGAGGGCACGGTTCTTTGAAAGTTTGTCAGCCTACATGGAGACAATTGACTCTGATGAAGCCTTGATTATAGGGGGGTGATTTTAATTACACCCTTGATGCTCGAGATCGCAATGTACCCAAGAAAAGAGACTCGTCTGAGTCCATTTTGCGAGAACTAATTGCTCATTTCTCCTTGGTTGATGTCTGGAGAGAGCAGAACCCAGAGACGGTTGCTTTTACCTATGTCAGGGTGAGAGATGGTCATGTTTCTCAATCCCGGATTGATAGGATATATATATCGAGCCATCTCATGTCACGAGCCCAGTCGAGCACCATTAGATTGGCACCATTCTCAGACCACAATTGTGTATCCCTGAGAATGTCAATCGCACCATCTCTGCCAAAAGCTGCTTACTGGCACTTTAACAACAGTTTATTAGAAGATGAGGGTTTTGCAAAGTCAGTCCGGGATACATGGAGAGGCTGGAGGGCCTTTCAGGATGAATTTGCCACATTGAACCAGTGGTGGGATGTAGGCAAGGTTCACCTAAAGCTCTTGTGTCAAGAGTATACCAAAAGTGTGAGCGGGCAGCGCAATGCAGAGATTGAGGCACTGAATGGGGAGGTGCTTGATCTTGAGCAAAGGCTATCAGGCTCTGAAGACCAAGCCCTTCAGTGTGAATATCTAGAAAGGAAAGAAGCGCTGCGTAACATGGAACAACGACAGGCTCGTGGTGCCTTTGTGCGAAGCCGGATGCAGTTACTTTGTGATATGGATCGTGGTTCCCGATTCTTCTATGCTCTGGAGAAGAAGAAGGGGAACCGAAAACAAATCACATGCCTTTTTGCGGAGGATGGAACCCCCCTTGAGGATCCGGAGGCTATCCGGGACAGAGCCCGGTCCTTCTATCAAAACCTTTTTTCTCCAGATCCCATCTCTCCAGATGCCTGTGAGGAGCTATGGGATGGGCTTCCAGTGGTCAGTGAGAGGAGAAAAGAGAGGTTGGAAACACCAATCACTCTAGAGGAACTCTCTCAAGCACTCCGTTTAATGCCCCACAATAAATCTCCTGGGCTTGACGGACTGACCATAGAGTTCTTCCAGTTCTTTTGGGATACTCTGGGCCCTGATTTCCATAGGGTCCTAACTGAGGCCTTCAAGAAAGGTGAGTTGCCACTTTCGTGTCGTCGAGCAGTGTTATCACTACTTCCTAAGAAGGGGGATCTCCGTCTTATTAAGAACTGGAGACCAGTCTCACTGCTTAGCACAGACTATAAGATCGTGGCCAAAGCTATCTCACTTAGGCTCAAATCTGTGCTGGCAGAGGTGATTCATCCTGACCAGTCCTATACAGTCCCCGGTCGGACAATTTTTGATAATGTCTTTTTAATCCGAGACTTACTACATTTTGCGAGAAGGACTGGTCTATCTCTTGCTTTTCTCTCTCTGGATCAAGAGAAGGCATTTGACAGGGTGGATCACCAATATCTTATAGGCACTCTGCAAGCCTATAGCTTTGGCCCACAGTTTGTGGGCTACCTGAAAACAATGTATGCCTCTGCAGAGTGTTTAGTTAAAATCAACTGGTCTCTGACTGCACCTCTGGCCTTTGGACAAGGAGTTCGGCAAGGATGCCCTTGTCGGGACAACTGTACTCGCTGGCCATTGAGCCCTTCCTGTGTCTCTTAAGGAAAAAGGCTCACGGGACTGGTGCTCAAAGAACCTGACATGAGGGTGGTTCTCTCAGCCTACGCTGATGATGTAATTCTTGTGGCCCAGGACCTAGATGATCTTGAGCGGGCACAAGAGTGTCAAGAAGTCTACGCTGCTGCCTCATCTGCCCGGATCAACTGGTCCAAGAGCTCAGGCCTTCTGGAGGGTTCTCTAAAGGTGGATTTCCTGCCTCCTGCTTTTCGTGACATCTCGTGGGAGAGTAAAATCATTAAATATTTAGGCGTCTACCTATCAGCTGAGGAGTATCCTGTCTCACAGAATTTCATTGAACTTGAGGAATGTGTTCTAACGCGCCTTGGAAAGTGGAAGGGTTTTGCTAAAGTACTTTCTATGAGGGGAGAGCTTTGGTGATTAATCAGCTGGTGGCCTCTCAGATCGTGGTACCGGCTGATATGTCTTAGCCCAACCCAAGAATTCATTGCTAAGATCCAGAGAAGGTTACTGGACTTTCTCTGGATAGGAAAGCATTGGGTTTCTGCAGGTGTCTCAAGCCTCCCGTTGAAAGAGGGAGGCAGGGAGTCGTGTGTATACGTTCTCAAGTGCACACCTTCCGTCTCCAGCAAATACAGAGATACTTGTATGCAGATCCTTCTCCACAGTGGTGTACTCTAGCATCGAGTTTTTATCGCCAGGTACGAAATATGGGATATGACCGGCAATTGTTTATAATTGAACCTGAGGGTTTCCTAAGAAACCTTTCAACCCTGCCGGCTTACTACCAAGACACGCTAAAAACCTGGAGCATGGTATCCGTGTTAAGGCAAGGAGCCATTGAAGGGGAAGACATTCTAAATTGAGCCCCTACTTTACAATCCATCTTTTAAGACTAGGATGTTAGAATCCATCAGCATCCGACGTCGCCTTTGCCAGGCTCGGTTAACCAGAGTTGGAAATCTCCTGGATTTTGAGAAATCAGATTGGGTGGACTCTCAAGCAGTTATGCAACGCATGGGATTCCTCACCACTAGGGTTCCACACCGTCTTCTCAAGGAAATCAAGGACACAATCTCTCCTGATTCTCACACCTTCATTGATGGGGTTTTACATTCTGGAGAGCCACGTCCACCTTGGAACTCCTCACCTCCAGACATAATAATAGCACCTAAAACCCGTCAATCCCCCCAAGCACCTCCTTCCCCCAACTTGAGCCAGTTGGAGAATTTTCCATTGACACGCTTTCATGATATAACAAGAAAGCTGTTGTACTCTCTAATGCTTCACACTGTACACTTCCTTGCCCTCATCTCCCGATATGATACCATCTGGAGACGTGTGCTTAATGAGGGTGAAAGACCTCAGTGGCAAGCTCTTTAT
The DNA here is from genome assembly GCF_017654675.1 of Xenopus laevis. Lineage (NCBI taxonomy): Eukaryota > Metazoa > Chordata > Amphibia > Anura > Pipidae > Xenopus > Xenopus laevis. Next base: position 71,865,638 of record NC_054380.1, on the reverse strand, counting down.
TCCAGTTTGGTGCCTAGACCAACTGGAGACTTGAGTTGGAAAGTGCTGCATGGTGCATTGAGCACAGGAGAGTATTTAGCTCGTTTTACAGACTCCCCAGCTGCTTGTCCATTCTGTGGCAAAGGAGAGTCTGTGTTTCATGCTTATTTTACGTGTGCCAGACTGCAACCTCTATTGGCTCTTTTGAGGAAGCTTTACCTGCAGTTCTGGTTACACTTTTCCCCTCATGTTTATATTTTTGGACGCCCAGTATCCCGGGACAATAAAGAGAAAGACCTTCTCTCCAACTTGCTCCTGGCTTTAGCTAAATTAGTCATCCATAAATCTAGAAAGCAATGTTTGGAAGGTGGGAATCCTCTGCCAGCAGAGGTCTTGTTCCGAGTGCTGGTGCGTTCCCGCATCCGAGCAGAGTACACCCAAGCAGTGTTTACTGGTCGGTTGAAAGAATTTGCTGACCAGTGGGCAATAGATGGGGTACTTTGCTCAGTATCCCCAGACCTGGTTTCTGTTCAGACAATTCTCACACTCCATATTTAAGTGCACTTTAATTTAAGTGACAGTTGTATTTTAATCAGTTAATCATCTCCTTTGAGATGTGATTAACTTTGGTGAGCAATCACTCACCTGCAATTTGAATAATATATCAGCAAATGAAAGATCAACACATTTACTGCATTTTTGTGGGGTAAAAACACAGAAATATATGTTTACCCCCAAAACCCATATATTTTTGGAAAGTACACATTCTACCGAATCTAAAATGGGTACCCATGCCTTTCTGCTCCAAACTACTGAGTCGCAAGGCTTTCCCACAATTGTCGGTTTTGGTGAAATATCTGAAAATTGCCTCAAAAATTCAACTTCTCAGCACCATATCACCCATGTATCGTTACGCACCAAGAAAAAGCACCCTAAATATGATTGCCAGGGTTCCTCCAAACAGTTTGGTGGCCATTGTTCATAGGTTTACCAAAGTATCTGGCATTTAGAGGCCCCAAAATGAAGTTAGCGCATACAAATAGTCCTGTGGGTAACTTCATCTAATGAAAAATCAACACATTGACTGCATTTTTGTGGGGTAAAAACACAGAAATATATGTTTACCCCCCAAACCCATATATTTTTGGAAAGTACACATTCTACTGAATCTAAAATGGGTACCCATGCCTTTCTGCTCCAAACTACTGAGTCGCAAGGCTTTCCCAAAGTTGTCGGTTTTGGTGAAATATCTGAAAATTGCCTCAAAGCTTCAACTTCCCAGCACCATATCACCCATGTGTCATTATGTACTAAGAAAAAGCACCCTAAATATGATTACCAGGGTTCCTCCAAACAGTTTGGTGACCATTGTTCATAGGTTTACCAAAGTATCTGGCATTTAGAGGCCCCAAAATGAAGTTAGCGCATACAAATAGTCCTGTGGGTAACTTCATCTAATGAAAAATCAACACATTGACTGCATTTTTGTGGGGTAAAAACACAGAAATATATGTTTACCCCCCAAACCCATATATTTTTGGAAAGTACACATTCTACTGAATCTAAAATGGGTACCCATGCCTTTCTGCTCCAAACTACTGAGTCGCAAGGCTTTCCCAAAGTTGTCGGTTTTGGTGAAATATCTGAAAATTGCCTCAAAGCTTCAACTTCCCAGCACCATATCACCCATGTGTCATTACGTACTAAGAAAAAGCACCCTAAATATGATTGCCAGGGTTCCTCTGAACATTTTGGTGGCCATTGTTCATAAGTTTACCAAAGTATCTGGCATTTAGAGGCCCCAAAATGAAGTTAGCGCATACAAACAGTCCGTGGGTAACTTCAGCTAATGAAAAATCAACACATTGACTTCATTTTTGTGGGGTAAAAACACAGAAATATATGTTTACCCCCCAAAACCTTTATATTTTTGGAAAGTACACATTCTACAGAATCTAAAATGGGTACCCATGCCTTTCTGCTCCAAACTACTAAGTCGCAAGGCTTTCCCACAATTGTCGGTTTTGGTGAAATATCTGAAAATTGCCTCAAAGCTTCAACTTCTCAGCACCATATCACCCATGTATCGTTATGCACCAAAGAAAAAGCACCCTAAATATGATTGCCAGGGTTCCTCCGAACAGTTTGGTGGCCATTGTTCATAGGTTTACCAAAGTATATGGCATTTAGAGGCCCCAAAATGAAGTTAGCACATACAAATTGTCCTGTGGGTAACTTCAGCTAATGAAAAATCAACACATTGACTGCATTTTGTGGGGTAAAAACACAGAAATATATGTTTACCCCCAACCCCATATATTTTGGAAAGTACACATTCTACAGAATCTAAAATGGGTACCCATGCCTTTCTGCTCCAAACTACTGAGTCGCAAGGCTTTGCCAAATTTGGCGGTTTGGGTGAAATATCTGGAAATTGCCTCAAAGCTTCAACTTTCCAGCATCGTATTGTCCATGTATCATTACCAGCATAAAGCATCCTAAAAATAAACATAGGGGTCTACTAAACAGTTTGATGCCCAATGTGCATAGATATACCAAACTATGTGGTGCACAGAGACCCCCAAATGACAATATGTATAGACATTTTCACCGCTGACGCGCTGGCTGCTGCAATATAACCACCCGGTGTGTGTATTATTGCGACATTAGACCACCTAACAGTACAGAGACCCCAGAAAACCATATATTTTCAGAAAGTACACATTCTGACGAATCCAATATGGTTAAATAAGTGTTTCTACTGCAAACTGCCAAACTGCAAAGCAATGCTGAACATAAAGTTTTTTATCAAATTTCTGAAAATTGTCACAAACCTTGAATTTTACCCCATTATATGCCCCACATTTCGTAACTTATCAGAATAAAACATCCTAAATATGAACGCCAGGGGTCTACTGAACACTTTGATGCCCAATATGCATAGATATACCAAACTATGTGGCGCACAGAGACCCCCAAATGACAATAGTGTATATACATTTTCACGGCTGACGCGCGCTGGCTGCTGCAATATAAGCACCTGGTGTGTGTAATATGCGACATTAGACCCCCCTAACAGTACAGAGACCCCAGAAAACCATATATTTTCAGAAAGTACACATGCTGACGAATCCAATATGGGTAAATATGTGTTCCTACTGCAAACTGCCAAACTGCAAAGCAATGCTGAACGTAACGGTTTTTATCAAATTTCTGAAAATCGTCACAAAGCTTGAATTTTACCACACATTTCGTAACTTATCAGCATAAAACATCCTAAATATGAATGCCAGGGGTCTACTGAACACTTTGATGCCCAGTATGCATAGATATACCAAACTATGTGGCGCACAGAGACCCCCAAATGACAATAGCGTATATACATTTTCACGGCTGACGCGCTGGCTGCTGCAATATAAGCACCTGGTGTGTGTATTATGCAACATTAGACCCCCCTAACAGTACAGAGACCCCAGAAAACCATATATTTTCAGAAAGTACACATTCTGATGAATCCAATATGGGTAAATAAGTGTTTATACTGCAAACTGCCAAACTGCACAGCAATGCTGAACATAACGGTTTTTATAAAATTTCTGAAAATCGTCACAAAGCTTGAATTTTACCCCATTATATGCCCCACATTTCGTAACTTATCAGCATAAAACATCCTAAATATGAACGCCAGGGGTCTACTGAACACTTTGATGCCCAATATGCATAGATATACCAAACTATGTGGCGCACAGAGACCCCCAAATGACAATAGTGTATATACATTTTCATGGCTGACGCGCTGGCTGCTGCAATATAAGCATCTGGTGTGTGTATTATGCGACATTAGACCCCCCTAACAGTACAGAGACCCCAGAAAACCATATATTTTCAGAAAGTACACATGCTGACGAATCCAATATGGGTTAATAAGTGTTTCTACTGCAAACTGCCAATCAATGCTGAACGTAACGGTTTTTATCAAATTTCTGAAAATCGTCACAAAGCTTGAATTTTACCCCATTATATGCCCCACATTTCGTAACTTATCAGCATAAAACATCCTAAATATGAACGCCAGGGGTCTACTGAACACTTTGATGCCCAATATGCATAGATATACCAAACTATGTGGCGCACAGAGATCCCCAAATGACAATAGTGTATATACATTTTCACGGCTGACGCGCGCTGGCTGCTGCAATATAAGCACCTGGTGTGTGTAATATGCGACATTAGACCCCCCTAACAGTACAGAGACCCCAGAAAACCATATATTTTCAGAAAGTACACATGCTGACGAATCCAATATGGGTAAATATGTGTTCCTACTGCAAACTGCCAAACTGCAAAGCAATGCTGAACGTAACGGTTTTTATCAAATTTCTGAAAATCGTCACAAAGCTTGAATTTTACCCCACATTTCGTAACTTATCAGCATAAAACATACTAAATATGAATGCCAGGGGTCTACTGAACACTTTGATGCCCAGTATGCATAGATATACCAAACTATGTGGCGCACAGAGACCCCCAAATGACAATAGCGTATATACATTTTCACGGCTGACGCGCTCGCTGCTGCAATATAAGCACCTGGTGTGTGTATTATGCAACATTAGACCCCCCTAACAGTACAGAGACCCCAGAAAACCATATATTTTCAGAAAGTACACATTCTGATGAATCCAATATGGGTAAATAAGTGTTTATACTGCAAACTGCCAAACTGCAAATCAATGCTGAACGTAACGGTTTTTATCAAATTTCTGAAAATCGTCACAAAGCTTGAATTTTACCCCATTATATGCCCCACATTTCGTAACTTATCAGCATAAAACATCCTAAATATGAACGCCAGGGGTCTACTGAACACTTTGATGCCCAATATGCATAGATATACCAAACTATGTGGCGCACAGAGATCCCCAAATGAAAATAGTGTATATACATTTTCACGGCTGACGCGCTGGCTGCTGCAATATAAGCACCTGGTGTGTGTATTATGCGACATTAGACCCCCCTAACAGTACAGAGACTCCAGAAAACCATATATTTTCAGAAAGTACACATTCTGACGAATCCAATATGGGTAAATATGTGTTTCTACTGCAAACTGCCAAACTGCAAAGCAATGCTGAACATAACGGTTTTTATCAAATTTCTGAAAATCGTCAGAAAGATTGAATTTTACCCCATTATATGCCCCACATTTCGTAACGTATCAGCATAAAACATCCTAAATATGAACGCCAAGGGTCTACTGAACACTTTGATGCCCAATATGCATAGATATACCAAACTATGTGGCGCACAGAGAACACCAAATGACAATAGTGTATATACATTTTCACAGCTGACGCGCTGGCTGCTGCAATATAAGCACCTGGTGTGTGTATTATGCGACATTAGACCCCCCTAACAGTACAGAGACCCCAGAAAACCATATATTTTCAGAAAGTACACATTCTGACGAATCCAATATGGGTAAATAAGTGTTTCTACTGCAAACTGCCAAACTACAAAGCAATGCTGAACATAACGGTTTTTATCAAATTTCTGAAAATTGTCAGAAAGCTTGAATTTTACCCCATTATATGCCCCACATTTCGTAACGTATCAGCATAAAACATCCTAAATATGAACACCAGGTGTCTACTGAACACTTTGATGCCCAATATGCATAGATATACCAAACTATGTGGCGCACAGAGACCCCCAAATGGATATATAGTATATAAAATTTACAAGGCAAAACAAAATAAGGCAGTAAAGAGTGAAATGCAAAAAAATCCAATAAAACCACAAAAATCAATGTTTTTTTTCCAGACTATTGTTATCGGCCGTCAGAATCACAGTTTGAATATTTAGCTGGGCCAAACAGGTTATACGGCTAGAAACAAGTGAACACAACATATGCAGAGCTGAAAATGCAATAAAATGGCTAAAAATTCAATAAAATGGCTAAAAATGCACCAAAATACCCAAAATTGCAATATAATCACCGAAATAACATACAAAAGGTATTGCACAGTACGGTTAGCGAATACGCTATGCGTAATGGCAATAAAACATTTTTTTCAGCCAAAAAAAGAGACAATGCGATAAGAAAAAAAAAAAAAAGCCACAATGCCATGTATGTGCGTGTGTGTGTGTACAAATGGTAAATTACATGTTATGTGCGCGTGTGTGCGTGTGCACGTGTGTGTAAGTGCAGTGAGTGTAAGTGACCCCCCCAATCCCCAAAAATGTATGTGTAAGTGTGTGTAAGTGTGAATCTAAGTGTGTATTACTGTAATAAGTGTGTGTTGGTGTGTTTGTGTGTGTTATTGTTGCACTAACCTGAAAAAATCGCTGGAGACTGTTGCAGGCGATCAGGAAGAGCCCCTGGAAGACATCTGCGTCGTGGTTCCTGTCTCTGTGCTGTGGGGGCGGAGATCGACGACGCAGTGCAGGCTGCAGCAGCAGGACACGTAAGTAACACGTGCCTGCTGCTGTTTTTGGGCCCCTGGGCGATCGCGCCCCAGGGGCCACTCGATCCCCTGCTCTGCTCGTTGCCTAGGGGCAGGGGATCGAAGCAGAACGGAGCGAGCGGCTCTAACAGCCGCTCCTCCGCTCCAGAACCCGGAAGTGCTGCAGAACGTATAATCTACGTTCTGTGGCATTTCAATTTACTTTTCCACAGAACGTAGATTCTACGTTCTGTGGCACTTAAAGGGTTAAATTAATCACAAACCTCCATTTCAATGAAGGCTGACAAACTACAGTAGTTCAGCCCAAATGAAATGTAACTCTTTTTCTAAGCATAGCTGGCACAGGAAAATATTTTTCTTTATACATATACAAATAGCTATACAAATATGAGCAGAAATTGATAGTGGCAGTATTCATTACCAATGCTTTAACAATAATCCATAACCTCGCTTTAACAATAACACTGTAAATTATTAGTGTTATCATTTTTAAAGCCCCATGCCAAGTTACTTAACAGGAACATTGTAATTAAACAATGTTTTTGTTTATAAATTTGAATTGCACTACTATGCCCAAAAAGTGATAATTCAACCACACATAATCAAATAGTCACAGTGTTGTGCCTTTGTGAATGTCAAAAGTAAATCTTGCCCTGGCTGAATATGATCCATGAATATTAAATCACTGCATATGCTCTTAATATTAATCTCTGTAGAGAAGAATATTTGAAAAATGTAAATCCAGTGAACTGGTTAAACACATCTACTATGGTAAGTCATTTGCATAGACAAAAAAAGATCATGTGTTCAAATAAATAAATGCCAGACCATTAATGATTGACTGATCTGACCAATGATCAGCAATATGATTAAAACACTTGCTTAATAGAGGTGCCTTATAACTTTTGCTTTAAATATAAATTCAATGTGTAATTTCTAATTCTTATTTTGTCTTAGCAGACTGATATTCTCAGATATTAGTGTTTTTTTTAGTTCCCGGAGAGCAAGGGATAGACCACTAAGGGGTATGAAAGGATGCCCCTTAAAGGAATTGTTCAGTGTAAAAATAAAAACTGGGTAAATAGATAGGCTGTGCAAAATAATAAATGTTTCTAATATAGTTAGTTAGGCAAAAATGTAATGTATAAACAACCTTACTCACCTCAGAGACTTGCAAGATTTCAGCTACTGGACTCATCTGGCAATAGGACACTGGGGGAGCTCTTAGTGGACATGCAGTTTCCTACTCTCACCCAACTTAAAGATAGATCTGGGATATACAGCTATAGGTACATGCAGCTCCGACATGCATTCCGCGCTCAATTCTCAGATTTAATGCTGCAATATGTCACACCCCCTTTTGAATTGGTCCTTAGAAATCCGAGGCGCACAAAATTGTCCTCCAGGCTGCTCAAAACAGGCACTACACCCTTTGACAAGGCCTTGCCTAAGTGGCAATCTATTCTACCTACAATAACAGATGAGCTAAAGATTCGGTCTACTCTGGCCTGATTGCCCTGAAGGACAAACTTATTCAGCTTAAATTTCTGCATCAAATTTACATCACACCTAGCAAACTGGAGAAAATGGGTAGAAACCCAGGGGCCATATGCCCCAAGTGTCAGGAGGGAGAGGCGGGATTCCTCCATATGACATGGACGTGTCCACATATACGTCCATTCTGGGCCTCCATTGTGAGATACATGTAAGATGAACTGGCCTTCCCGGGCCTCTGCACTCCAGAAGTCTGCCTGCTGGGGCTGGTGGACAAAATATTACCTCTGAATAAGACCAGGTTACTGTTCCGAGACCTCCTTTTCTATGCAAAGAAAGTTCTGATGATCAAATGGATGGCCCCCCACGATGCAGGCATGAATTCAATTAATCAACAAAAGCTCCCATTGATCAAACTTACCTATGAGGGCCGAGGTTGTCCGGAAAAGTTTGAACAGATTTGGACGCCCTGGCTCGATGTAAATCCTGAAGTGTATCCTGATTAACTAGACCATGGGTCCCCAACCTTTTTTACCTGTGACTCACATTTAAATGTAAAAAGAGTTGGGGAGCAACACAAGCATTAAAAAGTCTATGAGGATGTCAAATAAGGGCTGTGATTGGCTGTTTGGTACCTCCTATATGGACTGCAAACCCATAGGAGGTTGTTTGGCAGTACACTTGTTTTTTATGCACCAAAACTTGCCTGGAAGCCTGGAATTCAAGAATAATCACCTGCTATGAGGCCACTGGGAGCAACATCCAAGGGGTTGGGGAGCAACATGTTGCTCGCGAGCTACTGGTTGGGGATCACTGAACTAGACAGTACCTTCCTTAGTAGCGATCCCAATGGGTCCCCAGTTCCAATGGTCATGACAGCCCCACCCACTGAGCTACTCTCATTAATTGTCAGTAAGGAATGCTTAACATGTGTACACTTGTATAATTGTTTAATGCACAGCATGGTGGTTCTCCTTTGTTGTCTCTATCACCTGTTGTATGGTTAAAAAGCATAAATAAAACTTGTAAAAAAAATGTTTTAATGTATAAAGGCTGGAGTAACTGGATTTCTAACATAATAGCCAGAACACTACTTCCTGCTTTTCAGCTCTCTTGGTTTACACTAACTGGTTGCCCTGTTTACCAGGCAGTAACCAATCAGAAACTTGAGGGGGCCACATGGGTCAAATCTGTTGCTTTTGAATCTGAGCTGAATGCTGAGGATCAATTGCAAACTCACTGAACAGATATATACCATGTGGCCCCCCCTTCAACTCGCTGACTAGCTCAGAGTTAGAGAGCTGAAAAGCAGGAAGTAGTGTTCTGGCTATTACGTTAGACATCCAGTCACTCCATCCTTTATACAATACATTTTTGGCTAACTTACTATATTAGAAACATTTTTTTATTTTGCACAGTCTATTTACACAGTTTCTATTTTCACACTACTGTTCCTATAATGCTCACATCTGAACCCTGGCCTCAACACTTGATTTAAAGGGATACTGTCATGGGAACAATTTTTTTTTCAAAACACATCAATTAATAGTGCTGCTCCAGCAGAATTCTGCACTGAAATCCATTTCTCAAAAGAGCAAACAGATTTTTTTTATATTCAATTTTGAAATCTGACATGGGGCTAGACATTTTGTCAATTTCCCAGCTGCCCCTGGTCATGTGACTTGTGCCTGCACTTTAGGAGAGAAATGCTTTCTGGCTGGCTGCTGTTTTTCTTTCTCAATGTAACTGAATGTGTCTCTGTGGGACATGGGTTTTTACTATTAAGTGCTGTTCTTAGATCTACCAGGCAGCTGTTATCTTGTGTTAGGGAGCTGCTATCTGGTTACCTTCCCATTGTTCTTTTGTTTGGCTGCTGGGGGGTGGGGAAGGGAGGGGGTGATATCACTCCAACTTGCAGTACAGCAGTAAAGAGTGATTGAATTTTATCAGAGCACAAGTCACATGACTTGGGGCAGCTGGGAAATTGACAATATGTCTAGCCCCATGTCAGATTTCAAAATTGAATATAAAAAAATCTGTTTGCTCTTTTGAGAAATGGATTTCAGTGCATAATTCTGCTGGAGCAGCACTATTAACAGATTAATTTTGAAAAAATATTTTTTTCCCATGACAGTATCCCTTTAAGGAAGACAGTAAAGACAGAACCCTCTTGTGGGCTGCAAACCATGACACTCCATAATTTGCACATCAGAATAACATGCAAGTTAGGGGATGGGGGGGGGGTGGTGATACCTATGTGCCTCCCACCACCTGCTCCTCTTGGACAGAGTGAAGCCTAAACAAATGAACACAAAGACTAGCAGTCATTCTTGCAAAGTGCAAAAAAAATGTTGTTTTTCTATATTTAAAAAAAATGTTTTGCATTCATATAAAGGTTTCCTTAGACTTAATTTGCAGAAATGTTGTTTTTTTTTCTTATAATTACATTTAATACTAGGTGGAATAGCTCCAGTTTCTGACCAGGCAACAGTGTTGTCATTATAATGATTGACAAGCAATTCTGAAAGAGAAACCCAGAGGCAAAGATCACAGATACCTGACCACTGAACTATAAATTACAGAATCTCCTGGGAGGTCCTTAGGAAGCTGTGAAAAGAAATTCTAATATAAAGTAGCAGTCACTGCCATTACTGTTTGTGAAGGAACACATAAATGTCATAAGTGTAATCAGGTTCATCTGTGTTCTTACAATGCATTGCAGAGCTCCCTGTGAGAGAAATATACAATGAAAATATTAACAAAGCAAATTTCTTTGCGACATAGAAAGCAAACACTTACAATGAAAGTAAAGTTCTTCATCCCCTTCTTGGTCAGCTTTGCTGTAGCCACAGTGCCTAGGATTTCAAAAGAAGGAATTGTTTATTGCACTGCCCACCTGCCTCTTTTTCATCTCAAGTAATACACAATAATACAATTAAACAGTAATACTGTACAATGTTTGAAAACTGGTATGTTAAGGAAGGTTTCTTTATAACATATTTTACAGACATTTTGCCTGATTAGACAAAGGCTCAGCATGGAATTAGAAATGAAATTCTGCCAAACACAGATTTTTTATCTGCAACATCTGCAACAAGGGAGCCCTGTCCTCACCAAACATAGTCATTTTTAACTGATTGTTCTCCAGATTGTTTGGAGATGAGCGTGGACATGTCTTCTTTGATATACTGTACGGTATATACATTTTTTAAAGCAAAAGTAATGTATTTTGCACAAAACTGCGATACCCCCTCATTTTAAACTGGATTTAGTGTAGATGTTAGCATTTGGTCTGCAATGTTTTCCTACATGATGCTAAAGCACTTTTCTAGTATTTATCGCCTTACAAGCAATAGTGCCCAATAGGTCTTGTAAACTTAACTCTAAAGTGAATTTCAGGCACTTTGACCCTGAAAAATGAAGATCAGATGTCTGCCAACCTGTGTGCCAAAAGGAACACAGTCCCCATTTAAAATAATAATCTTTCTTTAAGCATTCTCGTAAAACCAAACTCACATGTATAAATACAAAACCCCAAAGCTATTATATTAACTAAAACAGGGGTGTCCAAACTTTTTGCAACGAGGGCCAGAATTAGTGAGGTGAAAATGTGTGAGGGCCGACCATTCAGCCTGACATCTATTCCGAGGTAGCTAGCTTGTGATCAGGATCATTCACTCCTGGAGATGGACGCGTACACTGCGTTTAGGATGTGAAGAAGTTGAGTCAGTTTGGACTTATTCTCCGCGCCTCATTTAGACAAGGAATCATGTAGCCGCAGCAGTAATATTTGGGCACATGATTAGTGAAAGGATCATTTATACTGCTGCTTGTGTGCTGAAGGTGTTAGCAATAGACACGTACTGGCACGTAGTGATGCACCGCTCTTGCATAGTCTTTCATTTACTGTACTGGCAAGTCAGTACGTCTATTGCACCTTCAGCCCTAAAGAAGAATGCGAGAGCGGCGCGTCACTATGTGTCAGTACGTGTCTATTGCTAACACCTTCAGCACCGAGGCAGCAGTATAGACGTTTATTTCATTTTCACTATGCCCAAATATTACTGCTACGGATACGTGATTCCTGATTGCACTGTGCTGGGGGGCCACATTATTATTAATTTCATGATGGAGGCTGAGGGCCGGTGTAAATTTCAAAATGGGCCGCATTTGGCCCCTGGGCCTGACCTTGGACATGCCTGACCTAAAGAAAGACTCCTCACTATTTTAACAAAATTATTAGTCAATATATTGTAATTAAAGAGCAATTACATATTTCCTAGTATGAGTATAAGTATAATTGTTCTTTTGTATTTATGTAATAAGAGAATGTATAGAGAAATTATTTAGCAGGTTTCTACTTTTTTAATTGCTCTCATTTGTTAAAAGCAATTGCCTTGTTTATAGAAGCGATGGTTTAGTCTCCTTATGACCAACTAAAATTGGATCAAGTCATGAAAAAAACTTAGGCAGCTCAAAAGTCTATGCTTTTTTGATATTATTTGATATTGTTTAGGCTGGCCAATGAAAATACATTGTATATGTTGAGGACCCATCCACTTGCCAAAAACATTGCAGGCTGCACTTGGCACCTTGTGAAAAGGTGCAGGGTCATATACTGTTGACTCAAGACAGCCCTGTACTAGAGAGCTGCAGAACAAACAGTTAAAACATTACATAGGAAATTCTTATACCAGTGTCTACATAATTCTGAAGAATTTGCCTGTAATGCTAAATGGATAAAGCTGACTATTTAATGAATGTAATCTTATATGCATTTCATAATTGATGGATTCAACAAAAATAATTACCTTCTTCCAATGATAAAGCCAAATACCATAAAGACTAAAATGATCGTTCCTGCTACTGCAACCACAGCTATGATGATCACAGGATTTTGTTCAGTAGACACAGCAGTTGCTGTATGAAAAAACAAGTATAAATAAGATTTTAGCCAAGCCCTATAGAATTCTTTTACATATGCATTTCTTACTTTTGAAACAACAATAACAGAGTAATCAATAATATCAAATATCATATTACAAGGACAGGAGCTTATTTTGTGGCACTGTGCATTTGGCTAAGGTCAGAGGGAGATTTTAATCCCAAAGCTACCTGACACGGCTTTTGCGATGCCCCACCTCTCCCCCATACTTTCCTTAACATCACTGGAGTGGATCCAGGGGGGGTGCATTGTTAGTGCAGAGAGCACAATTGCACTTTCGAAACTATAAGAGCTGGCTTTCTGGAATCTGTCTCTCAAAATTACAAAATGTATGACAATCCAGGTAATATATGAATATGTATAACCATACAGAGATATATATATATATATATATATATATATATATATATATATATATATATATATATATATATATATATATATATATATATAGCAAAATGATCAAAAAAACCGCACAACCAGGACTTTCATAAGTGTTGAAAAAACAAAAATTTACTTTATTTTCGACGTTTCGGCTCCTAACTTAAGCCGTCTTCAGGAGGTGAAAACTGCACACACAACACACATATTTAAATGCTAAAATGGCGCCAACCATGAGGTGATGACGTCATCACACCACTGTGTTTTCATTGGTGATCGTGAACATAACGTGTGTAGCCCCCTAGTGGGTGGGGTCTAGCAAATAATGTTCTAGTGTCTATCATTAAGTCCAATTCAGGACTTATTAAAAAACCATATATTTAAATCTATAAACAGTGACACTTATATTAACGTGCTGCTATCCGGTGTTGCTGAGTGAATTTAAAAACATTTCTTCTAAATAGCGCACACAAGGTGCGCTATTAATCTCATGCCCCCAGGAATAAATCAACAGCGCATATGTTTTACCTTATCGCCGCCTCTGTAGGACACATGCCTCCGATCCATGCAATAGTAAGCCCCTTATGCCCGCATCATAAAGCCAAATCCAACAGCGGTCCGTGGCCTAAGCGAGCCCTTCACGACCCCTGAGCATCCAAGTGTCTGATTGGAGTATGTTCATCCATCAATCACCCTGTGGCTCGCAGTGTATTCGTCCCCCTGCGTCCGTATGGAGTACCGGCCTCTCATCATAGCACCGATCAGCGTGTGTCACCGGCTGCCAATAGGAGCCGGTGTTCACGCCCATCAGTGTATCTTATAGGTATGCGGCGGACTCGCGGTAGAACTCCTTTACCCGCAGCTCGTCTGGTCTTCATCTTTATTTGGCGAGAAGCAGCGCCGGCCACTACCAATACCACCAATCCGCGTACGGTTTAGGGTGTCCATACGTTTCCATGTTGCCATCTATCAGCACAACGCTCAGGCGTACGACTTCGTCCTCATCAAGGGCCCCCTTTGATCCGACCAACAAGAGCAGCGTGTAGCACAGGTTGTCCAAAGGACCACCGTGCTCACGCCAATCCATCAGTCAGAGGGGAGCCCTGTCAACACATCAGATCATGATCGAACATCGTCTTTGAGTCGTGTATGAGCGATCGGACGTCCATCGGTTGTGAGCATTCCACAGTCTTGCATCATTGTGCTCGTGCTACTAGCGGGTAGGGCAGTCAGGGTTTACTTACTTATGCGCAGAGGCATGTGTCACTACTCACGGCCGACCTTCAATCGCCACCCTTCGTATTCCATAGGGGGGTATAGAGAGCAAGGCACCTGAAAAACAGTATCCTAGTTAATCAATCACCAAAAGATACATTCCATCAAATAAATATAACATCAATCGACATTAGTATGTCAGTCTTAAACGCTTATTGGCTAAATAGCAACAGTATCAATCCATCTTCTATGTGTCCATTCTGAAAGAAACAGTGTCTCTTATTCGCCACTGAAATGAGACTCCTAAGGAAATATACATAGTTACTGCTATTTAATTATGATTGTACAGTCCCATAACATCCTGAGTTGCTGCAACCAAGTATACAATGATCCCACTTCTCATATCATACAAGTCTGTATGGATCTGTTGGTAGAAAGTAGCTGTTAATAAAAAGGAGACATAGGTAAGGTTTCATTGAGACCATGGGGAGTGAGAGTGTCTAATTTGTAAATCCACATCGATTCTCTTTGGACTAATAGTAAGTCCCTGTTCCCACCCCTTATGGGGACCGGTACGTGGTCTATGATCATATGTCTGAATTGTGGTAATGTATGTTTATACTGCAGCCAATGTTTAGATATCGGTTGATCCGCCTTTCCTGAGTTTAGGGCCAATCTGATCGCACTTCTATGATTGTTCATTCTTTCACGGTAGGTGGTTGCAGCTTTTCCTATGTAATGTAGTCCACATGGACACCACGCCATATAAACCACGTGGTCAGTGGTGCAAGTTACCCTATACGAAATGTTAAATTTGTGACCAGTCCTAGGGTGTGTAAATTGGGAGCCCTGTAGCATCCCCGTACAGGTTAGACAGCCAGCACACCTAAAACATCCCTTCCTTAGTGGTTTGTCTAGCCATGTAGTCCCCTTCTTGGGGGTCTCTGTTAGATTCTTCTTCACCAGCATGTCACTCAAATTGGGACCCCTTCGATATGCAACCAATGGAGCTTTTGTCTCAAAAAAAGGCAAACTGCCGTCAGATTTTAAGATTTCCCATCTCTTCTCCAAGGATTTCTTGACCAGTGTACTCTTGTCCGTCCAATTTTTCACAAAAATTAGATCAGGATTTTCTCTGGGGTGATGATCACCTTTAGTTAATAACTCCTCCTGTGTGTATGCCTTGGCCCGTTGTAGCTGTTCGTCTATCAACATCATTGGATATCCCTTGGAGGCAAATTGTGAACTCAACGTAGAGAGTTGTAGTTCCGCCATCTTCCTATCGGAGTTATTACGGATAATACGCAGGAACTGGGAAAACAAGACCCCTCGGGACATATGTGGTGGATGGTGTGAATGTGCATGTACTAGGCTATTGCGGTCAGTGGGTTTTTTGTACAGAAAAGTGCATAGTCTAGCCCCTTGTTTGAAAATGGTGATGTCAAGAAAATGTATTTGCTGTTTATCATATTCCAAACTCAGTTTAATGGGTAAATCCAAACTATTTAAAGAGGAATGGAAACTCTGAAGCTCCTCCTGCGACCCTTGCCAAATCAACAGCAGATCGTCTATGTAACGTTTATAGAAATGGATATTTTTCCCACCCATAGGTAACAAATGTTTGGTCTCATATTGTTCCATATACAAATTAGCGAATGAGGGAGCAACATTAGAGCCCATCGCGGTCCCTGAGATTTGTAGAAAAAAAGTCCCTTTGAATGAAAAATAGTTGTGGGACAATATGAGATCCAAGAGTGACATCAGAAATTCAGTGGGAGGTGTCCCTGTATGCTTTTTGATTAACGCATCCCTGCATGCACCAATACCACCCATATGTGGAATGACAGTATAAAGACTAGACACATCCATCGTAACCAATAGGCTATCCTCTGATACATTCAAGTCTTTTAGGAGTGTAAGTAGATGTGTAGTGTCCCTAATATAGGACTCCATGGACTGTACCGCAGGTTGCAAGTATTGGTCCAGATATTTGGCAACTGGTTGGAATAAGGAATCCATGGCCGAAATAATGGGTCGCCCCGGGGGTTCAGTTAAGGATTTATGTATCTTTGGTAAAGTGTATATAAATGGTATTTTTGGAAATTCTGTCACTAAGAACCTCTGCATACTGTCATTTATCCATCCTGAGTCCCTGGCTAATTCAATGATAGAATCCAACGACCGTTTGTAAGATTTTGTTGGGTCACATGTCAATCTGGAGTACGTGTTTGTGTCAGCTAACTGTTGGAGGATCTCATTTTCATAGTAAGTTTTTTCCAAAAGTACTATTGCTCCACCTTTATCCGCCTGTCTAATGATAAGATTATTGTCAGCTTTCAAAGATTTAAGGGCATCCCTTTCACAGCTCGATAAGTTAGAATACGTGCGGCCTTTCTTAAGATGCATGGTACATGAATCTTTGGCTAATAGATGGGTAAAAGTAGCGATCGACGGGGCTGTGTTTGGAGGTTCAAAGATACTTTTAGGTCTGAGTCCTTTAGCCAGTATCTCCCCTTTATCTTTATCTTTGAAGTAGTCCCTTAATTTAAGATTTCTCTTAAACCTATGTATGTCCTTGTAGACCTCAAATGCATCAGAATGGTTAGTCGGAACGAATTTCAAACCCCTATTTAAAAGTCTACTTTCTCCCATGGTTAAGGAGTGGTTCGATAAATTTACCACTATGTTCTCCTCGCGCCCCTCCGGGGTGGTTTTTTTGTGATGGGTTGTGCCTCCCCTTCTAGTTGCCCTTCTCTTCCTCTGTCCGGGTGGGTGGGAGGGGAAGGGTGAATGCCTAAAAAAGGTTGAGCGGTACGTGTAGAGGTACTGGGATCCGAATCAGTGGAGTCCCCTGAACTATCAATTGTATTTAGTGTTCTTGGTTTAAATCTCCGACTCGATCTCCTAGTGGTTTGATCAGAAAGCCCCAGTAACCATCTATATACTTTTTTCTGCCTATAGTCCTCCTTCACAATTAACAGTTTATTTTCTTTAAATGATAGCAGTTCCTGTCTATACTTCTGTAGATTCGACTCAATATTCTTTAACCAGTCCACAGATTTGTCTTGAGATAACTGTAGCAAGTGGTCAGTTTCAAAATTCGAGATATCAGATTGTGTCTGTTTCAATTCCTTTCCTACAAATTCAATAACCAGTAAAAGTAAATCGGATGAACATTTGGTCAAGATCTTACACCACTTGCTACAGAAATCTGGGTTGGAACGACCCAGGGTGGGAATATTTCTGAAATGAAAACCTCTAGGGATAAGTTTTTGTCTGTGATAACTGGACAAATATGACCCGTGTAAATGTAAATCAACTTCCCTTTTCTTTAAGCTTAACACATGATGATATAAGTCCCGAGGGGTCCTACCAGTATCAGCCGAGACAGGTAAATCAGCGAATAGGATTCTTTCAGCGTCCTCTGTTGAGAAAGTGTGTTCCCCTGTGGTATCAACTTCTGTTTGCGTAAGAACTGTATCCATTTCCAAGCGATGATTTAATCAAGATGTATGGTGTATTGTTGTGGAGTAATCCTCATGCTCAAGTTGCAATATTGGTCGATAAGAACACAAAATTTATGAAAAAGGCCGGGTGCTGCCAGTAAGAGCCGGCCCCTAACCAGTTGCCAAATATCTGGACCAATACTTGCAACCTGCGGTACAGTCCATGGAGTCCTATATTAGGGACACTACACATCTACTTACACTCCTAAAAGACTTGAATGTATCAGAGGATAGCCTATTGGTTACGATGGATGTGTCTAGTCTTTATACTGTCATTCCACATATGGGTGGTATTGGTGCATGCAGGGATGCGTTAATCAAAAAGCATACAGGGACACCTCCCACTGAATTTCTGATGTCACTCTTGGATCTCATATTGTCCCACAACTATTTTTCATTCAAAGGGACTTTTTTTCTACAAATCTCAGGGACCGCGATGGGCTCTAATGTTGCTCCCTCATTCGCTAATTTGTATATGGAACAATATGAGACCAAACATTTGTTACCTATGGGTGGGAAAAATATCCATTTCTATAAACGTTACATAGACGATCTGCTGTTGATTTGGCAAGGGTCGCAGGAGGAGCTTCAGAGTTTCCATTCCTCTTTAAATAGTTTGGATTTACCCATTAAACTGAGTTTGGAATATGATAAACAGCAAATACATTTTCTTGACATCACCATTTTCAAACAAGGGGCTAGACTATGCACTTTTCTGTACAAAAAACCCACTGACCGCAATAGCCTAGTACATGCACATTCACACCATCCACCACATATGTCCCGAGGGGTCTTGTTTTCCCAGTTCCTGCGTATTATCCGTAATAACTCCGATAGGAAGATGGCGGAACTACAACTCTCTACGTTGAGTTCACAATTTGCCTCCAAGGGATATCCAATGATGTTGATAGACGAACAGCTACAACGGGCCAAGGCATACACACAGGAGGAGTTATTAACTAAAGGTGATCATCACCCCAGAGAAAATCCTGATCTAATTTTTGTGAAAAATTGGACGGACAAGAGTACACTGGTCAAGAAATCCTTGGAGAAGAGATGGGAAATCTTAAAATCTGACGGCAGTTTGCCTTTTTTTGAGACAAAAGCTCCATTGGTTGCATATCGAAGGGGTCCCAATTTGAGTGACATGCTGGTGAAGAAGAATCTAACAGAGACCCCCAAGAAGGGGACTACATGGCTAGACAAACCACTAAGGAAGGGATGTTTTAGGTGTGCTGGCTGTCTAACCTGTACGGGGATGCTACAGGGCTCCCAATTTACACACCCTAGGACTGGTCACAAATTTAACATTTCGTATAGGGTAACTTGCACCACTGACCACGTGGTTTATATGGCGTGGTGTCCATGTGGACTACATTACATAGGAAAAGCTGCAACCACCTACCGTGAAAGAATGAACAATCATAGAAGTGCGATCAGATTGGCCCTAAACTCAGGAAAGGCGGATCAACCGATATCTAAACATTGGCTGCAGTATAAACATACATTACCACAATTCAGACATATGATCATAGACCACGTACCGGTCCCCATAAGGGGTGGGAACAGGGACTTACTATTAGTCCAAAGAGAATCGATGTGGATTTACAAATTAGACACTCTCACTCCCCATGGTCTCAATGAAACCTTACCTATGTCTCCTTTTTATTAACAGCTACTTTCTACCAACAGATCCATACAGACTTGTATGATATGAGAAGTGGGATCATTGTATACTTGGTTGCAGCAACTCAGGATGTTATGGGACTGTACAATCATAATTAAATAGCAGTAACTATGTATATTTCCTTAGGAGTCTCATTTCAGTGGCGAATAAGAGACACTGTTTCTTTCAGAATGGACACATAGAAGATGGATTGATACTGTTGCTATTTAGCCAATAAGCGTTTAAGACTGACATACTAATGTCGATTGATGTTATGTTTATTTGATGGAATGTATCTTTTGGTGATTGATTAACTAGGATACTGTTTTTCAGGTGCCTTGCTCTCTATACCCCCCTATGGAATACGAAGGGTGGCGATTGAAGGTCGGCCGTGAGTAGTGACACATGCCTCTGCGCATAAGTAAGTAAACCCTGACTGCCCTACCCGCTAGTAGCACGAGCACAATGATGCAAGACTGTGGAATGCTCACAACCGATGGACGTCCGATCGCTCATACACGACTCAAAGACGATGTTCGATCATGATCTGATGTGTTGACAGGGCTCCCCTCTGACTGATGGATTGGCGTGAGCACGGTGGTCCTTTGGACAACCTGTGCTACACGCTGCTCTTGTTGGTCGGATCAAAGGGGGCCCTTGATGAGGACGAAGTCGTACGCCTGAGCGGTGTGCTGAATGATGGCAACATGGAAACGTATGGACACCCTAAACCGTACGCGGATTGGTGGTATTGGTAGTGGCCGGCGCTGCTTCTCGCCAAATAAGGATGAAGACCAGACGAGCTGCGGGTAAAGGAGTTCTACCGCGAGTCCGCCGCTCCTATTGGCAGCCGGTGACACACGCTGATCGGTGCTATGATGAGAGGCCGGTACTCCATACGGACGCAGGGGGACGAATACACTGCGAGCCACAGGGTGATTGATGGATGAACATACTCCAATCAGACACTTGGATGCTCAGGGGTCGTGAAGGGCTCGCTTAGGCCACGGACCGCTGTTGGATTTATGATGCGGGCATAAGGGGCTTACTATTGCATGGATCGGAGGCATGTGTCCTACAGAGGCGGCGATAAGGTAAAACATATGCACTGTTGATTTATTCCTGGGGGCATGAGATTAATAGCGCACCTTGTGTGCGCTATTTAGAAGAAATGTTTTTAAATTCACTCAGCAACACCGGATAGCAGCACGTTAATATAAGTGTCACTGTTTATAGATTTTAATATATGGTTTTTTAATAAGTCCTGAATTGGACTTAATGATAGACACTAGAACATTATTTGCTAGACCCCACCCACTAGGGGGCTACACACGTTATGTTCACGATCACCAATGAAAACACAGTGGTGTGATGACGTCATCACCTCATGGTTGGCGCCATTTTAGCATTTAAATATGTGTGTTGTGTGTGCAGTTTTCACCTCCTGAAGACGGCTTAAGTTAGGAGCCGAAACGTCGAAAATAAAGTAAATTTTTGTTTTTTCAACACTTATGAAAGTCCTGGTTGTGCGCTTTTTTTTTGATCATTTTGCTGTTTATGTTTTAACCAGCACCTAGGCATTTACTCACACTTGGGAGTGCTACAGACTGTGAATTTTGCTATATATATATATATATATATATATGCTGCTGATCAGTTGTCAATTGTAAATGTATTTGCAGGTATAGCAGCAAGTTATTGTGAGCCAATAATGTCATGCACCAATTTCTCATGGTATGTATGCAATATGAACATTAAGCAAATATGTAATACACCAAACAGGTAAACATAATTTACCTGTAGCCTCCTCAATGGTTGTGACATCAAGTCTTGGGCTATACATTCCATAACCAGCAGCGGTAAAAGCACGGATTTGAAAAATATATGGAGTCCCTGGTCGAAGATTGTTAATCGAAACTGAAGTAGATTTTGTTTTCAATGTTGAGTATGTGCGTTCTCTCTGGTCCTAAAGGAAATTAATTCAATGCAAATATGGATTATTTATTGTTTAAATATTATTGTAAAAAAATCAACAAACAGTTAAAGGGGATCTGATAAATAATATGCATTCATAGATTTAAGGCCATTCTGTACACTCTAAAAACAAAATAGTAAAAGTTCAGATATGAGCCTTAATATACAGAACATGCCAGGTGTAACTGTCCAGCCAACTTGAGCTGCCATGGGAAGGGATGAGTTAAAGCTAGTTTTACTATGCTCACCACTCCTATCCTAGGGAAAATGGTAAAACTCTGTATAACTTAATTGTATTTGATTTGTATTGTAAAACAACAGCTTGAGGTACACTGACAGGATATGCCAAGACTAGGAAGATATCCAACACTAGTTACTCTAAAATCGTTTACACTTGTTAACCTCTTAAAGGGGACCTGTCACCCTAAGAAACAATTCCAAATTCTTTTCTATCATGTTAGTTGAGCAAACTAAACTTTTTGTACACTATATTTATTATTTAAATGTAGTTTTCTTCACTTTTGGAATTACACTATCACACCAAGAGGGCAGCAGCCATTTTGAAAACACTGTTATTTAGATAAATTGTGTCACCCCAAAATTGTGCCCATACACAGTCCCTTACATAATTGGAGGGAAGGGGCAATGTAAGAAGTGCAGTGCCATGTAGGAAGTGCTGAATGGAAAGTGAAAGTAATTGACTCAGGCATAGAGGCAGGGCAGGTAATGTTTGATTGACAGCTCAGATATTTAAACACCTTTATAACAGGTTTAGATGTTGAAAATTATTTGTGTTTCATATTTTATTTGCGATGAACTTTCATTATGCAGCTTTTTATGTGTAGGTGACAGGTCCACTTGAACATTTCCTTTCCTCCCAATAATTACTCCAAAAAGATCTTGAAAGATAATAAACAAACAAAACTATTTTTGAACTAAAATCATATGTGCTAGGGATATAATGTAGGTATAATTATCAAGATACACTGATTATTTTGTATTACAGGTATGGGAACAGTTATCCATAATGCTTGGGATCTTTCCGTAATTTGGATCTTCATACCTTAAGTCTGCTAGAAAATTATATAAAAATAAAAAAACCCCAATAAGCTGGCTTTGCTTCCTTTAAGGGAATTGTTTAGTGTAAAAATAAAAATTGGGTAAATAGATAGGCTGTGCAAAATAAAAAATGTTTCTAATATAGTAAGTTAGCCAAAAATATAATGTATAAAGGCTGGAGTAACTGGGTGTGTAACATAAAAGCCAGAACTCTACTTCCTGCTTTTCAGCTCTCTTGGTTTACACTGACTGGTTACCAGGCAGTAACCAATCAGAGACTTGAGGGGGGGGGGCACATGGATCATATCTGTTGCTTTTGAATCTGAGCTGAATGCTGAGGATCAATTGCAAACTCACTGAACCGTTATGTCCCATGTGGCCCCCCCTTCAAATCGCTGACTAGCTCAGAGTTATAGAGCTGAAAAGCAGGAAGTAGTGTTCTGGCTGTTTTATTAGATTTCTGTTCACTCCAGCCTTTATACATTACATTTGTGGCTAACTAACTATATTAGAAACATTTTTTATTTTGCACAGCCTATCTATATACCCAATTTTTATTTTCACACTGAACTGTTTCTTTAAGGATTAATTATATCTTGCTTTACAAGCTACTGTTTTATTATTACAGAGAAAAAGGAATTCATTTTTATAAATTTGGAGATGGCCTTTCCATAATTCGGTTATTCAGTAACTGATCCCATTTCCCCGATCCCCTCTATTACAATCAACAATACCAGAAGGATATAGAAGGATATACAGTATACATTCTTAATTCTAAGTCTAAATCTAAACCTCTCATATAATACCTTCTAATAAAGCACAACAATTTTGACAAATGCCCTCACTGAAACCCCACCCAGTTTTACCAAACTGTAACACTGATATTCTGTTCATTTCAGCCAAAGCCTGTCTCTATTTTTGTGGGAATTTGTGCTGTGGAGCACAGCATGTAAAGTTCCTTTGTTTCATAAGTATTTTAAAATGTAAAGTAATAAAGGTCATTCTTTAGAACAGGTATGGGACCTGTTATCCAGAATACTTGCATACCTTGGGTTTTTGGATAAGGGGTCTTTCTCCATACCTTAAGGGACCTATTTATCAAAGTTTGGATTTTAATGGTTTTACAGGTTTTTGAAACCAAAACTAAACTACGAATGTCATGACATTTATTAAAATATCTAAATAAAAAAATACGAAAACAAAATGATGTTAAACTATGCGCTAAAAAATTAGAATATCTCACAAGCCTCTAAAAATTTTAGTTTTCCATAGCGAAGAAAAATCTGAAAACCTCAAAGTCCAAATTAATTTAAAACGGTTCAATAAGATTGCAGCTCCCACTAACTTCCTTAGGACTTCGACAACTTTTATCTGGCGAAGTTTTATATTAGAGGTTTTGGTGGGTTTTTTTTATTCTTAATAAATCTCGAGTTTTTATAGTTTTTTCTTAAAATGGGAAAACCAGGAATCTTTAGAGATTCTTGGAAAAATCAAAATTAATTCTACTAAAAAAATTATTTACAGTAAAATATAAATTAAACCCAATAGCACTGTTTTGCCTTCAATAAAGATCAATTATATTTTTGGGATCAAATAAGAGGTACTGTTTTATTATTACAGAGAAAAAAGAAAATAATTTTTAGAAATTTTAATTATTTAAAATGGAATCTACAGGAGATGTCCTTCCCGTAATTCTGAACTTTCTGGATAACAGATCGCATACCTGTGTAGTGCACATTATTTTCACAGTCTCATGGTGCTGATCCCTTGTGATCCAATCATCAACCTTCGATTCAATTTTATTAATACATTTCAATTGGTCGAAATTTCAAATTTACGGGAGTTTAGGGGAGTTAACTCACATGAATTCAAATTCGGCCTTTGATAAATAAGCCTCATAGTCTCAGAAATATACCCACAGCACAGATACCATTTTTGACACTGTGCTGATGTACTAGATTAGCTATTTTAGCATATGATGGGTTTGCAAACTATAGCCTTTGTCAAATGGGATTCTAGCAAAGGCTATAGAGCTGAAGCATTGGGGTATTCTCATCTTTGGCATAGTGTATCAGTTCCTTGTGGTTTGTTTCTCTTTTTGCCTTGAACTTACAAAATTGGTGGTATGTATATATTTGCAGGGGCGATTCTTGCTATAATGCCGCCTGAGGCGGCCTTCTTTCGCCGCCCCCTTCCCTCCTCCCGGCACTAACCTTTATAGCGCCGGAGAGGGCAGGGGCGGTCCGCGACGATTCGTGCAGAGAGCGCAACAGCGCTCTCTGCGCTAGAAGAGCCGAATTTCCGGTTTGAAAACCGGAAATTCGGCTCTTAGTTACCAGGAGCGGCATTTTTGCCGCCCCTGGCAACCAGGGGGGCGCTGCCGCCTGAGGCGAGTGTCTCAACTCGCCTCATTGGTGGAGCGCCCCTGTATATTTGTCAGTATTATTGTGTATAGATTGTTTTGGATAAGATATTGGTTTATCTGATGTGCATTTTATTCCAATAAATCTATATAAAATAAATTTACTTTATACCACCTGTATATTATTTAGAGTGTGCAAACCCATCATATGCTAAAATAGCTAATCTAGTACATCAGCACAGTGTCAAAAATGGTATCTGTGCTGTGGGTATATTTCTGAGACTATGAGGCTCATTTATCAAAGGAGAGTGAGTTTTTAAAAAAAAAACTAAACTCCTATAAATTTGAAATTTTTACCAATGGAAATATATTAATAAAAAAGAGTTTTTAAAACTCAAATCAAATTTGATTTGAATTTTTAAAAACTTGATTTGATTTGTTGTTTTACCCCGAAAAAAACTCAAATATCAGGAAGGCTGCAAACAACTCCAAATTGATCCCTGGGCCTCTCCCATAGGCGTAAACAGCAATTCAGCAGGCAAATAGTTGAATTCAAGTTCTTAAAGGACAGAGTATGATCAATCTCGAAAATTGAATTAAATTATTTTTAAAAAAACTGGAATGGAATTTTAATAACTCCCTAGTCGAATTTGACAGTTTTGACCATAAAAAAAATTAAACTTCTAATCTGAATTTTCAATTTGACCCTTGATAAATCTGCCCCTATATGTAACTTTTTTAGCCTTGCACTAGAAATACTTGGGTATAGTGCTGGTGCACCTAATATCCTGGTGTCTTATCTTCATTGTATTGTGTAAGTATATTTGCAGTATGATAAATCTCGAAAATCAAATTCATATGTTTTTAAAAACTCAAATTGAATTTTAATAACTCCCTGGTTTGACCATAAAAAAAATTGTATTGTGTAAGTATATTTGCAGTACCGTATATACTCGAGTATAAGCCGACCCGAGTATAAGCCGAGGTACCTAATTTTACCTACGAAAACTGGGAAAACTTATTGACTCGAGTATAAGCCTAGACACAACTACAGCCCTGTCTCCCAGCAGCGCACATTCCGCCAAAGCGACCCCCCAGCGATCAACCGGACTTCTTTGCAAAGTTGATGGTGACAGAGAATTGCCAAACGGATTACTGTGTGCATTGTCCCACTGTCCCACTACCATGTGCAGAGGGTGCTGTGTGATATTGCCATCACTGTTAATCCTTCATATAACCAACAGAGTGCGCTGTGTGATATTGCAGTCACTGTTATTCTTTCATATAACCAACAGAGGGCGCTGTGTGATAATGCAGTCACTGTTATTCTTTCATATAACCAACAGATGGCGCTGTGTGATATTGCAGTCACTGTTAATCTTTGATAAAACCAACAGAGGGCGCACTGTTATTCTTTCATATAACCAACAGATGGGGCTGTGTGATATTGCAGTCACTGTTATTCTTTCATATAACCAACAGATGGCGCTGTGTGATATTGCAGTCACTGTTATTCTTTCATATAACCAACAGAGGGAGCACTATTATTCTTTCATATAACCAACAGATGGCGCTGATGGCTACTGCCCGCTGACTCGAGTATAAGCCGAGGTAGACTTTTTCAGCACATCTTGGATGCTGAAAAACTCGGTTTATACTTGAATATATACGGTAATCTCTGCAAGGTATGTACATCATTAGGCTTCAAGGGGTTAAGGCATAGAATCCAGTTAAAGTTCTCTCACTGTATCCGTCTTACAGATCACCTATTGTCTACTAGGCATTAGAGATTGTGAAAGCACTTACTTTCTCATAATATTTGATTTCATATTCTGTAATGACACCATTGGGATGGTCAGGCTCCTGCCAGGACAAATCAACAATGCGCTGTAATACTCTTTCCTTCATTACTCCACTAACTTGTGAAGGAGCTGGAAAAAGACAAAGAGAAGCATTTATTTTGATATATCAAAACACAATCATTTTTATACAGGGTGACATGTATTTAGCTGGAAAGAAGTACCTTTCCCATAAAGTAGAATTCAGATACTGATGGATATTCAAAAGTGTCTTTATTGCACTCATAAACTATAATCGAAACGTAAATGAAAGTGCAAATAGCAGAAGACAGCATTGTTGGATTTGATGTAAACAGGAATTGATGGCATTAGACTGACAATCAAACAAATGAATTCTAATTAAGCCAAAAACCGACGGCTTTCAGATTAATCTCTTGTAATGCACTGACCAAATATTTATTGTTCATTAAAGTACAATAAAAAAAACATCATGTTGGTTTTTTAAAGTGAGTGCACATATTAAATAAGCATTTTATTGGTAGGAACCAAGCCCTTTAAATCATATGTAAACAAGTGAGTTCAAAGATACACTTTTTAAAAAGTTGTGGTAACTTTATGGCTTGATGGTTGTAAGCTACACTAGTAATTGTTGTCAATTGGATTCAATGTACACTTAGGGGCAGATTTATCAAGGGTCTAATTTCGAAGATAAAAATACTTCGAAATTCGACCAATACTTTGACTTCGCATATCGAAGTCGAAGTTTTTTTCATCGAATTAGAGTATCCTGCAGTCGAAGTAAAATCGTTTGATCGAACAATTAAATCCTTCGAATTGAACGATTCGAAGGATTTCAGCGATCGATCGAATGATTTTACTTTGACTTCCAAAAACTTACAAAAATGCTCTAGAAGGTCCCCATAGGCTAACATAGCACTTCAGCATCTTTAATTTGGCGAAGTATTGAAATCAAAGTTTTTTTTAAAGAGACAGTACTTCGATTATCGAATGGTCAAATATTGAAACGTTTTTACTTCGAATCGAAGTCTTGTATCCTATTGTCAAAGTATCCAAAAAATTACTTCGAATTTTGATTTTTTTTTTTTAATCGAAATTTCCCTCAAATTAACTTTGACGCTTGATAAATCTGCCCCTTAAGTAGGAAACTCCTGTACAAATTACACCCTTGTGCAGTGGAAGAGGAAAGGCATGCAAGAATGTGGGATATTAGTAGTGATGGGCGAATTTGCGCCGTTTCGCTTCGCCGAAAAATTCGCGAATTTCGCGCGAAATTCGCGAAACAGCGAAAAATTCGCAAAACGGCGCCGGCGTCTCGTTTTTGACGCCGGCGCCCGTTTTTGACGCCGGCGCCCGTTTTTCCGACGCCGGCGCCCGTTTTTTGCGAATTTTTACCGCAAATTTTCGCGGGTGTTTCGCGAATTTATTCGCTCGGCGCGAATCGCGCAAATTCGCCGCGAATTTGCGCCTGGCGAATAAATTCGCCCATCACTAGATATTAGTGCTGAAATCCTGGGATAGTTCCAAGGAATTGGCTACTTAGCATTTTCCTTAAAGGGCAACTTTACCTTTGTAATTCATACTTTACCAAGGGGCACATTTACTGAGGATCGAATTTCGAAGTGCAAAAAACTTCTAAATTCGACCATCGAATAGGGTAGTTCGACATTCAAAGTTGAAGGATTTTTAAAATCATAAGATGAAATCCTTTGAATCGAACGATTCCAACAATTTAATTGTACAATCGTACGATTTAACCATAAACTGATTTCTCAAAACTTGCCCAAACACTCAAGATAAGGTTATAGTAGTTCCCCCAAAGACTAAACAGCAATTTGGCAGGTTTAAGATGGCGAAGTGTCAAAGTCAAACTTTTTTAAAGAGACAGTACTTCGATTTTCGAATTCAACGTTTTTCACTTCGAATCAAAGTCGACTTTGGCCTATTCGATGGTCGAAGTATCCAAAAATTACTTTGAAATTCGAAGTTTTTGAAATTTAAAAAATTAACTTTGACCCTTAGTAAATGTGCCCTCAACTGTCTGTGACAGAAAGAACTGTCACAGACATAAAAAGCAGTATAAAAAAAGTCATTTGGAAATTAAACATGAAACTAAACAGAAGCATAAAGGTGGAGCAGACAATTACATTGACGTCCCATTTGTCACTGACCTCCACACAACCCCCATCCTCCTTACTGTCAATAAATGTGTAGTCTGTAAATGGGCAAGTTTTTTGGGGGTGATAAAAAATAACAGTGTCACCAAAATGGCACCTGCCGGCTTACTGCGCTTGTAAATTCTAAGACTGAAGGAAACCACATTTAAATAATTTATATAATGTAAGTTTATTTTAAAGTGGACCTGTCACCCAGACACAAAAATCTGTATAATAAAAGTCCTTTTAAATTTAAACATGAAATCCAATTTCTATTTTTTATTAAAGCATTCATAGCTGCTGTAAGCTCATTTAAAAATCTCCGCTGTCAATCAAATATTGTCTGACCCTCCTCCCAGTGTACACAAGTGGTAGTATAAAGGTCTTGGGAACCATGTGGTCTGGGTCCATTACTATAGCCCAACCAAGCAGGCTGGAAGGGAATGGGTAGTGTGATCCTAGGACCAGTGCCCTAGTAAAGTGATTAGCAGTACTAGCTAGCTAGCTTCGGTAGCCGAGCAGCTCAAAGCTCCGACGAGGAGACATTAGAGGGATTAAGATCCCGGGTACTAATAGCCCAGAAGTAGGGACAAAGTGTTGAGACTAGGGATGATAGGAATTCCTCTAGATGCCAACTAATGAGATCCTGAAAACTGGCTGTACCTTCCACATTACTGCTACCTCTGCTAACATGAACCCTTGCCTGTAGATGGCGAATGGTTGAAGTCGAATTTTTAAAGTACACGATTTTTAGTACATTATAAATTTCGATATTCAAATGTTAAATTCAAATCGAATTTGTACTATTCCCTAGTCGAAGTACACAAAAAAAACTCAAAATTAGATTTTTTTTTCATTTGAAAATTCACCTCGACCTTTGATAAATACGCCCCTTTGTAAAAGTTCAAGAAATCCGATTTTTAAAACAATTGTTTGTATAATGTAAATCATCAGCTCACTATAATACTGTATATATTCTGCAAAATCTCCCCTGCAGTACTAGTTGAGGCAGGCATCTTGGATTTCACTCCCTCCTCTTACCTACATCTTTGCAGCCAACTGCAGCTCTGAAATCTCCTACATGCTCAGTTGAAATTCTTTGGTTGCCTAGCCTCTGTGTTAGCTGCTGTTCAATAGTGCTGCCACCTTCTGGAAGTTAGTGTGTGCCCTTCATTTGTATAATGACATCACCAGCAGGGGACAAGATGGGGACATTTTGTAATACCTCTAGTGGAGGAGTTTATTAAAGCTAGGCATTCTGGGTAGAATACTCAGGGCAGTGCTACAATCTGAGCATGCTCATGAACTCATTTGCATGTTAGTGTCAAATGGACTCCCTCAGTGAAAGAACCCATTTGACAAAGTAAGGGATTTTTTAAAAACTGCTGTTTTTTTTCAAAAAACTGTATATGTAGTTTGATTAAACGTGTTTAGCTTGTACTGGTCAGATTGTTAATATGTGTTTGAGTTTGACTGTGATAGGTGCCCTATTATGTCGACTGGTTTTGCTTCCAATAAGGGTTATTTATATGTAAATTTGGAGCAAGTACAACATACTGTTTTATTATTACAGAGAAAAAGGAAATCATTTTAAAAAATTTGGATAATTTAATGTCTATAATGGCATTTCAGTAATTCGGATCTTCCTGGATAGTGGGTGTCTGAATAATGGATCCCATACCTGTAATATATGTGGAAATGTTTACAAAATAAAACTCTGTTCACATTTTCTCTGGCCCAATAGGGTTATATTTATAGTAAATTCTTATTCACAGTTGCGGATTGAAATAATAACAGGTTCATTATTATACCTGGTTTTATATAAACATTCAATCCTGTTATTGTCTTAGGATGATGCTTATCAGGGGATATAAACCTGAGCACTGTTTTCAGGGCTGCTGTAGTAGTGATATTGGGGGGGGATAAAACAAATATCTGATCATCACTAGTGCAGTACTGCAGCAGCACTTAAAGAGGTGGCCCCTTACACACACAAGTAATGAACAGGGGGAACAGGGGAGGCTGGGTGTTTTAAAAGCGTGATTATAAATCCATATTGATATATTCTTGTGAGCATCTAGAAAGTGTAACAACTACTTATAATAATATTCATTATATAAAACATACAGTAAAGCAAACTCGGTGACAATACGCCTATGATTAAAGGAGAAGGAAAGCTACCAAACCAGTTTATTGCCAATAGATTAGCTACAATAGTGCAAGCTATAACACTATATTCAATCTGCAGAATGATTTACCATACCTGAGTAAAAAGCTCTAGAAGCTCTTTCTGTTTGTTTATGATAGCAGCTGCCATATTAGCTTGGTGTGAAATCACTTCCTGCCTGAGTTTCTCCCTGCTCACTCATAACTCCGGGCTCAGATTACAGCAGGGAGGGTGGGGGAAAAGGATGGGGGAGAAAGGAGCAAACTGAGCATGCTTTACCCTAGCCCTGGAAGTTTATGCTGAAAACAAGAAGTCTGATTCGGAAGACCATGTGTACACAATAAAAGGAAATGCTGTGTTTCTTTTGACAGAGGACTCAGAGCAGCATTACTTTGAGGGTTTACTAGTGTCTTTACAGTGCATAGACCTTTCTGATAAAGCTTACTTAATTTTAGCCTTTCCTTCTCCTTTTGGAGATGCTAGTTGTAGTTTAAAAGTCAGTGAAGCAGGCGTACACACACAATCACAAGCACGCACACACACATGCAAATGAATTCTTAATTGGCAGCAGCTGTTTAGTTCTGTATAAAATTGATTTTCATCCTAAAGCTGTGTAAGGGGCCATGAGTCACATCTGACCAGTTTATCGCCAGTTAGTTGCTAAGCAAAGAGGGCCCTTGAGCCCCTCTGGATTATGCACATCAGTATCCGCCACTACTAATGAAGTTCATGACAAAAGTGGCATTTGATCTTTTAGCTTCAGATGCAGTACATTATATTTAAATGCACACATAATCCTTTCCATCATACTCTCAGGTATAGTATAAATCCAAAAAAAAAAAAAAAATGATTTGGGTGAGATCAGTGTTTAGGTCACCAGTGAGTTCACTTTCCAAGACTAAATAACACATACTGTACTTAATATCCTGCAAAAATAAAAATAACCTATCACTAGGTCTATCAAATGTCACTCAGTGTGACAGTCACACTTGTTTAGGCCTAGCCTACTGCTCTCATGCTGGAAAAACAGAAAAAGCTAAAATTGAAGGTGTCTTGCAGGAACTTGATTGACCTAGTAATAAACTGTTCATTCCCCGAATGAAAGTCCTGCACTGGGTCGGATACTCACAAAGTGGTTAGGTTTTGGGCAGAATCCCAGATTCCCTGGCTGTGTGGGTGGTCCACAGGTGACCCGCCTGGTAACTAGCTAAGGTGCAGGACTGGTCCCCTCACACCCTCCCCCGTGGTGCAGGCATTTTTTTTGTTGCTTTCCTGGTTTGTGGATGATTGGTGATTAACGAGTGCTGTCCCCCCCCCATGGTGACAACCCTTACAGACTAGGGTAACGTCAGTTCCAGTTTCACTGGTTCCCAGGTCAGAAGGTAAATTACCTCAGGGTCAGGTAGGGGGATGTGTTGGATGGCCAGGTGGGTCAGCGGGTCCAGGTTGAGCACAGGTCCTTCTGATTGGACCTGTACAGGACTCTATCATTTTGGGTGATCATGTAACAGCTCTGAAGTAAGGGAGGGGGGGGGCAAGCAGGGCTTGAAAACTCTCAGTACCCTGGGCCCAGGGTTGGCATCATAAACATTGATACACATAATATATCTAAGAGGGATAAGTATCTTCCCCTATAAGCTATAATTACAAAATATTGCAACTCTCACACAAAACTTAAACTAAGCTTTTAACTTACACAATTATGGCATCCCTTATCCAAAAACTCATCATCAAGCTCCAAATTATGGGAAGGTTTAAGCAAATACATTTTAATTTTCCTTAATTATTTTTTTTCTCTCTGTAAAAATAAAATAGTTTGTTGTACTTAATGGTAACCAAGTTTCAAAAAACCATATTGGTAGTAAAACAATCATATTGGTTTATTTAATGTTTTTTTTAATAGACAATAAATAACAGAAATATCCCTTTACCCTGAAAACCCCAGGTGCCAAGCATTCTGGATAATAGATCCTATACCTGCATCACCATTTGTAAACTGGTTTATCATCTAATTGCAAGATTCTTAATATTGGATTTTTGGTTAAGAAGATATACTGAGACTGATGGCATACAATTCAGAGCAACAGATCAATGCAGATTTAGCATTTATTTAGAACAGAAATCTGCTAAAAATTAGACTCCAGATTAGAAATGTAAGACACTGTTTTAAAATTCAGAGGGCTGCTGGAATATGTCAATCGAATATATTTCAGGTTGTGGAATGAGAAAAACAAATTCACCCATTAACTTGATCAGAGATGATAAACTAGTTTTTTATCTGACTAAATGGACAGAAACACTACACTGTCTGCATTTTAGCCCAGCATTTAGAAATCAGTTTAAGTATACCACATTATATTTTTTGAAATTGTTCAGAACACATCCTTGTGAATAAAAATCTGCTCATAAGTTCAAAGATCATATTAAAATGACTGATACTAAATAACGCTGCTAGTAATTTGTACCCCTTAAATCGTATCTCTTGTTTTCTTCAGTGACCTTATTTTATAGTGATGCTACCATTGCTCAGCTCTGGTTAAAGAAAAAAATAAAATTAATACAGGGACTCTAGGACACCACTTGACTTCAGGTCATAAGCTACAGACCAGTCATGCATGTTAAATTTAGATTCTCATCCTACTGCATTCTCATAGAAGCAACAGGTCTTCAAGCAATAAAAAGCAGTTTCACAGGGAACTCAATAAGGTGTGAATTACAAATTGGTCCCACTGTTATGGAGACTTAGATTCAACATAACCACATCTTTCTGTATGTGCACCAAAATTTAATAAGACATACTTGCTGTGCTAGGAGCATTTTCTCAGTTTTCAATAAAGAAGAAAAAAGAGAAACACTTTCAGTAGAAACTTTACACATGCTCATAAGAAAAATTTGTATTATTATTATTATTATTTATATAGCGCCAACATATTGCGTAGCACTGTAAAGTAAATGTGATTATACAACTAAATCACATGAATTATATACATAGAACATATGGAGTTACATACATCACAATCAATACTGGTACAAAAGGTGAGGAAGGCCCTATGCAGAAAGAGCTTTCACTCTAAAGGGAAGGGAGTAATACACAAGGTGTGGGTGTGGGCAAGATCAAATTAAGTGGGTGAGAAATGTGGTACTGTATGTGATGTTGCGTTTGGTAGTTAAAGAGAGTGAGGGTAGGCTTCTCGAAAGAAGTGCTTTTTAAGAGATTTCTAGAAAGCAGAAAGGTTGGGAGAAAGTCGGACAGACGGAGAGAGTTCCAGAGGAGGGATGCAGCCCTTGCAAAGTCTTGAATGTGAGCATGTGAGGAGGTAATGAGAGAAGAGTTGAGTAGCAGGTCAGTAGAGGAGTGTAGTACATCAGGTCCATCCCCATGCCCTGGCTACACAATTAAACTGTGAAGAGAATGGGGGAATGTGGGGAGAGCAGCGATTTCAAGGAAGTGCTGAATGGAAGGTGAAAGTAATTGTCTGTCCCGCCTCTATACCCAGGTAGGGAGGGGCAGACAATATTTGATTGACAGCTGAGATTTTTAAATGAGCTTACAACAGCTATGAATGCATTAATAAAAATAGAAATTGGATTTCATGTTTAATTTAAAAATTACTTTTCATTCTAATGCACAAACAAGATTCTGAGATGATGCAAAATAGGATTATGAATATTTTTTTTGGGTGAAGGGTCCCCTTTAAGCAAAGAACTTGAAAATGTAAGAAAGACTACCACACTTTATCTGTTATTAGGCATGTAAAACTTACTGCATTGAAGGAAAATCACTGTGTGCATAAACCATTGATTCAATTTGCACCACACTGGTGTATGTGTCTTATCTTATAGAGTATTGACATGAATCTACCATACTTAACCTCTCTAAAATACCATACCTGCATACCTTAAAGTGGTTGCAAAAATTAGGGAGTCATAACTAAGATCCATTGAATCAAAATTTATTTTAATCTGTCAAAATATAGAACCATACACTGAACATATGTCCAAAATGCACATTAACCCTAATATGTATATTAAAATGTGAGAATGTGATATAAACATACAGTAACAACAAAAGTAGCTTGTCTTCCACTACCGAGAGTTTAAAGTCACATAACTTTCAGGGGGTGATTTATCAAGGTTCGAATTTGAATTTTTGCCATGATTCGAATTCACAAATTTAAATAATATTTACAAAAACTCAAATGTCTGGTATTTATTAAGTAAAAAAACCGGCACCTAAAAGCTGGCGAGTTCATGTAGAAGTCAATGGGAGTTGTTCTAGGCAATATTCAAGGCATTTTCTAAATTCAAGTTTTCGAGTTTGAGTTTGTAATTTCACAAATTCTAGTTTTTTAAGCCTATAAACTCGAAACATTACATTTTTTTCACAATTGTATTCAATCGAGTTTTTTTACTTTCAGATGTTTTCATAAATAAGGAAACATTCAAGTTTTTTTAAATTGTACGTTTATACGAATAGACAAAACCTCACAAATTAAATTTTTGATAAATAAGCCAATAAAAGTAGGGGTAGCTTATTTTTAAAGGATGACTAAAGCTTAACTAAAGAAGTAGGCTAGAAACCAGTGCAACTAGCATCAACATTTAGGGGCATATTTATCAAGGGTCGAATTTCGAATTGAAAAAACTTTGAAATTCGAATTCAAAAAGACCAACCGAAATTACATTTTTTTTTGGGGGTCGAATAGGTACGAATCGAAGGAATAGCGCATTCGATCAAATTCGATTCAAAATTTTTCCCCCCGAAAAACTTTGATTTTTGAGAGTCAGCCAATTGACTTCAAATATGTTCTGGGAGGTCCCCCATAGGCTAAAACAGCAATTCGGCAGGTTTTAGATGGCGAATGGTCGATGTCGAATTTTTAAAGAGACAGTACGGGGCAGATGTATGAAGGGTCGAATATCGAGGGTTAATTAAACCTCGATATTCGACTAGGAACTAAAATCCTTTGACTTCGAATATCGAAGTCAAAGTATTTAGCGCAAATCCTACGATCGAACGATCGAAGGATTATTCCTTCGATCGAACGATTAAATCCTTTGAATCGAACGATTCAAAGGATTTTAATCCAACGATCGAAGGAATATCCTTCGATCAAAAAAACTTAGGCAAGCCTATGGGGACCTTCCCCATAGGCTAACATTGACTTCGGTAGCTTTTAGCTGCCGAAGTAGGGGGTCGAAGTTTTTTTTAAAGAGGCAGTACTTTGACTATCGAATGGTCGAATAGTCAAACGATTTTTACTTCGAATCGTTCGATTCGTAGTCGTAGTCGAAGGTCGAAGTAGCCCATTCGATGGTCGAAGTAGCCCATTCGATGGTCGAAGTAGCCCAAAAAACACTTCGAAATTCAAAGTTTTTTTAATTCGAATCCTTCACTCGAGCTTCATAAATCGGCCCCTACATGATAAATTTCGATATTCGAACTTTTGAATTTTTTTCAAATTCGAATAGAATTTGGAATATTCCCTAGTCGAAGTACAGAAAAAATAGCTTGAAAGTTAAATTTTTTTCATAAGAAAATTCACCTTGACCATTGATACATCTGCCCCTTAATAATCAGCCTTGTAGCATCAGCTTATATAACAATTTGCGACTACCCCTAAGCTTAGCTTCTCAACAGCTGCTCAGAGCCCACTGAGCATGTGAGTGCCACAGACACTTTCCAAGATGGTGACCCCCTGTGAAGTCCTGGAGCATTGCTGATATTGAGATGCTGAAACTTTAGGTTGATTCAATAAGTCCAGTATATACAAAATACAGCATTTTTAGCCATATTCATTTGTAGGGTTTAGTTCTCCTTTAAGTCCCCTGGGGTAAATCTCTGTTGTAACAACCAATGGAATACATTCAAATTGGCTAAACTGCTTGACCAAATTTGGGCATGCATGGCCAATTTACTAGTTAAGATAAATGCTTCTACAAGTATATTTCATACCTCCCAACTGTCCTGTTTTTCGTGGGACCAAAGTACCAAATTTGACAACTCAACCAGCAGTTCTGGATTGTTACTGAAATGTCCGACTTTCTCTTTGATCTCCTGCACTGAACAGCCAGAAAAAGATACAAAGTTTCTACAACTTAATTGGCTTTTGGCAGAGAGCCCAGAATACATGGCAGGTGCACTTAGATATATTTGTTGCAATTTAAGATAAGCAATTAAACAACTTATCTATTTAAGATAAGCAGGTATCTTGGGGAAACTGTGCTGTTTAAAGGGCAATTAAGTTCCATAAGCAAAACTGTAATAACACATAAAACCTGTCCCTAAAACCCCCAGAAATATGTTTGAAAAATGGACATGGTAATTAGGGGCTGTGGCCATAAATGGGCGCAGTCAAATATTGTTGCCGCACTGCGCGCAGCAAAGTTTTTTGTCCCTCTTTCTATTTTCAGAATGTTCGGAGGTATGGTACTTACACATATTTGTGTCATACCCACACACAGAATACACATCTATAAATATGCACCCATACACTATTATGAACAAATATTTTAAACAAACATACACAGAATGTAACGCAGTGTCAAAAACATATGTACAGTAACAGTATCATTCACACCATTGCACATGGTGGGGCTGTAACACACATATAACACGTATAAGTAAGCATATGACTACACATGAATAGGTGTTCCCACACACCTACAAGCAAATACATTAGCTTTAACAGTATAATAGCATTTATTTGGCTGGCCTATGATCTCAAATGTCACTGTAGCTGCACAGTATTGCAATTTCTGCACATATATTGGCTCAGCAGAACAAATATCAAAAGTTCTCTATATGTACAGCATGCTGGTACAGTAGCTTTAATACGTAGCATGGTAGCAGTGACCAGCAGCACACACAGTGGCATGCAAACACTGCAAAAGGGCTGTGGCTGCCTTGGGCTGGTACAGAAGCCAAAATAATGATGTACAACATTTCTAACCTACTTCTTTAGTTAAACTTTAGTTCCCCTTTAAGGACAAATGCTTTATTATTTAACATATACAAATACAGCCTATGTATAAATCACATACTAGGGGACACGTATCTTTTATTATGTGGTGTATGTATAGTTTGAATGTACATGTATAGATAGGTCTGTATGAGTGTGTGTGTATACAGTATATGTGCACTGGGGTTCATTTGGAGGGGTTGAACATGATAGACTTAGGTTGTTTTCAACCCAACCCATGTAGCTTTGTGTTATCAAGTCTGTAACAGTAATGCGCAACATTTCAGTGCAATGTACTGGTTATCTGCTTTCAGTATCACGTTTCACTAATCAATTAGTTTCAATAGGCCAGACATTTCCTTTGCTGACAACTGTAAAGCTGCGTGTTTAGGTTCAGAAATCAATCATGCTATTTAGCAAACCATTTCTGCAAGGCATGACAACCTTCAAGCATGAAACCCAATACAAAAAGGATGTCTACTGTACGGTCAAACAGCTGTCAAGCACAGATCCACCAGTTGACTTATTGAATTACCAGTAAGTCACTTTGTTCTTGTGCTTTAAGTAATGAAAAACACTTGCGTACTTGGTCCAACAAGTAAATTTCTGCAAATTCAAAACCTCTGTTGAGCCCTGTAGTAAAATGGGTAACTTCAGCATGCTATTGTTTATTTCTAGCAATTTTGAATTAGTGGAGATGTAAACCATGGAATATTTCAATAAGCAAACTGGAAATGCAATACCACAATTTATACAGTAGAGCAGAGTACAGTTGAAAGGTATACAGAAATATATGAACAGAGATATGAAAAATACCCACCCACATGCTATCCCTCGAGATAAAACATTGGTTGGTTCAAGAACACGTTCAAGGTGATTTCTCCTACAAATCAAGGCTTTGGTTTTCATATGGGGAATGTTACATAGTAAGCATGTAAACACATATATGGATAAGTGACATTGTATCCACACATATATGGATACAATTGAGAAAAACTTGGTTTGGAGTGTCAGGGTAAGTAAGGCATCTAAAAAAATGTAAAGCTAAAGTTTGCTCCATCTGTTTTAGGACACATCTCAATATACATCCAGATTCACAATTTTCCATTAGTGGTATATATATATATATATATATATATATATATATATATATATATATATATAAACACGAGGCCGAAGGTCATGAAACTCCGAGGTAACTTCTAATATCCTCATATTTTACAACTGGGGTACTTTATTTATTATAATACACAGGTATATATATATATATATATATATATATATATATATATATATATATATATCCAGATTCACAATTTTCCATTAGTGGTATATATATATATATATATATATATATATATATAAACACGAGGCCGAAGGTCATGAAACTCCGAGGTAACTTCTAATATCCTCATATTTTACAACTGGGGTACTTTATTTATTATAATACACAGGTATATATATATATATATATATATATATATATATATATATATATATATATATATATATATATATATATC
The DNA here is from genome assembly GCF_017654675.1 of Xenopus laevis. NCBI lineage: Eukaryota > Metazoa > Chordata > Amphibia > Anura > Pipidae > Xenopus > Xenopus laevis. The sequence goes on along the minus strand of NC_054380.1, from coordinate 71,825,965 downwards.
CAGATTCACAATTTTCCATTAGTGGTATATATATATATATACCATTAGTGTTATATATATATATATATATATATATATATATATATATATATATATATATAAACACGAGGCCGAAGGTCATGAAACTATATATATATATATATATATATATATATATATATATATATATATATATATATATATATATATATATGCAAATATTAGGATATTATGGATTAAAACAATAGGCAAAATACATTTTCAACAAAAGTTATATTTACTGATGGAAACTGTATATAGGTGTATCCTGCCCCTTTAAGAGAATGTTGGACTTTTCTGTTTCTGTCCAGCCTCATCCATAATTATGTCAATAATTGATTCCACTGGCGCCATGCCCCAGCTAACATTTTGTGGCCAGAAAATAAGGGACTTGAGTAAGGCTTAAACTGCAAAAAGTTTTAAAAGCCTCTTTTTAGGGTAATTAATAAATCAGTAACCTCTTAATATTTCAGCAGATACAAAGGAAAGGAAAAGGCAGGTACAATAACCCTGTAAGCATGTTTGTGACTGTGTTTGTGTTGAGACAGACAGACAAACAGATAGATCTGTATTATAGACACATAAACAGAGAAGGTCAAGCTGGTTTTGCTTCAGAGGACATGAGCTAAATGGCTTGAAAGAGGTGCATCCAAGCTCGTAAGAATGATTAATAATATTAAGAATTAATGTTTGATTCTAATGCATTATTAAGATTTTGCTTAAGAGAACACATTTGCAATGTCTTCGGCATGGTGGTGTACGTGATTACACTGTATTTTGTGATTTGGTGAAATTCAAATCTTATTCCTGGAATTAAAACAACCAAGCAACAATTAATGATTATATCCAGACTTTAGGCTATATCTTGCAGCAAAAGCGAGGTGCTACGAATTAGTGGTGAGCGAAATATTTCGCTAGGTGTTGCCGCGAAAAAGACGTGCATCAAAAAAAAATCCCATCTCTACTGTGAACCCGCCAAATTGTACCAGTATAGTACAAGCAACAAAATGTGCTTCAGTTTTAGCTATCCATAGCAACCAGTATATTTAGAATTTTTAAATACTTCACTATATGACAAATACATTTTTAATATATTTAGTTTTAATTATTATTGTGTCTTTCCAAATGGGCTTCTATATATACTGCACATATAAAGAATATATAGCGCAGATAGGGCACAGTACATAACAACTCTTGTGCTAACCGAACTGCTTCTTTCTTTTCTACAACATCTGAACAGAACTGCATGAATCGTTCAACAATGTCATGAATGAAAAGAGAAACATGAAATTGTCAGCATCCTGATGTTCTTCAATAATATTAGAAAAATCATTAGCACAATATGCTAATTCATTACAGTTTCAGGAGGTTATGTAATAAAGGGCACATCTTGCAGCAGGTCTGGTAATCCATAGCCATCAATCAACAGTTAAAAAGCAAACCTTTGTTTGCTATTGGTTACTAGACCTGGTGTGTATACTATATGTGTTGAATGTTGAATTAATAACATGAACATGTTGGGATTTGTATTGCTTCTCATTATAATGATATTCAAGTGGTCAGTGACTATAGTTCAAAGATGTCATTATCACCGCAGTATTTGGATAGTAGCATCTTTGAGCAATGATTGAACCTGTGTACAGGCTATATTTATTGATTGCAATGGAACAATTGTGACTATTTTGTCATAACCTTTTCGAAAGCATACTTGTGGGTATAAAGCAAAAAAACAAAAATGTTGTGACATTGCCCTCATTTAAAAGCCAACAATTCAGACGCAGCAGTATGGATTATCCAATCTACACTTTTTTTTCCCCTAAATGCATTCCTTAGTACCTGGCACCTTTCATGAATCCTGTTATGCAGCTGCTGGCCTTTCTGGATCACAAAGCACTTTTAATATGGTATGAAGAATCTGCTGTGTAATTGGCACACACTTCAACACTAGTTTTACTGTACATGCCAAATATTCAGTACCTTAGAGCCACTTAAATTATCCCTCTTTACTAAAAGCCCCCTTTTCATTTCAGGACTTGAGCTTTTTTTCCCAATGTGTTTTGACCTTTAGTAAAGCGGTTTAGGTGGTTTAAGTGAGTGAGTTTAGGTTTGGTTAAACAAGATATATGATACAGGTATGGGACCTGTTATCCAGAATGCTCGGGAGGGCTTTCCTGATAACATATCTTTCCGTAATTTGGATCTTCATAACTTAAAGGGGTTTTTCACCTTTGAGATAACTTTTAGTATGATGTAGAGAGTGATATTCTGAGATAATCTGCAAAACACTTCTTCCAACAAGAAGCCTCCTTCTTCAGATACTGTCCTTTCCACTGTGTCCTGGCTTCTGGAGCCCAGCATTATTCTATGACTGCTGCGACTGCACCCAAGCCTATTGTATTATGTTGAAGTCAATAATCTGAGAGGGTCACGCTACTTGTATTATGGAATGTTGCAAAACAGTGGGCTTTATATATATATATTTTCGCTTGTATTGGTTAGTAACAGCACTCACGCTATGTTCTCTTCGTATACTGTATGTGGTTTTCCGGTCTTCCCTCGTTATGTAATATGCAAAAATGGACAGCACTAACGAATTTTATGCAAATAGTTGTATTAAAGTGAAAAAAGCATATACATCACCATATGTGTACACATTTCGTAGCGACGTTTCAAGCCAATGTAGGCTCTTTCTCTGGATTGAAAAAAGATTATAACCTGTATCTGTTTTTATGATAGATGGACATTTTATTATGTGTCTAAGAAAATATACAATTTGTTATTATATACATATGTCTTAATTGTTCTATACAGCAGGTGTGGTGACAGCCCTGTACGAGGCATATGGAAAGAATCGTTAGGTCACTTCCCCTGAAGAACTTTAAAAACATGTATAGATTAGTTGGATTTTAAAACCATTGTTCACATGGCTTGAGAAAGAGCCTACATTGGCTCGAAACGTCGCTATGAAATGTGTACACATATGGTGATGTATATGCTTTTTTCACTTTAATACAACTATTTGCATATAATTTGTGAGTGCTGTCCATTTTTGCATATTATATATATATATATATATATATATATATATATATTTATATACATATATATATATATATTTATATATATACACACACACACACACACACACACACACATATATATTTATATATTTATATTCATATGTTACGTTTCATTGATTTCTATTAATTAACAACAAGTGAAAGCAACCAGCCAACAGTGAAAGCAAGACAAAGCCCTTCTGACTTTACTTTTAAAGTGAAATATCACCTAGTTATAGTTTATAGTGTACATATTTCATCTTACAGATACAGTATTAAGATGTATCCTATTGCATGCACAGAACATACCTTCTCCGGATATTTGCATTTCTACAAATGAGGGGTGGTTCCCATACTGCATGCTTCTGCTGAGTCCTTCTTTATAGACTGCAATAACAACAGCAAACCAAGCGGTCATAAAGACAGTACTTTTTGTGGTCTATAAAGAAAGCAGTATGGCAACTCCAATAAACATGTACAGAAGAGGTGGGCTTTAATGATGCATTCAGTTCAACACAGTGCAATACAACACAACTTTATATTACATTGTAATCAACTGCACCTTGTTGCGATATAGTGAACCACAAAAGCCTACAAATATGCAGACAAATAATAAATGTCACCATTATCTTTTTATGATACTTTCAGAGATCAAAAACACTTCTACCACTAGCAGTTGCTACTTAAAGGACATGTAAACCCCCCACACAAAAATGTAATAAGTGAACAGTCTCTTTGAAATCTTCAGATAACTGCCACTCTGGTTCTTAAAAGGTTAACAGTAAGGCTGCAGCATCCCCTTAATCACCTAGAAACCCCTCTCCTCCTCTAACCCACTAGGCCCCCTCCCTCAGGAATTTGCTCTGGCTGTTGACTTATGAGCATACTCAGTTCTTCTCAGCTATGATTACTAAAAACACCCTCCAGTCCAACAGCCAATGAAGAGATAGCATTGCTGGTTCCCATAGAAACTTTTGCTGTCTAATCCTTTTTTTTCTCCTAACCACCTCTCCTGAGCTCAGCTTAACAATTACAGTGCTTAACCCCAGCAGAACTTTTTATCAAAGTATGTTGTGCCTGTGTAAACCTGCATTCTGAATTGCATGAACATTTCAGCATACATGCCCTGTTTTGCAGATGTTAATGTTACTGATGATGTGTCAGAGGGAAAATGGCCGAAGGGTGAAAGCTGCTATTTGTTTTAGGAAAATGTGATTGCTCTGGCAAATGGAGGAGTACAAATGCTATGGCTTGGGTGGGGAAGATATACCCAACTTATATACATGGTAGGAAAATGTAGGCTTTACATGTCCTTTAAGTGTGCTTTCTATGGCACACTGGAGTTACTTTATATTAATTACTTCCATAAGTAGCAGCAGAATTGTACCTGACAAAAGTACAGAGAAATGATACTAAATTTTTCTTATGGGCCCATGTGACATCTGATTGGCTGTGGCCTGAATCCACTAATGCTTGGCAAGCCCCACAGAGCTGCCATGCTAGTGGTTGGAAATGGGTGGCATGGAGTGTGAGGTCCAGGCCAAACTAAGGGCCCAGTACAAATTTTGTCCTGGGGTTTATAAGCCTTTAATTATACCACTAACTAAAGAACTATTAATTGTCTGATGTGCTGATGTCCTGATCTGACCTAAACATACTTTTATTTATATTTCAGAAAGAACACATTTCTCAGCATGCCATTGAGCTTAACCCACACATCTATTCATTGCTTTCCTAGCAAGTACAAGAGTCTAAGCACTATCAAACCGAGTCTTGTAAAAGGAATGGTCATTATTAGTAACATACTTTAAGAAAGAAAGGAACTAAATCAACAATAATCCTTCTGATGAAAAACCCTAAAAATAATAAAACAAAAACCACATCTGCTGGGTTGAGGATTATTCAAACCTAATCTGCAATAAATTCACTATGTGATCTTTTCAGACAATAAGATCAGCTCTAAAATGCCCTTCTTTCTCCCATGAACAGATCCTGCCAGGAAAAGACTCCATTTAAGATATCCTCTACCATGTTACATACTTTTTAGGAAGGGGAAAGTTACTGAGGGGACAATAAAAGAAATAAAAGCTTCACATACACTAATTATTTTCTATTATAATGGTCATTTTACTCACTATGCCCTATCTTGTTGCTCTTATTCAAATGCTAATTTTCATTGAAATAAGCAATAAAAGGATTTGTCAAGTACAGTAAGATGGCTATTCTTTGATCGTGATGGCTTTTAAAGCAACAAATAACTATTTGTCCTTGGTGACACAAAGTCCTTTAATGATTAACATCACTGGGACAGTTATATAATGTATTGGCTTTATTTTAACGTTTTTCTTAACTAAAAATTTCATATAAACAAACTACATTATGTCAGATATTTTTTATTCTATCTCCATTGTAGTATATCCTTTGGCAACATTTTAAAACCTTATCCCATTCTTTTCAGACTGCTTTCCTGGGACTGTCTAGCTAATTCAGGATTGTGGCAGGCAAGCATGCATGGCACATACTGTATGCATATACCCTTTTTTTTTTTTTTTTACTGGGGATAGTAGTGGGTTAAGTCATCAAAAGGAAACAGATTTGGCTCAGCAGTTTAAATTACTTTGATATAATGAGCAGCACATTTTGAATAATGAAAGCAATCATCTGATTGTTTGCTATTTTGTAGCTAAAAATCCTAACATTTTATTTTCTCTTAATATGGTCGAAATAAATAATCCTTATTAATTTAGTCTGTATTCATCTACTGAATATTATGGTTTGGCCAAATCCCGAACCAAATCCAGGATTTGCTGCATAAAATGAGGTGGTGATTTTTTTTTTCTAAAAATGAGAATGCAAAAATTCATATATTTTCCCCTAAAAGATTGTTAGGTTGCCAGATTAGACTTAAGTAGCCTTTTGGTTTATCTAACGTTACAGATTTATAGCGCTGATATTTCTGACAATTCTGACCTACAACTTTGTTCAGATTTGCAACTATATGGCCTCTCCAGTATACCAAAACCCTATGGGGCAAATTCATTAACCTGCAGAGTTGTGCTAGCGCAGGCTTCGCCACACTTCGCCGCACTTCGCCAGGGCGCCACTCATTCAATAAAATCCAAAGTTGCGCTCAGGGAGGCGAAAAGTAGCGAAGTTGCGCTAGCGTTAATTTGTTAAGCAATGCGAAGTTACGCTAGCGATGCCTAATTTGCATATGGCGCCAAGTTAAAGTACAATAGAGGTATGTGTAGCAGCAAATACATTACACTACACAAGCCTGGGAAAACTTCATAAAGTAAAATAGAGTTGTTATTTTGCCCTATTCTTGTGCCCACTGTATAGTTTAGGTGCCATATGTTAGGAAATGCAGGGGGGGAAGGAGGATACCCCCAAAAAAAATTACGATCTTTTACAGCCTATCACCCTTAAAGGAAAAGACGCAGTGCTTTATGGGACTTTTTTTTGAAGCAAGCCTTTGTACGCTATTGCACTTCGCCTGGTCTGAGGTGGCGAAGGCAAGTCTGGCGCAAGAGGTAACGTTCAGTAAAATGCGCAAGTCAGTGAATTAGCGTAGTTACGTCCCTTCGCCATTGCGCAACTTCGCCTGGCGTAAGGGTGTGAAGTCGCGCCAGAGAAGGTCCACTTCGCTAGCAAATTTACGCCAGCGCCCGTTAGTAAATCGGCGAAGTAACAAAATGACGTCATGCTGGCGAATTTGCACTAGCGTTAGCCGCTTCGCGCTTTCGTGAATTTGCCCCTTTCATTCAAAAGAAATATAAAAGTCACATGAAAAAAGGAGAACTGTTTGTACTAGTTTCTACTAGTACTAATACTCAATCAAATTCTGATATATTGCATGATTAATTTCCCCTATAAAATAATGCAGTCATTTTCACCTAACATTTTAAGCTGGCAAATTCACAAGCCAGTTCTTGGGGTATTGTCCTGCAGGACAAAATAACTCGATCACGTTGATTAACCCTGTGGTCTATATAAGTGCAGATTAATTCTATTCATATTTATAATATTACGCCATGCATGTGTTACACTAGACATTCATCAACCATTTTTTTGATGTCTCTCAGCTCTAATACAATCAAATGAGTAAGTAACTATTCAAAATGCTCAATTGGAAACTCCACACTGACCAACCGTTACCCAGTGTTGCTATTAATCTTTAAACTGAGGTATCTTAATACTTCTTTCATTACTAGTCTTGAAGTGAATCCAGGTTTTAATATCACATCACAAAATCTCTTGCACAATACAAACAATTGTGAGATCTACCTAAAATATCCCTTTTAAAGTACAAATAAATCATTGGTAAAAAACAACTGTTATCAGTAGTTTATGCAATACAATAACTTCATTTTCAGTAAACCCTTTCTCACAGTGCAACAATGTGTAAAGCATATCTATGTAATCATTTTATTAAACAGGAAGACTCTTTTGTGTTCACAAGTAGATGACTATAAAACAAGATTGTTCCAGTGACTTTAGCAACCCTGACTCAGGATTTCCTTTAGTGATAAGGTGCAGGCTGGAAGTACAGATTTATTTACCGTCAGCAAAATTTACTACATTATACAAAGCAAAACGTTTTAATATTGTAAGCATTCTTCAGTATTATTTCATGACAAAATGTATGTTTTTTTTTGTTTTTTTCACCCCATTCACCTGTAATCAATCATATTTTAAAGGGCAAATAAGGTCCAATTAACTCTTAACTCCAGATACTTAATGAATAAAGCTAGTTGTACACTTTCACTCAAAGGCAGCTATATAGAATGATATAAATCCTCGAAACTCCTCTCTTGTGAGATAATTTGCATATGTGGGATGACCTTTATCTAATGTCCTTGGATTGAGAGACAAGCATACACAACAAATGATGTAAGCATATGTAAAAAGGCATTCACAAAGTCAGCTTTGTAAATCTAGACTGAATGTCAGCTATGTGAAACCAGCAAGAATGATTTTTTCTTTTCCTACCTACCCTCTCACACCTACTTTCCTATCCATACACTTGCATGGGTCTTTCCTCCTCCTCCTCCCCGCAGCCCCCCTCCCCACTTCACCCCCCTTCTTACCACCCCTGTACTTCAATCTTCACTCATATTAATAGCTTATCATATAACATATTAAATAGCTAATCGTTTGTTGTATGGGTTCTTTATTCATATCTTTATATTTTGAATCCTATGTTCATTGCCAAAAAACTTAGTACTTTGATTCTTAACAAATCTAATAATTTAATACAAATATATATTTAAAAAACATGGATTAGGTATATCCTGCCATTTATAAGGATTCAATAGAACCTAAACTAACCTTTTATGCAATAAGGAATAAGAGGCATCATTATATGGTTAGCAGATTGGATGTGTAGCTATCAAGCTACACTGATTTCACATTCATAGGACATACATTCAATTATGTATTACTAAGTTATTACAGTATTAATCATAAACAGTTCTAAAGATACAATTTACACTTAGGATAGCCATATAAACCTGATGATTTTATCAGAGGATATAGGTAAATGCCTTTCTTATACTGTACATATTTAACAGGAACATACTAATATTTATTAGCTTTCATTACAAGCACATACTGGATGACCAAGTTTTATTATGTATGGCCACCTTATGGATATGAAGAGGAAAAACAAAAGCAGAACCTCAGTGCAATATTGCACAAAATGATCTTTGTGAGAATCTTAAAAAAGCCTTTTCCTATAGCCTTATAACAATAAAACTCAAATAAGAAACGAAGGGGTCCATACACTAACAATCAAATTTGTGGGGTTTTTTTTCCACAAATCTCGAAACATTTGTGGTATTACTATATTCTAAAAAGCTCTAGAAATTCAAAATTTATTAAGTGAAAAAAATTTCCCAAGTAAAAGTTGCCAAGGTGATATGGAAGGAGGTTTTAGAAGTATTCCTATTTTTTAATGCATCATTCAGCACATTTTTTGTTTGTACTTTTTATATTCTTTTAATAAATTTTATGACAATCATTGTTTGAGTTTGTGAGTTTTTTATTTTGTGCAATGTATCTATTTATCCAGTTTTTATTTTTACATTGAATTGTTCCTATAACAGTCCTTGGCGTTTCTGGGACCTTCTCCAGCATTAGCTTTTACATAAGGTTCTGATGAGATGATGATGAACAATATGGCAGCTCTCACAACATCGGCAGCATGCCGCCCCCTAAAATCCTGCCAGCCTAGGCCCGGACCTTGGTGGTCTTTTCCACAAATCCCGACCTGCTCACACTCCAATATCCACCTGCTGGCATAGTTTATCCATGGTGGCTCCACATAATGATATGCCAGGTGTTATTGACGCAAGATGATATATCCAGGTCACATGTCAGTAGAATATGGCTATATGGCTAAGAGTTGCTATTTTCACAGTATATCTGCTAAAACTATTCTATACCCTGATGAATGCCTTATTTGTGAGTAACAACTTCCAATTTGACCATTCACTTTTTTTTATAATACTTATTTTTCTGCTTGATTCAAACAATTATGAGGGCAATTGGTTTAACACAGATATATAATATTGCTGTTGCATATTTTTTATTCAGGCAGCGGATACTGTATCAAAGTGATGTTATCTTTCATGTTACTTCTAATCATTGTGTTATAAGGAGGGTGTTAATGAACAAATACCTAAATATAATTACATTGCTCCCAGGCATCAATTACCTACATAAGATATATATATATATATGATATATCTGTACATACTGAAGAAGTATAGAGACAAAGAACTGTAACATTACTATAGTTAACAGTCCAGCAGATGCATATACATTTATAAAAAAATCTATGAAAATAAAGATATAAACTGACAATGTCAAATTATATTTGCTTCTCTATCATATCCTAAAGTTATTCTCTAAAAACAAAATTCTAAACAACTCAGTAAAAACTTTAGTTTGCGCATTATGAGCACTTTAGGCATCTTAATTGGTTCCCTCTCTGCAAATTATGGTACTTCAACTTGCTAAATTATACAATTAAAAGCATTTTTCTTTAGGTCTAAATCAGATAAACGTTCAGGCAAACTGTTGCATCTATCATTACTAATGCGGCACTAGTAAAAGTTAAACTCAATTAAGTTTGTTTTTAATTAGAATACTTTCACCCAACAGGATTTAAGACAAACCTTTATCATTTCTCAGTTGTTTAGGTTCAATTTAGATTTTAAATGTGAAGACCTCACCTCATATACCACAAGCATGAGAAAATAGAACATCGTAATTGCCAGTAGTAAAGAACACGGATTTTTCAAAACATAAATTATACTGGATTAAACATGAGTTTTAATGAAAAGAAAAACAGCTCAAAATATCTGAACTATGATATGAATGCTGTGTTTAACATTCTGTGGGAACAGGAATAAATCATGGTTAGAATTATTCATGTATCCTGTCAATGTAGGGTGTTTCCATAATTTCCCTCGCCTCCCTAAAGCACATCTTACCTATCTTACATATCAAGTCTGTTAAATTATGATCTATTTATCTTTTGGTATGGCGGTAAAGGAAATAAATCCTTTGTATTCTATTCATAAGTCTACACTGATCTGAGCTTTCATTTAGACAGACAACACAAAAAGGCTAACTAGATATGTATTACAATATCCCATCAAGCATATAACTGTGAAATAAACATAATAAATATAAACTTAATTCCAATTCCAAGTATTTAGATAGAAAAGAGTTAATATTTCTATGACAAAAGCACTTTCATGCAAGCCACTGCTATCCCTTGGCCTTATTTTTAAATAGTAAATTGAGTAGCCAACATGACTTTTTCTGGCCTATGTGGTAAAACAGAGTCACTCAAGCACACACTATTCAGAAGGTTTGCCTCCAATAAAGGCCGAAATTGGATACTTGGTAAGATTAATTACCTAGATAGGGTCTTATAATGCAAGTCAAATGGGAAAGTAATTAAAGTGCACCTTCCATGAAAAATATTCATTACTGATATATCAGGTGACAGATAAATCAAAAGGCATTTAAAAAGCTATAGGTTAACCTGTAGCAGGTCGTTCCCTTTCCTAGACCTCCAAAGTAAGTGCAGATATTGAATTTACTTGCAGCTCAGCTTGTATTATGTTTAGTGGAAGACAAAGGGACAGATTGTAATGGATGCTTCAAGAAAAAGATACCAGTACAAAAGGATTGTGTCTGAAAACAAACGTTCAGATAAAAAAGAATCAGTCCTAGAATTTTACGTTAGGAAGACAGAGGCGATAAAAAAAAGGCAAGAGATGAATTTATAAGTTTACCAGTCCCCTGGGTGCAATTCCTGTAGTTGAAAGGTAAGCTGTGCTAATCAAGTGCGGCAATATATTAGGAGAAATTTCTCACATCACTAGCACAAAATTAACTCCTAGGCTGTTGAATTATTCTGCAAAGTTGCTAGGGTTATATACATTGTACACCAATTAAATTAGACCATTTTAATTATATAGCTATAAACTTACCCAAGAAAAATAAATGAAATATTTTATTCTTATTAGACAGTTTAGAGCAGAAAAAATTATTTACTAAGGGTTCACAGCCTCAAAGGAAATACAGGCTTTGCAACGTTACACACACACACATATATATATATTTATTGAGCACAACTTTCACTTGTTATATATATATATATATATATATATATATATATATATATATATATATATATATATATATATATATATATATATATATATATATATATATATATTGTATAATACACAATAAAACTAATTTCACTGTTTGAAAAGAAGAATGTAGTAACATGAATCTATATAATCAGCTGTTTCTTATCCCAAAACCTGACAAAGGCTACCACTTGGAGACAGGAGGGGGTTTGTTTATACAAAGCTCATCATTTCTATTTCTAAGAGAAAGGAAAACACAAATATTTTTCAATTAGTGTTTTTTTATACAAAGCAGATATTAGTAGAATACATGTATAGGATCCATTATCCAGAAACCCGTTATCTAGAAAGCTCCAAATTGCGGGAAGGCAATCTCCCAAAGTTGCAATTTTAATCAAATAATTCATTTTTTTTTAATGATTTCCTTAAATCACAAATAAGATACAATGAATCCTTAATGGAAGCAAAATAATCATAATGGGGTTGTTTAGAGGCTCCTTTATTAAAGGTTTCATTTAGGGGCACATTTACTAAGCTCGAGTGAAGGATTCGGTTGAAAAAAACTTTGAATTTTGAAATATTTTTTTGGGTACTTCGACCATCGAATAGGCTACTACGACCTTCGACTTCGATTCGAACTAAAAATCGTTCGACCATTCGATAGTCGAAGTACTGTCTCTTTAAAAAATACTTCGACTACATACTTTGGCAGTTTAAACCTACCGAGGTACAATTTTAGCCTATGGGGACCTTCCCCAGCACTTTTCTAACCTTTTTTTGATTGTAGAAAAATCCTTTGATCGATCCTTTAAAATCGTTCAAATCGTTCGATTCGAAGGATTTTATCGTTCGATTCGAAGGATTTTATCGTTCGATAGAACGATTTTTACTTTGATCGTTCGATCGAAGGATTTGCACTAAATCCTTGGAATTCGATATTCGAATTCAAAGGATTTAAATTTGAGGGCCGAATTCGAGGGTTTATTAACCCTCGATATTCGACCCTTGATAAATGTGCCCCTAAGTGTATTAGAGCTTTTTGAAACCACCTTCAAACTTATTTTCTCTAAAACCATAAATGCCAAAAATTATATATTTTAAAATCAAATTATATAACAAAACCTTAAAATGCACAAAAAGTCGACATGACTCACAAAGAGTGTGTGTGTAAGTTGTCCCAAAGCTGTCCCTAGGGTGGGTCCCACCGGTGTCGGCCCAGCCTGCATGTCGCAGTTAGTCTCCCCAACAAAGAGGTAGAATCTTCAAACAAAAACGTCTCCCTCCTCCATTGAATAAGCACAGCATTTTGATTATGAAACATGCAATTTGTATAATTTCCTTCACTGCAATTTTGGATAACAATGCTTTTGAGAAAAATTATTGTTTATTGTAATTTAGAATGTAGTTACACAAAATTTCTACTGCAATAGCTGAAAAAGGCAAATTTTTTTAAGTAGAATGCTTGTGCAGAATGTCAAAAGTAAAACTTCTTTTCAAAATGCCTTTTGTTGTAATGAACTCAAAACAAACAGGAGAAACATGTTAAACTCTTGAATTGTTCTCCTGCAACAGTATAACAGAAGGTAGGCTTTCCAAGGTGTGGAACATGCTTTATTTTTATTCACACAATTGCCATTGGTTTAGAACAGGTATCCCCAACCTTTTCTACCTGTGAGCAGCAATCGGATGCAAATAGAATTGGGGAGCAACACAAGCCTGGAAAATGTTCCTGGAGGTACCAAATAAGTGCTGTGATTGACCATTTAGAAGCCTCCACGAAGTCTACAGGGGCCTCTATTTGCAGTGCATCTGGTTTTAATACAACTAAAACTTGCCTCTAAGCCTGAAATTCAAAAATAAGCACCTGCTTTGAGGCCATGGGGAACAACATCCAAGGGGTCGGAGAGCAACATGTTGCTCACAAGCTACTGGTTGGGGATCACTGGTTTAGAACAATAGTTCATCAATTTGAGAAGAATAAAAAAGCAACACCTGTCATAGGATTAAAACATGAGGTAAAGTGCCCTTTACTAAAGGAAATAAATTTGCATAAATACTGTGCTATTGTTAGCAGCTGATGCACTTAAACTGAAGCATTCATTTTGCTTTTATTTGCATGTTCCAGCTGGTTTGTTCATCCGTACGGAGCATGCAAACAAAATATTTCCTTTTTACAGATTAGAGAACACGAATCTGTTCAGTCTGCGGTGCTAGGGCTGTGCAATTAAAGAGCTGATATATTTAAGAAACATTTTAAAGAGAGTACAATCTACAAAAGAAAGCAACATCATATTATAGAATTTAGGTGCAAACTCATTTCATATAATTGTACAGGTATGTTATCTGAAAACCTGTTATCCAGAATGCTGTCAATTACAGGAAGACCATCTCTCATAGACTCCACTTTCTTTCTGTAATAATAAATCAGTACCTTGTTTTTAAGCCAAACTAAGATATTATTAATCCTTATTGGAGGCACAACAAACCAACTGGGTTTATTTCATGTTTAAATTATTTGCTAGTAAATGTAGGTTATGATCCAAATTACAGAACAATCCATTATCCAGAAAGCCCCAGTTCCTGAGCATTCTGGATAACAGGTCTCATACTGTACCTGTACTTTAATAACTGTATTGGTGAAAGCAATAACACAGATTGAATTTTCCCCAATGCAGCAGCCTACAGTACATCAATCAAAAGGCATATTAGCTTTAATTAACCAAGTGAATTTAATCTGCACTTCAATTATGAGTTTCTGTACTCCCCCCCAAAAATAAGAGTCTTGACAGAAATGTTATTGATATGAAAGTAAAAAAATGTAGACAAATGTATCTCTCACAACAGAAAACGGTCAAACAGGACAATGAGCAATGCTTAGGTGACATTTTTCCAGTGGTAGCAAAAAGTTATTTCTAAAAGAAAAGTATTTATAAACACTGGGCAAATCTGCAACTGAGGAGCAACCCACAGCAGCCAATAATGACTGAATTTTTTGTTTTACTGAACAATAAAAGCAATATATGAGTGACTGCCATGTGTTACTGCCCAGGTGCACATTTACCCATTATTTATAAATGAGCCCCAATGTGTGATTTGCAATATAAGAAAGCACTCTTTACAGCAGTGATATACTTCTCCCCCAACTAGGTCTTAGACGTGGGACAGGTAAAGAGAAGCATGGAAGGGCAGCAAAGCTCTGCTACGTCAGGTTGCAAACTGGCCCAGTTCATTTAATACATTTTTTTCTAGGAATAATTTCCTTCATTCTATGATTTGTATTCTTTAAGAAAAAGAACAGCTCATTAAAAACCCACATAATGATTTGGGTAAGTGGCGAAATTCCCTAAATCTTGTTTGAGAGACATTTTTTTAAGGAAGATTTAAAAATCCTGTTGGATCATGGGTCCTCTCCAAATTAACCTGATGGGTCCTATAATGATCAGATAATAAAGCAAAGCTCTACCTGATTGGCAACCATGCCATAAAAGTGGATCTTTTAGTTTATGGCCAGTTTTTAATGCAACAAATCTGTGGTAATATTGCAAAGGTTTAAAATGCGGGATCATAAAATGGATATTTGAATTGAAAACACCCAACAAATCAGTAACAAACTGCTAATGATTAACCTGCCAGGGTCATATCAGTTATATCAGTTGTATTCCCTACAGTCAAAGAACAAACTTATGGATCAGTGGCAGAGGTATAATTTACTGGTAACGCTGATTTATTGGAGCTATGCCTATATTTGTTATAAGGCAGGATCACACAAAGGCATCTCCTGGGGGAGCAGGTTTTCTTGTCACCATTATATCACTGACAAAATAACTGCAAGACTTGGCACGCAACACTGGGTTTTTAGCTTATTGAACTCAATGCTGAATGTAATGTCACAATAACAGCTCAAATGCTCTCTGTGTTCATAGAGGGCTCACTTCAACTGAGACTGGATATTTGTCCAGTTTGTGAGCCCATCGACTTTATCTTGTTGACTTTAAACTTCCAAAACTAAACATTAAGAATCCACATGAGAAAACAGTACTCTGCTGCCTGCCATTTTAATTGGCTAATAAAGAGTCTAAGAACAACAGTGGCAGTAAATGCAAATGTGCATATTAGGCTGTGTACCAGCCTGTGTCTGTGAATAGATTTAAAGGCAGACTAAATGTGATAGCACTTTATTAGGGAGCAATTAAATTTAATAAGAATGTAAAGCATTGCTTTACAAGGTATATATTGGGCATAATGTGTCAACAATATGTTGAAAAAGATTATACATTTGCAACAACACAACTTTCTCAATTAATGTAGTTATTAAAAGTGATTTGTAATGTGAAAAACTAATTACATGATTCAATTACAATTTCAGGAAAAAATGTAAGAGAGGCAAGGATGCAAAACATCTTAAAAGCAAATGTTTGCAACATAAATAAGAGGAAGCTACTCCTCCATTTTGTGAGAAGGACAACAAATAGATATCATGGAGGGTAAAAAATGCCCGAGAATGTCCATAAAAGGTTTTAGTTTTTTAACTTGAGGCATAGGTGAATTAACTTGAAGTTAAATGGAGCTAAATCCTCGGCCTAAATAATACTGTATTTAAGTGGTTAAACTGAAATCTCCCAAAAGCCAGTATTTGCCACAGTGGCTTCATAATGAAGCACTTCCGTGCTTAGATAACATTTTGACTCTTTAGGAGTAAAAAGCATTGCTAGATACACAGGTTGCAGTAGAAAAGGGAAGTAAAACTTTGCTGATATGGTCATCAAAGGAAAAGCATAGATAAACCAATCATATTTATGGGTTTCCTAAATATATCACTTCACTTGAATCTTAGTAAAATAACTAATTACTATGGAATTTGATTTGATATTGCACTGTATAACCCAAGTCAGATTCTGCTTTGCTCAAAAATTACCTTTGACTGAATTGTTTGTTAATTGATAAAATATATGTTTCTCTTTTAATCTGCTTAAAGGGCTAAAAAAAAAAGCATATGAAAAAACGTATAATATATATGTAAATACTGTATGTATATTCGTTCAATTTATCTGCTGCCAAACAAAGCATGTGATTTAAATTTCTATTCAACACAGTGCTAAAGAGACAACTCTGCTTATAATTTAGCAACACAACACATAGCTGCCATAAAAGTCTTGTATAAACAGGTACACGATAAAGGAGAAGGAAAGGCTTGGTGCACTTGGGGGTGCCAAATGTTAGGCACCCCCAAGTGCACCAAGCCTTTCCTTCTCCTTTAATAAGGGAACTAATACCCCATATTTTACATTTTGTCAGCAATGCCTAATAAAATTGCCTTGGTACATTGACATATACACATGATGATCATTATAATGTATTACCCTAACATGAAATAATGAATACAGAATGCACTTTGTCATACAATTTGTGACAGTGAGTATAGGCATAGTACAGACCAAACCTTGGCAAAAAGAATCACTTTCTACAATGGAACTGGTGATTTTCAGTGTAGACAAGTAACTGTGTATAGCAGATGTGATAGGTTAGCAAGATGTGCCACGTTAGCAAGTATTAATATTGACCCCTAATGAAAACATCCAAGTTTAGCAGAAAAACGACTAATTAGCTACATGTAAACTGTCACAATATGACAAGTGACTGTAATGTTCTATCCTAAATACAGTTCTGTACCCCACGGAGAACTTAAGTACAAAATTACACTGTAACAATTACTGTAATATCTATTGATAAACACTACACTTTGGACAAAGCAGTACAAAATTAAATTTTGGGAAATAAATTAATTCTTGTTTTAAAGTGTCCATTCTCAAAGATAATGGCCGACGCTGCAAAAAATAGAGGCTAATTATTTAGTGATAACATGCCATGAATAATTAATAGTTTAGCTTTCTGGGGTAATATTCCTTATTTTCACGTCTCCTTCTTTTGTCCTTGTGTTTCCAACAAGGCAAGCAATTGCAGTATGGCCTGTATATTGCTGTCAAATGCTCTGTCACAGAACATACATCTTCCTTTCCAGCTCATCCCCTATTAAATTTACTGGCTAGCAGCAATTACCTCTCCCCCATGCCTACCCCACTGCTAAACTAAGCACAGATTGCCTGGCTGATTTGTTTATTGGAATTTTCTTCATTGGTAATTGGTATTTTCAAGTAACAATATAATTGTAAAGAAATATAAAATATAAAATAAAGAAATAAAATGCGTTGAAACTCCTAATTGATACATCTGAAAAGTTAATCTTGATTATGGTCTCTAATTTACCCCTATTATTTGGATCAGTTAAATGCTGTTAATGATCCATCTCGATCAATGTTTTTGCTTGTAGATATAATTTACTGCATTACTAGAGTGGTACAGCTGTTTTCATAGATGTCAATGCTCCACTTGACTAGCTCCTTATCCATAGCGGGTTTCCAAAATTAAGCACAAACAAAATACATACCAGCTTCAAAAGTAATATGATAATAATTACACTTGGCATCAAGGCACATACATCTGTTCATATCATGTAATATTGTTGTACATGCACCTTTCTCATAATATATGCATAGATTTTTATATTGTATAATGGTTCTTTAGTGTGTTTATTAGTGTGAATTTGCAAAAGAAGCACTGATTGGTTACCAGGCAGTAACCAGTGACTTGAGGTGTTTTCTTTTGAATCTGACCTGCATGCTAAGGATCAATTGCAACCTCCTTTTTTTATTTTGCAGAGCCTATCTATTTACCCAGTTTTTACACTTAAAGTGATACTGACACTAAAAAACAACTTTTTAAAATATGAATGTACATTAAAAGTTACCTGTAGGTCATGTTGACCCCAAAAATGAATACTTAAGGAAGGGTACATTTATATCAAATTAAGTGGAGTATTAATCTTACCAAACTGGTATATATATTTAAGTAAATATTGTCTTTTACATCTCTTGCCTTGAACCACCATATCGTGATGTCTCTGTGCTGCCTCAGAGATCACCTGACCAGAAATACTGAAACTCTAACTGTAACAGTAAGAACTGTTATTGGCTCATGTGACCAAACATATATGGTTTGTTTGTGCACCATGAATCCTAGTATCCCAGGGGACGGCCCTTATCTTACAAATGGCAATTTTCTATTTATGATTACCCAATGGCAAAAAAGTATATTACTATGAAAATTGTTCATTATCATTAAGCAGGGTTTTACATATGAGCTGTTTATGCAATATATTATTATAGAGACCAACATTGTTGAGGGGGTTTAGTTTTCCTTTAAAAGTTGCCCACATCTCCATGCCCATCCCCAGGTTTGACTTTGATGATATGGGTATTAATCTGTTGGAAAGAGGAAGATTTCCCAGATCATTGGTTTGGGTGGATTAAGCATGGCCTGGGTCAGAGGGTGGAATAAATGTCCATATTTAACTTAGTAATGTGGTCAGATATGTATAGCAAACAGTTTTCAATAGGTGGAGACTGTTGATTGACAATTTATATGTGCACAGCAGTATACTGACTGAAAGAAGGATCATTTCATGGTTTTCATCACTATTAAAGGTTTATTTTTTATGGGCACTATATTAATGTGTTCATTTTGTGTTATATGCTTTTCTTTAAACTTTGCATACTTACATCATTCTCTCTAAAACAAGGACATTGTTTTTATTGGTCAAGTCTTAGAAGTTTATATGATTTTATTACCTGTGGTATATTATGCAAAGTGAATAACCATATAACTGTGTCATTTGGTAAGTTGTTCTACTATTATTTATTTATTCTAGTAGTTATAAGTTAAGATAGTGAACTTTTATAGCACTCTCGCTATATAGCCTAACCTAATTTCCTTACTAGTGTGTATTAATATATATATCAAAGTATTTAAAGCATATCCTGCTTTCAATGTCAGATTAAGCTAAAAGATCACTGTATTAGAATTCCACAATAAAATTATGGCTTGTGTACTGGATTTAATGTCTCTTGACATGAGAAACTCTGTAGTTAATATTTTAATGAGCATCCCTAAATATTATTGTCAAACAAAAAAACTGAAAAGCCCTGTTGCAGTATGGTAACGAATTTGTTGTGGATTGAAAAAAAAATTATAGTCTCCCTTTAACTAATGTAGGAGAGACAAAAAGAATTTTATGAAAACTGTCCCAGATGTGAACAATAAAACCAACTAAAGAAAACAATGTGACAATAGTCTTCTTTTAATCACTCTCATGGCAGGCTATTTGATTCTACTGTAACTTAAATCAAAAGTTCTCACATCATATACAGTATATAACAACATGCAATGACTGCAATAGGATATTTCCTGTGGGAAAACAGTAAGATAATATACAACTGTGGTGGGCCTACTGAAACATTCCTCCTCTGCATTGTGTTAATTTGCAGATAATGTCATGTCAAGAAAAAAATGATGGAAAGGGAACACAAATCTAACACGTAGTCAAAAGTTCACACAATGCAAAACTTCAAATGTGTTCTTTGGGGGTGGAAGTAATGTAAACTATTCTGAAAGAAAAAATATAGCATTTGGTTTTTTAGATGGGGTCAGCGACGCCCATTTGAAAGCTGCAAAAACTCAGACGAAAAAGGCAAAGAACTATAAAAAATAAATAATGAAAACCAATTGAAAAGTTGCTTAGAATTGGCTATTCTATAACATACTAAAGGTTACCTTAAATGTGAACCACCCCTTTAAATAAATAACTAACAAACTGACAAAAAATCAGGGTACTATAAAAAAAAAAGTCTTACATATCTAGTAACCGTTTGTAGCCAATCAGATGATTTTCAGCTAACTAGTAAATGTTGCCTGCTGATTGCTATGGGTTAATATAAAATGCTCAGACTCAAGATGTTTCCCAATTTATTTTATGGGTTTAGATCCCCTTTAAGACTATTTATTACATTACGCCATAGAATAAAAAAGTTTAATTTCAAAACTGTGCCAAAATGATAATAAATGTAAACCTATAGGTAAAAAACTCCTGTTACTTATAATGAAAAGAAGTGTGTTTACCCTGTAACTGTGGAAATCAAACACAGATGACATACCTGCCTGACCAGTTGTCACGCTGACTGCAGCAAAAAGCCTTTGGGAACGGCTCATGTCGGAAACTCCATTCACAGCTTCTACTTCAAAAGTATAGTTGGCATGAGCAACAAGGTCCACAATGCTGATGTAAGTATCTATTAATCCACTTTGCTGGGGCACATATCCAATAGTATTTGCACAAGGTATACACTCTCCTTGCTCCCAGCTGCAGCGCTTGCAAACAACCCGATAAGTGACATCATTTCTTCCCCCGTTGTCTGCTGGAGGACTCCATTCAAGGCTTACTGTTGTCTGGTTGATGTTGTAAATTAGATTCTGTGGTGCTGATGGTGGTCCTTTAAGTAAGAAAATATGAGGACATAATTAAAATAAATTATACTTTAGGGGGTAATTTACTAATAATCAAATTTTTTTCACAAATCACAAAAAAAATTGTGTTTTTTCTGTGTTTCTAAAAAGCTCTAAAAATTTGAGATTTATCAAGTGAAAAAAACATGAAAACCTTTCATGCCACGTAAACGTTTTTTTAGGTGATATAGAAGTAGGGAGGAGCACTAACAGGAGTTGGACCATTTTTAAACCAATTGGGGGTTTTTTCTGCTACGAATTGTCCGAAAAACTTGAATTATTAGAGGTTTTCTGGGGAATAAGGATTTTTTTTTTAAACGTTCAGCACATTTTTTCATTCACACTTTTTAAAATAGGAACTTAAAATATAAATTGAATAAAATATAAATTATGAATAAATTCAGTGATAATCATGGTTTTAGGGGCAGATTTATCAAAGGTTTTTTTTTTACCTCAAATGAACTCAAAGCTCGAATGGTATTTTATTTAAGAAAAAACTTGAACATCTAAAATTTGAATGAATACTCGACTCGAAAACTCGAACTGAATTCGAACTCAATTTGAATAAATTTTTTTCCAAAAAAAACTTGAATGTCAAGAAGGCTATAAACATCTTCAAATGGGTCAATGGACCTCTGCCATTTACTTCTACATGAATTCGGCAGGTTTTAGGTGGTAACCTATCGAATTCGAGTTACTTCCAGAGTCGAGCTATGATAAATCTCAAATTCGAATTTGAGTTTTGATTTTTCCCAACTCGAATGTGCGAGTTTTGACCAAAAAAAAAATTGCATTTACCATTCAAACCTTAATAAAACTGCCTCCTAGAGTTTTTGAGTTTGGTCTTGGTTTCCAAAACCTCTAAAATCATTAAAATTCAACTTTTAATAAATAAGCCTCCACATGTAGGGGAAATGTACTGGGGTTAGTGTAAAAAAATCATATTTTCATCTCTATATAAGAATACAGTAAATGATAAAAAAATGCATATTTATGGCTAATGATAATGATAATGAATGAAAGTGACAAAGCCAGGCCTCGTTACTCGTTACTGGCAATCAATCACCAGCTTTCTTTTACAGAGGTGAACAGTAAAGACCAGGCATAACTTTGCAACTTTTATTACATCACTGTTTGCTTTATATTCCTTTTTTTAAATTTTATTTATTTATTTTTTTTTACAAAAGTGGCTTAATGTTTTTGTTTAGTTTTATTGTGTAACCAAACAGTTGGCGAAACTGTAAAAAGACAGGGGGATGACAAACTCAAGTACTAAAAGGAGCAAAAGCGACCCCCTGTCCTGGGTCTGCATAAATGTATACATAAATGTATGCATAGCTATGTTATCATTACCCTAGTAGAATAAAACTAGCAGGCTAGCCCTGGATCAAAGGTAAGCAATTATATTTACCTGGGGTTGCATCGGCACCCCATACATATGACATATGTCTTACGGTTTTATTCCATTTCAAAATCAATAAGTCTGTGTACCTTCCTATTAAATGCAGCATACCGTTAGAAGTGTTATAACTTCTTACTATATCAACATTTTACTGTGTAAAATAAATACGTTTACATTATTACACATCCACAGAAACTGAGTTTCAGTTGCTTTTCATTTTGAGAAATTTAATACAGAATACATTTTATTTTAATAAAACTGCTGAGTCAAATAACTCTACCTAAATAAGATATTTGATGTGCATACTTACATTTAAATAAATTCACACAGTGAATGAGAATATGTCTGTTGTGCAAATCTAAAAATATGTTACCAAAGTTATATTTGTTAGAAAATAAACCAAATGGCCATTCCTGGCTGCCTAAGTAGACTACTTGGTCATTAACATTTTCGTCCTTAATATCTTAAACATACTTCAGCTAGGCATCTGGAAACCACATAGAAGCCTAATGGGTTTCTTTTGACTTTTATTGCATATCACACTATGGGGTTATGTAATAAAATTGTTTTCCAAGGTGAGTAACGGACAACAACCAAGCAGTATTTACTTGCTGCAAACTTGGTTGTTATGGGGTACTGAACCTAAACATTACATAACTTTTCTTTCAAGTTGGATCTCTTTCAGCAGTGTTGTATATAGCTTTACCTAGTTTATATATAAGCAGGTGTCCAGCAGTCCCTGTTTAAAAACTCAGCACATATACAAAACCAAAGTTTCTCCTATACATTGTTATTATTAGGGTTCATCAGCAATGCCTCATGCACTGTGCAAAGTGAAAAGCCCCGCCAATAACGTCACAAAAGGGGCGGGGCGAGCAGGCACAGCATCTATAAAAGAAGAACCCGGAAGTCGGAATTTGAAGGCGAGGAGTGTACGGTCGGCTCGAACCTGCTCGCGGGTATCGGGCAGGCCCGCAACTTAACTAGTAACAGATACTTTTTTTTTTATTGATTTTACAGGTAAGCAAAAATCCTGTCATTTTTCAGCTTTCTGTATCAAATAAATTTCACCATTCTGAGGATTTCTTTCTAAAGCACATTAATAGTTTTGGTATCTCCAAGTTTGATCAACGCATCCTTGATAAGCCTATATCCACTATGTACAGTATATCTCATTGTTGGGCCTTTTTTTAACCTTATATACCCTGGCATAATCATGGACGCTATATGACTTTAAACTGTATTTTTATAATATCTGAGACGAGTCTCTCTATGCTGCTTTGGAATTCGGGGACTTTGTGCACTGTGTTTATATCTATTGATGAAATACACAGTAAGCAGTATGAAAATATTATAAGCACAAATAGGGGGTTATTTATCAACGGTCGAATTTTACAGTTATGTGAATTTTTTTTTAACTCTAATAGATTTGAATGTACTCACAACTCTAGCATCTTATCCAATATAAGAATAAGCATACTTTTTTTGAGAGTCAGTTATTGAAATACTGGAGTGTCAATATTCTCATGTGTTTAACCTGCATTTGCAGTGGAATTTACTTTAGGGGGCTGTGTAAAAAACAGCAGGATAATACATCACACATTGGCAGGGTTTTCAGTATAAAAAAAGCATAAAAAATGCTGTAAATTGTACATGTTTTTTCTTAGAGTTACTTCTGCTGGAAGCAATATAAAATAACTGCGTCAAATCTGAGGTTTGCATGGCTTAAAATTACACACACCTTGATAAATTTGATATTTATTTTACATAGCGTTTTTTTTCAGCGATTTTTTTTTTTACACAGCTTGGTGTGACAACACTGCTGCTATGCAGATTAATCTCAGATTTGTCAGTTGCTGGTGTACTAGGAAAGAAGCTCACTGAAAGTTGAAAATCCCCATTATTTAAATTCAACTTAACTCTAAAGGGTTTATTTACTAAACCTCAAATTTATCTGTTTGAACTTTTTGAGTCAAAAACTGGAAACGTTTGTGGAAAACAAAAACTTGAATTTTTCAAGATTTATTATACCCCAAAGCTGCAAAAAGCTAGAATCTGAAAATCCACCATCTCAGACCTGTCTCCAATCTCAATTTGAAGATATCATGGTTTGCTCTGAGTTTAGCCCGAAAAATGTGGGATTTTTTGGCAAAAATCTGAAAAAATCTATGAGATTCTGGGGAAATGGGGCATGGGAGTTTGTGTTTTTTTCTTATAAAATATGAAATAAATTCAGAGTTTAGTAAATAACTCCTCTAAATGTTATTACACTAGTGAACTACCAAACCAATGTCATTTAAAAGAACTATTCTTTTATATGAAAGAAATTTTCTGTATATTAGTTTTATTGAAAAAAACATCATGTACTCTTCCAAAATACAAATACATCTTAAACAGCTATATATTATAGTAGATGTATTAATACAACTGATTACCGAATAGTTAATGACCCATGACCGAATGATGAATGAAAGTTTAATATTGAACTCACTTGTGCAAGCAATATATGATGGATCTGAAAAAGCTCTGTTATAGCCATCTTCACAGTCACAACGGGATGAGCCTTCCTTGTCTGAGAAACTGTGTGCAGGGCATCGCGAACACTGTAAATCTTGAGATGATGATTTGTAGAAGCCTCGACCACACGCTAAGAGGAAAATAAAAACAAGATAAAGCATCTACAGCAGATTTACAGGTCCCTGTTGGTGAGCAGTTCTTCAAGGGAGTTAAAATGTGTTTTAAACATTATATTCATGTACAGTAAATGCTTTAGAAAACAAAATAAAAAATTATTATTTTAACAAAAAAGAAAGTTTGGTTTTACCATACAGCCAACATTGTTAACAACTGCCTATTGTGAATCGTTATAATACAGATGTATATAGCAGTGGAAGCAGTTTTAAATGTTACAGTTCAATAAAAGCAAGCCACATTACAATCGCTGTGGCAGTCAGCCAAAAAAAGGGCACAAAAGGTAGAAAACTCGTGAAGGATTTATCCTTTTAAAGATGATTTTTATGTGAAAAAAATCTATTGTGAATGTAGTTGTAAAGGGAGTATCTAGTGAGTCATGGAAAAAGTATTTTGTAAGGCTCAAACAATAACCACAATGCGCTTTTGCTATTACTATGTTTTTTTTATTAAGATGTTCACTCGAATTACCATGTATCCTTAAGAAACAGCAAAATGTGGGCTTCGTTACAAAATAAGAACGTAATAAAAGTGGATGGAATTAAAGGCTATATTTTTAAACTGTGGCAGCAACAAGATTTGTTCAGGATGTTACTGTCCTAATCTCATAATAGTTTACTTTGATATCTTCTATGTCACTAAATGTGATAGAATGTAGAGATCAAAGAAAATCCATAGTGCTGCAAACAAGTGCAAAATAGCAGATATTGAACAAACATGGGCAAATGTATAAAATGCTACCTTCCATGAAGTCTATATGACATAGCGTGGAAACATTCTTTTTGCATATTTGAGAGTACTGCTTATAAATCAGGATTACAATATTTGCAAGAATTGTTCTGGTTTAGAAAATCTACTTAATGCAAAAAATATCTATAAACACTGTATATAGCATTTTTTCAGATGACCGGGTAGTGACCAAAGATATGCCATCTCTCGCACACTTAAGGGCACATTTACGAAGGGTCAAATTTCGAAGTGGTAAAACTTCGAGATTCGACCATTGAATTGAAAAAATTCGATATTCAAAGTTTTTTTTTTTGTGAATTTTGGTGTTTTTGATGTTATTGCATTTCTCCCAATGTATGTTTGCTCCTTTCTTATGGACAAATATATTTAATAAAAACTACAAACAGCAGATATGACACATTTGTTTAAAAAAAAAAAGTAGCTTGTGCTAAATGTAGATAATCCTGACGTTAAATATTCAGGGATGATTAAAATTATTTAACTACTGTATAATTTATATAGTGAATCTTAATTAATATACATTCAATACAATTTTAACAAGTGTCATGCAACCTGCATTCCAGTCACTCATAATATACACAAACGACTGTGTAATTAATAATTCTACAGGTTACAGTTAACCTTATGTATATAAATGGAGCAGAATTGATGTAAAAAAATGTACTACAAATGTCAAAGAGATATTTTTGGGAAATGTAATTTATGCTTTTAAATTAGCATGTAAAAATGCTACAAGCTCCTTGTATTTTGAATTCCACATGTAAATTTATATGTTAATATATTTTGGAAATGTTGGGGAGAGAACACCTGGAACTAAACAAGAAAAATAGAATGTGAAGTCAAAAGATTGCATAATGCATTTATATAGTCTTTAAGCTTGCTCAGATATATACACATATATATATATATATATATATATATATATATATATATATATATATATATAACTTTCAGACGAGTATCCGCACTCCAAGGCCAATCTTAATAGAAGGAGGGTTGCATGGTAAATTGTGTATACACCAATAGTTTCCAAACCAGCACTCCCTTTTGCGTAAAAAGTATAATCTTTTATTGTTGCATCAATACCCAACGTTTCGGTCCCTATTGGGACCTTTTTCAAGGATGATGTATATATACATATATATACATCTATATATATATATATATATATATATCACAAGCCTGTTTTTATACTGACCTGTTGTGTATTAGCTTGGTGAATTCAATATAAATAAAGTGGTGTGGCCCCATCCACCTATATACCCCCAGTAATGAGTTTTAAAAATGTTGGAGTTAATGTCCCTGATCCACACTAGTCACAAGCAGTTAAACCCAGACAAATCCAGACCCCACTCAAGTTCCACCAATTTTCCTAAAGTAACGCCCATATCACTAATTACATATTTATAAATAAATATGGCTGACCCAGCAGCTTCTTGGGGGCCCAGAGGTACTAAGTTGATCTCCTGGCCGGCATTTGCCAACCCAGCCAGTGAAATACTTGATGCTATTATTCAGGGATCCCCCAAGCTTTTTTTTACCAGTGAGCCACATTCAAATGTAAAAAGTGATGGGCAACCCAAACATGAAAAATGTTCCTTGGTGATACAAAATAAGGGCTGTGATTGGCCATTTGGTAGCCCCTATGTGGACTGACAGCCTACAGAAGGCTGTTTGTTAGTACAACAGGTTTTTATACAACCATATTTTCCTCCAAGCCTGGAATTCAAAAATAAGCATCTGCTTTGAGGCCACTGGGAGCAACATCCAAGGGGTTGGAGAATAACATGTTGTTCAAAAGCCACTGGTTGGGGATTGCTGATTATTAATATGTAAGAAAGATTTTTTTTCTGAAAAGTTATTTCTAACTTGCACATTTTCAGATATTTGTTCACAACAGATAAATATTCAATAGTTTGGAAACACTAATTTTTAATTATGCCAAAGTGCCACTGCTATTAAACTATTCATGGATTTGCTGAATAATTAAAGTGAAACTTCATAGAAAATCATAGGAACGTGTCCGTGCTGCACTCTAAATATTTACATCCAAAAGCCCCCCAAAACCACCCCCAGCCCTGCGAATCTTTGTTCGTTGACCCTCTGACACTGCTAATGGTTCGTCTGTGGTTGTTTCAGTCATGCTGGACTGGGGGCGGCGCGATCCTTCCATAGGCAAATTACAGATGCAAACAGTACTTCATTCTATGGAAGGATTGCGCAGCCCCCAGCCCAGCGTCGCTGAAACAATGCAGAAGAACCATCAGCAGTGTCAGCTTCACAAAGGTTCGTGAAGCTGGGGGCAGTTTTGGGGGGCCTTTTGGAGGTACATATTTAGGGGCACATTTATCAAGGGTCGAATATCTAGGGTTATTAAACCCTCAAATTCGACCCCCGAATTTAAATCCTTCGAATTCGAAGGATTTAGCACAAATCATTCAATCGATCTAAGTAAAAATCAAACAATCGAACTATAAAATCCTTCAAATCGAACGATGCGAACAATTTGAAGCGATCGATCAAAGGATTTTTCTTCGATCAAAAAAAGGTTAGAAAAGTGATGGAGAAGGTCCCCCCCATAGGTTAAACTGCCGAAGTAAGTAGTCAAAGTTTTTTTTAAAGAGACAGTACTTCGACTATCAAATGGTCGAACGATTTTTAGTACCCCAAAAAAATACTTCGAAATTCGAAGTTTTTTTCATTAGAATCCTTCACTCGAGCTTAGTAAATGTGCCCCTTAGTGTGCAATGTATCTTTGATACAGACACGTATGATTTATATAGGAAAGTGTCAGTATCACTTTAAAGGAATATTAAATGAGTGATTTTGAAATGTTGGGAACTATGGAAAAACAAAATTTACCCTTTAAACAAAGAGATTTATGTTTGAATTCAAAAGGTATATCATATTAATGAAGAATGAATGGATTCTTTATATAGATTTGCTTGATGAGTAAAACAGGGCTGCTGTGGGCTTCGTTTTTACTGTAGTTAAGCAAATATTCTACCCTATTTCATGGAAATTTGCCCACTAGAGACATCTGATTGACTGGGTCTACAGAGAAAATCTGACTAGTTGTACTCTTGAGGAACAGCATGGCAGCTTTTACTCATGTGAATAAACATGTATGTAGGTAAACAGACAAATCTAGGCCAAAATGTTTTACTGAATATTCTGTAAGATATATTGCCTTTAAATTGACACCTTTCTTTTATGTGTATGTTGGTCCACTAGCAGGAATCAGTTTCCACATCTCTATAAAAGTGTCTGAAAATATACCAATAAAGATTTATAACTCAAACAAAAATGCTTTTCCCTAGCAGCTATTATCTATATGCATCTAAAAGATTCTGCTTTCTCTGATTGCGAATGCAAATATTTTAACCACATATCATGAAATGTCTTTTTTGCAGTACCTCTGAAACACAAGCCTCTGTATGGCACTGAAGGCTAAATGATGTACCAAGAGACACTATTCAAGGTAATTTCTAGCTGGTCAAAATAACTGCCAAAGCATTACATGAAATACTAATAACATTATTACATTAAATATTGTATCTGTGAACTGCATAATGTTTCTTTTAAAGCCACAGAAGAACTGCAAGTTTTTTCCCCCAAGAAAATATATGCCATATATAATAAAATATGGCTGTTTCAACCTGTGTATCATGTAAATCTACTCTCCGAGGAGGTCTTCAGAGTTTTCACAAGATAAAAATAGAAGATGTAAAAATGGAGCGGAATATAGTGTCAGCATATCTGGAATGAAATAAAAATCTGTATATCTTCTAGCATGCTAAGAAATAAGAATCTCTTAAAAATATTTACATTTTTGAATATTTAAATACCACATCAAGTATGCAAGATAATTAACTAAACACTGTGTGTGCCATACTAATAGGAATATTGTGTTTATCTTCATGTTTGCAGTCTTATTATAAAGCAGTCTTATTATATAGTATAATACTTTGCTGTAATATAATAAAAAAAAGATTGTTTTACTGTTTGATAGTCTTTTATATAATGGAACATTGTAACATATATATATATATATTTGTTTTTAAGGCAAGAAAGAAATGACATGAAACTGGATAGTGGAGAGGGCACCTCATTTCTATGAACAGTGTACACAGTAGAACAGCTATTCTTTGCCTCCACTTGTCAGCTATATTTACCTGGCAAATAGAAGCAAAAAGTCCAGGTGTGCAGAAATAGCTTTCTTTGCTGCAGATTTCTTGGCGACCCATGCTGGTGTCTCTGAAAATGGCTATCATGCACCAGTGTGTGGTCTTTTGGTAATTTACAATACCTATTTCATTGTGGAGTATTATCATATTACCTAAACTTCTCAAGACAGATTTTAACTCAAAAATCTGCAGTATGATGTTGAAATCTTAATAAAGCCTGCCTGTTTCCTTATTTCCAGGAAGAGAAAAATACAAGTATGAAGAATAGGTTTAATAAACTTAAGCTCACAAAAGGTTATTTTGTATCACCAGCCAAGAGTAAAATACTGTACATACACAAAGTATATACGCAAATCCTCTAAAGCAGGAGTGCCCGTACTTTACTAATGTGGGGTCTACTTTAAGTGATATTGCCCCATGATGATCTACATCCATAAAAGCATTATTAGCATTCTGTGAAAAATATTACTTAACTATTGATTTATGAGAACATGTATATTACTATATTATACAAACAACTATTTCTTACGTAACTTTAATGTAATAAATATAGATCTATATAGACAAGCTATATAGCTCACCAAGGTCTACTGGTAGATCCCAATCTACCATTTGGGCACCCCTGCTCTAATGGAACTTCTAAATTCCAAAGGTGTATGATAACTATACACCAATAAAAAAGGCAACACAGGGGCTACATTGTTATCACTGGTGCCTTGCAGTGCTGAGGTCTTAGCTTCAATTCCAGCCAGGGCAATATTTGCAAGGCGTTTGTATGGTTCCCTGTGTATGAGTTGGTTTCCTCCCTAACTTCAGAAACATACAGGCAGGTTAATTGTTTATTCATAACACTGACAATAAAATATGTATATAGGGAGTGGGACAATAGATTGTAAGCTTCCTACATCATTCATGTGAATGATGTACAGGCATAGAACCATTTATCCTGAAACCCCTTATCCAGAAAGCTCTGAATTACAGAATGGACGTCTCCCGTAGACTCCATTTTATCCAAGTAATCCAAATTTTGAAAATTGATTTCCTTTTTCTCTGTAATAATAAAACAATACCTTGTACAGTTATGGGACCTGTTATTCAGAATGATCGGGACCTGGGGTTTTCCAGATAAGGAATCTTTCTGTAATTTGGATCATCATACCTTAAGTCTACTAAACATTTAAACATGAATTAAACCAAATAGGTTGGTTCTGCTTCCTATAAGGATTAATTAAATCTTAGTTGGGATCAAGTACAAGTTACTGTTTTATTATTACAGAGAAAAAGGAAATCATTTTAAAAAATTTGAATTATTTGATTATTTTGGAGTCAATAGGAGATGGCCTTTCCGTAATTCTGAGCTTTCTGCATAACGGGTTTCCGGATAACAGATCCTATACCTGTACTTAATCCAAAACTAAATTAGATATTATTAATCCTCATTTGAAGCAAAACAATCCTCATTTAATCCACATTTGAAGTTTATATGATTTTCTAGTAGACTTAAGGTATGAAGATCTAAATTACAGAAAGATCTGTTATCCAGAAAACCCCAGGTCCCGAGCATTCTGGATTACAGGCCCCATACCTGTATAATAAGTACTGCAATGCTATATAAATAAAGTATACATTTATTTTTAAAATATAAAACAAAAGACTGAATTCTAGAGCCTAAAATATGTTTCAGTTAATGCATTAGTATTTTAGGGCATCAGCCATCACAGCCCTGTATTGGCACATGTGCAAAAGGACCTTGAATACTGCACATGCATTGATAGTAGTGTTTCATGTGACTACCTGAAAGTCAGACTCACCTTATCCCTCGGCTCTGCTGCCGAATTTAGCAGGGTGGTTAGGTGGCCGCAGGGGAGATATGGGTCTCAGATGCCATTTTTTTTTTTTTTTGCACTTAATCCAAAATGTTTTAGGGTGATATGTTAAATGTTTACAGCATTTTGTGTACAGGACAAGTTAAGCTATTTGAGCTTATTCATGCTGAACAAATGTAATCAGAAATCCATGTATTCAATGTATAGGAAATAAGTAAAAGTTAACATTCTGAAAGTTGAGTACAGTTTTGGCTTTGTGCAGCTCAAATGCCATAAAACAGGTTGTTCTGAACAGCCTTCAGCAATACATATATTTAGCCCCAGGGCTGGTGCAACCATTAGGCAAACTAGTTGGTCTCGAGGGCACCATTGTTTGAGGAGCAGGCTTGCTGTATAATTTATAAAAAAAAGTTAAAAAAAAATGCTGCATGCACAGTAAATACAACAATAATTAAATATGTTGATACCTGCTTTGTAATATCAAAATTAAATAAAAATCCTGTATTGGGTAGGATTCATAAATATTGTATTATTTTCCCTAGTGTGAGAGTAAGTAAGATATTAAAAACAAGTACAGATATTAAAAAGTAAGATATAAGAACATCTTAGTAATATGCCTAATAATAAAGTTGTCATTCAAAAGCCTTTTTGGCATCACATCTCACAAGCATAACATAGAAAAAGTATTAGTCAAATTTCAAACTATTATCTCAATACTCTAATTAAAACTCTAATTTACTGTATATAGCCCCATTTACCAGGAAACAAGCAAGAGCAAAAACAATAAATATGGGACGATCCATCATGTGCCCAATGCCACAAAAAGCATGCAATAAAACAGACAATAAGCACTCATTTGCAACACTTGAGTAATTTTCATTCACCTTATTAATATGCATAATGTGGGTGGAGAATAGGCATTCTCTTACACACCATCAGTTTGCATGTGGCCGGGCAGGTAAATAAATATCTCTTTTGTAAGCTTTTTTGAGAAGGGAACTCTTTCTATCACTTATCATTTACTGATAGTATTTTTAATGTAATCTGTATCTGAAATAAATATACCAATTTATTGTACAGTGCTGCAGAATATCTTTTACAAATATGTGTTACTAATAAATTATGATAATGGTGAATAAGGTGAATAAGGTGCATAAGGGCACATATACAAAGGTACTGGGCAGGGCTTAAAGTACACAAAACTATCATGTTTTATATTTTATCTCTACCCTTTCCCGTGCTCAGCATCGCTATCACAGCAGAAGGAATATAAATAGTTACACCTGACCCCAGAGCCTTCGTTTACACATTATTGTTCCAGTTCCATGCAGTGATATTCTGGTTTATTACCTTTTCTTCCAGAAAATGACATGAGAATGAAAGCAGAGAAAATTAACATGATCTAAAGCTGGCCATTGATGCAAAGATCTGATCGTACGAATCGAGGATTCGTATGATTTTCAGACCGTGTGTGGAGAGTCCCGACATTTTTCGTCCGGCGGAGATCGGTCGTTTGGTCGACAGGTTAAAAGATTTCTGTCGGCTGTGGGTAATATCTCTGCATGTATAGCCAATCGTACGATTTTCAGAAGGAGACTGTCACTAGCTTTTGACGGAATTAACTTTCGTATAATTGCTGTCAGAGGCAGAACATCGGCTGATCTGTTCTTTTACTACTTTATTTGATCTAAATGGTTAGTGGCAGGTCGGGAAATGGGGAAGTCTGATCGTACTTTGATTTGTACGATCGGATCTTTGCGTCTGTGGCCATTTTAAAAATCTGTCTAGAAGTATAATAAAGTCTGGTGTTTTATGACAGACTCACATAGTACAAGAAACAAACAGAAAGGGTTTATTTGCGACAATTATGAGTATAGAAAAATAACATATGGCAAACCTAAAGTATCTTAAGGCCTAAGATTCACAGCATGAGCCTTCACATTTTCTGTCATGTTAGTGTGTGCTCTGCTATAATTCAGAAGTGAAAACACAGCTTGCAGCTCCCACTGTCTGTGTTGCCGACCTCATCTGGGATGGACAGGCCCAAAATCCTTATTTTAATCATATTGACAGCTCCACAGCGGGAGTAATTACAACAATCAGACTCAATTCCAGGCTTTCCATTTCACATACAATACAATTTCTCACCCTGAAAATGAACTGCAGATGATATAGCAGAATTCAGAATATGCATATTGAGATTTATGAGTCCAGCTAAATTGCCCTGACTTCCTGAGTTCCAGACAATGATACTGTGGCACATTCTGGAGAACAAAAATATCTCTGAAATAATGAGGTAGGAGCATAGATATCCAAACATATGTAGAAAAATTTAATTAAAAACCCTCTCCAAAGAAAATATATACCGGTAACTGTTAAAAACATACTGTAAATAAAAACACACATTTCCTACAACAGCACAATTAAGAGGATAAATGCTTTTTTCTGAGTCTTGTCATTGCAGCACAGGGTAAATGCACAAAGGGATTCAAATAACTGAAAGGCAAGTCGTCCACCCACTCAAACCTCCTCTTCTCTGCATCAACCCCAATTTTAACAGTTTCCATTAGCACAGAATAAAAATGTGTAAACAGAAGCAAAAAGGAAATGACCATAAGAAATGCCACATTCCATGTTAACAACTGTAGGTCAGTGGAGATTAGGAAGTTGAATGGTTCCCACTGAAGAACACTAAAGACCATCTTAGGGATGGTGTCCCATTTGTGTGGTGTGTTTGGTCTATAGGATAAAGTATGTATAATTGTCCACGGAGAGTCTCCTATCAGGAGTGCACCATGCTTTCTGAATTTCTGGTTTCATTAACTGTGTCTTGTAGAGAGATGCAGCATTGTATTTTTTGTGTTGAGCCAAAAAGTTTGTGAAATGTTTTGAGCTGTTTTTATTCCTCCTAGATACCCAGGGACTGGAACATGTTGGACAGTAGTGAGTTTACCGCTTCTGATAAAGATTTATGTGAGCACTCCACAACAGGGAGGGATTTTGAAACATAACCTTCCCAATCACTGTTTGCATCTTTTAAGATGCCCTATTCTTAAGAGAATCATAATGATAAAGGGTCCGGAAGGGCCCAAAACGTTGCTCTTGTTCTGTATGTATATGGGCTAAATAAATCAGATTTTTGCATCAACTTCAGAGTGCTACTGGATTTCATCTTCCTCTTCAGACCATGTGTTCTGGGGATCAATTGGCAAAGACAGTGGAGAAGTAGAGGCATGGGCTGTGGCATAGGTGCTCTGTCCTGAGTATGAATGGTGGCCAATTTGTCAATAGAAGTGTTCATGCCTAGAATGGTTGACTGGAGCAATTGAAACCAGTCAGATATTTGTCATGG
Source organism: Xenopus laevis (assembly GCF_017654675.1). Lineage (NCBI taxonomy): Eukaryota > Metazoa > Chordata > Amphibia > Anura > Pipidae > Xenopus > Xenopus laevis. The sequence continues at coordinate 71,790,609 of NC_054380.1, read as the reverse complement.
AGGATTAAAAGGCTCTCCAGCTGTTTTAGAGGATTTGTGTATTTTTGGAAGCCTGACGTTCTGTCTCTTTGGGGATGTTTATATGACCTTTTGGAAGGAGCCCTAATCGTCTCTATGCTTGTTTGTACCTCTGCTTTGTCATAGAATGGTATAGGTTATTTAGCCATGCTCTGCTGCCATGTTAGGCTATAAACCAGTGCCATAAGGCTACCAGAGAAATAAGCATATATGGAAAATATTTTTGGGCCCATTTACTAACAATAGAATTGTGATATTTTTCCACAAATCTTGTAAAATTTGCTGTTTTCTATATTTCTAAGAAGCTCTAAACATTTTTAAATCTAAGTGAAATAACCCACGAAAACCTTTAATACCAAACTTCACCAAGTAAAGCTATAGTATTGAGGCGCTATAGAAGTCAATAGGAGCTGAGCTGATCTTACTGGACCTCTATTAATCAAATCAGACTAGAGGATTAGAGGATTTTTTCTTCACTAGGAATTGTCAGGTTTTTCAGGGTAATCAGATTTTTTTAACACACAATTCAGTGTTTTTCTTGTTCACACGTTTTATATTTTACATAAACTTGTGGTGGGTGAATCTGACCCATTTCGCTTCACTGAAAATTCGCAAAATGTCGACCAATTTGCCAAATGCATTGAAGACTATGAGTAGTTTTACTACAAAGAAAATCACTGGCACACAAGGTAATGCTGGCCAGTGAAACACTTGCTTCAAATTTATTGCAGCATACCTTGTGTGCCAGTGATTTTCTTTGTACTACATTTATCGTGAGGTGGCCGATACCTCTATCACTGGAAACCAGGGAGTCGCTTTCTTGGAAGGGCAGGGTGTGTGTTTGTATCCAGACAATTTTTTTTTTCACCCATTGGAGTATTTTTCATGGAGAAACCTGATTAAAGGTTTCACTCATCACTACTAAAAAACACACAAATTGGTAGTTTAGTATTTTAGTTCCACCACCTCTGCAAAAGCAATAAGCTTTAGCTTAGTTGCCCTTTAAATAGGTATAAAGTGTGTAGCGATCAGATCTGTATGCTTCTAAAATCAGAGGTTATATGCTGCCACCAAAGTGCCTACTTACAGACTAACACCTTTATGTAATGCAAACAATATATTCTTTTTCCCTCTAACTTTCAGTGGTCTAAAAGCAGGGTTAAAAACACAGATGCATCACCCAGCATTAAAACATTTTAATTCACTTAAAGGAATTGTTCAGTGTAAAAATAAAAACTGGGTAAATAGATAGGCTGTACAAAATAAAAAATGTTTCTGATATAGTTAGTTAGTCAAAAATGTAATGTATAAAGGATGGAGTGACTGTATGTCTAACATAATAGCCAGAACACTACTTTCTGCTTTTCAGCTTTCTTGGTTTACAATGACTGGTTACCCTGGTTACCAGGCAGTAACCAATCAGAGACTTGAAGGGGGGCCACATGGTTCATATCTGTTGCTTTTGAATCTGAGCTGAATGTTGAGGATCAATTGAAAACTCACTGAACAGTACCATGTGACCCCCCTTCAAGTCTCTGACTAACTCAGAGTTATAGAGCTGAAAAGCAGGAAGTTGTGTTCTGGCTATTATGTTACACATCCAGTCACTCCAGCCTTTATACATTACATTTTTGGCTAACTAACTATATTAGAAACATTTTTTACATTTACAGCCTATCTATATACCCAGATTTTATTTTTACACTGAATTGTTCCTTTAAAATATATAAAAGTAATGCACTTAAATGTGCCGTTAAAATCATTCGCATCATGGTACAGCACTAGACAGTTTAGATGGAATAGCTGCAATGGTTAGCCAGCATTCCATGTTTAGCAGAGGGGAAAGGTATGGAGTTTTCTTTTTGTTTTTCTTGTTTTTTGCAAGTTTTATTTATATAGAAAAGTTGCAGGTTATTATGAGAGATAAGAGTTAAAGAGAAAAAGAAATGTTCTGTTTAAGGAGATGAGCATGGTGCACAGAAATTACCCCTGGTGAGTTGACCTACAAAAAGAGAGAGAAAGAATGTGCTGCATTACAGATATATGCTGTACTGAATGAAGAAATTGCCCCTTGTAGACCTACCCTGCAGGAGAAGATTTGGTGCAGTATGGTAAAGAGGCAGGTAGGGGTTAATAAATACCTTGCACATCTTGTGACTGATCCAGATGGTGCAGAGCTGAAGTGCAGGCCACGTGAGTTTTCTGTGCGCTAACTGGTAAAGCACCACTCTGAGGGGCAGCTTTATTACATGGTATAAAAATAGCAGAATAATTCGCCACACATCGGGTAAAAACTTTGTAATTTTACATGCTTTTTCTTTGAGCAACTTCCACCAGAACTTACTTACAAGTAAGGTCTGAAGCAATGTAAAATAATTATTCCCATAGTATAAAATAACACACACCTTAAATTCGACATTTATTTTACACAGTTTTTTTAAACTGTTTTTTATTTGAATTTCGTTTTACACAGCATAATACATAGGACCCTGAGTGTGTTGGAATACTGGATCCAATAAAATGGCCGCTACATAAAAAGCACTTGTGATAATGGCATGGAATTTGAAAGAGAATGAGGCGGTGGTGTAAACATCTGGGAGCAAGCTTACAGTAAAAGTTGAGAATGTGGCAGTATCATAGTAATGCTACTATTCTCCACAGAGTTGGAGCAAACTCTTCATTTTCTTTGGTCTGTTAATGTCTTGGCTGCAGCATATGCTAAAAGTGTACACTGCATCACATTCCAGCATACTGGGTAGGATGTTGGTCTGGGTCCAGAGTTTTAACAATTTATTTTAAACATTTTTCAGTATCTATGATAAATTTTAAATGATAATGAGAAACACACAAGCCTCTGTTGATGTGGTTATATAGACAAGCAACAAATATTTTATATTGACACAAAATTGTGCGGCTGAAGTGGTGCCTCTCATAATCACCTCCCATGCACAACAGCATTCACTTGAAAACACTAGTGTACTCCTTGACAGACAATTATTCCACGAAAATATGACAATGAGCTTTTCCGAGGAAAAAGTGCAGCAACTTTCTGGCAAATGCTGTTTAAAATGCTTTTTGTCCCCTTCCCTTTCTTTGTATTGCTGCAGTTACAGTAATTACAGTACATGTTATTGCTGAATCTAATCTCTTTGTTCATTGTACAGCAGTGTGAAATACGCTAGCACTTAATAACTATGTGTTAATAAGTTACTGTATGTTGTGCTTTACAAATGATATTTATTCACAACAAAATGTGTGAGCCCCTTCCCAGGCTCATGTGATCACCCTCCTCTTATTTGAGGGCTCTACACGGTACATATACTGACATTGCACAATCATCCTGATATTGCAACAGGCATAGAGTAGCATTTAAATGGTACTGGTGTCAGGGTGTACGTAATTCTTTTCTGTCAATTATTATAATTTCTGAAATTTGAAATTTAAGGTCGATTATTTATTTTAGAAACATTTGGAATGTGTTATATGGAATTCAACCGGATTGAGTGGTCAATACAAGCCCCTGGTCAATCAAGGAACATTTAAAGAGTGTTGTTTTATGCTATTACTCATTTTAATCATATTATTATTTTGGGAATTAAATACATCTTTTAAACAAATCATAAGTTTCATGAATTTGTTACCACCAACTTTGCTCTGAACAGATGAAATAAGGCTGTTATATAATCCCACACATCATCACAGCCTAATGATAAATGCAACGTATGTTATATCTCAATATACACTTCATGAATTTTCTTCCATTTGTAGTATGTTGTAAGCTTTACTATCAAGAAACAGCCTGCTAATATCTCACCCTTCATTTTAATTGTCCAATATGCTCCACATCAATTTCAATTAATAAAAAAAGCATACAGTACAAAACAAAACAATACAAGAAACAGATTGCTGCATTTTATTTATTTGTTCCATACTTTATAAGAGAAAACACCTTAGTTTTTAAATTATGAAAACTATGGTAGATTAAGTATTGTCTTGAAAAACATATGAATGTATCTACCCATAATCCCTTAAAGGTTTTAAAGCTCTTATTTAAGTCTAAAAGTAACGCTATTTGGGTAGCATAAGACATACTGTATGAATACCTACTATTTTAAGAAGGATTTCACCACAGCTAATGTACACTGGTGAATATTTCAGCTCACTTTAGCCTCACCCTAGCTTACATGGTTCTTGTTGTTTCCTCTGCTTAGATATACATTTCTGGGGATTTACAGAAAATTGCATTACTGTCCAATGAAAAATGAGTACTAGAGTGGGTTTTGTGGGGAAAGCTCCTAAATAATACATGATTGAGAGTAGAGACAAATATCCTCTTAGATGTCAATTAAGTCTCCACCACAAGTCAGTACTTTAATCCATGATTAACTACGGATTGAGGCTTGGAAGCAAAATTGACCTGTCATGTACAGAACATGTTGCTCTCTTTTTAGAGAAGTAAAGTGGGAGAATAATACACAGTATATTGTACAGGCTATGATAAGAATCACTTTTCACTTTTTTATTAAAATAATCAGCATACATTGAGTAATGATGCTATAATGTTTACTACAATATAATCAAAAGAATGTATACAATAGCAGACTACAGAAGTCTATGGGATCTCTCCACAAAATATGGATTAATGCAACAACCCCTTTTTACATTTTGGGGTAGATTTATTAAGGGTCAAATTGAAAATTCAAATCAGATTTTCGAGATTTATAACACTCTGTCCCTTTAAGAATTCCAATATTCGCCACCTAAAACCTGCCAAATTACTGATTAAGTCAATCAGAGAGGTCCAGGGATCAATTTGGAGATGTTTGCAGCCTTCCTGACATTCGAGTTTTTTTCAGAGAAGAAAAATCTAATCAAGTTTGATCTAATTCGAATTGAATTCGATTCAAGTTTTCAGGTTGTTTAAATTTGCCCAAGTTTAAAAAATTAGATTTTTTTAAATAAAGTTCCCCAAGTTGAATTTTGAATTCAGAGTTTAAAAAAACTCACATGAATTCAAAATTCAACCCTTGATAAATGTGCCTCTTTTTGTTTTTCAGGATGATTCTAGAGTAGTGATGGGCGAAATTCGCGAAACGGCAAAAAATTCGCGAAACGGCGCCAGAGTCTCGTTTTTGACGCCGGCGCCCGTTTTTGATGCCGGCACCATTTTTTTTGATGCCGGCGAATTTTTTTGGGCAAATGTTCGCGGGCGTTTCGCAAATTTATTCGCTGGCGGCGAATCGCGCAAATTCACCCATCACTATTCTAGAGTCATCATGCTGTAGTACCTCTTTTAATAAGAATTGGTTAAAAAAAATAGTTATTATCTCAAATATTATATCAAATGTTTTTGCAATTCTATGAAAACAATAGGTTGTACAGTTTCTTTATCAGTCATTTCAGTTTCAAAAGGAGCAACATTAGAAATTTTATACAAATAAAGTAGAAATGGAACAATCGAATGCCATAAACATTTAGGGACATATTTACTAAGGTTCGAAATTCTTTTTTGGGTCAAAACTCACAAATTTGAATTTAAAACCACCAACTCGAATTTGAATTCGAATGTGAGATTTAACACATATCAATTGTGCAAACAGTTCTAATTTGACTATTCTCTACCTAAAACCTGTCGACTTCATGTAAAAGACAATGTTAGAGGTCCCTTGAACGTTTGGAAGATATTAATAGTAGTGATGAGCCAAATTTTTTAGCCAGTTTCGCTTCAAAAATACACCCCATAGACTCCACTGGGAGAAAAAAATTTGCTCATAAATTTGCTCATAAAAAAAATGTTGTGCATAAAAAAAAAAATTGATATGCAAAAGTTGAGGGGTTTTTTTTTGGTTCAAATTCTATTTGGGTTGGGACTTTTCGATCGAATTTTAGATGTTCGATTTTTTTCATAAATAACATACCATTCAAATTGTGAATAAAATCAAATAATTTTTGTACATAAACAGTAGTTAATTCTCTACTTCAGAAAGATTATAAAATCAGGGGTTGATACCTTATATTACAGTGATTATGAAAAGTACAGGTATGGGATATCTTACTAAAAAGCTCTATATTACAGTAAGGTCCTCTCCCATAGAGCCCATTCTAAAGAGATTCCATTTTATCTGTAATAATAAAACAGTACCTTGTAGTTGATGGTAACTTAGCTCCCAAAATCCATATTTGTGGCAAAACAATCCTTTGGGGTTTATGGGTTAAATTATTTTTCAGCAATTTAAGGTATGGTATTACAGAAAGATCCCTTATCTGGAAAAGCCCAAGTTCCAAGCATTTTTGATAATAGATATATATCCAATTAAAATATACTATACTATAACATATAATACATAAATACTATGTACCTTTATTATCATGCTTTATTGTGATAGAACATTGAAACACAGAGGTTATTTAATTGAAGTCCCATTGCAGAAAGAGACAGTTTCTGTTGAACACTGTCACAAAAATGTGATCATGTGATCATTTATCAACACTGGGCAAATTTGCCCAAGGTCATTAACCCATGGCAACCAATATAATTTTTTGCATTCATAGCCATGCCTGCAGTTTGCTTGCAACGGGTGGCTGCCCACAGGCAAATCTGCCCACTTTTGATAAATGAGCCCATCTGTATTTGCATCATGATAATTTATGTGACTGTGCATCTACAAAATGTACAACACCGGGAGGCCTATTTATCAAACTTGAATGCATGAGATTCATATTCTACTCATAATTTTCAAAAAGTCTGCAAGTTTTTTTTAAAAAAATATCGAACATTCAAGTTTTTGAAAGAATAATTTGAATTCATGAGTTTTAGTGCAAAAAAATTTGAAACAAGGTAAAAATTCAAATTGAAAGTTGATAATTCAGCCCCTTGGTCTGTGGGTTGCTACTGTGCACTTAATTTTTTGACACACCTAATGGAGGGCCCCCTCCTAGTTTCTTGTTCCCTTTGTTTTTTAAGGGTGAGGTTTTGATTTTAAAAATTGTATTCAATAAACATGATTATATATGTAATCTTTGGTAATCTTAGGGTCTTCTTCTGGCAATTTCCGTCACTTCCAGCGCATTTGCAGTTGTATCGAACCAGAAAACTGCTCCAACGCCGCTCACTTTATGAGGATTACCGAAGAAGATAATGCCCGTAAACTCTGCTGCGCTCACTCTGCATTTGCAGTCATTTATCCTACAGGGGACAATTCTGGGGTAACACTTTGCAGGGGGGAGGCAGGGATGGGGGCCAGCGGAGGGGGGGCAGTGGGGACTTATCACAGTGGGGGGTTTAGTTCTCCTTTAAGAAATATACATTTTATTAAAATTGTGAATGAGCTAGTCTGATAGCAAAACTATTTACTAAATTTCCTTTACACCCACACAAAAATGCTTTTGCCATCTCTTGAGCATATGAAACGTGATTTTGAGAATGATACCCTTGTAATACTAAAAGCTATTAACAGCTAGCTGAACCATCACAGCATGTTTGAAAGACAATAGGACCCTTCATTGGCACAGTTAATGGAGAAATAAATCTCCTGGGTCCAGCCACCCACAAGCCTTTTTTTTTTTTATACTGTTGTGTCCAAGAATGTTAAATCCATAAATAACGTGTTACTATTTTTACACCGAATGGTCAGATTAAATACATTGCAGCTTTCTAAATCTATTGGTCTAGTCCACAAGATATGATTTATATTTGAAATGTAAAGTTTACATCCGTAATTTCAAATGAGCTAGAGAAATTATATGTTTAATTGTAAATGTGTTCCAGCTATCTGATGCTCCAATATTTCTGGCAAGTCTTGTAATTATCAGCAACACAAATTTTGTTAAATTTAAATACATTAGTAACATTTTCATAATCATTTAAGTTGCATAAAGAGGCAACTGCACTTGGCTATATGGGGGTGTATTGAAAAAAACATTATTTATGGTAAAAATGTACACATTTTTTTACACAGTAAAATATGTCCAATATTTTTGCTAAAAGACAACAAAAATACAGTGTTATTAGTGTATGAAGATAAATGTGCAAAATAATACAACAAAAAAAGAACAAGGACCATTAAAGGCTTCTATTTTATTTTATAAATTACCAAAATAAATAAGGAATGGTTACAAAAACCTTGGTATTCCACCAATGCATTTTCAAAGATGACAACAACATTTCTGTTGTCCCATATGTTCCTTGACACCTCTTGCATTCCTTTGCCATCTTTGGGTATATTTACTAAAGGTGGCTAAAATTGTGAATTAAATTACCAAATGCACTTCGGCCATTATTTTTCTATTATTATATCAGCCTTGCATCTCTCAAATAAAATTCATTATTCTGTGTGCTAATATTGCATCATTTTTAAATATTTTTTATAATTGCAAATAATAATAAAACACAATTCACAATCACCAGAGTGCAGTATCATAGCTAAATAAACTATACCTAAAGTGTATTTTATACCATTTATAAATATATATAATTTGACCCAATGGGCAAATTGAATTTTGTAATATATCTCACATTTGAGATACCTTTAGTTAAGTGAAATAGAAATAACAGCAGGCGTTTGTTAGACACTACGGGACCTACTTATCACGCTGCATAAAAAAAAGGTGACCACATACACAACACATTGCCAGACATAAAAAGTTACATAAAAAGCTGTGTATGCATTTTCAGCAATCAGGTACCTCTGTGTAAAAATCCAGTGGGAAAGTAAGCAGCCACTTGAAAATACTATGGGAAGTTCATGCACGTTCCACCGGAACTTACGTGTCACTTGAATTTTCCCATTGACCTTAACGGATTTTGCAAATTCTGAAGTGGTGCAAAATAATAGTCAAATCGGTGTTCAGGTAGTGTAAAATAAAACACAAACACCTTGATAAATTTGCTATTTATTTTAAACTGTTTTTCTACCATTAGTTTTTTTTAGTCAGCATGATTAATAGGCCCCAATAGGTAAGGAGAATAACATGATTGATCCTGAGAAAAAAAAATATCATATATATTATATAGTGAATAAAGTACCCCCTCTTGTAAAATATAAGGATATTATAAGTTACCGAGGAGTTTCATGACCATATAAAAACACGAGGCCGAAGGCCGAGTGTTTTTATACAGGTCATGGAACTACGAGGTAACTTCTAATATCCTCATATTTTACAACTGGGTGTACTTTATTTATTATAATACAATATATATAATATAGTGAGTCATGTGACAGAAATGGCATCAGAACTCACCGTTTATAACTGATGACATCAGAACTCACCGTTTATAAGGATATAATTTACAGGATATTCATGGATTTTGTATATTATATAAAACAATTAACTTGCACCCTTGTCTATTAGTGATGTGCGGGATGGCCCGATACCCGTGGGATCTGCGGGTCAGTCGGGTTCGGGCTGACCTTGCACCCCCCTGTGCGGATGGCTGGCGGGTCCGGGTCGAGATCTTCCTTCTGCTATCTCCGCCCACCACCTTCAACTGCCAGCTTCCCACTAACGGCTTTATAGGCATGCGCCTGCTCGCTCCCCCCCTTTTTATGACATCATTGGCATGCCAGCGCGGGTCTATAAAGGGAAGCCGGAATTCGGGCGTGTGGAGGGAGGGTGGGTTAGGGTTGGGTGCGGGTCGGGGGAAAAATCTGCAATTCCCCTTATCCTTTATTTTCTATAAAATACAGACCAATAAAATAAATATAAAATATTTTATGTATATAAATTACTCAGTTTGTAGTTTACAAACATTATGTAATAAAAATCCTTTGTGTATTTTTTTATAATTATGTATGGATGTATATAGATTATTTTCGTAAACTCCTTTGTTTAGTGAAAATGCATTTTAAGAGTACTGTTGCTTTAATTGTTTTGCTTTGAATAGCTTCTGGTCTCTCTCTCTCCTCTTACTTTAATTTATCTTTGCATTTCCAGGCTCCAGTGGACTAAAAGCAAATAGCATTATCTGACTACCAAGAAATATGATTCTCCATGCAAAGCAGTGACTAAAAAATTGTATTGTTTACTATTATTCTCCATTATTTACATAGCCCTGACATATTCTCAAAATTATTATAGAGATTATATATTACTGTTCTATTATTCTGAAATTTATACTAGATTTTTCATTTTCTTGAATATGCCTTCGTAAAAGATTGACTGGAAAAAATGATATTTTCATTATTTTTTTTATACTGTACTAACATGTTATGTATTGCTTTATAGACATTGTCCTTCATGCCGTATCCCTCATGGAGCTTACAGTCTATTTTCCATATTAGATACACACACTGGAGGGTACAGTACATGCGGAAATCCATGACTCAAGCTTCTTGCAAAAAGTTCACTGGAATCAACCTCAGAACCCTAGCGCAAGGCAACAACTGAGCCATTTCGCTCCAACATACATATCATCAATACACCTATATATCTATACATGTATGTTATATATGTGTTATACTGCAAAACAATTACATAAAAACTCACCCACATTCTATTCATTCATATAGGATGTTTGGAATCGTAATTATCAAATGGTGAGTTCCAATTTTCACCCATTGATAAATATCCTTCTAAAATCCCATAGGAATGAATAGAATTTGGGTGTTTTTATTTATTAAAAGCTGAACTCATATTTTGATAAATCTGCCAACTGTCTGGTACAGTTTCACAGGAATCTAGATGTAATAGAACAGTACAAAAATATGGATAAGAATAATAGGGTATGCTGTCTCTCTAAAGGAGAATTAAAGAAGAAGTGGGCTAGAAATGTTGTACATTATGTTTTAGTCTTCTATACCAGCCCAAGGCAGCCTTTAGCAGGAAAGATCTGTGCCTCTAAAGATGCCCCAGTAGCTCCTCATCTTCTATTCTGCTGATTCACTGCACATGCTCTGTGCTGCTGTCACTTACTGAGCTCAGGGCCCAACTCAAAATATACAATTCACATTGTGACATATAAATGTCACAATATAAGGCTCATTAGTACTTAATACGTATAATTACTACAGGGCAGCACAGAAACTAGTGCAATTAGCATCAGTATTTAATAATCAGGCTTGTAGCATCAGCCATATTAAAAATAAACCTCATTGATAATTTGGAACAGCCCCTAAGCTAGTTTCTCAACAGCTGCTCAGAGCCACTGAGCATGTGAGTGTCACAGACACTTTCCAAAATGGTGACCACCCTGTGACAGGTTTGAAGTCTTGGATCATTGCTGTTATTGAGAAGCTGAGACTTTAGGCTGGTGCAATACGATCAGTATATAAAATATGGCATTTCTAGCCATCTTCATTTTTCTGTTTAGTTCTCCATTAATATATCTCTACAGTTGTTACCTAGATTGTATAATATGGTACTGATGTTGCTTTAAACATAAGCTGAATAAAGTGGTATGTTTCCTCTCATGTTTCTTGTAAGACCAGATCAGATTAAAAATGCTGATTAAATATCTATATACAGTTATACCAAGATGCACTCAAAATAATGTTGTAATTGGGGCCAAATTTATCAAGTACAACTTCCAATTCGAAAAATGTCTAATTCAGTACCAAGCCATCACTCTTCTATGTAAAGCCATTCATATCCCTGAAGTCATTCAAAGGTCTGACTGAAAAACACTCTTTGACACTGACACTGCACCAACATAGAGACATTTGCAGTTGTTAAAACACTGTGATTTGCAAAGTAAAGCTGCTCTCTTCCACCATCCTGCCCCAAATTAAGAAATATATCAAATATCTACAATGTTTGATGGATAGTCTGTGATTTCAAATTGCATTATCTTGCTTTTGATTTCATTTACCGATCTCTAACAAAGAGCTTTCTTATCAATAATGAGGCAGGAGTTGGGGCTGTGGCGCAAAGGGGGCGCGGTTGTGCCAATGCGGGGGTGGGTCACAACATCAGGGGCGGGGCTATGACATGGCGATCGGCAGACATCGTCAATCATAGGGAATACTGCCCGGTTTTCCTAATTTGGAAAACCTGGCAGGCAGTGTTGACCCAGGCAGCCCTTCAAAAAAACAGGCTGTCCTGGTCAAAACTGGACAGGTGGCAACTCTAGTCAAGATTCATATTTTTATATAGTACCCAGACAAGCAACATTAGCATCCTTAACATAAATACTTTCCCTTTTTCTAATTTATACATATATTTGGTTTTTTGAACATGTTTTGAGAACCTCATGTACCCTGTTAAGTCATTACAGGTTGGTCCTAATCCCAATATCTCTATAGTCTTCTTTATTTTGCATTGTATCTTTGTGTGTGTATATATATATATATATATATATATATATATATATATATATATTTATTGCGACTGTGTTTGTAAAACACATCTGTCTGGCATAAAATGTATGGGCAAGTGAGCATTAATTATTATATGGGCTGCAGGGGATACCTAGCGGAGATAGGGTTAATATTCCCTAATATTCCCTAAAAGGCCCTGGGTAGTAAGGAGGACTACAATATTGAGTGAGAGACTGTTATATTTTGTTGTCATTGTTGATGTGTTATCTTCAGTTGATAAAGTAAAGGCAAAGTCCTATTTTCTTCATGTTTTGTGTCCCTGTCTCTTCTCTGCTTAAAGGAGAACTAAACCGGTTAAAATGTATATGGATAAAAATGCCCCATTGTATATACTGAACTTATTGCACCAGCCTAAAGTTTCACCTTCTCAAAAGCAGCAGTGATCCAGGATTTTGAATTTCTCACAGGGGGTAAGCAACCTTGGAAAGTGCCTGCGACACTCACATGCTCAGTGGCTCTGAGCAGCTTTTTAGAATCCAAAGTTAGGGGTCATTGCAAATTATGAAGGAGAAAATGAGGTGTGCCTGTAATATAAGCCGATGGTACAAAGCTGATTATTAAATTCTGATGCTAATTGCACTGGTTTCTGCTGCCATGTAGGACAGAGCATGTGCAGTGAGTCAACAGAAAGGAAGATGAGGAGCTACTGGGGCATCTTCAGAGACACAGATCTTCCCTGCTAAAGGACTGTGGTTACCATAGGCTGTAACAGAAACCCAAAACATAATGTACATCTCTAGCCTACTTCTTTAGTTAAGCTTTTGTTAACATTTAAGTTAGTTCCCCACTTGCTTACCATTATAAAAGCTAATCTTCCCATTAAATATATAAAGACATATATAGAAATACAGATAGATACAGATATCATTATACAGAATCTCTGCATTTTGATAATAACAACAAAGACACATTTATACAAAGATAGATTTATGCACGGAGATAATGAATAAACGTACTAAAAACAAGAGAAAGCAGTAAAACCCCACACTACCTTACTAAAATTAATTGAGATCTAATTATATAAGTGCTTAGTGCTATTATAATCATATGCTGAGTTCTCAATCAATTTAGCACCAACATACAATTAATGGTATTTCAATTGATTGTGTTAATACAAATAATTATGATTAAAGTGCTTAAGTGCTATAAATTAGGTGCTGTGACTTTCAATAAAATGTATCTGCACACAATTGATGAATAATCTAAAAGTTCATGGTTCTTATATGAATTAAATAAGGTGTCAAACAATTAAAAATAAAGCGTCAGCAATTTATGAATAAAAGTTAGGAATTAGAAAATAGTATAGTATAATATAATTCCTAACTTTTATTCATGAATTGCTGACGCTTTATTTTTAATTGTTTGATACCATGAACTCACTTTAAAATTATAACTACAGCACTAGCACCTTATTTAATTCATATAAGAACCATGAACTTTTAGATTATTCATCAATCGTGTGTAGATACATTTTATTGAAAGTCACAGCACCTAATTAATAGCACTTAAGCACTTTAATCATAATTATTTGTATTAAAACAATCGATTGAAATACCATTAATTGTATGTTGGTGCTAAATTGATTGAGAACTAAGCATATGTTTATAATAGCACTAAGCCCTTATACTGTATAATTAGATCTCAATTAATTTTAGTAAGGTAGTGTGGGGTTTTACTGCTTTCTCTTGTTTTTAGTATCCCTATTCTGGTTTATATACCTCTACACAGCCTGAAATTGGGTAATACAAGTGAGTGAACATTAATTACAAGTGAACTATATTTTTGTTTGTGATAATGAATAAACGTGAAAACAAATTAACTCTCAAGGACAAAAAGGTTTCAATTGCCTTTTTTTACAGACATCTGAAAAAGCAGCTATGCTAACTATGCAAAAGAAAGCGAGCCTCAATCCATACAAGTGATTTCTTCAGAGACCAAGAGGGAGAAGAGGTGAGAATTTGCCATTATTCTGAATAATAGAAGTGGGCCACATGCTTTCACAAAAGCTCTCACCCCCACCACATTAGATTAATCAAGAGAATAACTATTCTGTCTCCCATGGTAGATGCAGTCTAGAATGTCCCAGTGTGCTCTTCTGCCTGGTTAACTCCACAGGAACAGCTGGACACAGTGACAATGTTAAACCAGCTGTTAGCTTTGCCAATCTTATTTTTCCCTTCAGACAGCAACAAAAGAAAAGCAGACACATCCTTCGACAACCACAGCTCACAGCATGACATGTCACCAGTGGCCCAATATATCTTAGGCTGTCACTTAGCACAAAGAAGCAGTCTTCTGACATTGCAAAAATAAACAAATGCACAATTAAATTAAGCATATTCTCTGTTCTCAATTGAAACACACAACTGAATTTGTGTTCAAAAACATGCACACTTTCATATGCAGACCTTACCATGCGCCATGTACTATTTCTATATACTGTACTTAACCACTTCATGACAGAACTATTTTATAGAAAAGGGTTCTTGTCAGTGGCTATTGTCATTTTTCTCATAGCCAAAAACTGTAGCATCTTGCTTTTTTTACAGCACACTCAAAAGTGATATTTATCCTTGAACTAACCACATTTGTAGGTCTATTTATAAAACCTCCATTTTTCTGGTTGAGTTTTTAAAGGGAAAAACTTGAATTTATAGGGCGAAAAAAATGACGATTAATTATGCTCTGAAGCTGCTAAGAAGTAAAATCTGAAAATACTCCAGATAAAACCCGCCAAATTGAAAAAAATGCACGATTCAATTTGACGCATTATTTTGTCAAGACTTTTTCCCACACATGGTTTTTCTGTTAAGATTTATTGGTATGTTACGGGATTGGGGTTTGGGAGTTTGGTCAGATTTACATATATATATATATATATATATATATATATATATATATATATATATATATAGTTGAGTTTTACTAAATACTCCACTTTAACTTCTGCACATCACTATGTATAACTGCTTTTACTCGATACATTTACCATACTTCGCAATAAATACAAATACTTGAGTGGGAATATCAGAAACTTTACAACATAACAGTTTTATATGTTTCAGATTTCTTATGTTAATTTTTCCTAGCTGTTTTACAGAACTTGTGGCAGTAATAGAAATATATGCTTATATTTCCCATTATTTCCTTATTTACAGAGGATAACTGAAAGCCCAAATCATCCTCTCTAGTTAGCAATTTGTTTCATGAAACTGACAAAAATTAACTAATTAAAATTAAAAAAAAACTATGCTAACCCATGAACCCCAATCCGAATAAAGTTGCAGCCTGCTACTCCGCATAGGAATTTGACTAGCCAAGCTATAGGCTGATTAGCTAGATGACTACATAAAGCTTATCCATGGGTATGGTCAAGTTGTGCAGTATCATAACTTCTGTCAAAATTATAAAAGTGTGTCCCCAACTAACCATCTCTCTTGTATATTTGATGCAAAAGCAAAGATTAAATTCTGTGGTTTTTGTGGCTCACATTTATAAAGATACTAGTATAATGTAGGCATTGTTTTAACGTGAACATTTAAAAACAATTATACACAAAGGCAGGTAGGGCATGATATCATTTTGCAGAGAAATTAATAACCCCATTATTGTCAATGAACTTATTTTTATTTTAATTAGTATTTATACAGCCATAACATGTTTATAACACTTTTTGGGGGGGGAGAAAGGATATCAAACTAAATCTTGGCTTAAATCCAGTTAGTTTAAAAACCTCTGAACTGTGTGTTCCTAAATAAATGAATGAAAGCAGAAAAGCAGTCTTCTTAAAAGTTATCTCACCGATCTTTCAATAGCCTACAGCTTGATCCAGTGACATCAATAAAAAATAATGCCTAGACGGACTACTCTGAAAACGTGAATCGTGAGAAAGACAGGAAATGATTAATTTTGGTGTTAGATGTCACCCATGGCCTACACAGCAAAGCTTTAGAAAACAATGTCCATAAGAACAGGAATAGATAACTATGGTTGTAGTCCAGTACAGGTGTAAGACATATAAAAGTAGAAGAAAACAAGTCTCACAGGGGAAGTATGTTGAAGGGTTCAGAAATAATTTTTGTAAAGGCTTGCATATTATAATATATGGTTACTTATTCTGTGTGTTTGCAAATATAATTTATTTGTTTATTGATTTCATTTTGGGAAATATGTCTAATTTAGTGGGCAGATTTATCAAGGGTTGATTAACATTTTTAAAAATTTGAATTATTTGGATAAAATGGAGTCTATGGGAGCCATTCCATAATTCTGAACTTTCTGGATAATGAGTTTCTGGATAACGGATCCCATACCTGTATAAATATGTATCACTGATGACCGTTTGTACAGAAAATATAATGTAGAAAACAGAGGTACAAACTGCACTTTAGAAGCTAAGCCACAATGTAATGATAAAACAGAAATGTAAATGAGGATATGTATAAAATAATGCTTTAACCTACTTTTTGTCCGTCACTGTAAAAATACTTAATTTTTAATTCTACACATGTCAGTATGTAAGTGGAAACTTGAGCTAAACACCTCATACAGAACATTAATACTTATGTTTATAGATTAGCTGTACAATAGTTCATATGCAGAAAATTTATTTATTTGGTGAATAAAATTAGAAAAATACTTTGAAAGTAATACAGGTATGGGACCTGTTATCCAGAATGCTTGTGGCTTGGGGATAAGGGATCTTTCTGTAATTTGGATCTCCATACCTTAAATCTACTTACTAAATAAGGTTTAATTATACAGTATCTTAGATAGTTACATAGTTAAATCGGGTTGAAAAAAGACAAAGTCCATCAAGTTCAACCCCTCCAAATGAAAACCCAGCATCCATACACACACCCCTCCATACTTTCACATAAATTCTATATACCCATATCTATACTAACTATAGAGTTTAGTATCACAATAGCCTTTGATGTTATGTCTGTCCAAAAAATCATCCAAGCCATTCTTAAAGGCATTAACTGAATCAGCCATCACAACATCACCCGGCAGTGCATTCCACAACCTCACTGTCCTGACTGTGAAGAGCCCCCTACAATGCTTCATATTAAAGTTATTTTCTTCTAGTCTGAAGGGGTGGCCTCTGGTACGGTGATCCTCTTTTAGGATCATGTACAAGGAACTGTTTTATTATTACAGAAAAGGGAAATAATTGTTGAAAATCTGAATTATATGATTATAATGGAGTCTGTGGAAGATGGCCTTCTTGTAATTTGGAGCTTTCTAGATAACAGATCATATACCTTTATATAATGCTGATATAAACTATTTGTAATGTATTAATGATGAAAAAGTTTTGTCAACTCTATTACATCTTATCTAACTCAATCTTATCTGGCAAAATTAAACAGTTTTTATTAAACTATGCAATATAATTTACACTGGAAAAAAGTGGGGTAAAATCAAATAAAATTCAGCTGTATATTTCTACTTATGCATGATTGTAAGCAGTAATGGGCAAATTTGTTGCGTAAAATTCACGAAACGAGCGAAAAATTTGTGAAACCTAGTTGACGCCGGCACCCATTAAAGTCAATGGGCGTCCGTTAATCGTTGCCCGCGTCTGAATTGTTGCCCGCGTCTATTCTGTCACGACAAATTTGCGAATTTATTCGCCGCTGGCAAAACGCGGAAGTCTGCCGCAAATTTGCGCCTGTCGAAAAATTCCCATCACTAATTGTAAGTCATGCATCATCATAGCTGAAATAATCCATTACAAAGATCTAGTTACTGTATTTATGAACATTTGTGTCTCTTTCAGGATGCACAGTCAATTTTAGACATATAACCACAATTTAGTATAAAAAATCCCTGGACCGGCACTTCCCTTTGTGACGTGTCTTTTTATTTATATACACATATCACAGAACTCCAACGTTTCGGTCCTTATTAAGACCTTTTTCAAAGATAATGTGCAATGTGCAAATAGGCCTCAAATAGTTTAAACAGTACAAAAAAGCACCTAAATGATGTCATAGTAATATGTGTATAAAAAGAAAAGTGCTGGTCCAGGGATTTTTTATTCCAAATTGTGGTTATATGTAGCTCTTTTTTGGATTGTAATGTGTTTCACAATGAATAATAAAATCTGAATTAATCTGAATTATTCAGCAAAGAGAGTGCTGATCCATACATTGTACAGTACATATGGCATTTTGATTCTGCACCACATCACAAGAACTTAATGGATTTTGTGTTGGCATATTGGGACTGCATTATATGTATAATTATTCACAACTGCAAAACACATGCTTGTTAAAGAATATAATATTCGTAATATGGATTAGGACTGAAAGTTAGTAAGGGGAAAAAATAAGTAATATTTTTAGATGTTCAAGCAACAAATACAAAATGGATTTTTATAAAGTGTTACTCATCTCCTAGGAGATTGAAAGTTATTACTGGCATGCATGAGGCACAGCCACAGAATATGAATTCAATCATAATTTACACTGGGTTGAGGATAATCTGGTGTCCACAAAAGAGATGCAATTCTACAACTGATCAGAGTAACAATGTGACAAAAATCTGCCGCTGAGGAAGATGGATGATTGCACAGTGGGACCCTTGCACCCCCCGTGGTACCACAGTTCAGTCTCTTTAGTATCTTTACAACAAAGACCCTCTTCGAACTCCCAGTGGCCATAAGCTTTTTTAGTGCTAACAGGTCCAGACATTTTCATCGATCCTGTTCTATCCCTTATCACAAGAGCTTGCCCTCTTTCGTACGTGAAATCTTGGCACAGATGTCTTTTTTGTAATTGCTGCTCTGCTGTCTGTTGGTATGGATACAATCGGACAAGCAAACAACATGTCAACACTGAAAATGCCTCACCATTTATCTCAGAATCCCTATGACATATAGGAGAATGTGATTAGCTCATAGATGTTAACCAGTTTTTCTCTATATTCTCTTTCAATAGTACTTACTATGGTTGTATTGTTTATTTGCATATATGGTTTTGGTGCTCCAAAAACTCCATGTGCTCCATGCACATACCAATATATATGTGCATTTACTGTATATCAAACAAAATGAAAAACAAATATAGACATATATAATTACATGATTAGGTGTGGTTTGCTATATTTCCTATAACTAGTGTTACACACATACAAACACTTCATTTAGGTATAGAATAACTTCATTCCAAACCTTTATGAATTTCTGTTGCATATGCTGTTGCTGTACAATATTTAAGGTGAGGAATGATCACACTCTTCTTCCTGTAACAAAACCAAGCTGTTTTTCCCAATATAAAATGTACTTTATGCTGCTGCTTGAAAAATCATCAAAGCAGTGAGAAAATTGCTACTTTGGGTTTAGCTGGGTTTGTAATATCAATTGTGACAATTCACAATGCAATATTGTCTGCCTTTCCAACGCTGAAATTAAATTGGGACAACTCTTTTTCCTTGACCTTGGCTTCACCATCTCCAACCCCCAAACATCAAAGCAGAGACAATTGTTCCTGAACACACATAAATAAATCTGTAAATGCGGTTCCATCATTGTTTAATTATGCACCTGAGTAACTACAACATTAAAGCCAAATGTAGACTGATGAAGCTTGCTTTCTTTAAAAGTTATAATGAGGGCAGTATAACATTATTTTCTATATGCAACTGAATGCATTACGTCAATTCTACTTTGAATCCAACACTTACCCGTAATCTACAATAGCTGTTGTACAGACATGTACTTGTTTGCAATGTGATCAGGCAAATTCAAGGTTTTGGTATGCTGTTTTTGCATCAGATAAGGCTTGAATTATAATTACTGGCAATCATTTGATGCTATGGTTGTCAGACTAGTCATACTTCAAGGGATCTGGTGTATCAAAGGGGCAGATTTATCAAAGGTCAAATTTTAAAGTTAAGTGAATTTTTTAAATTCTAATACATTTGAATGTACTTAAAACTTGAATGGGAGGTTATTTATGGCAAAACATAAACTTTCAATATTCGACCGAATATGAACGACGCAAAAATTCAAATCGAGTTTTTCTCCAAAAAAAAAAAAAAAATTAGAATGTCAGGAAGGCAATAAGCATCTTCAAATGGTTCAACAGACCCCTGACATTGACTTGTAAATGAACTCAGCAGGTTTTAGATGGTGAATATTCAAATTAAAAGTGTTTCCATGTTTTAGGTGCGATAAATCTCAATTGGAATCGAGTTTTCCTCTGAAAAAAATCCTTGAATGTCAGGAAAGCAATAAGCATCTTTAAATGGCTCAACGAACCTCTGCCATTGACTTGTAAATTAACTCGGCAGGTTTTGGTGAATATTGAAATTAGAACTATTTTCAGGGTCGAGGTGTGATAAATCTCCCATTCCAATTCAAATTCCAGAGGGTGATTTAAAATTAGAATTTGTGAGTTTTGACCAAAAAAACATTTAGACATTTAGTAACATTTAGTTACTGCAAAAAGAAAATTGCAACTTCCCTTTACTTTGCATGCCCTGTAATCAAGCAGAACAGTTTTACAAGGAAGTGAGAGAATTACATTTTTGTACTTATTTCAGCATTAGGGATGGGCGAATTTTTTCACCTTGTTTCGCTGCAAAAATGACTCCCATAGACTTGTATGGCGTCGCGCATCAAAAAATGTTGACGCCCATAGACTTTTGTGGGCGGCGAATTTTTGCCAAAACAAAACGGGTCAAATTTGCACTAGCCTATTCAGCATTAGTCTATCTAATATGTGACTCAAAATCAGTGAAGCAGCGTATCCTTGTGCATTATTACTGAGGCAACATTCATTAAACGTTACCAATCATCTCCCAGTTTTTCTAAGCATACATCATCACCACAGCTAAGTATTTTTGGCTCTTGATTCTTAGTAGTGATGCAAAATAATAACCTTTACAAACATGAATGAATTCAACAATTCTACCCTTCAAGAAAACACCTAAAAGATGCTTTTTAGAGCTGCAGGGTTATGTGTGTAAATGGCTTGCACATACTCTCACAGCATGTCTATCAATCAATGCCAAGTCTCCCTGGGTTTCCTGCAGTCAGATAGGGTCTGATTGATAATAAATAATAAGTATGCCTCCTCCACTTACATATTCATAAATACTTTAAATGGCGGAATAATCAGTAGGGGATTAAACGTGTATTATTCATTCGTTTTATACACCTCAAACTGAGAAAGACAAAAAACACTGAATCCAAATGCAGTGTGGAATCTGGTAAACATCCTCACCAATGGCAGTTAAGCTTTTGCCTTCTGAAGCGATAAAACCAGAATTATTAAAATTATAAATATATCTGTATATACAATATATATCCTCAATGCAGTAAAGTAAATCAGGACACCTTTGCATCTGAACATGCTGCACCTTGCACTTATTCATATTCATAAAAGCAGGTGCAAACATAGAAAAGAGCATACATACACAAGCACTCAGGAATCTGAAAAGCACAATTCTGCAACTTTATCTGAACACTGCCTTGCAATCACAACTAACTCCTATAGAGAAGAGTTTACTTCTTGTTCAGCTTTCTTAATACCTTCTGTATCTTAGTTTGATAGCACAGTGATCCTGTGTCTGGTACGAAATTCCACAACTGGCATAACTTTTTGACATGTAAAGGCTTCCTGCATTCCACTCATCAACAAGGAGGTGTGCTTGTAACATTCTGTAGTATAAGTGACTAGTATAAGTGACTACAATGCATTATTGGTGCATTGCTCACTTGCCTAATGTAGACAGAGAAATATGAAGTGCTGTCTATCAGGGACTTCGGTGTCAAAGCTGTAGAATATATGGTTCACGGTTACTCTTTAGGGCTAATTTATGACCTCAGGCCACACTAAGTTGCACAAAAAAACTCCCATTCATTAAGGATTCTTGTGTAATTATGTGCTGCTTGCACTTCCATATACAGTAGCTGTATTTCGCGCTGCTTCCTTATACCTGCCTACTGTTCTAAATTTCACACAGTGGAGCCCACTGACCCCTGATGCTACTGCCCCCTCCAACAGTGCCTCAGAGGCAGGAACGGTTCCCCAAAGCAGGAGCTGTGCACGTATGTTTATGCACGCTCCGTACGCCTGCATGTTTGCGCGCTCCTGCACCTCAGAGGCGGGAATGGTTTCCCGAGGCAGGAGCACTAAGAGTGCTATAAAGTACTTGACTGGTCTTGCAGCGGGCGTCAGAGGCAGATGAGCAGGACTTCAGGAGCTAGGAACTAGAGGAGTCAGGGAGAAGAGGTACATGCTCGGCACCCCTTCACCTTTGCGCCCTAGGCACTTGCCTCTTCTGCCTACCCCTAGTTCCGGCCCTGCCCTCCAAACTAGCCAGCAGTTCCAGGATTCCAACAGTGATCCTTGGCATTTGATGCAGTACAGTTGTCATGAAGAATAGGGAACACAAATTACTCTCAAGCCAAACATGACACCAAGCAACACTTTCTGTGGAACTGCATCCGATTTGTTTCATTATCCAGGTTCAACTGTGTTTACGTCAGTTGTGTTTTCACACTGACATCACATATTTAACTAAAATCATCTTTGTGCCATGGCAAACATAAGGTTGTTGGCAAAAATTATCTGTGAAAATTCACCATTTATTTCCCCCACAAAATTGTAGTGGGGAACATTCTTTACACCATAAAGGTATGATGTACAGAGTATATCAGCATGGAGAATATGGCATTCATGTGTTGCAAATAGGGATGGGCGAATTTTTTCGCCTCGTTTCGCCAAAAAAATTACGTAAGGCGGCGTGCTGCAAAAAAAAAAGACGAGTAACAAAATAATTTCGCCGCGCCAAAATTTTTTTTTGACGCCCATAGACTTTAATGGGCGTCTGCGACATTTCGCCGGCGGCGAATTTTTGGTGAAACGAAACGGGTCAAATTCGCCCATCCCTAGTTGCAAAGTGACTACTGTATCTTTATAATGTCAGTTTGCCAGTCTGAATCTGAAATAGTTTATTATTGCGTTCTTGATACATTGATGAATATTTAAAGCTTCTCACTGCAGAAAATTAACCCAGCAAAAAGATTTAAATATTTACCAAATTTAAAGTTTTCAGTCCCCCTAGTGTGGGACTGAAACACTGCCTATAAAAAAAATAATGCTTGAAGGTTTTACACTAAGGGAGTTATTTACTAAACTTCAAATGCAAAATGAATGAAAAAATCGTGATTTATTTCAATAAAATTGGACTTTTAAAAAAATCACACATTTTTCAGAATTTATTAAACCCCACGGATGGAAAAGTGAATCAGAAAATCCGGCATCTCAGACCTGTCAAGGTTGCATATAAGTCAATGGGAGAAGTCCCAATGATGTGCGCTGGGTTTCGTGTAATACCCCAAAGTTTTCGGGTGAAAATTCTGAAAAAATCTTATGAAAAAATTGTGAAAATCTGATTTTTTCCCGCAAAACAAATTTTCAGGAAAATGTGATAATAAATAAGCGTAAAAAACCTGAGCAGATTTGATCAGAATTTGTAGCAGAAAATATTGAGATAAATTCGGACATTGATAAATAACCCCCTAAATCTCATAACACATTCCTCTGAAACATTTATATGTAAAAGAAAATGTTAGAGCAGTGGTACAAAATTAGGAGTCAGGAACAATGAAGATGAGCTTTTTTGTAACACCCTTGTACTGTGCACAAGCATAGCTGGATAAAGCAAGAGGTGTTTTCTTTCTTATTCCATACCTTCTTATATAGCCTTATCTGCCCCATCTCTGTCCTGTTTCTTGTCCTAGTATCCTCATCACTCACAACTCTCTCTACCCTAGAAAATGACCTATAAAAGCATCTCTCTCAGGATCAAGAAACTGTATTTGGTCATTGTCCTTTATAATTGTGAAATAAATTTGAAATTATGATCAATGTTTATCCAAAAGCTAAGCAACACCTGGCAAAGATATAAGTAAACGTGCTGACAGAAATACATTTACATATGAATAGGCAATGCAATACCCTTTTTATTCAGAGTTGAGACATATAGCATCCAAAAACAAAGAAAACTGGATATCATTATACCCCTGACTTTGGAAATAAGCCAAATGCTTTCTATATGTTACCTGCTGACTGCCCCTAAATACAACATGGGACGTCTTTAACCAAATATCCAAAGGCCCTGTTATGGAAGGACTAATTGCATTTTTTCCATGCCCTAGGGTAATGAGTCCGTCTTCACTGGTAACTTTTTGTTCCGTAGAGACATTGTAGCCACAACTGCAATTTTGACACAGATCACCATGTGTTCCCCACAATACAGCACTCATTTTTACAATTACAGTATAATTGTAGCAGCACTTGTCTTTGCCTCTGTCATAACTGTACCTCATAAATTAAAAGGCACACAATTGCAAAATTCCAGATTGGGGATTGAGTAATTTCTGGCATATTAAAATTACATTTGCATGCCATTCTTTGGGTGCAAGTCTGTAATGTCTATTGGCTCAGCCCACTGTGGGTACCCTGGAATTACTGCTGGTACTACTGTTGTTGCAACTATAGAGAAAGTGCAAAAGACTCTTTGGGCAAAATTACTTCTAGAAAATAGCATTAATAGGAACAACAATTTCATTGCATTAAATGTGACTGCACCTGAGTTTGGGTTCCTAAATGAACCCTTTAATGCTACTGTATGTTCCCATGATGAGACTCATAACGACCCATCCCTCTCTGTAGTGCCACAAACACAAAAAAGAAAATGAAAAGGCCATAATGCTATAACCTGGGGTTAAAGAAAAAAATCTTAAAGTGCAAAAGATGACATAAGATGATTACCTAACTGAATTTCTCTTTCACTCAGTTTTATCTCTTTACAAACAAATATATAAATATATTTGCATCAGACAACCAACTCCTGACTTAAGTGCTATAATTATAATTAAACTTAATTTTTATATCGCTGACATATTCCTTAAAGCTTTACAGCTATTACACATTATTCACATTAGTCCCTGCCCCAGTGCATCTTGCAATCTAAGGCATGCAGGTATTGCAAAACAATTACACTTACAAGAATAGTTATATTTGAGAGATTTAGTGTGTGCTGGCATAACTGACCTTTCCATCCAAAGTTATGCATGCATGTATAAATCAGTGGTTTAAAATTAGAAAGAGTTGGCTTTATATCAAGGCAGTGTACAACCAAAGCTTTTAACAGAAAAATCTTAAAGAAGCACAATCCAAACAACTATTTTACCATATCAGCTCAGAGAAAAAAGGAAAATGACTTTTGTGTTGCAAATTTGCATCTAAAGTGCCATTGGTGGGTTACATTGTGCATACAATTAAATGTCTACAGCAATCAGTGTTAACATATACATATAACAAAGAGAAGAATCCACTTATTTCACATAATGATATAATTGTAATTGTCTGTATGTAGCTGGTTTGCCCAATGATTGCTGGGTTTTTTTAACTGTTAAGGATGGAGAATGGATTCTGTGTGCATTACCTATCATCTTTGGGTAGATTGTGAAACAATGACTTAAAGCTTGCAGTCTGTAGCCCTATCAGGTAATGCCTTAACAGAAGCCCCTTGTTTCGAGAATAAAAGCACAAAAATGCTACTCCCCATTTCCTTTCTCTTCTTCAAGGAATGATTAGATCATACCATTATTTACTTTAGTAGATGGAGGCCTTTGCCTTAGATACATGCGACTACTCCAAAACTTTTAAAGGATATTACATATATAACAGCTTGATATAAAAAATGCAATAATCAGTTTACTGCATACCACTATACAAAACCCACCGTTATACAAATAAATAACACATACTGATTTAATGGGTTATAATTTGTCAATAACATTGTAAGCTACAGTATATATATAATTTTCTAAACACAACTTTGCTTGTGCAGTTTCTTTCCTTTATTTCTGTGTTTGTTCATATATAAGTGCAAAGTCTGCATTTTAGAAGTTTTTATTATTTTAAAGCAATAGTGTTGTGGAAAGCAATCAACCCTTTCCCTTCCACTAGGTTATTTCATAGAAGAATAGTCAAGCTTACTACAGTCAGTCACTGAATGTTTTACCTGGGTAAATTACATTTTCTACATTTATTTTTGCAAAGTATGCTAACAAGGAAACACAAGAAGAGGGAAATGACTAAAGCTATATGCATGCATTATTAATGCTTAAGGCAAATTGATTTCTGCACTATACTTCTTTGTGCTGATGGATAAATTGCATGCATAGCTGCAGGCTTTGATTCTAGTTTTCCAGGTAAGATTTTACTGAGACAGACAGTCTGACCAAATTAATTAAACTGATCAGAATAAAGGGCCATTGGTACCCAAAGAAATATGTTTTGTAAGAACCAGATAATGTCCAGGATGTTAATATGTTATGGTGGTTTAAGACAAATCTCTAGCTTCAGCGTGACTTACTACTGCTCCAGATATCAATGCTTGCAGCCAAAAACAGAGTAGGCTTTGGCAGATCAGCTATGCTGTGCAACACTATTAAGCATTGCTTGCTAGACTGTAACCGACATCTCTTTCACAGTTTGCCTACTAGAATGAAGAATTAAAAACTGTAATTACAATGTAAAATGTCACATGCAGCTATACTGTACCTTTTAAATTTCTTAATTTGTTTTATATATTGTTCTACAGTTTTAAAATGAAAAATCATTTAAATGTAAAAAAAATGGTAAAAAGAAAATAGCACAGTTATGGCTGTCATTCTACTTCTCTTCCTAGCATTCCTTTGTACTGTAATATTTAGCTATAATGTAACATCATCTGAAGATTCAACAACCCCTAATCAATAACATCATCGAATATTTTCACCCTATAGTAACCCATGGTAACCATCAAATAGCTTTTTAGTGGGGGGGGGGAATGCAGTTAAAAAAATGAAATAAAATATCTGATTGGTTGCTCTGAGTTACAGGACCAGCGAAACACTTTGCTAATTACTGTATAACTATATATGTTTATTATGCAAAGCATTTATTCTGCTTTTGTTTGGGATAAAAGCCAGAATAGGAGTTACTGCAACAAACAAACTCAGTGTAATGCTCAAGAGCAAATGAGAGTATTAGGATACAGCCAATATCTTGCTACTCAAAATGAAGTACCCTGTTCTACTGAACATGCCTTTTTTCATCTGTCTTGACACTGTTAAAGTGGATTTTCTTTTTTCCCGTGAGTGAGAAATAACTGCTAATGCACTGTGGCATGAAACAAAAGGCAAGATAATATAGGGATATGTTCATTTGATTGATCAAATACTGACCCTATCTTAAAAAGTATTTTGCCCATAAGAGTAAAATTGAAGGGAATCTAAAATAGGATACCATGACTTTATTTAATACTGTTAGCAGTTTAGACACAGCTGTGTGAAATGACTTGAGGTGCCTGAGCAACCTATAACCTCTATTTCTAACTAGATTATCCCTCAGCTTTAAACACTCAGTTTCAATTTCTCTTCTACACATGTTAAAGTGAATTGTGTTCAGTCACCAGAGTGCCTGATCTACTGTGCTGAAACTCACTAGAGCCAAGCAATTGCGGCTGAAACCTTTTTAAAGAAAGTCATTTTATTTTGGTGAAGATCATGGAAGTTAGCTACCAAAATACTGTGACTCTTTTCTAACTTAAGTACAATAACCCACCAATGTGCAATATAGTATGAGTCTCTGACAGCACTCAACTTTTAATGGAATCTCCAAAATTGTAGTGGAACAACACCTGTAGGGCCACATGGTTAAAAAGCTTGTCCTAGTCTGCTTGGTTTCTATGGGCTACCATGAAGATTCATACTATATATATATATATATATATATATATATATATATATATATATATATATATATATATATATATATCTATATATATATATCTATATATATATACATACACCTTTACGGTAATAATTATCATGTTTAACACATTTATCGTGTTTTTTTCCATATTCAAAATTAGTGTTGACATCTAAAAAAAGGTTTTTTTAAATTTATTTAGTTCAATATTTTATAAATATAGGTTTTAAAAAGCGTAGTGATATTTAATGGAAGGGGCAATTGAGTGTATGAAGGGAATTACAACATAAAAATGATACATATCCTTTAATGCAAACAGAGGATTCTCTTAAAAGTGTATATTTGGAGAAGCTGTGCAGAAAAAAATAAATATATGTGCTTGCACTATCCCAATACAGTAATATTCAGCTCAACCCATTAACATTCAAAAAAGGATTGCATATAGTATACCAGGGCTATAAGAAGTGTTCCTTTATTCCCTTCTCTTTTTTTGAAAAAGCACATTACAGAAGCTTAAGTTTTTTCTATGCTGTCTAATACCCTAAATCACAAAAGCCACCCCCCCCCCAAGCTGATGCTGAACTCTTCTTTATACTGCTCAACATGGGTTTGTCCTCCCTGCCAAAGGCAATAAATATCTCACAAATACTCAAATGCCTTTAAATATCACAGTCTATTATGGAAAAGGTCACATTGTTAAATAGTATTGTTAAAGGTAAAATCTTCAAAGAATACAATATTGATCTGTATTTTTGCTTATTTACTATTGACAATGTTTCCATATCAAAATGCATTGCTAAAAGTCAACTTGTGGCAAATTCATTTCCAGCAATATCCAAATATAGGAGGACACCAGAAAGTATCAAGAAGGATGTTAATTGCTGTATGTCAAGTAAGGGCTTTCAAGAATAGTATGAATAGTAAATGAAACCATTACACTGTGATCATTACCTCTGTGTGCCACATGTCGCAAATAATAGATTATAGTTTAAATAAGT
Source organism: Xenopus laevis (assembly GCF_017654675.1). Taxonomy (NCBI): domain Eukaryota; kingdom Metazoa; phylum Chordata; class Amphibia; order Anura; family Pipidae; genus Xenopus; species Xenopus laevis. The sequence continues at coordinate 71,761,494 of NC_054380.1, read as the reverse complement.
GTAAGGGGCAGATTTTTAAGGGTCGAAGTGAAAATTAAAATTTTTGATTTTATTTTTTTCGGTCAAAACTGTCAAATTCGAATTGTAAATTATCTAAACAGGATTCAAGCTTTAATTTGAATTTCGAGATTTATCATACTCTGGCTCTTTAAGAACTCAAATTTGACTATTCGCCACCTAAAACCTGCCGAATTACTGTATAAGTCAATGGGAGAGGTTGAAGGATCAATTTGGTGATGTTTGTAGCCGAGTTTTTTATCATTTGAATTGAATTTGATTCGAGTTTTTGGGTCGTTTAAATTTGTTCGAGTTTTACAAATTCGATTTTATTAATCAATTTTGACTAGTCGAATTTCGAATTTATAGGGAGTTTAAAAAAACTCACATGAATTCGATATTCGACCCTTGATAAATGTGCCTCCCAATGTTAAACTTTTTCTAATTATTCATTAACTTACCAAATATATTATACATGCTGTTTAAAGCTGCCTTACAAACTCTAAAATAATTTAAATCTGAAAACAGAGGTTTGTTTTTTGTCCAGAATTTGGGGTAAAATTAAAATACATAAGATATGTTTGCAACTCTGTGCAAAAAATACGAATTTTTTTGCCTTACAGTACTAGAAATGTACAAAATTCAAAGATACATGGCTAAAAGGGTGACATCGTAGAGTACATAAAGGGTATATGCATAAGACAATATTACGGGTATGGGACCTATTATTCAGAATGCACAGGACCTGAGGGTCTTTTAGGAAAAGGGGTCTTTCTGTAATTTTGATCTCCATACCTTAAGTCTACCAAACATTATTTAAACCCAATTATTTTGCCTTCAATAAGGATTAATTATATCTCAGTAGGGTTTAAGTGCAAGGTACTGTTTTATTATTAGAGAAAAAAAGAAAATCATTTATTTAAAAAGTGAATTATTTGATTAAGATAGAGTCTAAAGGGAGATGGCCTTCCTGCAATTTGGAGCTTTCTGCATTATGGGTCTCTGGATAACACATCCCACACCTGTAATAAAATCTTAAAAACAGTTCTCCATTAAAAAATCTTAGAACCATTCGCCAATAAAGTATTTTTTCATGAAATAATTACCATATCTCAAAATAAGAGGTCTAATACGCATTTACCAAAATGCACAAAACCGAAAAATAATAGGAAAAAAAGTATAGTTTCATGTGATAAATTGTGAGAAGACGTATATAACAAAAATGCCACTACAATCAGGTTTTGTACAAGACAATATCCCATCATAAGGAACAAAATTATCTATATCCATGTAACTTACGTTCACAGGTGTCTCCTTTTTGCTGGTATCCAGCTTGGCATATGCACTTTCCAATAGGAACCAACCATTCTCCTTCAGCACTGCAATGCATTCTAGGAGAATTATCTGCTTCTTCCTCCGCATTGCTTACACAAGTTCCTCTTACTTCAACTAAAGAGGAAAATTCTGAACCAGTAACTGTGTCAGGAAATATAGCCAAATTCTCAATTATGGACCAGCATTTTTTGTAGTAGACTTTGACAGAAACAAGAGCAATGCAGGCCCCAAGGTCCTGAAATGCCAGGTAAAATCCTTTCTTGGAAAGAGGTCCAATCTCCCGAACCTCTGTGTTAAGTTTCATTTTTCTTTCCCCAAGATCTCCTTGGGTAAAACTTTCATCTGCAGCAATTGTGTCTATTTTCACATATTGATTTTCTCTCAAGTTTCTGCCAGTATTGTAATCTGTTTCGTAATAATACAAATTAAAGGTTTCCTTACAAGTTCCCAATACTCCAGGAAGACTATTGCAATCCCTTAATGTGAACTTTAGTTCAACAAAAATCCTCTGTGCGTTTCCTTTAGAAATCCAGTTAGTCCTCAGCCAGTTGTTCTGGTTGGGCTCCAAGACTTGACATACCTGATAAGTTCTAATTGGTGTATAATTTTCATCCAATCCACTGATTTCTTCCCACTGAAAAAAGATGAGATTGATATAATCAACTAAACAAAGGACAGCTTATATCAAATGTACATTGAGGGGTTCAGACCCAAGCTCTTTAAAACCTTCTTAAATGTTCAGTAAGTCATTCTCATATGCTAATGCATTAATGCTGGATTAAACCATTTCATAGTGATGAAAGAATTTGTCTATGGGTTTCATAAAGTATGGGTACAGCTTTGAGTATGTGATTTAGAAGATTTAGAAGCTTGCAACAAGACATTGTGGTTTTCAAACTACTGTGCTGTAAATAATAATTACTGTATGTAAAATATTACTAAATAAGCAGCTCTGTTATTTAGTTTCGTTTTAGCTCTCTTTTCCATGTACATTTAAAAAAAGAAAATGCTTGCAGTGGACAAAGCACCAAATGATTAATAAATAGCATGATAAAGCATGCTTTCTGAGTTGACATTTGACAAATGAAAAAATGAGGTGGGATTTATCTGAGCTTAAGGAAAAAAGAATTATAAGCTGTATGCCTGAAATGTAGGGAGGAAATCTCAGGAACTGGAGCACAGTGATAATAAGAATAAATCACCCGAAAACTCTGTAGCCAACCATACTATCTACCCTCCAATGTGCAGCCTTGTATATTTTACTAGATTAATAATTTTGAAAAAAAAACAAAAAATGTTTCAATATTCTTAGATTAAAATACAAATACTGCAGGAAAGACTTTAGTTCAGATAAAGATGTACAGATGTATCACACTGCAAATATTCAAGTCATTATAATTATAATTATTAAATACTTTTGCCATACAAATGAGTAGTTCAATATCCTATAACAGCATTTTACATTTTCTGTAACTGGTATACAATCCCACAACTTCCTTACAAATATAGCAGTCTCTATGCACACATACTGAGTTGTTTTGTATGATCACTGCATTTGTGGAAATGTGAAGGTAGCAATCATTGTGGCCTTTGGTCGCCCACTTAAATTGATAATAAAAGAATATAATAAACTGTAAAACAAATAAAAAAAAATATTTTATTTTAACCCAATATTAGGGTCTATAATTAAGCATACATTTGTTGTGCTCAAACTAATTGTACTTAAATGAAGGTACGGTAAGGAAAACTTTAGAAAGGGTAACCAACCACGACAACCATGCATTTACACAGAGACAATGAAAACAAGTTTTTGTTTTCAGATGTTTCTGTTCCAAAGTCTTTCCTGTGTACACAATCGAAAGCTATTTGTTTCAGAAAGTAAAAGAGAAGATGCTTTAAATATTCTCATTTAAACATACAACGTTGCTAAAACCTTAAGAGGAGTCTAGGTCACATTAATAAATATCCACCTATAATCATGAGATACATTTAAAACATTGGCCTTTGTTTTATAATGTAAGTAACATCTAAAGGCATTGAATGTAAGTAAAGAAAAAATCAGATCAAAAACAGAAGTCATTAAATACAATAAACTCAATCCTATTTACATTTCATTATAACAAAACATAACGGCAAATTGCCTGTGGCTTTGAAATATATATATATATATATATATATATATATATATATGTTTTTTTGTTTGTTTTTTATCAAGGGTACAGTATTATAGAGAATACAAGGTGGTTTATAAATGCTAAAAATAATATTTAGTATATATTGAGTGATATACTTAAAAGATATATGCTGATAACTAACAATTAATTACTTAACTTAACCAAGGATACTTTGCTCAGTTCTGGAGGTTGAACTCCTTCCCAGATTACATTTGCTAGTTAATCCTTTGCCCCATGGTAATTATTTCCTAAGTACTAAGCAATCCAAAGCATGCTAATGTGTTGTATTAGGTATCCAGTGAAGAACAGCTATATGTGTGTGAATCCTGCTGGCCACATTCAATATAAGACACAGATGCTTGATTATTAAAGAGTGAGAAGATCAATCTAGAAGTTCAGTCCAAAAACAGAGATATATGTCTCTATTCTTTATTAAAAGTAGATAAATATCACCCCACCACGTGAAATGTGAAACTATAAATCTGCACAACAGTCATACTCATAAACTGTCTTATTGGTTTGTACATGTTAAAATTTGGGTTACTGTAGTTGTTTATATATTTTTATGCAGTAATCTTGAAGTGACAATAACATCTTTACTCTCCTGTTACTAGCAGCAATACAACTTTTAATAAAATGTTATAAACCTAGCATAAAAATAAGGAACAGATTTTGGAATATCAGTATTGCTAACTTACCCCACCGGAAGGTGAAGATATCCATTCCAGTTCTGTCTGTTGTGCTTTGGAATCCAGCAATATAACTACAAAAGAAAGTGATAAAAGACTTTACTAAATTGTACAATGTAATGGGTTAAATGATAAACTATATATATATATATATATATATATATATACTTTTCCCATATCTCTGATAAATATTTAATTATTATTTTGATTTTATAAAACTCTTACTGAATAATGATTTATGTATAACAACATGTCCTGCAATTATTACATTTACTGAAAAGTTTGTTGATTTGTATGATGTTTCAGAAATAATGTGGGAATTAGCAAGCACTGATCAGCATTATGGTACGGCGCGTATACGTTCAGTTTCTCTAACTGGAACAGTACTGAATATAATACATAGAAACTGAGAGAGTACTGCTTTGAGAAATTAGATTGTAAGGTTATATTTTCAGTGCCGGATGGTGAAACACAGAAATTGCATCGCTGTTAAATAGTTAATGGCTTGAGCTCAGATGTGTGCCATAAAATAAGACTATGAGTGGACAAGAATTTACAAAGATAATATAGACCCATGAGATTTATATTAAAACTGATCAAATGATGCATTGATTCTTTAATTTAACACAAACACCTGGCATTTCCAAATAGCCCTTTGATATAGGTTGCATAGCATTTTAAGTGGTTTACATGCTTTTATAAAATGTCTTGTCAGGTAGGTAAAATTCTGGACTGCAGGTTAAAACTATGGACTGGTTTTTAAAAGCCTACAGTATACACAATATTGGAATAACCAACATAAAGTAGTTAAAAAGCATGAAGCCTTGCTTCTTTTTCTTTCAGGTAACAATCACATGCAATGGCCAAAACATGTTACTCGTTTAGGGGATGTCTTTAAAAAATACATGGCATTGTTCATTAATAAAAATGCTTCTCCTACATATCTACATAAACTCAGCACTACATTATTCATAATCTTGCAAGTAGAATCAGCCTTTATGGCAGATAAGAAGTCATATACATTAATTTAGGATATAAACGTAGGTCTAAATGATACAAATATGGCTCTGTATCCCCTACAACATACTGTTTTACAGGTTAACATTACAGTGTTGTATTAAAATTGCAAAGCAGATAAAGAGAATCAGGCATTTTATACACATAGATCCCCCTTCTTCAAATATTCTGGTCTGTCTTATTTGCTTTATTACATTCCATGTAATAATTCCCATTACCATTTTTGTACTGTAGCCCAGTACAATGTCAGCTGTACCCACAAAGAACTCATTTGCACATCGCTAGCTGGGTATAATGGTTCAGCAATAAGACATGTGGAATCAAGCAGGAGAAGAAATAGATATATTATAAGCATTGGAGACTGATCGTTCTGCTCTGATCCAAATTCTCAAGGCTACCCATGTGAATGTGCGCCAGGAGCTGAAGATTCCCCTTATCTAGCTCTGCAAGCTGCCCCAGGCACCTTGTTGAATTGTGCAGTTTGTGTCCTGTTTGGCTGGATCTTTCACTGCTGACACAGAACTGGGATCTGCATAATGCATGCATGGGACTCTGGGGGCAGGCACTGTGTGTTCTGCAATTTTCTCACATATCTAGACACAAATTTCAGGATTCATGGGACTCAGGTTGGGGCTTTGATTAGATCATGGGCATTAGGCTGCATTTAACCCTATGGCCCCTTTAGCATTCACCACTTTTTATTTAGAAGGACCTTTTTATTGTGTGTTGCATAGTTATGCTTTATAATGGACCTAACATACTAAATGAGTGTATTCCTGCCATCCCAAAACTGATATGTTATCCCATTTAAATCTGAAGACATCAGACCATCTATTTATTATATTGCTAACTTTTACCACTGTATTTCATACTTTCCTTTCTCCCTAATTTTTTATCTAGAGCAGGGGTCCCCAACCTTTTTTACCCATGAGCCACATTCAAATGTAAAAAGATTTGGGGAGCAACACAAGCATGAAAAAGTCCCTTGGGGTACCAAGTAAGGGTGATTGGCTATTTGGTAGCCCCTATGTGGACAGGCAGCCTACAGGAGGCTCTGTTTGGCAGTTTCTATGTAATCAAAACTTACCTCCAAGCCTGGAATTGAAAAATAAGCACCTGCTTTGAGGCCACTGAGAGCCACTTTCAAGGGGTTGGGGAGCAATATGTTGCTCACGAGCTACTGGTTGGGGATCATTGATCTTGAGGGTGGCAGTATATAAAATGTATGTGGTGACATGAATGCAACAAACTGCTGAAGTGACATAAGAAAATACAGTTTTCTATAGTCACAAGGCTAAATATGTCAATGACAATTCATTAGCTTTGATTTGTACAGGTATAGGATCACCTAAACGGAAACCCGATATCCAGAAAGCTCCAAATTACAGAATGGCTGACTCCCATAGACTCCATTTTATCCAAATAATCCAATTTTTTAAAATTGATTTCCTTTTTCTCTGTAATAATAAAACAGTAGTTTGTACTTGATCCCAGCTAAGATATAAGTAATCCTTATTAGAAGCAAAACCAGCCTATTGGGTTTATTTAATGTTTAAATCAATTTCTAGTAAACTTAAGGTATGAAGACCCAAATTACAAAAGATCTGTTACCTGGAAAACCCCAGGTCCCGAGCATTCTGGATAACAGGTCCCATACCTTTATATAAGAATTCATCTTGTAGCTCCATTTTCTGCCACATCTCCAGTTATCCCTCAAGTAAGGAGCACAGTCAACAGGATTGATTCACTGACACATAAAGTTTGTCTACCCATATTAAACAAGGTGCCACCTGCGGGCCTCTAGCAGCTTGGGAACATACACGTTTAGCATCCTGTAACAGCAGAAACAGCAGCAGGAATTTGTAGTCCCAAACAGTTAGCGAGCCACAATTTCCACAGGGTGTCATTAACTGTCTGGTTATTCCCCTTGTAATATAGGTTCTGAATGGATTTTTTTCTCTCAGCTAACACAAATAACAGCAGTTTTCATATAACTTTCCACATAAGCATTTTCTTCTTTGTTTGCTTTTATGTGCCCTCCGTCCTGGCAACACTGGGGGCACATTTACTAAGGGTCGAATATCGAGGGTTAATTAACCCTCGATATTCGACCCTCGAAGTAAAATCCTTCGACTTTGAATATCGAAGTCGAAGGATTTACCGCAAATACTTTGATCGATCGAAGTAAAAATCATTCGAACGAACGATTCGATCAGAAATAGCTTAGAAAACTTATGGGGAAGGTCCCCATAGGCTGACATTGTAGCTCGGTAGGTTTAAAGTGGCGAAATATGAAGTCAAAGGTTTTTTTAAAGAGACAGTATTTCGACTATCGAATGGTCGAATAGTCGAACGATTTGTAGTTCAAATCGTTGGAATCAAAGTCGTAGTCGAAGGTCGAAGTAGCCTATTTGATGGTCGAAGTACCCAAAAAAAACTTCAAAATTCTAAGTTTTGTTACTTCGAACCCTTCACTCGAGCTTAGTAAATGTGCCCCTTGTATATAATGTGTGAAACTTATCATAAGGTCACAATGAGCTCACAATAAATCTGGTTCTGAAAATGGTTATATTCTGTGTTAGGTCAGACATACTAACCCATTCCTCATCCCTGTTTATTTGGAGTGCCCTGGCATTGCTTGCTATATATAAAGTAGAAGACAACTTCACATGCTATGTAATAGAGAGGCATATGATGATGTCTCCAGTTCATCTTCCATATAACTGTACTCTTCTACCTCTTTTACATTAAGGTTCCCTGCTATTGCTTGACATACTGTACATAAAAAGACAAGAAAAACGAATGTGCTATATGTTTTTTTTTTTTATCCTGCCCACCCCTGCCTGTGCGTAGTTCAGCGTGCCCTGGCATAGCCTTGCATACACAAATGGGTGAAACTAAACTCCAGACAGGAGGCAATTGCTCTTCTCAAGCTGCGAACTCCCAGAACGGAAAATGCCTCTTATAATAACCAAAGCAACAATATTCCTCAGGGGAATCCCTAAACATAGAGGCTGATTGTCTTCCCATGACGTGCGAAAGAGTATTTTTTTTCCAATAATAATAATAATTGTTAAAACCCCATAACACTGTTCCTAAGGAAAACCGCCTGTTAACCTGCGCACTTGCCCTCACGCACGGACTATATTCAGGCAGAGGTGCCCCTCATGCACTTGTACTGATCCACCTAACACAGCATATATATATATATATACAGTATATATATACAGACACACTTGCCCTCATGCACTGATGTACATAGAGGTAAAGGGAGCGCAGCAGCAGCAGCAGGATGAAAGGCAAAGTTAGTTCCCAGTACCTGCACTGTTCGTACTTACCCTCTTTTGCTGATTGTGCTTCCCCGGTGTGTGCAAAACAAAAGAGCCCCATGCTTATGAGTGTAATCCAGGAAGGGTATCCAGCATGGAGAGCCATGGTGCAATTGGTTGCTATGCTAATGTTACAAGGAGTCTTTCACTTGCTGTGCTTGAAGTAATAAAGTGCAGGCAAGGAGCCCAGTGTTTAACAATTGATTTCGGCTCCCCCTGTCTGTGTAGGAGCACTCTGGGATTTGTATTATGAATTTAGCCTTAGAGTGGGTAACACGTTTCGGTACATAGTCCCCGTGCCTGGACATTCATCCCTGCTCTGTTCTCTCAGTGCTGTGCTCAGCACCAGCCTGGATTCTGACTGCAGCCTGGCGTCTGCTAAACTCTCTATCCTGACACATTCGGCGGCAGGACAGCCCCCTGGGCGGGGTTTTAAGCTGCTCACCAGCAAACAGGGATGCAGGGTCCTAAGTAGAACGAACATCAGTCAGTGCCTTGCTTGCCCAGACATATTTACAGCCTGTACTGCATCATGTGGAGAGAGGTCTCCTTTCCATAAGTACTTCTTGCTGTCATTGTGTATTTTCGTGGGCTGTACAAAAAAAAGTTTATATGTACTTACTACTCTTAGATAGAGATGTCTTACTGCTTGCTCTTTCCCCATGTAATGAAATGCTTTCTTTTGACTCAAGGAGGGCATTGCTCATTATTATTATTGACAATTATAGGTTCAGCTTGAGATGTCAAGGCAGAGTTGGACTTGGCTGAAAGCCTAATGGGCCTCTGCCGTTGTGGGCCTAGGGTTGCCACCTGGCCGGTATTTTACCGGCCTGGCTGGTAACAATTATGGTTGATCCCAATGCTATTAATAGTGAAAAATTATAAATATAAAGGAAGGCCAGTAGGGGCATATGTGGGCCCGCAGGTATATACCCGCTCCCTGTGCGGGTTACGACCACCCAGCAGCGCCGGATTTCACTTTTGGGCGCCCCTAGGCCACGCGGCCCGACCAGGCGGCCGCGCGGTCCTAGCGTCCGCCTTCCCAGCGCGCCGGCGAAAAAACACTGGCGCAGCTGGTGCAGTTGAACGGTGGCTGGGCGGCATGCCGCCCCTATTTCTTTGCCGCCCTAGGCCCGGGCCTATGCGGCCTTGCCGCAAATCCGGGCCTGCCACCCAGTCCAAATTACCATGCCATGCACAGGGGCTTTCGGTAAGTAACGCCGCCTGAGGCAACATTCGCAATGCCGCCCCCCTGCTGCCCATCACGCTTACCATAATAGCTGACAGGGGGGTCCAGTGCAGGCCGCATTGATAGTGCAGAGAGCAAAATTGCGCTCTCTGCACTAGAAAAGCAGAATTTCCAGTTTAAAAAACGGAAATTCAGCTCTTTAAGTTACCAGGAGCGGCTTTTTGCCACCCCTGGTATCATCTGCGGAGCTGCTGTCTGAGGCAAGGTGCTCACCTTGCCTCATGGCTGAAACGCCGCTGGCCATGCACTGATTTTAATAAGAAACTGGACAATGAATAGTAATAAAAAGTAGCAATAACAATACATGTGTAGTCTTACAGAGCATTTGCTTTTTAGATGGGACCAATGACCCCCATTTAAAAGCTGGAAAGAGTCAGAAGAAAAAAAGCTAATAATTTAAAAAAAAACAATAAAAAATAAATAATGAAGTCCTTTTGAAAAGTTGCTTAGAATTGACCATAACATCTATATATTCTATAACATACCAAATGTTAACTTAACGTTGATCAGCACTTTAATATTTTGCACCACTCTACACATAATTCTTTAGTGTGTTTCCAAAATGTACTTTTTAAAAATGAATTCACATTCCTTTTCTCATGTTTTTCAGTAGAAACTCAGTAAGGTCACCAACTCTCTAAACAGTTTTGGTATATTGCTAGTTACTGACATTTCTCAGCAGCGGCCGTTTCATTCCCTCATTGGTTTAACCAAAGTCTTTCGCAGAACAACTGTTACAATCTGGTACATTAGTATCTGACATGTCTCAGATCCTGCACATTTTTTTGTGAGAATACCTGAAAAGGGCAGTTACTGGTTGGTTGCTATGGGTTACTGACCATGTGCAAATTTTCCAGTGTTTATAAATGAGCCCAAGCTGCGTGGTTGTCATGTACAATTTATATAAACACCTAGATGCAAAGTTTGTGTGAGGTGTTTGTGTAAAGTATATTGTTAAGGATATATTTATATTATTAACAAAAACCTGAAAAAATACATATTTGCACTCTTCAATTACCATGTTTATCAATGGCAAAAGCCCTGGTTTATGTATTTATATGATTGAGGGTTCCATTTTTATATCAGTGTTACTTTATATTAGTACAGCCACCTTGGACATAGTAGTGTTGAGTTTATATGCACACAGATTTACTATGGGCACTACCATGATACCACATGTGTGCCTATATGCGTGGCCATCAGAAATAACATGGGTACACTGTCAGCATCAATGACAAGGACATGAAGAGATTTGTTTTAACATAACTTTTGCCTCCACTTTGCCTTAGTGCCCATGTTAGTGCGTGTTAGCACTCTTTCCAGCTGTAATATGGGCATATTCTTAAAGCAGCCTCTGACAATCAACAACATCGACACACGGGTAAAGACAGGCAGTCACTATTGTTATTTGTGTGTCGCTCGGACTGCGAGCCCATGTTAGCGCCTATAGCAGTTTTCTTAACTTAAATATCCATGGAAATGGTATAAATCACATTGCTCTCCCATGAGGGGTTGTTCTGCAGTGCTAAGAATGGTCATACTTAAGTTTCATCTTCATATTTAATTCATCTCATTCTGTATTACTGTCAGGTGTGTCGTTGATATTTTTGATTTAAGGAAACATAAAAGATAAAATATATGCCGCAGTATTTCAGTGGTTAAAAAGCACATTTGCGGTACATCAGTTTATGTTTGAGATAAATGTGCCATTATAGTACCAACTATAGGAGCCCTAGATATAGATTCTCAGATGGTAGTGGTTTCGAAGGAAGGGTTTGCTTTGCAGAGGAGCAACATTATGAGAAAATGTCTCATTTTGTTTCTTAATCTTGGGAAGGAATTTGTCAAGATTGACCACAGGGGAGTGGCTGCTAGGTAGGAGCCTTGGTGCTGTATAACACAAGTACAGTGGGTATTTGAGGTTTTGATAGGTCGAAACATGTTATGCAGAAGAATATTTTAATAAATATTATAAGTTCTTAGACCAGGCCAGTAGTCAAGGGCAGGCAACAATAAAGGCAAGTCCGAGAAACAGGCTGAGGTCAGGGGCAGGCTGATGGCAATAACAAGTCCGTATGGCAGGCAGAGGTCAGAGGCAGGCTGAGGGCAGAGGGTAGTCCAGTAAACAAGCCGAGGTCAATTACCAGGAGATCCAACAGAGAGCCGGTAATGGGAAACTGGAGCAGAGAACACAGGCACAAAGAAGGAACAGGGAAGCGGACGGGGACTCAGGAACTAGGCAGGAATCAGGAACAAAAGCAGGAAATCTCAGGTCTGTAGAAACAGGCTGTGACGCTTATTGATCAAGCACCTGGGCATGGTTTGCAACAGACTTATAAAGCCCCTTAATTGGCAAGTTATACACACCTGTGTTTGATGAAGGAGGAGGAGTTGAGCAAAAACATAAGGAAACCAGAGTGTCTATCATCATTTCCGTAGAGTCCAATCTCAAAGGTCTCCAGTGGCTCAGTGAGGTAATGCAGGAATTTCAAAGTATATAGTCCAGAGTTCGGAGGTAGATTCGAGGTAGTTCCTGACAGAATGTGGGGGTATATAACCTCTGGATGTATGACCACACGAAGGATTTCTTCTAATCCTTAAAAAAAACTTCCCTGTGTAATGGCTTTTGCCAGCTTAAAGGTGATTAAATAAGGAGATTTATGTTTATTTTCCAGCTCTAAAGAAGATAATTGTTTATATGGAAAACACCCAACAAATTGACATTTTTGTGGTAGAACTGATCTATGGTTATCTGTTACATATGACACCATGCCATGTTGTAGTTCTGTGTGTATTTGTTATTATTAATGATATAGGTATATACTGAATTTAATGAATTAATTTAAATGACAAATATTGTCCCTTTCAGAAATGGTACATTTGGAAGGCAGGTGTGTATCTTTTGTCCATTCCATTGCATAGTCATAGCTGTTCCTTATGTTTCAACACCTGATTTAGCCCTTGTCGAGTAGATATGATAATAACCTAAAGTTATTTCCTTTTGCAATTATCATCTATAGCATTTTTGTTACAAAGCCAGTTTGTCTCTTCTTAACTCTATACCATGCACAATGCATACAATGAACATTAAAGACATAAATTGCATTGGACCATTGTTATTTTATATTTGTAATGTGATGCTATATGAGCTGCCATTTAATCTCTTAACTGCTACATCTGTGTAATACAAACTTATCTCACCTTTCAGTGCAATGTTCTCCATTTTGTCTCTTCTCTGTCATTCCCTCTGACATACCCTTAATTTTGAATTACATCTATCCCTTAAGGGTCTCCCTATTATTTAATGTAATATAACTATAATTTACAATGCTATGCAGTCAGTGCTGTGTTACATTCCCTTTATATCTTTCTGTACTTTATTTGCAATATACGGTATCGTTTCTTTCACATGTCTTTGTTGCAATCAATCTCAATTCATTACTATTTATATGTCTCCCTTGCATCTTCCGTATGAGCTGTGCTTCAGGTATATTTTACAAAATGTGTAATTGTTTTTTGTTTTGTTTTTAAAGATAAACCTGTGTCTATTAACTGAGTGATGTTTATTCAGTAGGTTCCCATGTGGGACACTAAATTTAGCCCAGAACTAATCTAATCCTAACAAAATCTATATTTTACCATGTAGGCTGATTGCATGCAATATACACAATGTAATGCATTTGCATAACAGACAAAGATATTGCAATCGCTATGAAATTATCTGTGGTCTCTCCGGAAAATAAATAAACTGACATTTTCTGATACACGTATTTTTCTTTATTCCTGTTACTTGCACTACTATGACACACAGCACTGGACTGTAGGGTGCGGGTAATGGTCCACAAAATTAGCATTTTCTGCCCTGAGCAGCAGCCTTACACCCTCATACATATCATAGTGACGTGGTTCTCTGTGTTTGAAAGAAGTCATGAGTTTTACAGAATGCTAGTGGGTTACAGTCACATGTGCAGTTATTAACTGTATGAGTTTCTGCAAGTGAGAACTGCTGTGCTTGAATTCCTTCATAACTGATTAGGTGTTACTCTCATGTCCATTTTCAATAAAACATAAGAACTGCAATTATTTAATGGTGAAGAAAGAACTCCCATTCATTTTGTGGTCTAGTATAATAAAATGTAGCTTCTTTTATTGGAAGCAATGAGCTGTGCCGACTGGAGGGTGTAGAACACCTCCGGAGAAGCAGCTCTCCAGACAGTCCAAGTTATTCCGGAATCAATCTGCACAAAGAAATGAAAACAGATAAGCAACTTGTAGGCCTGGTACTCTCAATACAAACCACTGTAATTTTCTCTGTTAGATGCTACATTTCATTTGACAGGTTATGAAGGGGACAAAACCATTACTACTTATTACAAAAGGACATTTACATATATAATTAGCCCTTGCTCTTAGAAAATGCACACGTAGTAAAATGCAACACACCAGAGCTGCTTCCAATACACAATGACATTTACTAGTACAGATGAAATTTACATTTTTGCATTGTCAAGTGCAGCAGACAGTCCCTCAGAGGTCTTATTTTATGCTGTGATTTTTCTGCTTGTCATATTTTGTGCAATGGAGTCTTTGTGTTTCTACAGCAATACAAGGAACGCAATAATAATGTGTTTCTATGAGCTATAACTAGCCTACTTTAGATGTAAAATATTGCTGTTACTTAATAAGTTACATTGTTGCTAGTTACGAGTGAACTCTAGACATTAGCCATTGCATAAATGTTTGTAAAACTGGTAAAAAAAATGCTACCACTGTTATTCGTGTACTGTCTAGATATCATTTCTACCCAGTTGCTCAGGTCATAAATTCTCAAAATCAGGTGGACCAAAACCCCCTTTTAATTTTCTATTAATGACACGCTGAAGTAAATCCGACTGTCTATCCAGAGTGCAAAGACGCAGCAGATGGAAGACAAATGACAGATTAATGATGCCTCCTGGGAGCATTTGCCCCCCAAAATGCAACATTGAGAAATCCTAGCACAAATTCTCAAAAACAGTTTTCCCGCAATCAGGGGTGGATTTAAAACTGGTGCACCCCTAGTCCGCTCCCACCCTCTGCACACACCTTTATACTCTTGCACACCCTACTGCTGGTGCCTTTATTGCCTCAATTGTCAGCATCACCAGAGAGTGGGTGGACAGGTGATCCAAATAACTGTGAAAATCTCCAATCAAGTCCCCAGTTCAGATGTGGCATGCCTAGCATCGGACTGGATGGGGTCTGGGCCCACCGGGCCTTCCACACCAGGTCTTCCACATCAGGTCCGCTGCACCCCCCGCCAGGGCCTCCCACCCCAGCTGCAAATTCCCCACTGTCCCCCCTCTGGGGGGAGGAAATCACAGGGCCCCATACGACAAAATTTCCTGGGCCCCCTGGGCTGCGCCCACTGCAAGCCCCACCTACAGGTCCGCCCTCCCCACAGGTCCGCCCCCCACCACACAGTAAAAAAAACAAAAAAGTATTGGTGGCTAGGGTTCCCACATGTTAATAAAAAATAAAAAGATATTGGTGGTCAGGGCCCCCCATAAAAGAACATTTGTGGCCAGGGTCCCCCCCCATTAAAAAATATTGGTGGCTAGGACCCCACATAAGAAAAAAAATTGGTGGCCAAAATTGGTGGCCAGGGCCCCTTAAACGTCCATGCCTTCCCGAAGTCAGCAGCTCTCAGAAAGATGGGGGGCCCGGCTAATCAAGTAAGTGTGGCGTGGCTGGGACCCCCTTACCCTCGGGGGCCCCCTACAACTCTCCGCTGATGGCTGCCCTAGAGGGAAGGGAAGAAGCCAGCTGCTGGCTGTGTGGAGTGGGCCAACGGGTTTTTTCCTGGTGTCCCGTTCAGTGCTACCCTGGGCATGCCGCCTGCAAATCTTTGCCACCCTAAAGCTGGCCATAGACGCAATGATCCGATCCGAATCGTGGATTCGTACGATTTTCGGACTGTGTGTGGAGAGTACCGTCATTTTTTGTCCAGCGGAGATTGGACGTTTGGTCGATCGGACAGGTTAGAAAATTTCTTTCAACTGCAGGTAATATCTCTGCATGTATTGGCGATCGTACGATTTTCAGTGGGAGACTGTCACTAGCTTTGTCAGACAAAACTATTGTACCATTGCTGTCAGAGGTAGAACATTGGCTGATCTGTTCTTTTACTACTTTACTTTAAAACCTGCCAAATTGCTGTTTTAGCCTATGGGGGACCTTCTAGAACCTATTTGGAGTCCATTGGTGGACTTTCAAAAATCGAAAAACTATTCCTTCAATTCGCACAGTTCGATCGAATACGGACCTATTTGATCAGAAACTGTCCTATTCGGTCTTTTTGAATTCGAATTTCAAAGTTTTTTCAATTCAAAATTCGACCCTTGATAAATAAATATGGTTCAAACAATTCACTCTTACTTATTAGTTGAGATTGAAACCTAGGTGCTGAAAAAACTTCAGTGTAATTACCCATAAGAACCGAAATTTGCTTTGCCTACTTGAAATTAGAAAATAATACACTGATGCAATGTTGCACCTAGGTAAGTAAATAAACCCTGTTAGCCAAATAATCAAGTAGGCAAGAGCACAAACTTGTTCCTAAACAGAGGAGATGACCAGTAAATGCTACCTACTGGTTGTTTACTATATGTAACTGGACCTGGGCAAATTTAGCAAGGGATATGAACAATATACCTGGGTAGAAGCACAAAAGTATTTTGGGGTGCAAGAATACACCCTAGTGCACCCTAACTTACATTCCTCAATGATGTGCAAGTTAGGGTACATAACACAGGTTTAAATGCAGGCAGTACTGTATTCAAGGTTCTTGCCTCAGGTTTCTGTGCAGCAAAACCTTATGCAGAGACCTGTAATATTTCATTTATACTGCGAAGAAAGGTGCAACATGTAAAAATATGGCAGATGCCCCTGTTTTTGATCTTTTCTTCCTGCTCACAATCAAACCATGGAGGCTATTTTTTAAAACTTGGATTTTTCCCCATTATTTTAATACTAAAACTTCAACCAAACTCCCACGATTTGGCTAAATTTACAAACAAATCGGATCGAAAATTGTCTGTGCAGGAAAAGACAATTTGAACAAAAACTCAAATTTACTGGATTATCATACGAAAACCAGCACCAAAGAGAAAAATCAGAGGCTTAATAACTAGGCCCCCTGGTGTCTCATATTACACAACTCATAAGGTCCCTGTAGCTTTCACACATTAGGAGCAATTTTGCCTGGAGACAATTTACCTGCCTGTATAGTTTGGAATGAAACCAGAGTATGTGGAGGAAACCCACACTGACACATTTTATGTTGTTAGTGCCCTGATTAAAAATAACTGTCGAAACCCCAGCATTGTAAGGCATCAGTGCTAATTACCTAGTTTCTGCACTATTAAATATATTTTCCTTACACTGCATTTTATTTGTATTTGTCACCAAAAGTCAATGATGTTCAGGATGACTTTGCTTTCAGTAGTGGGTACATATAATTTGTATATTGCATTATATACAAGCAGTAGTGGTGGACAAAGTGATATGTAAAATGTATTTTACATTTAATTTGTTATAGCAGGTCATGAGATTCATAAGTGTCTTCTTTATCAGTAATGCTTAACCTGGCTGGCTTAAGTACAAAAGTTAATTTGAGATGTAGTTCAGCAACAGCAGCTCCAGTGTGCCAGTTTTTTGGATAACTCTGCTTCCTCGTTCCCCTTGTTTTTTTTAATTATAACTGAAGTGCGTGAGTGTTTGCTGGATTCCTGTGTATTTATGCTTCTTTATTGCTTACAGTGCCTAGATAGTTCAGCCTTAAGGTCAAATTTGTACAGGCAACTGGCCTCCAAAAAACAGCAGACTATTTAAAGGAGAACTAAAGCTTAAATAGAAAAGTAGACTAGAAATGTTGTATATTATGTTTTGCACTTCCGTACCAGCCCAAGGTAACCTCAGACATTTAGGGGTTAAGATCTGTGCCTCCAAAGATGTCCCAGTAGCTCGTTGTCCTCTTTTCTGCTGATTCACTGCTGATTCACTGTGCTGCTGTCACATACTGAGCTTCGACTCAAAATAAACAATACACATAGAATCTAAATGTCACAATATAGGGCTGATTAGTAATTAATACAGATAATTATTACATGGCAGCGCAGAAACCAGTGCAACTAGCATCATAATTTAATAATCAGCCCCGTAGCATCAGCTTATATTACAGGCCAACCTCATTTTCTGCTTCATAATTTGCGATGGCCCCTAAGCCTAGCTTCTCAATAGCTTCTCACAGACCATTGAGCATGGGAGTGTCGCAGATGGTGACCCCCTGTGGCAAGTTCCAGATCATTGCTGCAATTGAGAAGCTGAAACTTTAGGCTGGAGCAATAAGTCCAGTATATAAAATATGGCATTTTAGCCATATTAATTTTTAGGGTTTAGTTCTCCTCTAACTGAAGCCGAGACAACCTCTTGAGACAATTTCTGAGATATTGTCCATATGCCATTCACTCTCCATAATGCCTAGAATACTCCAAGTTGTGCAACGTTGTGTCCTTGCTCCACTGGTTTTTACATCTAAGAGACACATTGAATTACCAGTATTCTTAGGCAGGATCGGACTGGGGGGCCCGGGCCCACTGGGGCTGCTGTCCCAGGGCTCTCCTCCTGACCCCGTCCGGGTGCGCGCGATAGTCCACACTCACTAAATGTTTTTGCCACGAGGCAAGAAGAAGCCATTGATCTGGGTGTGGATCTGGGCCAGCAGGGCCCACAAGAGCCGGGGGCACACCGTGTTTTTTCCTAGTGTCCTGCCGGCCCAGTCCGACCCTGTACATAGGATGTGTCTATTAATGACACTGGAACATTTCACTCATGTTATATGTACTAAAAAATAACAATATTAAATCTTTTAATGCTGCCTACTGCTGAAGTTTTGTGTTTTCTGTTTACTGTGTATGTTATGCTGCCATTTGTAATAGTCTGTATAGGCTGTGCAAAATAAAACATGTTACTAATATAGTTAGTTTACCAAAAATGTAATCTATAAAGGCTGGAGTGAGCAGATGTCTAACATAACAGTAACCAACTTCCTGCTGTGCAGCTCTCTAACTCTGAGTTAGTCAGCACCTCTAAGAGGAGCCACATGGGACACAAATTTTCAGTGAGTTTGCAATTGATCCTCAGCATTCAGCTTAGATGCAAAAGCAAACAGTTATGACCCATGCGACCCCCCTCAAGTCACTGATTGGTTACTATGAACAGTGGAAACCAAGAGCTTCAAAGCAGGAAGTAGTGTTCTGGCTATTATGTTAGACATCCAGTCACTCAAGCTTTTATACATTTTTGGCTAACTAAATAATTTGCATAATTTTTTTTTATTTTGCATAACCTATCTATTTTTACTTATTTAGTTTTACAATTAATTATTTTTTTTAAATAAGGCATATTGACCTAGTGTCACGGCCGGCACCCAATACCAGAACAGGTGCCAAGTACCCTGGTCTCGGCTCGGCTTCACCAGTAGTGTGACCACCGTTGGGCTTCGGGAGGAGCCCTCAGCTTACTTGGGTGCCACCTGGACTTAACGAGGGGTACAAGGCAAGATGTCTGGCTAGCAGAGGGGCACGGCAGGTAGCAGAGTCTTTTGGGCCGAAGGTCACGGTACAAATGGAGCAGGCAACAGAATCGTCAGACAGGCTGGGTCGAGGCAGGCAGATAACAAGAATCGTCAAACAGGCTGGGTCGAGGCAGGCAGATAGCAAGAAACGTCAAACAGGCAAAAGGGTCAAAACCGGGTGATCAATGGAAGGGTTAAACTGTAGAGTAGTCGTAAGCAGGCAAGGTCAGGATCCAGAATTCAGAATAGTCAAAATAGCCAGGCAGGGGTCAAAACAGGAATCAGACAGAATCAGAATAAACACAAGGCTCAGAAGCACCAGGAACAAAATCCTATCACGGGCAATGGTAACCTGTGGGAATGCCCTTTAAATACTATTTGAATTTGGCGCCTCTCGCGCTGACGTCATTACGTCAGCGCGCCTGCGCTTTTAAATCGGAGTGCGCATGCGCGCGCGCTAGGAGGCCGGCACCGGAGCAGCGCGGCGTGACGGGCGTCCCCGTCGAGGGGGCGGCAGGCGTCCCTGCCGTCCCCCCACACCATGCCCAGGTAATTTTATTACATTACCCCCCTCTCTAGGGGGGGCCACTGGACCCCCAGGTTTACCAGGAAATTTAGAGTGGAATTGCTTCCTGAGGCGGTCGGCCTTGATGTCATCAACTGAGACCCAAGAGTTCTCCTCAGGACCGAAGCCCTTCCACCTGGTAAGATATTGTAACTTACCCCTCACGAGGCGGGAGTCGAGGAACTCTTGGATCTCATACTCAGGCTGACCTTCAACCAACACTGGGGGAGGAACAGACAGAAGACGAGAATCTTTGGCAGGCTTCAACAGAGAGACATGGAAAGAATTAGAAATTTTGAAATTAGGAGGTAATTGAAGACGGACAGAAGACGGATTAATTATTGCAATGATTGGGTATGGACCAATGAATCTAGGACCCAATTTAGGAGAGGGAACCTTCAACTTGATATTCTTTGTTGACAACCATACTAAATCTCCCACTTTGTACTGGGGTGCTTCCCTACAGGATTTGTCAGCAGCTCTTTTCTGAGCTAGGGAAGCTGCGGATAAAGAATTATGAACTTGAGACCAAATTTCGGAAAATTTCAGGATAGAAGAATTGGCAGAGGGTACAGGGGAATTAGAGTCAGAAAAAGAAAACACTTTGGGGTGCAAACCATAGACAACAAAGAAAGGAGACTCTCCAGAGGAGGAATGGGTAGCATTATTGTATGCAAATTCTGCCCAGGGTAGCAGTTCGGACCATGTGGACTGGACACATAGCATCTGAGATACTGCTCAAGGGACTGGTTCACCCTTTCGGTTTGACCGTTTGGGGGTGATAGGCAGAAGAGAAAGACAATTCAGTACCCACCAAGGAACAGAAAGCACGCCAAAATCTTGAAACAAACTGAACCCCCCTGTCAGAAACAATATTTACAGGAAAACAATGAAACTTAAAAATATGAGTAATAAATAAGTCAGCCAGGGTTTTAGCAGAAGGGAGATGTGGAAGAGGAATAAAATGAGCCATTTTACCACCACCCAAATCACTGTCTTACCCTGAGAAGGAGGCAACTCCACAATAAAATCCATGGAAATGTGAGACCATGGTTTCTCTGGAACGGGTAAGGGGTTTAATAGACCCTGGGACAGATGATGAGATGACTTAGACCTCTGGCAGACTGGACAGGAAATGACAAATGTTTTAGTATCCAGTTTGAAGGAAGGCCACCAGACATGACGGGATAAAAGAGAAATGGTTTTTGAAATACCTGGATGACCTGCCACTTTAGAATCATGAACCTCCCTTAAAGGAGAAGGAAAGGTTAAAACTAAGTAAGCCTTATCAGAAAGGTCCATCTAAATATACCAGTAAATCCCCAAAGTAATGCTGCTCTGAGTCCCCTGTCAAAAGAAACACTGCATTTCTTTCCTTCTATTGTGTACTCATGGGCTTCTGTATCAGACTTCCTGCCTTCAGCTTAAACCTCATTGCCCTGGGCAAGAGCATGCTCAGTTTGCTCCTCTTCCCCACCCCCCTCCCTTCTCTACTGTAATCTGAGCCCAGAGCAGGGAGAGACTCAAGCAGGAAGTGATGTCACACTGCATCTCCTATCCTAAACAAACAGAGAGTTTCTAGAGCTTTTTACTCAGGTATGGTAAAACATTCTACAGAATAAATATAGCATTCTAGCTTGCACTATTGCAGCTAATCTATTGCCAATAAAATGCCTCTGTTGCTTTCCTTCTCCTTTAACACTTGTTCCCTAAGTTCCTCAGGAACGAACCATCTACCAGATGGGGTTTCAGCAGGAGCTGATGACTGTAAAGGGGACAGTAAGGAAGAGAGGTCAGACTCCAAGGTCGAAACAATTATTTCCCTGGGAATGATGGGAGTACACTCTCTAGAGTCAGGGGAAATTGCTTCAAAACTCCTCGAAAGTGCATCCGCCTTGGTATTTTTAGTCCCAGGCCGGAAAGTCAAAGAATAATTAAACCTTGTGAAAAATAGAGCCCACCTAGCCTGCCTAGGATTAAGGCGTTTAGCAGACTCAATATACAACAGATTTTTGTGGTCAGTATAGACCGTCACCAGATGTTTTGCACCCTCCAGGAGGTGCCGCCATTCCTCAAAGGCCCATTTGACTGCCAGCAATTCCGTGTTACCTATATCATAATTCACTTCTGCGGGAGAAAACTTCCTGGAGAAGAAAGCACAGGGATGTAACTTGTTGGTAGTCGGGTGCCTTTGAGAAAGGACTGCCCCAGCTCCCACCTCAGAGGTGTCAACCTCCACAATAAAAGGAAGCACAGTGTCGGGGTGACGGAGGATTGGGGCAGAGCTGAATTCCTTTTTGAGGAATTCAAATGCTTGAACGGCCTCAGGGGGCCATATACTGGGATCAGCGCCCTTTTTAGTTAGATTAGTGATGGGGGCCACAATGAGGGAAAAATTTCTGATGAATTGACAGTAATAATTAGCAAAACCAAGAAATCTTTGGGTTGCACGTAACGAAAGGGGTTGGGTCCAATCCAGGACTGCTCTCACCTTGCCTGGATCCATTTCTAGACCCTTGCTGGAAATGTTAAACCCCAAAAACTGAACAGAAGAAACCCCAAAAGTACATTTCTCTAGTTTCGCATAAAGATTATTTCCCCTTAGCCTCCGTAAGACTTCACGAACATGATTTTGATGTTCTTTAAGGTTAGAGGAAAAAATCAGAATGTCGTCTAGGTAGACCACTACGAAGATCCCCAGCAGGTCCCGGAAGATGTCATTAACAAACTCCTGAAACACTGCGGGGGCATTACAGAGGCCGAAAGGCATAACGAGATACTCGTAGTGGCCATCCCTGGTGTTAAATGCAGTCTTCCACTCATCACCCTCCCTAATACGGATCAGGTTATAAGCCCCCCTAAGATCAAGCTTGGAAAAGATTTTAGCATCTTTGACCTGATCAAAGAGTTCAGAAATTAAAGGGAGAGGGTAGCGGTTTTTTATGGTGATCTTATTGAGCCCCCTATAATCAATACAGGGGCGAAGACTACCATATTTTTTCCCAACAAAAAAGAAGCCCGCCCCCGCAGGGGAACTAGAAGGTCTGATGAAACCCCTTTCTAGATTTTCCTTTATATACTCTTTCATTGCCTGGGCTTCGGGCAATGAAAGAGGATAGGTTCTACCACGAGGAGGAGTAGATCCAGGAACCAGATCAATTGGGCAGTCATACTGCCGGTGTGGGGGTAAGGTTTCTGCTGCCTTTTTAGAGAAGACATCTGCGAATTCTGCAAATGCAGCAGGTAACCCTTCAAGCGATGAAGTTGCTACTACAGAGGGAACACATACTCCATCACACATAGTACCCCACTGAACCACCTCCCTGGAGACCCAGTCAATCAGAGGGTTATGCCTCTGGAGCCACGGTAACCCCAAAATAAGAGGAGAGGAAGCACCTTCTATGAGGTAAAAAGCTATCTCCTCACAATGCAAATTATTTATACACATGGAAAGAGTTACCGTCTCCCTGGAAATTACACCTGACCCTAAGGGTCTTCTGTCCACTGCCATTATTCTCATGGGGGCACTTAGGGAAATTACAGGGATACAGAATTTAGTGGCAAAAGCAGTATCCAGAAAATTACCCTCTGCCCCAGAATCCACAAATGCAGACACCCTGACAGAGCCAGTAGGCCAGGTTAGTTTAACCGGTAACAAAACCTTGGAGGCAGACTGGGGAGAGGAAACTCCTGCACCCAAATGGAGCTCCCCTTCTGCATTTAGGCTTCGGAGTTTCCCGGCCTCTTAGAACATTGGTTCAGAAAATGCCCTTTTTCACCACAGTACATGCAAAGACACTGAGTACGCCTGCGTGCCTTTTCCTCAGGAGTTAAATGGAATATGCCTAATTGCACAGGCTCCTCCTGAGGTAGAAGCACAGAGGGGTTAGAAGATTTTACATGGGTCACCACATTAGATCTAAAATTAGTAACCCCTGAGAAGCTTGTACTCCTCTCACCCCTTCTCTCCCTTTGCCTTCTATCTACCTGGATGGCGAAGGACATGAGGTCGTCCAGATTAGAAGGTAGGGGAAAATTAACCAAACTATCTTTTACAGAATCAGAGGAAGGCAGCCTGAGGGCCCAAACTTGGGGGTCACCCAAAAGCAGGGTCATTATGAACCTTACTTTCTCCTCATCTGATTGGAAAGAATGAGGAAAAAAACTAAGGTACAGCTTACATGCCTCTTTGAAAACAAACAATTTAGTGCGATCCCCACTAAACCTTTCGGGGGAACACAATTTTTGGTTCATGTGGTTTTGATGAGTTACCCCAATTGGCAGAGGAACCCACAGAAGGTGTAGGAACCGGAACAGGTTGCTGCTGTGAAGTTTGCGTACCCTCCAGCTGTCGGGTTAGGTTGTGAAAACCCTGTAGGAGGTAATTTTGCTTCTGTTCATGATCCTCCAAGCGCTGTAACAATGTAGTAAGAAGCACTTCGGTAGTAGTTGGAGGAGCAGCAACGGCAGCAGCTTCATCGTGACTTTCGTCCTCCATGGCCCGTGATAATGTCACGGCCGGCACCCAATACCAGAACAGGTGCCAAGTACCCTGGTCTCGGCTCGGCTTCACCAGTAGTGTGACCACCGTTGGGCTTCGGGAGGAGCCCTCAGCTTACTTGGGTGCCACCTGGACTTAACGAGGGGTACAAGGCGAGATGTTCTGGCTAGCAGAGGGGCACGGCAGGTAGCAGAGTCTTTTGGGCCGAAGGTCACGGTACAAATGGAGCAGGCAACAGAATCGTCAGACAGGCTGGGTCGAGGCAGGCAGATAACAAGAATCGTCAAACAGGCTGGGTCGAGGCAGGCAGATAGCAAGAAACGTCAAACAGGTAAAAGGGTCAAAACCGGGTGATCAATCGAAGGGTTAAACTGTAGAGTAGTCGTAAGCAGGCAAGGTCAGGATCCAGAATTCAAAATAGTCAAAATAGCCAGGCAGGGGTCAAAACAGGAATCAGACAGAATCAGAATAAACACAAGGCTCAGAAGCACCAGGAACAAAATCCTATCACGGGCAATGGTAACCTGTGGGAATGCCCTTTAAATACTATTTGAATTTGGCGCCTCTCGCACTGACGTCATTACGTCAGCGCGCCTTTAAAGGAGAAGGAAACCCCCAGGGCGCTAAACCCCTCCCCCCCTCCCCTGTGCTGCCCCCCCTCCCTCCTCCCCCCTGGCCTACCTGTCCCCCTGGGCAAATGCCCCTAACTTTTACTCACCCCTCTGCGCAGGTCCTGTCCACGGAGTACGCAGTCGCCATCTTCTCCCACGCGCGTCTTCTTCCTGCTCTGATCGGCGTTTTCTGGCGCATGCGCAGTAGGAACAGGTACCGGTACGGCTCTACTGCGCATGCGCCGAATGTCACGAAGTGAAATCGGAAAACTTCGTGACATTCGGCGCATGCGCAGTAGAGCCGTACCGGTACCTGTTCCTACTGCGCATGCGCCAGAAAACGCCGATCAGAGCAGGAAGAAGACGCGCGTGGGAGAAGATGGCGACTGCGTACTCCGTGGACAGGACCTGCGCAGAGGGGTGAGTAAAAAGTTAGGGGCATTTGCCCAGGGGGACAGGTAGGCCAGGGGGGAGGAGGGAGGGGGGGCAGCACAGGGGAGGGGGGGAGGGGTTTAGCGCCCTGGGGGTTTCCTTCTCCTTTAAATCGGAGTGCACATGCGCGCTAGGAAGCCGGCACCGGAGCAGCGCGGCGTGACGGGCGTCCCCGTCGAGGGGGCGGCAGGCGTCCCTGCCGTCCCCCCACACCATGCCCAGGTAATTTTATTACACCTAGTTTCTCAAACATGGGACAAATGAACTCTTACATGTACCCTGAAGTGCCATACTATAAATACAGTTTGACAATAATGTATGGGGAAATAAGTCAGTGTCATATGGGAGGTAGTAAAAAAAAAAAGAAAAGAGCTCTCAATGCAAGGTGCAGAGTACAGTTTGTACCACCAATCCAACAGATACACATTCTACTTGGATGACCAAACACAAGTGAATCTTTAAACAAGAACCTCAGCTGCTTACTCTTCATTACTTGAAGCAATCATGTTTCAAGGCTGATTACAAACACAATGTTTGTGTTCCAAAAAACAGAACCAGAGCTGGGTTCTCCTTTATACAGTTAGTTCCTTTGCTAGTAAATCCATTCAATGATAGGTTCCATTTGATAGTGTCTGCACATAGAATATGAGTAGCCAAAATGAGTGTGGATTATAATGATCGTAATAGAGATTGTAAATATTTATATACTTTAATACATTTGGTTGCACTTGTAGCCTTTAGGCGCATTTTATACAATGCTATACTGCTATCTATACTGAATGCTTGTTTTATTATTACAGAGAAAAAAGAATATCATTTTTAAAACGCTTTCAATATAACTGTTTTCTCGATAACAGATCCAATACCTATACTTTATCTACATATTGATTCAGGAACATTTTAAACTCACTACCACTATAACCAATATGTGTCAGAAATTGAATAAAGATGCAACAGCGATTAATTCTCATTTGCATATACAGGTATGCGACCAGTTATCCAGAATTCTTGGGACAGAGTTTTCCAGATAAGGGTTTTTTCCATATTTTGACTCTCCATAATATGTCTGCTAAAATAATTTAAACATTAAATAATCCCAATTAGATTGTTTTGTCCCAACTAAGATTAATTGTATCTTAGTTGGGATCAAGTACAAATAACTGTTCTATATTTATATTATTACAGAGAAAGAGGAAATAATTTTTTTTAAATTAATTTATTTCTTTAAAATGAAATCTATGGGAGATGGTATTTTCGTACCTGTAGCATATAAACCCTCTCTGATATTGATATAAGATTCTATGTACATCATGTGCTATGTTTAATAATGATTTAGTCTTTGAGGTTTATTATGACTTGTAATAGACATTTTTTAGATTAAAAATAAACCTATGTGAAATTCATCTATACAGAACCTAAACAATTTTTTTCTGTAATAGGCAATTTCTGATTATAAAACTACAATGGAGTTTGTTTGTATACTTTATGCAGCCTCTCTTCATTTGCTATGTAGGATTCATAAATTACCATGGGATCTGAAAAGCCTTTACTTAAGGGAGATTTAGCTCAGAGCCGAGAGACAAATTAAGGCACTAATTGAAAAAAAACCTGTTCAGTATATTAATGTAAGTTCCTCCATAGAATCATAGAATAGTTGGTACAGGTATAGGATCTGTTATACGGGAACTTGTTATTCAGAAAGCTCCAAATTACAGAAAGGCTGTCTCCCAAAGACTCCCATTTTATCCAAATATACAATCTAATGCAATGGTACCTTGTACTTGATCCAAACTAAAATATAATCTGTACTGGAAACAAAACCAGCCCATTGGGTTTATTTAATGTTTACATGATTTTCTACTAGACTTAAGGTTTGAAGGTCCAAATTACGGATCCATTATCCAGAAAACCCCAGGTCCCAAGCATTCTGGATAATAGGTCCCATACCTGTATTCTCAAATATTATTTGTGTGTGTGTATATATATATATATATATATATATATATATATATATATATATATATATATATATATATATATATATATATATATAAATAAATATATATATATATATATATATAAATAAATATATATATATAAATAAATAAATATATATATATATATATATATATATATATATATATATATATATATATATATATATAAATAAATAAATAAAAAATAAATATATATATATATATATATATATATATATATATATATATATATATATATATATATATAACCTTCCTCTGACAAGGTTTCTCCAATTAGTGTGTTTGATTTCAGAGTACTGACATAACTTTTTTTGCAGTTTTAGATTAGTTGCAATAACAAAGTTCATTATTATTATTTTAACAGTGGTTTGATATTCAAATGGTAATTTCTAAAAGGAAAATTTATATACACAATTACAGTCATCAAGTTTTAATTTGAATTTCGAGATTTATCATACTCTGGCCCTTTGCCACCTAAAACCTGCCAAGTTCATGTATAAGTCAATGGGAGATGTCCAGGGACCAATTTGGACATGTTAGTAGCCTTCCTGACATTCGAGTTTAGTCGAATTCAATTCAAGTTTCTGTCTGTAAAATTTGTCTGAGTTTTAGATATTCGATTTTTTTATAAATAACCTACCAGTCGAATCTCGAGTATATTTGAATTAAAAAACTAAAAAATGTGTTTATTAGTGCATGTTTTGCACCAACCTGGCTTTTTCTCAGATGAAATATACAGTGAAATAAACGTGCAACACCTTTTAATGCATCCACCCCCTCATATCATATTCCAGGTAGCAAACAACTTAAACTTAAACAGTAAGGCAACCTTCGGAAAACTACTTATTAAGTATAGACTATAATAGTTTTCCAAGGTTGCCTTACTGTTAAGAGATTCTTGTTTGTTATCAGGCCTATGATAGGAGCTTCTAACCAAGCTCCAATCAGTGTTTGACCAGTGTCAAATCTGCTTTTTGATGATTGAAACTGAAAATAAATCTCCAGAAGCCATTCAAGCCATTTTTAGATTGATTACAAAGGAAAGAATAACAACAAGAATAAGCAACCCCAACATCTAATCTTGATATATTATTTGACATCTAATTATAAACAAATGGTAAAATAATTTGTAATAGCTCATACGGCCTTACTCAGTACCTACCTCAGCACCAGTTCCATAAAATAAAGAAGGAAAGTATGAAAATTATGTAAAGGGGTTGTTCAACTTAATATTTACTATAAACATAATGTAGACAGCAAAATTCTAAGCCCATTTGCGACCAGTCCTCACTTTGTATTTTAGTTTTTCTTTATTAATGTTTTTGCAATGCAGTTAACAGGCTTGCTGCTATCTGATTGTTAGGAGTTCATTATCATAGCACAATTGCAGCAGTTTTAAAATCAATGAATAGTAGAGGGCCTGATAAAATGATGAACTACAAAAATAAGAATAAAATTAAAACTGCATAGTCAATCAGTTTTTTTAGTTGCAAGGGTCAGTAAAATTAAAAATGCATAGTCAATCTGTTTTTAGTGGTTAGGGTCAGTAAGCTGAACAACCGTTTTCATTTGCAGACATAATGAAAGGACAACCTCCCCCCTTATAATATGTTTCCTTCAATTCCTGTACAGAAATTCAAAATAAATTAAAATTTTGAAAAATAAACAAGCAACCTTTGGTGTAATTTTAAAAACAGGTTCTATTAAATTATTCTTACAGAACTTTAATTCATTGATGTGCACATCTCATTGTGCAAACATTCCACTTCTAAGAACAAGAAAATCCAATGCTAAGTAGAAATATCTCCACAGATGTGTGAAATGAAGCAACAAGGTAACTTATATTTAGGGATAAGATTGTTATTTTAGGTAATATTTACTAAATCTACTTTTAAGACTTACTGCATTGACAATATTTCTCCTAATAAACTGTTTATTTCAACAAAAAACTAAACCCACAGAAATAACTGTTGTTTGAGTGTTTTGTCTGTCACAAATAGTACATGTCCTAAATTGCCTTATGTTGCATTTCACTGATTACAGTTGCATTCACCAAGTTTTGCAGTACACATTTAGATTGAACCCTGATTAATAAATAAATACAAGAGTGGAAATGTATAGTTATGAAGACTACAATAGAGATGCCTAGCAATGAGACGAGCATAATATAAAAATAATGGCAAGGTTCAGTACTGACACGAATACCCACTACTACTGTTTTTTTTGTAGAATGTTTCTTACAAATTCAAATTTAGTAAGATATCTTAATGAATAAAGCACAACATAGATGCAAAGATATAGTCGTAGAAATCAACGTTTCGGAATATTTTCGGTCCATGTGTGGACCATCCTGACATTTTTGTACCATGGCGATTGGACGTGCAGTCGAGCAACAGGTTAAAAATGTTTTCTGTCAGCTAATAATAATTTCTTTGTGTTGCCTGACAATATCAATGGGTGACTGTCACTAGAATTTGTCGGACATAACTTTCGCATCATGATTGCTGTCATGGCCAGAACACCGTCTGATTTGTTCCTTTACTACTGTATTTAATCTGAATGGTTAGTGGCAGGTCGGAAGAGCGGGATGTCCGATCGTTTGTCTGATACAAGGATGAAATCTGTACGTCTATGGCCAGCTTTAGATGGCATATGCACAGGTTTATCCAAAGGTAACAAAACCTTATTTATACTTCCCAACACCCCAAGCTTCAACTATTTCCATTAATGCTCTGCCCATTAAAAAGGCCTTGATAAAGGAATGCATAAAGACAAAGGTATGCGGAGCTCACCCTAGTTGCAGCGTCTCCTCTTCCAATCACTGCTCTCGCGGGAATCCGGGCACTTTGATCCGGAGTTACACTGCACCATGAAGTTACCCCCTGTTCGGTGCTGGCCGAAATACTGACAGGAGACTGTTGCTTCGTTTTAAAGATGCGGCTTTATTGTGCACAACATGTTGAAACAGGCAGTGGGTTGGAGGTGAAACTAACGTGTTTCGTGCCCTAACTCTCCTGGCACTTCCTCAGAGTTCTCTGAGGAAGTGCCGGGAGAGTTAGGGCACGAAACGGTCTCCTGTCAATATTTCGGTCAGCGCCAAACAGCGGGTAATTTCATGGTGCTTGATAAAGGACTGTCCCACAAATTAGGAGATATGCTTGTTCCGTTTTCTGACAGTCTACTAACATTCAGTCTCATTACAAGTCATATCATATAAGATTCTGTCTTACAAACAGATTTATTATAGCACTTAAATATGGTTAGCTTTATAGCGCATAACATTTTTATTTCCTCAGATATGTG
This sequence comes from Xenopus laevis, assembly GCF_017654675.1. NCBI lineage: Eukaryota > Metazoa > Chordata > Amphibia > Anura > Pipidae > Xenopus > Xenopus laevis. The sequence goes on along the minus strand of NC_054380.1, from coordinate 71,730,679 downwards.
TCTTCCCTATGCAAGGGGTGCATCAGAAAAATGTATAGCACATATACTTATCATTTCAGCTCACCAACCAACCAATTTTTTTGTCACTCCAGTCTATAGCACTTTTGGCTAACAAGACTGCAAGGTTCTCATACAGATCATTAGCACAGTGATGGGAGAATAATCTGAAACAAGCATACAAAATAGCAAATGTGTAACAGCAAGACAGACATGAATGGAGAGTTCATGGAAAGAGATGAGATGAAAAGGAGCACCCAAAAACATGAAAACAGAAACTGGCAGGAAAACATGATCAAGTAAAAGATGGGTCTTGTCCAAGTTGTGACTTGGTTCTGCTGATAGTATCACACTGCCATGAAATGATATTTCATTAAATAATGTTTTGGCCTGGAGGATGTCCTGCCTTGAGCCCCATTCAATGGTCATGGAGTTGTAAAACAACAATAAAGAGAATGGGGGGACAGCCTATGAACTATGACTACAGACTATGTTTATGAAGTCCAAAAGGGAGCACTCTACATGTGGAGGCTTATTTATTAAAGGTTGAATTTTAGTGATGTTTATAAGGTTTTTGAATCCATTAAACTAAACTAAACTCACAAAATGTAAAACCACAATTGTCATTGAATTTATAAAAAAAATCTGCATATAAAAAGTATGAAAGAAAAAAAGCACTGAACAATGCGGTAAAAATACAAATACCTTGAAAACCTCTATAGTCAGTGGGAGCAGGGCTGTTCAATAGAAAATCAACAACTTTTATTTGGTGAAGTTTTGCCTTAGAGGTTTTTGTGGTTTAACACTTAATAAATCGCACATTTTTTAGAGCTATTTCAAAATATACTGTAGGAAAACAACATATTTTTTGAGATTTGTGAAAAAAAATTTAATTTGCTTCGATAGTAAATGGGCTCCTTTAAGGTATAAATGCCTGGGCACTACAATAACCAAAGCATGCAAAAGTTAAAAAAAAAAGTAAAGCACGGAACAAGACATGGCAGAATATAAAACTCAACGGGGCTGATTTACAAAATGGCGATATTCCTTGACGCACAGTTTTGTGCGTTATTTAAGATGCATTATTTAAAGGGATACTGTCATGGGAAAAACATTTTTTTTCAAAATGAATCAGTTAATAGTTAATAGTTAACAGATTTTTTTATATTCAATTTTGAAATCTGACATGGGGCTAGACATTTTGTCAATTTCCCAGCTGCCCCTGGTCATGTGACTTGTGCTCTGATAAACTTCAATCACTCTTTACTGCTGTACTGCAAGTTGGAGTCATATCACCCCCCTCCCTTTCCCCTACCAGCAGTCAAACAAAAGAACAATGGGAAGGTAACCAGATAGCAGCTCCCTAACACAAGATAACAGCTGCCTGGTAGATCTAAGAACAGCACTCAATAGTAAAAACCCATGTCCCACTGAGACACATTCAGTTACATTGATAAGGAAAAACAGCAGCCTGCCAGAAAGCATTTCTCTCCTAAAGTGCAGGCACATGTCACATGACCAGGGGCAGCTGGGAAATTGACAAAATGTCTAGCCCCATGTCAGATTTCAAAAAAGAATATAAAAAAATCTGTTTACTCTTTTGAGAAATGGATTTCAGTGGAGAATTCTGCTGGAGCAGCACTAGTAACTGATTCATTTTGAAAAAAAATTTTTTCCCATGACAGTATCCCTTTAAGGATCGATTCATCAAAGTATTTTAGCATGCGTTAATAGACATAACGCAAACGTTAATCCTACATTTCTGCACAGCAGTATTCTAATCGAATTGCGATATTTATAGAATAGAATTAATCCTAACGCATTATTCACTTACATCTTTTAAGCGATAAAAGCATAAAATAGTGTGATAATTACTATGAAATTTAACACCTCCCATGAGTACGCGTTACTAAACAACATCAAATGGATTAATAGAGGAAGCTGTAGTGAGGTACTGTAGGGCAGCAATTAAAGACCTTTTATGAGGAACTGGAGACTTACTACAGTCACTAACACATTTTCATGATACCTTGGGCAGATCCAGAATGCACTACTTTCTATGTCATGGAATTATATTAAGTTTCCCAGGGTAAGGACTGACTAGAATATTGTAAAAAGAAACTTCTACTCTGCCAGTGGCATCCCAAATGTCTTAGGTGCTATAGATTGCACTAATAACATGTGACTATATCATATGCCTTAAAATATCGCACAAAACGCATGCTATAAAATACTGCACACATTTCAGCTGAAATGAACGTTAAAATATCACTTCTTAAGTTAGACAAGTGAACTTTTAGTGAATCGATCGTGAATTCTAAAAATATAAGAAGTGATACAATTTTTAAGGCATGCTATAAATAACACTCACTTTATCGAGCTTTAGTGAATCAACCCCAATGTAATTTAGTGGTACATACAGTGCGTGTGCATGTAAAATATATACATTTGATGATAGTAACATTCATAGAACAACAGAACATGAAGCCATTGATTGTTAACTGTGGGTCAAATCATTAGAACTATAATATTTATATTACCATGGAACGGGCTCCCCAGAAGTAAAAACTTTGGAGGCCCGGGCCTGACTAGCACCTCCCTCCTACACCAGCATCAGCTGCCTGCACGCGGCAAAAGTCAGTAAGAGAATGAAATTGCATACAGCAGACCAGCCATACCATGGTATGGTAGTTACACCAATGGACACCATTACATACCTCCCAAAATTTTGGAAATAAAAAGAGGGACAAGATTTTTTTGCCCATGCCCATTTTTGTGGCAACACCCCCTACTTACCATGTTCTTTTACAAATTTTGTCAGGTTATGAAAGTTTGAACATATTTCTGTGTTTTTTTTCCAGCTATCACAGTTTTGCTAATGAAGGTGAATTGCCCTTTAAGCTGTGAGTCTAACTTCTCCCAAGAGACCTGTTATCTAAATTATTACAATTACTTATTAGCTTATGTCAAAATCGCTACAAAAGTATCTCTTTTTTTCTGTCTGTTCAGTGCAGAGAAAGTCTGGACTTTTCAGTACAAATGCGGGACTGCGAGCTGTCAAAAGAGGGACTGTCCCGCTGAAAACGGGACAGTTGGGAGGTATGCCATTAGCATGTGAAAATTTGTTGCTGCATCTGGATATGACAAGACACAAATTTATTTACACCAACATGACAGAATCCCTTTAAAGATTTTGACTTTGAGTTATGGCTGCATTCTGATAAAGGAAATGTATGCAAAAATGTCTTGATGCTTTAAATTATTTGGCCACATGCAACAGTATTTTTGTCTTAGGGGCACATTTACTAAGGGTCGAATTTCGGAGTTAAAAAACCTCGAAATTCGACCATCGAATTTGACGGCCATTTTCGATCAAAGTAAAAATCGTTCGATCGAACAATTTAATCCTTTGAATCGTTCGATTCACTTGACCCTTAGTAAATTGTACCCCTTAGTATTACTTTATGTTAATCATAAAGCTGTACAATTTGCAAGGCAAACAGCTGCAGATGTTAAAACAGCTAGGAAGCTTAACCTTTTCACTCACTGAAATATCTGTTTCTGTGATTCCTTCCAACAGCAGAAAACCATCTGCATTTCAATGGTTTTCTCCTTGAAGGAAGTGAAAGTAACTGCACTTGCTGGACCTGTTTGGGTTATTTAGAGTGACACTACATATTTATTTCAAGCAGGTGGTTAGAAAAACAGACTGTGCAGCAGCTGTATTCATAGCAATAGAGTACTTATCTGCATACCTTGTGTGTGTGCAGCATAAGCTTTCGTTTGCCATATTTGCTTCAATAAACTTCTGTATGTTGAATGCAGACCCGTAACTCCATTTACAGGTTGCATTGCTTATTCTGTGAAAGCCTGAAATAGGTTCACATCAAACATACACTGCAAGCCTTTGTATAAATAAACAATGCATCAGTAGGATGCTTCCACGCTGCACTAGAAAATCTAATTTTGAGGCCTGGGCTTTCATGACTGGTTAAAAGAAATGAAAGGTGGTTAAACGTAAAAGCAAAAAAATTTTAAAATGTTTGGATACAACAAAAATGTTCAATTCAACATGCTCTTTTCATTAAATAAGTTTATGGGAGGAATTCATTACCCTTTGTACATACTTCACTGGTTACAGGTCATTTAGTAATTTGTGTTTTCTGATGATACAGGAACATCTGCAATTACATTGTTAAACATTGATAAATAAATAACCTACACCTCTAATATACAAAACTGGCAATTTACTATTGATTTGAAAGTCTTAGAATTTTTTCTTCACATTTCTCTGGGATAAATCAATACTGAGATCCCATCGATAGACATATATAGTGAATAAAGTACCCCCTCTTGTAAATTATAAGGATATTATAAGTTACCGAGGAGTTTTCATGACCATATAAAAACACGAGGCCGAAGGTCATGAAACTCCGAGGTAACTTCTAATATCCTCATATTTTGCAACTGGGGGTACTTTATTTATTATAATACACAAATTTCAGCGATTCATGTGACAGAAATGACATCAGAACTCACCATTTATAACTGATGACATCAGAACTCACCGTTTATAAGGATATAATTTACAAGATATTCATGGCTTTTGTGTATTATAGGTATATATACATCTATAATGGAAAGTTATTTGCTTACATAGCTTCTTTCCTTGCCATTTTACTGGACAATCCCATTTTGTTCTACACAAAATTGCTGAATTCGTATAAATAGATACTTTATTTTAAATATGGGTATTTTATCTCATATGTATCCAAATTTAAATTTTATGTCCTAATGAAATCTTTTTTTTACTTTTATAAATTACTGCCTTCATGTTTATTATATAAGGCTTTCACAATTTGGTTGGATTCATATAATTATACCCATTTACTGAGGTCATTCATATGCTTTTAACTTTATTTTTGTGGACAGTTTTTAACACCATAACATTTTGTTTTGTGGTGTTTCACCTCTGCTCTGCTAAATGATCATTTGTAAATATGTGTTTATGTATTTGATTTCAAGCAAATACATTCTAATTATTATACTGAATTTTTTAAAAGTACCAGAAGTGTTAACTTTTAGTGATTGATATTCCGAGACGATTTGCAATTGCAGTTATTTAGCTTTTTATTCAGCAGCTCTCTAGTTTGCAATTTCAGCAATCTGGTTGCTAGGGTCCAAATTATCCTAGCAACTGCGCATTGCTTTGAATAAGAAACTTGAATATGAATAAGAGAGGACCTGAATAGGAAGATGAGTAATAACAAGAAACTTGTAGCCATATGGAGTCTGTTTTTTTAAATGGGGTCAGTGACCCTCATTTGAAAGCTTGAAAGAGTCAGAATAAGAAAGCAAATCATGAAAAAACTATAAAAATAAATAATTAAGACCAATTGAAAAGTTACTTAGCACTAAATATTCTATAACATAGTAAAGGTTAACTTAAATTTGAACCACCCCTTTAAAGGAACAGTAAGAAGAAAAAGAATGTAAGTGTTTTAAAGTAATGAAAATATAAGGCAGTGTTGCCCTGCTCTGGTAAAACTGATCTGTTTGCTTCAGAAACACTACTATAGTTCATATAAACAGGCTGCTGAGTAGCAATGGCAGAAATTGAAAAAAGGCTATATGGCACAGGTTAAATAGTGGATAACAGATAGTAGTAGTGTTTCTGAAGCAAACACACCAGTTTTACCAGTGCAGGGCAACACTGCATTATATTTGTATTACTTTAAAATACTTTCATAAATGCTGAATAATCCCTTTGTATACCACAGAGCTTATCTGTTATCTGCTGGGTATCCTGTGCTTTTTCTCCTTTTTCAGCTTTGAATGGCTGCTCCCATCGCTACACAGCAGTTTGTTTATATAAACCACTGTAGACTTTCTGAATTGAATACCCAAGTTTTAACAATGCAGCACAGCAATACATTATATTTTCATTACTTTAAAACACATACATTTTTTGGTGCTATTGTTCCTTTAAGGTTTGCATTCCTTGTCCTAGGTTACCCAGTGATCACTCTCTTCTCCTACTATTCTTATAGTTCTTCATACGTACACGCACACATATGGCAGTTATGCCTTTATTCTGCTCTTTAAAGGACCAATTGTATTTATTAAAATTGGTTAATATTTAACCAATTGTCTATACCTGCAAAAAATATTTATGTTGTCCATGCTTAGGTAGCTTCAAGTGAGTCTTTTCTTTCTGTGACATTAGTGATTAGTGTAGCAGTGCTGCTATTTAGGAAAAAGTGTAAAATCATATTCAGTAGTTTTACTTGCTTCCTTGATTTGCTATTAACAGAGATAAAAGCCCAAACTTGTACATTAAAGTGCATGTTTGCAAGATACCGGAAATGGCTGCGCTCAGCATCTATGGTTGGAAAATGTGGTCGCATTAAAAATTTGTATTAAGGCATAAGCTGCACTGTAACTTGTGAAATGCACTTCACAGAATTTTATGAAGTGAAAGTCACCACATTAAACCACAAATAATGAGTAAAATGACTTGATTTACCACACTAGGGCTAATCTTTTAGGATAATATAAAAAGTTAAAGCAGGAGATTTGCGTATGTGTGCACAACAATCTAATCAGTTTACATGAATTACCTTTCTTTAGATACTTTTAATATTCGCGAGGGAAGTTTAGACACCAATTGTTTCACTCAGCAAGATCTTTTTGTGAAGAGCCTAATGCTTCTATATGCAGTTGAAGGAGAAATCCTTTCACATTTTCTTTTGTGGATTTACTTGTCCAGTAAAAAATGACTGATGAATGAGAGTCTGGCACAACATTAAAGTGAGAACTGTGGGGATCCTCATTAATCTGCTAATAGTTTTATTTCTGTCATGCCTCTTCAAAGTTTCATGTCTTGTAAAGAATGCATGGTGTTGGAGCAAACCCTGCCTGGCCTTCCACTCCTCGCTTACATCAAGGCAGCCTACAATAAAGACAGTGTGGCCTTTTAAATTGTTTTCTGTTTAACTTTTACCATAGCCTGGGTTAAAAGCCATATGAAAAAAAAGAGAAGACTCTGTTGGCTTAACTACACTTCACTATCCCAAAGAAGAATAATAAAAGCAAAGCATTTAGAAAGGCAATGTCTACTGACAAATATGTTTAACAATATTGGTAATCCAAAAGATTATAAAATTCAGATTTTTTAGCAAGTCTTTTCCTGCACCAGATTTTTTCGGGAAAATGTATTGATAAATATGGTAAAAAAAAGTCCACAGGAATGTGGTCAGAGTGGATTTAACAAAATTGTGAGAAGATTTTGAAGTTTGATAAGTTTGGAGAGGCGGGGGGATGGAAGGCAGCTAAAAGGGGCTATTGTTCCTGGGGGGCTTAGTTCTCCTTTAAGAACAAATAATTGCCATTGGAGCCTTTTTAAAATAGAAGGAATGTAATTTTAAATAGTTTTTGTGCTACTTTACTAAATATTTCCCCTAAAACTGGCCATTGGTTATACTTCCAGCTAGCTACTTTCCCAGGCTGTATAGGAAAGCCTGCAGCTCTCAGCATTTTGTACTATATGATGCCTGCAAAAGCAGCTAGACAAACCTGACAGGGAACTGCAATCTAACTTTCCCTGTTTGAAGAAGGCAGAGCTGTGATATACTACTGTGCTTCTGGGCACACTTAGGACATGCACCACATATAATCTATTGGATTATCAATAAAGGGGTTATTTTTACATTATCAGTCCTTTTAAGACCACCTTGAAATCAGGCTCATATACTATTTATTATTGTTTGCATCATGAAGGTGATTTTTTAAAATACTATCTGTCATTGCCTAAACAAAAATTGCCTCTGTAAATAAGAAAGAATATAGGATTGGCAAGTTCTTTAAAAAACTCTTAAAAAATGTACTTGATGTAGGTGTAACTCATTTCAATTATTCAGACAGCTGCTTTCATACTTTCAATAGTACTGGAAGAATAAAAACCTATTGCTTTTGGTTTTTATTTGCTTACTGGGCAGTTCTGCAGGTCGAGGTGAACTGAGCTCTATTTCTTTCTTTCAGAATATATTTTTCTACTGTTATACCTGAAAAGCTTATCCACACCAACAAATGTTTGTTTTAGTTAGTTTTAAAAACAAAAGTTAGATTATTTCTCAAAATATGGTTTACAATTGGAATTTTCTTGTATGCTCTATGGTATGGGATTTCTCCTTGGTGCACTTGCATTTTGTATGTTTGTACTATGATTGTTTACATTACTGTGCTTTACATTTCTTGTAAAGCACTAAGCACCTTGTGACATGTATATATACATAGGCAGCTTATCCACAACATTGAAAAACGCTATCCAGTTGTAGCGGACACTGATGCTGATGCTTTTGAACTTGTTTATTGATATTGTTACTTATTATTGCTAATTGTGTAGATCCCTATTATTTTAATTTTATCCTCTGACTTGCAAGCTGCGCCCTGCTTGCTAGGGATTTTTTACAACCTGGTTGTAGATGAAATCCCAAGCTCTTTAACAGCACGACGAGTTAAAAAAAACAATTGACAATGGATTCATCTATTGTAAATGATTCTAGATATTAAGACGCAGTATACCATTAAGGGCAATGACACTGCAGGTGATACAGCATCCCTTGTTTCCATCCCACTGGCTAACATTCAAATCATAAATAGTGAAACATATGCAGTATGAGAAAGTTTCCTTGCAAAGAAAATTCGGGTGACTTTTGAAAGCCAAATGTATGAATGTTTCACCACCAGTGATTTGATTGTTATCCAATGTAAAGGAAACATGGGATGTTTTGCCACCCGCAGTTGTAAAGATTTATCACAGGCAATAAAACTTCCTGTGTGCCATTACCCTTAATTCATTCAATAAACCCAAAAACCATACATGTTTCATTCAGTATCGATACTGCATGTAACACTGTTTAAAAATGTTAGAAGTATTAATTGATATATCTGAATATGAATGTATGCTGTACTGCTACATGTATACTACTATGTAATCAGTATTATATTCAGTCTTTCATTAAATACACTTCAAAAGAAAAGAAAAATGTAATTGCATTTCAGAACAAAATTGAGATGAAAATACCACTATAATCTATTATTATTTAAGGATGCTGCAGAATGCAACTAGACAAGCCTGTCTCTGTATATTTTCTGCCAGGATCAGCTTTAGTTAAACTTTAGTATCAGTGAAAATGATTTTGTTTTCCTGCTATGAATAATCACATAGAATAAATTCACATTAGTGACTAGAGTCTTTGTGACATTAGGAATCCCAAAACCTAGAAAAACCCCAAGGTCCCGGCTCACTGTCCTGTCTAAAACAACCGCCTTTTGCTTAGGGAGGAACCCTCCACTACTCGGATGCCGCCAGGTCTTAATGTGAGAGGACCTAGGAGAGAGTTCTGAGCGGGCAAGGGAACCATATGTGCAAACAGGAATAGAGAATAGGAGTGTGGTTTAGGACGGGCTCAGTCGATACCAGATCAGGAAGTGCAGTACAAAGTCGAAAGGCAGGAGCGTAGTCAAGGTCACAGGCTGGGTCAGTACACAATAAAGCAGGTAATGTATATAGACAGGATTCGAGAGAATGGTCAGGGTACCGGCAAGAGTCAGGAACTGACACACAAAGAATCACACCTAGGGACTATATGAATAGACCTATGTTGGGCAATGAACATTAGCGTATGAGCCCTTTAAATATTTAAATTTCGCGCCGGTGCGCAATGACTTCACACACAGCGGCACGTAAATCCAGAAGCAACAAAGTACACACACCATTTCTATTAGGATGCGAGGGAGCGCATATCAGTGCACAGGGAAGAGAAAGAACGCGGTGAGCGTCCCCGCCTTGGGTGCAAAGGGCATCCCCGTTGCACCCCCCAGCTAGACCACCAGAGATTTCCCTTATAGTCTTCTGTGTTGCCAGTAGTAGATGTCACTGACTCTGATGAGGACAAGCTACAGCTACTATTTAAGCACAGGTATGAGAGAATATTAAATAACACTTTACAGAGATTTTTCACTATTGAGACATTCATTTCTTTATAGGTCCCTGGTGAGGCCTCATCTGGAGTATGTAGTGCAGATTTTGACTCCAGTCTTTAAGAGGGATATAAATGAGCTGGAGAGAGTGCAGAGATGTGCAACTAGACTGGTTAGAGGGATGGAAGATTTAAATTATGAGGGGAGAATGTCAAGGTTGGGGTTGTTTTCTCTGGAAAAAAGGCACTTGCGAGGGGACATGATTACACTTTACAAGTACATTAGAGGACATTATAGACAAATAGCAGGGGACCTTTTTACCCATAAAGTGGATCATCGTACCAGAGGCCACCCCTTTAGACTAGATGAAAAGAACTTTCATTTGAAGCAACGTAGAGGGTTCTTCACAGTCAGGACAGTGAGGTTGTGGAATGCACTGCCGGGTGATGTTGTGATGCTGATTCAGTTAAGGCCTTTAAGAATGGCTTGGATGATTTTTTGGACAGACATAATTTTATAATGGCTGTGATACCAAACTCTATAGTTAGTATAGATATGGGTATATATAATTTATGTGAAAGTATGGAGGGGTCTGTGTATAGATGCTGGGTTTTCATTTGGAGGGGTTGAACTTGATGGACTTTGTCTTTTTTCAACCTGATTTAACTATGTAACTATGTAACTATGTTTCTGCCATGTGGTGCTTATAACTTAAGCCCCCCAGTTACTAACACTTCAGGAGTCAATTAAGCTGCCTGTGTGTTTATTGGGTGTGGAAGGAAACCAACACACATACAGTAAAAGTATACAAACTCTATGGTGGCATTTCACCTGTTAACTGAGACATAAAAGATTTCTTGTTTTTCCCTTGTTTGGTGGTCTTGAGAACCTTACTGTGACTTCAACCAAATCACCTGTGAGAATCAAACTCAAGACCCCAACACGGCTAGCACCATTGCTAACTAATGTGCCACACTGCTGTCAAGACTGGATCAAAGTAACTGCTTGTGAGTAGGGATGTAGCGAACCGCCGAGTATGTGTTCGCGAACGCCGTTCGCGTACACCGGCAAAAAATGCGAACAGTTCGCGAACTGTTCGCGAACTTCGAACATCCGAAAATCGTTCGATTCGAACGATCGAAGGATTTTAATCGTTCGAATCGAACGATTTTCGTTCGATTTTAGCGATCGAATGGTCGAATGGTCGAACGATTTTGACACAAACGCCTATTGGCGAACGTCGCGCGACGTTCGCGAACTTGCGGCGGACGCGAACAGTCGAAGTTCGCGCGAACTAGTTTGCCGGCGAACAGTTCGCTACATCCCTACTTGTGAGCCAACACAACTAGGGATGGGCGAATTTAACCCGTTTTGTTTCACCAAAAATTTGCCGCCATCGAAATGTTGCTGATGCCCATTAAAGTCTATGGGCATCAAAAAAATGTTGTTACGAGCGTCATCTTTTTTTACGCGAGGCGCCATACAAGTCTATAGGCGTCATTTCCGCGGCAAAACAAGGCGAAAAAATCCACCCATCCCTAAACACACTATATTTATATTCAGACTGCAGGCATACAATACATAATAGGTTGCTACTGTTGGTTTCCTCTGTGCATGAATTGCCACAAGACATTAACTTATTTGACACAAACCCAAATATACAAAACAATGCTATTTTGCTGTCCATGAACAGTAGTTGCTCAAATAGCAAAACATCCATCTGTCTAGCCTGAGGGCTGATGGAATGGGTTACTCACAGATTTGCCAGTGTATGGCCGCCTTTAACAGCTGGGTATGAGAGAAAGGGATTTGAAGTAGGAATAATCATTACAAGTTAAATCATTGCATACAGGATAGAACTAATTGATATCTCAATCCAATGACCCTTCATGTAAACACAAAGTTAGTAGAAAATACTGATGATAATTTGCTTTCTGCATTCACTTTCCCGGTCCCTGTATCATGTAACGTATGATCAAGAACAGAGGCCTATAGATAAAAAAACGTCTGGTATACTATTACACCTACTCTTAATAAAGCAGTTGTGTTTTCTATTGCCTATATTCTACAGATCTTAAATTCTTAAATTCTTGTTACCAATATACAACAGACAGAAATTATATTTTTCTAGTGTTACAGTAATCTGCATTTGTCAATGTTTATGCATCAAGAATGTAAATGTTTATTCAAAAGAAATTGTGTCAGGAGATTGAAGGGAACAGTAATTTCCTTTATAGTATCAGTTAATATCTTAAAGAGTTGTACATCCTGTAAATCTTAAATAAGATCCTTATTTTTAATATTATTTTTAACCCCTTGAGGATTAGGGAATGCTACTAGAAGGATCATTTGCTAGTATCACATCTTGTAAAACGAATTCAGTTTGACCATAGGCTTTTTTGACAAACATAGCACTTATTTTGAGAAAAAGGGTCTGGTGTGCACATATTGCTGCAGATGCAAAAAGAATAGGAGCTATTGATGCCACTTGATTTTGAAATATTGAAAGTTGCTAGCATATTTAATATCCATCTGCTCCATTCATAAAAAAAGATGCAGTAGTGATGAAAGGACCGTGCTTTGAAATAATACATCTGGATGAGGAAAGAGGAGGATAACAGGGGTTTTAAGAATGCTGTACACCTCGTCTATTCATCCTCAAATTGCTGCACAGGAATGCCATTTTAAATGCTGATGTATGTTGGGATTTATGATGAAGACAACAATGCACTGCTTTTTTCTTTCTTTGTACAACTGCTTTCAATTAAGTAGAGACATATACTTACAGTATATATGAGGTGTGTCAAAAGTACTTAGGAAGGTACAACACCCCATAAACCTCAGAAAGCAGGATGTTTGAAAATGTCTGAAAAAAAATTACAATAGTAATTAATAGTAATGTAATGAGCTGAGAAAATCTGCACCAGTAGGTTAAACTTAACTTCAGAAAGCTGCTTTCAAATCTTTACTGGATTTGAATGTGATACGCTTGAATATTCAGAAAATGTATTTCCTATATAAGTAAATGATCCATGATAAACTCCAAAATGTTTGACTAAAATCAGAGAGAAATAAATATTTTTTGTATTGTCCAGTAATTTGGACATGTAATATCATTGCTAGGAACAAACTTAGTGTACGATATGTAAAATATTAATTCATTGCAGTATGAGAAAATCAGTATGAGGGGTATTTTTTCTTTGTCTAGCAGCAACAATCATATTCTAATGGATCTGACAGAGAGAGACTGTACCCTGTTTATGAAACATTAATGCAGGCTTGCTCAACAAAATTTGCAGTAGCTTGCATTAATATCTGTATTAGGTTATTTACAAATTTTCCATCTTGAAAGGGATCAGAATAATATTGCTTAATCTAGGAATAGGAATAATTTATTTGCAAAATGTCAGTCACTTATCAAAGTATTGGGTCTTCTGGAGTATACGTTGTCAGGGGGTAGTCAAAACCAAAATATTTATAAGAAAAATAATAAGAAAAAATAAGAAAAAGCGAAGAAAGTAATTTAACCAGGGGAATTTAAAAGGATGGAATATAAAAATGAGAAAACATCAAATCTATTCAGTGGGGGGAGTTGTAACTTTATAGCTGGTTGGTAGGTACTACTATCTTTCCATTAGCAGTAGTCAAAGAACAGGTGTACCTTCTTCTCATTACTATTCCTTCCTCCACTTTTTGTCATAGGAGGGATATAGTTTATGTACAGTACAGCTTTTATTTGGCAGTTTTTTAAGGACTTGAAAATATTATCCTATGGAGAGGGTAAGTAGCCAACAGCTTAGCCTCTCCAAATTCCTGATTACATATGTTGGTGAAATGGTAAAATGTTTTAATTAAGGCTGCGGCCATTTCTCAATAAGGGTAATGTCACACGCTGAGCACTGGCAGAAAAGTTCCAGCAGAGGAAATGGCAATCCACCCATATTTTTAGATGTTCATTGGGGTTTTCTGCTCCATCTATTTTTCACTTGTGGAGAAAATACCATGTTAGTCATTATTTATAGGCATGTAGCAGAATTCAGCTTTATTGGGGAAACTTTGTCTATGAGGCACTATTATCTTCTCACCAGGTTAAAGCTGTGACTTTTTAAAGTTGTATACTGCTACACAGAATATAATCATTTATACATACTACACACAATTATTCATACTAGTTTAGGGAGTGTATGGAGCTAGTTGATGGAGCTTGAAGGGATAGTAAGTCATAAACATCTGAATGCGCAGGACCCCCTTTACCCCTTGTATTGGTTATCACTTGTATGTTTTATGGAATCTCTATGTTTGATTTATGCATCCATGTATTGTGCAGGCTTCTTATTTTGGTGCTTTATAAATATATGTTAATAAAATAACTGTCTGGAGTTGGCTGGCTGTGGAGTAACAGTGTCGAGTGTTGTACTTTTTTTTAGTCAAACTCACCTGAGATGCTGGTTCTGAGAAGCGCGTCTGAATTGTGGAGATGTCAGTGTTTCTGGCAAGCTTTCTTCTCCACAGTGGTCCAAAGGGAGCTGGTGACTTTTTTGGTAAAAAGCCAAAAGAAATACTTGATTTTCATTCAACAAATGAAAAAGAAATACAGGGTACAACTGGGTACACTGGGTACAACAAACAAGGTTTTTGAAGGAGAACAAGCCAAAGGGAAATGTATGCGTGGAGAGATTATTAAAGGGGCAGAATTATTAAAAACACCCGAAGGCTAAAATGCAACGGTAACTTATCTAAGGAAAACATGAAGTGAAAGATAAAGTGACCATTAAACATTTTGTTAAAATTGTTATGTTTAATGTTCACTTTTCCTTTCATTTCACTGTAAGTGTTACATTAAGGGGCCGATTCACTAAGGGTGGCATATCGAGGGTTAATTAACCCTCGATATTCAACTAGGAATTAAAATCCTTCGACTTCGAATATCGAAGTCGAAGGATTTAGCGCAGATAGTTCGATCGAACGATCGAAGGATAATTCCTTTGATCGAACGATAAAATCCTTCGAATCGAACAATTCAAAGGATTTTAATCCAACGATCGAGGGAATATCCTTCGATCAAAAAAAGTTAGGCAAGCCTATGGGGACCTTCCCCATAGGCTAACATTGATTTCGGTAGCTTTTAAATGGCGAACTAGGGGGTCGAAGTTTTTTTTAAAGAGACAGTACTTCGACTATGGAATGGTCGAATAGTCGAACGATTTTTACTACGAATCCTTTGATTCGAAGTCGTAGTGGAAGGTCGAAGTAGCCCATTGGAATCGGCCCCTAATACTTAATTTGTTTTCCTTAATTAAGTTACCATTGCATTTTAGCCTTGGGGTGTGTTTACAGTTATCATTGCATTTTAGCCTTGGGGGAGTGTCTAATTCTGTCCTGTTGGACTTTAATGGCCTCTCTATGATTTGTACATTGTTAACTCTACCCACACATTTCCCATTGGCTTGTTCTCCTTAAACAAAACCCCTGTTTGTTGTACCCAGTGTTTAGCCTATGACTAAGGGGCCGATTCACTAACTTCGAGTGAAGGATTCGAAGGTAAAAAACTTCGAATTTCAAAGTTTTTTTTGGGCTACTTCGACCATCGAATGGGCTACTTCGACCTTCGACTACGACTTCGAATCATAGTAACATAGTAACATAGTAACATAGTAAGTAAGGTTGAAAAAAGACACATGTCCATCGAGTTCAACCTTTTTTATTTTTTTTTTATCTTTTTATTAACTACCTATCTGCCAGTTGATCCAGAGGAAGGCAAAAAAAAACCCATCTGAAGCCTCACCAATTTGCCTTAGAGGGGGAAAAATTCCTTCCTGACTCCAAAATGGCAATCGGACTAGTCCCTGGATCAACTTGGACTATGAGCTATTTCCCATAACCCTGTATTCCCTTACTTGCTAAAAAGCCATCCAACCCCTTCTTAAAGCTATCTAATGTATCAGCCTGTACAACCGATTCAGGGAGAGAATTCCACATCTTCACAGCTCTCACTGTAAAAAACCCCTTCCAAATATTTAGGCGGAACCTCTTTTCTTCTAATCGGAATGGGTGACCTTGTGTCAGCTGGAAAGACCTACTGGTAAATAAAGCATTAGAGAGATTATTATATGATCCCCTTATATATTTATACATAGTCATCATATCACCCCTTAAGCGCCTCTTCTCCAGCGTGAACATCTCCAATTTGGCCAGTCTTTCCTCATAGCTAAGATTTTCAATACCTTTTACCAGCTTAGTTGCCCTTCTCTGTACCCTCTCTAATACAATAATGTCCTGTTTGAGTGATGGAGACCAAAACTGTACGGCATATTCTAGATGGGGCCTTACAAGTGCTCTATACAGTGGAAGAATGACCCCCTCCTCCCTTGACTCTATGCCCCTTTTAATACAGCTCAAGACCTTATTTGCCCTTGATGCTGCGGACTGGCATTGCTTGCTACAGCCAAGTTTATCATCTACAAGGACTCCAAGGTCCTTTTCCATAATGGATTTGCCTAGTGCAGTCCCATTAAGGGTATAAGTGGCTTGGATATTTTTACATCCCAGGTGCATGACTTTACATTTATCAACATTGAATCTCATTTGCCACTTAGCTGCCCAGATTGCCAGTTTGTCAAGATCATGTTGCAAGGATGCCACATCCAGGATGGAATTAATTGGGCTGGATAATTTTGTGTCATCTGCAAACACTGATACATTACTTACAACACCCTCCCCTAAGTCATTAATGAACAAGTTAAATAAAAGTGGACCCAATACTGAGCCCTGGGGGACCCCACTAAGAACTTTAATCCAAGTAGAGAATGTCCCATTAACAACCACCCTCTGTACCCGATCCTGTAGCCAGTTTCCTATCCACGTGCAAACGACTTCATTAAGCCCAACAGACCTTAGTTTAGAAAGCAGTCGTTTGTGGGGCACAGTATCAAACGCTTTGGCAAAATCCAAATTGATCACATCTACTGCCCCCCCACTATCCAGAATCTTACTTACCACATCATAAAATGCAATCAAATTCGTCTGACATGACCTATCCTTCATAAAGCCATGCTGATTGTTGCTCATAATGCCATTCATTAGGACAAAATTTTGAATGTGATCCCTTAACAAGCCTTCAAATAATTTGCCCACCACAGATGTCAAGCTTACTGGCCTATAATTGCCAGGCTGAGATCGTAATCCCTTTTTAAATATTGGAATAACATCAGCTTTTCTCCAATCCATAGGCACCATACCAGATGACAGTGAATCTGAGAAAATCAGAAATAAGGGCTGGTCTAAAACTGAACTAAGCTCTCTTAGAACCCGGGGGTGTATGGCATCAGGCCCTGGAGCCTTGTTTACATTAATTTGTATTAAAGCTTTTTGAATCATATCCTGAGTCAGCCACTGACTAGATTGAGCTGAACCATTCGTGCAGTTATTAAGTGAGCCTGTGAACCCAGACTCCTCTATTGTATACACTGAAGAAAAGAACTGATTTAACACATTTGCCTTATCTGTATCTGTTACAACCATACTGGTACCATTATTTAATGGAGCAACACTCTCAACCTGCATCTTTTTACTATTAATATATTTAAAAAACTTTTTAGGGTTAGTTTTCACCTCCACCGCAATTAACTCTTCATTTCTTTTCTTAGCCTTCCGGATTGCTGATTTACAACATTTATTACAGTGTTTATATTCATTAAATGCAGCTTCTGTCCCTACAGATTTGTAGTTTTTAAATGCCTTTCTCTTCTTTCCCATTAACTTCTTTACTTCTGTATTAAGCCACACAGGATGATTCTTAGAGCTTCTACGTTTAGTCCTTAAGGGAATAAATTGAGAACAGTAATGATTTAATATCATTTTAAAGGACAACCATTTCTGTTCTGTGTTTTTAGCTGAAAACCTAATGCCCCAATCAATGCTCTGTAGGGCAGCCCTCAAGGCACTAAAATTAGCTTTTGCAAAATTCATGGTTTTTGTTGCCCCAGTATATTTTTGTTTTTTGCACCAGACATTAAAAGATAAAACCTTATGGTCACTATTACCCAGGGGTTCAATGACTTGCACATTTGCTATAAGTTCTGGGTCATTTGAGATCACTAAATCAAGAATAGCATTTTTTCTGGTAGGCTCCTCAACAACCTGTGCTAAAAAATTGTCGTGCAATAAGTTTATAAACTTGTTCCCATTAACTGATCTAGCAGTACCGTTGCTCCAGTCAATATCGAAGTCAATGTTAGCCTATGGGGAAGGTCCCCATAGGCTTGGCTAACTTTTTTTGATCGAAGGATATTCCTTCGATCGTTGGATTAAAATCCTTTGAATCGTTCGATTCGACGGATTTTATTGTTCGATCAAAGGAATTATCCTTCGATCGTTCGATCGAACTATCTGCGCTAAATCCTTCGACTTCAGTTTTTGTACTTGTTAGGGAAGGATTGCATAAGGGGCCCTGGACCATGGCAAACACATGGGAACCCCAGGAAATATCCCTAAAGTGAATGTAAAAAAATCTGTCATTTAAGGCAATGAAGTTTGCAATTCAGCTGGCACTAAAATGTTTATTAAATTGCCATTCTTGGTACTTTATTTTTAATGTTATTGGTTCATATTGGAAATTAAACAGAGTTGAATTTGAGATCAAACCTAAGATTTTGCTCACAAACAGCAGTGGGTGAGGGGAGCTACAATAGTCATAGTGAAACTGTAATAAATATGACTATTAAAAACACTTTTATGTCTGTGTATTTTGAAATCTTCATCCAAAGGCAACACACTTGGCTCTGTCTGTGAAATTGTTCCTCTTTGACATCATGTTTAACTTCTGTCTGGAGTTGGCAAGCTGTTGAGTAGCAGTGTCAAGTGTTGTACTTTTTTTTCTAGTCAAACCCACCTGAGTTGCTGATGCTGAGAAGCGCTTCTGAATTGTGGAGATGTCAATGTTTCTGACAAGCTTTCTTCTCCACAGTGGTCCAAAGGGAGCTGGTGACTCAGATAAGAAGCCAAAAGAAATACTTGATTTTCATTCAACAAACGAAAAAGAAATACAGGGGAAAATAAAGACTTAATGCAAACATCCCAAATACTAATGGGAAGTTCTTTAAGAAGGGGTTATTTTTAGGCTGAGAAAGGACAGTAAAGAAACAAAGACAATCAATGAAAAGGGAAACTTTTAATGATAATAAGCTACTTATGCAGAGTTAAAATAACAAAATTGTCCATTTGGACATTAGTATGGAGAAATGTCTTTCTGTTTTTAATCTGCTTTAATCCTTATAAACCTGCCACATCATGGGGTAAAGCTGTCTAATTTTATGTGTTTAACACATACTATAGCTGCATTAAATTACTGAATTTCTTCCTGCTTCATGAAGTAACTTAATTTCAATTCACAATTTGACTTTCATCCAACCTTTCTCTGTTTTAAAGTAGGCTATTCCCCACGGAACTCTGGTCTTGCTAACATTCATTACTATTAGCTATTATAAAAGTGTATGCCCATACAACAATGCAGTGTCCATTGCTCTGTCCATTTCTAATTTGTATTGTTGTTGTGCCTACCTGAGAAAAGCTAATGGCTTAAATATATCACTTCAGTTGGCATAAGTAGGCATTGGGGGTTTAATATTTATCTGTTATCTATATTAATTGCTGATTGATTTAGTACGTGACAGAATAGCACACAAAAGTAATTGAATGAAAAAGCAGTAATACAGTGGGGCTCATTTATCAACACTGGGCAAATTTGCCCGTGGGCAGTAACCCATGGCAACCAATCAGATTGCTGCATTCATTGTTCTACTTGCAGCTGGTTTCAAAAAGCTAATCACTGATTGGTTGCTATAGGTAACTGCCCATGGGCAAATTTGCCCAGTGTTGAGAAATGAGCCCCAGTGTTTTTGAAATTTCCAAGAGAATAGAGTTTTGCCCCTAGATATCAAGAAGATAATAGTATTACATGTAGGGCCTGGCTATGCGTCCGAGGCAACCTGGCCAGCAAGGTACTTAAACATGCCCATTAGTGCAGGACTTGTCTAGCTGGACTAAGGGGCAGATTTATTAAGGGTCGAATTGAAAATTCGAATTCAAATTTTAGAATTTTTTTTAAACTGTCAAAAACTAGGGAATTATCCAAACCCAATTTGAGTTTTCTTAAATTTCGAATTAGATTTTTTCGTATCATACTCTGGCAATTTAAGAATTCAAATTTGACTATTCACCACCTAAAACCTGCCAAATTACTGATTAATTGCGCGTGCGCAGAGGCTTCTTCTATCAAATGATTATATGTTGATTTGTGATTATGCTCAAATGTAAATTGCCATAAAAATATTTTTACCGTTACGACTTCAATAGTTATGAAATGGAAATAACATTAAAGATACCTTTTTGTGATTTCATTTAACTGCTAATCCCTATTTTTTTGCTGTTATTTGATCACATAGACAAGTGCAAGAAATTTGTTTAACTGAAGTCAGTGCCTCTATTCACATTTAGGGGCACATTTACTAAGCTCGAGTGAAGGATTAGAATGAAAAAAACTTTGAATTTGAAGGTTTTTTTTGGCTATTTCGACCATCGAATTGGCTACTTCGACCTTCAACTACGACTTCGAATCGAACGATTCAAACTAAAAATCGTTCCACTATTCGACCATTCGATAGTCGAAGTACTGTCTCTTTAAAAAAAACCTCCCCATAAGTTTTCTAAGCAATTTCTGATCAAAGGAAAATCGTTCGATCGATGGATTAAAATCGTTCGAATCGTTCGATTTGAAGGATTTCATCGTTCGATCGAACAATTTTTCCTTCGCTCGAAGTAAATGCGGTAAATCCTTCGACTTCGACATTCAAAGTCGAAGGATTTTACTTCGATGGTCGAATATCGAGGGTTAATTAACCCTCGATATTCGACCCATAGTAAATGTGCCCCTTAATGTAGCACACCTTGCTTTTGCCGAAAATCACATTGATTCCACCCAGTGGGTTTGCATATAATTAGTGGGGTTGCATATAAATTCCAGTCAATGTAATTTTATGTTTTGTTAAACTAAAATAAACTTAAACTGCTGCAGCTAGATGCAATAAAATTAGGGATTCACCCAGTCTCTAATTTTTGAATTCACCTGAATATCTAATTGTAAAGAGAAGGATTGGCGAATGCCAAACTAGATCCAAATACTAATTTGCCAGTAAATATATCATAAGTATCCAATACAATGGACTGCAATGGATAGCATCTGAGGTCAGCATAATCTTCTGCAATACATATTTTTTCTGTCTTTAGTCGGGTTTGAAACAGTTTTACCTTTTTGAGTAGGTAGTTTTTTCTTTTTGAACTCTCCATGTAATGTTGTGAACAATGTTAAAGGAGAACTAAACCCCCAATCAGAAAAGCCCCATCCACTACCCCCATGGGGGTAAATTTATCAAAGAGTGAAGTTCCGCTACTAGAGTGAAATTCCGCAGCTCTCAATTAATTTCTATGAATTTATCAATGGGTGAAAGTGAAAGTTCAAATACGCCTATAAAAATCCCATAGAAATGAATGGAGAGTGGTGGAATTTCACTCTAGTGGCGGAACTTCACTATTTACTTCACCCTTTGATAAATATACCCCATGGTCTCCCCTTCCTGCGTCCTCCCTGCATAGTGCATTAGTGCAAAAAGTGTCCCAAATGTCAATCTCACTTCTTCATGAAGATTAGCGCAACGGAGCCCCAAGGGTGCCATCTTCTACATCTTCTGTTTTCATCGGATTCTCTTCCTTCGGAAATTTCCGACTTTCTGGCTCATGTGCAGTTGATACAAATGCCAGGCTGGCTCAAACTGTGCATGTGCCAAATAGTTCAGTGTAGGAGTACCTTCCAGAAGAAAAATGAAGATGCAGAAGATGGCACCCTGGAGCTCTGCTGCACTACTCTGCACATGAGATTGACATTTGGGGACACTTTTTGCACTAATGCAAAAGCAGGGAGGAGGACTATGGGGGGTAATGGATGGGACTTTTCTCATTGGGGGTTTAGTTCTCCTTTTGGCAGATTTACATTAGGGGACATATTTATTATGCTGTGTAAAACAAATTTTGCCGAAAAAAACGCTGTAACAAGCTGTGTAAAATATTGCATGGTGTGTGTAATTTTACACCATGTGACCACCATATTTGCCGAAGTTATTTTACATTGCTTCCAGCGGAAGTCACTCTTAGGAAGAACACGTAAAACATTTGGTTCCATTTTTTTTACATGGTGAAGCCTGGCAATATGTGGTATAGTATCCCATCGTTTTTTACACAGCATAATAAATATGACCATAGGAGTCAAATAGCCATTTTACTATTTTTTTTGAGAACAGGGTGCTTACCAGTAGCTTATACAGTAACACATCATATCCAGGCTGGCTTTAGGGCAGTAGCAACTCCCTGGAATTCCTGGTGGGTGGGCCATTGCTTACTGTTGGAGGGAGGGTTAACTGTGTCTACAAATAAACCAGATTCTTCAGATAACATGGACACCAGTAGTTTGTTAAAAACAAATGAAACTCTTTATTGGGTAGATGTCACACAATCTCTCTTGGTGGTGCTGACATAGTTGGTACAAGATCAAAATCAGTAAATGCTCCCAGTGTTACTCACACAGCTTGTAGTTTTCACAACAGCCCAGAGGTAGTACTTGCTACCTTGGTGAATCAATCCCTACTACTATGTGAAGCTCACAGTGGTCTTGCAGTGCAGGTGCAGTTATTCCTGATGGTTACAGCTAGCTGGGCACGAACCCTCCTGGGGAAAATAAAGAATTAAAGGTATGCAAAATCTTTAAAAAAAAAAATCTAAAACTATAAAGTATGAAATTGTAGGTTACATTTTCCTTAATAAGAATGGATGTGTCAGTCTGAGGGACATAGAATAAGTGGGAGAACATACAACATGCAGGGAGGTAGAGTTGAATGAATAGTGTGGAAAGTTCACCTAACAAGTCAGCTAGACATGGTTTATTATTTTTTATTGATAGATATTTCTATTCTATTATACATAAATGCCAAAAAATTTCAATAGTAAACTGAGGATATGTTTGTGCAAAGCACATCTGTACAAATAATAAAGCTGTTGCATGGAAATTACTGTATTAAGCTGGGAATATAAAGTGCAAAGTATTCCCTCAGAAGTTTCCAGGCTGTTAAAGATCACCTTTAGGGAAAAATGGAATGAATGGTGAAACTGGAAAAAGTGTGTATATGAAAATATATTGGAAAACCTTTTATACATTTTTTATTGCAAAGCAACTAAATATTTTCCTAGTATCTGCTTTGATTAAAATTCTAAATATTCACCCTATTTTTCTCTTTTTCTTATTCTGAATCAGCATTGCATTCTGTGAGCTTATTTCACAGCACTTGCATCTGCCGCCAGCTTGAAAAGCACATTTGGCTTACGTAGGAAGACGGTAGTGTTTAAGTTCCCTTTGCCAAATCATTATATAACAATTCCAGCACATTAAACAGAAATTCTAGAATCTGCTGTACATTTTCAGTTCAGTACTTAAAAGATGTTTACTCTTGGTTTTTACAAACTTTTTTTGTAGCCTTGTGCTGGAACTGGAGGAGTAGTTTCATGAGAAAATATGTAATTAAGTTCAAATTTGCTAGCAAAGCATATTTATTAATCAAATTATAGCATATTTTCTTGGCATATTTTCTTAAAATAAAATTATCTCAGAAATGGCCAGGAAACATGGACACACAGAATAAGCTTTATGCATCCTTTTACAAGACTTTTACATGCCCCCCAAACCTTCAAGCTGTTAAATAACAATTTTAAAGGAAAACAAATTAAGTTTATAAATCAAGGCAGAGGCTTAAATTGCAGATTTTGTTCAGGTCCAATCTCAACATAGTAACAAAACGTTTAAATTGGAACCTGTCTGCTCCTTGATATGGGGATCTGTTGAGCACACAGTAGTACATATATTGAACTAGATTATAACATAAAGTAGGCTTATTACAGCTGATGAGGAATTTTGTGGCTAATCTGTATCCAGTAATATCTTAATAGGAGCTTTGGGGGAAAATGAGTTGTTTGGTTTAAAAAAATGTGGCCTTTAAGGCTATGGGCCACCACAGTGGAAAATACTGCTTCATAATAGCAGTGATCAACATTGGGGCAAAAGCAGTCCAATGCATGATTTATAGCAGTAAATTAATAGTTTTTGTATGATGCCATGCTGTAACTGTAATTCTTTCACAGGAATAAAAGACCCTGTCTTCAGGTTTACAGTTTATATCTATAGAAAAGTCAGAAATTAATAAAAAACAGTTTTAATTATTTAAAATGTTTTCTAAAATGTGTAAGATTTCTGAATCAAAATTATGATTTACAGGAATGTCATGAAAGTGGCTGTAAACCCTGAGCCTGTCTGTCATTCAGCCTGTAAATCAATTGGTAGCTCTGTTCTGTAATACAAACTACGGCTTTTTGTAAGATATAGAAGAATATTAGATCAATTTGTAGGAATGAATTGATACTAATAATCAATGCAAAGGGGCATTCTGATTTTATTTTCAGGATTATTATACTAGATATCTATAAAACTGTGTTTAACTATGCAAATGTATTTTAATGTCCATATTTTTCAAAAACAATAATTTGTTGCAGATTACATTTGTAACATTATACAGGTATGAGACCTGATATCCAGAATGTTCGGGACCTGGTGCTTTCTGGATAACAGATCTTAAGTCTACTAGAAAGTCATGTAAACATTAAATAAACCCAACAAACTGGGTTTGCTTCCAATAAGGATTACTTATATCATAGTTTGGATCAAGTACAATGTACTGTTTTATAATTACAGAGAGAAAAAGAAAATAACTTTTAAAAATGTGGATTATTTGGAGCTGGATAATTGGTCTCTGGATAACGGATCCCATAGCTGTAGTTGATTTCACCAATAATTGTCACAAAGCAATTACCTTTCAGTTACCCTTTATTTATTCTGTGAGGTTATCTGACATGACTACTGTATGTATGAGATCACCTGAGACACAAATTGTAACGCTGTACATATTGTCACATTTTATTCCAAATTAATTACTGATGTACAGAAATGTAACATGACTAAAGGCTTCTGTATTCTGTAGACTTTTGTATTTAGCAATCTATCTGTGTGCATTTTGATCTACCTTACATTACATCAAGGGACGTGTTGTTATTATGCTGTGTAAAACAAAATTCTAAAAAACAAAAACATTGTGAAAAGCTGTGTAAAATAAATGACAAAGGGGGCACCTTTCAGCCTCAATACACTGATGGATGAGCACCTGAGCACCCAAGGATGTCTCTGAAACACAATAAATGGGACTAACAGAGCTTATCTAACTACTTGCAGTGGCCCCTTCCACAGTGGAGCAGGCAGCGTTTCCTAAGATGGCATTGCGGCTTCCTCTCCCATACAGTCAGATAATTCAACAGAATGGAATTGCAGATCCTGGACCAACTGTACTTTAAAACCTCTACCGCTATCTTGGACTCAATTACTAAGGCAGTAGCCACATTGCAAGTGGATATTACTGAACTGGGCCAGCTGGAAAAAAAGTGGTGCACCGATATAAAACCTTTGTCGATGAACGCTTGTCCAATGACCTTTACTCAGCACAGCATCTTGAGGATATCGAAAATAGGGACCTATGACAAAACCTAATCAGAGGGATTCCAGACAATATATGACAGAGTTGCCCACATATTTACAATAGTGCCCACAGTCCCCATTGGAGATTAGTGTTTAGATAGGGCCCATAGGCCGTAACAATCCATCTCCTGATCACCCGAAAGACCTCGTTTTATGCCTTCACTACTACTCTAGTTTATCCAAGCAACATGCAAAATATGTCAAATAAGGATAAGGAATTTCCATTTTTTTCCGACCTGGCACCTTCGACCCTGGCTAAGAGATGTACATTTAGGGGCCGATTCACTAAGGGTCGAATATCGAGGGTTAATTAACCCTCGGTATTCGACTAGGAATTAGCGCAGATAATTTGATCGAACGATCGAAGGATAATTCCTTCGATCGAACGATTAAATCCTTCGAATCGAGGATTTAAATCCAA
The DNA here is from genome assembly GCF_017654675.1 of Xenopus laevis. Lineage (NCBI taxonomy): Eukaryota > Metazoa > Chordata > Amphibia > Anura > Pipidae > Xenopus > Xenopus laevis. The sequence continues at coordinate 71,704,598 of NC_054380.1, read as the reverse complement.
CGATCGAAGGACTATCCTTCGATCAAAAAAAGTTAGCCAAGCCTATGGGGACCTTGACTTTGGTAGCTTTTAGATGGCGAACTAGGGTGTCAAAGTATTTTTTAAAGAGACAGTACTTCGACTATCGAATGGTCGAATAGTCGAACGATTTTTACTTTGAATCCTTCGATTCGAAGTCGTAGTCGAAGTAGCCAATTCGATGGTCGAAGTAGCCCAAAAAATACTCCGATATAAATTGGTATCCCACTTTAAGTTTGTAGTTACCTACCATGACTTACATTTTACGTGATCCTGCTTCTGGAATGAGGCTGGCTTTCTTTAAGGGAGATGGGTCATCCTCCCAGGTGGAGAACAATGCTGAAGGGCACCCATGAGAACCCCCCTAACTAACACGTTACCTCCCAAAATTGTTCTGGTTTGGACTGATCATTATCCTTTCCCACTGCAGATAACAGATAACCAACTTTTATTTTACACAAGGTCTAAATATTCAGGCAAAAGACGTTTCCTGAACTGTTGTTGTGTAGCACAAATGTTGTAGGCAAGATTTGGATACCACATCTTTATTTTAATATTCTTTAATTTGTATCTCAAATTTCCTTTCTTTTCCATTTTCTCTGTACTTTCCTTTTAGACCCAGTGAGCCAGTGAGTATTTTGCAAAGCAACACCCCACCGATTCACCGATGACTTTAATAGGCCAACTAAATGGAAAGCAGCATTCTTGAATTATAAGAAGTCACATGCTGATGTCCTAATGTTACAAGAAACTCACTTTTCCACAGATAAGAATTATTCACAAACAGTTTATACTACCTATGAATCCAAAAGCAGATGGGTTGGTATTTTTTTCCCAAAGGGTTTATTCCTTACTATTGACCACTGTATAAAAGACTGTGAAAGTAGTAGTGACCACTTACAATAGGAAGCAACTCACTTTTGCCAATATGCTCTTCCTAATGACTCGCCTAATCCCTTTTTTATAGATTTTTTGAGGATTGTAGAACAACACACCGATGGGCAAATTATACTGGCAGGAGACTTCAATATAGTACTGGACCGATCTATCTTAACACCAGACAACCGAGCGGCATACTCCCCAATGCACTGCTGGATGATGTTGTTATGGCTAATTCTGTTAACACCTTGGAAGGAACAGTTCAGTGTAAAAATAAAAACTGGATAAATAGATAGGTTGTGCAAAACAAAAAATATTTCTAATTTACAGTAGCTAGTTAGGCAAAAATGTAATGTATAATGGCAGGAGTGAATGGATGTCTAATATAATAGCCAGAATCCAACTTCCTCTCTCTTACTTAGAGTCAGTCAGTGACTTGAAGGGGGGCCACATGGGACATAACTGTTCAGTGAGTTTGCAATTGATCCTCAGCATTCAGCTCAGAAAAACAACAGTTATGGCCCATGTGGCCCCCTCAAGTCACTAATTGGTTACTGCTTGATCACCAGGGTAACCAGTCAGTGGAAACCAAGAAAGCTGAAAAGAAGTAAGTTATATACTGTTATGTTAGACATCAAGTCACTCCAGCCTTTATACATTACATTTTTGCCTAACTAACTATATTAGAATTTTTTTTATTTTGCACAGTCTATTTACCCAGTTTTTATTTTTATACTGAACAATTCCTTTAATAGGGGCTTGGATGATTTCTTGGACAAGAATAATATCCAAGGTTATAGTGATACTAAACTCTACGATTATAAAGATATTGGTAAATGTAGTTTAAGTGGGTGTGTGTAGGTGTGTGTACTGGGTTTAATTTGGAGGGCTTGAACTTGATGGACTTTGATCTTTTTTCAACCCAACTTAACTATGTAACTATCTAACTATAACGTCTGTTTCTTAACAATTCAGGTGGCTCCCCCTGTGCCCCAATTTAAAGGACCAGTAACAGCAAAAAAATTTTAAAAAAAATTTGTTTGTATACAACAAAAAACAAACCACCAAGACATATTTCAATTTAAAATCGCGAGGTCTTTACCGAACTTACCAAAACTCTGCTTGCGCTTCTCTTCAGAAAAGGCGACAGGGTGATGATCCATCATGCAGCGCTCCATTTCTCCTCCCTGGCTATCTCCTATAGAAGGCAGGGAGGAGAAGCGCAAGTGGACTATCGGTAAGTTATTTCTTAATAAAGACTTTGTGATGTTAAAGCTGAGAAATGTTTAAAATTAAATAAGCAATATACAAAAAGCTTTTGATTAATTACAATGGCCATATATGCATGGTGTATTGCAAAAAGTTTTTATGGGGGAATTTCCCACTGCATTGCAGAAACGGTATTGTACTCTAACCCCACAGCTTATACAAACATCCGGGATCACCTGTCTGACAGGTTTCCCAATGGCACTCGACACCTTCACTGTCTTCACTGACCCTGGTCTTCACTGATGCCCTTTTGGGGCCCTGGAAATTTCTGCAGTGGGGTAGACATGGAACCTGCACACTTCAGGAGCAATGCAGTACAGACAAGGACGTAATCAGTAGCAGGCCAAGGTCAGGGCAGGCAGCAAGAATTATAATCAGCATCCAGGCAGAGAGTCAAACAATGATTTAACAATGAGCAGAGGCTTTAGCAGAATATGGGAAATCAGTGCAGTAGGAGTGAGTAGGCTTTAAAGGGCTAGGGAACTAATCTGCTAAGGGATATACTTAACAGGGTGGGCAACCAATAACAGTAAATGTGGGCTTTGTTTTTAAATTATATGTGCGCTTGTGACATCATCAAGCACCATGTGATGTCACAACACACACCACAACATGGAGTCACACCCCAAAGCAATGCAAATGTGCGCCTTGGACCTGCAGTGCGGACCCGCTGGCCAGCGCACCTAAAGGTAAGAGGACGCACCTCACCAGCAGGGTTCCTTACTGTCTGTGATAACTGTCCTTTTAATAATCCTCTTGATTGATATGAACTCTTTATACCCACATTTTTACAATTTAAATCAAGCCCCACTTACTGTACAACCTTGGAACAGGACTTAGCCACCCCCATTGCCAGGAGATGGTTGGAACAAAATATAGAAAGCTACTAAGAGTGTATCAGAGAATGTGGTGACATTGTAATATTACAGGAACAATTGCATATTTGGTGGAAGAGAGTCCTTGCAAGAGAGAACTTTCTACAACTTTCATACTGCTGCTCAATCTCCCGATAAAAAAACCTCAATAAGCAGTCAAACCGTTAGTTAAGCACTTGCTTTCTACAGCAACAGTAACAGTCTGGCAACAGCTTTTGAACAAAATAATGAGAACAACTATCCACTTGAGTACAGGGCAAAATGGAAAACTTTGTTTAAATTTGGATGCCATGGTCAAATTATGTTGTTACAAAACAGCTCAAATTTTAATAATGGAAACATGTTGGGTAATATATCATATGCAGTTTATACTTATGTTACAAGGAGAATGGGGGACTCTATTTTTTTACTATAAATAATAGTTTCAATATACTCACGATTTGATGAAAACACTTTATAAGTGCTTTGTCAGTGAGATCACTGACGAAAGGGGCAAGAGGCTCCTGAAACGTTTGATTCTTACTCGGCACAATAAATATTTGGAGGTACTTTGAGGGCAACCTTGATTTATATTTTTCTATTCTTTTACGATCCTTCTTGCTGTTATTTCCTTTCTAATTGTTTCTCTTTTTCTTTAGTTAATATATGGAATAGCACATTTTACGCCAGTATATCATTGTGAACGAAACAATATGTATGTCGTGCATTCACATGTTTCCTTTCTGATAATAAATTTTAATTTAATTTTATCATGGTGTGCTTTATTTTACGCCATGTGAATGCCAGATTTACCACTGTTATGTTACACCACTTCAGACCTTTGCAAGTAAGTTCTGGTGGAAGTTGCTCAAAGAAAAAATGCATAAAAATTTTACGTCATTTTTTACATTTCAATTTGTGGCAATTTGTACTGCAGTTTTTTACACCACATAATAAATATGTCCCCAAATGTATGTATTTTCAAATATGTTTGGAATTGAAGTGCTTATTGAAACATTTGCAGTATCCGATAAAAATGTATTAAGTGTCACAAAAAGCAGCATTTTTTGGATTATTCTAGTCATTTATGAAGCCTCTATGAATTTTGAAGTGAGAAAGAGCACATAGGATAGAAATGAACCCTGCATTGTAACTAATTGTGTCTCATCTTCAATGTGTAAATGTAACACAGTACTTACAGTATGTGCTTTCTAATACAGAAGGGTTTATATAGAGAGAAAAAAAACATACATTAAGACATGCAAACTAGGCTATATTAAGCTCTATTTTGTTAAAGGTGATCCAGTCCATAAGTATAATGTGCCTACTCTTGACCTGTCTCTATGCAAAAATGTCTTCCCATGTGTAACATGGCAATGTGTACTGAACAAAAACATTGTAAATATAATCTTTAAATGGTCACTTTCACAAGATACTTTCTGGCAAGCCTTTCAAAGATTGTACATCTTTTTGTGATTTCAGCAACATGTTCTGACATTAGGTGAAGCTTTTGATGAAAAGAGAACTCTCTGGAGCTCATCTAGGCATAGGTTATGTAACCTGCCTTTGGTGTCTGTTCTTATACCACTGTCAGAACTATCAGATAATATCACATGAGGCAACTGCCAAAAAAGCTGACAAGGTGGTATTCATTAAAATGCACAACTGTACAGAAGGTCATGAGGACACTGACAGTAAAGGTCAAAATAAGGAACAGAGGAACAGGTTATGGTGAAAATGGAACAACTTTGTTGTGCTGTACTTTAACAATGGTCTTAGCCCTTTTTGGACCAAACCAATGCTTATTATGCCATTAACTGCCATTTACTTTGAGAAATTGTTGACATTTATTTTATTTGGATCAAATGAGAGGAAATAAACTTCACGGCAAACATGTCTTATTTAAAAAAAATATGAAAAAATAAAATTATAGTTAAAATCAGGAATATCTATCTAAAATCACATCTAAGCAGTATTGGTAAAAGAAATATGACAATGTCTGGTATAATGAGATCTGTAGATAATCTTCATGGTAATTTTGTGGATAGAAATAAAAAAGGGAAAGGTTTCTTTGTGAAGCTTTGATTTGATTAGTTTAGGATATAGGGAGCTAATCCTAAAATTATCATATTGTATAATCAAATGAGAACATGCCAGGGACGTGCATGACTCACAGTAGCATTCTCAGATAATAAGTCATGATGTCCATGTGATCTACATGGAATCAGTGATCCCCAAACATATAAGAAAGGGATAAAAATGTGAACGATTGTGAATGATTAAAATCATTTACATTTATTATATACTAGGAAGATGTGGCGGGTCAGGTAATTAACTACAACATGAAATCACAACAACAGTTTTTCTGATATTACGTGCTTCTGCAGGGCAGTAATATGCATAAGAAAAGAAGATAATCATTAGCAACCCAGCTATCTATAACTACATAACTGTATATTGTCAAAATGGTGTGAAAGCAATATTAAACAATAAACAGAAAATATACTAATACAATTTATAGTCAAGTACATATTATTGTTAACTTTGATTATGGCATGCTGGGAAATATTCTGAAAACCTGGAGAATGATTTTTTAAAGCAATACTTCTTGATAAAATGTTTCCTCAGGCCTGTGACTCACTTAATGCAAAATCATTCTCCAAAGAGGATCTGTAAGTAGAACTGCACATAGAACACAGATGTGATTATCCTTAAATAAACTATCCATGACTTACAGTAAAGTAATGCAGTTAGATTTACATTCACTACAGAGACACCTCACAAGAATACACAATTTTAATATTATATTGGTTGGTATGTGTCAATTTATCTGTACACTGACCTACCATTAAATATGCTTGACACTTCATGGGTGAGTTCATAAGTGTGAAATTAGAGCTCACCGCAGTAAAATTCAACAATTCTCTATTCATTCCTATGGGATTTTTACATTTGTTTTTATCAATGGGTGGATTATTTATGAAGCATCAGATTTTGTGGTCACGTTTTAAAGGTGAAAAAAATACAAATTTTATGCTCTGAACTGCTAAAAATCTTAATCAGAAACTGCTCCAGCTAAAACCTGTCCAAATAATTTAGAAGTCTATAGCAGACGGTTTCTTTAACAATTGGAACATTTTTTTTTTTCCTGATAGTTTCAGACTGACGTTGGTTTTCAGTTGATAATCCAATAAATTCAAGTTTTTGAGGCAACGATTCACGTCAAAATCATGTTTTTCATGTAAAAAAGTCGCACAATTCAAACTGTTGCACGAATTTGTAAAGCCTTTTTTACACCCACATTTTGCTATCCAAATTATTAGTACATTAAGCCAGATCATGGATGGGAGTTTGTTCAAATTTGTTTTAATAAAAAGTTGAGAAAAATAAATTTTTTAGCAAATATGCCCCTAAGTTAACCATTTGACTTACAGTATACTGATTATTATAAGTGAACTATACCAAGTTACAAATATTACTAAAAACATGGCGTAATAGATGATGATTCTCAAGGAATAATTATATTTAGGCATCGGTTTTCTAAATTGATTGAGAACAATTTTATTAACTCATCATTAATTTTAAATGTCCTGCAACAAATGCAGGTATGGAATCTACTATCCACAATACTATCTTCTGTTATTTGGAACATCATTCCAATGGTTTATTTCATTTAAATAAACCATTTTCATAACAATATACGTATTAAGTAGTATATGCCATTGGGTAAAATTTGCTATTTTAAGAAATAAGGGCAGCCCCCTTGGATCCTATGATTCACAGTGCACATAAACACACCAAACACGTGTTAGGTCACATGAGCCAATTCATGGACAAAGCTACATATTTTGCTTCCACACTTGTTCCTGTTACAGATAGAGCTGCATTATTTCTGGTCAGGTGATTTCTGAGGTAGCACAGAGAATATCATTAAATATCATAAAGTGCTTAATTGTATACCAATTTGATAAGATTATTTGATATAGTATTTATTTTGGGGCATAGTTTTCCTTTAAAAAAAGGCCAATACTTTGTTTTGGCATCAATATGGTTTAATGGTACCTTAAGATCAAGTACAAGCTACTGTTTTATTATTACAGAGAAAAAGTTAAAAAAGAATGGATTGCTTAAAGTTGACTCTGCGGAGATGGCTTTTTAAATCGTAATGTTAAAGGGGACCTGTCACCCAGACATAAAAAAATATATAATAAAAGTCCTTTTTAAATTGCACATGAACCACAAATTCCTTTTTTTATTAAAACACCCATGCCTGTTGTAAACTTATTGGAAAATCTCAGCTGTCAATCATTTGTTGCCTGCCTTACCTATATGCCTTAGGCATAGAGGCGGGGCAGTCACTTACTTTCACTTTCTATTATGCACTTCCTTGATGTTACTGCACTCCCCTCATTTTCCCACCTCATAATCTAATTTTGTAACCAGTGCATGGACATGTACATCAAGGGTCGGACTGGGGGGCTGTGCTGTGTTTTTCCCGCGACCGGGCAGAAGAAAAGCAGGGTGCGGATCTGGGCCGGCGGGGCCGCCGGGTTTTTTCTAGGTGCCCTAGTCTGACCCTGTGTACATTAGGTTACCCATTCTGTTGCATAAACAAGATATTAGGATTATGCAAAGATTGCCTTGGAAACAGTATTTACAAAATAGCACCCACCACCCTGATTCATGTGTTTGTGAATTTTCAGGCTAAAGGAAACATGATTTAAATAATTTATATAGTGTAAGTAAAGTTTATTTTGCTTGACTAACATGATACAATAGGATTTGGATTTATTTCTTGGGGTGACATTTCCCCTTTAATGCTGAATCATCAGAGCTAAAGAATTATTTTTGTTTTTACCTGCATATCTGACGATTCAGCTGTTAATGTTAGTAGAGTGGACAAAAGATTTTTCATATGACCGATGGTCATGGGAAAGATCATAATTGTACCATGTATGGCCAGTTTTAGTTTTCCCTGTACTGTTTAGAAAGAGTAAATTATTTAGATAAAGTAGAATCTGCCATACAAATGGGTGTCATGTGGAAAGTAGTTTGTATCAGTTCTTTGAAGGGATATGCTAAACCATGTGTCTAAGGTTAGGGAATTTTGGGAATATAAAAGAAGTGGAGATGAAATGTTCCAGACACTAAAAAATCTCTCGCACACTTCATTCATTGCTATTACTTAAGCAACATGCCTGAAAAATTCGATAGCCTAAATAAAGAGAAAGTTCCTTGACCAGGCAGGACCTCACTTAAACAAACGACTACTTACTATGAAACTTTTCCAAGTTCTCAAACAAGCATAACTAAAATTGGCGTGAGAAACTCTATACAGATGGAACTTCAAAAAAAGATTTTATCACTAAAGCCAGAGTTACAAGGCATACTTTAAACACACTGTAAGGATGCATTTACTATTAGAGCTTTCATTTCTTTCGTTTTTCACATACTTATCTGTAGCCACGTGGAGAATTGTAGTGTAAAATATATAAAAAAATGTGACTGCTAGATAAATAACTGTTTTGCATTACCATGTGCTTAAAATCTAAATCTGTAAATATCTTATTTGATAAAAGATATAGTTAATGCTAGTTATAGCCGTATAGTTAATGCTAAGATGCCAAATTAAAAATGTAATTTGTTAAATACGTGTTTTCCTTCTTTAGGGAATAGTTACCATCATTATGCACTAACTATCCAGGGCCAGATTTACAATGTAGGCACCCCAAGGCCAGACGACTGATTCTAGCTCCACCCGCACCCCCCACTTGTGCATGCACAAAGGTGAATGAAGAATTCAACATTTTAAAAATCACAGTGTGCTGGATGTCATTGTAATGTAATGATTGTGATTTCCATAAAATATACTTGAGAAAATGTTTCCTTTGCTACAAAGAAGTTTTTCTTTTTCAGTGAATTACTGTTTCATCCTTTAGGGCAATGACGTACATTATAGGGGGTCATTTATCAACACTGGGCAAATTTGCCCATGGGCAGTAACCCATGCCAAACAATCAAATTGCTGCATGCATTGTTCTACTTGCAGCTGGCTTTAAAAAGCTAATCACTGATTGGTTGCTATAGGTAACTGCCCATGGGCAAATTTGCCCAGTGTTGATAAATGAGCCCCAATTGTGTTTTGTCTCCTGCATTTGGTCATAGTGATAGGCTGCAAGTAAAACTCTATCATAAAGAAAAATATATATATATATATATAACAATGAAAGTAGACTATAAAGTAGTGTTGGTTAAACATTTGGAACTAACACAAGATAACACAAAATATCCTGAAGGTGGAAGTTTAAGGAATAGTGTATCAACACAATAGAAAAGAAAGAACATAGAAGCAAACACAAGGAGACATATTTATCAAAGTAGGAAAGAACAGTTCAGCAAAGTTTGCCGGAGGAAAACTTTACAACATCCTAGTCATTGGCTTAGTTATTTAACAGTTCTTATACAAGCCTATGGAGAAGTGTTGTTTACATACAGTAAATGCCTTTCATCCGGAACATATTGATATAGTGCCAAAAATAAATACAATAAATAGAAATAATAAAAAAAAGAATAAAGTCTGCAATTAAATGGCCAGCTAGTTATTGATGTTCTATTTCAGTCATGTACATTTTGATTTTAATAATATTTTCTGTTAGACAAAAGTCCTGATTTCACTGGAGTGTGTACATCCATCTTTTATATGCTGTTGATACAAAGCCCAAGTCAGCCCAAGCTATTTTGTTCAATGGAGACTTTGAAAATCTATATCGAAGAACTGATCCCAAAGCCCTAACACTATGGGGAGTGATTTATTAAACTGCAACTTTTTCAGGTTGGGCTTTTTTACACCAAAAATCCATGAGGATAAAAAAAACACTAAATAGTTTGATAAAAAGGCCTCCACATTTTCCATATTTCCAAATACTTTCAATAAATATTGTTGGATTTTGCTAATGTAAACATCCAGTGAACATTTATAAGTGTAAATGCATTTAATTTTTATAAGTGCATGCATTTAATTTTGCTTCAGTTGTTTACACTGATACATAAGGGATTTTGGAAGAAATGAACATATTGCCCAGTTGAACCTTCCAAAATGATAATTATGTTTGGTAAAGAAGCTTCAGAACCTGAAATCATTACATTTCTTTATTTATAGAGGCCGTGTACTGAAATAAAATGAAACATTGCAATACATTTAATAGAACTAGAAATGCATGGGAAAAGTCCAAGTGCCCTTCTTTCTTCTTCTCCAGGGCATGGAACTTCATTTGAGAGAACAGGAAAACAGCTGAGAGAATAGCTGCACAATATACAGTGCCTTGCCTTATGTTGTATAAGCCTTATGCTGGCCAGTAAATTTGACATCTGTGATGGGAAAATTATGTGAAGGCTTGTTAAGGGATCACATTCAAAATTTTGCCCTGATGAATGGCATTATGAGCAGCACTCAGCATGGCTTTATGAAGGTTAGGTCATGTCAGACAAATCTGATTTCTTTTTATGATGAGGTAAGTAAGTTGCTGGACAGTGGGGAGCAGTAGATGTGATCTATTTGGATTTTGCCAAAGCATTTGATACTGTACCCCACAAACAACTGATTTCTAAACTAAGGGTTGTTGGACTAAAAAATTGGATAGAAAACTGGCTACAGGATCGGGTACAGAGGGTGGTTGTTAAAGGTACATTCTCTACTTGGAGTAAGGTTCTTAGTGGGGTCTCTCAGGGCTCAGTATTGGGTCCACTTTTATTTAACTTGTTTATTAATGACTTGGGGGAGGGTATTGTAAGTAATGTATCAGTGTTTGCAGATGACACAAAACTATCCAGCCCAATTAATTCCATCCTGGATGTGGCATCCTTGCAACACGATCTTGACAAACTGGCAATCTGGACAGTTAAGTGGCAGATGAGATTCAATGTCGATAAATATAAAGTCATGCAAAAATATCCAAGCCACTTATACCTTTAATGGGACTGCATTAGGAAAATCCATAATGAAAAAGGAACTTGATGTAGATGATAGACTTGATGTAGATGATAAACTTGGCTGTAGCAAGCAATGCCAGACAGCAGCATCAAGGGCAAATAAGGTTTTGAGCTGTATTAAAAAGCGGCATAGATTCACAGGGGGAGGGGATCATTCTTCCACTGTACAAAGTGCTTGTAAGGCCTTATCTAAAATACCCCATACAGTTTTGGTCTCTGGTGCTCAAGGGCAACTAAGCTTGTAAAATGTATGGAAAATCTCAGCTCTGAGGGAAGACTTGCCAAGTAAGGGTTGCTCATGCTGGAGAAGAGGCACTTAAGGGGTGATATGATAAATATGTAGAAATATATAAAGGGATCATATAATTTCTCTAATGCTTTATTTACGAGGAGGTCCTTCCAGCTGACACATGGGCGCCCATACCAATTATCTGAAAGGAGGTTTCAGCTAAATATTTGGGTTTTTACCCTGGCATTATCTCCCTAAATCACTTGTGATGGCCGATACATTAAATTGCTTCAAGGAGGGTTGGGTGGCTTTTTAGCAAGTGAGGGAATAAAGGATTTTTTTGCTTTCTTCTGGATCCACTAGAAGTTAAGCAGATTATATATAGACTTAAAAGGCTGAACTTGATGGACGGGTGTATTTTTTACCTAACTTACTATGTTACTATGAATAAATTGATATTTAGAAATCTCTAATTTTCATGGAACCTTTTTTTTTTCATTTTCCTTTTTGTGATAGCTCCCATGTAATTAATACAGAATTTAAAACATGAGAACATAAATGTATGGTATATATATTTTATTTAAGGTTACCTTTCCCCTTCCACATATTCAGTGAAAGCTCCTGATGCTCATTTAACAAAAATAAATACATAAATAAATAAGGCTCTGACATTAGAGAGGCCCAAAATCCAGTTTCTCACATCCCCCCTTTTGTTTAACAGTAGGAGAACAAGTTCACTTTATATAAGTTACGTGTTGACCTTATTGCACCCCTGGTTAGGTCTCCTGAATGTCTGCATTGAATATGAATGCATGACAGAATAGAACATGTCCTATGATTAGCTGCAAGTCTATTTTGAATTGCAGCGTATCACAGAGATGGCTCTGTATAAGCCTAGATAACCTACAAAGTGGTTTGCTGTTATATGAATCAAATGCATAGAAATAAATAAATTGGCATGGATAATAAAGTGAAGCAACCCTACCGGCCTATGTACTAACAATTGAATTTAGTTTTTTTCCACAAAGACTCCAAAAATTTAGATTTATTAAGGGTAAAAAACACAAAAACCTCTAAGTCAAAACTGCCAAGAAAAGTTGCGACATGCTATAGAAGTCAAGGGGAGTTGCCCTGATCTAATTGGACTGCTTTAAATGGATTCAGACATTTAGAAGTTTTCTGATTTTTTCTCTCTGCTAGAAATTGTCCGAAAAACTAAAATTTTTCAAGTTATTTTGATTTTGTAGTGAATTGTTGAGCTCTTTTCGTTTGTGCTTTTTATATTCGGTTCTTTTAATAAATTCAATGACAGTTGTGGTTTTAGAGTTTGTGAATTGAGTTGTAATTTCCAAAACGAAAAAACACTAAAATCCGAAATTTGAAGATATGAATTCAAATATACATGTCGGGGCAAATTTACTTAAGGTCGAATATCGATGGTTAATTAACCCTCGATATTCGACTGTCGAAGTTAAATCCTTCAACTTCGAATATTCGTTCGATTTTTCTTCGACCAAAAAAAGCTACCAAAGCCTAACATTGACTTCGGTAGCTTTTAGGTGGCGAACTAGGGGGTCGAAGTTTTTTCTTAAAGAGACGGTACTTCGACTATCGAATGGTCGAATAGTCAAACAATGTTTAGTTTGAATCGTTCGTTTCGAAGTCGAAGGTCGGAGTAGCCCATTCGATGGTCGAAGTAGCCAAAAAAACCATTCGAAATTAGAAGTTTTTGTCCTCTATTCCTTCACTCGAGCTAAGGCAATGGGCCCCCTAAAGTTTTATTCATTATATTCTATTGATTTTGACATAAAATCAGATGGCCATAACCATATGATGTGAAGAAAAATATACACATTAGATCCAAACATATCTCAAAAATTAAATAAGGCCAAACACATAGGATGATGCAATCTTACTGTACTATAATTTCTACAGAAATTTATATTTTCTACAATTTCAAAAATAATAAAATGTGGCAACCATAAGGAATTTGTATTCTTTTCTGAAAGAGCAGTTCAGAATCAGAAAAAATACCATTATACTTATTTCAGACAATAATATTTTTTTCTTTTAGATTGTATAGAGCAGAAGTATATTTTTTATATCATTTTTAAAAGACAGCTGGGGCATATTTATAAACACTGGGCAAATTTTCACCTGGGCAGTAACCCATAAAAAACTAATCAGTGATTAGCTTTTTTCGGCCAGATGCAAGTTGAACACCGAAAGCAATCACCTGATTGGTTGCCATGGTTTACTGCCCAGGAGCAAATTTGCCCAGTGTTTATAGGCAGCTCCCAGTTTCAGCGCATGGACTTCAATGCATTTGGACAAAATAGGCGCACTTATAAGAATTGTCATTGACGTGCGTCAAAAAATTATTTAGACACCCATTGACTTTTCAGTTTAGAAAACTTTTCGCCATTTCACAAATTTTGTGGTAAATTTGCAAATTTACGGGACAAATTCACCCATCACTATTCAGCACATGTAGACTTCATATAGTAAAGTGTTGCACATGTGTCTTTTGCAGGTATATTTGTGCATGTATGTAAAAAGACAAAAAACTATAAAAAAAAGTTATCTGTCTGTCTATCTATACACACAAAATAAATGTAGCAAAACTGACATTGGGCAGTTCATAGCAATAACATATACAGTACATGTAGAAGAGTTCTTCGAAAGATGTGGTCGTCCTTCAAGAAAAAAGTTATTTGATTAGAATTTTATGTTTGGATGAAAGCCAGTCAAATGATCCACACAGACTAAACATATACTGGAAGAAGAAAAAGGCTTTTAACAGAACAGCAAGTAAATATTTACTCAGTTATAGGAATTAACCTAAAATCAATATGAATGGAAGTTTAAAAGCAATTATATATTGCTCAATTTGGTATGTATACATTTACACAATTATGAAGATTGTATATTTATATGATTTTAACCGCTTAGCTCCTCAGTTTTGCAACTCGACAAAACAACACTTTTCAACTCTGTAAAATACTAATTCATCTTTCCTTTTTATCGGGGTAAGAGTGTTTTACATACATTATATATATATATATATAATATATATACACACACACACACACATAACTAGCTGTGCTTTTTAAAAATGACACAATAGAAAACATAATTCTACAAAGTTATAGTCTGCTTTGCTTATTATTGCTTATACCTATTCATAAATTAAAATAATTTTTTTATCACTACAGAGGAAACATACCTTGCTTCTACATGCTCAATCATGGGTCATCTGATATTTTTGCACATTGCAAGTGATCTGTTATTTCTTCTGGAGGGGTGGTGAAGGCCTGGAGATGTTTGCAGGGGGACTGGTACAGTAATGTCAAACACTCTAAGGGGATTATTTACTAAAACACACATTTTTCTGGTCAGGGTTTTAAAGAGCAAAACATGTTTTTTCATGGAAACTGTTTTTTTGGAGATTTATTATACCCCGAGGTTGCTAAACTTCCGAATAAAAACAAAAAAAACCTGTTCAGGTCATGTAGAAGTCAACAGCAGAAGTCCCTTTACAATTGGAAGATATCATGATCTGAATAATTGATGGTCTTTAGGCGATAATCCAAAAATTCATACAATTTGAATTCTTCACTAAAATGTTCCTGCACCAAATTTTCAGTTTTTTCGATAAATAAGGTAGGATGAGAGTTTGGTCAAATTTGTTTTAATAAAATAATTTAAAGTTTTAGTAAACTTCCCCCTAAGTATTTAGCTACTTTCATGTCACATTTACATTTATATAAAAAATATGTTTTTTAACTCTCTCTGTTAGGGGCAAATTCACTAACGCGCGAAGCGCCGAACGCTAGCGTTAATTCGCTAGCGTTGGGCATTTTCGCTACTGCGCAAATTCACTAACGAACGCTGGCTTAGTTTCGCTAGTGTTACTTCGCAACCATACGCCGGGCGAATCTTCGCTAGCGACGAAACTACGCAAATTCACTAACTTGCGCAGTGTAGCAAACGCTACCTTTTACGCTAGACTTCCTTCGCCACCTCAGACCTGGTGAAGCGCAATAGAGTAGATAGGGATTGTTTAAAAAAAAGTCGAAATTTTTTCTAAGTCCCAAAAAACGCTGGCGTGTTTTCTACATGATGGCTGATCGAAAAAATTTTGGGGCTCCCCTTCCTCCGCCCTGCATTTCCTGACTCATGGCAACCTACCTAGACAGTGGGCACATGTGTAGGGCAAAATATTTTTATCTGCAGATTTGAAGGTTTTCTAGGCATTTGTAGTGCAGATACGTGTTCCTCCATTGAAATTTGAATTTCGCGCCGTATGCAAATTAGCCTTCGCTAGCGCAACTTCGCTTTATATAGCGAAACAACGCTAGCGCAACTCCGCAACCTTACGCTACCCCTGTGCGCAACTTCGGATTTTAGCGAATTTGCGAAGCGCTGGCGAAACTACGCCTGGCGAAGTGCGGCGAAGTTGCGCCTGGTGCAACTTCGCATCTTAGTGAATTTGCCCCGTAGAGTGCAGTTAGAATGGCAGGAATATTGTTTTAAAAATTGTCTCAGTTATAGGAATAAACCTAAAATCAATTGTTATTGGGACACACTTTTTAATAATAAAGAAAGTAAATATTGCTGGTTTGCACACAGTGGCATGTGATGCACCTTGTGACTTCTGTATCTATACACATCAGGGCAGATCTACATAGGGTCGAATATCAAGGGTTAATTAATAGTTTGATCGAACGAAAAATCGTTTGATCGAATGATTGAATCCTTTGAATCGTTCGATCCGAAGGATTTTAATCCATCGATCGAACGATTTTTCTTCGACCTAAAAATTGTTGCACAGCCTATGGGGACCTTCCCCATAGGCTAACATGGCACCTCGGTAGGTTTTAGGTGGCGAACTAGGGGGTCGAAGTTTTTTTTAAAGAGACAGTACTTCGACTATCGAATGGTCGAATAGTCGAACGATTTTTAGTTTGAAACGTTCGAATCGAAGTCGAAGGTCGAAGTAGCCAATTCGATGGTTGAAGTAGCCAAAAAAATCATTTGAAATTCGAACTTTTTTTTATTCTATTCCTTCACTCGAGCTAAGTAAATGGGCCCCACCATCTTGAGTTCTTTAAGATGGGACCAGTTTCTTAAATCATTATGTTAATTTATATCTTTTAGGGAAATGTATGTGTTTTACAGTTAGGTTATAGATTTGTAACTAGGAGTTTAAGGTAATAAACTCTTTCCGAGCTTGGTACAGACATCTAGTTAACCTCATCCACATTACTATCAGATAGATGGCAACATCAAAAGATGGAAATGTGAAAACCTTTTTCTACATCATATATCAGTTTCAAAGTATAGAATATCAAACTATTTTTTGGTATCCATTAAAATTAAATTTTACACAATGCTACAATGATTTCCACAGTGGAGCTTCCAAATTAAGATCCTTGTCACATTTCCATAACGTTAAGATCAGTTTCATCACGAGTACATGCTTGTATACGGACAAGACATATAACACTCAATAAAGGATATCATTTAGCTATCATTTAGCTATCAAAAGCTAAAATCCTATGGCTGGAAGGAAGGAAGTAGAATGAACTATATTCAATTTCTCACTTAGGGGCATATTTATCAAGGGTCGAATTTCAAATTGAAAAAACTTTGAAATTCGAATTCAAAAAGACCAACCAAAATTAAGTCGAAGTTTTTTTGGGTCGAAGAGGTCAGTTTTCGATCAAATAGGTCCATATTCGGTCTAATTAGAATAGTTTGAATTGAAGGAATATCGCATTTTCCCAAAATAACTTAGAATTTTCAAAGTCTACCAATTGACTCCAAATGGGTTCTAGGAGGTCCCCCATAGGCTAAAACAGCAATTTGGCAGGTTTTAGATGGCGAATAGTCAAAGTTGAATTTTTAAAGATACAGTACATGATAAATTTCAATATTAGAAAATTTCAAATTTGAATCGAATTTGGACTATTCTCTATTCGAGGTACACAAAAATAGCTCGAAATTCGAATATTTTTTTCAACACAAATCCAATAAACAAAACATAACACACTATTTTCAGGTATAATAATGCACCAGTGATATCATGATTCTGCTTTTCATAACATGCATTTACAAATAAATGATTGACATTTTAAAAATGTATAATTGTTGGCTGCATAATATTAATTACAATACATATTAAATTAATAAGCCCAAATGTTATTTCTGAGCTTACAATTCCTAACTGAGTGAGCAGTTACACTCTCTTCCCTGCTCGATAAAAAGTAGCCAAACTGGGTGAAAATGGCATTGGTAGGTAACAGAATCTTGCCATGGCTTTGTTGGCACAGATCATCTTATTTAGCAACATATTAATGATTTTGTGTATGGGCAGATTGTAAAAAGTACATTAAAGTTACTAAAATAGAAACAATTAACTATTCCTAAAACAAAAGTGGGGTGGAACAGGAAAAAAAGAAAACTGATGGGGCAGTCCACTGAAAAAGAACTCTATCACTATTTGTCATGAATTTATTTGAATATAACATGATATATCTATATCTATATCTATATATATATATATATATATAGTATAGCAAAAGTTGTTTCACTTGCTTCTTCATAAATCAAGTCTGTTAACTGAATTTGTGAAGATGTTCATGCAATTATTGGCAGTTGATTAAAATCTCATCTGTAAATCTGCAGGCATATAACTTTCAACGTGTATTGATCAGGCTAAATGATTGCACTTGTTTAGTGGTCTGGTGAGACTACTATTATTAGAAATCTCATTTACAATATAATTCCATAAGCATAAGCATAATTCCATAAGCATTTAAGAGCGTACATACCGCTAAGTCCATGCAGAGAATTTGTTTTGAGTGAAATGCAGTACCATTCGGCAACAATCAGTAGTGTGGGTCTGAAATACTTATACAGAAATGCATTGGAGAAAGAAACTATAACTCAATTTAACACATAAGAAAAAAGGCATATAAATTAAGAGACCTTCTTAAAGAATTCGAAAATGTGAACTATCTGACAAGTTGCCCCTCCCCCATTGATTATAGTAATTTACCTGTTACCATGGGCTGGTGTCCCTCTTCTTCAAAAAAGTCTCCATCTCATTATCATCTTCTTTCTTCTCCTATACAGGAGTCCATTATGGAGGGATTTTCAGTTCTCTGGTAATCTAATGATCTGCTGCAAAATGCCACATGGAATAGCATCAATTTCCCTGTCTGCCCTAGTTAGCTCAAACGAGTGGATCTCTGTATGTGTGGCCAACTTTACTCCTACTAAATAACACATCAAGCTTATCTATAAATGCACAAAAGATAAATGTTGATATTCTTGTAGTTACTCTTTTCATACATCTTTTCAGTTCGATGCTCTTGGTTTGCTAACAAACCTTTGGAGGCTTGTAAAAATGTTTGTGTATTTGTTGTATATAGTATATTGAGTGTCAAATTGAACCCAGGGGTTTCCTGTTTTTGCTTAAACCTGTCCATTTTGCACATATGATATATATATTTTAAACATGTATATGATTATTAGGAAAATTATTATCTGGAATGCTAGGGGGTGAAATGCTAAATCACAATGTTTTTAAACGAAACATATTGAGAGTACAGGTTTATTTTATTTTACAAAGGGGTCACCCATTCTTTATCTCTGTATTTATTTTTAATTGAATTTATTGTAAACATTTAGCTCAAGTACTTTTTGATGACATTGCAATCTGTTTATTATCATTCCATTTGATTATAAAATAATTCAAGAAAATATATTTTGTATTTTCTCATCTCCCAGCAAAGTTAATTTAACACTTTCTTCGTGTATTAAAGAGGCATCCCTCTAACATGCTGGTTCTTGTAATTTCATGTTTTACACATAATATAAATGCACAAAAATCAGAATTATGCTTCTTCATCATGGAAGAGCTTGTGTGTTGGATGTTATTATTTGTATCTGTACTTAACATTTCTATAATTTGCAAGTCCACAGACGTGTATCTTTAATTCTTGGTTTCCCCATATCAGGCTGAACAGGTACAGTAGCTAGGGTATGGTTAGTATGGTGAGTTAAAAGTAAGCTGTCCAGACATACTATAATATCACTTATCTATAGAACCAGGAGCGCTCTGAGTCATTCAAGCCATACAGTCTTGCTGCTAAGGCTATGCAAACACAAGTGTCTATAATAAACAGAAAACTATAATGCTCAGTGCTGTCATTTTTTCTAATATGGAAGATCATGAGGTAGAGAGAAAGAAAAACAGAAATAAAATTCTCTGCTAAATTAAACTAGCACATATTTGCAAATTGTTCATTTGTGAGAAAAGCTGTATATGTTTACATCCCAAATAGGTTATACAAAGTGGTTATACGGTATATGGTTTAAATGGCAGCAATCTTCAATCTAAGGCCTTCTTGCCATTTTAGGGTTTAGACTCCTACCATCCTAATAACATATATGTTGCTTGTCAGTGGAATGCTGAAAGTTGGAGTTCAATTGATGCCTGAAGGGCACATTGAAGATCATAGTTGTATACTGTTCTGGGTGTTGCAACTGAGCTGTATCTGCTTCTGTCTTCAAATGACATTTACAGTATATAAAATAGAGAACATATCCAGGATGAACTGAAGTTACATCCCACATTTCTTTTACATAACAGGCATTGGACCTGTTATGCAAAATGCTCAGGACCTGGGGTTTTCCGGATAATGCATCTTTCCAATCTTCATACCTTAAGTCTACTAGAAAATCATGTAAACATTAAATAAACCCAAAAGGCTGGTTCTGCTTCCAATAAGGATTAAATATAATTTGTTTAGATCAAGGACAAGGTAATATTTTATTATTACAGGGGAAAAAATTGGATTATTTGGATAAAATTCCATAATTCAGAGCTTTCTGGATCATGCGCTTCCAGATAACGGA
This sequence comes from Xenopus laevis, assembly GCF_017654675.1. Classification (NCBI taxonomy): domain Eukaryota; kingdom Metazoa; phylum Chordata; class Amphibia; order Anura; family Pipidae; genus Xenopus; species Xenopus laevis. Next base: position 71,684,432 of record NC_054380.1, on the reverse strand, counting down.
TCTCATACCTGTACAAAATAGCTACCATGTTTCCCAGTATCTAACAAGTGAACATGTGGCCTTTATAGATGTGTGATACTGAATTAAAGCATGATTTCAAAAAGGTTGCCTATAAAATAGATGTCATATTTTTAAAAGCCCCATTGAAGACAAAACATGAAAAATAATGCAGAGATTTCTTGCATATAAAGTCTGTTTGCAGAAGGTGACTATTTATGCAGTTTGTGTGATTATTGGAAATAACTCCAATATTTTATACCACTATGGACCACATAAAGTTGATTGAACTCAATGGGACCAAATAAAAAAAATTTTTTTTTCAGCCACACAATCATGATAAAAGGTAATTCTAGAATATACCTCTTTTTACATGGCATGTTGAGGCACAAATATTTAGATTTACAAGCTAAGTTTCAACATATTTTCAATACATTGTTTGAAATAGGTCCCTAGATGTTGCAGATACAGGAAAACTGTCAAGCTAAAATTAACAGAGATTCCAGAATAATACCTTATACATCAATGATTACATTCCTAGGGAACGAAGAAAAATTATCCATGAGATCATAAATGAGCAGTAGAGATGTCGCGAACTGTTCGCCGGCGAACTTGTTCGCGCGAACATCGGGTGTTCGCGCTCGCCGGAAGTTCGCGAACGTCGCGCGACGTTCGCCATTTTGGGTTCGCCATTGTTGGCGCTTTTTTTTGCCCTCTCACCCCAGACCAGCAGGTACATGGCAGCCAATCAGGAAGCTCTCCCCTGGACCACTCCCCTTCCCTATAAAAACCGAAGCCCTGCAGCGTTTTTTCACTCTGCCTGTGTGTGCTGAAGAGATAGTGTAGGGAGAGAGCTGCTGCCTGTTAGTGATTTCAGGGACAGTTGAAAGTTTGCTGGCTAGTAATCGTTTTGATACTGCTCTGTTATTGGAGGGACAGAAGTCTGCAGGGGTTTGAGGGACATTTAAGCTTAGGTAGCTTTGCTGGCTAGTAATCTACCTTCTACTGCAGTGCTCTGTATGTAGCTGCAGTGGGCAGCTGTCCTGCTTCTGATCTCATCTGCTGACTGCTGCAATAACAGTAGTCCTTGTAAGGACTGCTTTTATTTATTTTTTTGTTGTTTTACTACTACTACTACTACTACTACTACTACTACTACTACTACTATAAGAGCCCAGTGCTATTAGTCTAGCAGTGTTGGGGAGTGGGACTGGTGTGCTAATCTGCTGCTCCTAGTAGTTCAGCAGCACCAACTTTAATTTTTTTTTTTAATATTCATTTTTTTTTATTTTACTTTTTTTTATTTTACTACCGCTGTAGTAGTGTATAAGTTGACCTTTTAGGCATTATTTGCCCTGTAGGCATTATTTGCACACTGTTTTCTTCAACCCGCCATCGAGCTGTGTGACCTTGTTCCCATTCTGTCTAAATATCCATAATATTACCGTCTCCAGAAAAAACACCGGAGTCACTTTTTTCAAGCAGTCATAATATATTTTACGTAATCCGTATCCACCGCTGTAGTAGTGTATACGTTGGCCTTGTAGGCATTATTTGCACACTGTTTTCTTCAACCCGCCATCGAGCTGTGTGACCTTGTTCCCATTCTGTCTAAATATCCATAATATTACCGTCTCCAGAAAAAACACCGGAGTCACTTTTTTCAAGCAGCATTCATATATTTTACGTAATCCGTATCCACCGCTGTAGTAGTGTATACGTTGGCCTTGTAGGCATTATTTGCACACTGTTTTCTTCAACCCGCCATCGAGCTGTGTGACCTTGTTCCCATTCTGTCTAAATATCCATAATATTACCGTCTCCAGAAAAAACACCGGAGTCACTTTTTTCAAGCAGCATTCATATATTTTACGTAATCCGTATCCACCGCTGTAGTAGTGTATACGTTGGCCTTGTAGGCATTATTTGCACACTGTTTTCTTCAACCCGCCATCGAGCTGTGTGACCTTGTTCACATTCTGTCTAAATATCCATAATATTACCGTCTCCAGAAAAAACACCGGAGTCACTTTTTTCAAGCAGCATTCATATATTTTACGTAATCCGTATCCACCGCTGTAGTAGTGTATACGTTGGCCTTGTAGGCATTATTTGCACAGTGTTTTCTTCAACCCGCCATCGAGCTGTGTGAGCTTGTTCACATTTTGTCTAAATATTGATAATATTATCGTCTCTAGAAAAACCACTTGAGTTACTTTTTTTCAAGCAGCATTCATATATTTTACGTAATCCGTATCCACCGCTGTAGTAGTGTATACGTTGACTTTGTAGGCATTATTTGCACAGTGTTTTCTTCAACCCGCCATCTAGCTGTGTGTATTATCGTTTCCAGAAAAACCAACTGAGTTTTTGTTGTTGTTGTTGTTTTTTTAAAAATAATGCCAGGCAAAGGCAGGCCGCCACGCAGAGGCCGTGCTAGGGGCCGTGCTGCTATGCAATCCTGTGGCCCTAGCAAATTGCCCAGTTTTAAAAAGCCAATGACCCTGAACTCCCAAAATGCTGAAGAGGTAGTTGACTGGCTTACACAGCACACCCCATCCTCTACCGTTTCTAACTTTACCACAACATCCTCCTCATCCTCCACTGCTATGGCCACCCCACGTAACACTTCCTCCACCACCGGTGCCCCTTCTTCACTGGGGTCAGAGGAGTTATTTTCCAATGAGTTTCTTGAACTGAGTAATGCGCAACCATTATTGCCAGAAGAAGATGAAGGAGATGAGGACCTTACACCAGATTTAATTCTGGCAGAGAACACGATAGAGATGGACATAATGAGTGATGAGGAGGAGGTCCCCGCTGCTGCTTCCTTCTGTGATGTGTCAGAAGAAATTGATGCATCTGAGGAGAATGATGATGAGGAGATTGATGTTTTGTGGGTGCCTAGTAGAAGAGAGCAAGAGGAGGGTAGTTCAGATGGAGAGACGGAGAGTCAGAGAGGCAGTAGGAGAATAAGACTTAGAAGAAGCAGGGAGGACAGCCCGCAGGGATCAGCAGGGCAACAACATGTATCGGCACCTGTGTTCAGCCGGCCAACGCACCCGCCATTGCCGCCAATACCGCCAACTCCGCCAACTTCTACTGTTACCGCCAGATCGCACACTTCCAAAAAGTCAGCAGTGTGGGATTTTTTTAATGTGTGTGCCTCTGACAAAAGCATTGTAATTTGCAATGAGTGCAGTCAGAAACTGAGCCTTGGTAAGCCCAACAGCCACATAGGTACAACTTCTATGCGAAGGCACATGAGCGGCAAGCACAAAGCACTTTGGGAGCAACACCTCAAAGGCAACAGGCAAACTAAAAGCCACACTCCTTCTGGTCCAGCATCTTACTGCTCTACCTCTGCTCTCCTTGACCCGTCTGAACCACCCTCCACTCCGCCTTCCACCTTGACCACCTGTTCCCATTCCCAGTCATCTGCCACCAGCCAAGTTTCTGTGAAGGCCATGTTTGAGCGTAAGAAGCCAATGTCTGACTGTCACCCCCTTGCCCGGCGTCTGACAGCTGGCTTGTCTGCACTCTTAGCCCGCCAGCTTTTACCATACCAGCTGGTGGACTCTGAGGCCTTCCGCAAATTTGTAGCAATTGGGACACCGCAGTGGAAGGTACCCAGCCGCAATTTTTTTTCTAAAAAGGGAATACCACACCTGTACCAACATGTGCAGAGCCAAGTTACCGCATCTCTGTCACTTAGTGTTGGGCCAAAGGTCCATATGACTACTGACGCATGGTCCTCCAAGCATGGTCAGGGCAGGTATGTCACCTACACTGCCCACTGGGTGAACTTGGTAATGGCTGGGAAGCAGGGAATGGGTAGCTCAACAACAACAGTGGAGTTGGTGTCACCGCCACGGATTGCACGCGGTTCTGCCACCACCTCTACTCCTCCATCGCTCTCTACCTCGTCTTCTTCTTCTTCTTACTCTGCTGCTGGGTCCTCCTTCTCCTCCTCCACACCTGTGCACCCCCAGCTCCCCCTAGGCTATTCGACGTGCCAGGTACGCCGTTGTCACGCTGTCTTGGGGATGACGTGCCTGGAAAGCAAAAACCATACCGGATCTGTACTCCTGTCATCTCTGCAGTCACAGGCCGATCGGTGGCTGACCCCACACCAACTGCAGATCGGAAAAGTGGTGTGTGACAATGGAAGCAATCTGTTGGCAGCGTTGAGACTAGGCAATTTAACACATGTGCCCTGCATGGCACATGTGTTAAATTTAATAGTCCAACGTTTTGTCTCCAAGTACCCAGGATTCCAGGACGTTCTCACCCAGTCCAGAAAGGTGTCGGCCCATTTCAGACGTTCCTACACAGCCATGGCACGCCTTGCTGACATTCAGCAGCGCTACAACATGCCAGTCAGGCGTTTGATTTCTGACAGCCAGACTCGCTGGAATTCAACGCTCCTTATGTTGGAACGTCTGCTGCAACAACAAAGGGCCGTCAACGAGTACCTTTTTGAACTGGGTGGTAGGACTGGATCTGCACAGCTGGGGATTTTTTTCCCCCGTTACTGGGTGCTTATGCGCGATGCCTGCAGGCTCATGCGACCTTTTGAAGAGGTGACAAATATGGTCAGTCGCACCGAAGGCACCATCAGCGACCTAATACCCTTCGCTTTCTTCCTGGAGCGTGCCGTGCGACGAGTGACAGATGAGGCTGTAGACCAGCGTGACGAGGAGCTGGAAGCGCACGATTTCTGGTCGGAATCACCAGAACGAACCCAGGCACCTGCTGCAACGCAGGGAGAGGTGCCAGAAGTGGAGTCAGAGGAGGAAGGTGGCTTTGTGGAGGAGGAGGAGGAGGACCAACAGGAGCAGGCTTCCCAGGGGGCTAGTGGTGACCTTTTGGGGACCCCTGGTCTTGTACGTGGCTGGGGGGAGGAGACCGTGGATGATGCAGTCCTTGATAATGAGGAAGCGGAGATGGATAGCTCTGCATCCAACCTTGTGAGAATGGGGTCTTTCATGCTGTCATGCCTGTTGAAGGACCCCCGTATCAAGAGGCTTAAGGAGAAGGACCTGTACTGGGTCGCAACGCTACTAGACCCTCGGTACAAGCATAAAGTGTCAGAAATGTTACCAACATACCACAAGTCCGAAAAGATGCGGCATTTACAAACCAGCCTGCAAAACATGTTGTACAATGCTTTTAAGGGTGATGTCACTTCAGGAACTCATCAACATTCCAGGGGCAGAGGTGCCAGTAATCCTGCCACGAGCACACCTGCAAGGACAAAGCCCTTTGGCCAGTCTGTAACGTCAGACATGCAAATGTTTTTCTGTCCAAGGCAGCGCCACAACCCTTCTGGATCCACCCTCAAAGAACGCCTCGACCGGCAGGTAGCGGACTACCTGGCATTAACTGCAGATATCGACACTCTGAGGAGCGATGAACCCCTGGACTACTGGGTGCGCAGGCTTGATCTGTGGCCAGAGCTGTCACAATTTGCCATGAACCTCTTGTCTTGCCCAGCCTCAAGTGTGCTCTCAGAAAGGACCTTCAGTGCAGCAGGAGGGATTGTAACTGAGAAGAGAACTCGCCTAGGTCACAAAAGTGTCGATTACCTGACCTTTATTAAAATGAATGAGGGGTGGATCTCGGAGGGTTACTGCACGCCGGAAGACTTGTTCTGACTTCTATGCAGCTGTCCTTCTCTTCAAGCCTCATGACTCCACACACAGCTGTCCTTTAGCGTCCTCCTCCTCCCTCCGCCACCGTTACAAACTAGGGTGCAAACCCTACTGGTTTAATTTTTTCTGGCCTCTGTGCTTCAGTGGCTGCAACCAAAAAAACTGGGCAAACAATGTCTACAAGGTCAACGTATGGCAAAAAATGACTATTTTCAGCATTTATATGGCATATTTTTTCTGGCAACTGTGCTTCAGTGGCTGCATCCAAAAAAATGCATATTTTCTGCATTTATATGGCATAATTTTTCTGGCAACTGTGCTTCAGTGGCTGCGTCCAAAAAAACTGGGCAAACAATGTCTACAAGGTCAACGTATGGCGAAAAATGACTATTTTCAGCATTTATATGGCATATTTTTTCTGGCAACTGTGCTTCAGTGGCTGCGTCCAAAAAAACTGGGCAAACAATGCCTACAAGGTCAACGTTATGGCAGTTGTTTAAAGAGAACAGTAGATTACTAGCCAGCAAAGCTACCTAAGCTAAAATGTCCCTCAAATCCCTGCAGACTTCTGTCCCTCCAATACAGAGCAGTATCAAGCAGATTACTAGCCAGCAAACTTACTATCATCTGTCCCTGAAATCACTAACAGCTCTCCCCCTACACTATCTCTTCCAAGCACACACAGGCAGATTTTTCAGATACATTTTTGCCCTTGATCCCCCTCTGGCATGCCACTGTCCAGGTCGTTGCACCCTTTAAACAACTTTAAAATCATTTTTCTGGCCAGAAATGTCTTTTCTAGATGTTAAAGTTCGCCTTCCCATTGAAGTCTATGGGGTTCGCGAACCGTTCGCGAACCGCTCGCGTTTTTGCGCAAGTTCGCGAATATGTTCGCGAACTTTTTTTCCGACGTTCGCTACATCCCTAATGAGCAGTAGAAAGAAAATGAGAGACCAGGGATTCTCTCAACTACAAATGGAAATGGAAAATAACAGAAACACTGTTAGAGAATTTCTTGGAATATCCTACTTACACGACGAAATAAAAACGTCAAAGAAAACATCTGCTGTATATAGTAGTAAATGGTCCAGTACAATGCTATTAAGGTTTCCCCTCCAGGCAGAGCTGGCTAATCATTCTGTGTATCAGGGCTTATTGACAGCCTGCCTGAAAAGATAATGCTGTAGATTGGACAGGTTTAGAAATCCTACAAAAACCCATTTTGTCCGATGGTCCGATCTGTGGCCTGGTGCTCAAACAATTGAATAAACTGGATTTGACTTACCATGTGGGTGGCCAAGATCCACTTGTTTAGCAAACTCACATCTTTTCTTGTATCCCATAAATATCTTCTAATATATATTGTTACTATCAATTTATCTATTGATCAATGGCATTGTTAAAAGTTGTTAAAAAATACAGAATTTTTTTAAAAATTTGGTGGAATTTGCAAAATGTTTAATCAAAATAAAGTGCCACAGAAGTGTACTAAAATTAATTGTAGAGTATTGTGTGTGAGTTCATCATCATCATCATTTATTTATATAGCGCCGACATGATACACAGTGCTTTACCTTAGCTATAACAAATGGAATAAATGGTGGATAACAAACAAGGGTTACAGAGTACAATAGAGTACAATAGGAGGGCCCTACAAATTAGAGTTTACAAACTAAAGGTTAGGGTACAATTGAGACATAAGGATTTTAGAAAAATGTTGTGATTTTTGATTCAGCAATGATTGATTGATTAAGGTACACTGAATACGCTTCTTTAGACAGTTGAGTATTTAAGGAGCACTTGAAAGTTTGGAAAGAAGGAGAAAGTCTGACAGCTTGAGGCTGAGAGTTTCAGAGAAAAGCAGAAGCCCAAGAGAAGTCTTGTAGACAAGAATGGGCAGAGGTGATGAGAGGAGAAGCGAGGCTGAAGATCAGAAGCAGAGCGAAGGTTGCGTGAAGGAGTGTATTTGGAGATCAGAGATGAAATTAATTATTAAGGGCCTTGAATGTGAGTGTTAGTAATTTGAATTTGATTCTAGGAGATTGGGAGCCAGTGAAGGAACATGCATATGGGAGCAGCTGATGTTGAATGATGAGATAGATGAATGAGTCTAGCAGCAGCATTTAGCACAGATTGGAGTTGTGAAAGGCGACTTGTTGGAATACCTGATAGTAGTAGGTTGCAATAATCAAGGCGTGAGATGATGAGAGACTGAATCAGTGTTTTAGTTGATTCTTAACTGAGATATGGTTGTATACGGGCAATGTTGCATAGTTGAATACAACAAGATTTTGCAAGTGTCTTAATGTGTGGTGAAAAAGACAGATGAGAGTCTAAGATAACTCCTAGGCAGCGTGCCCGTGTGGTGGAATGAAAGGTGTTGTTGTTTACAGTGAGTGATATCTGAGGGACAGGGGAAGATCTTGGAGGAAATATAATGAGTTCTGTTTTTGAAAGGTTCAGTTTCAGGTAGTGCTGTGACATCCAGGAGGAGACAGCAGAGAGACAGTCTGTAACTTGGGAAAGGACAGAATTATAAAGATCAGTTGGGTGTATAGGTGAAACTTATGAATTCAGGAAAAGTCTGGGCTGGTGGTACTTCCTGGGTTTTCTGGCAAACATCATAAGTTGCTAAAATCACTTACGGGCAATGGACCAATAATTTTATGTCCATTCTAGAATCTTGTGCCTGTATTTGTGTAAATAAAATGAGCCCTTAAGAGTAGGTGTTAGACTGCGATTGTAATGATCAGTTGCAGAAGAAGGCAGACATTAAATAAGGACCAACACAGTAAAATCAAAACTCGGAAGCTTACTATTCTTAAAGACATGATAAGGCCTAGTAATTGGTACCTGTCTAGGATATAGGTAAGCACAGGGCCTTATTAACAGACTCGACAGTACAGGTATGGGACCTGTTATTCAGAATGCTTGGGGCTTGGGTTTTACGATAATGGATCTTCATAGCTTAAGTCTACTAGAAAGTCATGTAAATATTACATAAACCCAATAGACTGGTGTTGCTTGCAGTAAGGATTAATTATATCTTAGTTTGGATCAAGTACAAGCAACTGTTTTATGCTTACAGAGAAAAAGGAAATCAGTATTAAAAATTATTTGGATAAAATGGAGTCTATGGCAGACGGACTTTCCGTAATTTGGAGCTTTCTGGACAATGGGTTTCCAGATAAGAGATCCCATACCTGTACTAAAATGAATACTTACATCAAAGGACATGCCTTTGCATAAGTGCAAATTTATGAAAAGGATATCAGTACATTATATGCCAAGAAAGAAAACTTAGAACTCTGTAAAAAAATATTTATTTTGTCTCGATGACCCAGTTTGAAAAATATCTTTAAATAATGTATTTTTCAACTTGCAAATTTGCAGTTCTGTAAGAAACAATGGAAACAAAACATTAACAGTTTTGCTGTTTTCATAGCATTCAAATACAGGTAATTGTGCTGAGGAAAAAACAAGAAGGGGTTAACAAAAATAAATGTTGAATATGACGGCATAAGAATTCCATTTATTTTATGGTAAAGAGAGCATAGTGTATACAGTATAAAGCAGGATGAAAAATGAAACTCTGGGCATTCTGTGACAATTTAAACAGTCTAGGAATAAACATTATTGAGCTTGCAGTGTTTAGCTTTGGCTAAGTGTTTAAAGGCATTACCAATGAAAGCTCTCATACAATCTTGGAACAAATTACAAAGTGTTTTTGGCTGTGTAAAAAAAATAAATAAGGGTATACGTTGTATTTCTAAGTCACTGATCTGCACAAAAAATAAAATTTCTTGGTTCTGACTCTTGAAACTGCTTTCAGTGGCTATTATATTTTTAAATAACTATAACATTAAAACCATTGGTCATTTTTAGCTAATGAATATTGGAAAGGTGCTTACAATGACATTTGTTTTGATAATGGAAAAAAAAAATCAGTTTTGGGTGATGCAGTTTTGGGAGTTTCCTAATGTGACACATTTATTTATCAACAGTGTAACTTTTGTGGCTTTAGAGGTTTTTGAAACCACAACTAAACTCACTTTCTCTAAAACCACGAATGCCAGGGAATGTATTAAAAGATCCTTATTCAAAAAGAACCGAACTATCTTTAAAAATTTGTTTCCACAAATCCTATATTTCTTAAAAGCTCTAAAAAATTGAAATGTATTAATTATAAACCCCACGAAAACCTCTAATACAAATAGAAGTCTATGTGAGCTGCTCTGATTTCATTGGACCATTTTTAATCAATTACGACTTGTAGGGGAAATCTAATAAAATTTGGAAAGACTTTTTATTGCATTACAAATCTTAATTGCACATTGTAAACCTTTAACACCTGCTTGACGGTGGCAGAAACTTTTGGAGCAAACATTATCGCATACTATTTGCATTTGCTAAGGCAAAATTGTTCACTTTGTGAACATTTATTCACATTGAGAAGGAATTGCAAAAATGTTTGCGTTAGCGACCAATATTACATTCCTACATGATTTTTGGATTTTTTTCCACTAGTAATTTTCTGAAATTTTCAGTGCTTTTTTTTTCGTTTGTGCTTTTTAAATCCGGATCTTTTAATACATTTCATGATGTTCTTGGTTTTGGAGAAGGTGAGTTTAGTCACGGATGTGGTCTCAAAAAACTCTAAAATTCAACCTTAAATAAATAGGCCTCTTGCATACTGTTCCTTGCTGTATAAACTTCTGAGGCAGTACACAAAGTAGTGATATCAGTGCCAGGCCATGTTCCAAGTGCATACAAAGCAAGCTCATCCTGCAAGATGAGAGTGGAAATTGGCAGAATGAGTGTGACAAAACTCCAGCACATGTGCCTAAAATACCGGCAGTTGCTTAGCTGGCTATTTTTAGTACCTGTGTTTCCTTTTCCCAGGATCCAAGCTAGGCCGAGGCAGACTCAGCTGACTCAAGGCATCACAAGCTGATTGTCAGTAGATTCCTAATGCAAAGCATATAACTGAGTGGCATGTAAACGGTCAGTTGTTCGCCATTTCATTGAACATAACACAGGCTTTATGTGATTGTTCATGCTAAGGATTATATGTGTACTGTATATGAATGACATTTTCCAAAGTTTTACACTGATAACTTTATAAAGAGAAATGTCGAACACCCTACTAGCCTGATATAAATTACATAAAGCACTAACTTTTGTGATTGGGTAAAACAAACCAACAAATAATGTAAACATTGTATTGTTCCTTTCCTAGCAACTATTGTATCAATTCTAACAGCTGCCTTTAATGAAACTCAGAGATTCTTCTCAACGGAAACAGGTAAGAAATGTATCAACTAAATGTATCAATTTAGAACAGTTGGCGACCCCCCCCTCCCAGAGCTGCTTTAGAAGGTGATAAATGAAACTTTACACTTCTATATTAGTAAAACAGTCACAAATCCAAAATAGAAAGTAATTGAGAAAAGCCTTTATTTCTGGTGAACTCTCTGAAACCAACTGATCTGAAGAAAAGTGTTTGGAGATGAACAACCCCTTAAATAAACCTTGAAAATTTGAGTTTGAAAACCTGGAACTTGAATATATTTTATATTTGTGTTTTTGGAGGCAATTTTCTTGCACTGCACAAAAAAGTGATCTCACATCTTAATAAATCTGCCCTTTACTATTGACACATTAGACTATTATACTGTATTACCGGGAAACCCAGCTCTGAGTTACAGGGAGGTCATCTACTATAGAGACCAAGCAAATACTGTAAGTCACATTTTTAAAGGGGTGGTTCACCTTTAAGTTAACTTTCAGTATGTTATAGAATCATGGCAAGTGTAGAGGGGTGCAAAATATTAAAGGGGTGTTTCACCTTTAAGTTAACATTTAGGGACCTATTTATTAAACCTCACATTTTTCTGGGGGAAAACTCAAATTTTTAGAGGAGAAAAAAAACTCAGATTTTTTGAGATTTATTATACTAAAAAACCAAATTAGAAAATACTCCAGCTAATATCTGTCAAAGTCATGGAAAAGTCAATGTAAAAGTCCCTTTTACAATTGGAAGATATTTTTTGCCTTCATGATGTTCTAAAGTGTCAGGCTTTAATCTGAAAAATATGTGGTTTCTGTTTGATAATCTGAATAATTCCTATTTTTCAGGCAACAATTCAGAAAATTTAACGTTTCTAATGTTGCGCTATTTTATCAAGACTTTTCCCGCATGGAGAATTTTTAATCTGATTGTTAGTAGATTAAGCCAGATCATGGATGTGAGTATGGCTGAGTCTTTATTATTAATACAATGGGAAATGTTCAAGTTTTAATGAATAGCCCCTAGTATGTCATAGAATGGCCAATTCTAAGCAACTTTTCATTGGTTTTCATATTTAAATTTGTTTGCCTTCTTCTTCTGCTCTGTAAGGCTACAAATCCATTGTTATTGCTACTCTTCTTTTCATAGTCCAGTCTATTACTTAAATCAATGCATGGTTGCTAAGGTAATTTGGACCCTAGCAACCAGATTGCTGAAATTGCAAACTGGAGAGCTGATGAATAAAAAGCTAAATAACTCAAAAACCACACATAATAAGAAATGAAAACCAATTGGAAAAGGATCTCAGAATATCACTGTGCATTATACTAAACGTTAACTCAAAGGCAAACAACCCCTTTAAAGTTTTGGGTAGTGAACTTTTTATTTTTGGCAAAAAGCTGCTAGTTGGGATTTTTTTAACCCATTCAGCAGAAAGCCAGAGTACTTGATTGTATTTCTATGAATCTGAGCTTTGAGGGTTCAAATCCGTAAACAGGGTCAGACTGGGCCGGCAGGACACTGGGAAAAAATCTGGTGGGCTCCTGCTCTTTTGGGCCGAGACCCACTCCCTACACTCCTCTCCTAACCCCCCTTCCAGATACCAGCAGCACTTGAATTCCATAAAAAGTTACATGAAGGGGGAGGGCTGACATGTGGTGACATAGAGTGGGCTTTGTCCCTGTCTGTAAATGAAGGTATGCTGATCCAATTTATAGAAAAATACTTGCTACCTTACAACCTCCAGCATTTCATATGCAGATGCAGCAACCCATGGTAACCCAGTGATTTCCAATACATATGGGGGATAGTGTGCTAGAATATGGTGACCAATAGTGATGGGCAAATTTGCGGCATTTCGCTTCGCCGAAAATTTGCGAATTTTCTTGCAAAATTCCCGTCACAGTGAATAATTCACGAAACGGCGCCGGTGTCTCATTTTTGATGCCGACATCCAAAAAAACCTGATGCTGGCGTAATTTTTTTTTACACCAGTGAATATTCACGCCTGGCCAATAAATTTGCCCATCACTAGTGACCAACAAGAAACCTATTTTATATTTTTCTGGTCCAGCGATGTTGTTACATTACTATCACTAATTATATCATGTAAACCAATATACACCTATTTATTTCTTTGTTTCTGTACTAGCCAGATTTGAAAAACCAGTGTTGCCTATGGACACATTCCCTGCTAGGTGTGAATAGACTTTGGAATGGCACTTTGAACAAATACGGAGTCTGGAGTCTAATTATGTATGCACTGATTGTAAACAGTAATTTTATGAAGTTAGAGGGTAAGCTACTTATTTTAAAAAGCCACGTAAAAAAGAAGCTGGATGATTAACAAACTGTTAATTGCCATATGTGGTATGTAATTGAAAATGTGATAATTGCCTTATAATTTCAGACATTAGTGCATCATCCACTCCCTCTACAACTGTGTGGGTTTTTCTTTAGGGAAGATTAAAACCTGCTGTAAATTAACAGTTCTACATTTGCAGACACAATGAATGTTTCTAAGCTTAAATTCCCCTCAAATAAACACTGTGATACAAGGCTAATTTTATTCCAAATAACAGACATACCAGACCACTCTTATTAGAAGTAATGAAAAAATAAATTAAGCTGCAGCACATATTTTATCAGTTATACATTAATCACAGAATCCAAGTATTTTCTTTTTAGAACAGTCATTACTCAAATCACAAGATTTGTGTGAGCAGACTGTTCTCTTGCACTGTACATTGCAATGCTCTTTTTCGTTTTGTGACTTTGAGGAAAAAAAAGGCAACAGTGGTCACTATTCAAGAGTCTACTAAATTCAGCAAGTCGCCATTTGTACGGATGAATGTGTACGTCCACTGTGCATGTTCAGATGAGGAGGAGGTTAAATGTAAAATTAAGGAGAGGACCAAGGTTGTAATGGGTCATCAGTATGGCAGTTAAATTTGCTAAGGATGAGTGTAGGGTTGTAAGAAGGAGTCCAGGAGGTAGGTCAGGATTGTGTGAAACAAGTGACCTATGATCCTTGAGCAGAGTAAGTGTGCATTGTACCTTATCTGTGAACTGACCTAACGTAGGCACATCTCCTAATCTAATCAATTGGGTATGTGCAGTACAGCTAATACATATGTGTTAATTGGGTAGGAGATGGTTACCCCACTCAGCTCCATTGACAGGTTTAACCATAAACCATAAACCAGGAGGTTAGAAAAAGTTCAGAATTTATTTTTACACAAGTACCTACTCTTTTAAGTGCCACATCCCAAAGGGGGCCGCTAGGCATTTGGCTATATATATATATATATATATATATATATATATATATATATATATATATATATACTCTAAAAAAAGACCAGCGACACAGAGATGATTTAGTGAAAGTGCATGAACAGCCAATGTGATGTTTTGGCCCCGTCTGGGACCCTCAAGTCTGAAATCGAAACGTCACATTGGCAGTTCATTCATGCACTTTAAATACACTTGAAAAAAATTTTTTCACTAAATCATCTCCTTGCACCCAAATCGTTTACCTTGCACCCGAGGCTAAATATTTTGGCAGTGTGTGGCTCTACAGGATATATATATACAGGGCCGCAATTAGAAATCACAGGGCCCCGCCCACACTAGCGCCCAAGCCCCACTCCATCCCGCCCAAAGACCACACAAACATCAGCGCTAAAAAGTAACCCCCCCACACACAAGTTATAAAAAGCTATTGATGGTCAGGGCCCCCTTATAAGTTAAAAAAAAAAAAACATTGGTGGCAGGGGCCTATAGAATATTAAAATAATAGATTGGTGGCCAGGGGATTAAAAAAACATTGATGTTCAGTAGAATTGAACTTGTGGCTTCAGCACTTCAACTTCGCCTCCTTTCGTGACTTTGGGTCTTTTCGGAGTTTCAGGACTTCAATTTCGGCTGTTTTTGTGACTTCAGGTCTTTTTGCCGCTTCAGGACTTAAATTTTGGCTGTTTTTGTGACTTCGGGTCTTTTCGCCGATTTGGGACTTCGGCTATTGTCGTGACTTCGGGTCTTTTTGCCGCTTCGGGAGTTCGACTGTTTTCGTGGCTTCGCGTCCTTCGGCTGTTCGGCACTTCCGCATTTCGGCTGTTTGGCTGGCCGCACGCACGCACGGCTTCGGCGCTCATAAGGGGGCCCGGCTCTTTTCAAAACTGCAGCACCCTGGATGCCCGGGCCTGGGACCCCCCCCTCTGATGGCGGCCCTGTATATATATATATATATATATATATATATATATATATATATATATATATATATATATATACTGTATATATATAAAATTGTAGAAAGGACCAGCACTCCGTTTTCCAAAAAAATTTCAATGGTTTATTCAAAACTCACAGTGTCTCCAACGTTTTGACCCTCTTTGGGGTCTTCCTTGATAAAGACCCCAAAGAGGGTCGAAACGTTGGAGACACTGTGAGTTTTGAATAAACCATTGAAATTTTTTTGGAAAACGGAGTGCTGGTCCTTTCTACAATTTTATATACCTAAACTTGACCAAGCACCCGGCAAAAACTACATGTGAAGGAGTTCGGGTATCATCTACGATTTTGTTATATATATATATATATATATATATATATATATATATATATATATATATATATATATATATATATATATATATATATAAAATACTTCTCTGCACACGGGCCCCTACCGGTAGACAATGGCTGTGTACACAATAAATATCTTTTGTTCAAACTTCAAAAAGTGTGAGAAGCGTAGCTGCTGGCTCATGGCTCAGAATAAAGGTGGCCATACATGGATAGATCCGCTCGTTTGGCGATGTCGCCAAACGAGCGGATCTCCCTCCGATATGCCCACCTTGAGGTGGGCAATATCGGGCAGATCCGATCGTGGGCCCTAGGGCCCAATGATCGGATCCTAGCATTCGGTAAACGGGCGGTCGGATCGCGGGACCGCATCAACGAACAGATGCGGCCGCGATCCGACGGGATTTTCTGTCCCATCCGATCGAGATCTGGCCGACTTTCGGACAGATTTCGATCGGGGAAGCCTGTCGGGGGCCCCCATACACGGGCCAATAAGCTGCCGACACAGTCTGTCGGCAGCTTTTATCGGCCCGTGTATGGCCACCTTAAGTCCTATATTATAGGACCTCTTTCCTAAAAAATACATTTGAAAAGCTATAATGCAAAAATTCTGACTTTTACAGTTTTTTGATTTTTTTCCCTAGTAATTGTCCAAAACCCCCAAATTTTTAAAGGTCTTTGAGGGTTTTTTTAAGTGCATCATTAAGAGGCTGATTTACTAAAATTTGGATTTCTATTTTTTTTTATGAGTCTTATTTTTTTCTCTAAAAATTTGTTTTCATTTATTGAATTACAGACCTCAACAACTATCTTGCAAAGTTTGAGACCAAATGGCTTTTGCAAACATTTGCAGTGTACTGTATGTAATAAAATTTTGCAATCGCAAATCGCAAAATGTATTTTGCGTTGAAATATTTAACGAAACTCCAGAGCAGGTATTCACGGTAGCCTTTGCTTAGCAATGTAATATTCGCCAGCGAATGATCTTACATTGGGAGCAGCACTAAACATTCGCAAAAATGCCATTTTAAACATTGCTTGCGATTTTTAATTATATTCCCTCTTAAAATTTGAGATTGAATAAGTTTAAAAACCATGATAAACTCTAATACAAAACTTCTCCAAGTAAAAGTAGCCAAGATCCTATAGAAGTCAATGGGAGCTGCACTGATCCCATTGGACCTTTTTTTTTAGATGTTCTCTGATTTTTTTAGTAATAAATGGTAGAGGAATTAGAGTTATTCATATTTCAGGTCAGAGATCTTAAAATCTACAGCCGCACCCGTACCTTAAAGAAATATTTTTACTACTTCCTACCTCGATGGGTGAATTTGTCCTGCGAAACGGGGAAAAATAGCGAAACGCATTGGTCAATGAGCGTAAAAATAATTTTGATGTGTTAATTTCGCTGCCTGCAACCATTTTTATACGTGCGCCTATTCTGTCCAAATACATTAAAGTCAATGGGCATCCGAATAATTTTGACGCACGACAATTTTTATGTGCGTGACTATACTGACACGCACCCAAATTTTTTTAATAATTAGCCTTTTATGTGTATCGTATATTTTGAGCCAGTCCCTAAGTTCAGTAACTAACAGCAGCACAAAGCATGTGCAGTGAATCACCAGAAAAGAAAAAGGGGAGCTACTGGGGTTTCTTCGGAGAAACAGATCTTCCCTGCTAAAGGGCTGTGGTTGCATTGGGCTGGTACATGACCCAAAAACATAATAAATGTACATAGACATTTCTAGTCTACTTCTTTAGTTAAGCTTTAGCTCTCCTTTAAGCATCCTTCGATCCTGAAAGTGTTAACTGTGTTATTCCTATTACAAAGGTATTTAACTCTGGCATGTAGGTTATGTGCTAGCACAGTGCCATCCTTTCTTGTTGTTAGAATTAAATCTGAAACGGAGTGTTATTAAATAGGGGAGGCCTAAATTGCCATTGATCTTTGCACCATTAGGCACATTCATTGAAGCTTGCACGCAAAGCTGAATGTGACTTTGTCCTACAGAAATAAGGTAGCTCAGTTTACGGTTTCCACAGCTGCGAGAGTATTAAATGCTAACTCCATGCAATTCTCTGATCATTGTACTGTGTCTAACCACACACCCAGCCAAATGTTGGCTCTAAAACAGCCCCAAAGCCCATCTTTCTTTTCAGGAAGACAGTAATAAGCACATATATCCAAGCTACCAGTTATCAACTGCATACCTTGTGCCTCCTATTATTAACTAACTGTTATTGCAACAATATGATGTCTGGTTTCAGTTGAAACAATAACCTGCACATGTAACATAACTACTGTTTATGCCATGGGATACAGATCACGTAGTCTTTTGGGAAAATATGTTATAAACTCACTTACTGGATAAACATATGTGTTCATTACCTCCAAATGTAATCCTCATGTTCACTAAATTTGCTGTCCAACCACAATAAAAAACCCATCTCCTGTATTCCACTGACAGGTTCAGTGATGAATGAAAAAGACCGTAGGCACTTTCTGAATCAAATAGTTCATAGGGTTATTGATCTACTACAACACTGCTGTACAGCAAAGGAGATGTAAACATAGCACAGAAAGTACACAGACAATAGATGGAAGCAAAAGAAGCACAAATAGTTTCTGACTGGGTACTGCTGCTTTGATTTATGCTTTTGATTATTAGCAAGAGCATACATTTCATTATGTCAGTTTAGTAAAAAAGACAAAGTGCAGGGTGATCTGTGAACATAAAATAGAAATAATCCCCATTATTTTCTTATAGCTAAATTGTAAAAAATGTAAAAGTCTAGCACTTCTCCGGATCCTTCTATTAACATATAGGCAGGAAAGGTATCATATTGGTTGTGCCAGTCACATTTGCCATTAACTCTACCAACAGAACAATAATACTTTACTTATAACCACTAGGGGTGTGCATCTATTGACATCTGTACAGTCGATGATATAAGACATATATAGAGTTCAGAGAACAGGAGCAATAATGTTGTAAAGTGCTTGGATTATAGAATTACAGTTTAAAAATGTGCAAATATTTGTGAAAAATAAGGTGCTGATACCACATTTTGGCAAAAAAATTTGACTCACATTTTGTCATGGTCCCTTATTATATGTGATACCACACTAAAGCATTGGCGTACTCAATAGATTACTCTGTATTGGGCCAAAGATATTTGGCACCCATGGTAGAGTCCTGCATGGGTCCAATTGGGCAGACACGAGACCAACCTGGACCCTCTAGGCAAGAGCAGAACCCAGATTTGCTGGCCCTCTATAAATCCCCCCTCTTCCTGCTCCCAAAACCTACCTGCAATGCCCTAATTGAAGGCCCAACCTGGGACCCGTGAAAAGTGCCGTCACTGGTGGATGAAAGGGAGGCGGGTCAACCAGGGTCGGGGAAATAGTTTCATTTAACTGCAGGACATTAACAGGAGGTGGGGGAATGCTCCCTGCAATTGGCATGAGTATATATATATATATATAGTATTACTTAATATCAATTCTTAAAATATCATTTAGTAAACCTTTTATATGGACAATATAATATATTTTCCAATAAGAGCTGTTGCAATTATAAAACCAGTGAGTTGTGCATTTGGAACAAGGTATAAGTTCAGTGAAGCTCTTCTCCAGACCAGTTATAGGTTTCAAATATCTAAAGCAGCAGCTGTGAGCTACAGCTTGCAGCATCCATAACCAGCCATCAAACCATTTCTCTCAAGTCCTTGGGGAGCTTTTGATTATTAGAACAAGGCTAATAAAATATCATCAGAGCTAGGAGGAAATCTTTTACTGTTAAAAATAGGCATGCACCGAATCCACTATTTTAGAATCGGCCGAACCCCCAAATTATTTTGCGAAAAATTCGGCGAATAACGAACCGAATCTGAATCCTAATTTGTATATACATATGCAAATTAGGGGTAGGAATGGGAAAACATTTTTCACTTCCTTGTTTTGTGACAAAAAGTCACTTGATTTTCCTCCCTGACCCTAATTTGTAATGGAAATTAGGATTCAGATTCGGTTCGGCCGGGTAGAAGGATTCGTCCGAATCCTGCTGAAAAAGAATCTTGGCCGAATCCCAAACTGAATCCTGGATTCGGTGCATCCCTAGTTAAAAACTTGGTAATTGATTTGAAAAGAGCTGTTTGCATTAGTCCCAATAGAACTGCAAAGATATTTTCTTAATACGATAGAGGAACACAAGATAATCTTAATTAAATAAAAGAAAAGGCTTTTTATTAAGGAAAAGGCTTTTTGTTAAGGGGCCAATGTTACATAAGCAGCAAATATGCATTGGTGACGTTATGAAAAATAATTCATCAAAAAAAAAATAGAAAATAAGTAAATAATTTTTACTCTGCAGTGTTAAATATCCTATTTTTAATTTGTGGAGAATGGTTGTGGATTCTAGCAAAGAAACTATATATATATATATATATATATATATATATATATATATATATATATCCATATATATCCATATATATATATATATATATATATATATACTGTATAAAAGCAATAATGCATGATTACTTCTCTTGAGTCTTCCATGCTACCTACTGAGCCTTCCATTAGCTGTTATGGACCCCTCATGCACTTCACTAAAAAAAACTAAAGCTAAATGAAAGGTAAAGCAAACTCAAATTCCTCATAGTCAGTCAGAGGTGTTCGATTAGAAGCTATCTCCCAACTGACAGAGATTGATTTATATATTGCTCTCAGCAATAGACTGGGTTGTACATAAGCACATGAATAAATATGAGATGCAACTTTCAGGATAACAGAGTTAAACTCCTCATCACAACATATAGACATCATTGAAATGTAAGTATTCTGTTATACTGCAAACACCACCGGCAAGAAATGAGCCGATAATGAAATAAGATGGCCATGCACAGAGCAATAAAATCACCCTGTATTGTCCTAACTTCTGTCTATGGAAGTGTGCCTCAGGAGGCAGTTTTGACATATTGTCCTCTGATTTCAATTGATCACAGTTAGTCAGGACAGAAAATCTGCTGTTGCCTCTCACTGGTGCCTGAGGACCTGCAGGTCAAAGTCTAGCCTGAAAGTGACAATGATAAATGTCCCTTCAAAATCACTCTCGATTCATTAATTTCATCCCTCAAACCAATCCATACAAATTAAATATTAAAACATCTGTGACTGTTTTTTTACATGATCTTTAAAATCAAGAGGCCAGCTTTGTATACTGCTCACATATTTATTATCAGACAGTGTGTGGCTCGTTGACCAACACAAGCAAATACCTGATTGCTATTGGCAACTGCACTTAAGCAAGGTAGCACCTATGTCTATTTCTTCATTATAGTTAGGGTGTTTGTTAATTAAAGTAAGACAAATAATATTACTTTATGCGTGCAAAGTCTCCTTTGGTCACATACCATAGGTTTTTGTTGTAGCTGTAGTTGTTGTAGTTTGCAATCTGACTGTAATTTACAGTCTTACGTGCAACTGTTTATTTAAAAGTTATCTCTTGGGAAGATGAATGAAAAGATGAATACTTCTTACATAAATATCCCATCAGTTGGTAATATGGAAATATTTGTTATGTGAAACCAGGGATTGCAGAACACCCACCAACAGGCAACATTAATGTAAGTTAGCACCAGTGTCTGAGGGACCTCTGAAGATGCCAGTGAGCTTCAGAACATGGGATATATGGTCTAAAATAAGGAACAGGCTCAATTTTCTCTTTTATTGTCTAATGTGGCAATAAATATTGTTTCAGGTTTTCAGGCAGAGACAGGCAGTTGCTTTTACTGTTCTGTACTTCTCCTAAATGCATAGGAAGGAGAGGGGAAAAAAAGCAGCAAGCTTCTTAGCATCAAATAGTTGGGATGTTGGGATTAGATACCTGACTTCTCTCTTGTTGATTGTTTATAAGAAAGGGTACACAACTGGAAATTCTCAGAAACCATTCTGTCTGTCAGGGTTAGTATAAAGAGAATACTTAATACTTGCCATACCGAAGTTGCAAATGCATAAAGACGAGTATTTTTCTGTTATGCTTGGATAAAGGGCTGATTGTGTAAACATATTTCTTCTTTATATTAAAAAAAACATGTCATTTATAATTTGTTTTTGAATTTGGCCAGGACTGTTTAATCAACAAAAACAATGGCCATGTAGAAGGAGTATTCTTTCCATTTAAATCCAACCCAATAATTAACTCTCTCTCTTATCTTTCAGCCTGAGACATAAGCAGCTTGGAGGAATGGATTTTTTCATTTATATACTGCACCATCACTCTTTGTGTAAAAGTAATTGCCCACTTCAAAGGTTATGTTATTAGACTACTCAAAACTTGAACCTTCCTTTGTTTATTAAGATAAAAAATTTAAAAAAAAAAAGATTTTTGCAATAAAGGATAGTTTGAAAGATTTTTTTTAACTGATCCTGTTTCTGTCTGCCTGTAGGTGAGCATTATTTTGTTGAATAGACGCACTAAACGATTTCCTTTTTGTTTTTATAATAGGCACAAGATATGGGTCTCTGCTGTGGTTAATAAGCCCATGAATACCAGGTTTTTATACCAAATATTATAATGACCACACTATACTGTTATGCTATTCTATTATGGCATACTAAACATAGCTTTTTATAACTCTTTTATAACTCTTCATTTCATCATTTTCTCCAAGGAAGGTTTCATAGATCATTGATGCAAATTCAGTTGACTGTCACACATAGGGTTGCCACCTGGCCAGTATTTTACCGGTCCGGACAGTAAAATTGATGGTTGATCCAAATGTTATTAATAGGGAAAAAGATGAATACTGTATATAGGAAGGCTGGTATTTTTTTCCAGAAAAGTTGGCAACCCTAGTCACACAAGGGCCAAGGCTCCAGTAATGGCTCACGCTTCTGCCTATAACAGCTGCCTTTTGTTTCAGGAGGAGCCCTCCTCTAGATCTTAAAGTGAGAGAACAGAGCACAGGTTCTGGACAGGAAAGGGAACCGTAGCATAAACAGCAGGAATAAGGAAGACGCAGAACTTAGTCAGGGGACAGGCCAAGGTCAAAACTGTAAGTGTAGCAATTTACAAAATCATGATTAAAGAGCAAAGTCACAGTACAGGCAACAGAGTCAGGACAGGCAGTGAACATCAAGGTCAGGATCAGGCACAGGTCAATACACAGGAATCAATTCAGAATCACACCCAGGAGCTATACAAAACAGAGCACACATTGAGCAGAAATAAATGGACCAGTCGCCTTTAAATATTTGACTTTTGTGCTAGTGCATTGATGTCACACGGCACAACAAATATAAAAGTACGCACACATGTGGAGCGCACATCAGTATCCCCCAGGTAATATTACATTGTCCTTCAAATATTGTTGATAATCTGGAACTAGATGTTTAGGGGTATAGGTCCAAAGCTGTCCATACATGGGACAATAAAAGCTGGTTATGCATTCTCTTCAGAGTGATTAGGCAGCTTTTGTTAAAGGAGAAGGAAAGGTTAAAACTAAGTAAGCCTTAACAGAAAGGTCCATCTAAATATACCAGTAAACCCCCAAAGTAATGTTGCTCTGAGTCCCCTGTCAAAAGAAACACTGCATTTCTTACCTTCTATTGTGTACACATGGGCTTCTGTATCAGACTTCCTGCCTTCAGCTTAAACCTCATTGCCCTGGGCAAGAGCATGCTCAGTTTGCTCCTCTTCCACCCCCCTCCCTTCTCTACTGTAATCTGAGCCCAGAGCAGGGAGAGACTCAGGCAGGAAGTGATGTCATACCACATTAATACTGCAGCTCCTATCCTAAACAAACAGAGAGTTTCTAGAGCTTTTTACTCAGGTATGGTAAAGAATTCTACAGAATAAATATAGCATTCTAGCTTGCACTATTGCAGCTAATCCATTGGCAATAAAATGCCTCCGTAGCTTTCCTTCTCCTTTAATGCTCCTTGCAAGCCTGTAGGGATGTCGCGGACTGTTCGCCGGCGAACTTGTTCGCGCGAACATCGGCTGTTCGCGTCCGCCGCAAGTTCGCGAACGTCGTGCAACGTTCGCCAATAGGCGTTCGCGTCAAAATCGTTCGACCATTCGACCATTCGAGCGCTAAAATCGAAGGATTTTCGTTCGAATCGAACGATCGAAGCATTGGATCGAATGAAATCATTCGATCCAATGGCTTCGATCGTTCGACTCGAACGAAAATCGTTCGATCGAACGATTACAATCCTTCGATCGTTCGAATCGAACGATTTTCGGATGATCGAAGTTCGCGAACAGTTCGCGAACTGTTCGCAAATTTTGCCGGTGTTCGCGAACGGCGTTCGCGAACACATCGGCGGCGGTTCGCTACATCCCTACAAGCCTGTAAACTCATTACCTTAGAATTAAAGGTCCATTTACTAACACTTGGATTTCTATACGAGTTATATTTTTTCATTAAACTGCACCAAGTAAAAGCAGTCAAATCCCATAGAAGTTCATTTTTTTATATGTTTCAGAATATTTTAGCACATCATTTTTTTTTTCATTCCTACTTTTTATATTCGGTTCTTTTAAGAACTTTCACTGCATTTATAATTTTAGAGAAATAGAGTTTAATTGTGGTTTCAAAAAGCTCTAATACCACTAAAATGCGACCTTTAACAAATGGGCCTCTTAAAGTAATAAATTGCCATAACAACTAACAATAAGAAAGGTCAAGCTAATTTAAAGTAATTTTCTTTATTCCATGTAAATATCTACCGTTACCAAACAATCTTTTTTTTTAATCTGGTACACCCTGTAAATATTTATCCCTGTCTTTCAAGATATGTTTGTAATATAAGTGCCTATAATGTGTTAAAGGTATTTGCCGCATTCAAGTTTTTTATATGGCTTTCTCAATAGTTACAAAAAAATTAATTTGGGCGAACAGGACAAGTAAGATGGCAAAAAGTTCACGTCAGCAAATTGCCCTTTTTTGTTCAATTTAAAAAAAGATTAATTTAAAACAAGAAGTACAAGAAATCTTTTGGACCCTGACAAAATAATCACATTCTTGCAGATGATGGGAGGATTAGGCAAAGGAAATGTTCAATTAAAATTGAACATGTTCTTAATGAATTATAATTGCTCTCACATGTTTCATTAGACATTTCACACAAAGCTTTCCTCCTTGAAGGTAAAGGAAAGTGGAAAAGATATGTTTGCTAAAGTGTTAAAGTCAATTTATTTTAATGCAGTGTGGTATTCCATTATGGGTGTACAGATAATTATATTTACATTTACATATGTAAGGTTAGCTATTGTGAGATGAGACTGATTAGGGAGTAATGAAATAATTAGAAGCCACAATTACTCTTTTTATTGAAATGTATTCCATTGGGTACCATGAAAGTTTTACATTTACAACCTATATTTATATTATAGATAAATATGTTTGGAAGGGTTGAACTTTTTTCATGTACTTTTTTCCCATCCAAATTCTATGCATATAATATCCAAATACTATGCAGCTATGTATATGTGCATATTTATTACGCATCCTATGTTTTGCTGCTCATATTATGCGATCAATTCATTCCTTTTGTTCCTATTTACATATTAAAAACCTCAGGATTTTCACATCTCAAATTTGTTTTGCTTTTCTTTGTCTAGAATTATATAAAACATTTGGCAAAAGGAAAGTATTTTATATTTGCTGTTGTACAGGGCATTGTGATACACATTTCTAATATGACAAGGCCCTACCATAAATTAGGACAACATGACTTCTGGTAGTGATAAGGATAACTTCTATGTTATTAAGTGCCAATAAAATATGTAGTTCTATAAACAAGCAGACCTTTAACAATGCTTTGAAACATCATATAATATTAGTCACCTAACCCACATAAATTGCTATGACCCTGATACAAGAAACTCTGTTCAGAGGAGCTCTCAACCCAACGAAATTGGTATGGGGTTTTGAAGAGAAATTTGGATTAACTTTCTTGTCAGTGACAATGTGTGTAGAGATTGAGAAGTAGAACAAATGAATAGGTACATAATTTACAACAACAAAAAATGTAAGACAGAAAAGGATGCAGGATGACGGAGAAATATGAGCATTTGCCTGGGTTTTACTAATATTAATGCACTGATCACAGTGTGCAAGAATGCACATTAAAGTGAAAGTACTGTGTAGTTTTGGCATATGCATGTATTTTTTCAATTTCAATTTATTGTATAATATTGAGTATAAATGCAATAGTAATCATTTGTTTTTATTCACTGTATTTTAATTCTTGCATGTGTAATCAGTGGACAGAAGGTGACATGAGATCTGGAACATATTAGTAGTGCTGTAAATACCAACATGCTATCCATAAGTGTTGGACATTGTTTCTATAAGAATTATACTATACTGTTAATATTCAGACTACTATATAACCAAACCTGCGTTAAAACCATTGATTCCAGACACATGTTTATTATGCATCTGAATTGTACATCAACTCCATTTCTATGCAGGCAATTTGTATAGCTGTAGAGTTACCAAGGATTTCTTTCACTTACCATCTGCTCTGTTAATCGAAATGCTGCAGCTTTTTAAACATTATTTTACATTGCACAAAGGGCTTTTATTTCTTAGACAATGCACACAGTTTATAAATAACATAGATTCAGCAAGCTGCTTTAACATTTACAGTATAGAATGTCTCCCCAGTCCCTACCATATGTCCTTTAAGGATAGAAAAGTTTTCTTTTTGGCGATATGCTAGCAAGCTTTTTCTGAGCTCAATCTGTTACATATTAGGCAAAGGGCAAACTATAAACTTCAGCAGAATATTTAGAACTACATCCAGCTGTATTTTTTAAAGGGAAACTATTGTGAAAATGAAAATGTAATATTAGCTTCAGCATACTGAAATAAGAAACTTTCTAAATTCAATCAATTGAAAATTCTGTACCGTTTCAGGTTTATCTTCATTTATCCTCATTCTGACTTCATTCAGGAGTTGGGTGTCAGATGAATGATCCAATATATCTTATAGGGGGGCTACTTTTGCTAAGAAGATTTATTAGAGCTCACTCTATTAAAATCACTAGAAATCCTGTCTCTCTACATGCACAATTTGTGCAAAAGGCAGTTATTTTGTTTGTACTGAAATCACTTATTTGAATGAGCTCGAATACATCTGCTAGGAAAGGTAACACCCCTATAAGATGTATTGGGTTTAAAGCTCCCCATGGACGCGACAATTCTTCTTGCCGAACGACCGATTTTAGGGAAGTCCGACCAATCGTTCGAAATTATCGTGCGGTTAGCGGGATTCGAACGATCGTACATCTTACGATTTTTCGGCCGACATCTGTCTGGAAATTGAACGGCCAGGTCAAAAAATCTTTGTCGGCCCCAGTGCAATCTATCTATGTTTGCAGGGCCAAGCAGGCAGCTCCCCTTTGTTTTCCTGGCAAATTGGTCTTTTAGTTGATTTTTAGTTGATTTCGTATGATCGTTCCGAGAAAATCATGGTCTCACGATGAGGATATGATCTTTTAAAAATCTCAACATCTATGGCCAGCTTAACTGTCTATTATTATCTGCCACCCAACTGCTACAGAATGAAGAGAAACAGATGCTGTGAGAGGGACAGTGAACATATACTTGATTATTTCAGAAACAATACAGAATTTTTAATTAATTGTATTTAGAAAGTTTCTTATTTCAGTATGAGGAAGCTTTTATATATAGTTCCCCTTTAAGCTGAATATATAGCAGGAATGCTCTTCTACAGGCTTTTCTGTTATCCAGAATGCTTGGGATCTGGGGTTTTTCGATTAAGAGGTCTTTCTGTAATATGGGCCACCATACCATAGTCTGCTAAAAAATTATTTGAACATTAAATACACCCAGTAGGATTGTTTTGCCCCCAATAATAAATTAATCAATCTTAGCTGGGTTCAGGCACAATGTACTGTTTTATTATTAAAGAAAAAAGGGAAATTCGAAGCTTTCAGGATAACGAGTTTGTGTGGGCTGTGGCGATAGGTGAAGCAGATCATGCACAAACTAATAATAATATGAACTAAACTTCAGTTTTACTGAACAGTAAGGTTGATTTTTTTTAACACAAATATTACACTTAAAGCAACAGTAACACCAAAAAATAAAAATTTCTAAAGTAATGAAAACATCATGTACTGTTGCCCTGCACTGGTAAAACGGATCTGTTTGCTTCAGAAACACTACTATAGTTCATACACAACATAAAAATAAGCTGCTGTGTAGCAATGGCGGAAATTGAACAAAGGCTATACGGCACAGGTTAAATAATGGATAACAGATAACTGCATTATGTTCTACAGAGCTTATCTGCTGTGTAACCTGAGCCTTTTCTCCTTTGAATTGTTGCCCCCTTTGCTACACAGCAGCTTGTTTATATAAATTATAGTAGTGTTTCTGAAGCATGCACAGTAGTTTTACCCATGCAGGGCAACACTGTATTATATTTTTATTACTTTAAAACACTTTTTCATGATTTTTCATGTTACTGTTCCTTTAAGAGTCAATAAAAGACTATTGTCTTTAAATATGTGTAATGAATGTGCATATATTAAGCACAAGATTTATACCATTGTCTTTGCTTTTGTGATGTCAAAGCAATTTTTGTAGAAGCCAGGTACAAGCATCTGGTGGTCGAATACAATATTACTTTAAAAAATGAATGTGTATAAGCAGCTTTTCTTTTCATCTTATTTATAGTAGAAAGAGCAATAATTCTTAGTGGGATTGCTTTGAATAACATACATTGCAAATATTAAATTACAGTTCTCCTTTCTGAATGGACAACCTTGACTTGACCATTTAGATGAATGTCTTCGTTGTATCCATTATTTATTGATTAAATAACAGAAACACAGATTAAGGTAGCCAGAGCACCAACAGGAAAACATATTTGAATTTGCTCATTGCTGGCATAGTTGAGGGCTGATCAATAGTAACATTAAATGCACTGATTTTAGCAGGATCTAGAAATCAGATGAACCAGTAAAATAAATATATACAGTATTCCTGCTCATATCACTGCTTTGGATTTTGAAAACTGAGACTCATATATTAACTGTGTTACATTGCCTGTATCTGCCTCATTCAGCCTTCCCAGCTACATGAGATGCATCCTGAGCCAGCTAACTTTATTCAACATACATCAGATATGTATTCTGTTTGCTTTCAATTGCAAATATATTTACAAATAATTTGGGTGAGATTACTATTAAGTATTGTCTGCCATCCATGCCAGAGATTTTAATAGTTTAACCTGTCTGTCACTCATACATGGATTTGAAAGCACATTATAAACACATCATTTATAAACACAGGGCAGTGTGCAATATTTGAATGTAAATCAGATTTTTTTTTTACCTACAATGCAATGTTTTCCCCAGAATCCCAGAGTAATTGCGGGTATCCATTTAATTGCTTTACTGCAATTTGTGTGTGATGCACCAATATGGGTACAGAGTAGTAATGGTTTGTAAATTCAGAGTTATGTTAATTTACTTTGGCAACCCTGGAAATATATGGCAGAGGACATTGCAACCATGTTTTCATATTTTATAAACTTGTTATGAGTGAAGGGAGGTTGGAAGGTCATCTGTTTAACTGCAAAGTAGTGTAAGGGATAGTAAGGAATCGCTAGGAGAAGGTGGGGAAGGGGGAGTCCTTCAGGCTTGGACTGGTATTGTGCTGACAAAAAGGGGTGATGAAGGCACAGAATCAGATCTGAATGAAGAGGGGTCAGGAGTCAGGGTCTGGAAGGATAGAAATGGAGTGTACCCCATAAAACATTAATGGGGGAATGTAAATAAAAGTCTAAGGAAAAGCATATTTTATAGTTTAGTCTAGTGCGCAGTGAATGTAAAAAGTATTTTTCCTGAAATAGTTGTTATGTTTGCTCCAAAAGATTATGACACCTTAAGGCACTAAGTGTGCAATTAAAATTCACAAATCACAATGCAAAGCAAAATTTTATCCCTATTTGTGCAAATTGTTTTGCTCTTTGCGACATTTATTACATTTCTCCATAAATGACCCTGTTTGTCCTTTTTTTAACATCCTTTTGGATTAATCACAAATAGTTAGCAGAGGGTGAAATAGCTAAAAAGCAATATAAAGAAAAAGTTAAAATAAGGTTTTAAAGTATCAGTTGCTCATGTCACAGAAATATTCCTGTAATTAGCTCTGCAATCTAGTTTGTGAATAAGTAATGTAATGGTTAATTTAACAGTAATGTAATGGATTCCTTGGCTTCTAACAATATAACAAATTTCAAATCAAAATTCTTACACATTATTATTGTTAAATGTATGAAGCACAGTGTTGCTCTAATCCAAATTTAGATATGCTCCTTGCAGCATGTGTTGCCTTTCCTCTTCAGTGTTGGAAGGGGGTTTTCAATTATCGAATTACCATATTTTGTATTATTGTTATCTACTATCACCAAAAAGTGTTTGCTATTTATTAAATTCCCAACCACTTGCATAGAAATCAACATAATTAGCATGTTTATTGGCTGACATTAGTGGTCGTCTATCTGATATACTTATAATAATGTTACCTGATGAATGCATCAATTTCTTTTTAAAGAAAAACACTTGTGGTGGTGAGGTTTCTGAATAGAACAGAAAAGTGGAAATATTTAGTGTTAAAAGATTAAAAATATGTATTAAATTAAATCATGAAAAATATAAATTTCTTAAACTCTGTAAAAACCTGTATAATGCCATGCATCTGGATCATAGGAAAATCCGAATCAGCACAATTATAAAAACGTGTATTTTCTTAAATGCCATATTCGTTTGTGTTTTTGACAATACAATTTTGCCAGGTGCATAGTTTCCCTTGAAAAAAATTGACAGAAAGAATGCCCAATGGCTCCAGTGCATTTGGCACAAAAAGAAATGTAGAGAAGAAAAGCCTATTAACTTCAATGCATTTGGTGCAAGAAAAAATACTGAGGGAAAAACACCTATTGATTTCATTTGGCAAGAAAAAAAACATGAGAAAATGTGTGTCAATTTGGGTGTAGTTGACCAAAATGGCTCGATTTTCTAATAAGCATACCATACTTTAAAATTATAAAAATATGTATGTTCCACTTTCCTATTCACAATTCAGAAGGAATATGGGAGAGAGGGATAGTTCCTCTTTAAAGGTTGTTCACCTTCCCCACACTTTTTTTAGTTGAGTTGTTTTCAGATTATTCACCATAAACAAAAACTTTTTTTAATTGCTTTCCATTTTTTATATTTTACCGTTTCCCCAAAATTTACATTTAAATTTTAATGTTACTGGCTCTGGTGTTTCAGTTTGGCAGCTCAGTGATCCAGGAGCATCTGAACGGTTACAATTTGCTACATTTAGTTGATACACTTAGTAGAAACAT
Source organism: Xenopus laevis (assembly GCF_017654675.1). Lineage (NCBI taxonomy): Eukaryota > Metazoa > Chordata > Amphibia > Anura > Pipidae > Xenopus > Xenopus laevis. Next base: position 71,653,486 of record NC_054380.1, on the reverse strand, counting down.
TTATCCCCATCCTTTTTTGCCCTAGTGTAAAGCCCTAATTTTTTTCAAGGACGATTACATTTTGCGGGAGCAGCGGCAAATTTGGTCGTGCCAGCATCAAATTTTGTGTGTGCCGCTTTAAATTGTGGCGCTCCGCGTCAAACTCTGACTTGGCAGCCCAGTTCAAGTATGTCTGCGGCCCGGTAGAGGCCAACGGCTCTGCAGATGGGGACCCATGATTTATCTGATACATTTAGGGGCAGATTTACTAAGGGTCGAATATCGAGGGTTAATTAACCCTCGATATTCGACCAGGAACTAAAATCGTTCGACTTCGAATATCGAAGTCGAACGATTTAGCGCAAATCCTGCGATCGAACGATTGAAGGATTATTCGTTCAATCGAACGATTAAATCCTTCGAATTGAACGATTCGAAGGATTTTAATCCAACGATCGAAGGAATATCCTTCGATCAAAAAAACGCAGGCAAGCCTATGGGGACCTTCCCCATAGGCTAACATTGAGTTCGGTAGCTTTTAGCTGCCGAACTAGGGGGTCGAAGTTTTTCTTAAAGAGACAGTACTTCGATTATCGAATGGTCGAATAGTCAAACGATTTTTAGTTCGAATCGTTCGAATCGTAGTCGAAGTCGTAGTCGAAGGTCGAAGTAGCCCATTCGATGGTCGAAGTAGCCAAAAAACCACTTCGAAATTCGAAGTTTTTTTTAATTCGAATCCTTCACTCGAGCTTTGTAAATGTGCCCCTTACAGTCATATGAAAAAGTTTGCAAACTCCTCTTAATTCTTTGGAGTTGTGTCATTGTATCATTGGCTGAGCTAGCAACTTCCTTTTAATATATAACATGCCTTATGGAAACAATAGTATTTCAGCAGTGACAAAAAGTTTATTGGATTAACAGAACATATGCAATATGCATCATAACAAAATCAGGTGCATAAATGTGGGCACCCCAACAGAGATATTACATCAATACTTAGTTGAGCCTCCTTTTGCAGATGTAACTCCTATAGCCTTTGATGAGTGTCTGGATTCTGCATGATGATATTTTTGACCATTTGTCCATACAAAATCTCTCCAGTTCAGTTAAATTTGATGGCTGCCGAGCATGGACAGCCTGCTTCAAATCATCCCATAGATTTCTGATGATATTCAAGTCGGGGAACTGTGACGGCCATTCCAGAATATTGTACTTCTCCCTCTGCATAAATGCCTTTGTAGATTTTGAAGTGTGTTTAGGGTCATTGTATTGCTGGAATATCCAACCCCTGTGTAACGTCAACTTTGTAACTGATGCTTGAACATTAGCCTGAAGAATTTGTTGATATTGGGTTGAATTCATCCGACCCTCGAATTTAACAAGGTACCCCAGTCCCTGAACTAGCCACATTGCCCCACAGCATGATGGAACCTCCACCAAATTTGACAGTAGGTAGCAGGTGTTTTTCTTGGAATGCGGTGTTCTTCTTCCGCCTTTGCAAATCGCTTTTTGTAATGACCAAATAACTCATTTTTTTGTCTCAAAATGACTGTGGCTTGTCTAAATGAGCTTTTGCATACAACAAGCAACTGTGTTTGTGGCGTGAGTGCAGAAAGGGCTTCTTTCTCATCACCCTGCCATACAGATGTTCTTTGTGCAAATTGCACTGAATTGTAGAACGATGTATGGATACACCATCTGCAGCAAGATTTTCTTGCAGAACTTTGGAGGTGATATTTGGGTTGTCTATAACCATTCTCACAATCCTCCACATGTGCTGCTCCTGTATTTTTCTTGGCCTGCCAGACCTGGGTTTTACAGCAACTGTTCCTGTGGACTTGCATTTCCTGATTACATTCCTTACAGTTGAAACTGACAGTTGAAACCTATGAGATGGCTTTCTGTAGCCTTTTCCTAAACCATGATACTGAACAATCTTTGTTTCAGATCTTTTGAGAGTTGCTTTAAGGATCCCATGCTGTCACTCTTCAGAGGAGAGTCAAACAGAATCACAACTTGCAATTGGCCACCTTAAATACTGTTTCTCATGATTGGACGCATCTGCCTAAGTTCAAGGCTTAAGGTGGCCATAGATGCACAGATAATATCGTACAAAACTAATTTTCGTACAATATTTGGTGCGTTTTTGGTGGGAAAAGAGCTAACCAGTATTGGCAGAAGACTTGGATATCGGTCGGCTCGTTAATCAGAAAATTTTGATTGGGTGCCTTTAAAGGCACCCAAACATCGCCCATTATTAGTGCTGAACCGTCAGATACAGATATAATTATATCATTTCGACCTGTATATCTGCCTGTATATCTGACAATTTAGCTCTACATGTCTGTATTGAATCGAACAATCTTTCTTGGAAAGATCTTTCCAAGAAAGAGTGTAATTGTTACATCTATGGCCACATTAAACTAGCTAATCCAACCAATTTGGTGTTGCCAGTAATCAGTATTGAGCAGTTACATGCATTCAATGTCAAGGGTACCCAAATTTTTGCACAGACAGTTTTTCACATTAGATTTAATTTCATACAACTCAATACTGCTTCACTAAAAATCTTTGTTCAGAAAACACCCCAGTACTCTGATGTTCTTGGGAAATGAAAGACATACCACTGTTATCTTTTTTGTTGAAAAGTGGAGTAAATTATTATGCAGGCTGAGAGGGGTTCCCCAAGTCGACGACCCCCCCCGCTTAAAAAGGTGAAAAATTTAACTTTACATTTCAATATTAGAAAAACAGTCACAAATACAAAATACAAAGTAATTGGAAAAACTCTTTATTTCTGGTGAACTGTCTGAAACCAACTGAACTGAAAAATTTTTTTGAAGGCAAACAACCCCTTTAGATGAAAACATTGTATTTAGCTAGGAAAATAAAAAAATATAGAGAACACATTTATCAAGCGCTTACCATTAAGAAATTCTTGCCATTGTCCTCACCACCAGACACTATACCATTCCTATATTTGAATTAGCAACAAACAATAGAAGCTTGTACTTTAGGAAATGTTCAACAATTGCAAGTTTTTTTTTTTATCCAGAAATACAAAGGCTGAATAACTTATTTTTAAATGATGGTAGAGTAGATTTGGAAGCTTAATTTCCATATTCCTACTGCACCTTAAAATTAACTTTTAACATACTATTTCTGTCAATTTGTGCACCACTCTCAGTGTCTATGCATAGTAAGATGATACATTTCAGAAATTTGACTCTATCCATTAAACTCACAAACATCGCACCCAGCTGTGAATTTAAACTTAAAAATGTCAAAACTCCCCAGGTTCATGTTTTATAACAGCGAGCAGAGCAAGACATTATATTAGTTATGAATGCTCTCAAATCTGTTTTGGACAAGGGGTAAGTTGGAATTTAACGGATTATCAGGATTTGCTAGATCTTTGGAACAGAAAAGCTGCAAAGCTGTCACCTCTTATAGTCTAGGGAATTTTCATTTTGGGGAGGATTGAGTGGGGTTTAAGCCCTTCGCTGTGTTGTACAGGAGATTTACAGAATTAATGTGCTAATCATGCTATGAAAAGAGGGATGTGAAAGCTTAGATCTTGTTAACCTCAGATTGGTTTGATCACATTTCAAATAATTAAACAGATTTACAAATTGGGGCTTATTATTCATATGGAATGCCAGTTGGCAAAATTGTCTACAAAATGTTCAGGACTACTAAAAAATGCATGGTGGTGTAGTTGGGCAATAGAGTAATTTAAAAAGAACAAATTTAAAATTAATTGGTTTTTCTTGGATAGCATCTTTGAAATGTTTACTATTATACCTAGTTTATGGGAGTAGAACATTAACTGGTGTTCTAGTTAGAGTTTACCATTTGATGCTGAACCGCATAATGTTTTTCACATATGAATTTAATAAAAGGTGCAAAGTCTTCCTCTAATAATTCTGAATAATTAGCAGGTAGCATTTTACTAGTTGTTGTTTAAACAAACATATTTAAATTAGTTGTTTTGGGTTACTAGACCTGGGCAAACATTGCATCTCTCCTAAAAATTACAAGTCTATCCTGCCTGTGAACATATAGAAATTATGCTATAAAATAGTCTCAAAGAAAAGTGATAGGGCCTGTTATTCTGTGTCAGGTAGCAACACTAAGGGGGTTATTTAATAAACTCAGAATGCAAAAATCACAAAAAAATGTGTGATTTTTTTTTTTTTTTAGAAAATCTGACTTTTAAAAAAATCACGATTTTTTTGGAATTTTTTAAATCCCTAGGATGGAAAAGTCTAAATCTGAAAATCTGCCATCTCAGACCTGTCGAGGTTGCATATAAATCAATGGGAGAAGTCCCAATGATTTTTTGATGTGTGCTGGGTTTCGGTAATACCCTGAAGTTTCCGGATGAAAATTACATAAAAAACTTTAAAATCGCACGGAAAAGTCTGAAAAATTTGTGAAAATCTGATTTTTTCCTGCAAAGCAAATTTTTTGAAAAAAAATGTAATAATAAATAAGAGTAAAAAACCTGAGCCGATTTGATCGGAGTTTGTATCAGAAAATATTGAGATAGATTCAGACTTTGATAAATAACCCCCTAAGAATGCCCAGATGAGAAAGAAATAATGGTAATTGAAATATTGTCAGTATGAAGCATTTCACTAGGCACACTTTATGGTAGTTTCATGTGACACCATTCAAGAATGTTTATAATGGAGTTCCCCAGTCACCAGAGAGTTAAGGAACTGGGAGCCTTTACCAGACGAGGAAGGCAGGGAGGACAGGGTTTGTTTTATGGGGAAGGGCTGGATGGGGGTGGACACAAGGTGGAACATCCTGCCCTCTCACCTCAATTAGTTATGAGGGTTAATTGGTGTCATCGCAGCTGGTGTTGTGTGGAGATGGGAAGGAATGCTTGCCAGGTGGGAAGCGGCTTGTATTCCCTATTTAGTAGAGTGGAATTCAGCACCTTTGGTCACATCTGGTGGCTGTGATGACGAGCGGCTCTTTCACTCCTGTTGATAAGTGCTGGTTACCATTTATATACCATATTGTTTCGTCATTGTTCTTGGATATATCCTATATTTCAAGTTTTCATGTCTGTGCTAAATATGATCTTTATACAAAGTATTTAAATAAATTATATTTCTGTTATAGACCCCCTCATCAGCAGTGCTGGCCTTAGGCACATTGGACCAATTGGGTCCAATTGTGCCTGCCATTATGGGGTCCCTGCACCAGTGCTCAGATCCATTTTCACTTTATCCCTCAGTGGCCCAGCCCACCCACAATCCCGTCTGACTCAGTCCGACCCTAATCCCAATTGAGCCCATCCCCAAACCCCATTGGCCCAATCTGCCCCCAACCTTGATTAAACCCAACCCACCCTCAAGCCTGATTGGCCCAGTACACCATCAAACTCAATTGGCCCAGCCAGTCCCCAAACCAGATTGGCTCAGTCCATCCCCATAGTGAATCTGTAGGAGACTGATATGAAAAGAGAATGAAGCGAAAAAAGTTTTGGACAAAAGAGGTACAAAGTGGGATTTAAGAGACTGGGAAAGCAAGAGAGATCTGAAGATGCAGAAAGGGAAAGAAAATGTATTTATAAAACAAATAAATGAGGAGCAAATGTGGTGATCCACTGGCAGAGGTGACATATGGTCAAATGAAAGTTAAAGGAAGCAAAAGAATCTCTGGCATATAAAAGAAAAGAAAGAGAAGCACATACTGTAAGAGCTGAGATGCTGGGAGTAGAAAAGACAACGGGATAGTGTAATAAAGAAGGAGAGGAAATATCAGAAAAAAGAAATCAGAGAAAAAACAACAAAAGAGAAAACAAGCAGAATTTTGCACTTGCACATCTACTGTATATCTGAGCTCTAAGTTGCTCTTGTAAATAGAAATGAGGCAGTGGTAAAACAGTATATTTTTTTAATAATCTGTCATCACTGTGCTCTGTATGTGGCAGGAGGAAGGGCCATTAAAAGCAGTTTGAATTATTTTGTCTTAGGCACATTGACAGGTGAGGAGAGCTGTTTACTGTGGGAAATCTGCACTACTTACAGTTGACAAATCTCCTGAAAATATCTCTACCTCCACTCATTTTCATATTGCAGCATAGAAAGCACTTTACTTGGTTTCAAAATAATTGCTGAAAAATATGAAGAAGGTAATTTCAGGAGATTTTCAGCAATGATTTTCTGCAGGTGATACGTCTCTTGTGCCACAACAATCTGCTTGTGCCAGTATACAGTTTTTCACTGTGTATAATGTGCTTGAGGTGCCAGTAGCCACTGTCTCACACTGGATATAATATGCTTGCTGTGTCAGTGCCGATTGCCATGAAATGCTTGAGGACCACATTGTGCCATGAAATGTTGGGGGCCAAAGGAACGAGAGCGAGAGACAGTTAAAAAGGCATGGTTACAGCAGCAGCCTCATGGAGAGAGGGAGAAGCACATACTACTTCCTCACCCAACCCTGGGCCACTGTGCCAGGCAGCAACACTCTAGGGGCCCCACCAAAATGTCCCACTTAAGACCATCCCTGCTCATCATACACTTCCAGGTTGCCAGCATTTGTTTGGTCTGCTGTAAAGCTGTACATAAACAAGGGCCCTTGAAATTACTGAAACTACATAAGATGAGTTGTTTTATTGAGGCTTTCTGCAGTAAGGTGAATATGTATTCAAATGCTTTTCATATACTGTGTAGGTTATTAGTTTCCCTTTAGGAAGATTGAATTCAATTTAGGGAAAGTTTGCAAAGACATTCAAGGTGATGGCAATGAGTTAATTACAGGGAAGATGTTGATTCAAGGAGAAATTCAAATGTTTATTTACCTCTCTTGAATCAATAAAGAGGATTTCTAGTAAAGGTTGATCTTGATAGATTTTTTCATTATTCTAAATGGGCCAACGCTCTTTGATTTTAGGCTTCCCTATGTAGCTGAAGACTTTTAATTAAACATTTCTTTAGTTATTTAAATATTTATATTTATATTGAAATATGTTAATTAAATATTTCTCTAGATGCACTTTATTATGTACATGTTATATTGCTATATATGGAAAAAAAAAGAAGAGGATTCAATTGTTACCCATTTCCAATGGCTTTTCTATGTCTAGCTGCATCTATGGTGGGACAGATGTTCTTGTGGTTATCATCATATTCATTCAGAGCAATACATTTCACATATGTAGACCTCCCTCCCCTCATATATGGTCTAATGATTTAATAAATAAAATGATTAACCATACTGGAAAAGAAGGGCAGTAAGGGAGGTAGATGACTTGATATTGAATGTGTATGTGTATGGGGTCATTCATTGACTGAGGCTGGGCACTCTATTAAATCATGTTATTTAAATTATTAAATTATGTTGCTTGGTTATCCACACAAGTGCCCTTGTTAAAAGGTTTGTGCAGGTCTCTTGCTTTACTGTCCCTAAAGACCTCTTTCTGATTTCATCAATTTCTTAATCCCACTCCTGATTCCTTCCCATACAGCTCTACACCTGCATAGGAAACTGATCCCTTGATACTACAGTTTTGGATTCGTCAGTAGTGAAAACATATTTGAAATAATTTTTGTTTGTGGCCAAGACACTCACTAGCTAATCTTGCAAAGCCCTATACCTATGCCCCCGGAACCAATGGAATTGAAGCCCAACCTTTTCTTTACTCGTGAGTCAAATTCAAATGTAAAAAGAGTTGGGGAGTAACACAAGCATGAAAAAAATACATGGAGATACCACATATGGACTGAGTTTGGCTGTTTGGTAGACCTATGTGGACTGGCAGCCGACAGAAGAATCTGTTCGGAAGTACAGCTGTTTTTTTATGCAACCAAAAATTGCTTCCAAGCCTGGAATTCAAAAGGAAGTACATGTTTTGAGGCTACTGAGAGTAACATCCAGGGGATTGGTGAGCAACATGTTGCTCACAAGCCATTGGTTGGGATCACTACATTAAGTAGTTGTTTGGAAGAAACTGGAAATATTGGATTTAATTTTTCTATAATGCATAGTTGTAGCATAGCGAAAGGGATCTATACCAACATGGTGGGGCAGTGTAGATGCTATTGCAGAGCCAAACATGCCTTAACCACAATGTTATTTTGCCTTCCCATTGAGTCCAATGCACTTCTGCTAAATTTTGCAGTTTCATTCAATTTTACACCAAGCAAACTCTGCAAGTTCACACATCACTTATCTTAATATATATTCTATTCTGTGTTTTGAACACAGCTAGGGCACATGCTGATTTGCACCAAACTCAATGGCAATAGAAAAATGTCTAAAACTTTTTTTTTTCAGCAATGCTGCCATAACAAAAATAAATAAACAATGAAGATGCATAGGAAAGATGTTGTACTTTACCTATGTAGATTAAGGGAAAACTATTTGTGACTTTAGCGCTCCTTTAGCACTGTTATGGAACATTTATAGTGTATATGGGTGCATTATTGTCCATGTCTGTGCTTTGAATTTTTAAGACATATCAGCACTGTGACTGTGTAGGGTTAAACCTGTTGTATGGGGGCTGATGATGGGAATCATGCATTATGCCATAAACTACTGTATAATCCTTGCAGGCAGCAGCTCTTGTTATAAAGCATCGTGCCCTATATTGATCATTCAGTGCTGGTAGGCAGTTTGTGTGGCCTCGTTTTTATATTCTGGCACAAATATTTATAAATAAAATGTCTTTGTTGTAAATGATTGATAGTTGGCTGAAAGGGATAAAGGAAAGCTTTAGCAACATCAAAGCCAGTACTTCAGAAGACCTCAATTGCTAATCATGACTTCATTCCTCTGTTCTTGACAATGTTTAGAAAGTCTGGACTGAAGCCAAACATTAAGGAATTTTGATTAATTCTTACCTGTACTCAATCTATTTTACATCCTCATTTATTAAGCTTTATTTTCTTGGTCAAATACTTTAGCTAAAAAAGCTTCTTTTGTTTTTTTACTTTAGCACTAGCAAAAAAAAACAAAAAAAAAAAAACAAGTTGATTAACATGTAGTTGCAATAACACAGTGCTAATTGCTGCCTGCATTTTGTTGCAATTTGAGTGTTTTAGTAGAGACAGATATCAGTATTGCCTGTTGCAGGGTATTTCATGGCATTTTGTAACCAAAGCATTAAAATGAATGCAAAACTGCGAAAACTATTTACAAACTAATTTACAAGGCGCAACCTCAGTTGAGGTTACGCAAAGACGACTGCGTGAATCAACACCATTTTCTAAATAATTGGCCAAACCAGCCAACCAAATCTGACCAACTTTACTGGCTCTGATATGCAGAATTGCAATAGTATGAGTACAGAATATACACACAGAATATACTACATGGAATTATTTTCTACAACACAATATTTTATCTAGTGGTGCTCTTTGTTGCCAAAAAGTCATGTAGCTTAAAAGTACTGAGGGTCTTAATAACTTTCACCTTTATACCCGTAACCTGTCATATTGCACTTATTTGAATCTCATCCTTTTTTTTTTGTTACATCATGCACTGAATCTGCGCATTCTGCATAATAGGGAATACATAAGCAGACACCAGCCAGCATAAGAAAAGGCCTCATTTTTGTTCAGTACCATATTTACTCTCCACACACACACGGGATCCTGCAAAAGACAGACAAATGAGATTTCTCTATAACACAGAAGAATAAACACAGGCAGGGTTGAATTGGGCCGGGACACTGGGAGAATACCTGGTGGGCCTGGCACTTGTGGGCCCCACTGGCTCAGACCTGGTCCCTGCCCGAATCTGCCACTGCTGCCCCTTACTTTCCTCTCCAGTTGCGGTCACCAAAAGAAGAAAGGTACACGCACAAGGGAGGGAGGGGGGGGGTGGCAGACTGGAAGCAGGTTGCAGCAGGGTCAGGGGGCCCAGAGGGGGTAATGCAACAAGGTCTGACCCTGAACCTCTGGTTTGTGTTGTTTCTGTACCCACAGCCACTGCGTCAATTCGGTGCAGACACACAAAATGAACTGTGGTGCAGAAATGCATACTGACGCAGTCTTACTACTCACACAGCCTTTATCCACAGGCAGTGTTGGACTGAGCTAGCAGAACACCAGGAAAATACCCAGTGGGCCTAACCCGGACTCACAACCTGCTCCCCCCCATTACTTTAAATACAAGTTTCCTCTCTTCCATAGGGATAGTCATAACTTCTAATTAACAGCAACAAAGGTTATGCGATAAGTTCCAACTAGCATAAATTTGAGTGGACGAAAGATCTTTCGTACGACCAATGGTAGTAGGAAAGATCGTTATTGTATGGCCACCTAAATTTAGGGGAAATATATCTCCCTTCAAACTGTTTTCCAGTTACCAGTTTACAATATATGTAGGTATATATATCATCAGTACATTTATGAATACAAATTGGATCAGAGGGCCATGCTCACTAGAGCTTACAACCCAACTAGAGATTTTTTTCCCCAAATATACTGTATCAGAATTCAGGGTCATAAGGAAAAAAAAAGTTATATGTGCATAAGAGATGACTCCAAATTCTACACTGAAAAAAAACAAAACAAAAAAAATCTCCATGTGCAAACCTAAAAAATGGTTTAAATGCTCCAAACGTAGATCCTACAAAGCAGACGACATTGTTTACCTACAGTACTTCATCTTTTTTAAAATAGCTTCTAGCATATATTTAGACAAAAAACTGTAGAGATATGTTTTGTTTATACCACAACAGCATTTTCTCTGACCATAAACTACAATCCATGGCTAGGTTATGTCTTCTGTTGGTCCTGTTACAGTCAATTAGGAATGGTAACCTTTCCAGCTGACCTGTAAAATCCCATATGTCTTTATTCTATTACCTGTCAATACTTTCCCCTTACAAGGTATTCTTCTCCAAATGTTGAACATTTGTCCTCAGTTTAACACTCAAAATCTCTCCTTCTCTTCTGATTATCTTTAGGTTAAGTTGTAAAGGTTGCACATGGATAAACAGAACAAGAAAAAAACAGAAGTGCATGGTTTATATTGTCAAGTTCAGATTTTTAAACTATAGCCCATTTTTCAGAGGTATCTTGAGTTGAGATCTGTTAGCTATTACTGTAATTCTGCCAATATATTTTTTTAATTATTTTTTTTACTGAGGCCAAGGCCTTGTGTTGTCTCCCATTAGTGAAGAAGAGTCAGGGCATGGGCTGTAGCTCTGGAAGCCAAATCTGATCTGAATCCTCCAGGCCAAATTCTTCTGAAAACTGCCTAAATGTATTGGAGGAGAAACATCAGTGACTCCCATCCTCTGTTGAGTTGGGTGATTACGTAATAATGCAAATTCAAATTGAAATATAATCAGGGGTGGTTTTTGAAAAACATAATCCCTACTGTCAAAATGCATATTATAGCAATAGGTTACACGTGGGAAGCAGTTTATAGCTGAGCATTACTGTACATTCCACTACTGCAAATTAGGTAGAGAACTTACTTAAGACGTTCAGAAGAATCTAACCAAGGCACTTATAAATTTAACACAATATACTAAAAATAAAAGGTTGAATCAAAATATTATGACTGTCAAAATGATATTCATAGAGGCTAGAAGCAAGGAAAATTATCCAATAACCATATCAACAATTTATTTATTCTAAGTAAGTTCTGTATGTTATGGAGCCAATGATGATGAATTCAAGGGTTAGATTAAGTAAGATGGGTGGTAGCCTAGTGTAAAAAAAAAAATTTGCCGTTATGACTATTAAGTGGTGACTTACCTATGGATTTTTGAACCTGAAGGATTCTATTTTAGTCTTCCATTGCAAAAGAGGGTGTTGTGAGTTTACATCCCATAATCTTCTCTTTTTGTCAGCCTCTACAACTGTATAGGTATGGGACTTGTTATTCTAAATACTCGGGACCAGGGGCTATTTTCACAATTTGGATCTTCAAATATTAAGTCTACTAAAAATCTTTTAAATATTAATTGAACCCAATAAGATTGTTTTGCTACCAATAACGATTAATTAGATCTTATTTGGGGAAAAGCTCAAGGTATAGAGAATAAAAAAAAGAGAAAAAAATAGAGAAAAAACAGAGAAAATAATTTTTAAAAGTGTGAATTATTTTATTAAAATGGAGTGTATGAGAAATGGCATTGCCGTGATTTAAAGTTTTCTGGATAATGGTTTCCAAGATAATGCCAGTATAACTATGTTACAAAAAAACAACTGTAATGAAAAACAAACAAAAATAGGGCAAAAATGGTGTTTCAACCTGCAGCCATATGATGGACTAATATAAGCCTTGTAAGCAACAGAATGTTGGCAAGATCATAAACTATTGCTATTTTCCTCCATCATCACAAGGATTAATTTCTCTCCAAGCAATAAGTGAATTGTGTGCACTGATATGCCTGCATGTTTTCTTGCCTTCAAAAGTTAACTTTTAAATATTTCCCTTTTGTCCTCTGAACATGGATGGATGAAATCGTTTGTATTTTTTAGGCTTTTCAGTAGATACACTATGTAACGGCTAAATGTATACTATTCTGTAAATATTTAGCATTTGTCGCTTTCTTTTTACAAAACCAGTGCACTGAAATGAAAGAGAAATACACTGGGGGGCAGATTTACATATGGTCGAATATCGAGGGTTAATTAACCCTCGATATTCGACTGCCAAATGTAAATCCTTCGACTTCGAAGTCAATGATTTACCGCAATTAGTTTGATCGAACGAAAAATCGTTCGATCGAACTATTAAATTCTTCGAATTGAATGATTCGAAGGATTTTAATCCATCGATCGAACGATTTTTCTACGACCAAAAAAACATAGGTAAGCCTATGGGGACCTTCCCTACAGGCTAACAATGCACCTCGGTAGGTTTTAGGTGGTGAAGTGGGAGGGCGAAGTTTTTTTTAAAGAGACAGTACTTCGACTATCGAATGGTCGAATATTCGAATGATTTTTAGTTTGAATCGTTCGATTCGAAGTCGTAGTCGAAGGTCGAAGTAGCCAATTCGATGATCGAAGTAGCCAAAAAAAAACATTCGAAATTCAAAGTTTTTTTTATTCTATTCCTTCACTCAAGCAAAGTAAATGTGCCCCTGGGTGTTTAGGGATATACATTTTGGATTATTGTTGCTTATCGATAAATAAGTCCACAGTATATATAAGCACCTTAAGTGCAGGAAGATTATGATTAGGTGATATTTTTCCATGGCTATTATGTACACAAATCACTGACGCAATTCAAAAGATAAACAATGTGGAAGCATTCTTATGGCTGATGCTATCTAATGTCCTTTGTGTTTGATTGTAAAAGGGACAAAGATTTAATGACACCTTCACTGGAAACACCAGGTTAAAAAGTCTGCCAGTCACAGATTTACTATTTAACTGTTGGAAAGAGCCTTACAACAAAGCCCCCAGGGTTGTCATGAGGATTTCTTTATTGCTAAGGTGTCAGCACAAAGAGCTGAGCAGTCAGTGTGTAAAATAGATTTTATAAAATAAGGACTACTGTTGAACTTTATCTAGCTATTAAATAAACTGTAAAAACACACTGAAAAAGGTAAGACAGAATACAAAAAAACCCATCAGATGTTCTCTAGGATATTTGCAGCTGAGCTCTGGAATAAAATATTTCCCAGAGAGTATTTTTGTGCTGACGTGTGCTTAAACACTTGGAAGAAAGCTGGTTTCAATGACTAAGGTTCCAGTTCAGTGGTCAGCATCATAATTAGCACCAGGATTCTATATTCTTCTGACCAGTAGGCTATCTAATACTCACACCGATGTAAGTACAGAGCTACAGTATGCAAAGCTAATGCAGGAAAGTGTATTTGTAGGTAACATATATATGGCCTTATGGATTTTGAGGACCACAATGATTGAATGGGTTTGCAAGCTAACAATTCTTTACAATTCTTCCAGTCTGCTGTATATGTTCAATATATATAAATGATAATTTACACTCCATTTCCAATTATGAGGGACTCTTGTAAATCCCTTTACAAACTGTGGGGTGAAATGGAATTTTGCTTCTAGCTGACAAAGGTTGTTTATGATTAAAACAATGCATAGTCACTTTTCCTCACACTGTATACATTTGGCTGATGGGTTATGGATAATTGGTAATAGAAAATTAACATTTAAAGCAAGCAACCACATGCAAATAGTTCTTAATACATTATATTTCAGGTTACATAACATGATAAGCAGGACCGCCATCAGAAATCACAGGGCCCCATACGACAACATTTCCTGGGCTCCCTGGGCTGCGCCCACCGCAAGCCCCACCCACAGGTCTGCCCACCCCACAGGTCCGCCCCCCACCACACAGTAAAAAAACAAAAAAAACATTGGTGGCTAGGGTTCCCACATGTTAATAAAAAATAAAAAGATATTGGTGGTCAGGGCCCCCGTTAAAAAAAACATTTGTGGCCAGGGCCCCCCCATTAAAAAATATTGGTGGCTAGGACCCCACATGAGAAAAAAAAAATCTTGGCCAGGCCCCCCCCCCACATTATAAGAGAATTGGTGACCAGGGCCCGTTAAACGTCCATGCCTTCCCGAAGTCAGCAGCTTTCAGAAACATGTGGGGCCCTGCTAATCAAGTAAGTGTGGCATGGCCGGGGCCCCCCTTACCCTCGGGGCCCCCTACAACTCTCCCCCCCTGTCCGACCCTGATGGCTGCCCTGATGATAAGCAACAACCCACATTGGTGTTTTAAAATTCCTTCCTCAGCATTTCAGTCACTGAGCTGTTTGCTATGTATACAGCTTAATTACTGCACCACGTTTAACTTGTTTTACTGTTGTTGTTTTTACCCTGATTAGCAATTGTAGCCAAGAGAAACAAACACAAGAGAGAATCATCAGATAAGGCCAAATTAATTCAACAATTTTAAAATTCTCTAAAACCAGGGATGTTTTACACACACATAAAGAAGCAAAAGAGTTTGGAAAGATTGGTTGTGAAGTAACTGATTGCCATGATGAATTGTGTTTTAACTTGTTTGCTTTGGCTTGTTAAGAGGAAGTGTCCATTTTAAGACTGCAGGCTATTTCACAGCTAATGGTCATTTTGATAAACACCTTTTA
Organism: Xenopus laevis; assembly: GCF_017654675.1. NCBI lineage: Eukaryota > Metazoa > Chordata > Amphibia > Anura > Pipidae > Xenopus > Xenopus laevis. The sequence goes on along the minus strand of NC_054380.1, from coordinate 71,638,440 downwards.
TACCTACCAGTTCATTAAGACAGACATTTTAATGGCTTACTAGACACTGCCTGTAGATTTAAGGCAGCATTTAAAGCAAAGAATTGAATATATACAGATCCAGATAACCATTTAGCTAAATTAATTAGTTCACTAGATTTTTTAACATTTGGCTTTTAAACAGACAGATATGAGAGGACAGCTCAAAAAAAGATTAATATTTGCTGCATTTTGGTCAACATTCTAATTTAAATGTGTAAAACAATAAATAGAATATACTGTATATTGTGTTATGGATACAGCTCCACAGTAGGTGTATTGGTTCCTACACTATTCTTTAAATAGGGCAGCTTTAATAATATCTGTCCGATTCCGTCAGTAAGACATAAATGTCACTCTTGTGGGATAGTTTGTCACCATTTTTTTGTGATTAAAGTGCCCCTTGGTAGTCATCAAATGTTTTATTTTATGTTGTGATGCTGCAAAGATTTAGGCAGATCCTTGATAAGCATCTGTTAAACATAATTTTTAAGTTTTTGCATATGGGACAATCTGTGGGCATTTTGAACTCTGCCCTTTTAAGTAGCCCAAACACACAAAATCTGCCCCATTGACTCTCCTGCAGCATTTGCTATGATTTTAGTGCCTGAAAATGTGTGCTGCCATGATTTTAGTCACCAATCACCTGACAAGCACTTGAACAAGTTATTGTAGCCAACAATAGCAAAAAGTGGCATTCCAAGTGCCCAAAATCACCATGTCCTTAGAGCAATAGCATACTTGGCAGTTTTGATGATTTTGGAGAATGGGCCAATTAATGAAAAATGAACTGTACACTTTCCACCTAAATTCTTTGAAATAGCCTGCAAGAATGTTAAAGGGATACTGTCGCAGGAAAACATGTTTTTGTCAAAATGCATCAGCAGAGTTCTGCACTGAAATCCATTTTTCAAAAGAGCAAACAGATTTTTTAATATTTAATTTTGAACTTTGGTGTGGGTCTAGGCATTATGTCAATTTCCCAGGTGCCCTTGGTCATTTGATGTATGCTTTGATAAATTTCAGCCACTTCAGTTTACTGCTGCACTGCAAGTTGGAGCGATATCACCCCTCCCCCCAGCAGCCCATCAGTAGCCTATCAAAAGAATACTAGGCAGCTAAACAGGTAGCATCTCGCTGACACCTGAACAGATTGAGCCGCCATGGGCTAATCGACAGCTGCTTCTGTCCTAAATGTAAGAGAGTTGGTGAACATGCAAAACTGCCTATACTGCTTCCAATATTTTAGGGTGGCTTCAGGCATTTCTCTGCCAGCTAAAATACACTATGGAAAAACTGTCCCATGTACTGTACCATTAGCCTCAATTAGCCTGTACAATAAAGAAAATATAGATAAACACACAGTCTGCAGTTGTACACTAATTGCTATAAACAACACCTCCATATCATAAAAACATTAACAATGGGATGGGTGAGTAGTCGGACCCGAAATACACTAAATACAATAAAAAGCAGTGGAAACTTTAGCCCAATATACAATAAATAGACTGAGAGGCAGTGGGAACTTTCGGCCCAAATACATTAAAGGGATACTGTCATGGGAAAACATTTTTCAAACACGTTCAAAATGTATCACTTAATATTTTTGAAATCTGACATAGGGCTAGACATATTGTCCCCAGTCATGTGCTCTGATAAACTTCAGTCACCCCCAGCAGCCCATCAGTAGAATTGGAAGGTAACCAGATAACAGCTCCTTGGTAGATATAGGAACAGCACTCAATAGTAAAATGCATGTCCCACTGAGACACCTTCAGTTACACTGAGTAGGAGAAACAACAGCCTGTCTGAAAGCAGTTCCATCCTGAACTGCTGGCTCTTTCTGAAATCACATGGCCAGGCAAAATTACTGAGATGGCTGCCTACACACCAATATTACAAATAAAAAATACACTTGTTGGGTTAGGAATGAACTTTCACATGGCAGAGTGAATTATTTGCAGTGTAAACAGTGTAATTTAGAAATAAAAACACCATAAAAATCATGACAGAATCCCTTTAAATACAATGATAGGCAATGATTTCTGACACTTCAGTTTTGGGCATTGTAGAGATCAAAATTAAGTCATAAATTGTTTGCATTGCTAAAAGTGCTCCCCACGCATTGGTAGACATGAGAATAGCAACCAAGCAGGAGAAATACCACAATCTAGGTTGTATTGAAATACAAAGGGAACAAAAAAAAATAGCTATCTCAAAGCAGTTCTACAGCACTGGCACCATAATCCCCCATTAGTATTATTATTTTCACCAAACTAGCAACCTTTTCTATTTGCATCAGGAGCTTAGCCTACTCCTCCTTACTTACATTAGGGGGGTCTATAGCATACTCCTACAATTAATATTAACTGCCCAGTCATGTGACTCATTCAGCCATGTTTCGACCACATCAATCACATCATATTTTCCCCAAGCACCAGCGCCTCCAGCTCTCCCATTTTACCAGTCAGACTCCTTGCATTTGCAAACATACATTTAATACTGGTACCATATTGGACATATGCCATGTGGCTCTCCCTGTCCTTAACAGTACCCCCAACCTGTCAAAATCAAAATAGCTCATCTGATTATAGATACAATCATAAATTTGGTCTTTTACTTATGTGCTGTTTTCTATTCCTTTGTCTGCAAAATGTGGGCATTTTCAATAACATCATATAGGCAAGGTATTGTTGCCTTTAAAACTGCAAAGCTGTTTACCTGAAATAGCTCATCTTCCCTCTTTTTATTCTCAGACTCCCACATCTATTCATTAAACAAATTCTTCCATCTGAGGAATGTTCAGAAAAAGTCCAAAGCAATCATTTTTCTACATATTCATCACCATAACTAGAATAGCAAAGAGTTCAGAAAACAAAATATGCAGTGCCAGTTCCCACAGTAACAAAGACTGCAGTATTCCAAATTGTCAGATCTTCTTCATTTATTGCTTATATCGCAAACACTATTTCCATGCTAATAAAGAAATGATGGAGGTTTTACAAAATCCTAACCAGATGAACTTTTAAGAGCATAATTAACTCACTCAAAATTAAATTACATTACAAAAAGAACAAACCACTGCCACCTGGTATTTCAGTGCACCAGTGATTGTCTCTATTATTTCTTTTCAAACAACACTTACCGTGATTAATATGCGAGGTAAGCATTCTGGATGATAAAACGATATGTGTGTGTGTGTGTATCTTGTGTTCAATTCCCATTTGATTTAACCTTTTAGTTTTTTTCTGCAGCTTTTTTGTTTTCACGGAAAAAGGTATCAATGGAATTTAAACAACAGTGTAGATAAAATAAATCATACTGATGCTTAGATTGATTTATCTTTTTTGCCAGTTGTATTAAATTGTGGGACTTTCTCAGCCAATCCAATGTAAATTTGTAATGTACAATATAAATATCTACACCTGAGGAAAACATCTAAATAGAAATAGGTTCATTATTATAAACCTATTATGTAAGAAACTTTAAATGGGCCAATTTATCAAAGCATGTAAAAAAATCAGAGATCAAATACACCACACATTGGTGTCTGATTTCAGGCAATGCTGTATAAAATGAGTGTATTTATCAAGCTGTGTGCTTAATTTTTGGTGTAAATTTTTACACCATATTTTTAAACTATAACTTTTTACTGGGGGGCCAAATAAAGAATACAGTCAGTTGTCCTATGTGGATTGGCAGACTACAAGAGGCTGTTTTGGCCATATACCTTGCTTATATGCAACCAAAACTTGTCTCAAAAGTCTGGAATTAAAAAATAATCACTTGCTTTGAGGCCATTGGGAGCAACATTCAGCGGGGTGGTGAGCAACATGTTGCTCACAAGACAATAGTTAACAATACAGACATAGTAAGAACATCGGCACAAACTATAACATTTGCAATCTTTCTTTGTTGGATGTGGTTGCTAAACAGTTTTTGGGTTGGCAAAAGCTATATTGAATTTGCAAAAAGGAGAATTTGTTTGCGCAAGGACGTACATTTTTGTGAATAGTTTTTTCCATTACCAACTTTAATTATATTCCCCCATTAGAGCCTTTTATTATATAACTCCCTTTGTATTTTGCATTTTATCCTAATCCCATGACAGCAGCTCTACTCACATGCACCTTTTTGATGTGCCTGCACCCGGAGCCATTGCATCAACCAGAGTGCAGGCAACATTGAGCAGATTTACAAGTGTGGAAACACTTGAGTATGTATTTTGGTGCCCAAATCCACTCTGTGTGCCTGGTCAATGCAATAGCCCCCTGTGCAGGTATATCAAAAAGTGTTTAGGAGCTATAATGAGAGAAATGTTATCTGGGTAATACTTTGATAGAAATGTATTGTGACAGCTTTGATGAAAAGAACAGTTGAAGCCAATACAGTATATTGCATAGGACAGCTTTGTAACCCAATGTCTTGTATAAGAAAGCTTTGTAAGGAAAGAAATATCAAACTCGATTAGTTAATGAGCTAATATGTTTATGACTTTTATTCTAACCAGGGGCAGAATATGTACTTGAATACTGCTAACTGATACGATCTCTGCTTTGGACATGCTTGTTGGGAGCCTGACCAGATCCTGATGAGCACATGGGAAGCGAGATCTGTTATTTACCGATCGGTTTTGATAATGATATGAGCTCATTGTTTATTAAAGCATATAAAACTGGGGTGTCTCCATTTTGTTGGCTGAGATCTCTCCTGTGGAGTAAATGTGCATACTGCCCAGAGCCTTTCCGCATCATTTGAGGTTTCTCTGCTGACTGAATCAGGATCTCCCAGTGGCTTGGTGCAGAAGAAGGTGCTCGCTTCATTTGCTCAAATGGTGATGCATACCTTATTCTCTTACATATTCTATCTGTAAAGCCTGTCAAGCATATCCTGTGTGGTATGCAAGTTATTTTTTAGCGAGTCATAGAACCTAAATCAAAACAGGAGTGTAGGGGTAGATTCTCTCCCTGTGTCTATCCTCTATAATCCCCTATCTGTGGCACTAGCCTAAAGCTACACAGCCATCTACTAAGGGATGCAGTGGGACATCTTTTAGTAGTATTTATTAGTACTAATTATTTAGTAGTAGTATTTAGTGTCCCTTTAAGAAAACTACTTAAAACCATCAGTGATTACTTCTCAGCTTTATGCAGCATTTTACACTACTGCTAAAAAATGTTTGCCACCTGAATACATGTTATAATCAATGGTTTATGTAAGGTCTTAGGCATCATTTTTTATGTTAGTCTAGCATAAACCAACTTACCTTTATAAATACGCGGGTTGGCTCTATTATGAATCATTTCATTTTGCTGCATGGTGTTATTCATTTTTCACCATAAAATATTTAATAATTGATCACCTAAGATTAATTTTTTATTTGATTAATATTTATGAAGGTGATATCTTGCACTGCAGTCCATGGTCCTAAGCTTCTGAAGCTTTTAATGATGCAGGTCAGTGTGTAAACTGGAAATACCTGATGCATAAAGTACAATCATAGGATTCATTTGTGTTTTTCTGTTTGTCACATCAAGTTATAAACCAGGGGTAAAGATCTCATAATCTACTAGGTGGTAAAGTTAAAAGTTAGAATGTTTCACATCTTGATTACATCCAGGCTAAAAAAAATAACAACAGGAAAGAGCAAATTACCCTTGAATTGCCTAATTAACTGTGAAAAATAATAATGATGGTGTGCTTTTATGTGTAAACCTTTCTGAAGATGTTCATCAGGAATTAGTATACTGGTTAGGTGGGTGGTAAAGTGCAGTATTAACAATGCTTTATTACAAATAACTACTTTATTATAGCAAGCAGATGGATGCCTATATGTATTTAATGATCTATATATAATCTCATTAGAGTCACAGACAATGTTTACCAAAATATGACTGTAGAAAAGAACAAACCTCCTAGTTTAAAGGCTTACCATCTGTTTCCACTTAAATTGAGGGCAGAATGCTGTATGTAGACATACAATATTCTGCAATATAATATGTATACATACAATATTCTAATTTTAGAGCAGATTACTGTATATTACTGTAGATAGCAACTATATAGGCTTTTTAGATTTACTGCAGCCAAGGTAACCAGTGTGACAGCTTCCACTCTAATATGCAATGCACATGCAATGAATGAATATAATATGCACAAGAGTGCATAGGAAAGTACAAGTCATCATGACTATGAATGATGACAAGTTGTCCGATACGTGGCTTAGAACTCAGCTACTCAACCTTGGATCCACCTTTTAATTTGTGTACAACCAATCAAAGGAAAACAAGATAAAGCTATAAAATGCACTCCAAGTTGCAACCAACAGTCACTTCCAAATTTGTTACTGTTCACTGTGTAAAATCTGCAATAGAGAATAAAGACAAGCTTATGGTACTTTTTCAAATCGACTACAACAGAATCTTTCATTGAAGAGGCTGCACTTGTTTCCAGTTAAACCCACTTGTAGTTGCAGAGGGTATATATTTCCATTTATATCCATATCACAAAAATAATATTGATAGCTGACATGATTTGTGTCGCTGGCAAATACATGGCACATTACAGCAGGTCAAATTATTCTTGCTAGCTGTGTATATTCTTTTCCTTCCACTTCCACATACAATAGTTAAATCTTACTTCATAAATGTATAATAACAGCTTTAGGGGTACACTTTACAGAGTGGACACAATGGATGGATGCTATTAGAGAGATACATTTTCTTGGGGTTTAGCATAGAGGGTAAGATTGGCCAAGGCATTTTCATGAAAACAATGTAGGGTTTTACAGTTGCGTTGGCAGTAAGTGAGATACTGGGACAGGACTTTAAACAAAAACCACAACAACATGAGAGTTACTAATAAGAATTTACTTTGTTATATGTGAGAAATAATGTGTATATATATATATATATATATATATATATATATATATATATATATATATATATATATATATATATATATATATATATATATATGTCATACTATTATCAATTCATTTTCCTTTTCCTGATAATTCAGAATTTAGATACACCCAGGGAAAGGTAAAAACAAACTTGTTTTATTCATAGGGATAGTTATGTGTATATTTTTTCTATATTTTTTTCTCCTCTCATAAGATAAGATGTGAGTTTGGGTATAATCAATGCAATTATTGGACTCCATAATATCAACACCATATTATGGACACTGAACTGGATGTTGACTTTAAATAATTGTTTGCACTCTTTGGTGGACTATGGATATGGACTCTGATACTCTGCAACTTACTATGCATGAAGGGGTGGGTAATTTAGGCTATTTAAAACATTTGGAAACACCTTTTGCTATCACTTGATGAACGTTGTTGGTTTTTTGTTTGACCTAATAAATGCAAGGGGCTTGTCCTCTGTTTGCATTGACTTGAGTGCTGGTGCCTAATTGATTGTACTGAGGAAGGGGAGTGATGTCTCCCTAGGACACTGTGCACCAAGCAGAAGGTGTGAACCTTCTGTCTACTAAGCTTAGGTTAAGCCTAATGTACAGAACTGCAAAATACCTGTATATATACAATATATAAATAGTATGGCTTGAGAAGGAAGTAAGTGTATTGGATCCTCATAAGAAGTAGTTTGTAGATTCTTAGTCAGTGGATTGCAGGAGGCATGGAAGTCTGAGGGTTATCATTTCTTAGATGTTGAGGAGTTATCCAGAGAAGTACAAATGTGTGAGCAGATATAAATTACCCTAGCAACAATGCATTGATTTGAATAAGAAATTGGAATATGAATAGAAGTGGGCCTGAATAGAAAGATGAGTAATAAAAAGTAGCAATAACAATAACCAAGAAGCTTTAATGAGCTTTCTTTTTTTAAGTTCCTTGAGAGGCACCTTTGGAAAACAAAGCAACGCGAATACCATCCCACCGGCAATTCCCATTCTTGCCTCCGGGAAGGAATTTCGGGGAGATTAGTCGCCTGCAGCAGAGAAGATTTATTGCTTGGCGACTAATCTCCCATGTGCCACCAGCCGAAGGAAAGTGCCTGTTGAAATGTAAATTGTGCTTGGTTACAGTATGTTTTTCGAGGTGGCAGATCTTTTCGGTAAAGTCATATCTGGACATAAACTCCTGTCCCTGTTGAGGCCACATTCTAGGGTGTTGAAAATCCTAATCAGTTTGAAATCCCACTCCTTATGCTCTTGTTGTGTCCTGAAATTACACGTTAATATTGTGACCCTATAAATCTTTGATGCTATGGTTATTGCTGCAGAATTGACCTGCCACAGGGGCATCTGTGTTGCCATGCTGGATGTTGAATCGGTGAGAGTTCATCCTTTCGTACAGTGTTCTCCCACATAAAGTCATGTAGTGGGGCATTTTCAAGCATGAGGTATACCACATTGTCCGATTTACAAGTAAATCAACTTTTTATCTAGTGTTCTCAAAGGCGATGTGCTATTGGTACCAGGCCCGGACTGGCAATCTGTGGGTTCTGGCAAATGCCAGAGGGGCTGCTATAAGGTGCCATAGAAAGTCAGTATTTAGTGACCTGGTGGGGGCTGTTTGGGCCTTTGTATACCTGAAATGCCAGGGCCTATTTTAATTCTCAGTCCGGACCTGATTGGTACCTGGTCTACTGTGTGTATGTGTGCACAGGTTCCACACCTTTTCTTGCAGGCAGAAAGATGTGTCATTTTCTTCAGGGCCTTGTAGATAGCTATGCACAATTATTTCTTTTACATTGGGTGGCTGCCTAAACACTAGGATTGGAGGGTCTGGGAATATGTTCTGCAGGCTTTTGTCAATTTGGAGCATTGGCTGCAGTTCCTTTATGGTTTTGTGTAGGGACTCCAAATAAGAGTTTTAAGTGACAACAAGGGGGACACGATCATTGCTGTCTGTCTGTTTGTAGTTTAGAAGGTTTCCTCTGAGTATGGCAACTGACCCCTTAACTTGGCAGACAGCCCCATCAAACAGGTTATCCCCTTCAAAAAGGGAGTCCCCTGATATACAGTACAGGATGGGTTTTCAACCAGCATATGTGTTTAGCCAGAATCAGTGGAGTGGTAGCAGTTTAGAAATACATGTAGCTCCTATTTGTTAATGAAGATGAAACCTTTTAAAGAGGTGTTATGAGATGAGATGTTATCTGCCCATTGTTCTAAGTCCAGGCTGAATAGACAAGTATCTACTAAGATGTGCATGCACACAACAAATTGTGGTGTGCACAAAGAATTTTGTGTGAAAACACATAATTTTGCTTATGATGCTCAAGTAATCAGATTAGTTTCTGGCCACCCTATTTTCTTATTGTGTAGCTGGAGCCAATTGGAAGTGAGTATACATGACACCTAGGTGTGACATCATACATAGATGCCATATACTGTATACTAAGTTCCAAATAGCTTCAGTTTGTTGAGAGGAAGAAGGGCTCATTTATAAACTTCAGCAGGGAAGAATGGTTTGCACAGTGAATATATTTGCCATACTCATTTTATATTTCTAAAGATGGATAACAGTAGTGTATTTAATATGCAAGCAGAATTGCACATTTTTTCATACTGCGAATGTCCATAAGGGCTTTTTAAATATGGCAAAAATTTAAAATTATGAATATTTATGTACACATCTGCATTTGAATTACCACAAGTTTGGTGGCAGAGAAAATATTTGCAAAACATTTTCGAAAATTCTGAAGTTAAATTACTGCCAATGCTATTTTCACGCAAAACAACCTTACACAGTGGCTGCACTCATGCAAATAGCTGTCTCATTTGCGAAAATTTTAACCCAATGCGAATTCGCAAAAAATGGAAAGATGGGCACAGCAGTCCAATATTTTAGCATTCAGGAAAAACATGGGCAATACATCCATTTGGGAATAAAAATGTGCTACGCAAACTTTATAAATTACCCCAGGGTTGGCTAAAGGCCACATAGACTTCTTGGGCAGTGTAGGAATAGCTAGTCGGGGCTGCCCGAGATAACAGAAGGAAGCAGATTGTTTATTTTTTAAACAAAAATAAATAATTTATATTAGAACTAATTTCTAGGAATTCTAATAGAATCCCTTTACTTTATGGAATGAGTAAACATCCCCTTTAAGACAAAATTTCATTATTTATGGTTCTGTGACTTTGATGAATGCCTTCGGAGGCAAAGAACTCAATTACTGCTTGCAGTATAATGAAGACATATTACTTTACAATTCTCAATGGCAGAACCAGAGAACTTGTGTACCCAAGATTAAATAACAGCCTGTATATATTTAAATAAGGAGGACAATAACATATACAGATACAAGGGAATATAATACGTGCAATGCAAACATGTTTTCCTTTGTGGGAAAAAAATGTTCTACTTGCTGCAAATTCAATATAGGTTTTTAAGAGTCCACAAATACATTTAGCAACCCATCCACCAGTGGAAAAAGATTGCAGCGTTTGTAGTTGGCACCAGTGTGCAGAGTATGTAATAAAACATTCTTACTGAAAAGTCATTATATTTGTTCAAAAAAATCTTCAAAGGAGTCTTAAAAATTGTAAAAATGGTATGTCCTAATGTAGAATATTACATTTTAAAATGAAGCAATGTAACATTTTTTTAATACTTGTGTCATGCTTGCTGCTGCCATTAAGCCCTTCTAGTTTCCTTGCACTTGTGCACTATTGCTTCCATGCCAGTGTGAACGTTCATCTGTGCACCTGTAGGTATGTTCTGATTTGCATCCAACAGATCAGTATTTATCGATCTGAACAGTACATATGTAGGTGCCTGATATCCCTAGCTCACTGCAACATCTTTGTTGCTATATGCTGAGTAGTGATGGGCGAATAAATTCAACAGACACAAATTCACTGCGAATTGCCATGTTTTGCTGCATGCTAGTTAATTTGCGAAACTGCGGTGAAAATTCACCAGCGAAAAATCTGCCACGTCAAAAAAAATATTGACGCATGTCAAAATTGTTGCGCACATCAAAATTATGCTGACTCCCATTGACTTTAATGCATTTGAACCAAATAGTCGCCTGTATAAAAATTGTCGCTCGCGTCAAAATTGACTTGCATCAAAATTATTTTGACGCCATTGACTTCAATACGTTTCGCAAATTTTTCTCAGTTTCTCAAATTTCATGGTAAATTTGCGAATATTTCAGCACAGATTTGACCATCACTTAAGGTGGCCATACATCGCCAAACGAGTGGATCTCCCTCCGATATGCCCACCTTGAGGTGGGCAATATCGGCTGATCCGATCGTGGGCCCTAGGGCTGAGCTTTCTTTTCTATTACTGACGTTCTAATTTTGTCTTGCCGATGCGTCTGTTGATTGTCTTATGTCTCTGACCAAACCGGTTTGGCCATGTTATACTCCTGTACATTATCACCTGGTTTGTCTACACTTGATTCATCCTATTCTACATTCTGGGGGGTGTTTTTGAGCTTTTGTTGGGCTCACCTCGTCCTTATTTTCAGACAGATCTCAGAGGAAGTGGCAGGGCAACCAACCCAAAGATATTCTGGATCATGCTACTGTATTTATAAATAAAAAACTAATAAGATTGCACAATTCCTGTCTGTTTTAATGTTAAATGCTGCCTTTTTCATTGTCTAAAGAAAGAGTAATTGTGTTATTCACAGATGAAAAAAATTATTTTAATGCTTTTAAACTGACATTCTACAAAAAAAAATTGGGCCTTTTCACATTAGTGGCATTGTGCCCATTTGCAAATATGCTGGTGTTCCAATCTGTATAAAAACTGTACTATTACCAGCCAAGACAAACAGAAATAATGGGCTATCTGTGCACTGTGGAATTAAGTCATGCTCGAGTGTTAGACCCATCTTGTTACACTGGTACAGATGGTCTGAGGGCATTTTGGGAGATTAATAATGCAAACCTCCTTTGCAAGTGACATTGAAGCCATTCCTATCATCATTATGAATTTGTCAATATTACCTGGTTATTACAGCTTTGCCATGAAATATTAATTTGTGAAATATACAACAGGTTACTATTTTAGAATGATTTAAAAGAAAGATTGTTCTTCTAACCTATGCATAGTGCAAAACCTATATATTAGATATTTCCCTAAACTCAATAGTTAAAACAGCTCAGAGGTTAGCACCTTCACTGTTTATGTCTGATTTTTGAAAATGTCCTGGTCTCAAAAAGTGCTATTACATTCACACCTTATGTAATATAAAAATACCATCAAGCGCTCAATTTACAATCCAAAGTTTTGCATGTTTCCATACTATTTTATCAAGCAAATTATTTACCGGTTTATTACCATACGTAAGCAGTCTATCTTGTAGATTCATTGCTAAAATCCTATACACGTGGTTCAAACCCTTAGGGGCAGAATTATTAAGGGTTGTATTGAAAATTAGAATTTGAATTCTAAAATAGTTTTTATGGTCAAAACTCTCAAATTCAAATTGTGAATTATCCAAACTTGATTCGAGTTTTAATTCGAATTTCGAGATTTATCATACTTTGGCCCTTTCAAAACTCGAATTTGACTATTCGCCACCTAAAACCTGCCGAGTTCATGTATAAGTCAATGGGAGAGGTCCAGGGATCAATTTGGACATGTTACTAGCCTTCCTGACATCCAAATTTTATCCGGAGACTCAAATTGAGTTTAGTTGAATCCAATTCAAATTGGATTCAAGTTTTCGAGTCTGTAAAATTTGTGCGAGTTTTAGATATTCCTTTTTTTTTTATCAAACAACTCCCCAATCGTATTTCAAGTATGTTCGAATTTAAAGGATTAAAAAAAAAAAAACTCACATGAATTCGAAATTCGTCCTTTGATAAATGTGCCTCTTCATGTGTGATAAATATGTCAGTGCTCCAATATGGTGTAAAAAAGCCTTCTCAGGTCTGATGCACCCAGCCATTTGGCTTTAATCTTTTTTGTTGTAAATAAACATATCCAAACAAAGCTTACATCTACTCTTCTTAGTGGATATCTGATCTGAGTCATGAAAGGTTTCACGGTTCCCTTTGTTTTTGTATTTAAATAGTAATCCATAACCTATAATGCTACATAAATTATGAAATGAAAGGCCCATAGGATTGTTCTGAGTGGTTAGGGCAGAGACACATGGAAAGATTCAGGAAGATTTAGTTGCCAGGCGACTAATTGCCTCTCCTTCGGGCGACTAATCTCCCTGGAAAGCCTACCCGCTTGCTAGAATCTTAATCATAAGCGGGATCGCACGAAGTTGCCTGACGAGGTAACCTCGGGCAACTTCGAAAAACTAAGCGCTCCAAGTGCTAACACCCCAGCGATTTACATTCTAGCCGGCGGGAAGGCAGCTTGGGGAAATTAGTCACCCAAAGAAGACAGATGATTGTCGTATGAAAACATTCATTGCTGCATTTATGGTTACCAATAACCTGATAAGAAAGCGCTTTGTTGCTTAAGGAGGACACTTTCTAGCATCTTGTCTTATGTCCACAGGTCACTGTGGGGACAATATAACAATATGCCATTGTATGAGATGAAACGTGTACTTGGCATTAATACATTTACTTGAGTAAAAAATAATGACATAAATCCATAGCTTTATTTTACAAACTGAAATGTTCACTGACCTCTTGATAATCCTACCAGCAGTACTTATAAGCAAGCAAGCATTTTGACCTATCCTTTGCTCCTGTGACAGCCTCATGGGGAGAGTAGTCCACATCTAAATCTATTCCTTCTTGTTTTATTAATCATCCTCGAAAGCCCTAGCCTAGAAAGGCTAAAGGTTAAAACATAATTTCTTTCTGAGCATATACATATAAACTACAGCAATGATCCCCAACCAGTAGCTTGTGAGCAACATGTTGTTCTTCAAACCCTAGGATGTTGCTCCCAGTTGCCTTCAAGTAGGTAGCTTCTTTTTGAATTCCTGGCTTAAAGGCAAGCTTTAGTTGCATAAAAAACATGTATACTGCCAAACAGAGCCTCCTGTTGGCTGCAAGTCCACTTAGGCGCTACCAATACCCAATCACAACCCTTATTTGGAAGCCCTGGAAACTTTTTGCATGCTTGCATTGCTCTCCAACATAATTTTATACTTGCGTGTGGCTCACGGGTAAAAAAGGTCAGGGACCCCTGAACTACAGGTATGGGACCAGTTATACAGAATGTTCAGGACCTGGGGGTTTCTGGATAAGGGGCCTTATCTGTAATTTGGATCTCCACACCTTAAGTCTACTACAAAAATTAACAAAACAAAACCCAATAGGATTGGTTGCCTCCAATAAGGATTAGTAAGACCTTAGTTAGGATCAAGTACAAGGTACTTATTATTAAAAAAAAGTTAATAATTTTTGAAAATGTGTATTTAAAAAAAAAAAAAGGAAATGGGGAAGTCAACCACTGGGAAATACATTCCATGAATCTTTATCTGTTTGATAAAGATACCCAATCAATACATTTTCTGAATCAGTCTCTGAACCTTGACACTGATTCAATCAATAGCCCATGCGACAATATCTGACTGAAGATTATGGCCCCTGTCAAGGTAATAAATTCCTACTATCCTAGGGAGACCTTTCTCTCTTCATGGAAAAAGAAATAAAAATATCATTTAATAATTGGCTACCTCCTGAAGACTGACAATGCAACTCTGAACAAAACTGCAGAGCGCAGACCATCCCTGAATGCAAAACCAAATGGCCTTATATAAATATACAGTATATAGAGAATTTTACTGTTACTACAAAATGTATTAACATTTTGACCTGATTAATAATTTGGAATTGATTACATTACAACCTTTATAAAAATAATAGGGTTATGCTGTAAAAGGTGCAAATTTGTGTCCCCTGTTTAAAGTAAATCTCTTTTATTTATTGAATATAAACATATAATTACATAATAATAGGTATATAGAATTTTATAAATATAATTAAATATTGGGTATGGGACCTGTTATCCAGAATGCTCGGGACCTGGGGTTTTACGGATAACGGATCTTGCTATAGGTTACTGCACCTGGGCAAATCTTGTGTCTTTTATTACATATGGTGTTTATTGTTTTCAAAATGCATAACTATTCAGTATAACATTTCTTTAGAAGAGAACAACGTTTATGTATTTTAAATATTTTAATATTGTAGGGGTCACTGTGAAAAGTGCAAAAAGCAGGTGCAAACCATCTAATTTTTCCTGTTTTGCCCTCTACTCAATTCTGCATACCCATAGCTTTAGGTATTTGCTTTCAGTGGGGTAACATATGAGGACTGGGCCTCTCTGTAAGGCAATATTCTAGGCCTTTCCAAACCCCTTGGTCAGGGAAAGTCACACCACTGTTTGCTTTCTAGAATGTAGAGCCAGGATCAGTGCTTCCATGTGCATTATTAAAAAGAAAGCACTTCAAAAAATCTGACCCTTAAATGCGGAGAAGCGCAGCTGAGATCCCGGTCACCATCTTCTGTTGCTCCTGCAATAATATTGCACTCAGGATCATGGATAAATAGTTAAGCAGAGCACATAATGAAAACAAATAAGAACTGGGCAAAGGTAGCTGAAAATTAAAGTGCAGAACACAATTAAGAGGGACTGCACATGAGATAAAAACAGTAGGGAGGGAGGAAGATTAAAGAAAACATCTAATCAAATGCTAATACAAGAAAAGGTAACAGAGAACATAGCAGTGACTGACAGAATGCCAAGGCAATAACAGCTGAAGAGACGAAAGATAGAAAAGCAGGAGAAGATGAGACATAAAAACAAAAAGAGAAGAGGAAATCAAGAAGTAGTAGACAGGAAACAAGGTAATAGTAAAACAGGAAGGGACATACAGTAGAAGCAGAAGATCTGTATTTAGATAGAGTACAATTTGAATTCTTGGTGTGAAAGTATAGCAATGCCACAATGGAAAAATAGAAAGTAAACATAAGCCCTTAATATTCATTAAAAACCATGTATTCACATCCCTTTTATTCATGAGGGGCCCATCCCTTTACTTGCATGTCATTCATATTAGCGAGGCAGACAAAAGCCACATAGGAGCCCTATTTTACCAACTCTGCACCCTGCACCTGATGCTGGAATTTTTTGCTAGTGAGTGCAACATGGATGCCACACTAAGGGGCAGTAATACATGATGTTCTTTTTCTCCCCAAAATGATGAAATTCATTGAAAGCACAAGTGTATTTCAGAGTGAGAAGATCTCAATGAGACTAATTCATGTCCCAGCGAATAAAGGGAGAAGGGCAATGGCTCATCCAAAGTTAGTGAGGTTTAGTGCACTTGGACATGAATAACTTACATGGTCTATCTACCTGTTATGGGATATGGGTCCACAGAATATTTAGTTGCTACTAAATAAATATTCAGCTATCCACAATTGTGAATTAGCAAAATTTTATAAACGAAAACTGTCATGTTAGTTAATGAGCACTATGGGATGGCACTGATAAATACAATTAATAAAACCAGTTCAGCATTTATCAGTGACCTGATTAATGATACAAAGTATCAAACTTCTAAGATGTCAATGTTCCCTCAGGCCTGTTTTCACAGACAACTAGCCAGTTTTAATTAATGACATGCAATTAGCTGCACAGGTTAGGTGCTATTATCCCCCATGGCAGCGCTCTGCAACTTTTTTCTGTGTAGCTGGCAGAATAACCATGTTTAGAATCCAGATTATATAGTGGATAATGTACCTCCTACTGTAATGTATAAAGATATTATGGGGCACATTTACTTAGCTCGAGTGAAGGAATAGAATAAAACATTTTTGACTAATTCGACCATCGAATTGGCTACTTCGACCTTCGACTACGACTTCGACTTCGAATCGAACGATTCAAACTAAAAATCCTTCGATTATTCGACTATTCGATAGTCGAAGTACGGTCTCTTTAAAAAATTTTGGCCACCTACTTCGCCACCTAAAAACTACCGAGCATCAATGTTAGCCTATGGGGAAGGTTCCTATAGGCTTTCTAGCCGATTTCTGATTGAAGGAAAATCGTTTGATCAATGGATTAAAATCCTTAGAATCATTCGATTCGAAGGATTTAATCGTTCGTTCAAACAATTATTCCTTCGATCGTTCGATCGAATGAATAGCGCTAAATCCTTCGACTTCGATATTCGAAGTCGAAGGATTTAGCTTTTACGGTCGAATATCGAGGGTTAATTAACCCTCGATATTCGACCCTAAAGAAATGTGCCCCTATAAGTCACTGAGGAGTTACATGACAATATAAAAGCATAAGGCCTGTTTTAAAGGTCACATCAAGGTGACTTTTAATATCTTTATAATGTTTAGCAGGAGGTACAGTATTCATTTTAATCTACAGATACATGTATATAAATTAGTCAAGAGCTTTCTCTCTTTGTGGCAGAAAAATGTCTGTTACAAATGTGGCGTAGGGTATGATTTTCCAGGGATTTTTTTACAAAATAATAATTGCCTATGTTAGGCTTTAAGTAAGTGACAGGCAGTGTGTTAGAGGAGAAACTTCTAGAAGAGATCTCCATAAGTTATAAATGGCATGTTTTATAATGATTTAGGAGCATGCTGTTTATAAGATATAATTTACAGTTCAGATTGTACTAAAATTATGATGTCACAACTTAACCTAGACCCTATAATTGACTCTATGGAGTATATTTATCAAAGAGTAAAGTTAGAGATGGTTACAGTTTGCTAAAGTGAAATTCCGCTACTCTGCATTCATTTCTATTGGATTTTCAAAAGAGTATTTGTCAATGGGTGAAAGTACAAATCTACTCTTTGATAAATACACCTTTCAAAATCCCATAGAAATGAATGGAGAGTGTCGGAATTTCACTCTAGCGGACTGCGGCCATCTCTAACTTTACTCTTTGATACATATAACCCTACTGACCATGGCTGGGCTTCAAAATTTTTGTGACCTTATACCTGGCTCCTAGTTTCCCACATACCAAGAGGTGCAAGATAGCGCTCCTGGGCCAACAGGTGCAACTTTATAGCTACCTCCAACTCACCTTTCATTTTTGTCTGGTCATGTGGTTTCAGAAAGAGCCAGTATTTTAGGATGGAACTGCTTTCTGGCAAGCTGTTGTTTCTCCAACTCAATGTAACTGAATGTGTCGCATCGGGACCTGGCTTTTACCATAGAGTGCTGTTCTTAGCTACCAGGGAGCTGTTATATTGCGTTGTCTCAAACCCTTAAAAATTGGGCCAGACTGCCACTTACACTTTGGGGGCGGGTGGATATTATTAAGATGATATACCTCCCCAAGTTTCTTTATTTACTGACCATGGCTGGGCTTCAAAATTTTTGTGACCTTATACCTGGCTCCTAGTTTCCCACATACCAAGAGGTGCAAGATAGCGCTCCTGGGCCAACAGGTGCAACTTTATAGCTACCTCCAACTCACCTTTCATGCACAGTTCCATCTCCCTTACAATGGCCATGGTAGCTCTAGAAGATTCTCTCTATTTTCCATTCCCGGCCAAACTTCTATCCAAGATGACTATGAAGATTTTTTATCTAAGATCTATACACAGTTAAGCCACCCTTTGATAGAGATTACCTCCTTTGGACACAGGCCAAAACAGGGCTTGAATATGATCAATGGATAGAAGCCACAGACAAGGCCTATAACTTCCTAATTTCAATAAAAGATAGGCTCATACAAAATAAATTTTTCCACTAAACCTACATAATGCCCCCTTAAGTTAAAGAAATTTGGCAGGAGACAAGACGACTTCTGTCCACAAAGTAAATCTCCTGGGGCAAATTTTATCAAATTGGCTTAGTCCCGTCCCCCATACAAGAATTCTGGTCGAAGTTACATTTTTAAAGAGACAGTACATGATAAATTTCAATATTCTAATTTTTAAACCTATATTTCAAAAAAACTCTTCATAAATTTGAATATAAGGTTTGGTGTTCAGTATTCCTATAAAAAAACGTGCATACATTTAAAAGTGTTCAGACATCATGAAGGTGGATTATTTGGTGATGTGCCGAGGTTTTGCTTGATATAAATACTGTACATTCAAGGTTATTACATGGTTCTTTTAAAGAAACTTTATTACCAAAACAGAGCAAGTCACACAAGGCTCTTCCTTTTCGCTTCCGCGAAAAATTTGCGAATTTCGCGCGAAATTTGCGAAACGGCGTCCGTTTTTTAGAAAAAAAATTTTGGACACCGGCGAATTTTTGCCGCGAATTTTCGCTGGTGTTTCGCAAATTTATTCGCTGGCGGCGAATCGCGCATATTCGCCGCAAAATTTGCGCCTGCCGAATAAATTCGCCCATCACTAGCTATTTCTATAAATATGCACGTTTTAGCACAAAAAGCCATTTGCAGGAACTGAATCACTCTCTCAACACCCTCTTTTCCCCCAATTCTTTATTCATAGGGTCTTTCTTCATCTCCCAACACCTTTCTTCAAATTTCCACAGTGATTCTCATATCAGAGCTTTTTTGTCTGCATCAAGTTATCTGCATGCATCTTTTGTAACCAGAATTCCTTGCCAGGGGAAATGTCATGAAATTTGTGGCAGAGCAGGCTATTTAAACTGAACCACCACAGTTTTCTTGATGAATTTGATTTGAAATTCATCAAGAAATCTATCACTATTAGGTGTTTAGTATAATTCATTGTGCTATACTGAAGAACATGAAGGGGGTTATTTATTAAAGGGATTCTGCCATGATTTTTATTGTGTAGTTTTTATTTTTAAATTACACTGTTTACACTGCAAATAATTCACTCTACCATATAACATTTCATTCCTGAACCAGCAAGTGTAATTTTTTTAACGTATAATATTGTCGTGTAAGCAGCCATATTAGGTCATTTTGTCTGGTCAAGTGGTTTCAGAAAGAGCCAGTATTTTAGGATGGAACTGCTTTCTGGCAGGCTGTTGTTTCTCCAACTCAGTGTCTGAATGTGTCTCAGTGGGACTTGGCTTTTTACTATTGAGTGCTGTTCTTAAATCTACCAGGCAGCTGTTATCTTGTGTTAGGGAACTGTTATCTGGTTACCTTCCCATTGTTCTGTTGTTAGGCTGCTGGGGTGATATCACTCCAACTTGCAGTACAGCAGTAAAGTGAATGAAGTTTATCAGAGCACAAGTCACATAACTGGGGGCAGCTGGGAAACAGACAATAGGTCTAGTCTCATGTCAGATTTCAATATAAAAAAATCTGTTTGCTCTTTTGAAAAACGGATTTTAGTGCAGAATTCTGCTGGAGCAGCACTATTAACTGGTGCATTTTGAAAAAAGCAGCAAAAAAGATTCCCTATTTCCCCTAGGTACTCTCCTGATAATGGTTGCCTAGTGCTGGCTGGAGGGGTCGGCACCTCTCCCAATAGTATCTGCACAAAAATTTGCCAAACACCGAAGGCTAGTATAGCGGGGATATCCCCTGCACGTTTATCTCGTCAAGTGATGTAGCGTTTTGGGGGCGTGCCCCTTCCTCAGACATCAGAGACATCTCAGACAGAGATGTCTGAGGAAGGGGCACACCCCTGAAACGTTACATCACTTGGCGAAATAAACGTGCAGGGGATATCCCCGCTATACTAGCCTTCGGTGTTTGGCAAATTTTTGTGCATTTTGAAAAAAAACATGTTTTCCCAAGACAGTATCCCTTTAAATGCTTGGTTAGTTAGAATCAGCTCCCAATTCTCTACAACTGAGAGATCTGGATAAGCGACGTTTCAGGCTACACAGAGCCATTTTTCAAGCTTCCCTTTAAAGTCCAGATCAAAAAACTTGAAAAACACTATAAAATCTGAATTTTGTGTGGGGAAAGAAACTTGAGTTTTTCGAGATTTATTATACCCTGAGGATGGAGAAACTCCATTAAGACCTGCTAAGGTTGTATACAAGTCAATGGGAGAAGTCCTTATCCTATTTGGAAGTTTCTGTGATCTGCTCTGGAATAAACCAGAAAATCTGACTAATTAAGCAATACAGTGAAAAAATCTGTACGAAAAAAAAATTTGTACAATTTGGATTTTTACTCGATTTTATCGAATTTGCCCCCGATCCAATTAAATCAAGCCTTTTTAATAATAAATAAGGTCCAAACATGTATTCTAGTTTGGTGTGACTTTTTTATTAAAATGCTAAGAAAACTTTGGATTTTAATAAATAATGCTCCAAGAGTTTATATGGTTTAATTTTCTAGGACAGCCTACAGCCAAAATATTGGGTAAGATTCCTGGTGGTCACTTGATTATTTATTATATTAAATGTAGAAAATGTTTAATATGTACTTTGTGTTATTCTAAATAGAGTAGAAAAGAAGAAGAAAAGGCATGCACACATTACATTTTTTATGAATAACCACTTGACATTTCCTTTTTTTTGAGAAAAAACAATCTTCAGTATGTTTCAGATTGTATACATATAAATAAAGCTATGCTCATTTCCTCTCCTCTGAATCTCTCTCTCTCAGTAAGGTATTTCTATTCAGTTGACAAATAGAGTCATAGTCACAGATGACAGCACTGAATCATGCATCTTGAAAAAGTCCAAAAATATACACTCGCAGATCCACCTTTCTTTATTTCTTCTTTGTTTTTAAAAAAAAATTCCAATCATGGTTTGCAGGCAGTTAACGATTTTTTTTTAAAGTTTTTTTTTTTTTTTGCATGAAACTTGTAAGAGATTTATCTTGTTCAGATACCACTAAGCTTATTGATATTAATGCTGCAAATAGAATGCTATGTTTTTTAGCGCAACAAAATTGGCATCATGGTAAAAAATTTAATATTGTTAAATCAACCCCTTAGATTACAATTAATATTAAGAAATGATTTATGCTCTGTGTGGGTGTCTTTTTTTATAGTTTTTTGTTCAGTTATTATAAATAGGGTCTATGTAATGTTTAACTTGATGGACTTGTTACTAAAACTATGTCACTGTGACATTTTTTCCAGGCTTTCTCAGCCAGTACCTTTTTTTTATTTTTTGACATTCATAGACAGGTTTTATGAGATGCGCATTGTTTGTGTCATGTACAGAGGCATTCTGATTCCTATGCCTTTTCAGGGAAAGATCAAGTTTAATCAAACCTCAAGAGTTGTATTCACAATGGCAGTAACAATATCATAACGAACAGATAAAAACCAAGGTTATAGCTTTCATTTGTGACTTGTTCAGTAAAATCTGATTTTTGTGACACTAAGGTGACATTGCATGTTTTCATGCCAAGCTAAGAAGCATATGTGTTGGATAACTGGCTCACACAGAATTCACTACACAATGTGGCTCACTGAGGGAGGTAAAGCCTTACATATAAATAGCTAGAGTGACCTCTGTGTGCCTTCATGGTTGTAAGTTTTTTATGTGCTCTCAATTCCCACTGCATATTATTTAGAAGATTAAATTTAATCCATGATTATGTGCAACACCAATTAATATTCAAGCAGAGGTTCTGTCCCACATTAACATTCTTGTGCTACTTTTTAGATTGTGAAGTTGTTTCAGGAATGCCACAGACCAATATCTTTAACATTTTATCTGTGTATGCAGATTCTTTTTAAAAACATTTTTAAATTTATACTGACAATGTCAGTTTTTAAGCCGAGATCAGGAGCCAGTGAATATTGGGCAATGAACCCTTTATTCGGTGATCTAGATTTACATCCATTATCCAAAATGCATGGTGCACAGGCATTCAAGGTGGCTTGTAATTTGCATGATCTGCAGTGGCAGCAATAATACTTTATCTGTGTACAGTAGTATACTTTCTAATTAAAACCTGGTGCATGTTATTTAAGTTGTACATAATGGAATGTGTAACTTGGGGATAGCAGGGCTGTCAACTCCTGTCTCCCGCTCTCCTGTCACTTTGATGCATTCCCAGATCTTGAATGGTTTGCTGCAAAAATCTGGTGTTTGCATGCGCAGAACATTTCAGTGATGTCAGTGGAGCGAAGTGTGCATGTGTAGTATGGCTTCAGGAGAGGTTCTGCTTGTGCACATGATATAACTGACGTCACGTCTGGTGATGTCACAAACCCTGAAGTCTTATGGCGGCGCACTGCACCATCGCCTGATGGCAACGTTTCAAAAGTGGACAGCTCTGGGACAGGTACAAAGAAAGCTAAATAATCTCTTGTGTTCTATGACTAACTTAGATCCATCCAATAAAAATATAAGTGAAACAGATGCAATTGCACTGAAAATGTTTGCATGCAAGGGACATATACTGATCTTACTGCACAACTGCTCTGTAGGGATTCACACAGGCTGTTGTGGGAAACATGCAGCTACTGCCTGATTCAGAGTTAAGGTAGCTTCAGGGTTCCACTGCATTTATAGTTATAACTACGCAAAATTCTCAACAGGGAGCATGTTGATGCAAGTATCTCAATGGGAATGGGATTTTTCCCAAATGACCAGTCAAGTGCAACTGCGCTTGCAGTTGTAAATGACCCCTCATTTCTGCTTTATAACGTTCAATTGCCTTTGAAAAAAAAATTCTACATTTTTTACATTTCTCTTGGATATCACTGCAGTCACAAACATGTAGAAATTGCAAAAAAAAAAGGATAATGTTAAATCATTTTACCAAAGTCTGTGAATGGGGTAGCAGTAGGTGTATTAGAATTGATGAAAGGTTGGGGGGAGTAGGGGGTCTCAGGGACCCCTCCATATAACATATATTCCTCTCAGCCTACATATTTTAATAGATTTATTACAGCTAATCCAAAAAGAGTGTTTTGTTTAACATGTATTTCATAAAGCAAAACATGTACAGTATTTCCTAAAGCAAAACATAATTGAATTTTGCTTTCTGGTAATATTTTTCATTGCTAAACATAATTCCACTAGGCAGATTTAGACATAAAAACACAGTATTTCATATCCACATGTACATACCCTGATCAGTTATTGACCTGTGTGTGCCCCCTGCTGTGACATATGGCCTTCTATGCCTGTGTAATCTGTTCAATCTTGCTCTTTCGAATATCATCACTGGGAATCTAATTTACCTACCTCGACCTCTGCTTCATCTGTCTTAGCGTTCATGTTCTCTTTTGGATTGACAGAACATGTGACCATCCTGTCCCTTATTACAGTCCTACAGCATGTATCATTTAGCATTTGCAGATTTGCATTTAATGTGTCTTAGAAGCTAATCCTGACATAGTCCTTCCCTAATCCTTATCCATATAGTAAAGAAAGTGCCCCCCACACACATATATATAAATAATCAGCACCGCAGAAGAAGGCTCTTTAAGACTATATCACACTAAAATGGACTGTATGTTGGATTCATGGACTAAAACTGCCTATATAATTTTTATTCATTTTACCCCATATTTTTCTATTACTTTGTTACCCAAAATGACTGATAGTACTGTCTTACACTGCTCTTGCAAATTAAAGAGGACCTGTCACCCTAAGAAATGATTCCAACGTAACAAACAGAACAAAAGCCATGCTATAGCACATCTGTTCTCCAAGCATAGCTCATAAGGCATGTGGTTAAGAATTAGTAGATATTCATCCTAGAACAGAACACCACAAGTCGGTCATAGAGAAATTGAAAAGAGTGAGATTACAAGAATAAACCACAATAATGCATCAGGGAGCATAAAAGAGAGGAATAACATGTAAAGGATTTTAGCTATCTTGAGTAGGCAGCAGGAATAGGTATCCATTTCCATTTTGCATTTGTTTTCTGTAGTAGCTCAGTATTTTTTAATTATCATTTAACTAGCACAAGTTCAGAATAAGCTGCTGGCGGTGTTGTCACAGTTACATATTAATAAGCCTCTATTATAGTCAGGTTAATTATAGAACATTTACTTTTAGGTAAATGGCACACAGCTTATTTTCTATGCTGCCAAATGTAAGCCACCGGAGAAAAATCAATACGCTGCCTTCTGAACTCACTTTATACTGACAGCCATTGGACCAGTCTGTCAGGGCACACACTCCAAAAATCCACCAACCAGTAACAGCCAATCACGTCATGTCATACCCGGTCCCTGTTATACAATAACTCCGCCCCCTTACCAGTATTTAAGCTTACAAATGGTGGCAACTTGTCTGCACACAAAGGATTAATTATGTCTTAGTTGGGATCAAATACAAGGTACTGTTTTATTATTACAGAGAAAAAGGAAATCATTTTAAAAAAAAAAATTGGATTTGGATAAAATGGAGTCTATGGGAGACAGCCATTCCATAATTTGGCGCTTTCTGGATAACAGGTTTCTGGATAATGTATCCCATACCTGTAATATCTTACAGTTTCTGTTCTATATTATTTATTGTAATGTACTGTATTTTTATTTTATGTCAGCATTTGGGATTATTGGAAGAAGCTTGCAAGTTGCATGTTTTCTCAGTAGGGTTTACTATACCTTAGAAAAACTGTCAAAATAAAAAACAATTAGTCTTGTGAGTGTGACTATATGAAAATTACTTAACTGAAAAAAAAATATGAAAAGTAAGCTACCCCTTTTTACGCTTATCGCTAGTACATTGTGTATATTTTCAGTTTTTGGTCCAGTTTCTATTAAACATAAGTAAGAACTTCCTCATGCAGACAGTCTCTTATATACATTTTTATATACTGTTTCAAGTGCTATAATTTGGAGGCAAAAGTGCTGTAGAAAGTGATATTCTCAGACAATTTGCAATTGGATTTCATTTCTTATTATTTGTGGTTTTGGAATTATTTGTCTTTTTATTCAGCAGCTCTCCATTTTGCAATTTCAGCAATCTGGTTGCTAGGGTCCAAATTACCCTAGCAACCATGGATTGATTTTGATAAGAGACTGGAATATTAATAAGAAAGGGCCTGATTAGAAAGATGAGTAATACCAATTAGCAATAACAATCAGGGTTGGACAGGGCCGGTGGGACCCGGTGGCTGACCCATAAAATAAGGAAATACAGGGCACTTTAGTGTTCACATATGCGCACCTGCTCTAGTGTTCGAGAATGCGCACTGCGGGGGCCCCAGATGTTTGGAACCTGGTGGGCCCCAAATCATCCAGTCCAACCCTGATACCCTTACAGAGCATTTGTTTTTTTAGATGAGGTCAGTAACCCCCATTTGAAAGCTGGAAAAATTTAGAAGAAAATGGCAAATAATAAAAAAATGTATAAAAAATGTATAATTAAGACCAATTGCAAAGTTGCTTAGAATTGGCTTTGTCATAATATACCACAAGTTAACTTAAAGGTGAACCACCCCTTTAATGCTTGCAGTAGACTGGTGGTATGTAAAGGCTGCTCCAGTTCCTTGTGGCCCCTGGCCTTCCCAAGTCAACACTCCATATTGCACTATATTTCCTGAGTGAAAAAAAATAAAATATGGGCTCAAGCCAAGCATATTATAATTTCAAAGCACAAAAACAGGTACAATGGTATATGTACTTTACAATTTATCTTTTTTATCTAGATTCATCATTACATCATTACATTCACAGCGTGCCGCAGAAATATGTATGTACTTTACTCCATTTAAAGGATATATTTTTATACATATAAATAGTTATTGTTCTCACTCTTGCTACTGTCTCTCAGAAGGAACACCTCTCAACAGCCATGTGTGAAATTCTGTATTAATCCTAAAATGTTAAATGGATTAACAACAATTTGGTATAACCCATCTGAGAAATTACCAGTTAGAATATAAAATAATGTACTCACATAATCCCAGTTTAGTTTTTGAAATCTCCATCTTCTAAATCTAGTGCAAATAAAAAGTTTGCTGATTAATCTAAAAAATGCTGATATTTTTAAAAATGCTTTTGATTGGCTTTAACAAATGTGTCCAATCAAAGCAGAGCAGCTATTGAACAGATTCTTCAGCTGTTTGGCATACGTTTATTTTCACCTCAAGTTAATTAAAGGTATTAAAGAGAGCTGGTTTTGATTAAAACATAGAGATGTTTCAATTTTAGGTGGTGTGACCCCTTAATAAATAATGCATTAGGGCTCTTACAGATGAGCGTTTGAAGCTGCGCTCCCCTGCGTTCCGTTTTTATGCGTTCAGCCGCAGGGAAGCGCAGGAGTAGACACATTCAGTTTTTCAATGGGGCTGTAATCACACAGGCGAATGTAGGCGCCGAACGCAGGAAAAATGCAGCATGTTGCGTCTCAACCTGCGTTCCGTGCCTACATGCGCCTGTTGGTAAAGCCTGTTGCAACTTGGTACCATGCAAATAAGACATTATAAACAATGCCAGGATCAGAAGTCCACCTTGTGCAATACAATTGGAAAAAACTGGTAAACAAAGTACAGTATATGTAGCAAAAAAAAACAAGGCTTCAGACTGGAGACAGTCAGTGATAGAGAACTATTAAGTACTTTCATCAGTGGTGCTGTAAATGATCTGGTTTATTTCAATGCAATCTGTGACATTTAGTGATCTGCATTATCTTTAAAGCTGGCTGCATTATGATGAGTTCAGTGTGCGTGTGCTGAGCTCTGCAGTTTTTTTTTCTTATTACAACTTATTACAAACCACAGAAGGTTTCTATAGGAGGTACTTTGGAACTGCTGCAGTCTGAAGGATAAGATGAAGCTGCAAAACAAATGAATCACATGATCTGAGATGTATTGAATTTTTAGTTCACTTTTATAGGCTTTGAAAATGGACAGACAAAAGCTCTGTTATCCATCATCACTTGTGTTTTCCTCCTGTACAAAAATCCATAAAAATGTAATATCTAGACATCAATACTTCAATGTTCAACTTGCAACTTTAGTGATATTACATTTATGGTGGGTATTGTTTTATCAAATTATATACTTGGTCTTTCAGTTACAGATGGGACATACTTCAATCTGCTTTTGATATTCAATAGAAGAAGAAAAAAAACAGCTTTTCCACCATGTTTCTCATCCAGATTCCTTGTCCCTAAATTCACTGTAACAGAGTATGACTTTCACTGGACTATTACATTCAGATTTGGGATTAACAGTACACGATCATATCATCTATATATTGTTTTGGCAGGTATTGAAAAGAATGATTTATATGAAAATAAACAAGAATAATGTCACAGTGTCACCTTTAACCTTCCTCCATTGTATACATAACCTTTTGCAGAATCTGTTATTCATAAAAGAGATTTTCAGTAAAAATTATATATATAGTACTGTATGTATATTGCACTCAGATACTGTAAATAAATTGCTCCTTGCAAAATAATCTCAACATATAAAAAAAACAACATTAAGCACATTACTCACATGTGTTTTTAATATTTAAAATAAAAAGTTTTATTTTGAACGTACATAATCATAAATATGCCCCTTGGTCTCCTCTGAGACCTTTCTCAAGGTTAATGGAGTATAAAGTGACCCTAGATCTATACCCCTCCTAAATTTGTGCACAAAATGTGTTATAACATTTATAGTAACATGTGCTGAGAAACATCTGTAGATTTAAACATGTCCCAATCTGCATTAATAATGGGATGCTTTGTTTCAGTTATCAAGCCGAAAAGCTATTAGCACAAATAAGAAAAAAATACATAACTCACATATCTCATTAACATCAAGTGCTATAACATGATTTAAATATTGCTCTGAGCAGTCCATGTAGATAGGAGATATAAATAGTTGTGCATATTAGACAGTAAAATATCACTTTGTATCACTGTATAACTGAGAATACGAACATCAAGGACAACTAAAGCCTAACTAAAGAATTAGGCTAGAAATGTTGTACATTATGTTTTGGGCTTCTGTACCAGCCCAAGGCAACTATAGGCTTTAGCAGTGAAGATCTGTGTCTCCAAAGATGCCCCAGTAGCTCCCCATCTTCTTTCCTGCTGATTCACTGCACATGCTCTGTGCTGGTGTCACTTACTGAGCTTAGGAACTGACACACAGTATCGGACACACTGAATATTTATAATATAAAAGTGGCAATAGAAGGCTGATTGCTAAATTATTTGGATTATTTGTACATGGAAGCTCTCAAACCAGCACAATTCACATCGGAATTTAATAATCTGTCCAATAGCTTCATCTTATTTGACAGGCAAACCACATTTTCTGCTTGACCTCTAAGTCTAGCTTCTCAACAGCTGCTCAGAGCCCATTGAGCATGTGCATGTCGCAGA
This sequence comes from Xenopus laevis, assembly GCF_017654675.1. Taxonomy (NCBI): domain Eukaryota; kingdom Metazoa; phylum Chordata; class Amphibia; order Anura; family Pipidae; genus Xenopus; species Xenopus laevis. Next base: position 71,609,357 of record NC_054380.1, on the reverse strand, counting down.
AAAAAAAACAAGATGAAAAATTCCTGTCATACCTTTGAAGGCCATGATCTTTACTACTATAGAGATGCTGAACCTTTAGACTGGTTCAATAAGTTTAGTATATAAAATATGGCAATTCCAGCCATAGACATGTTTAGGGTTTAGTTCTCCTTTAAAGGTAAAGTAAAGGTTAAAAGCCACACCAGGGTCTGTACAGTAGCATGATGATATATCAAACCAGTACTAGAATTGAAGTGAGAATGTAGAAGAACAACATGTGAAGGTACACCAGAAAGACAATAACCTTTTCTGTGGTTTCATTGGACATAGGCAAGGAACTCATAGTGTGCCAACCATAGGAGGAACATAATTGCCTGTGATATCAGCAGTTCTCATGGTAGTGACCCCTGAAGCCTGATAACTACTTTTAAGTGTAGTTTTAGTGTTAGAAACTGTTGTGCTATCCAATCTTGCTCCAACATATGATTATTTCTAATGAATCAGTCTAAAGGAGAAGTAAAAAGTGAATGTATATACTTACCTGAAACCCCCGGACCGGTGCTCCTATCAGCAGAAAACTGCACCGGCCCAGGGTTATTCCAGTGAGCACCACGGAACGCTTCTTCCGGCTTCTACTTTCTTCGCACTTCTGTGCATACACATTAGAGTGAAAAGTCAAACTTTAGCTTAAAAGTTGGCTTTTTCATTCTACTGTGCATGTGTTTGTCCTGGGAAATTTGAAGAAAGAAGAAGCTGGAAGAAGATCGCTCCTTGGTGCTCACTGGAATAACCCCGGGCTGGTACAGTTTTCTGTTCATAAGAGCACTGTTCTGGGGTTTCAGGTAAGTATATACATTCACTTGGGGGTGTCTAACATTTGGCACCCCCAAGTGCTTAATGACTTTCCTTCTCCTTTAAAGACCCCTATAACTTCCCTCTAATATGATTAACGCAAGTTACTTTTTACAAACACTACATTAATAACATGTTCATTAACTGGAAAGGCAATTCAACTGAACTAATTGACTTTGTGGTACAGCTGAATAGCCTTCATTCTCCTGTGACATTTACTCTCACTTATAGCACAACAAAGATTGGCATTCAGATTTACAGAAGAAAATGTATGGACTATTGAGAAAAGAAACTGACAGAAGCATAATATTACATGCCAATACCACTTATGCAATAGACACTCTCTGGCTGGTGCCATACTATCTCTTCCTCTGGAATAATTAGGACCAGCGCTGATTTCAGAAAGGCACAGAAAGAGGTATCTAAATGTGAGGGGATACTCACATAGACCTCTAGATGAAGAAGCAAACAAAGCATCACTTAATACATTCCCATCGGGGTTAAGTGCCATCTTAATAAAATTTTTCTGTTTAATTCAAAGTGATTGATACAGTGGGATGCCTTCTTTTGCCATTTCAAGGCTGCTGCCCATTGCTCTTGTGAGAATACCTCCTTTAGGTCTTTTTCCCATTTATGGAAAGGCTTAGGTTTGTCCCTATGGTCATTATACATCTTATAACAAAAAGAAATGCCTTTCACGGTGGAAGACTGAGATACCAGATAGTTATAAAATATTGGATGGGGTTGTGGAGTGACCTTAAGGAATAGTTGGATAATATGTCTTAACTGTAAATAAAGGTAAAAATGTTGTTTTGGGATACAAAATGTATCCTGTATTTCTTGAAAAGACCATAAAGTATCAGAGGATACAATATCCGCAATAAGAACGATTCCTTTGTCTATCCACTTTTTAAACCCATTGTCACTAGTAATAATATTAATGGCTGCTACAGGGATTTCTAACGAGTCGACACTCTACCACCGCTCATCAGTTAGTATATCCTTCCATACTTGACACATACAATCAGTAGTGGATAAGACCTGTATTTGTAATTGTGGATACAGAGCTATGGCCCATAGTAAATGTCGTATATTATTACCTGGCACATAAACAGATTCAATATCAATCCAAGATTTATCTGCCTTCTGATGCCAACACAGTTTGATATTTTCTGCAATGCACGCATTCAAATATTTGGCCAAATCAGGAACTGCTAGCCCTCCTTGTTCCAGAGACCTATATAATAGGAATTTATTGATTCTAGGGGGAGAATTTTTCCAAATTAAATCCTGTAATAAGCCTTGCACTTTTTTGAGTAAGGCGTTATTTAAATCTAAAGGGATTGATCGCATTAAATATAAAATTTTTGGTAAAACCATCATTTTAGCCGTATTTATTCTTGCTATCCAACACTTAATACATTCCAATAATCAGAACACTGAATGATGAATACTGGAAATTATTATTTAAGACTTTATTGTAATACATATTTATAAAGGCTGACAAAAATATAAAAAACACCAACACATCATGTAAAAGCTACATATAAGTATAAGAAACACATTAATTCCCAGCGCTGTAATGGTAATTATAAAAAGGGACTTACCTCATTCCATGGAATGTTGATTCTAAGACATTAATTCAATTAATTCAGGTTTGACTTCTGTCTCTCACAAAATTTAGGGAACATAATTTAGGGAACATTCTACCATGGCGCATTGCCATTTTGATCTACATGGCCTTGCATCAATGTAGACTTTCTCATGTTGTAGAACTATGATCGCCTATAAAATAAGGCAAACTTATATTGATTGCGTGCATTTATTGCAGGAATATAATTGCTGAATGCATTTTTCCCATTGACTAATGGTTTTTGAAAGATACGAGGTGTAGTAAAATGATGACATAAAGTCCTGCAATCTGGCAGCATAAAAAGAAATGTACACCTTTAAATATACAGGGATTGGTTCCATTAATGGATGATTTCTGAAATCAGGACAGACAGCATCAAATCACATGTAACGAGAAATATACAGCTTTATAAATCCACCATTTATTTACACATTTCTTCTGGTGTAAATCATTTTACACAGCCTGAAAGATAGGCCCCGTAATGTTAGGTCTTATTCATTATTTTATCTTTTTTATTTTCTTTTTTATTGTTTTCTCTTTTTTAACTTTTTCCCTCTCAATTGGACTAGCCCTAGACATACAGTATCAAAACTTTTTAACTGACCACAGGTGGCCAATGTATAGGTGTTATAAATGGGCTATACTATAATTTTTGAACCCTTAACATGCCACAGATATTATAATTTATGATTTGCATCTATTCTGCAGAAGAGTATCAGAAGAGCACAGTTAGTTTAGGAGCAAAAAAAGCATTTTCTCATTCTATACCATCCTCAATTCACAATGGCATGAAAGTTAAATGATAGAACTGCACTCTATACTGGGTAAAAGCCCAACAATAATGCAAAGTTGTTTCCAAATTTCAAAGAGATACCCAGTGTGCTCGAAAAAAACATCCATGTGCCCTGAATTATTATTAAACATCATGTTTTTAAGGAAGAAAACAGGCTGGGCAGTTGCATATACTTCAGTTCAGTTTTGTTGCTGACGCTTATAAAAGAGGAGCAATATATGCCGAAATACAACTTTTTTCAACATGAGCAAAATAAATTTAAATAATGCTGAAATAATATTAGATTTTTTCAAATTACATTTTAAGAATGGAACATAGAAAGTATGCTTGATTTTTAAGGGTATTAAATATTTCCATCAGTACAGGAATGCAATGGGAAAGAAATAAAAATTTGCAAATTCTCTGCTAGCAGGATTAGAGTCAGATACTTGCCAATCTGAGATGGGACTCTAAGAAGCATACAGAGGTTCCCCTGCCTGGGGAGGTTCCCCACTTCATACTTTTACTCTCTTTTTCCATTCTTTCACTTATTTCTCGTACCTCCACCCCTCCTGTCCCAAAAATCATTCTAATTTTGTTTGCAATGCAAATAAATGTTTGCAAAGTGAAAAAAGTGGCCGCTGCCAACACGTTGCCCCTCACGTGACAGTTGAATAATGATTGTAAATTTTATAGTTTGCAATAGTATTCAGAGTATGTAATACAATTTCTCAATCGCAAACTGTTTTTGGTGACAAAACATTTAACAAAACTCCAGAGCAAGTGCTAAAGGTTCACAAACATCCAGTTGTGTTGTCACTACAACTTGGTTATCATATCTTATTATGTACCATAAGCATTAAATTGTATTGTATTTATTGTATTGTATTGTAAACACGGGTTGCGTTATTATAAATAAGACATTGAGAGGCATGTTTATATAAACTTATCTAACTAAATGAATAAAGAAAATACTTTGATTCACCATGAATTTAACCACATATACACAGAGATGTATACATGTTATACAAATACAAATATGGAATACAAAGTGGAAAAAGTCTGAATTGCTGAATAGCTATTGCCTACTGAATTAACCTTGAACCTCAACATGAATATTGGTGAGTTCCTACTGCATTTCCTGAATTGTATTACCATGTGGTTTAATTATTGAAGGTGATAAATTTTACATTTGTGCAAAGCAAATCAATTAACTTAGACCAGCTTTGAAAGAAAGTATTACCGCTAACCCCCCTACTACTAGTCGTTCTTAATTTTATTTCCAACACCGTAATATCTTATTAAGGCTCAATGCAAAATCTATAAAAACTTTAATGCAGAAGGAATCTCTTAGGTTAAAGGAAACAAAATGAAATCGATGCTAAAGATGTACCTCTTCTGTAACCTGAAACTAAGTGCACTAAAGCTGTTGTAGACAGCAGCGCAACAATTCTTTGTGTAAAGTGCTTTAAAAGCACTTTTTGGAACCTAATACACATTGAAAGATAATAGCAATTTAATAATATTATCCTGGCTAATTGCTGCTATTAGATAACTTTCCTGCAGCAGCAAATAACTGTTTATGATTCTCGCTCCCAGTAGATTATTTCTGTAACTCATATTAAAATTGCTAGGTTTCTTTTTCAGTTTTAGAATAGAAAGGGATGAATAATTTAATGATGTAATGTCTTATCTGTCTCTTATTTTTCTGTTATGCTCTTTTCTGAAAAGCTGTTTCCTTTTTATCAGAGATGCATTTCAAATACTGAAAATGGTACAGAGTAGATAATTGAAGTGGGAATGGGTAGTATCTTAGCTAAGACTATTTAAGTACTTCAAGACTATATACAGTTCAGCAAAGCCGTTATATTTCTGTTCAAACTTTAAATAAATCATATTATCTCAAAATTAATCTATCTTTAGATTGAATCTACAGTCAGAGCATTTTTGCAGGTCTGATTCACTGGTCAGTCATTATTTCTGAGAAGATATGTAGCAAAGCATTCAGCCTGAATGAAGCCTGAAAACAATTAATTAAGGGTGGATAATGAATGTTTTAGGAAAGTGTTCGTCCATGGCAAAAACAGGCAGATGTTGCTTTTAATAATGGGTGGGTTGGGGGGGGGAAGTTGGAATCAGCAACCGATATAGCAGGCAATGTTGAATGCAAGTTCCACTCAGCTATGGGACATAGTTGCCCTCTCCAGTCTTGGGGAATCTGTTCCCAGGTAAGTAGAATGCTTTAAGGGCAGATGAACCTAGGGGAAGTGTATTTCTCAAGATTCATTTGTGGATCTCCATAAGTGTTCTAAAAAGTACAAGGCATTGTTTTATTATTACAGAGGAAAAGGAAATCTTTTTTACAAATTAGAATTATTTGCTTATAGTGGACTTGTTGTCCATAATTCAGAGCTTTATGGATAATGGGTTTCTTGATAAGGGATCCTATATCTGTACCTATCATTTTGGATATCTAAGGTTATGTTATTGAAAGGGGGGCATAATCATTTCATTATAATGTTTCTCTATAAAAACTTTACTGGACAACAACAGAGTTTTCCAGTATACTATCAACTCCCATGACAAATCTGTTATTCCCATACTCCTTTTGGATGACTTTCTGTGAAAAGAAACAATATTTTCGATTTTTTAGTCACCTAAAACTAGACTGTCTTTCTAGAAAATCATGTAAACATTAAATAAACCAAATAGGCTGGTGCTGCTTGCAGTAAGGATTAATTATATCTTAGTTGGGATCAAGTACAAGCTACTGTTTTATTATTACAGAGAAAAAGGAAATTATTTTTAAAAATTTGGATTATTTAATTGTAATGGAGTCTATGAGAGAAGGCTTTTTCGTAGTTCAGAACTGTTTCTGGATAACGAATCCCATACCTGTACAAATAAATTACAGGTATGGGATCTGTTATCCAGAATGTTCGGGACCTGGAGTTTTCCAGATAACCACCTTTCCATGATTTAAATCATCATACATAAAATCTACTATAAAATCATGTAAATATTAAATAAACCCAGTAGTCTGGTTTTGCTTCCAATGAGGATTAATTCTTCTTAGTTTGGATCAAGTAGGCGGCCTCTCCATTATTCTGAGCTTTCTGGATAATGAGTTTCCAGATAGCAGATTTCCATACCTGTACTAAATAAAATAATTGCGTAATGTGCTTTAAATACAACATTCTTAGAAACATTTAAAAAAGGTTTTACAGGTGAATGTTTTGCAGATAAGCAGTAGTTAAAAATAACTACATTTACATTATGTGAACTTTCTGTTTCATGCAATGTTTTTTTTTTTTTACTTTTGACTAATTTGTTTTCAAACAGTTGAAAACAAATGACAACAATGACCTTAATTTGGGTGTCCTATTTTGTACGGCATTGCAATTGCGTTGTAATCAGTACATCTAAAATATTACACAAAGCTTTTGTAAGAAATAAGTTATACATTTAAATGTAATATATTGTAATATATTTACACTATAAACATTGTAAGATACTGTATATAAAAACAATAGTCAAGGGCTTGGAAACCTAACTAGTAGCAGATATTACATTGAATACAAATTTGTAGGTGATGTTGAGAACATTGTTTTCTCAATATATCTGTACACAAAATACTGTATATAAGTAGTTCAATATACCTTATATATATACGTTATCATATCTACAGAAAACACTGTAAAAAAAAATCTGCTGAAACACATTATAGTTGCTTGATTTTGCTTATGAAAATGTACACTATTGAAGTCTATAAAATGAACTATTTATATATTCTTTGCCTACCATTAAATGAGTCTGCTCTGCTATGAGTTCAAGCATAAGCAATGAGTACTTTAAAAACCAGCTCGTCTATGGAGTGCCTTCCCACCATGAGGCTATGTGAAGTCATTATAATAGCTAATCCATCGAGGCACAGAAATGCCATTTTCATTCTTCTTTTCACAAATTGCTTTGTTTCCATTTATATCGGTAATTAAATCAATGTATAGGAAAATCGCATTCCAATACGACTGCTACTTGCCAGTCAGAAAGTATTTGTTTTAATGATTCCAGAGGATAAAGTCAGCTGCAAAACATCCATCTTTTACCTGACAAATAGTCCTATAAAAATCACTCACTCTGAACCTTGTTTACATATGTGTTTAACAACACAGAGTCTCAATCTAGAGTCTCTTTCACATAACAAATAATGGAAAGTAGAAATAAACTGATACAGTGCAAGCCCTATGCCAGAGTTTAAAAAAGATTCATTGACAACATAAAAAAGAGAAAGTAACAGGAATTAAAAGGCAGCTTATTTCATAACAATTTAAAAAAGGGGGCATTGGGTAAATCTCATCCCACTACAGATCAAAATGATGAAATAAACAATAAGTTTCAGGAAAAAAGCTAGTATGTTAAGGAAATTACAATTCCATCATCGTGAAAGACATTTTTAAATTAAAGAACACTTTTCCAATTCGATTGGAAAGTTTCAGGTATACATTAAATTCCAATTCTGAGCCTTCATTTAGTGGTCCAAATGTGTAATACTGATTGATTTCCTTCCTCGAGGAGCATGATGTTATGAAGATCAGGCATTTGTCACAAGCAGGACCTCTTAAGAGGAGCATGCTGTACCAGAGAATTTTACTTTTGTACGTTTGTTGTTGTTAATGAAGCTGTATCCTGCAAAAATGCATCCAAGGAACTAAATTGATAGATAAATCAGGGTCCATAGCATCTATGTCTTTCTTAACTGCTCTCTTCTGTCAGATGGATTGACAGTTCCTCTATTTAACTTACTGCTCATATTTGCCTAAACATTCCATAACATTGGACAGATCGATTTCTCTTTACCAGTAGCTAAGCATTTTCTTGATGATACTCTATAGTAAATAAGTCACCCTAGTTCTTTGCCTGTATGTTTTTTGAGGAACTCAAATCTTTCTTGTTGCTCCATTTTTCTTTTTGGCCTGTAATGTGTTTAAGGCCATTTAAATATTCATTTATTAATCAGCAGTTTTGGAGGAAGTGCAAAAAATAACATAAAATATCTAAGTTTATTGTCAGTCTGAGTCTTGTTTTGTTGTGCTTTTTGTGGTTCCTTTAGACAATTTTGTTTCTTTGTGCTCTTGCACTTCTGTCTGGAGTCATCATAAATGACCGCTACAGTCTTTATAAAATGGACCATTCAGTGAATACTATTAACCTACTGAGCAAATTTCCCATAGCATCCTGGAATCTATAACAAAAGGACAAGCTGAAAGCATATGTCAATGTAAAAGCGACCATAAATGCTCAAATTTGCTCAAGCAGTTTTACTGTTTCTGACAATATTACGATCACTTGGGCATGTATGTCCAGTCACTCTGCCCTTGATGGAAAACTTCCATCGGTTGGATGAGTAGAAAGAAGGAAAGACGAGAGGCATCTCTGTCTTCACATAGTACACCTTCCGGCAGTAACAGAGAAGTAACTTGTGAAGGAGTATGTTATAATATGTAGTGAGCTGGAGAAATTGAAAAAGAAGGGATACTGAGAAGTTTTTTGAAATAGATGAGCCCTCGAGCAGCAGAAAGTAGAACAAGCAAAGTCACAATGAAAGCCAGGCTGGAGTCAAAACCAGGGAAGCAGTGGTATCAAGCAGAGTGCCAAAAGAGATTTGACAACTGTAGTCAAATAGCTAAGCCAGTCATGAATAATCATCACAAGTAAAATAACATATGCCATAACATAAGGTGTCACGTCACCTTAAATAACACTAACGTATCTCCTTATAAGCACACTTTGTGCCATGATGACAGTGTATATGAGATTTTGGTCCAGATTCAATTCAGTGAGAAAAAGTTATCTCATGGTTTATCATATGAACACTCATGGAATAGATTCAATTTGAGGAGAAAAATGTTTTCTCCAAATTCACTTCCAGTTTTTTCCCCATAGACTTCAATATAGTTTTCACGGGATTAACCATGTTTTTATGTTTTTGTGAATAGAATTGCATCTCAGATTGAATCTCATCCATGACATTCACGAGATAAACCATTTTCTCACTGAATTGAATCTGGCCCTTTGTGTTGTGGCTTCAATGTATGCATCTTCTTGCGCATTCTCAAAGAAGGCATAGGTGCTGGCACTAGAAGGGAGGTAGGAACTTGACACAGAGCTTGGGAACTATTTGAAAGGATAGCATATTGACAGGTAGATGTTCAGTCCTTTGGTATAGTAATTATTTAAAAGTAGGAGAAGAAAATCCCCTAGCATATAGGAATGGGCGAATTTGACCCATTTCGTTTTGGCAAAAATTTGCTGCCAGCAAAATGTCGCAGGGCGTCAAAATTTTTTTCTTTTTGTCGCAGTACGCCATACAAGTCTAGGGGCGTCATTTAGGTGGCGAAACAAGGCGAAAAAAATTCGCCCATCCCTACTAGCATATAGATAATGCTGCCAAAACTGCTAGCACATACAGTATCACAGCATTTCTGCTCCTCCCCCACCTTAAATATATTGGTGCACTATGCATTTTGGGAGGTGGAACATGAGCAGATAGAGGGGGCAGGGGAGGAGGGGCTGTTTTATGCCAATCCCCCTCTGAAGAGGGGCCCAGAAAAACCAAGTTACACTATTGATGATAGGGCTCATTTATAACCACAACTACAGTGTTCAAAATACCTTTTCCAAAACAATTTATCATGTTTTTTTGTCTTTGCATGCATGTTTTTGAGTGGTAGATAGTTTTTTGTGTATGATGCTTGCTGTCTCTTAATGATGCATTTTCTAATGCTTTTTCACCTTACCAGTTCAATTGTCTTGTTGTTGTAAGCCATCCTTTCCAGTTTTCCAATATTGTTCATGCTCTCATGTTAGATACAAACTGTTATTTTTGAAAACTGAGTATCATTATCATTGTATATTCCATATGGCAATAGCCCCTAAATCTGTTGTGGAGAGGGCTTGGCTCTGTAATTCAACAGCAGTTGAAGGGAACTATAAATGACTTAAGGGGAAACGTATTTACACATAGAAAATAATTCACCAGTAAAAATTAAACTAACAAAAAAGGTAGTTATAAAAACATGATAATTCACCAATGACTATGGTGACTAGTAACACTATGTTAGCAATCTTACTGTTACTGTCTTACATTAGGAGATTATTGGCTTTATTATATCATTAGAGCATGAGATCATTTTGGCTTTATTACAACATTTTACAATACATTCAAACATGTGGATAAAGGGCAGAATTCGTATTTAATGCTTCCAACTCATACTGCAAGAACAAAGAGCACAGAGCAAGATTTACACAAATCAGGAGGGATTCCCACTGGAGGCCCTGGATTCCCATTGCTGACAGTGGAGGTCTGGAGAAAAGTCGGATGTTGCTTTGCATCTCTCAGCATTTCTTAACCGTGATAATATCTCAAAGTATGCTGGAATTTGTAGTGAAGTGTAGTTGAGCAGTGCAGTGTCCCTATAAAGATACAGTATAATAGTGCCCCACACCATTTGTTCTCTGTTGAATCCCTTTACCACTTAAGTTTGAGAATCCTCTGTTACTTTATCAGAATGGTATCACAATTGGCATGAAAATGTTAATGCTTTCTTCACCAGTTTGAAAAATTGTGAAACCACTATATTTTTCCGAAATTACTATAAACAGTTCTTCCAATAACAATATTTTGGATTAGTCAATACCCCATATTTGTCCAAAACAATCATCAATTTAATTTAAGTTCTCTCAATATATATAAGTATATCTTTACTGACACAGAGAACAAAATGACAGTGAAAGCCATCCCCCTAAACCTGTTTCTTATTTTATTTCCCCTTTTTTTTTGTAATCCTTCTGAAATATTGATTGCTTTATATTCTGTTAAATATGTCTAATATCCTACCTATGTATATGGTACATGATGTTTTACAGAGTTTTATACTTTAGTATTCATGAAGTTGGAAATATTAAAATAACTCTGTAACACACCGGTTCTGTGATAAGATTAGATCATTTTTAATAAAAATGCAATTAGGTCTGTCCAGCATGGTGTGAATTGTAGCTTGCCAATAATGATAAACAATGAGTAGAAAAAAAAGCAGCCCTGCCATTTCCATACTAATTACACTACTTACAAAGGCCTAAGGCAAATTTATTACTCAGTTCTACAGTATATTTCAGACAAAGGCTCGGGGTGAGGTCAAAGGAACAGCCATCAGACAGAGACTGGTCACATTAGCACACTAAACATAAACGTGTAATCAAACTCAATTTTGAATGGAATTAAAGGGAATTAACCAAGTTCATACAGTTTTGGCAGATCCCCCACAGCTTTGCTTTTTTTTGCCATTCTGTGATGTCTCCCAGAGAGAAATCTATTATGCTGCAAATAATAATTGGCATTTTGTTCACTGTTCAACAATTCTATTCAGTGGCAATAAAAAAAACAAATTTTAGAATCACTATTCATCTATTTGCTATAAATAAGCAATGCATTATGAAATCTCTTTTTTCAGTCTATTTGCTAAATGGAACAGTTGTAGGACATTGTGGTAATGAGAGCAGCATTATTATTTCACAGCATAATTGAAATGCTTATTTGGTCAGAACTTCTGCAGCAATAGTTATCAAAATATACTGCAATTTACATACAAAGATGACCATTTTTCCATTCTTTGTTATTTTAAAAAAGTCCCATGTGATCCAGATCGTTCAGTATTATAACAGAGCCTAAAAATACCCGTAAAGTTCGTCCACTACTCTAGATACGCATGGACAGTATAGGGGATATTTTGCTGGCTAAAAACTATTGTGAAGTAAGAATACTGAAATAGAAATAGTACTTGATTGCAAACATTTACCAATGCATGTTCAAAACTTTTTAAAAAAAATCCTCTCTATTTTGATCCAGAGGAATAAGAAAATGCGAGAGTGCCTCTGACAAAGCATAAAGAATAAGTAAACCTTTAAAAAAAACTGTATATATAATTGCTCAGTGTGGTTTTCTAAGTATTTTTGCAATTTACTCTTATCTTCTTCAGTTTCAGGCTATTTCAGGCTGTCTCCCTTAAAAGCCATAGATGCATGCGGCATGGGAGGATCTAGCCGTGAATACATACTCCCAAATACACATACACTTTCCCTTATCACTACCATACACACCTTCACATTTCACTTACACATGTATACACACTATTGTGCAACTGCACATATCACTTTACTTTGTTTTTAATTACAACACCTGACTTCTACTTTTCTAAAATGGGCGTTGGTTAAGGCAGTCTCTCCCTCTTAAAAGCCGCTTAGCAGTTGGCGGGGGAGGGTTTAGCACAGAGTTTGAAACCAAAGCACTGGAGATGTTTACATAAAGAATTGTTACTACACAGAGAGGTAATGTACCTTTTTTACTATGACTAAAGATAAATAAGTTAGGGACCACCATGTGGGGTTTTACCTTGACGTGGTATGGTGGCTTATCAATATTATGTTCATAACTTTGTAACAAAAAAACCCTGTTTCAAAATTACATGCACTTGCATATTTACTTGAATCATTTAGACAGGGCTTTAAACTTTTTGAAATTGGCCTTAGGTGTGCATCCACAATCTCCCCTATTTAAGTTTTTATAACTTCCAGTGTAATGAATTATATAACAACGGTGCCACTTGTTGGTCAGTTCCTATAACTGTCCATTCAAAGAGATATAACTTCAGAAGGAAAACACAAAAGTGTTCTGATGTTGTTCTGCTCAGGAATGAGATGGAGAAAGACATCTGATGCTTCTGATTTCTTCATCATTGATTTTTTTTCTAAGTTTCTCAACTTCAACATTAGCCTTCATGAAGAATTCCAGGAATTTTTTCATGATACCTTCTCCCTTTGCATCTCATCTCCAATGCAGTGATTTACTCATTATTTCAGTGTAATTGTGGGCACTAGAGTGGTAGGGTTGTGCTTGACCCAGTTTTGTGACAATGCATCAAAACGTGCAATTGCACCAATGATTTTTTGGCCCCAGAACCTGGGAGGCTTCCAGGCATCCCATCTTGCATGCCACAAAGCGCCAGCTTTGTAAATATATGGTTGGACGCCTTCTATAGTTCTTTTTTGTCTTTGTTGATGTTGAACCTCTTATTAACTGCATTTTCCCTTATTTTGTCTTTATCTTTACCACTGATTACCATTGATTAGTAAGTTTATTATCTTCTTAACACTAGCGTTCCTGTTAAATATGTAGGACTCCAGGAATTCTTTAGAGATACCTTGTCCCTTTGCTTTTCATCTTCATCTTTTACCCACAATGCAGTGTTTTTCACACAATTGTGCCCAGTGTATCAAAACATGTGCAATTGTATCTGTGACTTTTGACAAAGTGGACACAGTTGTGCTTGTCTGCATCATTTCTCACATTAAGATTATGTTGGACAGCGGTGGCAAGCACCATTATAGGTGAGTGTCAGGAGTATGTTTGGATGTAAGCACCCTTGATGAATGGCACCAATCTGTGTGGCTGTTTCTTTTTGATTCAAAAAAACACAATTTTTTTCCAAAATGTGTTGCATAACTAGATTTTCAGATTTGTGTATATCGTGTTTTCTTCATGATCCATGTTTTGATGGTGCGGTGCATTACCTGAATTCTGTGGGTATGATGATATATTTTTGGTCTTTGTGATTGATACCTTTTGGAGGCTGACACTGATATTCCAGTATCATTTTTGTTCCCCTTTGTTTATGAAGGGGGCAACAAATACAATGTGGTACTGGTCAAACTTTGTCGAGCAATCTTCCTCCAACCCAGATCCAATGTTGACATATCTGAAATATAAAGTTATAAAATATATAGCATTTAAAGGAACAGTTCAGTGTAAAACTAAAAACTGGGTAAATAGATAGAACTGTTAAACCAACTACTAAGTATTTATACTGTTTATAGTGTTGCCACATTTTTGTGGTATATATGAACAGGGTTTACATAAGTGTTAATATTCAAACAAAGCAGCTTTTATAAGCATAAACCTGGGGTCATAAAAGAGGCTGGAAATTTTGTCAATTGACTGGCCCAAAAATATGTAGGCCCAAAATATGTAGTGATTAATAAATTACTGTATTATAGGTGGGGTTCCAGAAGCAATAAAAGGAATGAGCCTAACGCTGTATTTCAAGTGACTAACACTAAAAAGCACAAATTTGGATTGCTGCTAATCTGAACAAATTGATAAAACAATGACTTTAAATATTAACATCCCCCTACTCCTTTTTCATTGTTGTATAAAATGCTGACACTACTAAAAATAGATTAATGAAAAGTACATAGTAACATAGTAAGTTAGGTTAAAAAAAGACACATCCATCAAGGTCAACATTTTAGGTCTAGAAATAACCTGCTTAACTGCTACTTGATCCAGGGAAAGGGAAAAAAAACTATTTCAAGCCTCTCTAATTTGCCTCAGGAGGGAAAAAAATTTCTTCCTGACTCCAAGATGGCAATCGGACCAGTCCCTGGATCAATTTGTACTGTGACTATCTTCCATAAACCTGTAATCCGTCACTTACTAAAAAACCATCCAAACCTTAAGATTATTATATGACCCCCCTTAAAGGAAAACTATACCCCCAAACAATGTAGGTCTCTATAAAAAGATATTGCATAAAACATCTCATATGAAAAATCCTGCTTCATGTAAATAAACCATTTTCATAATAATATACTTTTCTAGTAGTATGTGCCATTGGGTAATCATAAATAGAAAATTGCCATTTTAAAAAATAAGGGCCGCCCCCTGGGATCGTAGGATTCACTGTACTCACAAACATACCAACAAACCATACATGTTAGGTCACATGAGCCAATTAACAGACAGAGTTGTGTCTTTTGCTTCCACACTTCTTCCTGTTAGAGTTGAAGTATTTCTGGTCAGGTGATCTCTGAGACAGCACAGAGACCATCACGAAATGGTGACTCAAGGCAAGAGATGTAAAAGGGCAATATTTACTTAAATATATATTCCAGTTTGGTAAGATTCTTTAATATGCCACTTAATATGATATGAACTATCAGTTGCTTAAGTGTTCATTTTGGGGGTATAGTTTTCCTTTAAGCTCCTCTTCTCCAGCATGAACATCCCCAATTTGGCCAGTCTTTCCTTATAGCTGAGAGTTCCCATACATTTTACCAGCTTAGTTGCCCTTCTCTGGACCCTCACTAATAAAATAATGTCCTGTTTGAGCACTGGAGACCTAAACTGTATAGCGTATTCTAGATGGGGGCCTTACCAGCACTCTGTACAGTGGAAGAATGAACCCCCTCCTCCTGATCAGATCTATGCCCCTTTAAATGCAGCTCAATACTTTGTTTGCCCTTGTAGCTGCTGACTGGCATTACTACAGCAAAGTTTATTATCTACAAGGATTCCAATGTGCTTTTCCATAATGGATTTGCCTAGAGCAGTCCCATTAAAGGTATAAATGCTTGGATATTTTTACATCCCAGGTGCATGACTTTACATTTATAAACCTTGAATATCATTGGCCACTTAGCTGCCCAGATTGCCAGTTTGTCAAAATCTTACTGCAAGGATGTCGCATCCTGGATGGAATTAATCGGGCTGCATAGTTTGGCAAAATCCAAATAGATCACATCTAATGCTCCCCCTACGGCCAGCATTTTTTCATAAAGCAAAATAAAGCAGATTTGTCTGACATGACCTATCCTTCATAAAGCCATGCTGATTGTTGCTCATAATGCCATTCACCAGGACAAAATTTTGAATGTGATACCTTAACAAGCCTTCAAATAATTTGTCCACTACGGATGTCAAACTTACTGTCCTATAATTAGTGATGGGCAAATCTGACCCATTTTTCTGTGCCGAAAATTTGCGAAATGGCGGAAATTTAGACAAATGCATTGTCTATAGGTGACTAATTTACTTTGACGCACAACAAATTTTGTCTATGGGCATCTTTTTCGTGGGAAAGCCTCGCAAAATGTTTCACTTCTCACTTATCATGATCCCCTTTTAAATATAGGCATGCCATCAGCTTTCCCCAATCCATAGGTACCATCCCAGATGAAAGAGAGTCTGAGAAAATAAGAAATAAAGGGGCGGTCTAAAACGGGACTAAGGTCTCATATTACTCGAGGGTGTATTCTATCTGGCCCTCTATTGTTCACATTCATTTTTAGTAAAGCTAAGGTCAGCCATTGACTAGTTTGAAGTGAGCCAACAGTGCACCTCTGAAGTTGGTCTTGGAACTCTGACTACTCTATTGTATACACTGAAGAAAAGAACTAATATAGCACATTTGCCTTTACCAGCAACCATGATGGTACCATTAAATAAAGGAGTAACACTCTCAACCCACATTGTTTTACTATTAATATACTTTAAAAATGTTTTAGCCTCTGCAGCAATGCACTCCTTATATTTTATCTTTGCATTCCAGATTGCTGTTTTACAGGATTTATTATAGAATTTATATTTATTAAATGCAGCTTCTGTCCTCACATGCTTTTCTTTTAAATGCCTTCCTCTTCTTTCCAATGAACGTCTTTACTTCTATATTAAGCCACATAGGGTGGTTTTTAGTGCTTCTATTGTTACTGAGAACAGTAACAATTTAATATAATTTTAAATGATAACCATTAGTGATGGGCGAATTTCCGTAACAGCGCCAGCATCTCGTTTTTGATGCCGGTGTCCGTTTGTGACGCCGGCGTCCATTTTTTCGCGGTGGTTTTGCGTATTTAGCAGCTTTTTCTATTTGCATCAGAAACTTAACCTCCTCTTCATCACATACATTAGAGGGTCTATAGCAGGGGTGCCCACGATGTTGATCGCGGTCTACCAGTCGATCGCCGTCCTTTTCCTGGTAGACCTCGACCTGCCCCAAGGATTCACCGGCACTTCCTGGCCATGACATCAGAAGTCTCACAAGACGATACTTCAGACCAGACTCCTTGGTGCGCCACATCGCGGTGCTGAAGCTCAGCAAGCGCCATTTAGATTTTTCCAACGAGGGAGAGAGCAGACGCAGGATAAGCTGCTGTATGGGCCCAAACATTCCTGCTCTCCTCTCACCCTGTGCCCCAAGCCAGCCAGTCAGCATCACTAGTTAAACTTAGAAAACCCTTCTCACTGTGTGTCTTGCACAGCTCCCCCCCTCCCCCCAGAACGACCTTTCCTCCCCGCGGACATTAGTTTCTATGTTCTGTTTGATTCTCCTGCTTATCTAATCGCGTGACTTTGTGAGCTGAGCTGAGCAACAAGCAGGGACACATAAGGGAGAGCTGACAGCAACAAACAGGGACACATAAGGGAGAGCTGACAGCAACAAGCAGGGACACATAAGGGAGAGCTGAGCAACAAGCAGGGACACGGAAGGGAGAGCTGGGCAACAAGCAGGGACACAGAAGGGAGGGCTGAGCAACAAGCAGGGACACAGAAGGGAGAGCTGAGCAACAAGCAGGGACACAGAAGGGAGAGCTGAGCAACAAGCAGGGACACAGAAGGGAGAGCTGACAGCAATAAGAACTGAGGGGAAGGGAGGGCTGAGCAGCAATCATGGAGGGAAAGGGAGTGTGTTTAACTTTCCTAACTAGCCAAATTTTGTAACATTAACATGGTAAAGGTGTGGTCAAAAAATGTGCGTGGTCAAAAAAGTGGGTGCGTGTTACCAAGGTAGATCTCCTGATGGCTAAGTGTCAAGAGTAGATCCCAGTGTAACCAAGTCTGGGCACCCCTGGTCTATAGCATACTCCAACTTTATTTTCTGGACATTTTACAATCAGTGAAGAGCTCCACCCATAAGGCTTCAGCCCCCTCATTTTCTGTTATCACCTCCTCCTTTATATTAGCTTTTAAATCCTGCCTAACAAACAGACATACACCACCTCCTTTTCTATTGCCTCTGTTCCTTCTAAACAAAGTATAGCCACTGATATTAAATGCCCAGTCATGAGGCTCATTCAGCCATGTTTCAGCAGCACCAATCATGCCATATTTCCCCTCCAGCACCTCTAGCTCTCCCATTTTGTCAGTCATACTTGCGTTTGAAAACATACATAAAATACATGAGAATTTTGTAAATACAAACTGTGGTCCTCCATTAACAGTACCCCCAAACAAATCACCTCCTCCATTTTCCCTTACTATGCCCACTACTTCATCTAACCTGTCTTACATGGAATCCTTGGGAGGGAAGATTTTGCTCCTGTGAGCAGCCAAAAAAAAAATATGCTTTTTACCTATTTTTCTTTGCTCTTACCTCCCCCCTTTATTGTAAATAGGCAACAGACATGTTCATTTTTTGCCTTCAATAATATTATCTTAAGTATCAGTAGACAGGTGAATAATAGTAGAGAGATGAACCATTGCATCATCCAAATGGCATACACAACATATTAACTATTATGTGATGTCTACCTCTGATTATTTTGCATGGGTTCTATGCCAGAGTGAATTTCAACCACTATGTATCTAATTCAAAAGATTGCCTTAGTCAGTAACTGATTAATAGAAGTGAGATTGTATTACTAAACTCCAAAGCTTGGTATACAACCTCAGCATGCTTAGGTTTTTTCAAAATAAAAAAACAGACCCCAAAACAATGCACAATTAATGTATAAAACCTGATCTGGAATCAAGATAAGGTTACAGCACATTTATTTAAATATATTTTGAAAAATATAGTATACTTTAACTTTGAAAAAGCACTATAACATGATTCACATAAATTTTCAAGAGGAATGGAATCACAGAAGCTTAACAGAATAGAAAGCCCAGTCAAGTGTTTTTTTTTTCTTTACAATCTCTCTGCCATAATGGATTCGTTTTCTAATGTTGAACACAAAACTAATAGGCTACAAGCAGCAGGTGGATGCTGACTGATCACATTTTAACATCAGTTTTACTACCTGTCACATTGATGTTTCTAACATATTTTTAGGATATGGCTAAAAGAGTTCTAAGAAATTCAATGAGAACATTTTTATGCTGCATCTGGCTTTTTCATTGGGTTTGTAAGTTTATAACATAAAAAACTCCTTTCAGTTAAACTTACCTAGACTGTCTGAGGCTCTTGGGAAATACTGAAAAGAAAGGGAAGATGAAAGGTAGAATGTTATTGTTGCTTGTTGGTTAAAAGAAACAAAACAAAAGCAAATAATGTGCTGAAGATAATTCACTAAAATGCTCAATTATAATATCCCAAAGGAAAATGTTATTTAATGGTACATCATCCATAAAGACAGAAAATACCAAACAAATTGAAAACTGTTAGAGAACTCTATCCCAGTCAATGGTCATCTCTGTGTCTTAGTTTTTATTTATTAGGGATGCACCAAATCCAGGATTCAGCCTTTTTCAGCAGGATTCGGATTGGGCTGAATCCGTTTGCCCGGCCGAACCTAATCCTAATTTGCATATGCAAATTAGGGGGCAGGGAGCAAAAAATCACGTGACTTTTTGTCACAAAGCAAGGAAGTAAAAAATGTTTCCCTTCCCACCCCTAGTTTGCATATGCAAATTAGGATTCAGTTCGGTATTCGGCCAAATATTTCGCAAAGGATTTGGGGGTTCAGCCATATCCAAAATAGTGGATTCTGTGCATTCCTATTATTTATAGGTCTGTTTTCAGCTTCCAGACAATATTTACTTTAAAATGCTGTTGTATGTCTTCTCTGAATACTGTTCTGTTAAAGTTGAAATTCTGGTTTAATGTACTTGATCACCCAATTAGCATAGGGATCTTTGACACTCCAGTCTGTAGAAAATCTTAATTTAACAGTTGAGTCCTTCTCTAATGGGATTTTTTGAGCTATGATGAGATCAAAATCCTGCTCTTCGTCTACAACGATTCAATAATAATGAAGAATCATTCTGGATATTTTCCAACAATATAATCAAGAATGCAAATGAGTCCAACAGAGAAGAACACGACTGTTAAAGTTGAAATAATGATATAGTGTATTGTCAAAGAAAAAGGCATGTGTAAATAACAAATATTTGAGCTGATATTAAAGAAAGGGAAAAAAAGATATAAGTGGGATGTGCATTGAAAAAGACTTTGAGAACAAATTGCAATAAAATCGATTCCTACTCAGAAGTTCATTTGAAGGAAGCTGTGATGAGTTCCCTGTATCTACCTTTCAAAGAACTGGCAACAATTGTAAACTGGCATTTGGCTCCACATGATGCAAGCACATATTTTTTCACGCTGTGTAGGGAATGGACATGTTGGCAGTCAAACACCTCAAGTGAACTGGAGTAAGGCTGTCCATGATATGATAACCAAGACAGTTGGATTCAAGAAGAGACTGTGAAAACCATCTGGCTTGTGTTCAGAGAAAGAAATAATCCCCTAGGCATTATTTAACAAAACTGTGTATGTTCATATTATATTTCCTCTGTTCAAGTTGAAAGTCACAGTGTGCTGAGATTAATCACACTTTCCCATTATTAAATGAATAACTAATTTACTTGAGAGTCATTTTGCAGAAATGGTAACAACAAAATAAGAATAACTAACAATAGAAACAAAAATTATTGTGCAATTTCTAGAAGGCCTGATTTATAATCATCATTTACTGATATAGTATAGCAACTTAGGCGGTGCTTCACAATAATATATAGCAAACAGAGGTTTTATAATTTAACAAACAAAAGTTACTGAAAAATATTTGTAAACCACTGCTAAAATGATGTTTTCTGGATTTGTGCTTAAATCGAGGATTCGTACAATTTTTCGGAACGTGTGTGAGATTTTTCGTCCGGCGGAGATCGGTCGTTTGGTCGATCGGACAGGTTAGAAAATCTCTGTTGGCTGCCGATAATATCTCTGCGTGTATTGCCGATCGTACGATTTTCAGTGGGAGACTGTCACTAGCTTTGGTTTGACATAGATATCGTACGATTGCTGTCAGGGGCAGAACATTGCTGATCTGTTCTTTAACTAATCTGACTGGTAAGACTTTGATCTGAATGGTTAGTGGTGGGTCGGGAGATGGGAAAGTCCGATCGTACGATGCTTCGTACGATCGGATCTTTGCATCTATGGCCAGCTTTAGGCCAATTGAAGTTAATATACCATTGTACAACTTCCTAAAAGTTCAATATAATTAGATTGTCAAGTTTAAATTGTGCAGAAATACAAGGATGGACAATTCTAGTCAGTACTAATGATAGGATAAATTAGAGCAATGCATGCAAATACAAATGGAATCTGAAAAGGCATGTAGGCAAAGCTGTTGCTACCGCTGATTAAAATATATATTTTCTACTTTCTAAAAATAGTGCATTAGGCCTAATGTATAATGTGCAATGTGTGGAGTTTCCCTAATTTTATGAATCTACATATGTTTACTTTGATTTATTTTGAAAATATAGTATTTTTATTTATGAATGTAATAAATGTATTTAAGAATGGAGTTTGTAGACCAAGTACATGGCTTTTTGTATGAGGAATATCATTGCATCACGAGGCAGTGCTGAAATTTGACTAAAATTGTGTAGCTTTTCAAATATTTTGCTGTTTTTGGTAGTTTTCTGCAGCTTCATTTTGTTTACATTAGTGTTTTTATTTTGAGAAGACCTTTCAGTACCTTTCCACCAGTTTTTCATTAGACTTCACAAGGTTTAGTTGTTCTTCTAAATCCATCACAACATGGATTTTGACCCTGTATGGGAACACAGGGTGCTTTTGATCGCTAACCCCAGCATCCAAAACACACTGTGAATGATCTTAACTCTGACTGTTTGGAGAATCCATGGTTACCATTTCAGCATTTTTAGCAGTATTTCATAGAAAAAAAATATCCCTCTGAATGAGTCAAGTGATTTTTTAAAGTTAATTTCCATGTCAAATGTTTGAACATAATATAATTCAGACTTAATAAAATGCTAAGACACCTACTTTCATAATTCACCATGCAAAAATATCAGAGAAGGGCAAACTATTTAACAAACCTTGCCGTCACGTTTCGAAATTTATTTTTTACGGGGCAAATTCGGCCATCACAGAAACAAATGCCAAAGACTACAAATCGACTGCATATTGATTTATAATTTGTTACCTTAATTTTGCTACTTTCAATTCAAAAATATTTAAGATCACTTTTTAGCAGGAAAATAAATTCTAAACTTTTTTTTAAAAAATGCTGCATATTTACAAAATCCAAAATGCATAAATATAAAAGTGCTACTTTGTCAGTTGTACCAGCATATTTCTGCAAAGGCATCAGAAGCTGCAAAGGAGAAATAGGAAAACAGAAAAATAAATCTCCTTCTCTGTTTCAATTGGTAGTAGAAAGGCTGTATGCTATGCAATTGCTGTTTATTGTTTTATGTGGAATAATATAACTTCAGCTAAAACAGTTTCATATTTATACAGTATAAAAGAAATCACAAGATAAATCAAGATGGAAACAATTCTCAGGTTCCATTGGGGAAAAAGCATGAAAATGAACTTGTTTGGTATTATCTGAAAATAACAGCTAATGCATTTGAATGATCCATGATCCCTGACATAAAGAGTCATCCCTCACCTCATGGTTGACTGCTAATCACCTTGTGAGATCAGGACTCTGAAGCAGATTACACACAAAGAAAATATCAATATGTTCACACGGCAAAAACAAACAGTACAACACAGTCTAAGACCTTTCGCATAATTATCCGATTTCTTTTCTAGCAAATCAGTAGCACAAAGTACAACCAGGCTTTCTTGCTAGGTGGTGCAATTCAAAGTATCGCATGCATATAAACCAACTAAAAACAACAATTTTTATTACAAGAATGGGAGTATCCTTAATTTGAAATATTCTGTAAGCAAGGCACTTACTCCAAGTTGTAACCCCTCAAGGATATTTTTTTATTTTCTGGGTATTTTTCTAGCACTGATAGACATTATACATAATTTCCTGCCCTAGTAGAGCTGAAATGGTAACCATGGATAGTCTTAGGTCCCAATCATATTCACATACAGAAGGGTTTATCAGAAGCCAATTAACCTACCCAAAGGACACCCATGCAGGGAAAACACACAAACACCTTCATATTGTAGAGTCCTGCATGGGTCTGTTTTTGCAGACCCATACCCAATCCGTATCTGATCCCAACCCGTATCTGATCCCAACCCGCACCCTCTTTTGTTTCCCCATCAAGTTAAATCGGACCCACCCCCAAATTAAGCACAGTTGAGCCTGACAGAAAACAAGGTTTTACATTTTGTTCCCCAAATGGCTGCATACAATTCACCCACCTGTATCTAAAGGGTGGCCGCACATAGCCCACAACACAAAGCATATTCAGACCGAGTCCTGGCTACATTTGAATTCCTCAAGTACCCAACCCAGGGTATTTATACCATTTGTTATAGATATAGTTAGTTAGTAGTTTACTAGAAAAACACCTTTGTTCTCTATGTAGGTTGTAATACCGCTAGTCTTAAAACAATACCCCTTCTTTCTTTCTGTTTGTACTTGGTTATAATCCTTCTTTATCATCTGTGTATTTCAGTGAATTTAGCCATAGCCCACCATAGATTCTGTGTGGCTTAATGTTTTTGGATTACAATGAACAAGGGAAAGTTATGCTCACCACTAATTTTTAAACCATTAAGTGAGGCTCTGGTGGCTGTGGCCACAAATTTTTATACAGACAAATACAACAGTCCTCTGCACTCAACCCATTAACAATATATTTAAGACATTGAGACATTTTGTGCCTTAAGCTACCAAGAAAAAAGAAATTGCTTTCCTCCACATATAATATTTAAGTTACATAGCTCTGTCACAGGCCTCATTTACAAAGCTGAATTGATATACTGTACCTACCCTAGTTAATGGAGTTGGTCACCTTTAAATTAACTATCACTAGCACTTAGCACTTTTAAGCAACTATCAAATATACTCTAAAATATGTTGTCATTTGAAAACCATCTCCAGGGTTAAACTGCCCTGGTGGGACACTGAAATCCCAGCTGCATTAGGCCCACTACCTGTCCAGTGTCTGAATGGTGGGGTAGTGGTTTGCAGCTGGCAGAGGTCTGCCACACCAGACAGGAGGAGGTATTTGGTGGAGCAGCGTATGGTTTGTGGTGGTCCTTTCTGGCAGGTGGGGACTGCCCTTGATGTCATGACCCCAGTGAGCCCCAGATATGCCAGTCTGACAATGGCGGTCTGTGTCTGTCGATTTATATTCTCTGTGCTTCTGAAACAATGTAGTAAAAGCCCCCTGATTGAAAGACCTGTTTTAAAACAATAAAATAACAGAAAGGGATCCCCAATTACTTCCTTCAAGTGTGATTATATTTTCTTATACATTTAAAACCATTGAAAATGCATATTGAGCGGGTTATATCTACTGTACCAACAGTTCTTTTTAGCAGGAGATTCTCATTAAATTATTTTCTCTAAATGTTGAGTATGCATTACATTTTCAGTTGTATTTCCTAAATATGTGACTAAAAAGCTTTCATAGATTTCCGCACCTGTTTCAGTGATTTACATGACAAATTGGCTTCCTTGCAAGAGACATGCCAGCTTTCATTCTGATTCTGTCTGTATGGCACATTGCATATGAAGAGAAAAAAAATATTTAACCATGCTTACTGTAATTTTCATCTGGATTTTGTCATCGAAGAAGAACTCTGATATTTGAATGTATACCTAAATATTTAGAAAAATTACCTGAATAATTTGCTGCTGAAAAAGAGAAGCCATATGCAAATGTTGATGTATGCATGCTGATTCATGCATAGAACAAACCAAAAGTCTTTGCAAAACATAAAATAATAATGCATACATTGTATTGAAGAAAATGCACAAACATTGGGTATAATGAATAGCTTAAATGGGATAGTTCACCTTCATATTAATGTTTAATATGATGTGTAGACATTGTTATTCTGATACCATTTGCAGTTGGTTTCATTTTTTTATTTTTAGTAGTTTTTGAATAATTGTCAGCAGTTCTCCAGTTTGGAATTTCAGCATCTATCTGGTTGCTATGGTCCAGTTTTGTTAAGGGTGGTGGCACACAGTCCAGTTCAGAGACAAATTTCCTCTTCATCGGGCGACTAATCTCCCCAAAATGCCTTCCCACTGGCTAGAATGTGAACTGCCGGAGGGATAGCACTCGGATAGCTTTGTTTTCTGAAGTTGTCTCACGATGAAACTTCGGGTGACTTGTTTTGCTGCGGAATTGACACCCATAGACTTGAATGGCGTTGTGCGATAAAAGAAGATGCGCGTCAAAAAAAAATTCGCCGTGTGGCAATTATTTTTTGACGCCCATAGACTTTAATGGGCGCCGACGGCAAATTTTTGTCGAAACTAAACGGATCAAATTCGCCCATCCCTACACATTTCCCTTATTTGATGTTTTCCTGGGTTTTTGTACCATTATTCTGGTTCCCTAAAAAATTATCTACTTCATGACTATATTGCTAGCGGTGGCTTTGTCCAGGAATTTTAGAGACTTCTACTAGTGATGAGCAAATCTATCATCATTTCGCTTCATTGAGAAATTTGTGAAAGCACAGAAACATTTGCAAAACTGCAAAATATTTGTGCAACACATTGAAGTCAATGAATATTTTTTATAGCTTTTTTTGTAAAATGCTTTAAGGTCAATGGCCATTATTTTTCTCCTTTTTTCGGCACAAAATACATTGAAGTTAATGGGGTTTTTTTTTCATACAAAATGCTCTGAAGTTGCATTTTTTCTTTCTTTCTTTTCTGCTGTGTTTTTGCGTAGCAAATCCAACACGAATCCATTCCTGCCCAAAATTTTGCTCATTTCTAACTTCTACTCAACAAAGTAATTTAAATGTTATTTTGTAACATTTTTGTATTTGCAGCAGAGGAATATATATTTATATTTAATAGTTGGCAAATAGATGAAGGCAAAAAATTAAAGGAGAACTAAACAAATGTATCAAGGGTCGAATATCAAGGGTTAATTAACCCTCGATATTCGACTGGGAAATTAAAATCCTTCGACTTCGAATATCGAAGTCGAAGGATTTTGCGCAAATAGTTCGATCGAATGATCGAAGGAATAATCGTTCAATCGAACGGTTAAATCCTTCGAGTCGAACGATTCGAAGGATTTTAATCCATCGATCGAAGGATTATCCTTCGACCAAAAAAATTTTGCCAAGCCTATGGGGACCTTTTTTGATTATTGACCATGGATCCAAAACATAACAATTATCCCTTCTGTTGTGGGAAGAATTCGATAAAATCATGATAAAATCTGAATTGTACAATTTTTTCAGAATTGACACCCGTAAACTCCCACAATTATTGTATGAAGCCCAGCACAGATCATATCTTCAATTGTAAAAGGGACATCTGCCATTGACTGCTATATTTGAGATGGAGTATTTTTTTATTTGGACTTTGAGCAGCCACGGGGTATCTTGGATTTTTTTAGGACTTCTGTGACATGCATATGCTCTGTGTGCTTTGAGTAGCTGATGGAAAGCTAAGCTTAGAGGTCATCCCAAATCCTCAAGCAGAAAATGATGTTCACATGTCAAATGAGCTAATGCTATAGGGCTTATAATTAAATTTTGATGCAAATTGTGCTAGTTTCTAAGACACCATGTACCAATAATCTGAATTATTAACTAATCAGTCTTATATTGTGACAATCCCTAAGCTCATGTAACTGATAGCAGCTCAGACCATATGCAGTGGATCAAAGAAATAGAAGATGGGGATTTACTGGGGCATCTTTGGAGGCACAGATGTTTAATGCTAAAGGGCTGTGGTTGCCTTGGATTGAAACAGAAGCCCAAAAAACATGTACAGCATTTCTGCCCTACTTCTTTAGTTAAGCTTTAATTAGATACCTTCAGAAATTCCTCACTTCATGCATAAATTTATGTAAGACACTGGATGATCCAAACATATATCTGCTAAGGGAATAATATAATTAAATACACTGCAGTTCTAGTAACCCATAGCAACCTTGTTTACCAGCAGTGTTTGTTATAGGGTAGTAGACCTGAAACACTGTTTGCACCAATGATTACATTATTCCCATTATGTCAAACTGACACTATATAAGTACAATGATATCAATGGCAAGATGTTTTATCATGTCCTGGTGGTTCAGATTCAGAAGATATAAATTGTAAGAAGACAAGAGAAGTCTCCAAGGTTTGATTAACAAATATCATAGTTCACTAAACAAAAATGTAAAAATATTTTTTAAGAATATTACAGAAAAGCTTTTATTAGCCCAGTTTTTTGCACAACTGATTCCTGATAAACACAATGCAATTATTCTGCTGAAGAAATTACAAGGAATGACAACGAAACATGAGGAAGCTTTTCTAATGGAACAAATGAAACTTATTTTTCATACAGTGATAACTAAATTAAATGCCATGGATGGAAAACAGAAATATGGTGTTAGGTTAATTAGGGGTTGTGTATCTGGGGAATGGATATTTGTGGAATTTGTGTTAAACCAATTATGCAAATTCATCTCCATGGATTGTTCTAGTTTGTAGCAAAGATCAGTGGAAATCGTTTTTTTTTAATGATAAGACTTCTTATACAGATCTAATCTTCAGAATGCTGGTTGTTTTATAATGGAAGAGGAACAGAGCATTAACCCTGAGAGTATTTATGATTCTTATGGTGGAAGATGACATTATCTATTCGACTCTGTTTAGACGGGGTTTATTTTCAATCAATTTTCCTATTAATGTGCAGTTAAATAAATAGCATGGGTTATTAATATGAATGGCACCTATTACAGTGCTTACTCTCTTATGGTAAATTGAAGTGGAACCTTTTAATAGCCTCACCAAGCATTGGTTATAAAGTCCTTATGGTGAAAGTGCAATAATCTTTCACATCCTTTCTGCTTGCTCTTGATATTTGTTGCACTTAATCCTGATTGTGCTTCTGCCGACTTTTTCATACTTTGTTTGCCCCTCGCTATTGTATATGTGACATATGGCCATTATCAGTTATCTACTGATTTAATTTCTAAGGCTATACCTATTAATTTTCTTGCTATTACCTAATCTATGGTGTTCATTTCCACTAAAGGTCAAGGCATCCACATATAAGCCTGTTCTCTATGAGCTCTTGAGTAATCCATATACCCCTTTGGCTGAATGAACAGTTTATATGCCATTTGACCACACAAGTGGGTGAACTGAGCTCAAGAAAAGTGGAGAGGACATTGGCTCCTGGTATTCCAGGTTTGAGTGATTACAGAAGGTAATAATGACAAACAAGATTACCTGTTCAAATAGATTATTATTATTATATAAGATGGCCGGTCAGCAACCATACGTTATAGGGCCTATTTCTCATACTCTGTAAAAAAAAAAAAGGGGTGACCAAATACATCACACATCATTAGGCATCGCAGTGTAAAAAAATGGTGTACTTTTCAAGCTGTGTAATGTTTTGCAGCAATATCATACCTCCATGTAAAAAGTCAGTGTAAACGCAAGCCGCCACTTGAAAATGCTCTGTGTAGCATTACAAAAAACACTTCTGCATAAACTTACAGTAGGTCCTGCTTGAATTTTTACCATTGACTTGGATGTAGCATTAATCATTTTACACAGTATGATGTCTGCTAAAATTATTTATACATTAAGCAATCCAGTAGGATAAGTTAGGATCAAGTGTTAGAGAAAAAAAAAAAAAAAAACAAGAATTATTTGCTTAAAATGGACTCTGTGGGAGATGGCCTCCTCATAATTCAGAGCTGTCTTGAGTATCATTCTTATTTTTTTACTGGACTTAAGTATCATTCTTAGAGATATTACCTTATTTTTGCTTTTTTTTAAAAATATACTTTTAGAGCATATATTTGTGGTTCTTACAAATGAAAATCATTTCAAATAAGTTTACTTTATAAGTTTATATTGTAAAATATACGGACCATTAGGCGGTTATTTATTCAGCTCTGAATTTGTTCTGTCGGATTTTTAAAGGGGATTTATTAAAGTCCGATGGTGTTAAAAGTCAGATGAAAAAAGTAATCCAACTCAAACCTGCCAAGATCATGTAAAAAAATCTATGGCAGATGACTTTGGAAGAGTGTCTGAGTTGCGCTAGGGTTCCAAAAAAATCATAGCTTTTGGGAGATTTTACAGAAAAATCCCCGGTTTTTGGAGCAAAATCTGAAAAATTTGGATTATTTTACGTGACTTTTTCCGCAACAAGAAAAATTTGTGAAAATGTATTGATAAATAGGGGGGGAAAGTCTGTGCAGTTGCATCAGAGTAGTTTTCAGAAGATAGTAAGAACTTTTTGGATTTTGATAAATAACCCCCATAATGTTATGAATAAATGGATTAACTCTTTTTACTGGCCATTGGTCAAATTTAAATAAAAAAAATGGTTTGGAAATCCTATTGGGCAAATTCAGTGAAAAACATGTATTCAGTTAACAAAGGCATGCATAAGTATACAGTGATAAAATCAGTTTAAGCTCGCAAAGCAAGTAAATAGTTCAACATTTTGAAAAAATGCCAGCATACCTGTCAAAGGTTTTTGAATGTTTTTTTCCACATGGACTTCTATGTAATAGGTGAGGAATCGGCGGAAAGCAGATTCTTTTTCATAGAGACAATTTTCACTTACTAACCCATCAAAACAGATTAGGGAAAAGCCATTTTAGTAGTGCTTCCAGACCACATGGGGAATGGCAAAGGTCTGGAAAATGATGGAATGTGCACACCTGCCCAGCGCTCCATTCTAACGAGAACCAGACTGACTCGGATGAGACATTATTTACATAGAAATGTTCTTATTTGCTGTGCTGATAAAGTGTTAACATGCTTCTCCAGTGAGATTGTAACACAAACACAAATCTCTTAAGAAATCCTTAAGAAATAGAAAAGAAGAATTAATAGTAATATATTTTTAAAGTATATACAATACAAATGAAATAAAAAGAACATTTGTGCTGGATTCATATTATAGCAAAAAGAAGGAATCCTGCTGAGTTAGTATTGTATGTGCCATGAAGTTCTACTTTGATTTGAAAAATAGAAAAATTAAATTATAAAAAAATGTATAAAGACTAAACCGTATTTCATTCTTATGCCTTTCATTTTTTTATTCCATGTAGAGATTTCAGTGTAATTCTATGTGTGAAAAATGATGTCTTCTGTGCCATATGTCCTCTTGCCATAATTTCATATTTGATCAATATGTAGTTTTGCTTCAGCGAGTGTCACTTTTGCAGATAAAAATAGTAAATAAGCTCAAAGAAAAAAAGAAATGAACCCCTCTTCTATCAGGTGCCCTCATGGTCCGTTTCGATTAATCAATTCCCAACTTTAACAATCAAACTTCAATATCCTCTTTAAATTAATCTACCTTCAACCGCACTAAATTTATACTTGATCAATTAAAGTGCAAATGCTGATTTCAATTGGTTAAAAATAGTAATTGAATTCCATGATTAAAGTTTATAAATTACAGAGCAAATTCATTAAGTTCATATAAGACAGATTAAATCAATTCTAATTAAGTATATGCCCACCATTAAATAAATCACCATAAATTGAAATGATAGTGATCGACTCCCTAAAGTGCTTTAGTGTTAAAGTTTCAATAAATTAATTATTAAAAATACGTAAAGTGCAAGTGCATTTTTCCACCATCCAGGACTTATTACAATTGATTGATGTTCGATAGAAATTGATAAGTGACCAAATTAATTATCTGGATAAATCAATTCCCCAGCAGCTCAAACCAGATATAGTAGAATGAAAATTGATATAAGAAGGGGTGGAGTTGTCCCAAAACTTTTTACCTAATATTTTTCTATCCCTGGGACACCACAAAGCAAATAAAGGCAGGAAAACCAGGACTGTGGTCTCGATTTTTACACTAGCCCTACGTATTAAGAGACCATCTAGACCTCAAAAAACCACAAATCCTAGCCACCTTGGGAATCCCAGTGCGGGATTACAATAGAAATAGAAGAGTGAGATTTGAGCATGAGAATTCCAAACAACAGCCACCCCCCTTGACCAATTCAGATTAATTAAATGATAAAAAGCTTGAAGCTAACGTTTTAAAAAAGCTATGTAGCAGAGTTCGACTATGCGCGTTTCGCAAGTAAAGCTTTCTCAAATCGAATGGCCGTAACTGGGGCCAGGATTTGTGGTTTTCTGATAGAAGAGGGGTTCTTTTAGCTTTTTCTTTGTTGTTATAAAGTTATACTGATCCAATCAGACCTCGTCTTCTATTGAGGGGATAAATCATAATTAAGGGTATCTTCTCATTTATCAAATAGTAAATAAGCTCTCACATCCAAATGTTTGACCCAACAATGTTCACTGCATTTCCAAATACTGTAAAAATTAAATCAATCAAGTTTGCAGCTCTGATATGTATCAGTTTTCTCGTGGGGGTGAATTAAGACATTTTGATTGACACACATAACCGGTTTGTTTGCTATGGCAAAAATCATATTGTGAAATGATATCTCCATATGCAGATTGAGACATTGGCGTCGGTTTACCAAAGCACGTTAAATGCGATTATATGTTTCCACAAGTTATCGTTGCCAATATGTTTCCGCAGCAAAGTTTACTAAACAGCGATGTGCTCAGAAGTCATTAAGATCACTGGTGGTAACTACATTAACGAACTAGCTTAGGTTAGCGGTAATTTCAGAGAGTTGCGAATTTTCTGTCGACAAATTAATTTTGCGAATATTTATGCTATAAAATAGTCTTGTTTTATGGCATTTATTATCGCATGATTTATGGTCAGATATGTATCTCAAAACTGATGAACTTTATAGATATTATCAACAATACTGTAAACAGTTTTTACCCCATCAAACATGTATGCATCATATAAATCCACATTTTAATACATCCAAACTGGAGAGCTGGAGGTGTAAGCAATATGTGAGTGCAGTCTATTGCACCAAGGCAGTTGGGCATCCCTCTAAGGTGGTAAATTCCAGATTTGACTTCCTGCCACTGTTCTGGAGTTGCTAAAAAGCGGACAAATTTTAGGGAGTGTTGAACTATAGCTCTCAAGACAGGTTTGAGAAGTCTAGAAAAATGTGAGTGACTTAACCCTATCACCCTTGCCACTGATGGTTGAAAATTGCCAGTAGCCAGAAATTTAAAACTGCCAGCAATTTTACTATGCTTGGTATGGCCTGTGATCTACCTGTCAGTAGCTCCAGATCATTAGATATATAAGTGTACAAGGCAAATATGGCCTGCCTATTCAGTCGGAACATATATCAGACATCAGTGTCACTCAGCTCTTCTAGTGCTGAACGCACTCAAAACCATCTAGGCTTTGGTCCCTCCTAGCCATAATTTGTTTTTCAGCTGTAAAAGCTGCTATAGCAGCAGACAAAAGCATGATCCAAAACACCTCTTGGTTTTCCTGTCACTTTTCCCTTCTCCTGTCAGCAATGACAACAGGAACAACAGGAATGATGGGTAAAACAAGGTGTTATGGGATATTTCCTGTCCCCTTGAGAATTTTCTGGCGAAAAAATAATTTACCACTACTATATTGATGGCGGTAAAATTTTGTGAATATTCTGGCATTTATTCTGTCTTTCGCACTTTTTGCTGTTTAGTAAACCGGGCATTAATGTATACGTATCGTTATTTACAGTGAATGCGATAACTGCGATCACATATTCTTGCGTAAGAAAATGTACAAATTTATATTTAACGCTGGTTAGTAAACTGGCGATAACATATTCAGCGATAATTTTGTTTATATTTTGTGCGCATAATTTTACCGTGCTTTAGTAATATATATTTATTTATATATATATATATATATATTTATATATATATATATATATATATATATATATATATATATATATATATATATATATATATATAAAACATTTATAAAGTTTGGCTTCTGAGTAGATGCTTTTATAGTACATATATATATATGTACTATAAAAGCATCTACTCAGAAGCCAAACTTTATAAATGTTTTAGAAGTTTTAAGAAAATGTTATACAGCAATGTTTCCTGCGATCACATATTCTTGCGTAAGAAAATTTACAAATTTATATTTAACGCTGGTTAGTAAACTGGCGATAACATATTCAGCGATAATTTTGTTTATATTTTGTGTGCATAATTTTACCGTGCTTTAGTAATATATATTTATATATATATATACATATATATATATGTACTATAAAAGCATCTACTCAGAAGCCAAACTTTATAAATGTTTTAGAAGTTTTAAGAAAATGTTATACAGCAATGTTTCCTGTTAAAGTCTTTGCAAGTAGTACATGACAAGTTTGCCTCCGTCTTTCTATATATTTTCTAAACTATTCTACACCATGTTTTCTTTCTCTCTCTGTCTCTATCGCTCTGTCTTTGGTCAATTATGGGCTACATGAAAATTGTCTTTATGGCCTAGCCATTGGCCTGAAACCTTAATCCACTGTCAATGTTCTTTTACAGTTCTTAATCTCGTTTAAGTACCAGAGGTTGGCACAGTATATATATTTTTTTATCTTTGAAACTGCAATCTCTACTTGTGAAGAGAAAGAAAATCCTGTCTGCATTACACCAGAGGCTCTTTGCATTTCATATTCTGGATAAGCACTGTATATAAATCTTCTTTTCAGTTCCATGACTTGTGTTTCAGAATTATGTTATATGGAACAGCTCCTAGAAAAGCATGGGAACTGAGTCAAGAAACAGCTCACAAAGGTTGTGTAGAATAGCAAATCATATATTTTTCTACCTTGCTCTGAGGTCACTCCTAAAAATAGTCATAATTTAACTTTTTTATCCTGATGATTTCTC
The DNA here is from genome assembly GCF_017654675.1 of Xenopus laevis. Lineage (NCBI taxonomy): Eukaryota > Metazoa > Chordata > Amphibia > Anura > Pipidae > Xenopus > Xenopus laevis. The sequence goes on along the minus strand of NC_054380.1, from coordinate 71,575,306 downwards.
CTTTATAGACAGATGAGCAAAATGAGCAAAGCAGTGTTTTAATTCCTATATATTTTCTTATCAGATTTAATTTTTTTCTTTTGAATCAAGGTGTGAATCAAAGCTAATTTCCCAAGAATTTCACAGATCATTGAAAGATCTGCCAATTGCCATAAACCAAGATCAATTTAACTTTTTACATCAATGTATTTCTTAAGGTAACACTTTGGCTGCATGGCAGCATGCATTATACAAGCCTGCATTATACAAGGTGCTTGCTCCATCTTTGCTGCTTTGCAATCTACAGTGAGCAGCAGAGCTTCCTTTTTAGAGTAATCTGAAGGGAAACAATAACAAGCATTGAGCAGAAGCCAAAGCTTCTATAAAAGTTGCAGGCCAGAACAAATGCCCTTCAATACAAATACAGCAGACAGATACTATTTTGCATCTATGTTGGTGGATCCTATGCAAGTTGAGGTTTAAGGTAGATGCAACTTAGCTTTCAATGAAAACTCCTGTGACTGCAAGGTGGGTTGATTGTTACAGAAGTTTTTTGGCCCAATAGAGTTTATGGGCATCATTTTTGCGGCAAAACTTGTCGAAAAATTTTGCTCATCGCTAAATATGAATAAATGCTGTGGCCATTTTACCCAATTTCTGTCTCCTGGTGTTTTATTAAAGGGGTTGTTCATCTTCCAAACACTTTTTTCAGTTCAATTGTTTTCAGATTGTTCTACAGAAATTAAACTTTTTTCAACTACTTTCCATTATTTATTTTTTACAGTTTTTTCAAAATCTAAGTTTAAAGTTTAGTGTTCTTGTTTCTGAGTCTGGCAGCTCAGTAATTCAGGTGCAGACTCTACATTTTTACAATTTTAAAACATTACGTTGATACATTTCTCAGCAGCATCTCTGGAGTATTAGCAACTATTGTATTAATTCTAATGGCTGCCTTTAATGAAACTCATGGATTCTGCTTAGCAGGGACAAAGATAAGAAATGTATCAACTAAATGTATTAATTTATAACAGTTTACAAGATCCGTGACCCCCCTTCCAGAGCTGCTTTAGAGGTGAAACATGACACTTTACACTAGAATATTAGAAACATCTAACATAGAAAATAGAAAGCAATTGTAAAAAGTCAATATTTCGGATGAACTGTCTGAAACCAACTAGGTGTTTGAAGGTGAACAACCCTTTTAAGGTATATAAGAATAGGGTTCAGTGGGATGGTTCAAAGGGAAAGGTCATTTGAGGTCCCCTTGTCAAGCTCAATAAAAAGTGTTATTTGCTCCTGCAAGCACATGCACCTGATTTTATATACAGTAAGCAGTCAAAATACTGCTATCACAAAGCATCAAAAGTAGGTCTGCATAAGGGTTTAGGAATCCAGGTTAGCAAGAGTTTTAATTGTTTCAAAATTGTAATGTTGTAGATACCCATGTTTCCAAATACTTAGACCTTATTTTGTAAAGAGGGAATCACAGGTCTTATGTTAGTAAGAAATCAAAAGAGTATAGGATGGAGCACACAGTAGGCAGACTCTGCTGCAATAAATTTTATTTGGACCACATAAAATTTATTGCAGCAGAGTCTGCCTACATTGTGCTCCATCCTATACTATTTTGAGTGATCATATGCTGGTGTGGCCCGGTTGGAAGGTGAGCACTTTACACAGGTGGAAGCGTTGGACTAAACCCACTGTATTATGTTAGTAAGAAGTTATGAATGGCCTATAACATGGCCATTTTTATTGGTGTAATTTCCTGTGTCATGGTGCTATGGTAGGCAAGTGAAATACTGTTTTTTGTTTTGTTTTTATGTAATTTATTAGAAATTTCAATAAAAATATCCAAATTTGTAACAGACATTTGAACCATTAGCAACCAATTAGCAGGTAACATGACCCAGTCATCATCAACCGCATCCTCACATTAACCTATCTATCCAATAAAATGCTTGACGCTATCATATTGGAATGATACTGGCCACAGCTTTATTAAAGTTTACTGGCCACAGCTTTATTAAAATTCAACCAAACTCCCAAACCTGAATCCCCTTAATTTACCAATAAATCTGATCCAAAAAGTAGGTGCAGGTCAAATTTAATTGTGCAACTTTTTCAATTTGACATTCGAATTGTGCAACTTTTTAAAGTAGTCGCCCAAAAACTAGACTTTTTTCGGATTATCAGATTAAAACCAGCCCAAAATCCTCGAGGATCATGAAGGCAAGAAACATCTTCAGAATGTTAAAGGGACATCTGTCATTGTCTTTCACATGACTTTGACATGTTTTAGCTGAGGTATTTTCGGATTCTGTTTTTTGCAGCTTTGGAGACTAATAAATCTCGAAAAATTTAATTTTTTTTTCCTCTAAAAAATTCTAGATGTTTCTATTGGGTAAGTAATTTCTGTTGCCTATGATTAAAGAGGCTGTGGTGAAAATATATTTAAAAGTGTTGCTTTTCTGAAAGATTAAAATGGTCATCCAGAAATTAAGGAAATATATTGATGGAAATATATATACAGAAATATACTCATTTGGATGTGTGAAATGTTAAATAGTAATATCAAGCAATCTTTAAAACTTAGGTGAATGCCTCACTCAGGCTAAACAATATACAGTATGATAAAATATTTTTACAAGCCAGTGGACATGATATTTATGTATAAAATATAATGGGTGAATTTTTATATTATCTTTTTGACCTTTAACCAACTGTTAACTACAAGTTATCTGCAAGGTCAATAGAAAACTTAAAGAAAATCCTCTGCTGAACCTGATTATTGTCACACTGGAGAGAGTTTATGAAGATTACCTCCTACTCAAAGGTTGGCAGTTTAAAATCTTTTTAGAAGACAATGTCTAGTTAATATTTTTCAAACAGACGGAAGAGTCTTATCACATTACTACTAAAATAAAAATGTGTTAAAGTCTCTTCTGTTATGACGAATACGAAACACAGATATTTTATTTATACATACTACAAGGGCAGGCCTGTAAGAAAGCTTGAGTTAAAAGGTCAAAAAGACCAAGTAGCTAACTTCAGTACCAACCACTTAGCAATGGTAAAGGGGATGGCTGATTCTTTTTAGTTTCAATATTTGAATAAGGCTTTAGGGATCCCCAATTTGTGTTTATTAATTTAATGTAAAACCTTTATCTGCACTATACCTGATGTGTCACTTATCATTTGTTTAAACTGACTATTTGCTTAAATGATGTGTACTTAATTCTCAAATTTTTATTAAAATGTTTGCTGTTCTTCAAAATTATTTCACATGAATCTGTCTATAGAGAAGTTTAACTGGATAACCTGCACTTTAAAAAATTAAAATAATATTTCTTCAGCTGAAACTGGTCATTTTTAGAGCTGTGGTTTTAATATCTACAATGAAGTCTTCATTTTTGTGCAACACTTACTTAATCTTTTTCAAATGATATTGGTGAAACCATTAGTTAATGTATTTGTAGAAGGATGTCAACTATTTTGTTTTAAACAAATGAGGTTTACATTTGCCATAAAATAAACAATTATACAAATACTCTAGTTATTTAAAAAAAACAAAGCCAGTGCTACTCCAGAATTTACCCCAAAAGTAGCCCCTTCAATGGACCAGGAACATCCCACTGGGCAGAAACTAGAGCTTGTAATATTGAATATCAAATAAGATAGATTGCAATAGAAATGATATGCAAGCCACTTTGGTTTGTATGTTTGACACACAAAAAAAACAATAAACCCAGATAACCTACTTATCCCATTTAACACAGAAAATTGTGTCACAACGTCCCACCTAATTAAAGAGTTCCCCATTTGTGAACAATGGTTCTTTGGTATGCCAATGAAAAGGTTAAATGCATTAAATGAGTTAAGATGACTTTACATAACACAGTTTCTTCAGTTTATCTCAAGTCATGACACATTTAACATACAAATCCGATTGGCTTCATGTATATTATGCAGCTTTAGATGTATTTGTTATTCCTTTAGCCCCATGATGGTTTTAGCCAGTTAGGTTTGGGTCTATATTATGATTGGGCGTGTGTCCTTTGGCAGTTCAGTAGCTGCAGATATGGGTTGATTTCCCTAGTTTATAAAAGGGAAAGCCAACATGTGCTTAGCCTCTTTTGGTCCTTGCAGAATTGCAGTAGGGGGTGGTGTGTGTTGAAGGGTTTGGAACAGAGGTAGGTTTCAGAAGTTGAAGTAAGTGGCAGGAATAGTGATGAGCAAAGCAAATCACATTAAGTCTCAGGGCCACATTTTTGTTGCAACAACTTTTTGTAGCATTACATTAGAGTCTATAGTCAACGTTTTCTCTACTTTGACTTTTTTTGTCTATCATGCAACATTTTTGTCTATCACACATAATTTTTGCCACATGAAACTTACTGGATAGCAAATTGTTATTGCCATTCTGCAAAACTCTCTTCAAAACCATACATGTTGAAAAAATTCACTCATCACTAGCCAGGAAAGATATGTGACAGCTCAATCAAGGAGTGAGTAGAATCAGGGTAGTTAGTAGAGCAGTTCTAGCAAGGAGGTTTAGTTCCCTGCTGTGTCAATGCTACCAGTAGAACGATTCAGGAAGAAACAAAGATATTCCTTAAGTATTACACATCTGTGAGTTTTGCTCAGCACTAGGGATTGTTTTACCAAACAGCAAGTACTACCTATTGGTGTTGTGAACTCTACATCTGATATTTAAATTTCAGCTGATGATCGTGTTTGCTGTGCAAAAAGCAATGCATAAAAGTGTATTTCTGCATTGCTTTTCAAAGCTTCATCAAAACAAAGAGGAACAAGACCACAGGGATTTGAATGTCCAAGTCATTTTTAAATAAGCTTCCCCGGATATAGTGGTGGTCTGGGTCAGCTAATCGTAAATGTTCCTGTTTGTTGAAAGCAATACACTTAATATAAGACTGCAGAGATTTCACTGCAGGATACATTCTCCATCAAAAGACTGCTCTTGTGCATTAGCAGATCTGTGGTTATGTCTGAAATAAAGAATCAGTCAATAACTACTCCTATTGACTCCCTTTGTCCCTGGAGCAGACTTCAAAGGAATTTAGATGATTTAAACAAAGAAAAGTATATGTTGTCTTTAAAAATAAACTTAATAAAAGACCACATTGACATAATTGGATTGTTATAAAATGCAATTATCTCCGTTTTTCTTCTTTTTTTTTGCAGAATCTACAAAATGATATTCTTGATAAAATGTTTTACATATCACCTAAAATAACAATTGCAATTGTTGCAACAATATTTCAGAGCATACTAGAAAACAGAAAATGAGTAGGAGCAAAGGAAGGTAGTTCCAAGTGTTGAAACTAGTATAATATAAATGTCAAAAAAGGACTGCTCTTTCATGTCCCCTGTTCTCAGCAAGAGCTAAATAAGATGTGAAGGAAGGGATTAGAAATGTCTTAGATTCTTTAAAAGAGGATTACTTTTGCTAGCAATATGTGATGAAATATGCACCCATTTACCACACACATATTTTCTTCAAGCCATAGTATGATATTCTAAAGGGCCCGTAGAAAAGTAATAAAAATGACTATATCTTTTCTAAATGTTAAAATTTATATTCTGCTACTTTCTAACATCATTTAAAATCCCCTGCCATTATTAAGAAAATGGATATAAATGATAAAACATTGGGATTAGTGATGGGCGAATTTGCGGCGTTTCACTTCACCGAAAAATTCAAATTCAAGCGGGCATCCGTTTTTTTGGACGCCAGCGTCCATTTTTGGCGAATTTGCGCCGGCGTCCATTTTTTTACGCCATTTTCATGGCGGTTTTGCAAATTTATTCTCCTGCTGCGAATCGCGGGAATTCGCAGCGAATTCGCGCCTGGCGAATAAATTTGCCCATCACTAATTGGGATACCTATATGATTTACTGATCATAGAGCAGTCTGATGCATCCTTTGCCATAAATCACTAAGAATAGTAGTATAGCTATTTCAGATCTTGGTATGCCAATTTAATATTTCCTCTCTGGAAGCCATATAGAAGCAACAGGGCACTGGTTTTGCTTTTGTAATTATGAAAAAAAGTAACTCAAAAAGAAAGAAAGCTGCATCTATAGATGCCAATGTTTTCCAAATAATATGCTGGTGTTAGCAGTTGCTGCGGATATCACTTTTCATGCTGGATCCATTGTGGATTGTGTGAGAAGGCAACAAGTTTCACAAATGTCAGAGTCAATACTTCATTAGTATGCATTCATTTGATTAAATGGATGACGAGGGATAACACGCTACAGAGCAACACATATTAGCTTTAAATCTAGCATTTTGGAATGTTGTTGAAATACCTAAACTAGCTAAAAAAAAGTCATTATTACGACAATAGGGATACTGCCAAAATACAGATACAAAACAATGTTGTGAACAATGCTAATTTTATTAAAACTGTCCAGGAAATCTTTTAATCTTTTAAACTGTTAATAAGTTGCAAGGGTTCTCTCCATTTTTTTTAGACTTTGATTATTTCTCTGTTTCTTTTTATAAATACCCAAGGAATAGCTTACACATTCCTTAAGAGGCCTTTAGTTCAAATCAAAGGGGTTTTGTTCTTTTATCCTTTCCTAAACTCAAAAGGTGAAAGGAGATATCTTAACTGGGATCTCAGTAATAGGAATAGCAAACACATGTTACTTTAATGTCTTCTTTTCGTTATTTTTACATACTGTATATATTTTCTGTTTTATTGTGATCTAGAATGGTCAAACAAGTCTAATTTTAAGAAGCATAATTAGTTTCAGCTTTTTTCACCCCATTTTATTGTTGTCAGTAATCTTTTACAAGGTTAGGTTGGCTGGCTTGCTCGCATTGTTCAAGTTTATATGTAGCTATTAGAAACAATATATTCAGATTGTGCTTTAGTTTATGATAAAAATTTGTAAAATGGTGAAATGTATGTTGAAAGTAATAGCTGAAATAAAGTTTAAATTGGGGTTTAAATTATGGATTACTCTTTACTTGATTTACCTAGAACATTCTAGAGTGGTACCAGGCCCAAAGAATCTACATTGGGGAATTAGGAGAGAGGACCTTTCTCTCTGGCGTTGGAGCCATTATTGGCAGGACAGTCATTAAAGGCACGTGGGAAAGCTCTTGCTTAGAAGGTTCTAAAGGAATAGTAACATCTTCTAAGCCAGAATACCCCTGGCAACTGTTCAGCAGTTATAGAAATTTGTGTTTAGGTGTTAGTTAGTCACAAGCTATGGGTACTGCAAGTAAGGCAATGGGAGAGGTTTGTGTTCAGTACACAATAGAGGAGCAGGAGGGCGGGCAGTCCCCTCAACAGTTTTAAACTCTAAACTACATCTGCTATCATACACTTTGTGCTCTTAGAGAAGTGTTCATTGTGGCAAACTGCTACGTGGTGCCACTATTCAAAAAAATCTCTTTCTCGGCCTCAGAATTATAGTCTGGTTAGTTTGATGCCAGTGGTAGGAATGCTTTTTGAAGGGTGTAACATTGTAACATAATAAGTTAGGTTAAAAAAAGACAGACGTCCATCAAGTTCAACCTTTTAAGTTTATACATAACCTGCCTAACTGCTGGTTGATCCAGAGGAAGGCAACCCCCATTTAAAGACTCTCCAATTGGCCTCAGAGGGGGAAAAATTCCTTTCTGACTCCAAGATGCCATTCAGACTAGTCCCAGGATCAGGGCCGCCATCAGGGGGGACAGGGGGGACAAGTGTCTCGGGCCCGAGTATGAAGGGGGCCTGGCAAACTTTTTGATGTGATTTGTGCGGTGCGTGGCTGCACAGTCAAATTATGTTAACTCAAAACACAATTTTGCCTCTTTATAGGTCCATGGTAAGGCCTCATCTTGAGTATGCAGTGCATTTCTGGGCTCCAGTCTTTAAGAAGGATATTAATGAGCTGGAGAGAGTGCAGTAATGTGCAAATAAAATGGTTAAAGGCGTGTTGTTCTCTCTGAAAAAAAATCGCTTGCTGGGGGACGTGATTACACTTTATAAATTCATTAGAGGACATTATAGACAGATAGCAGGAGATCTTTTTTTCCATAAAATGGATCATTGCACAGGAGATGTCACAACTTTAGACTAGAGGATAAGAACTTTCATTTGAAGCAACGTAGGTGGTTCTTCACAGTGAGGACAGTGAGGTTGTGGAATGCAATGCCAGGTGATGTTGTGATGGCTGATTCAGTTAATGCCTTTAAGAGGGACATGGATGAGTTCTTGGACAAGCACAGTCTCCAAGGCTAATATCTTATAAGGCTAATAATTTACATAATGGTTAAAAGAAGAATAAGCTAATACCTACAGTATGATAAAGGAAGTCATTGAGTTGGGCAGAGAAAAGCTTCTAAAGAATAATAATGATAGAATCTCTTTTGTATCAGAAATTTGGTAAACTAAATAAACACATTGAACAACTCATCAAGCAATATTGGCCAATTCTACAAGATAGTGGTCTATTTTTCAACCCAATTTAACTATGTGTTACTTGAAAAAGGTGGGTACCATTGTCATTCCAGTGGGAGTCTGCTACAGCAAAGGCTTTGGTTCATCACTTCATCTGCTTTCCCCATAAGGGCCTGCCTAAAATCCAACCATGGGTGTCCACGATACAAATTGTACACTGTCGATTTAGTAATTTTATTTATATAGGACATACAGTAGATCAAACAGGGATTATTTCAATAATAAATAAATACAAAGTACATTGCATTAAAGATTAATGGGGGAATGTAATATTGTTCGCTAATGCAAAAATCTTTTGCAATTCGTTCACAATGCAAATAAATATTAGTAAAGTGAAAAATGTTGCCTTTGCTAACACTTTGCCTCTCACGCGACAGTAGGATGGATAGTGATTGCAAATTTTATAGTTTGCTATAGTGTGCAGTGTATGTAATAATACATCTTAATGAAAAAGTTATGTTTGCTCCAAAAGTTTATGCCACCTTCAAACAGGTGTTAAAGGTTTGAAATGTGCAATTAAGATTCATAATGCAATAAAAACCTAATGAAAAATATCACATTTATTCATAAATTTGTTCTCTTTGCAAATTTTATTACATTTCCCCGTAAGAACTAAGTATTACAGAGAAAAGAGGAAATAGGTCCATGTCCTTCAGAGCTTGCCATCTAAGTGGGAGGGTAACTTTCTATTATATGTTACCCTTTTTTCAGCTCAGAAGTAGCTTTTCACTTTGCTGGTGTAGAGCATCAGTTACTTTTAAACCTCTCTTAGCTGGCCCCTCACACTAGTGAGTGGAGGAAGGAAGCGGTATAGGTGAACTACACTTCTCGGCTGCACATACAGGATTTTGGATGACAGAGGTTCTTAACCATGAACCTAATAGGGCACAAGCTCAACCGCCATGTCAATACAGTCTTTTAATTATGTTAAGGGGCCTATTTACTAAGATTCAACTTTCTCTTTTTCCAAGAATCTTGAAAAATGTGTATTTTCTGTAATTCTTTAAAACTCAACCTTTGATAAATGGGCCTCCTCTTTAAACTGATTGTAGGGAGTCCTAAAGTAAGTAGAATTTGGTCATTTCTGTTAATAAAAAAAATCTAGCCAGTATCTGTCAACGTCTAATAAAGCTAATAAAGTATAAAAAAAAGTGCCTTGAGGGAATGGAGCATAATTGTACCTCTTTATGGATAACTGGTACAACCTCATTTTGGCCTTTTTCTGTAGGAAATATATTAATAAGCTTGCATGCCAAGGTGGGCAACTATACTGGTAAAGGGAATTTACCAGTAGGATTTGTTTTCGCTGGAGAAGAGGCACTTGGGCGAGGACATCATTACTTTTTCCATAAATGATAGACAACATTATAGACAGCATATTTTTTCACTTTTAGGGTAGAATTTCAAGTTCATCTGAGTTTGTAAAAACTCCCTTAAATACCCATAAACTCGAAATTCAAAAAAAAAAAACGACCAATCAAAATTTTTACCAAATTTTTTTTTTCAAATTCAGGTGGATGGGATAGACCTGCAAACTCAAATCGAATTCAATTCGAGTTTTTTCACCAAAAAAAAAAGATTTTCAGGAACACTACAAACAAGTCCAAATTGATCCCAGGACATGCCCCATAGGCTAAAACAGCAATTTGCCAGGTTTAAGGTAGCGAATAGTCAAAATCTACTTCTTAAAGGGCCAGTACATGATAAATCTCAAAAATCAAATTAGAATTTTCTAAAAACGCAAATCAAATTTTAACTATTCCCTAGTTGAATTCCACTAAAAAAAATTTAAATTTCAATTCAAAATTTCACTTCAAATTTTCACTTCGACCCTTGATATATCTGCCCCATAAAGTACAAAGAAATGAACACCACTACTTAAAGGGTGGTTCATCTTTAAGTTGACTTTTAGTATTTTGTGGAATGGCTAACTAAGCAACCTTTTAATTGGTTGTCATTTTTCCTGTTTTATAGTTTTTGAATTATTTGCCATCTTCTTGTGACTCTTTCCAGTTTTTAAAAGGGGGTCAAAGACCCCATCTGAAAACAAATGCTTTGTAAGGCTACACATTTATTGATATTGCTACTTTTTATTACTCATCTTTCTATTTAGACCTCTCCTATTCATATTCCAGTCTCTAATTCAAATCAATGCATGGTGGCTAGGGTAATTTGGACCCTAGCAACTAGATTGCTGAAAGTGCAAACTGGAGAGCTGCTGAATAAAAAGCTAAATAACTGGAAAAAAAAACAAAATAACAAAAAATGAAAACCATTTACAAATTGTCTCAGAATATTTACATCATACTTAAAGTTAATTTAAAGGTGAACAACCCCTTTAAGACTTAATGAACAACCTTCACCTGAAGCAAAGCAAATGGCTAGGGAAAGCCCTGCCTGGAGATCCCTTAAAGACATCAAATGTGCTCTTTCATAGGCAACATACTGCAGGCCCAATAGCATACCCCTTTACTGTCCTGCTTTAAAGTACATTTAAACACTTAAATTATGGTATACCCTTCTTCTTTACTGTTTGCTTTTAACTGAGTGACATATCAAATGTATTCTAATTACAGCAGCAATAAAATATGTTATCAAAAGCATAATGCTTCCTTGTTTTCCCACAGTTAAGCTTATTTAGTAAATGAGTAGAGTTGTAGGCATGATTCAAAGTCTGGAGTAACTTTTGGTAATACAGGTATCGGATTCGTTATGCGGAAACCCATTATCCAGAAGGCTTAAAGTTAATGGAAAGGCTGTCTCCCATAGACTCCATTATAATCAAATAATTCAGATTTTTAAAATTGACTTCCTTTTTCTCTGTAATAATAAAACAGTACATTGTACTTGATCAAAACTAAGTTATAATTAATCCTTATTGGAAGCAAAACCAGCCTATTGGGTTTATTTAATGTTTACATGATTTTCTAGTAGACATTAGGAATGAAGATCCAAATTATGGAAAGATCCTTATCTAGACAAGCCCAGGTCCTGAGCATTCTATATAAAGGTCCCACACCTTTACTATGTAATTGATGGCATTAATAGAATAAAGATTCACCAAAATAAGAATAAGAATAAAATACTAAAAAAATACTAAAATACATAATGCTGTTTATTAGACAGTTTAGGACATTAGGAATTTTAATTGTGCATTATACATTTTTAAGATCTGCTTAAAAATGGCACAATTTTTGCATGAAATAACTTTTAGTAAGATGTTTTAAAATGTGCAATCTTCATATCCGGGGGAAAATTTTTGCACATTTTTATCTTCAGTCTGTAGGGTGAATCAGGTAATTTGTAACTATATAGGCTGTGCAAAATAAAAAATGTTAGTTAGCCAAAAATGGAACGTATATAGTCTGGAGTGACTGAATGTCTAACGTACTAGCCAGAACACTACTTCCCGCTTTTCTGCTCTCTAACTCTGAGCTAGTCAGCAACTTGAAGGGGGGGTACATATCTGTTCAGTGAGTTTGCAATTGATCCTTAGCATTCAGTAACCAAAAGTAACTCCTGCAGATGTAACTTGCTCAAGGGATTCCTCCCGTATTTAATGTCAATCCAACAATTTGGATTGGATTGTTGGATTGACATTAAACACGGGAGGAATCCCTTGAGCAAGTTACGTGTGCTGGAGTTACTTTTGGTCATTGAATCGTGGAGGGGCCGTCCTCCTATACCCCAAGCACCGTTCGTAATTAATGGAGAGGCCAGGTGTGTGTGTACAATTCCTTGTCTAAATCCTCAGCATTCAGCTCAGATTCAAAAGCAACAGATACTATGACCCATGTAGGCCTCCCCTCAAGTCTCTGATTGGTTACTGCCTGGTAACTAGGGTAACCAGTCAGCGTAAACCAAGAGAGCTGAAAAGCAGGAAGTAGTGTTCTGACTGACATGTTATACTTCAAATCACTCCAGCCTTTATACATTACATTTTTGCCTAACTATATTAGAAACATTTTTTTTTATTTTGCACAGACTATCTATTTACCTAGTTTTTATTTTTACACTGAACAATTCCTTTAAAGGTGATCACCCCGTTTAATGCGTTTTGCGAACTTTCACCATTTCACATTTTCTTGACTGAATGAAACATGACAGTTTGCTCATCACTAAACCAAATCTCCCAAAAGAGATCTTATTCATGCTCGTTGGGGATGATACTACAATCAATGATACTTTGTATCAGTTAAGATCTTTTGGCTTTAGTGAAAAAGTCCTCTTAATTTGGAATATGATGCCTTTAAATGGTAGTTTGCCTTGATAATAATTCAGTGTATATGCAGTAGCTATTCATCTTCACATTAATGGATAGTGGCGTTGCATTTACATTTCCTTTTGTTTGTTATATTCCTTAAATATAATAAATCCCATATAACTAGTTTGTAAATCATTTTCATATAACTATTTTTGAGTTAAGCTGGATATAAAAAATATATGGGCTGGAAACAACCTGAAAAACTGGTGCTTTGGATGGGGATCAGTGGCAGACAGCAAGGCTATATTGTCTCGGTGGTAGAATGGTCCAAAAAAAGTCTATTAGCACCAAAGTACTGCACTGTACAGAATCCTAGTAATTATTATTATTATTAGTTATTTTACAGATTTTATTTATAGCAACAGCATTGGTGAAATCCTAGACTGTGAACTTCAAATACTTTTCACAAAAATGTCTAAGATGTAAATTATATCTTTAGCCATCCTAAATGAAACATAATTTTCTGCTTATTGTTATGATATATTTTTTTAAACTTTTCTGGTGGAAATCACATTTATTTCCAGTAGCTTCAAATAACTTTCATGCTGTGGTCATACAGAGACGCATTAAATAGGTTTTTCCAAACACTGATCATTTTAAACATTTTAGTGATTTTTAAGTGCATATGCATTTTACAAAAAAACCCAGTAGGATATAAATGTTCTTTGTTTTTAGTAGGATCCCACTGTGACAATATTCTAATAATTATCAACTACATATACACCCCCTCTGAGCTATAGAGCCATTATCTCTTTCCTTTGCCCACCATTTTCCTTTTTTTACATTTGGGATTCTTCAGAAATTGGGATCCAAAGTTTTAAAAGAAAAACCAGCGCTTACAGCATGAGGTCAGGCTCACAGAGAAATGAATAAAAGAGAAAAGAGAGATTTTGGTATATGTTGGTATATGTGCAAAAAGTAGCCGGCGTCTTTTCCCACCGCGTGCAGAACTCAGGCCTGAGTTCTGCACACGGTGGGAAAAGACGCGGCTACTTTTCGCACATATACCAACTGCTTGGAGACTCTTGGGGACGCCGAAGCGGTGATTGTGGGGAACATAATATTATATGTGAACTTATCACATATTACGATTTTACGATTGATCATTAAAATGTTTATGATTTTTTACTATGTTAGCGCATTTTTATAGTGGGATGAAGTTTTGGAGCCGCATGCAGAATCCGCTGCTGATATCCACTTCTCTTTAATGTGCATCATTACTTAAACGTTTGTGAGTACCCCCCAATACAAATTCTCACGGTACAAGGCTTGAGATAGTGGTTAATAAATCACAAAGACACTCTTGAGTGGATATAAAGGACACTTTATTCATTGTATAAGATAATCACATAAGGTGTGTAAATACATCTGGAGAATACTACTAGTGATGGGCGAATTTGCGGCGTTTCGCCGAAAAATTCGCGAATTTCGCGCGAAATTCGCGAAACGGCGTATAATTTGCGAGATCGCGCCAGCATCTCGTTTTTGACGCCGGCGTCAAAAACGGGCGCCGGCGTCGAAAAAACAGGCGCCGGCGTCAAAAACGAGATGCTGGCGCGATCTCGCAAATTATACGCCGTTTCGCGAATTTCGCGCGAAATTCGCGAATTTTTCGGCGAAACGCCGCAAATTCGCCCATCACTAGTAGTATTCTCCAGATGTATTTACACACCTTATGTGATTATCTTATACAATGAATAAAGTGTCCTTTATATCCACTCAAGAGTGTCTTTGTGATTTATTAACCACAAAGACACTCGTTTTTTCGTAAAAAAATTTTTTACGCGAATTTTCGCGGGCGTTTCGCGAATTTATTCGCTGGCCGTGAATCGCGCAAATTCGCCGCAAATTCGCGCCTGGCGAATAAATTCGCCCATCACTAAATACTACACCATATTGGCGAAAATCTCAGTTTTCTCTTTTATTCTTTTCTCTGTGAGCCTGACCTCGTGCTGTAAGCACTGGTTTTTCTTTTAAAACTTTGGATCCCTATTTTGAGTCTGAAGGAGAACAGACATACGACATACCGGCAGAGGAAGCGGACAGCCAGAATCCTTGATATCCTTTTACATTTACTGTTCTTCAGAAATTGTACACAGTAAACCAATTTTTACAGGACAAAGTTTATGCTCTGAAAAAGTTAAACCCCCATATGTAATAAAAGGCACAAAGTTTTCCCAGGTGCATTACTTACAGTCGCCAGTAACTGTGTATGCCAGCTATAACTTATTCATCCTTATGCTGTGGGTCTTGTGGTAGATGTTCCTTATATGAGCATTGATATACAGTATTCATGAAATTACTTTGAATAAGTAAATTTTTCTGGATTGTATAGCCCAGTCTGTAGTCCAGTGAATGATCGTGCAGAATCATGGATAACCCCATGGCACTGGGCCTGGGGACATAGGGTAAAGATTTTATTGTTAACAGACACTTCTGGAATATTATGGGTGTTGATTGGCAAAGATAACAACTTCTGTTTTGGAGAGGTTTCATTTAAGATCATCATTCAGTATCATTAGACTAGAGGTGGTATTTGAAACCAAACGAGTTGATAAGTTTGCCATGGGAGGAAATATACAAAGAGAATAATAAAGGGGCTTAGACAGAGCCTTAAAGAACCCCTAAGATACAGCTAATAATACTACGTTATAAGAAACTAACAGGGCAATTTTAAAGGAGAACTAAACCCTAAAAATGAATATACTTAAAATGCAATATTTGATATGAACTTATTGCAACAGCCTAAAGTTTCAGCTTCTCAATAGCAGCAGTGATCCAGGACTTCAAACTTGTCACAGGAGGTCACCATCTTGGAAATTGTCCACAACTCTCAATTGTCTCTGAGCAGCTGCTGA
The DNA here is from genome assembly GCF_017654675.1 of Xenopus laevis. Lineage (NCBI taxonomy): Eukaryota > Metazoa > Chordata > Amphibia > Anura > Pipidae > Xenopus > Xenopus laevis. Next base: position 71,559,719 of record NC_054380.1, on the reverse strand, counting down.
GAAGCTAAATTTAGGATTTGTCACAAATTATCAAGCAGAAAATGAGGTTTGCCTGTAATATAAGCTGATGCTAGTTGCACTGGTTTCTGTGCTGCCGTGAGCTCTGCTGCGTTACTTTGCATGGGAAGTTCTGCAACAATTTTTAAATAGTGGACTATGCAGGGAGGAAGCGGGGAGGGAGTGAATGGGGCTATTAGATGGGGACTCTCTTTAGGAGGGCCACCTGATGACCACCTGTGGGCCAACTTTGAAAACATAAATCATTTGTTTAATTAGGCTTCCAGAGCAGTAATTTCATGTTTATGTTTAGTATACAAAATACAACATTTCTAGCATTATTCTATTTTAGACTTAGGTTCATTTACAGGTGTTAACACCTGTGCGGGGGGGTAGTGGGGAGGGAGGACTATGGAGGGTAGGGGTAGTTGTAATTTTTTGGATACTTCGACCATCGAATAGGATCCTACGACTACGAACTATTTTACTTAGAATCAAATTTGAAGTCGAATATTCGACCTTTCGAAAATCGAAGTACTATCTCTTTAAAAAAACTTTTATTTCAATACTTCGCCAAATTAAACCTGCCGTAGTACTATGTTAGTCTATGGGGACCTTCTAGAGCAGTTTTCTAATTTTTTTGAAGTCGAAGTAAAATCGTTCGATCGATCGCTAAAATGTAATCGTTTGATTGTTTGATTTTACTTATACCGCAAATTTGATGAAAAAAAGTTTGAATTTGATATTCGAATTTTAAGTATTTTAATTCGATGGTCGAATTTCAAAGTATTTTTAACTTCGAAATTCGACCCTTGATAAATCTGCCCCTAAATGTTGCTACCAGTTATATGCTGGTTGTTGTCAAAACTAGTTCCTCCTGATTTTACTTTATTTTAACCTAAAAACAATATACATCACTGAATAAAAAAAGCTACATGGGAAACACTGATTTATACCTTAAATCGAAACAAAAGTAGTCATTTATCTGATATTATTTCCTGGAGCAGATGGACCTTTCATGCATTTTTCTATATTCTGGTTCTGGTTCACCCAACAAAAAACTCTTTTATTTGTAATTCTGTTGATATAGCAATCCTGCAGCCCAGTGATTTGTTTACCCAAGAAAAGTGCAGGAGACAAGAAAATAGACAAAAGTGTATGACTACATTAACCACTTTTCTTATTGTATCTTTAGACTGATGACGTATGGCCTGCCAGCATAGTTCATTATAAAGAACCTGAAATAGACACTGCAGCTTCCTATTCAGATGAATGGGACATGCATGACAGTGAGGATTTGGGGGCAACATTAGTTGTGTTTTTTGCATAATCGCTAATCCACCAGAAGAAATGTGCCACAGGAGAAAACACCAGGGGGCAGATTCATCAAAGGTCGAAGTTCGAAGTTAAAAAAACTTCGAACTTCAAATTTAAAAAGACAAACTGAATGGTGGTCGAAGTTTTTTGAGGTCCAAGTGGGCCTACTTCAAATTGTACGATTCGAAGTAGCGCTACTTCGATTCAAAGTTTTTTTTACTTCAACCTTCGATCTCCTAAACTCCCCCAATTGCCTCCATACAGCTTGTAGGAGGTCCCTCATAGGCTAAAACAGCACTTCGGATGCTTTTAGGTGGCGAATGGTCAAAGTTTTAAAGAGACAGTACTTCAAAAATATTCGACCTTCGAATTTCGAAGTTTTTTCAACTTCGAATCGAAGTATGACTATTCCCTGGTCTAAGTACACAAAAAATAGCTCGAAATTCGAAGTTTTTCACTTTGAAACTTCAACTCGACCTTTGATAAATCTGCCCCCAGGTGTGCCCTGGCCCATAATGCAAGAGTATTTTAGTGACCACTGATCCTGCCTACTTTTATGCAACAGAAATAGCATGAATATTATTACGGTTGTATAAAATACATTTGCATAAACTTATGGGCCTCATAGCATCTTTAGGCATTTTAGCACTTTTCCATACTCAAAATCCAAGATAAAAATGCCACAATAAAATAACTGATATAATTGGCATTTAAGTTAATTTCTATTCTCATAAATATAGTGTTGTTATAGAGTTTGCATTGCCTTCATTGGGAGCTGATGTAATGCAATTAAGATGGCACATATTGATCATGGGAAGCAAATCGACAACCTAGTAGAGGTATGGGATTCATTATCCGTAAACCCGTTATCCAGAATGCTCCAAATGGTTGTCTAATAGTGAAGCTCTCCGTATCATGCCCGGTGAAGAAGGCTTCGGTATCCTCGAATACAGGTAAGTATAATAGATGGGTCAAAATTCAAGCAGGGACAAGCCCTTGCTGAGTTTATTTATTATTTTCTGAGTAAACTATGCTTGACAAAAGGGTGTAATGGTTGGCACCCTAAATCTAGAACCGATGCCAAGCACCCTGGTCTCGGCTCGTGCTTCTGCCTGTATCAGCTTCCTTTGGCTTCGGGAGGAGCCCTCAGCTACTCAGATGCCGCCAGGTCTTAAAACGAGAGGTGCAAGGCAAGGGGTTCTAAACAAGCAGAGGGGCACAACTGTAAAGCAAGAGTCTTTGGGCTGAAGGTCACAGTACAAGGCGTAAAGAAGAATCGTAGTCAGATCAGGCCGAGTTGGGGCAGGCAGAGAACAAGCATAGTCAGGCAGGCAAGGGTTAAACCGGGTAATCAATCAGAAGGGATTCAGCGGAAGAGGTAGTCGTATAACAGGCAATAGTCAGGAATCAGGAGTTCAGAATAGTCGTTAGCCAGGCAGGGGTCAAAACAGGAATCAGACAGAATAACACATAGCAATAAGCTCAGGAACCACAGGAAACAGATCCTATGACGGGCAGTTTGCACACGACTGAATTCCCCTTTTATACCCTAGAATTTTTGCGCCATTGCGTCATTTTGCATGTCGGCCTCATCACACCAGCTGTCCGCATCAATATAGGAAATGAGACGCGGGTGCGCGCGCCCTAAGAAACAGCAAGCGGAGGAAGAGGAAGCACGTGGCGGGCGTCCCCGCCGCACCACTGGACCACCAGGGTGAGTTGTTACAAGGGCTTTACCCCGAAACGTTGCACTTTGCAAATAAACTCAGCAAGGGCTTGTCCCTGCTTGCATTTTGACCCGTGTGCCAGTTGTATTTATTATACTTATACCAAATGGCTGTCTCCCATAAACTCCATTTTATCCAAATAATCCAAATTTTTAAAAAATGATTTCCTTTTTCTCTATAATAATAAAACAATACCTAATAATTAATTCTTATTGGAAGCAGAAGGCGCCTATTTGGTTTATTTCATGTTTATATGATGTTCTAGTAGACTTATGATATGAAGATCCAAATTATGGGAAGATCCATTATCTGGAAAGCCCCAGGTCCCGAGCATTCTGGATAACAGGTCCCATACCTGCAAATGTAGGATACAGAATGTTTGGAACCTGTAAGACTGCTGGGTAATGAAGTCTCCTGTTTCAACCTGCAAAAAGGATGGGAGTCTTCAGCCAATCACTAGTGGGGCAGTCTGGGTCTCGCCACCAAGGCTAGAAGAGGAAAGGGAATCCAGGAGTGCAGATTGTCAGCCATTTTCATAAGGAAAAAGCTACAGTGTGAGGAGAAGTAGGGTTCCTTCTGAACGGTATGTTTTTAACCCTTGTGTTTCCAATTTAAGAGACATATAAGTTATATAACCAGACAAACCGTGCAAGGAGAGCTGACAACATTTTTTTTAGAACTTTTATAACTTTCCGGCGTATAGGATATGATGTCACTGACATAAGATTGAGTCAGATATAGCTTAATTTTATCAGTTTTCCAGGTCTAAGGTGGTGAAGGAAACTCTGGCTGAAAATTCGCACTTTAGTGAATTTGCGGAGTAACATTTGTTTGCCTAAGCAAACATTACTGACTTTCTCACAAAGTTGGCAACCAAATTGCTTTTGCGAATGTTCGCAGTGGATGTAATAAAAATTTGCAATTGTAAAACCTTTTTTGCAACAAAATATGTAACGAAACTCCAGAGCATGTGTTAAAGGTTTGCAATACGCAATTAAGATTCACAATGCAATGAAAGCCTAATGAATATTATTACATTGCGATAAGCAAATCTTTATTCACAAAGTTTTGCTCTTTCCGAATTTAATTACATATCTCCCTTAATGTTTAGTGCAAAAGCCAACATTTAAATAAATACTAATACTAAATTTAAATGAGTTTATTGGTGTGCCTATAAATCTTGTGCAGCACAGTGTAAAACGGTTATTCAAAGTTTTTCCTTTTTTAACTGGCGTTTGTATTTAAATTGAGTAAAACATGTTTCTCCCTGCTCTCCCGTGAAGAAATGCACTAACAATCATATAAATCTTGAGTGTTGTCAATATTTACTGTTCTATCTATATTTTCCCATAATCACATGATTTGTGTCTGCTTTCCTTTGTTCTTGTCATCCCCTACAGAATCCTTATTTGACCAAGGCTCTGTTGATTTTTCTGAAGATTCTGATGCATCGCTTATTCCAGTGACATCTTGTTTAAGGAAACTGAGGATGAATTAGATGTCTTATTAAACTATTTGGAAAACATAAGTATAATACAGTTCAAGACAAACGAGAAATTCACCATATTATAAACCAAATTATACCTTTTACAAAAATAATAATTGGTTTATTTTTTAAGTTATAACTTAATAATATAAAATAAATAAATATAATTTATTATTTTCTCTGCTACATTGTATGAAGTATGGGCAGATTTGATTTGCACTACCCCCAAACCTGTTCCCTTGACATCCTCCACCTCATATTTATTACAAAGTGCCCTACTCATATTCAGATATGAAAGCTCTCCCTTTCTGTCAGTATTATTCCACCCTCATTTAAAAATCTACCCACTGCCCTGGTCTCAGCTACCATTTGTTGTGTGTGCGGTTTCTTTGAGCACTATGTATTGATTTTTGGACCAGCACCCAGGCAGATGCTGTTTGGTTTTGGAACTATATATTTGACTCCGTGCAACTTAACTAAACAATAGATCTTAAAGGAGAAGGAAGGGTTAAAACTAAGTAAGCCTTATCAGAAAGGTCCATCTAAATATACCAGTAAACCCTCAAAGTAATGCTGCTCTGAGTCCCCTGTCAAAAGAAACACTGCATTTCTTTCCTTCTATTGTGTACTCATGGGCTTCTGTATCAGACTTCCTGCCTTCAGCTTAAACCTCATTGCCCTGGGCAAGAGCATGCTCAGTTTGCTCCTCTCCCCCCACCCCTCCCTTCTCTACTGTAATCTGAGCCCAGAGCAGGGAGAGACTCAGGCAGGAAGTGATGTCACACCATGTTAATACTGCAGCTCCTATCCTAAACAAACAGAGAGTTCTAGAGCTGTTCACTCAGGTATGGTAAAACATTCTACAGAATAAATATAACATTCTAGCTGGCAGTATTGCAGCTAATCTATTGGCAATAAAATGCCTCCGTAGCTTTCCTTCTCCTTTAAGGTGAATGACTACCTGAATTTTATTCTTTCTAGATGCTACCCAAATGTCAAGTGTTACAGAATAGTCCATTATTACACAAATAGCAACCAAAACTGCAAAACTACACAAGCTACACAAGCTACACAAGCATAGGAAGTAGCTAGTTGTATAATGTTATGGTCCTGGGTTGCCGTGTTATAAATGACAGTATACTTTTTGAGTTCTGATAAATGAGTTTAGAGTTTTAATAATATATAAGAAATTATCTGCTATCGTTTTGAGACTCATATTCCTTAACTACAATTATCATCTATCATATCATGCAAGGATATTAGTAGCTGTGCCTGCACATAGCTCTCTAAAAATATTTTGAATTGTTTGCTGTGTATAATACATTACTTGCCTAATAGAAAACAATGACATCTATGTTCAGAGCTCAAGAATTATGGCAATAGCCATTCAGAAGCCAGTAGTACCAAACAGAAGAACATTTTCCATGAGCTGACATTAACTTTATAGCATTATTATTTGGATGATAGTAACCTTTGCTATCACATAAATTATTTTTTTATTGTATGTATTCTTTCCTCTTTTGTAATTGTTTTTTATCTTCTCAATGCTGAGAGAGATTGCACTCACTGTTTCCATTCTGAGGATATTAAGGTGAGTGAGATCATAAATCAAACACAAAAGAAAAAATGTTGTCATGTATTTGTCATAAATACACCAGAATACCTAAAAACCCTTCAAACCAACATTCTGTAACATAACAAATCCCTGATCAATTCAGCAATAATCACATACCTTTAGTATTGGCCATTTATTTACTTTATTTTGCCATTTCAGTTCTCTTACTGTAATATATGTTATGTCCAAACAAAAACAAATGGCAATTTATTAAAGAGAATGAGAATTTAAGTCACTTACAGTGAATGAATCAGCTATAGAAGTATAACATGGGGTAATGGAAGTCAGTTTGCTTTTATATGAATGTCAAATTCATCTAGAATGTGCTGTTAAAAAAATCCTTAGTCCTTCAAAACGAACATCATAAACATAGTATGCTGAAACTTTGAAAATACACTTTTGGATCTTTATTGAAGAAGTAGGTCACCTTAAACCAAACTTTAAGTAGAATGTAGATAATGGCATTGTGTCACGGCCGGCACCCAATACCAGAACTAGAGCCAAGCACCGTGGTCAGAGCTCTTTTGGGCCGAGGATCACGGTTACAGGCAAGGATGAGGCAGAGAGGATAGTCAGACAGGCTGGGTCGAGGCAGGCAGATAGCAAGGATCGTCAGGCAGGCAAGGGTCAAAACCGGGTATCAAGCAGAAGGGGTTCAGGCAATAGAGTAGTCGGGTATCAGGCACAGGTCAGGATTCAGATGGGAGCGTCTTCAGGAAACAGGCAGAGGTCAAAAACAGGATAACTAGCAGAATAAACACGAACAAACAGCACAAGGCTTCAGGCAAAACCACAGGATAAATCCTATCACGGGCAACCAGCAGCACCAATGAATGGGCTTAAATACCGTTTGAAATTCGCGCCATTGCGCGCTGACGTCATTACGCCAGCGCGCCTGTGCCTTTAAATAATGCGCATGCGCGCCGCGCACGCACTAGGACCCGGAAGCCGACGGAGAAGGAGCGCGGCGGCGTGGCGGCCGTCCACGCCGCCGCGACTCAGGTAATTTTCTTACATTACCCCCCTCTCTAGGGGGGCCACTGGACCCCCAGGCTTCCCAGGAAACTTAATGTGAAATTGCCTCCTGAGGCGGTCAGCCTGCGCCTTTAAATAATGCGCATGCGCGCGACTCAGGTAATTTTCTTACACATTGTAAGGAAATTTGCCTTTATTGTTTATTATTTAGATAGAATATTTAATATATATAATAATATTTTTATTATATATATATATATATATATATATATATATATATATATATATATATATATATATATATATATATATATATATATATATATATATATATATGTAGGGATGTGTAAAATAGCCACCCCTAGTATTATGTGCAGGCAGTCCCTCAATGTTATGGACACCTAAATGGGTCCTAAAACACAGTTGGGAGGGGTACTGTTTGCTCTTTCTGCTCTAAGCCAGGCCCCTGCTGCTTCTCACAGTGAAGCCATGCTTTCAGTGTCCATTTTGTGCTGGCTCTGACCTGAACAGGCAGGTAGAGCCCTGTGGAACCTAGACAGGTCAGGTCTAGTAAGAATAGGCTACTCACCATTATAGGTTGCTCTAGGAGTAACAGACAGACAGGTTATTTAGCTGGGCAGCTCAAGGCTCCGACGAGGAGAGTCAGAGGGATTAAGATCCTGGGTACTAATAGCCCAGAAGTCGGGACTAAGTGTATAGGAACAGGGTAGATAGATTCCCCTCAGGTTCCACTTAGGGAAAAGGCTGAAAGCTGGGTGTACCTTTATTGCTGCTGAGCACGTCCTCTTGCCTGTGGGGACTAATACTGACCATATGGTGCTGTGAGTATTGCCTATTCAATGTGATGCTAAATCCTGTCATGCTCTATTGTATACTCCACTGAGGATTGTGTATGTTCAATAAATCAGTTCATGTTTAAGTTATAAGAACCACTGGCGCCCAATTATTATACCCTGAATCCAGTTACAGTTGCTCTACACCCTGACTCCACACCATTGCGAGGGCTCACTCCCTAAGATTACAGGTCTCAGCCGGAGCACATTTAGTGGGAGTGAAGCTCAATAGTGGTGTAAATAACACACAATTAACTATAGCGCTACATATAGATATATGTAGCGCTATAGTTATATATATATATATATATATATATATATATAGTTATTTAGTTAGTTAGTAGAGGTCCTGAACAGATACAAAAGCAAAAAAAACTGACATTTTATGTCTGGTTTTTGGTTGCCAGTATCAGTGACCGTGAAAAACCAAATAGCATTTTAGTTTCAGGCCAGGAGATTAAAAGAACACAAATAATTCAAATTCTATTACATACTAAAAGGTGAACTTTAATACCTTGTATAGTAAATACATTTGCTAATACATTTGTTTTGCATAATGAAAGAAAACGGAATAAATAAATACATGCATCCACGATTGAAAGCAGTATTTGTCTAGCTGTTTATATTCTCTGCACTGCTGATTCTTGTAGCAGAAGAGAACAGACTTTTGGTTCATTGTTGCTAGTGTCAAAACCAGAAGTGAGTGTAGGCAATGAAAAGGGATAAATATTGTCTATAAAAAAGTGTTAATGTATCATGCAAAGGTGATTAGAACAACATTTTCTTAGGTAAAGGACCGATTTTTTATGGAGATCCCCTTTAAGCTTGGCCTAAAATAAGTAGACACAAGCAGAATGGTAATCCAAATTGGATATTTATAACTATACTTATAAGTATGAGTAAGTGATATGCTAAATTCAGGTGCTATATAAAGTGAATCCATATAAATCTGCAGTAGAAAATGTATACCATCTAATAGTTTGTTTGCTTGTAAAATATAGGGGGGTCCACCATATATCAGTTCATGAAAAATTGGAATGATTTTTATATAAACAAATGTTATAATATGATATTTAACTTCCTAGGTTTGAACAACCAATATCTACACCTTAGTCATCATGTATAAGGTTTATAAACAGTTCAGTGACGTATTCCATTTACTTATACTTTATATAACTAATTATCAGGATCCCAATGTGCACCTTTCCAATTTGACGTGGAATAATGCAACTTGCAAAATATTCTTAGGTTTTTGCTATTAACCAAAGTACAAAATGCCACCTTATGGAATCATAGTTCTAAGCAATGGACAATAATGAAGGGATATGATTTGGCAAGTAGTTAGAGTTAATATTTTGGTTGTATTGATATGTTCTACAACTAACTTGAGCATGTAGGCCTTTATTTTATCTATTATGTACTATAAAATGTAAAATTATAATTTTCTAGACCTTGATGATTCAGACTTGTCTAAATCAAGTATTTATTCAGGATTTACAATGCTTTGTTAGTGTTTAGATTGTTTCTGTATAATATAACTTATTATAAGTCTATTGTGCTTAAGGTTTTTATGAGTAACAGGCCTTTTATACTACGGATAAAAATGCCATAACATTCAATCTTTAGCAGAGATGAACATAAATAGAAGATTTTAGCTTGACATTATGGCCATTATGGTCCTTAAGAGTTGTGCTATAAATGTCAGGAGTTTCTGTCAGAGACTTTTATTTCACATTGTATGGCTAGATCTTCTTAAAGATATAATCACACAGGCCTTTTATGATTCATTTAATAAATAATGAAGACAAAATGAAATAAACCATATTCCTGCTTATAGATATTATAATAAAACTTAAATGAAAGTAATATATATATATATATATATATATATATATATATATATATAGGGGCAGATTTATCAAGGGCCAAATTGTAAAATACTTCGATATTTGACCATTGAATTAAAATACTTAGGGGCACATTTACTATGGGTCGAATATCGAGGGTTAATCCACCTAGGGCTTGCTGTCTCATACTCTAGTGATAAGGTTCTAATGATCTAGTGATAGTTTCTAATAATAGTATCTATTGAGGCATCTAGTGATACTCTAGTGATAAGTGATAACATCTTTTTATTCCACCCTGTAAATATTATAACTTATATACTATGGGGTAGTAATTTCATGTGGATCACTTATATAACAACTGAATTTACATTAATTCTGTACCTGTGACGTGATAATGAGGAGTTCCACATCAATTTTCAAACCGGCACTATGCAGTTGGTTACTTGGTTGTGTTTGTGTATGTCTTAAAAAGGTTCTATGAGCAAAACTAAAATATTGACTGAAGTAAAATCCATTTTTTAAACTTTACTTTAGGTACCATGATTGCTCCTTTGTTATGTTCTGTATCCAATCTCATTGAGTAGCACCTGGGCTATTACTGCACCAATTAGTTCTCCATTATATATAGGTTTAAAGCAAAGGACATAAACAGTTTTTCTGTTAACCACTGGTTCTCAATCACACTTGTTGCTGGATTACAAATCCTGACATACGTTTATTAATATCAATTTAATTCAGAGTCAATTTCAAATCAATATTTCTTGATAAAACTCTTTCTTAGCTCCCCAGGGTCGGCAACACCAGATAAATCACAGTGGAAAAGCTTTAAGGAGAGTTTTGATTCCATATCAAATGTAATAAATAATAATATCTGTTATAAAAACAATTATGTAAAATCAATTTTTACTGCACACGGTGCTATAAAATTTGCATTACTTTATAAATATGCAGTCAGTTGCTAGTTCAGAAAAAAAATATAATACATTATTGTTTATTATCCATTATACACTCAAGCTGATGTCTAGGTTACATAAAGCCGCAATTATTCATTTACTCCACACTCTCTTGAATAATTGCTTCTTAATACAGGCATTACTCTAATATTATCTTAATAAAATTTAATTTGTATTTTAAGAGGCAAAATCTGAAGTCCGTTCCTCTTAATTACAGGGCGCAATTTGAAGTGTGTAGTAATGCATTCCATTAATAATGTCTTTAAACTCATAAGTGCATGTTCATAAAACTGTAGTCAGTAAAGTCTTTCAACAATGTATGTTTATGTGGAAGAGGTACTGTAGTTTGTTCCTACAACAATTTGTATGGATATATAGCTATATAACTAATTATATGTATTTATATACATTAATGGTATATAGTATCCAGCACTCGTTTATCCAGAAAGGTCAGAAATTATTGTACACTCTGCAATTTCAATGTCCCATAGTGTTCTTTTAAGACAAGCAGTAGATAGTACCCTCTACTATTTTTAATTTTTTTAATATATATCTTAAAACAGGATTTTGAAAGGAGAAACCATAGATGTAGGGATGTGCAGGGTTGCTGAGCTATACAGTATTATATGGGCCTGCAAACCTGATATACAGTACAGGTATGGGACCTGTTATCTAGAATGCTCGGGACCTGGGGTTTTCTGGATAATGGATCTTTCTGTAAGTTGGATTTTCATACCTTAAATCTACTAATAAATCATGTAAATGTTATATAAACCCAATAAGCCAATACTGATTCCAATAAGGATTCATTATATCTTAGCTTGGATCAAGTACAAGGTACTGTTTTATTATTATTACAGATAAAAAGGAAATCACTTTTAGAAATTTCAATTATTTGATTATAATGGAGTCTATGGGAGGCAGCCTTTCCTAAATTCGGAACGTTCTGAATATTGGGTTTTCGTATCACATATCCCATACCTCTATCTATCTATCTATCTATCTATCTATCTATCTATCTATCTATCTATCTATCTATCTATATCTATCTATCTTTCTATCTATATATGTGTGTGCGTAGACAAATACAAGAGGTCCTCTGCACTCAATCCATCATGCAGAGCACCTTTTGTATTTGTCTGTATGAAAATTTTGTGGTCACAGCCTCATTGCACCCCCGCTTTAAGATTTAATAAATTTTTTTGGTGAGCACAACTTTCCCTTGCTCGTTATAGTTTATACATATACGTATGTACAGTATGTGTGTGTAGGATCTGTTATATGGAAGGCCATCTTCCACAGAGTTCATTTTATTCAAATAATTCTAATTATTTTTATTTCCCTTTTTTCTCTGTAACATAAAATACAACGTATATAGCATGTTGTCTGTTTATATGAAAAACATATGTGCTCAAATTCTGTCCACTGATAAGTACAGGCAGTCATGTATGTGCATGCCTTGATAATATAATTGATTGCCTGAAGCCATGTGCAAGAATAATAATATCTAGAAGGCATCACAGGAAATTGTAGTTCCTCAATAATTAAGTTTATTACCTCCGCAAAAATATATATTCAATAAGCATCCCACCAAAAACTTTATTACATACTAGAATAATTACATGTGATTTCTTGCTGCATACTTTTTTAAATGTTGTTATTTATATAAGGGCATGTTGGTTTTGAAATGGGTGCGATTTGGTATATGCCAGCTCCATATTCAATTATGGTTTGGTATAGATACCTTTTATTTACTTGCCCATTTAGCAGATACCTACATTTCTAGGAAGTTTGTTGTTCGTTTTGCGGCTTTTCATTGAACAGCGGTCTGTAGTGCCATTTTGCAGTATTATGTTTGATTCATTTTCCCTCCCTCTCTTCTTGTATTGCTTCAAACCAGTAAGGCAATTAATTTTTTTCCTACACTTGATAACTTCTTTTTGCTCTGCTATAAAAAAAAATATTTTAATGAAGAAAGATGAGATTGCCTTATTGAAATCCTACAGAGTGAGGTGCAAAACAAAGTAAACTTAAGTTGTTCCATCATGGTCAAGAGCCAGTTTATTTTTTTCTCACCCATATTATTGGTCTCTTCAAAGCAGTAAACTACTTTATCTTCTTGACAGAACAAATTGACTGAAAAATTATATAAACTCATCAGCAGATGTTCTTCAATACATTGTTTGAAAATTCCCCCAATTACAATGTGATTTCAAAATCTTTCACAGAGTATCTGGGTTTTGTATATACCAAAGTCAAGGTTTCTGTTGATCATCAGTTATTCTCTCATGCCACAACCACCATAATGTTTAAACCAAATGGTGTGCGTTGTTCTAGGTTCCCTTATTTTCTTGCTGGATTTCTGCTTTATGTTCTTGAAAATGATATGTAAATCTGACTGAATCAAAGCTAATTCCTTATAATAGCAAAAGTCACAGCACAGACCTCGACAAATGTTATTTGCCACTATGAATGGTCAAACCTGTCCGGCTACAAATAACAGTAAAATAAAAACCTATTATTCTACCCACTGCTATATCTGTAGCTGCTCGGCATACTATTCTCTGCAAATAGGATGGCTATTTCAAAATTATAATTCACAACACTGAGTTAAGCATCTGTATAACAATAAAGTTGTCGTCCATCATTTAAAGAATAGCATAAGGCAACTTATTGTCACTTAGTGCCAAGAAATATTAATGTACACTGTCTCTTTGTCCACCTAATAACACTGTATTGCAGATATTTGATCCATACCTGCATTTCTCATAAATTAGAACTTAATGTCGCTATTATAATATAATCATAATAAATGGCCCCTTTAACTGCTTAAAGAGTACAGACCTAATGAAAATATGAGGCATCATAAAGCAGGCTAATGGTTATTGTTTACCTTCAACAAACAAAGTGTATTTCTACCACATTGTACTGTCTATGTAAATAGAGCATTATACAGAATACATTTACATAATTATACCTAATAGGAAAAAAAACTTTTTCAACTTCCGTACAGATGGAACTGTATTTTTGCATATAAAAGAAATTATACAGCAAAAAAGATTTTTTACAATTTCATTTAGCATTTTAAAATATGGTAATATATCAGATATTGCAGTGTATACAGTAGAAAATGTATTTCCCAAACTGAACTCACAATAGTAAATTCATTAACAATTATACTTAAATTAAAACCTTTGGGCCCTTTTACTAACAAGGGCAAAATGCAAAAAATCAATGTTTAGCCCTTTGTTCTTTTGTTTCTTCTTTCTATTTCAGATATCTTCCACAGTGCTCCTGATTGGATGTGACCTCTGTTTTGATCAGTTGTGTGCTGGAAGATATCGAGGAACCAGAACTGTGGTATGAATTAGATCAGTAAAGCCCAGATATCATTACTTTAGAAAAGCAGTATACTGTACACCAATATACATATGAGTAAATACACCTTTGTTCAACAATATACCAATAAGTAAGACATATATTGAAATATGCCTATTATGTAAATTTTCTTTACATATTTTGGTGTAAAGCACCATTGTTTAAATTTTATCCTTACTACCACTCTCCATAATCAGTCTCCATAATAGAGTTGGTTTAACCCTTTCACCATCAAGTGTGGCATTGATCAAATAGGAAACTAAATTATAGCATATTTTACATACACTAGTGTAGTAAATTAAGACATTACCAACACTGACCAAAACTATTCTAAGGATCATTTATGATCACCAGGCGTGCAAAGTTCTAGAGTCCCTTAGAGCCTATGCACTTGCACTCCTGTTCAGTCTCAATGCAAGCTGTACTCAGCACTTAACATTTTGCATTATATGTAGTGTCGGAACTCTTGATTTTTGTTGCCCCAGGGTATACAGTATTTGTTTTTTGCACCTGACATTAAGGGGCAGATTTATCAAAGGTCGAATAAAAATTCTAATTTAAAAAATTAGAATTTTGAGCTATGTTTTGTGTACTTCGACTAAGGAATAGTCTAAATTTAGGAATGTTGGTTAAATTAAGGAATGTTGGCCTGGAACATAGTATTTGTACCTGGATAGAGAACTGGCTAAAAGATAGACTACAAAGAGTGGTGGTAAATGGAACATTTTCTAATTGGACCAGTGTTGTTAGTGGAGTACCGCAGGGCTCTGTACTAGGTCCCTTGCTTTTCAACTTGTTTATTAATGACCTGGAGGTGGGCATTGAAAGTACTGTTTCTATTTTTGCAGATGATACTAAATTGTGCAGAACTATAGGTTCCATGCAGGATGCTGCCACTTTGCAAAGTGGTCTGTCTAAACTGGAAAACTGGGCAGCAAACTGGAAAATGAGGTTCAACGTTGATAAATGCAAGGTTATGCACTTTGGCAAAAATAATATAAATGCAAGTTATACACTAAATGGCAATGTGTTGGGAGTTTCCTTAAATGAAAAGGATCTAGGGGTCTTTGTAGATAACACGTTGTCTAATTCTGGGCAGTGTCATTCTGTGACTACTAAAGCAAATAAAGTTCTGTCTTGCATAAAAAAGGGCATTAACTCAAGGGATGAAAACATAATTATGCCTCTTTATAGGTCCCTGGTAAGGCCTCATCTGGAGTATGCAGTTCAGTTTTGGACTCCAGTCCTTAAGAGGGATATAAATGAGCTGGAGAGAGTGCAGAGACGTGCAACTAAATTGGTTAGAGGGACGGAAGACTTAAATTATGAGGGTAGACTGTCAAGGTTGGGGTTGTTTTCTCTGGAAAAAAGGCGCTTGCGAGGGGACATGATTACACTTTACAAGTACATTAGAGGACATTATAGACAAATGGCAGGGGACCTTTTTACCCATAAAGTGGATCACCGTACCAGAGGCCACCCCTTTAGACTAGAAGAAAAGAACTTTCATTTGAAGCAACGTAGAGGGTTCTTCACAGTCAGGACAGTGAGGTTGTGGAATGCACTGCCGGGTGATGTTGTGATGGCTGATTCAGTTAATGCCTTTAAGAATGGCTTGGATGATTTTTTGGACAGACATAATATCAAAGGCTATTGTGATACTAAACTCTATAGTTAGTATAGGTATGGGTATATAGAATTTTAATTAAAAGTAGGGAGGGGTGTGTGTATGGATGCTGGGTTTTCATTTGGAGGGGTTGAACTTGATGGACTTTGTCTTTTTTCAACCCAATGTAACTATGTAACTATGTAAATTCGATTTGAATTGGAAAAAAAAGGAAAATTCGTATTTCGAAATTTATCATGTACTGCCTCTTTAAAAATTAGACTTTGACCATTCACCATCTAAAACCTGCCTTATTGCTGTTTTAGCCTACAGGGAACCTCCTAGAACCTATTTGGAGTCAATTAGTGGACTTCTAAGGGTTTTTTTTATAAAACTTTGAATCTAATTCAATCAAATGCGCTATTACTTCGATTTGTAAGTTTTGAATTCAATCGAAAATTGAGTTTTTCAAATTCGAAATACGACCCCTGATAAATCTGCCCCTAAATGAAATCACATTATGGTAACTCTTACCCAGGGATTCAATTACTTTCACATTTGCCATACTGTACGTTCTGGGTCATTAGAGATTGCTAAAACCAGTATAGCATTTTTTCTGGTCTGCTCCTCAAAATTTGTGCCATAAAATTGTCATGGAACAAGTTTATAAACTTGTTCCTATTAACTGTCCTGGCAGTACTATTGCTTCAGTCAATATCTGGGTGATTAAAATCCCCCATTATCATTACTTTCCCCAAAGTAGCAGCCTTTTCTATTTGCATCCTCCTCCTCGCTTACATTAGGGGGCCTATAGCATACTCATACAAGTAATTTGCTGGACTCTTTACAATCGGTAAAGAGCTCCACCCATAAGAATTCCGCCTCATATTCTAACATCACCTCCTCCTTTATATTAGCTTTTAAATCCTGCCTAACTAACAGACATACCCCTCCTCCTTTTCTATTGCCTCTGTCCTTCCAAAACAAAGCTGGTACTGTCCAGCACCTCCAGCTCTCCCATTTACCAGTCAGACTCCTTGCATTTGCAAACATACATTTAATACTGGCACCATATTGAACATATGACATGTGATCCTTCCTATCCTTAACAGTACCCCCAACAAAATCTCCTCCCCCATTTACCCTACCTTTGTCCACTACCTCATCTAACTTGTCTTCCACGTAATCCTTTACTGAACCCTCCCCCAACTGAACCCTGTAATTAACCAAAAATAAAATATTAAATAAAGCAGCAGTATAATCAAAAAAAAAAAAACAGAAACACAAGCAAACATATAATGAATGTATTATCCTTCATAGGGTTTCTATTACTTTCCCATATGCTGTTTAATTACCACAATCTTATACCACATGGTGGTGCAAACCTAATGAAAGTGCCTCTACATTACAAATAACAGTACATTTATTCTACTTTTCTAATTATAAACTGACAATTATGAGAGGAAAAGGGAAATTAATGTTGCTGAATAATTGTTTCACAGATGTGTATGTTTAAAGAATGCTCAGCATTCCCACAGCTTTTGCATTGTAAGAGTTTTTTTTTCTAAAGGTTAATGGTAATGGTAAAGCATAGCAATACATATAGGTTACACAATTCATTCAGTCATAACATCTCTTTACAGGGTTGGTAATGTGCTTTTCAGCGTTTTAAACATTCATAAGACACCAATGATTATATAGATTGCCTTTTCACAATAATGCAGTTATTCAGTAAGACAAAGGGGCCTGCCTCTGAGGAAAAAGAAGCCAATAAATAAAACAAGGCTAAGTTTAAAACACTGGGGTAAATGTACTAATATATGCTAACAATGAACAACATAATTGAATCATTGTGGAACAACAGTGAACTTGTACTTAAGACACCATCTATTTTTTTCAGATTAGTTTACCTCGTCTTGTAAGATTTAAATACATTTTTCAAATTTAATTAGCAGAACAATACTTTTACAAGAATGTACAAGAGTGGAATAAAATTACTGCACATAAGGAGGGGGAATTTATTAAAACTTTTCTATTCATTTTAAAAATAAAAATCTGACCTAACGCCAAGCCATGATTTGGCTTAATTTACTAAAAAATCTGAATGAAAATTGTATGTGCAGGAAAAGTTGCGGAAAAATCGTGTGACAATTCGAATTTTGCAACTGTTTTGAATTGAAGCCCGTAACCACAATTTTTTTTGACTTTTGAACAAAAACCAGTGTCAAACAGCCCAAAACCTTCATGAATGCAAAAAACATCTTCCAATAGTAAAAGGGAGATTGGGGCTCATTTATCAACACTGGGCAAATTTGCGAGAGGGCAGTTACCTATAGCAACCAATCAGTGATTAGCTTTTTTTAAGCCAGCTGCAAGTAGAACAATGAATGCAACAATTTGATTGGTTGCCATAGGTACTGCGCATGGACAAAATTTGCCCAGTATTGATAAATGACCCCCATTGATTTTTACATGACTTTGACAGGTTTTAGATGGAGTATTTTCGGATTAACATTGTTAGAATTTTAGGGGACACTCAAGCCTCTGCTGCCATGTCCATATACATTTTTTTTAGACAACTATACAAAATATTATGAATTATTTGAACTCACTGAACAGGCATACTTAATTAATTTTTGGTATTAGAGCCCATGAAGGAGTTTGGACTTTGCAAGTATTCTCCTGGTTTCTCATTATACATCTTATGCACAGACCTATATGCCTGCATCCTTTCTATATGCCCCAGCCACCTCAAAAAAAATGTATTCTATGGAGCAGACTGGAAAATACATCATATAAATATGATGTTTTAAATGGACCCTGTCAAATCTCAAAATCGGTGTAAATATTAAAAACGTGTATGGCTAGTGTAAACCCTACATCCAATATTTAACAAATAGCTTTGCAGCCTTTAGTGGCTGACAGATGTTACAGCAAACAACCATAACCAAGAGGTAGAAGCCCATCCGTTGTCACTCCTAGACACAGCTTTCTTCCATAACTCACACCCCATCCAGGGGGCCCCTTCCATTACTTTGACCCAATGCCTGACACCTTCCATACTCCTATTACCTCCCCACCAGGGGAGTCCCTCTGCTGCAACACTATACCAATTTCAACCTCTAAGTGATTGCCCACTTACCCTCCCCCTGCTCTGCGGAGGGAGGGCAGGAAAAAGAGGAAAAAGAGGTAAAAGAGGATGCCACCTTCACTTCCAAATCACGTCTCCACTCCTCCTAACACAAAGCATAATCCCCATAATTCCTATCTTTAAACACATTCAGTTCCCTCTTTCCTAACCCTGTCATGGCCCTATAGGTCCCCTGTTCATGGATCACTCCCGACATGCATTCTTTATGATCTTAGTGAACATGTAGTTAATAAACATGAAAAGCCTTCAATGCAAAATTATTTTAAAGTACTGTATATATGCATAATTGCTAAAAACATACAATTAGAATAAAGGCACAAATTTGTAAAAAAAAAAAAAAAACACAAGTAACCCTCCCCCCCAAATAAAAGAAAAGGGATGCTGGGGCAAGAAGGCAAGAATAATGAAGGTCTCATATAAGGTATAATCTGTTGTCAAAAAAAAGTAAAACATTACTTTTTTTTTGATTCTTTACTTTTCTTTTGCTTTCCAACAAAAAACAAAAGTACCAAACTTATTTTGTGCATATTCTGTCACAAACTGAAATTAGATGCAGTCATCAATGTTATTATGTTCGGTACTGCTGAGATAGGCAGAACACTGAATAACTACTTCACATCTCACAATATTACACTAGCTTGTTTAAAGTTAAGACTTAAAAATTGCATTTATTGCTGTATAGAACAATCTAAAAATGAATAGATGTTATTAGCAGGAATGCACACTTTTTTTTACTATGTTAAGGGCTAAAAACTAAGCATAGGCAGATTTATAAAACAAAATGTAAAGAGTTTTCTGTCTGTTTGTGCTTGACTCCCTCATTAGGAAGTAGCAGTGTTAGCTCTATTAAAATATTGAATAAAGTAGTTTTATAATATGCTTTATAATAAAATAGTCTGATGTAAATGTGAACTTTTAGTGAACAGGTAACCAAGTATGCAGGAAACTGTATACCGTATATTTCATATTCTTATTATTATTATTAATATTATTATTATTACTAAAACATAAAACGTCTGACAAATATAACATTCAAAGCAATAAAAGACATTTATTTCTAATATATTTCTGAGCTATATGAACAAAGCATTAAATACTGAGCACTATGTAACAGGTAAAAACACATTTATGAAGATTTTAGTGAGTCACAAAAATCACTGCATTTTTATAGTCAGACTTTCTCTCCTGATTAACACTGATTCTCAAAGGGAACGCAGTATCGCTGTAACGTTTGCTCCAAGTATTTCATCCCATAATAGCCAATCAGCAGTAAACATTTGCTGCTTTTGCTGCATAATGAAAGCAACCGTTTGATGTTGACATGGATAACTGGAAAGGGTGAAAATTTCGTCTTTAACTCACTCCTAAGTATGAATAAATACTTTAATTTAGAGTATTCTTTTAGAAAACAAAAATGTAATTGCAGAATCAGCGTTAAGTATTACCTGTCCTAGTTCAAAATACATAAGGATTAAAATAAATAACATTAATTAAACCAGATAGGCTGGTTTTGCTGCCAATAAGGATTAATTATATCTTAGTTCGGATCAAGTCAGAGACGGAACTAGGTGGGGACGGTCCCTGGTGCGAGCCGTGCAGCCGGGCCCCGCCCCCCACCCTCTTCCGTGTGGCGCTGCAGCGCAGCAGTGTGCGCGTGACTGCCGGGGGGCCCTGCGGGGGTGCGGGCCCTGGCCCAATTGCACCCCCTGCTCCCCCGGTAGTTACGCCACTGGATCAAGTACAAGGTACTGTTTTATTATTACAGGGAAAAGGGAAATCATTTTGACAAATTTGGATTATTTCATTATAATGGAGTCTATGGGAGCCATTCTGTAATTCGGAGCTTACTGGATAATGGGTTTCCAGTTAACGGATCCCATTTTCGTAACACATGGTCAAAGTATCTACCAGCAGTTGTTACAGATAACTACAATAAAATGTATTTTGTTTATTTTATATGTGTCACTGTTCTGTAATATGGTATAAAAATGTGGACCATGGCATAGAGTCCTGTATCCGTCCAGTTGGCCAGACCCATACCTGTACACGCTAACTGTGAACCAAACGCAGGCCTACTGGCCTGCTATTATTTGCCCATTCCCTGCTGTCAGAACCTGTCTGTACTGTCACAAACTTCAGTCTGACGCGGGACCAGCACAACCCTGAAGTGATGTCACTTGTGGGTGGACTGCCATTGTCCTGGGTGCCCAGACAAGGTACTCATGGACTTCCCTTATGGTCAGGGTGCGTATAAGCACCTGAGGAAGAGCCACTAGGCTCGAAACATGTCGTGCACATTTTTGACTAAATGAATCACTGAAACTGCAATTTGGTTCTCCAGAGTCCTATCTTTGATTTATGAAAGTCTGTAGGTCCTGCGGTGCCTAAACTCTGAAGTTGAACCGTCCATTATAATGAAAAGGATCTCATCTTCCATAAGAATATACATCAGGGAACTGGGGTCTTTCTGCCCAAAATCTGTCCACTTTGCAGGTATTCTGTGGGTCCTGGGTAGCCGCTGCAGGACTCTACCATGGTGGACTTTTAGGACAGAATTGGTATATAAAACTAATTGAGAAATAAATGAATGGATATTTCTCTTAGTGTGCAGATTTTTTTACACGTGTTATAATAATGTGCAACTACAAAACGTATATTTATGTAACGTCTGTCAATTTGCACACTTGCATACCGCCCAGCTGTCCAGATTTTCACAGGACAGTCCCGATTTTGACAGCTTAGCCTGCAGTCCCAGATTCTTATTAAACTATTCTGTATTTCTCTTTGATCTGAATGCCAGAAAAATATACAATGTTTCTCAAACTTAATTAGATGAGAGGCTTTTTGACAGAGAGCCCAGAATACCCATCACCTGCACTTAGAAACAATTGTAACAAATAAGACAAGAGGGTCTCTTGAAGGAACTGATACTATCAGCTTAAAGGAGAAGGAATACCATTTTACATTTGGAGGTGCCAAAAGTTAGGCACCCCAAGTGATTACTTTTACTTACCTGACCAGGCCGGTGCTCCTATAAGCAGAAAACCGCACCCACCTGGGGTTCTTCTGCACCATGGAGAGATCCTCCTCCTGCTTCTTTGGGTGTTCTCATGGCTGCGCATGCGCAGTAAAGCGAAAAGCCAGACTTTAATGAAAAAGTCGGCTATTTCGCTCTATGCACATGCATCTGCCCTGGGAAATTTGAAATCCAAAGAAGCAGGAAGAGGATCGCTCCGTGGTGCTCGCTAGAAGAACCCGGGCTGGTGTCGTTTTCTGCTGATAGGAGCACTGGACCGGGGTGTCGGGGTGTCGGGTAAGTAAAAGTAATTACTTGGGGGTGTCTAACTTTTGGCACCCCAAGTGTAAAATATTCCTTCTCCTTTAAAGGGCAATTTCACCTTCATTAGTAAAACAGTAATAACACATAAAACAGGACCCTAAAACCCCCAGAAATTTGTTCAATCTTTCCCTAACATGCCAAATTTTGTAAAACGAGCATGGTATTTGGGGGACTAGCTACAAGATGGTCTTAACCAAAAATGTCGCTGCGCACAGATCTTTCTGTCTCTCTTTGCATTTCTCAAATGTTGGTATTAAAATTTCAACAAAGTTATGTTTAGTGACTGGTTTGAGGCTTGAAACATGTAATCTATACACTGAATGACCGAGGTATGCAAAGTAAGCACAGAACACGTGGATGGAGCTACACTTATAGGCTCTGAATTTCAAATAGATCCTTTAGTGTTTCGCTGCTGCACATCAGACATCCCTTTGAAATTTAATTGCCTTTCGAAAAGAAGCAACAGTAAAGGAAGTAGGATACACAGGAATTATTGACATTAATAGCAAAAGTTGCATTTTCATCTAGACAAGAAATGTATGGTATCAAGTAGGCCATACATGTCATGCAGCTGCTGATGTGGAAGATAAGTTAGGAACTATCTTGCTGATTTATGGGGGGTTACTGGGTCTCTATCCACAGGCCACAATGCTACTGAATTGGGGTCAGTCCCTGTCAAACAGGGATGAACAGTAATTGTAACCAGGGCCACCAACATTTTCTGGGTCTCTTGCACACTTTTAAAATACTGCATTAGTTACATTTATTAAAAAATAGATGGAGGAATGTGAATATTGTTAACTCTTTAATGACAGTCCTACTTAAGAAAAGTGTTAGGTTCTCTTTAAAGCTGATACTGCTCAGCTGTACAACTATCCTGTCTTGTTTGATGCACATATTACAGGATATAGCTCAGGTTTTTGTACTCCATCCTGATTTTGACTTCACTGGGACCTCCTACCACAGAATCTTGGCCTTCCAAGTCGTTCCAAGGGGATTCAAGTGAATCAAGTCCTTGGTCGATCTGATTGTCAAATGATACAGTCTCCACTCAAAGCATGTAGATCAATAGTGGGGTTGAATTGAGCTTCCAACAATGCCCAACTCAAGAAACACCTTTTTGAAGTTCCTCATTCACTTTATTAAGGGACACAGATTCTAAAAGGACATACCTGTATTGATAAAAAAAAACAAGGAATGTGTTTTCCTTTGGTTAATTATCATTATCTAAATAATTAATTCTAAACATGCATACATGTTTTCTAGATGTATTTTCTACACATCAAGTATTCCTTTAAGACCTTTGAAAATAACATCATTCATTAGTTTAGATGATAAAATGTATTTATTATTCAAATTAAAGTTAAGAATAACTCATATTGACACTTGTGATATGGGAATACATAAAACATAAAAAATGAATTCAGTCCTATTTATACATTTTTTTTTAAGGTTTCCTCAAGGGAAGAGTTGTTTTCTGATTGCACAGAGGTAAAGGTTTCCTTACTTCAACTGAAAACAATTTTGTATTTACCTCTTTCAGAACCATCCATAAATTTAAATTTCATGCATCCTGTTAATGTTGCGAAATATTTAGTCAGAAATATATTGGATTAAATCCCACACACTATCAGAAACATAACACCACTGTGAAAACTCAGATTCAGACCCATAGGCTCAAAAAAAGAAAGGTTGCAGTAGCTAAAAATTCCAATGTCGTCTTCTTAGAATTTTATCAATTACCTTTAAAAGAAAAAAAATACAAATTTAAAATGCTCTTAGTAACATATAACTACACCAGGGTTCTTTAATTATAAGGTTAACTTTAGTAGTGAGGCTTGCTTGCAATCTGGTGAGAAGTAAGTTGACACTTTGAGCCGTATCATTTTGAAAAAGCCTAACTAAATTGCTAGTCTTTTCTTCTACTGCACTCAAATGGCTCTGGGCCAAGATTTAGAGGTCCAAAAGATTTTATTTCATATTCATGAGATTTAAAATGAACTAAATGCAAGCACAGATGTAACAACCACGTTATCAGGAACCTTGTTTAGTTTTTCTGTGGATTCCGGTGTTCAGCGATGCCCTTCAGGGGCCCTGGGCTTTCTACTGCAGAAACCAACCAAATGAGGTACCGGCAGGGATTTCGAGAAGATGTAGTCGAAGTCAGGCGAAGAGTTTAAGGCAGGCGGCAGGAATCGTAGTCAAGGATCGGGCAACGGTTAAAACCAGGAATACAAAGTCACAACAAAATGCTTCAGCAGGAACTGTAAAACTGGATCCTAGCTTGCGGAAACCAGAAGTGCGTGCCTGCGCACTAGAAGTCATGCGGGGAGGTAAGTGACCGGAGAGATCGCCCTGCGCATCTCACAACAGAGCTGTGTCACTACTCCTATTTCTCTGTATAAGTTGTCAACAAACATAATTACACATGGAAGACAATTCACAGATGAGAATTTTACTGATCAAAACTTAACTGTAGATGCAAGAAAGTGAGAATGGGAATAGCAAGATTACTTGCACTATGTCAGGCATCTTGCTGGTATCTTCGAGATCTATCTTACATCTATTACACTGTAACCTGACATGGGGCTAAATGGCAGACTTTTTCAATACTAGTAAAACTGTAGTTAAAGCTTCTAACTCCAGTTGCAGAAACAAAGAATATGGATGCAGATTTACATAGATCAGGTGAGATTCTCACTGGAGGATTATTGTGCAATACGACTGTATATGTTAAATTATGTTGGGATGTGGAGGAAAATGTAGTTTAGGAGTTTAGTGCAACAATGTTTAGTGTCCCCTTAATATTGCATCTCAGTTGTCCTCAGTGTAGATTGTAATATTTGCACATATCTGATACCCTAAAAGATGTCTGATATTTTAAATGAGCGATGTTTGGTGTTTACTATGATAGGCAAGCTAGGCCTTGATAAAAGTTTAAGAAGCATTTTGCTTTTTATGTGCAGGGCAGGGTACATAGTGCAATGTTTTCCGTATGCTGCACCCTGACCTGCACATAGAATAATTGCCACTCTACAATCCAAATGAAGTCTTTTGGAATCATAAGCATGCTACGCATCTATCTTACTTATTTTTTTCTTTCATTTTTTCTTTCTTTCCAATAAAGCAAACCATCTAATTAGAAATATTAAGGGCTGCCCTCCATTTTCAAATGCTATACTTACTTTAACTTGTGCTGTTTTAACTCTGTTGTTGCAGCAGCTGTAAATTTCCCTTAATAATTTATTTTACTGAAGAAGTTTGTCTTAGAAATCAGTCCAAGGGGCTTGCTTGTAGGAAAATAATAATATTTCAGTGAAGCACAAGCATTAGAGATGAATGAAAAGTCTATTTTGCTGCAGCTAAAGGATTTCATAGAGCATCTATGTTATATTTATACTATATACACAGGTGCTGCCCTTATCAATATTTAATGAAGGCCAGTTGGTTCTGCTTGATCCCAGCTCAAATCTTGATGCTTCTGAGAATTTCATAACCTTCACATATACACTAAAAGAGCTATTCATCAAACTATTCTGCATTTTTGTAGCTGCATTGTCATCTCATTTTTATATAATTTATCAAAGCAAAATGGAAAACAAATGTGTAAAACTATCCATATAATATGCCACCATTCTTTTATTTTTTATTTGCTTAATTCTTAATAAGCAAGTCATATTCCAAAGGCTGAGTGACAATTGAACTGGGAATCCAGAGGTTCTTTTTCTTTTCCAGTTTAACAGCACTTTCTTGATCATAAGGAAAGTTTAATGTACCACACTCCAAGGAAATATTGTAACTATGGATATTATCTATTATACAAGTTATATCAGTTTAAGTTACTAACTCCTACAGGAGTAAATGATTTATCCCTTTTCTAATGTCACATCTTTTATCTAGAGTTTGTCAGACAGGTTTGATGGATTAGGTGCTATAACCACTGCATCTTCTTCAAAATGTCTGTGAGCACAAACAGTGGAATAAATGTATTTATTCCACTGTTGGAAAATGGGTGTATATATATATATATATATATATATATATATATATATATATACCTATTATGTTGATGAGTATAGTATCAATAGTGTAAATGAGGTCCCTGAAATCTCTTTTCTACCAGACTCTCATATGCACTGTCCTATGAAATACAGTAAAATACAGATTATACATGTGTGCTGTGTGTGGTGGTTAGAAGAATATGACATTTAATTAGGCTAAATTATCTGCAAGTAAATAATTATAAATGCTAGACCTTAAAATATGGCCATTTCCCCAACCCCTGCCTTATATATACAGCAATCCTAGCTGATTCTTGCCTCAGAGGGATCACAAACCAGCCATGATGTTTGGAGAAAGCCTTTTTGTTTGGAGAAAGGCTTTAAATCATTTTGACCAAACACATACACTATACCAAACTTCAAGATGTATTAATCATGTTCAATGAAATATGACTAGAAATATGACCTGATGAGTCTTAGTTTGGCACTATATCAGAAAAGCTTTTCATCTGAGAGATTTAAGACCTGAGCTAAAGTGAAACATGTAAGTTACATGGTCTGCACCACCACCGGTGCTGGACCGGCCATGTCGCTCCCCCCCTCACGCAAGCGTGCATGCGTCACGGTTCCAACAATTATGCCTCAAATTGCATAAGTGAGCCCAAAGTATTAAAGGAACATTTCCATATAAAAATAAAAACTGAAAAGATAGATAGGCTATGCAAAATAAAAGAATTTCCAATATAGTTAGACAAAAATGTAATGTATAAAGGCTGGAGTGACTGGATGTCACTGCAAAGCAGGAAGTATTTACCCAGTTTTTATTTTTACACTGAACAATTTCTTTAAAAGAAAATTGCAAGAAGTGCAAAGAAGCACATTGACATCTTTAAATACTGTAAATATGGTATAGCTGTACTTCCTATGCAGGTTTAATGTGACTAGTCTCTTCACAACAAATCCAACTCAATCACACCATTCAAATTAATTTTGGGTAAAATAAGTATATATAGTAAATTACATGCACTTACCTCTCAGTGAGCCTGCATCATTCTGCACACACAACAGCTTTTACACAGTAGGGAGTTCTCTTGTGCCCTGACAACTGCATGTATGCTCAATTGTAGGCACATGTCCTGGCACCACAATGTTCAGTGCACCATGCATGCAGCTTTTGGATTCAGATTTCCTTAAAAAGGATAACAGTACCCAAGGCTGGTCAAAAACAGTTTGGATACAAAAAGGGAGTCAAATATAGTACATATTACCACACAGCATATGAAATCTATGACTACAATTATTTTTTTACACAATATAGTCCCCCACTCAACAATATCTACAATCTCTTAGAGAAAATTCTTAGCATACTAATAACTGACCGAGTTCTTGATTTGGTACTTGATATAGGCTACAAAACAGTAGCACATCACGCACAAACTATAGGTAGGCAACTGCTTAGTTTGTCCCTAGTTTGATCAAAGCCCATATAACCAATTGTTATGTTTTGGGTAGCCGAGGATGAGTAGACTATAACAGCGCTTTATTAGCAGAGTCATGCATGCATTACACAACAATAAGCTTTCACTTTCAAGCTGTCCACAAGTCCTGTGCACAGTGACACCCGCAGGCCATTTGTATAAACACCACATATTCCCCCTATAATAGGAAAGCATTATAATAATAAAGCAATAATATACATTATTCACATCACATAGTCCTAGGTCCATGCAGGTAGTTTTCTGATTCTCTCAGTACGCCTTATAGGTTCACTTTCTTCAGGCCTATTGCAATTGACATCAGGAGTAGGAAAATGTCCTTCATTAAATGGAGCTTCTCCAAAGTCATATCTAACAGGAGCACTTGCATTCCATATGCGTCCATCAGATAGTTCATATGTGTATGGTCCTCGCTGGCGTCTCACTTCAAGTGGTGTAGTAAATTTAGATTGTCCTTGTTTCAGTATTCCTGGTTTCTTAATTCTGACTAAAGATCCAGGCTGAAAGTATACTTCACTGGCACCACGTTTTCTGTTAGTATAAGCCTTGCATTTGGCTCGTTGATGTTTTACAATGTCAGCAGTAGATGATTTTGTAGGCACCATATTTTGTGGAAGCTTGATGTCTGCAACATGTAACTTAGTGCACATCTGTCTGCCATGTAGTAATTCAGCTGGAGATGATTGGGTTGTTGCATGGCACGTTGCTCTGTAGTTATGTAGGAACTGTGTTGTAAATACTTTCCAAGATTTCCCAGTAAGATTTGCTGTCTGTAGTGTTTCTTTTAGACTTCTGTTGAATCGTTCAATTTCTCCATTTGCTTGTGGGTAATACACTGAAGATTTCCTATGCACAATATTACTCTCTCTCAGAAAGGATTCAAACTCATATGAGACAAACTGTGGTCCGTTGTCTGATATTAACTCCTTTGGATTACCTTATCTGCTGAAGACTGTAGACAGAAAAGCGAAATCCAGGACAGTGCATGCTGGCAAAGGGTGCATGACAGGGGCGGGACAAAGCTGCCTGGCAGGGGATTAGCAATGGGTGTAGTGACATAGTTGGGGGGTGGAGTTGTAAAGGGATGTGTAGCACTAACTGCTAAGGAGGGCATCCATTTTGGAAGAAGAAAAGGAGTCCCACCCTCCCTCCCTTGTATTAACCCTTTGTGCTAGTTGTCACAATTGTGGCCTGGGTTAGTGGGGCACAGGATAAGTTGATGTGGAATGGTAAGTATTGGGCTGACTAACCAAGAGGTGATAAGAGGGAATAGCCCATTGTCACAGCCGGGCTGCGGGTCCCTGGCAATGGGGAGAGTAAATTAAGTGGAGTTTTTTACCAAGTACCAAGTTGGTTAATGGAACTTGGTTGGTGGTGTTCCTCTCTAAGAGCAGTGATCTCTGGGAGGGTATGTTGTATTGGTGGTAGCATGCAGTCCTGCGTACCCATCATGCTAGAAGGCACAAGCGGCTGGTGGCTTATACGATTGCATGCACCTAATTGGGTCCATTGCCAGGGGCCTTGCAGAGGATTAAAAAATTAATGGCATATCACTGTTCATATTTGTATGTTTATAATGTTGTTAATATAACTGTTATTGCATATGTGTTATCTATTGTTAAATAATCTTTTGTGCAATAAAGCTGTGGACAAAAAGACTCCAACAAATAAAATGTATGGTGAGTGAATTGGTTATTCCTAGGCCAGTTTGGGGGAAAAAGGCAGGTATTTGTCCCAGCCCATGTCATGGTATTACTATAGCTGATGTTATATGAGAAACAAATGCAATTTAATAAGTATCATCAGGTAATGGTAATGTATAGAATATACACTATCCCTTTGTCCCCAGGCACTGAATAAGTAAAGCACGCTTTCTAGCAGCAGAAATCTACCCTTGGTCAGCAACAATAATGTAATTTTCAAACATATGAATCCAAGCATTAAAAGGTATGGTAGGCTCACCAGGGTTTGGAAGAAAAGGTGCAGGCTGCTGTAGAGGTAGAAATGCCATCCTTGTCGCCATTTGTTATCTTTTGGGTAGTCGAGGATGAGTAGAGTATAACAGTGCTTTATAAGCAGTGTCATGCAGGCATTACACAACAGTAAGCTTTCACTTTCAAGCTGTACAGAAAGTCCTGTGTATGTACAGTACAGGTCCTGTGCACAGTGACACCCGCAGGCCATTTGTATAAACACCACACCAATGGTTAATACTATGGGCATAATCAAATATGGGGTTAGGAAATGCCTCGCCACCTATCTTTCCCTCACACCATGTTAGTATTAAAATTGTATGTGACAACAAATTTACAAATGGTACTTAAGATTCCACTACAATTCATGAATGAATAATTATGTATGTTTTTGGGCCATAAAACAAACTAAATTATTCCCTTGTACTAAAAAAATTCCTGGGTACCTACTTATTTCAACTTTGTTTTTAAATGTTTTATATTTATATTTTACACATAATTATGACTTTCCCTCTTCATCTCTCAATTGTGTTTTTGTTGCTCATATATTACATTGTACATTAGCAGAGGTGTGTTCTGTTGTTAGTTTGATTCACAGTGTTTTCATAATTGTGACCTCACAGGGGTGTACCCTTTAGCCTATGAGTAAGTGCCCCAATAGGCACAAAATATGTCCTAATGAATGATTATTTATTGTAATAACTTTTATTTTTTATTTTTGGGGTTCTCACATTACATCTTTATTTTTCAATTGGTAATGCACACCCTTTGGTGAATTGTGAGATCCTATCTTATTTCTATTTTCTGGCTTTGATTTACATATATTCAGTGTGGTGCCTTTATTACTTACTATTTTAGACATCTAGCACTGCCACTTATCTCTTTTTTCCAATAGTACTGAGGACCCAAACTATTTGTGGTTGTCACAGAGTCTTCTTAAGTCTTACTGGCAGCTTATTTTGTGTGTTGTTTGCAAAATAAAAAAGTAGAAAATGAATGGTATACTTCTGTTTTTCTATATCTTACCCCATAAAGTACCAGCCTTGTATTGCAGATGTATTATAGTATGGGGGTTAGTAAGACAGGGCTGGATGTGTGCATAGGAAGAGTGAACTCGATTTCTCTCTCAAGGGACACACCAAGTTTTCCTCTATCTTTCTTATCCAATATAAGATTTTTTTCCATGTCCGATTTGGTAACTAATGAGGCAATAGTAATAAAATCCCACTAGCCAGTGAACTCATTGATCTGTATATGTGGTTTATTGATGAAAGACATTTAACGACTCCCCAGTGTGAAATTGTTGGCCTTATAAATTAATATTTTAATCCACTCTTCATCATGTTAGCTTGTTTGGCATCATGGATCTTTATCTGTATAATCAACTGAAGCTATTCAGGAAACCATAACTACTGTAACATTATTTTGATTTTTGTAGTATAAAATTGAAATTAAATACAGTACTGCTTACTTACAAGACTAATGTTTTTGACATTTATTTTAAAAAATGTTATGTTTTATGTGAACTCCTCTTTCAAACAAAGAATGTTATTTAAAAGACAAAATGGTACAAAGTAGCAAATAAGTCTTTTAATAGTATGAGTCTCACTTAAGCAGCTATTTGAAAAGCCCTAAAAATAGCACCATGTAGTTAAATAGTAATATTGTAAGGATTGTTCCTAATACTGTGATATATAGTTAAGTCTTGGAAGAATTCCATTCCATTGAGCCATGAAACATGTCAATTACTATTCTGTGACTGCTTTAAAATATTGTTACAATGCATATCAGCAGTAGGTGACATGAACAATTACAGCATGGTGAACTAGTGTGGAGAAGGAATAACAGTGGGAGGAGAAAACAGTGGGATGCCCAGGGCTTTTCACAAAGAATTTTCTCCAGTAAAATTAATTCAAAAGTATGTGACTGGCTTGAAGTCATCAGGAGCATGTGGGTGTTATTTACTTACTTAAAACTTTAGCATGGCTTTTCAGGCTGCTTTTAATGTGACAGTTGCCAAAAATTAAAATGTGACATTGTCAGGTGTATGACTTAAAAATCATACAACATTATAAGATATTCTCCAAATTATAACTAAATGAAAAATGTGCCATTAAAGTATCTTTTATGGCCACACTTGTTAATACTTAGTATTGGTGCTGGTTTATAACTATAGATTATTAAAATAAAATACATTTTTATAATATGATTAAAATCCTTGATAAACATTCTCACTTTCATATGTCGCTAGCTATTATGAAGCTGGTCTAGCACAAATGGTACTGGTTTGTTAACAATGCTTAGAGCATCCTCTGTCTTAGAAATAGAGAAGCCGACAAAAGAGGTATGAACATGATTAAAATGAAAAATCCTAGAGAAATTTAATCATATCTCACAGTACTAAAACAAGAAGCTTTTCTTTATTGATAGCACATAGGCATCCAAATGGACACAAACTATACTTTACTGAACAAATATAATGTTTTTTACAGTAAAGATGACCCCTTTCAGATTAATAGTTTATTACACTTTCACAAATGTATTACAGCTTAGGCTAATATCACACACATGCTTTTCAGTATTGACTATTTTAGCTGGCTGAAAAGCAGCTTTGATGGCCTCCTGTGGGTACCCTTCAGTTGAACAGAAAACTTCTGTCAGCACATTTGTTTAGTGCTTTTAGTCCTTAAAATACTCAAAAGAGCTTTTTCAGGCAAAATCTTCATATCTAACCTGTCATTTCAAGTGAATGGGAGTTATAGGAGGCAAGCATGGCCAGATGGCTGATTCAAAGTGCCCCATGTGACATTAGCCTTAATAGTCAAACTCCAATGTTTTAACTGTATAATAATTCCATTATGCATATATATACACAACATGTAGATATGAAGTTGGAATAAATGCTCTTTACCAACAATGTGCGCCGTGAGTGCTTTCTGTAATTGGACTACATGATTTGTTGGTGAGCACCCGGTCTTTACTGTGACGATTGGTGAGTGCCAATATACAGTGAACATATATAGTTAGGTCCATAAATATTTGGACAGCTTTTTTTTTCTAATTTTGGTTCTGTACATTACCACAATGAATTTTAAATTAAATAACTCAGATGCATTTGAACTGCAGACTTTCAGCTTTAATTCAGTGGGTTGAACAAAAAGATTGCATGAAAATGTGAGGAACTAAAGCCTTTTTTTAACACAATCACTTCATTTCAGGGGCTCAAAAGTTATTGGATAAATTAAAAAACTGAAAATAAAATGTTCATTTCTATTACTCGGTTGAAAACCCTTTGCTGGCGACGACAGCCTTAAGTCTTGAAATCATGGACATCACCAGATTCTGGGTTTCGTCATTTTTAATGCTCTGCCAGGCCTTTAATGCAGCAGCTTTCAGTTGCTGTTTGTTTGTGGGCCTTTCTGTAAAATGCATGCTCAATTGGGTTCCGATCAGGTGACTGACTTGGCCATTCAAGAATATTCTACTTTTTTGCTTCAATAAACTTCTGGGTTGCTTTGGCTGTATGTTTTGGGTCATTGTCCATCTTTATTATGAAACGCCTCCCAATCAATTTGACTAGACAGTGTCTCACCTCAGGATTCATTCGGCTGCTTCTGTCCTGTGTCACATCATGGATAAACACTAGTGTCCCAGGTCCACTGGCAGCCATGCACTCCCAAGCCATCACACTGCCTCCTCCATGTTTTATAGATGATGTGGTATACTTTGGATCATGAGCTGTTCCACACCTTCTCCATACTTTTTTCTTGCCATCATTTTGGTAGAGGTTGATCTTGGTTTCATTTTTCCAAATAATTTTTTCCAGGGCTGTGCTGGCTTTTTTTTTTTTTTTTTTTTTTTTTTTAGCAAAGTCCAATCTAGCCTTTGTATTCTTGATGCTTATGAGTGACTTGTACCTTGCAGTGCACCCTCTGTACTTACTTTCATGCAGTCTTCTCTTTATGGTAGACTTGGATATTTATACACCAACCTCCTGGAGAGTGTTGTTCACTTGTTTGGCTGTTGTGAATCGGTTTCTCTTTGTCAGGACTGCCAGAGGTACACGACCCAGAAATACCCGACGGTGCTGTTTACATTCCCGGCGTTCACAGTGAAGATCCAAGATGGTGGCGCCCATGCTGAACACATGGCTGCAGCATCGTTGCATGATGATGTCATCACTGGTGTCGGGATCTCGTCATAAAAGGGCGCCCAAAACACTGTGACGGCGCCCAAGAATAGGATTTGCTGCCATTGATCCTGGGTTCCTGTTTGTGTTTCCTGATTCCTGCTCCCAGCCGGATTCCAGTCTGTTTCCAGCTCCCAGCCTGATTCCTGCTCCCAGTCTGTTTCTAGCTCCCAGCCTGTTCCTGCTCCTGCCTTGGTTCTGACCCCCTTCCTGAACTCTTGATATTTGATTCTGATCTGCCTGCCCTCGTTACCTCATGCCTGTGACCACTACTACTGATTCTGCTTAACCCTTCGGATACCGCGACCTTGCTCCCTCAAGAGGGCTTCCTCCTTGATCCTGACCACCTCCCTGGAGGGAGCTCCCGGCTCCCTGAAGCTGGCCATAGATGCAAAGATTGGATCGTACGAATCATCGTACGATTGGACTTTCCCATCTCCCGACCCGCCACTAACCATTCAGATCAAAGTCTTACCAGTCAGATCAAATAAAGTAGTTAAAGAACAGATCAGCAATGTTCTGCCCCTGACAGCAATTATACGATATCTATGTCCAACCAAAGCTAGTGACAGTCTCCCACTGAAAATCATACAATCGGCAATACACGCAGAGATATTATCAGCAGCCGACAGAAATTTTCTAACCTGTCCGATCGACCAAACGACAGACCTCCGCCGGACGAAAAATGTTGGGACTCTCCACACACGGTTCGAAAATCGTACCAATCCTCGATTCGTACGATCAGATTTTTGCGTCTATGGCCAGCTTGACACTCTTCACCATGGAAATTATTCTTCTATCATCTGCCACTATTGTCTTCTGTCGATGTCCTGGTCTTTTTGCATTGCTGAGTTCACCAGTGCTTTCTTCCTTTCTCAGGATGTACCAAACTGTAGATTTTGTCACTCATAATATTGTAGCAATTTTTCGGATGGGTTTTTTTCTGTTTTTGCAGCTTAAGGATGGCTTGTTTCACCTGCATGGAGAGCTCCTTTGACCACATGTTGTCTGTTCACAGCAAAATCGTCCACATACAAGCACCCCCCACCCTCAAATCAACTCCATGGCTTTTATCTACTTCATTGATAGACAAAACAAAGGAATTGCCCACACCTGCCCATTAAATAGCCTTTGAGTCAATTGTCCAATTATTTCGTTCCTCACATTTTTATGCAATCTTTTTGTTCAACCCACTGAATTAAAGCTGAAAGTCTGCAGTTCAACTGCTTCTGAGCTGTTTCATTTAAAATTCATTGGGGTAATGAACAGAACTAAAATTAGAAAAAAATGTTGTCTGTCCAAATATTTATGGACCTTACTGTACATATATAATGATTTGAAAAGTACCCACACTCTTACATTTGAGTACAATTGTGGGTGCTTGGTCAAATATTTGTGTACAATGTTCAGAAAGGATCAGCACTCCAAATGTTTCCAAACAAACAATTTATTGGGTCATGGAGTGATCTAAAAAAAATTGTTTGTTTGCAACATTTGGAGTGCTGGTCCATTCTGAACATCATATATATTATCATATCATATATAATGATTATACATAAGCATTCAAACCTGCAGAATCAACAAGGTTAAATTACAGATTTTGTGAAAATAGTAGTAAAGATGGCACCAGGATAGCACACATATGAGGACTAGATCAATATTACAAGCAAGAAAATAAATTCCCATATGTACCATTACTGTTAATAATAATTAATTATTATTATTATTATTATTATTATTATTATTAATAAAACACACATTATAGCAAGTAATACCTGACAGGGTAAAATGCTTAAGAATCTCAGGTAATATGATTAAATTTCAAAGCCCTAAATATTGATAGGCAGGTCACTGTGTAAGTATCATTTCTACAGTATATCCAGGCAAAGTTTGGTCTGTTCGTATATGATATCTATGTAGTCAAGCACATTTATGATATAAGTTGTAAACATACAGTCTTGGGTAAACTTCAAGATGGCAGTTTAAATGTATCCAATAGACAAGTTCAGATATTTTCCAGACATGCTGTGTAATACATTTTGATGCATGTTTGTAAAAAAATATGATCTTTTCTGGCTATGAAATACACCAAGTGATAAATGTTTTTTTGGAGTGGATTCTGGTGGGTAATTTAACTAATAGCACCGAGCAGCATAACAACAGGCTTAAGAATGAATGCACAGCTTGATAAATAGACAATTATTTTAAACTACTTTTTACTACATTTTTTGGCATAAAATCCTGACCTCATCTTGATAAATAGCTTCCTAAAAGTATCCCGTATGCATCTATCAGTCAAGTTTTCAAGTATCCTTTCTTGATAAAACAAATTACATATTGATGAGTCAATGATGCCCATTCTACACTTGCTTAACACAGTATCAGCTTAAAAAATGACTAGGCTTGAAACATATTGTGGCAAGAAAACTTTTTATAACACTGCACATCATTTACACATGCAGCACTTCTTAGAAGTGCCACACGTAATACTTACTGAATATATAGTTCTACTTGCAGATCATACATTTGTCCCTGAATTACAAAACATTACATCAGAGACACTATTCTAAGCATTTAATTCCTAATTTATTTCTCCTAGTTGCAGACTCCACCTATAAATCCAGCACAACTCACGCTACTGACCTAACAAACTTTTGATGTTCTTTGTGTTGACTAAAACTCTACAACCATTTCTGGGTTTTGTTGACCAAAATGACTTCTTGTTAGGATATATTTATAAACATTGAACACCTAGCTGGGAGTTTCAACAAATATTTTTCTTAAAGCAGAAGTAGACAAAATTGCCATTACTTTATTCATTAGATCTGAAGTACAATGTATGAAATATAGAGAATTTTACTTACCTACTTGACGTAAATTCCTTTTCTTCTAGTCCCGACATGTCAGTACACATGGGGCATTGCCCCTCCCAGACCTGGAGGTAGGACCTATAACATAGCCAATCAAAATGAATCATGACCTATAAGACCACATGACTTCCTCCTCACCACAGTTATACTTTTGCCATAGCAGTACAGTAACCAAAATAAATAATTGGGATGGGAAACCCTGTACTGACATGTCGGGACTAGAAGAAAAGGAATTTACGTCAAGTAGGTAAGTAAAATTCTCTATTTCTTCTACGTCCCTCCATGTCAGTACACATGGGATCTACCAAGCCATGCACCGAAAACAAGGGGTGGGAATAACCAACATAATGCAAAAATCAAACTGATGCTAAGGAGGCCCTGAGAAAAGGCCAGCATCACATCCATCCAACAGGGGAGCTGATAAAATGTATATCTCCTGAAAAGGGTAGATAAAAGGCACAAGAACAACATGTCCTAGGACATGGTAAACGATTAACAAGAGCTACAAAATCAACCACAAAATTACAGAGACCGGTACTTGAGGATCAAGCATTGCAGATTAAGAATAAACATATTCTGTTTAAAAAGGTTCCCTCAGTGACTAGAGGGATACCTGCAATATGGTTATCTGACAAAACCCCACCTGGGGAAGAACAAAAATCCTGCAACTGTTAAAACAAGAATGATGGCAATAGCCATCTCAGAACTAAAACACCCTAGAAACCACCAGGAAATCAATCAGATCAGAAACTAAACACAACTTGAATGCATCTATCACCAGTGCTGGAGAAATACACGATCCTCAGCAATAGCAAGTGGCCCTAAAAAGACTTGGCCCACAGTAGCCTGGTCCTGCATCTTAATGGAAGCAGCTCAAACCAGTGCTGACCGGAGTCACCTCTACACCAGAGATCAGTCCAAGATCCACTAACTCCATGCTAATAATACCTAATGAAGACAACTAAATGAACACCAACTCTGGGTTATCATAAATCAGCATATCATTGTAACCATTGTAGAGCCATGCTGGTACAGCCCAGTAGCTCCACCAACCACCAAATCTAAACTGGGCATACAACAGCACAAGGATAAGATGCTGAACCAACCAATGTGACTTAAAGCCATCTACCAGTAAGCTATGCTGTTGCCCCAGCCAACTGCTACACAAGCAAGCAATGGGACCCAAGCCAATTACAGTTCTAGAAAACACCCACAAAAGCCGAGGCCACTACAGCTCAAGCTGCACAATGCTACAGTTTATGCAAAAACTGAACCAAACCTGTGACCATACATAGAAGCTACCAGAACCAGCCAACAGCTGGGATCACAATCCAAAATCAGGCATGCCAGAAGCTTATAGCCTACAAAAACTGGTACCCACCAGCAATGATGCACAATCCACTGGCAGAGAGCCAGCCACCATACATGCAACCAGTGGTGGACCAGCCAGCTATTATGTATTCCAACATAGATGTGCAAGGCCATTGTCACACTAGCAGGCCAAGATGCCCGTCAGCTGAAGTGTTTGCAAAAAACCAGAGTGGAATTCGAATACACAAGCAATAGTAAATAAGCCATCTATTGTGAATGCCACCCTTAGGGACAAGGTAACCAACTGCACTGGCACCTGACACAAAAGTCAATTTCCATACATACAACAACGGAGCACGTCAGTTGTTGATCTTGCAAAACCCTGGTCCACAAGCCAGCCTTATTGATAATAAGCAGTGGCATACAAGACCAAAAACAATGCATGTAAGGCAGAAGAAAAGGTTAGCTGTAAGCCAACATATGACCAACATCAGCTGCTGAATACCAATCAGCAACAAAATTAGCTATGGGCTGTGAAACTCAGAGCAAACACCAGCTGATGGTACAACCCATGCTAGATCCAACCAAATAGTCAATCATGCCTACTGCTGGAGTAACCATAACCATACCTGCAAGGATTGCAGACAAGACAAAACCAATGGCTGTTGTCCTGCCAAGGATTGCCGCAAGGCAAACAGACATGCCCACCAAGGGCCACAGCAAGAATAGTAACCATGCCTATCAGCCGCCACAGCCTGGCTGGTGACCTTTGCACCATAGGTCACAGCCAAGACTGGCAGCCACAAGCCCACAAGGACTATAATAAAAACTAGCGGCCACCTTAGCCAGGGGCCACAGAAAAGGCCAACAGCCCAAGATCCCTGGTAAAAGGCAAGCAAGCACCTAAGTTAAGGGCCATGAAAACAGGCCCACAGCCATAATAACCCAGGTAAAAGGACAACCAAACAAATGTGCCAAGGGTAAAAGACCACATGAGCCAAAGGCTCATGCAACAGGCCAGCAGAACAAGGGCCCTTGTAAAAGGCCAGCAGACCCAGGAGCCGAGGACCATGGTAAAAAGCCATGGACCAAAACAAGGGCTCTAACCCAAGCCAAGGGCCATAATGAAAGCCAGAGGCCACACAAACCCAGCTCCCTGGCGAGATGCCCGAGGCCACACAAAGGGCCATAGACTACAAGCATGTTAAGGTGCCAATAGACATAACAGTAAGTGCCCTTTAATCTACCAACAATTAAAGAAGGGAAACCTACAGTCACAAAAACTCAGTAGATGTAGTATAACTACAACTGAGCTCCCAACAAAAGCCACCAGATGGGAATAGAATATCTAAGAGAAGGCCTACATCACACAAAAAGACACCATATAACTCAGAACACTGCCTGTTAAGTGTGGAAACATCATAGGAAAAAATGGGGCACAATGCTGCTACAGCAGAACAAACCCCTAGCCGGTCCTGGAAATACCGGGTGTAATAAGAGCACACTTGCCTACTGTGTCTGCGCAGAGAACTCGGGCTCACAAACCTAAGACCTCAGATGACAACTATACAAGAAGTCAGAGGAATACAGGCACCTAACCAGATAATATGCGCTAGACAGTAGGAATAATCCAGACAGATCCTTGGTGGCAGACTGCTTCTAAGGAGCAGACTCAGGGTCGTAACTAAAGAGGAAGCAGACCCTGCGGCTGCAGGTGGGCCCAAAAGGTATAGGGACCCATGAGGCCCAAATAAA
The DNA here is from genome assembly GCF_017654675.1 of Xenopus laevis. Taxonomy (NCBI): domain Eukaryota; kingdom Metazoa; phylum Chordata; class Amphibia; order Anura; family Pipidae; genus Xenopus; species Xenopus laevis. The sequence continues at coordinate 71,519,878 of NC_054380.1, read as the reverse complement.
GAGCAATTTCAATACGTATTGGTAAAAAAGCACAACCTCTGGATATGTTAGGGGCCCTAAAATGAATTTGCTGTGGGGCCCAATGACATCAGGTTACAGCACTGAGCAGACTCAATGTAAGGAAGGAAGGGGCTACCATACTGCTTCAGCAGTGCAAGCCTCCAGCCAACCCTGCAAGCACCCAGTGTAATAAAAGGCAAATATAACCTCTGTGTCTGCACAGCGGACAATAGAAACAACAGTAGCAAACTGAGGAGTATTTGCGCCTTACCTGATAGCAATGAAAAGTCCGCAGGTTGGAAACTTCAGCTAGAACTCGGATAGGTTTAGCAGAGGGACATTAGCTTATTAACATGCAGACTTAGTACCTTGTGTAACTGTAACTCCAGCTCACAACATACGACTTCATATAATATAAGAAGGAACACAGGCAGCTTACCAGATAGCTCAGACTTGTCAGCAGGAATATCCAGTCCAGTGGAACACTGCTTGTTAAGAGCAGACTCCTAAGAAAGGAAGGAGGTGCCATACTGCTTGAGCACATGAGCCAATATAACCACTGTGTCAGCCAAGAGGATGCAGGTTCACCCATACAAAACTTAAAATATTAAACAGCAATAGCAAAGGGGCCAAAGGAACACCTGCACCTTACCAGATAGTAACTAGTTAGCTTGATGGAAACTCCAGCCAAAGCTCTGATAGCTTTCAGCTGAGGGACATATTAAGCATATTAACATGCAGACTTCCCAGTGAAATTAATGTTTCAAATACACAATGGATACTGAGAAATCAAAATCTCTGGATTCAGGTACCACACTGCTTAGGCAGAGGGATTCACCAGCCAGTACTTAAAGTGTAGCAAGAGCCAATACTGTATTTTGCACAGAGGACGCCAGCTCACAACATAAGACTTCAGTTAATACAAGAAGTCAGGGGAACACAGGCACCTTACCAGATAGCGCAGGCTTGTCAGCAGGAATATCCAGGTGGAACACTGCTTGTTAAGAGCAGACTCATAAGAAGGAAGGAGATGCCATACTGCTTGAGCAGTGCAACCTCTAGCCCTTCCTGGAGGTGCCTTAGTAACATGAGCCAATATAACTTCTGTGTCTGCACAGAGGATGCAGGGTCACCCATACAAGGCTTAAAATATTAAACAGCAATAGCAAAACGGGGCGAAGGCACACCTGCACCTTATCAGAGTGGCTAATTAGCTGGATGGAAACTCCAGCCAAAGCCCCAATAGCTCTCAGCTGAGGGACATAATTAGCCAATTAGCATGCAGACTTCCCAGTGCACTACACACAGTAGATAATGAAGAATCATACTCACCAGCTTCAGGCAGTTATAACTAGCCCATATGCATACCCACGGCCCTTTTGCAGAAGTTCTGTAGAGTTCTGTAAAGTCTCACATAACTCAAAAGAAAAGGGGAGTCCAAAAAGCTCACAGGTAACAATGTGGAAGCCCACACCTGTGTCTGTTCCCAAAAAAGCACTAGATTGAATCTTGTGCCTCGCTGGGCATATAGCAGGGGGGCTGTTTTAGCACAGGGCTAGGACCATGGGTATGCCCACACCTGCACTTCTTCCCAATAAGCGATAATTTACAGATTATGCGTCTTGAGGCATCAGGTAAATTCTTCTCCATTACCTCGGAATCATCCCTCTGTGTCCACACAGAGGTAAAAATTAAGCAAAAATAAATAAATAAATAAATAAAAATACAGAAGAAAAAACAAAAGGCTCACGGGTAATAATGTGGGAAGCCCACAACTGTGTCTCTTCCCAAAAAGCACTAGATTGAATCTTGTGCCTCGCTGGGCATATAGCAGGGGGGATATGCCCACACCTGCATTTCCTCCCAATAAGCGATAATTTACAATGCGTCTTGAGGCATCAGGTAAAATCTTCTCCATTACCTGGGAATCATCCCTCTGTGTCTACACAGAGGTAAAAAATAAATAAATAAATAAACAAAAAGAAAATACAAAAGAAAAACAAAAACTGTGTTTGATTTCTCTCAAAATTCAACAAAAAATAAAAAGTGAGGAGGGAGATCCTACCTCCCTGTCCAGTAGGACAAAAAATAACTGTGCTGAGGAGGAAGTCATGTGGTCTTATAGGTCATGATTCATTTTGATTGGCTATGTTATAGGTCCTACCTCCAGGTCTGGGAGGGGCAATGCCCCATGTGTACTGACATGGAGGGACGTAGAAGAAAATACATTTTCTCATCACACTCATTTTTTACCACTTGATATAGCAGGGTGCATCTACAGTATAAGTACAAATGTTTTTTTTTCAGAACAGCAAGTACTACAAAATATTGTGAAATGCTTAACATTTTGGTTGTACATTCAAATAATTATTAGGAAGCTATGTTATAATGAAATATGCGAATAAATGCAGCAACGAAAGTTAGGATCTACCTTATACACCTATGCTAATCTAGGTACCACAGAGACTCAGACTCTACCCCTGTTATTACCCACTTATTTTAAGAGTTACTGCCAAGTGCTACCCACTCCCCTGTTGGGATTGTTCAAATTAAGGTAAAATGTATCTCCAGGTTGGGAGGAGGATACCAGGTGGGGGGGTTTAATGTTGTGGGATATATTACTTGTCTATATCTATTCTCTTTCTTTTCTCCTCTTTCTTTCCCTGCTTCTATGAGGGGAGGTTTAAGGTCTAATAAATATTGGTGGTTGAACGAGACATCGCTGTCGACAGCTATAGGTGCCCCACGAAAATCAAAACGCACTCCAATATCACCTCTGATACCACCATTTCTCGGTGGGTGACCACAGGCCCCTTGGAGCCACTCTGGCCCCAATGGAACATAATATGCCCTAAAATTGACTATGGCTCCTCAAAGCTTTAAATTGCCATCCTGGAATGTGCGTGGAATTAACGATAAAATTAAAAGGGCAATGGTATTAGATACGGCCAAGAAATCTGGGGCGGATGTTATATTACTCCAGGAGACTCATCTAGTTGGACAGAGAGTTTGTGCACTTAAATGGAACTGGGTCCAGGTGGCATATCATGCAGACTTCTCAACATACTCCAGATTAGTTGCTATTCTTGTTAGGAAGTCACTAAATTAACATTTTCATGCACTAACCTCGGATAGTGGAGGAAGATATTTAATCCTAAAAGCCCAAATTGCTATTATATAATAGTTAATGCATACTTACTTTAACCTGGTCCCAGACCCGGCTCCAGACAGCTTACACCCCTCTGCCCATGACACAAAAAATGTTGCCCGTTGGGTAGAAACTACAGGCTTGTTGGATATTTGGAGATGGCGCAACCCCAGCTTAAACAGTATTCGTGTTACTCTGTGGCCTCCGCCGTGATGTCTCGTATAGATTTATGTCTAGGTACAACTGAAATATTACCGTATGTTGACTCTATAGAATATTTGACACGGTCGAGGTGATAAATGGAGATTACCCCCCAAATGGATAGCTAACCCTAAGGTTAGTGAGCATCTCCTCCCTTTGCTGACACAATACTGGGAAATAAACCAAGACACCGAAGCAGACCATATAGTATAGGACGCTGGTAAGGCCTATATAAGGGGTACATATGTCTCCCTTATTAAATCAACTCATAGAGAGGGAGAGCGGGCCCTCTCTCTTGGCCGAAACGCTCTAGCTAGAGCAGAATCAGAACTGACACAAAACGAGTCTGACGAAACTAAAGAGGCTATGCAATCAGCTCAGAGAGATCTCGACTTACTACTAGTAGACAAATACTCGCAACAGGAGCTTTACAGAGCGGCTGCCTGGTATGACAAGGGGGACAAGAATGGGAAGCTGCTTGCTCTACTGGCTAGGGGGGATATACCTAAGACTATGATACAGGCCATTACTAGTGGGAATGATCTGATCACAGAACCAGCACAAATGACAACAATTTGAGATGTATTTTCATTCCACCTATCAATCACCACCTGACAGACTTCTTCAGATCTAGCCACACAATTAGACCAAGACATTACTCTGGATGAAATTAAGGATGCAATTAATGGGTTCCCTACCGGAAAAACACCTGGCCCAGATGGGATCCCGATAGAATGATACAAGAAGCATATAGAATTTATGGCCCCTAAACTCCTAACTCTCTTGGAATTAATGCAACAGGGGTTTTGCCTGACTCATGCTATGATGCCTATATTATCCTAATACACAAGGAAGGCAAACCCCCTGATAGATGTGATTCATATCGGCCTATATCCCTCCTTAACTGTGACATAAAGATATTTGCCAAGGTCGTAGCCAACAGACCCAAACTTGTAGCGCCTGAACTAATGCATCCGGATCAGACAGGTTTTATGCCCTCAAAGGCCACGGATATTAATGTGAGACGTCTCTTTACTAACCTGGCGGTCCAACATGATAACGTGGGGAATATAATTGTAGTGTCCCTGGACACAGCAAAGGCCTTTGACACAGTTCAGTGGCAATACTTGTGGGAGGTATTAACCCGTTATAAATTGGGCCCTAAACTCTGGAAGTGGATTCAGACACTATATGCACATCCAATGGCTAAGGTGTTGGTCAATGGGAAAATATCAGAACACATATCTCTGTGAAGGGGAACCTGACAGGGGTGCCCTCTTTCGCCATTGCTTTTTGTCCTGGCCATAGAACCCCTGGCCATCAGAGTGCGGTCAAATGAACAAATACAGGGCTTACGCATAGGAAACCTGTCTGAAAAAATATCACTCTATGCTGATAATATGTTAGTGTATCTGGCTAACTCAGGTACAGCCCTAGAAAAACCTCCTGACAACTGTCTCTGAATTTGGCCAATATTTAGGTCTGAAAATCAACCTCGCTAAATCTTTGGTGTTTCCCATAGATCCCCTTCCGCAGGGCACACCGGACACCCTACTACAGCTCAAAGCAGCAAACTCATTTAAATACCTGGTGATCCATAAAGATTTTAGCAGATAGGAACAACTCAATCTGGATCCAGTAGTACAGACCCTGAATAACAACGTTTCTGTATGGCAAGACCTACCTCTTTCTCTACCAGGCAAAATCAATATCTTCAAAATGATCTTTCTACCCAAAATAATCAGAAGTTTCTTGTGGCAGGAGAACACCCACAATTAAACTTTAGGGTGCTACAGGTGCCTGCATCTGGAGGAGGCCTAGCACTACCCAATCTTAAACTGTATTTCTTTGCAGCCCAATAGGTAAATGCCCACTGGTGGTTTGTCCCTGATCTGAGCAACTCAGCAGTGGTCTTAAAAGCCGCAGTAATCGGCTCTCTTGAGGCCCTTGCTATACTACCTTACCGAGGTGTCTGCCCCCATCACATTACCACTACTCCTATGCACACAGTAGTACAGGTATTTCAGAAGTCTCAAAAACTGGTCCGGGGAACCTCGACAGCCTGGTGCCCCCATACCCCGTTGTGGGGCAATAATTACCTCCCTCATATTCATTCACTCCCGGACATTGGCAGACAGGCACAGATGGGGATAAAAACTCTTGGAGATATAGTCTCTGGGGGTGAATGTAAAACGTATGCCATAATACAACAGGAAGCCCATCCTCACCCAGATATGCTATTCCGTTATTTGCAGCCATGCCATGCTTTCAATGTACATTTCCAACAAGACCTGTAAATTTAGAGGTGACAACCCTTGAGACCTATTTACACAGATTAGACCTAACAAAGCCCCTATCCTGGTTGTATACAATACTATCTACCGCCGGCCCCTCTCCCCTTGAGAGAGTTATGGGCAAATGGCAAGGAGATATCCCTGACCTAAACTAAGAAAAATTAAAGGACGCACTCAAGCTTGTCACAGAACTATCTATCTCTGTGAGGGACAGACTTATACAAATAACATTTTTGAATAGAGTTTACTTAACCCCCTACTGCCTAGCAAAAATCTATGAAAATGTATCAGATCTATGTCCCAAGTGCAGAGTAGAACCTGGTACTATGTTTCATATATTCTGGTCCTGTCCGGTAACCCAGAGATTTTGGATTGCTGTACTCCAATACTTGAATGAGAAGCTTGCACTACCAAGTATTCGTTCACCAGAAACCTGTTTGTTGGGGATACCAGGGGACTTGCAGCTACATTCCTATACTAGAGTCTTTTACCTACAAATCTGGAAATCACTCAACCCTGCTACAATACAATATTGGAAAAAACTGATAAATGACTCTCTCTCAAACCAGAAACTGACCTATCTGTGAAGAGGCTGCCCTGAAAATTTTGAGGCTATATGGGGTACATGGATAAATGTGTAAACTGGCTAACCGCATATATTCTAATATAATGGATATGACAATGTATACCTTACCTCCCCTCCCCCCTTCTCTCTCAACTTTCTTTCTTCTACTATACCTTCTATTGATCTTGTAAATGTTTAATGTTTTAAAATTTTAAATAAAAACTTTAAAAAAAAAGAAATATGCAAATAAAATGAGCAAAGCATGTGCTCTTTGCCACCTATATTATAAGATGCAATATGTATAAAGTGTCAAATTGTAGTAAAGGATGTCTTCTTGTACAGAAAATTAGTTTAATATAAGAAATCTAGTCATTGAAATAGCTGATTTCCACCTATACCCTTTTGCATGTTTCTTCTGATAAATATGTAGATGCCTGTGGGGGAAAATGTTATTTTCACATTATATCAATTTGCCTTTTAATATACATTAGCATCCGTTTCTTACCATGAATCTAAGCCTTTGAGGTCTAATCAGAAAAGCTGTCAAAGTAAAGTAGAAAGCAGAAAAATGCTTGATAAGTTAATTTAATTGAGTCTATTTTGTATGGAAATCTGCTGTTTTCAGCACTTTAAATGCAAGATCTCCTCTTCCTAAATTAATGAACATACAGCACACAATGAGACATTTATTAAAATGATCAAATTCATATGAATGTTCATCTTTCTCCTAACAATACAGCTATGGTATCTTTGAGTGTTCCCACCTTTTGCTACCAATTTCTGTAGCAGTGGCAATATATAGTGACAATTATACCTTGAGAGGACCAGAGCAGTTAAAATGTCACATGTGCCATACACCTTAAAATGCAGTTATTTTAGATTTTCCTGTTTGCCATTGACTAACGGAAGTAAGATGCTATTGTAGCATTATAGTAAAATGAATGCACCATACTATGAGATCCACTCCCCATTTTGTGTTCCAGATGAGACCTTAAATCTTATGGAGTAAGCCCTAGCAAACAGTGTGGGGGCAGGGTGTATTGCAGCTGTACCTTGATGCAGGGTGCAATATTTGGGCGCCAGTGGTTCTTAAAACTTAACCATGAACATATTTCATTAAACAATACAATCCTCCATGGAGTGTACAATAGAGCAAACAGGACCATACATCAACAGTGGGTAGGCATATACTCACAGCACCTTTGGCCAGTATTAGTCCCCACAGGGAAGAGAACATACACAGCAGCAATGAAGGTACACCCAGATTTCAGCCTTTTGCCTAAGTGGAAGCCATGGGAATCCCTACATCCCTTAAGCTGCTCAGCTAAATAACCTGTCTATCTGTTACTCCTAGAGTGACCTCTTGAGGTGAGTAGCCTATCCTTTCTAGACCTAGTCTCAAGCTCTGCCTGCCTGCTCAGGCTAGAGCCAGCACAAGATGGATCCTGAGTGCATGGCTACAAAGGGTTTTATACTTTAGCACAGTGCCATCTCAGGGGCATAGTATAAAGCAGAGCATTGACACAAGTTCCCATTAGGACCCATTTAGTTGTCTAGAACACTAAGGATTTGCTTGCCTGCTTAACTAGGGGTGGCTATTTTACACATCCCTACACTATAATTATTATATAATTCATTTAATTTCTCTCCCTCCCTGGGATTGATGAAAGGTGTAACTGGATGAAAAGGTTTTGCATGTTTTTGCTATGACAGACTCTCGGGCTGGCTGGTCAAAAATTTCCCTTATCCCCCTATATTGCTGTCCTTTTAGCATAAGTTGACATTGTTAAGGTATGTACAGTCAACCTGGACATTAATTAGAACTTTCCATAGCAGGGATAAGTCCCTATGTTTTCCCTGAGGGCAATAATATTAAAACTATGCCAGCACAGGTGTAATACACAGGTGAACCAAGCTCAACTTAAAAGAAGAGTATGAGAGTATAGAAATTCTTTACTAAACACTTGCCTGCACAGTGTGTTTATCCATTTGCGAATAAACAAAAATAAAATGATGTGTTGTAGCCATCAAGAGAAACAAGCATTCCAATAATTAAATTTTCAAAAATTGGAAAAAAAACAGACATTTCAGCTATGAAAGTACTCCCACTTATTCATCATGGTTCACTTGAGTTTGAAAAGTTCCTTTTCTTTTAAGCTCACCCCATACTTTATTCCACTCACAGTTTCCCTAACTTTCTGCCCTAGTTTGCTTAGTTAACCCTACCTCATACCTGTCTTAGTCATGTTAACTTTTTCTACACAATCTTGTAGGTGTTTTATTTTTCCCACAGGCATTTTAAAGAAATATTGGCCTTCCTCCTGGTGTTTTCTGGTGTTTAATTAAAGGCACAAGCTGACCATAGGTAGAGTGAGGAGCATTAAAAGGAACAGTAACACAAAAAAAAGAAAGTAAAGTAAAGTAATAACAATATAATGTACTGTTGCCCTGTACTGGTAAAACTGGGGTGTTTGCCTCAGAAACACTACTATAGTTTCCATAAACAATCTGCTGTGTAGCCATGAGCACAGGCTACACAGTAGATTAAAAATATGTTCTGAAGAATCCCAGTGTATACTACAGAGCGTATCTGCTGTGTATCTAGTGCCTTTTCTCCTTTGTCAGTTTTACCAATGCAAAACAACAATACATTGTACCATGATGGTGGGATGGTTGTCCTGAACTTCCTAGATAATCATCTGTTGCTCATTTCCTAGAAGCAGGAGAATCCCCTCAGTGTTTAAAGAGTTCATGGCAAAACAAATGTACCCTGTTTCTCATTGTTTTTTCAACTGTTATTCATTAAAAGCCATAGAAAGCTTGCTTTTATGGAAAACACCATCTCCTTTGCTAGGCTGACATAACCATAGCAATCATCTCTTAACCTTGATTGTACCGCATACAGATTATTGGCTGCTATGACTTATCGTGCTATCCACTTAAAGTGATACTGACACTAAAAATTTTCTTTTCAAAATATTAATCTACATTAAAATTTACATATAGGTCACGTTGATCGCTTTCTGCTGATAGTTCTGCTTTTTTAAGTAATTATGTCAATAGGTACAGCACCCTTGTGGCTAAAGAATTGTGCAGTTGCATCCAATTTTTATCGAAATGCACATTTGCCTTAATTTTGCCAAATCAGATTCAATTGTGGTAAGTGTTGGCAATTATGCTCGAAATTGCCCTTTGCTCACTTCACTTAGGGATATAAAAAGCCCAAAAGTGTTTAATGAATAAAGTACACATTTTATAATGTCCAAAACCTATAACCAAAGCTTACAAATAAGCTGTAAATTGGACATTTTTTATAAATATACCTTTCACAGTGTAAAGACATTTCTATTTTTCATTCTAAATACTGTATAAGTACAAGGAAGCTTACAAACCAGGAGTCGCAAATGCCATTTGGCAAATGGTTTATGATTGAAATGTTAACAGTGATTTTTTTCTGGGGTCGCACCATAGGAACGCTGCAGAGTCCAAGAGATAATTCTGACTTTCAAGTTATATACTTTATTTAATGGTTGAACACAGCCATTGTAAGGAGATGAGATGAAAAGCATTGTTGTGTAGAGAAAATTAAATTAAAACCTACTTGAGCCAGCAGGATAGAGTATTATGTTTGCCTCAGTAGATATTCCTAGGATAATACATAATCCCATAAGAAAAGAAAAAAGTCATGATATGGCCACCTGTTTTTTAGTGCCTTTTTCATAGTATCTCAGATTATTGTGGGTGACTGGTCTAAAGATGTAGAAAGAAGAGCAATATTTCTTGTTGTCAACCAGCATTAAGACCTTTTCAGCAACATTTTTTTAATAATCAGGAAACCAACCAAACTCACTGAGAATGCTTTTCTCAGTAAATGAAAACGCTTTTGCAGACAGTTTTATTGACAAAACAAACAAAAATGATGTATGTGATTCCAGTTCTTACTTAAATGCAATTTCAATCATCATTGCCTGTATAAAATCCCTTAAATGTAAAACAACACAACTGTAAAAGCATAAACACATTCTCTTTTTAGCAGCATGGTAATAAAATGAAGGAATTGTCTTTGCTGGCAAAGACTGCCTTGCAGCCCATTGTTTGAGAAAAGAAAAGCTCACAGAATGCACGGTATAGTATAAACAATTCAGCTATGAATATATACTTTAGAAGACGTTATAACTAAAAACATATTATTATTTATGCATTATTATATATCTATTAAATACATTAAATAACTGACTAAAAATATTTTAATTTGTGTACTAGACTAGACTAAAACTTTGTGTTTTATTAGATACTGTACATAATTTAAAGATAAATTATTATTTTGTGAAAAGGAAGAGCTTCCTAACCAGCCATTTCTGCGACATTTTCACCACAACTTCTTCCTACAGTTATTGAGCTCACTTCATTCCCCATAGAATGAAAAGTCAACAGAGCATTCCAAGAGATAAATTGTTCTTCCTGTTATTTAGATGTAGTAAAATGAACTCAAGTTAAACAGATACCTAAATCAAATGGCTCAAGGGCAGGAAGAGGCAGGAGGGCAGGGCCTGCTAACTGGGTCTGCCTAGGCATTATAATGGGCTTTACCATTAAATAACTCTCAGATCGTGGAAATGGATCTTTTGGAAGGGACAGTCTCTTTGGTGAAAAAATGTACCCTTGCCCTTTTAGTTAAGTTAGTTGAAAACTTCAGAATTTGAGTTTGTCAACCAACAGCTAAAATCTGACAAAGTAGATAGATTATAAGACACACAATAGAGCTCATTTATGCCTTTAAGACAAAAGACAATGGGTTCTATTTTTTCAACCAGAATTCCAATTTTCAACCAGAACTCCAACTGGAGTCAATAAGAAAACGTACTAGACCCTGGTTTTGGAAATCACATGCAAGCTACAGCACTCAATTTCCAACATACATTTGACATCAGTGGTGGCTATTTTATTCCATTTGCTTGCAATTAGTTGCATCTATTGAACCAACTAACAACTACAACAAGTCGTTTTCTGAGTAATATTAACAGATGCCCAATTTTATATTCATTTTGCCACATCACACTGGCGATCATGTTCTTCACCCAAACACAAACTGGGCAGTGAGAACCCCTCTCCTTACTAAAGAGCCAAATATCTCTAATTAGACTTCCCATATAGTGTTGGGCGAATTTATTCGCCGCCAGCGAAACGCCCGCGAAAATTTGCCCGCAAAAAAATCGTTGGTGTCAAAAAACGGGCGCCGGCATCAAAAACGAGACGCTGGGGCCGTTTCGCGAATTTTTCGCCCATCACTATTCCCATACTGAGTACCGGCAATGTCTGGAGGTCAGTGGAAAATCACACTAAAGCTTGGGAACAAAGTAAGCACCTGAGGCAGGAGCCCGTCTGGGCCTACAGGACTAACCAGAGTGATCCCACCATACAGAGGGGGGCCCAACCAAGCATTGAGCGGGCAACAGAGATCCCATTCTACCCTACCATGCCAGCACTCCTCAAAGGTCCCCCAAAACCGTGTACTGGCATAGTCCCGGAGGATACTAGGAAGCCACATCAAAGCAGTGAAACAAGAGGGCAGGAGACCGCCTGCATTCAGCGGACTTAAAGTAGAGTTACACCTCACTTCAAATAGAACTTAGTCTAGACGCCCAACATAGTGACACACCAAATAGAGCTGCCCCAGCAAAAGTGCCCATCCCTCCCCTGTGTCCCAACCAGACACAAGCCCTGCAAAACACACCAAGCAAACAGACGCTACAATTGGCAAGCTCACAGCCAAGACTTTCATCTAATTGAGCCTACCGACTCTATTACCCTATAGGCATTTCTGAGGGTTACATACAAACGATAAACCGGGTCGCAGACTTCCACCCTGACCAAAAACGAATTTATCCCCCAGAGATGTAATAGTGTGATTCCCCAACAACATAGCAGACTCTTTACCCTACCTGCAGGAAGACTCGACCATCACCCTGGAGGCAGCGGCACAAGATCATGCTGATAGAGACTGACACACACCAACCATCGCCCTTAAACCATAAAACCTCTACTCAGGAGCACCCAAATGAACAAGGAACAAATCTACACCCACACACAGAAGAATGTCGGCCAACGGAAAGAGGCATAAATGAACTCTTGAAGAAAATATAAACTTATAAAAAAGTTAAATGACCAAAGTCTCTGAGTCTTCCCCTTGGTTTTCCAACCCAACGATCCTCGTTTCTCCTCGAGTGCAAAACAACAGTCCATAATTTTCTTTAAAGGTCAGCGCTAATAAATGAACTCTTACCAGACCACCTCTCACATTCCATCAGACCAGACCTGGACCAAAGATGTTAGACGGTCACCTGATAACCCTAAACTCAGGATAAATCCCTAACCTACAGTACATTCATACAGGTCGGCATAGGTGATAGTTGAGGTTACTACGTAACTGGCCTCAAGTAAACTGTAGACTCTGAACAGATTTTATGCCTTCAGGACTTAAGCTCACAACAGTTACAAGAAAAATGGTTAACATAATTAACAGAGTTTGAGCTTGTAGACTTCTTAAGCACAATACGCAGAACCTTAAGAGTCCATTAAAATAACTGTAAGGCAGGTTACATGGACAGATTATATACTTCGGCTCCACTCCGTGACCCTTCTATTGAAGGCTTTCCCAGAGGGGCGCAATTGTATTGCTCCCCCTTTGGAAACTGGAAGTCGTCTCACATACAAGAGATGACAAAAGTTTAAAGTTGTTGAGATTGTATTTTTCTGTGTTGATGGTTACTATTGTTTACCTATCTAAAAAACCCTTACTTCAACCCTTTCTGTTTTCAGCCTCGGTACATCAACACCTCAAGGCTCCCCAGACAAACTTGTGATGGGCCCCCAGGTTCTCTCAAACTCCTCCTCCTTCGATCTAAAGGTAAGCTTGCATAACGTTAATGGCCTAAACACACCACCAAAGCGCACAATAGCCTTTTCTGACTACATCAGACACAATGTGGATATCTGGCTGCTGCAGGAGACACACTTTAGCAAAACATTCACACCACAATGCCTGTCAAAACATTAACCCCAGGTATACCTAGATAACTCCTTCACCAAAACAAATGGGGGGGGGCTCATCTTATAGAAAAACAGGTTAAGTTTCAAATCAAACAGAAGTATGCAGACCCTGAGGGCTATACCTTATAATCACTGGCCTTCTTCAGAATCAACTGGCCAAAATAGCTTCAGTTTACACCCCCAATACCTCCAAACAAACATTATTTAAATATTTTTTTGATCTGGACAGGTTACAAGACATACTACCCCACTCAGTCCCACTTATGACAGAGATTCCAAAAGCTTAACCAGACACTTAACTGCGGGGACACTGTCAGGAGCGCCGGTAGGCGCGTCCCTCCAAGACGACGGTGCATTTGGATACATATTTCTTAATATTTATTCTTTGTTCAAATATATAATATATCATTCATATTATCTAGATGACAGTATAGACATGTGGTGGAACGCAAACGCGTTCCAAATCTCAGCCTTTAAACGTTTAGGTAGTAGTAACAGGATGTGATGTTTACTTCTAATTACACAATTACTTGCACTGGGATCTTTCTGAACAAAAGGTGAAAACGGAGCTGACTGGACCAAGTTCACAAGTACTTCTAATTACAGACTACTAACAGGATGCAGACTACTAACAGGATGCAGCATCGCCACCATACTGTCTTCCAAGCATGCATACCACTGTTGATGAATGTGCCACGAGTGAATGAAGACACATTTAGATTAGTATAACATAAAATTCAGCAGCACTAGGCCACTAGGCTAGTGGCACAAATAAATATTTGATTCACTTATCGGAGTGCTGCTGGATTTTATGTTATACTGTGGGAATTTACCTTTGCAGAGAGGAACATAGCCGTGCACCCGACGCTTCAAAAAGCGGTATAGTGTGAGTGTGGCACTATCATTGACTTTATTACTTTTGACACATTTAGATTAGTGACATTATTTGTTTCAATACGATGTGTTGGAACGCATTTGTATTCCAAATGATTACCCAGAGGACGTTGTCCCGTTTCCCTGCTACCAAAGGAAGCGGAAATGACGTAAGACGCCGGATTCTCGTCAAGGAAACCAACATCTTGGGGTATAAAACCCTCTATGGACAGTAAGGCTCTTTCTGCCTTTTTAATTTTTTATCATTTGTGCCCTGAGGAAGACCCTTAAGGTCGAAACGCTCTGGACTCACCAAATATTATTTTGTAATGTTGTTATTTTTTCTTTTTTTTGTTTGTTTCGTTTCTGAATATTTTTAGAATTGAAATTCTAGACAACTGTACACAGCACCCTCAGCCCAAATGCTCAACATGGACCTCCAATCCAGCTGTTTTGAGATTCGGGGAGGAACCTCTAATATTTGCTTTATTCCTAGAACCCTTAGCCCACGCCATCAGACATATTCCTAATATCAAGGGCTTCCAGGTGGGGGATAGGGAACACAAAATCAACCTTTTCGCGGATGATATTCACCTAACACTTACATCCCCTCAAACCACATTACCAAACTTAATCCAGACCTTGGACCAATTCCAACGCATTTCAGGATACAAAATGAATCCCCATTGAAAATGTCAGGGCCGGATTGAAACTACTACAGCTTAACTTTGACTATAAATGGGAGACAGAGTCCCTAGCGTATTTAGGATAAACTTAACCACATCATATGACACCTTACATAAGGCCAAGTACTCCATACTTCTAGACAAACTAAAAAAAGATTTATCCATGTGGCACACATATCATCTTTCATGGTTTGGCAGAATAGCAGCTGTCAAGATGACGCTATTGCAGAGGCTCTTATTCCTATACCAATACAATTCCCAGAAAAAACATCTTCCACCTTTCAAAAAGACATAACAGATTTTGGGTGGTGAGGTAAAAGACCCAGAATTAAAGCAAAAACAATGACTAAACAAAATCACTAGGGGATTGGGAGTTTCTAATATATACCAATATTATCTACCGAGCAGACTGGAAGCAATGAAACACATGCATGCTCCTACCAGCGAGCTGTGGAAGGAAATTGAGAACTCCTTCCCAACTCCAATTCAGTTAGCCCACCTTTTCTGGGTACCTAAGGCTTCCAGAATTACCATACATGACATCCTACCAACCTCACAACAAGCACTCGATCTGTGGGATGCAATCGCTATAAGAATGAAACTAAGCATTTTCAATTCCAGATTTAGAACACTATTTTACAATTCAGATTTTACACCAGGATGCACCCCAACAGACTTCAGCCTCTGGATTGCAGTAAATATGCTTACCCTCACAGTCGTCCTGGCAGATCAGACAGTTATATCATTCCAACAATGTAAGGAGAAACATGACATCCGACACCCTCATTTCTTCCGATACTTACAAATTAGATATTATGTGGAAGCTGCACTAAAAACCAAAACAAACCAAACGCTGATTTATTTCCAGGGACACTAATTCACCAACTTCCGGCCTGGCTCACCTTCTGATTTTCCTCAATCACTTTAGACCCAATCTCAATCACCTGGTCACGTCTCCCTCTGCTCCTTGCAGTGGCAGGCAGCACCCCCAGCCCCTTTGGGAGTTTTCACTTTTATAAGAATTAAATAACTTTCCACTGGAATGGATCACCTGTTCCCTCCTGAACACCACAGCTTCTAGGGCCAGAACGCAATATTCTCTGTGTAGATACATCTTCCTTGCAGCTTCCAACTACTACAGGGGAGAAATTAAAGGCAAAACACACCTTTTTACCCTTCTCTGTGGTTAGTCTACCATAATATATATAAATTGATTTAAATATATTTCAACTTCAGAAAGTTATTTTAAAGGGATCCTGTCATGGGAAAACATGTTTTTTTTCAAAACGCATCAGTTAATAGTGCTACTCCAGCAGAATTCTGCACTGAAATCCATTTCTCAAAAGAGCAAACAGATTTTTTTATATTCAATTTTGAAATCTGACATGGGGCTAGACATTTTGTCAATTTCCCAGCTGCCCCATGTCATGTGACTTGTGCCTGCACTTTAGGAGAGAAATGCTTTCTGGCAGGCTGCTGTTTTTCCTTCTCAATGTAACTGAATGTGCCTCAGTGAGACATGGGTTTTTACTATTGAATGCTGTTCTTAGATCTACCAGGCAGCTGTTATGTTAGGGAGCTGCTGGTACCTTCCCATTGTTCTTTTGTTTGCCTGCTGGGGGGGAAAAGGGAGGTGGGTGATATCACTCCAACTTGCAGTACAGCAGTAAATAGTGACTGAAGTCTATCAGAGCACAAGTCACCTGACTTGGGGCAGCTGGGAAATTGACAATATGTCTAGCCCCATGTCAGATTTCAAAATTGATTATAAAAAAATCTGTTTGCTCTTTTGAGAAATGGATTTCAGTGCAGAATTCTGCTGGAGCAGCACTATTAACTGATTCATTTTGAAAAAAAAATTTTTTCCATGACAGTATCCCTTTAAGCAAACTCATTTAATTGTTCTAATGACCACAACATCTCCCAACTAAATGCTTATATTTATTTATAGGCATGGTTGGATATAGATAGAATATGCATAATTTAATATGTCAAATTACATCATGAAATTCAAACTCTGAAACATATATCTGTGAAGGTGACTCCACAATATGTTTATTTAATGTGAAAACTCCTAAATAGTTTTTACACACATACATTCAGGAAAAGTCAACAAAACACTTTTAACTACATAAGCAAAGATTTAAGAAAAACTTTTGTCCAATGGAAATATACTAATATAATATTGTGTCAACAATGGCATAGGTTTACGGACAAACACTACTTGAGCTACTATTTGTTTGGTACAGATAATAATATAGACAACAGTTTTTTTAACTTTTAGATGTTTACCAACAGATTATTAAAAATATACATACATACCTGTTGTTTCACATTCAGTAGTTTTATTTCTCAGTAGTAATTACTTGTTATTCATGGTTCTTTTCAAGGACAAAATTTTCTACAAAACTACCGTCTGCCATGAAATATTTTACTTTCAGATATGGACAGGAATAGCTAATCTGTAAAGATATTTTGTGGTACTTGATGTTTAAGAGGTATAATGTAGTCTTTTGTTAATAAGCATAAAAAATGGGCCTGCTTCCATCATCTGAGATTGTACAAGCCTGTATATTCCAATAAAAATATATTTGATTTACGATATAGCACTGAAAGAATTGCTCTTCAAAAAGCTGTTCAGTATATTTCTAACTAGTTTCTTCAGTGTCCTGACTTTCTCAAGGGTAGTAAACTGCTGTATACAGCTCTTTACTACCCTTTGTAAGTTCAGTATATTTTTATTGAAATAAATGTGCTTGCACAATGTCACAAGACAAGAGTACATCCCTTCTTTTATTCTTATTTATAGTGGTTGCCTGCTTGGGACCAGCAGATTAAGGAGGCAGCACTCCACGTGAACAAGTTGTTGAATATTTTGAGTGCTTGAACTCATTTCCTAACTTTAATGGACATTACTTCTTGCTATATATTGTTTTTAACTCTGCGTATGATCTGAATTTAATATATATATATATATTCATGTTTTGTTAACCAAAGGGCTTTTTTGATCATTGTTAATGAAGGTTAACCATGAAGTGCACTTAATTCCAACAATGTATACAATGTGTAAAAAGTGTTATTGTGAGGCTTACAAAAGTTAAATAGAAAGGGCCAGGAAGGATTTAAAATAATTAAAAACTCCTATTAAAGATTAAACACATGGAAAATGATCATTAAAATGGTTCCGTTTTGTCTCACTTAGTATATGCATACATTGTAGTAATGAGATTTTATAAATGTCACTTTCAAAGGTTTATTTGAAGCAATTCCACAGCTTCCAGATGTTGATGAAAGTGCCAATTGCTGTATTAAATGGCACTGAATTTTAGTTGTGCTCCAGCAAGTTACTCAATAAGCTATACAGATAGTAAGGATGTGGGTTTCTACTTTATAAACACTATTTACATCCGTAAGCAGTCCGACTAAGCCAAGTGTATTTTCTTTGTAAACAATAGCAAATCACTTTTACTAGAAATGGAATATCAGTGCAGAGGCTTACAGCCATCTCAAAGCTATAATGCTTAGATCATTTAAATGAGAATATTAAAACTGTCTAAAAATTATTTTATTTAACTTAAAGAGATACTACCATATCAAACTCTTCTTTTTAAATATCCCAAATTCATTTTTATGGATATTTAATTAGTACTGGGCAGTTATCTTAGCAGAACAATTGACCTCCTAAGTTTCTTTTATTATTTACACTACTAATTATTCTTGTCCTACGTATTGCTACCATGAAGATTATCGGTTTAAGAACTGGTGATTGGGGACACTACAAAGTATGCACTGCAGTGAAGGGTTGGTGCACAACAGTTGCCATGGGCAACCTTGTCTGTAGGGCTCCCTCATTAAGGGAGCCCTGGAGCTATAAGCGCAGGGGCTGCATGACAAGGGATCTGAATGACTAGCAGCCAAATTATACCGGTCTAGGTCAGAGATGGGCAGAATCACATGTAGCTGTGTTTAGGTGAGAAGCAATGAGTTAAAGCAGGAGATGGCCAGGCCCAGGGACGGAGTAAGAAAGGGACGTGATGTCAGGGGAAGAAGCAGTTCACTTCCTTATCTTCTGAGCAGGTAGAAACATACCCACCCACCCTCCCCAATTTTGAAAATGTTGTGAAATTTCAGGAGTTTTCTACTTTATGTTCTCATATTATCTATTAATAACTGAATATGGATGTTTTTATGAAAGCGCTATTATGTTGTGGTTTCTGTACCTTTACACATTAAATTAATGTGAATCACTTGATCCAGGGAATGTTTCTGATCGCCATTGGGGTAAGGAAGGAATTTTTTCCCTCTGGAAGCACAATTGTTTCTGGCTTCAGCCTGGGTTATTTGCCTTCCTCTGGATTAAAACAGTGCACATGGTGACTGCACAGTGGATTGATTGAGACAGACGCTACTACTGCTTGGATTTCCTATCATCGACACACTGCAGATGCATGTCCGGCAGCAGGGCTGCTGAACTTCTCTTATGTTGGTGGCACAGCATAGTAGTGATCTCTTTATAAATTCTGGCTTTAGAATATTTCCTTGGGTTAAGCTGGCAAGGTCCTATTTATTTGATAAAATGTGAATAAATGCGGTGGCCATTTTACACCCATCTCTGTCTCCTGGTTTCATTTAGGTATGTAATAATGGGGTCCAGTGGGATAGCTCAAGGTGAAGGGTAAAATTAAGGAGTCCTCTTGTCATGTCACTGGTGAACAATACTCATCAGGTTAAAGCTCATCTGCAGTCTGTAGGGCTAAACATTCACCATTTTAAATAACACATTTTAAACAAAACTAAAGCCTGCTGCTCTCTTTTTTTTCCTTGATGCATCATCACTATTTCTCCCTGCAACCTTCCCTTATATAACTTCCCATCCTCCACCCACTGGGGACTTTCCCTATCAACAGCTACCCTCTAGTTTCCCTTGCCGGTTAACCTGAATTACCTGTATTAACTATTTATTACATTTGGACTTAAAGGAATAGTTCAGTGTGAAAATAAAAACTGGGTAAATAGATAGGCTGTGTAAAATAAAAAATGTTTCTAATATAGTTAGTTAGCCAAAAATGTAATGTATAAAGGCTGGAGTGAACAGATGTCTAGAATCCAACTTCCTGCTTTTCAGCTCTATAACTGACTTGAAGGGGGGCCACATGGTACATTTCTGTTCAGTGAGTTTGCAATTGATCCTCAGCATTCAGCTCAGATTCAAAAGCAACAGACATCACCCATGTGGCACCCCCTCAAGTCTCTGGTTACTGCCTGGTAACCACGGTAACCAGTCAGTGTAAACCAAGAGCGATGAAAAGCAGGAAGTAATGTTCTGACTGACTTGTTATAAATCAAATCACTCCAGCCTTTATACATTGCATTTTTGGCTAACTAACTATATTAGAAACATTTTTTATTTTGCACAGCCTATCTATTTACACAGTTTTTATTTTTACACTGAACAATTCCTTTAAACAATTGACCATTTTACCCTACTTCAGGCTTAGTGATTGAGGTGGAATGGGCTGAAGACATAAACTGGCTCCACTCCTTAATCTGGCCTATTAGTAAATATTAAGAGTGGGCAATGATCTATCTTTTTGTCTGCTGACTAGACTTTTATGCATATAGCTTTAATTTAAAAATGTAAGAACCTACCTATCCTTTTCTCCTGTTTTGTCTACCCCTCCATATCCTTTTTTCTAGCCCTGTCTAGGTCCTTATCACATACTATGGTCAATTTGGCACTACACAGAGTAACACAAATTCAACATTTGTTAAATACCTCACAACACAAATAAACATAAATGAAACTGCAGAATAAACATCCACAAATAACTTGGGATATTTTTTCCTATCTACAGGCTAGGCATTATACCCAATCAATTATCCAAATTCTCCTATCGCAATGCCAGGGTCGCTTTATTGATAGACTTCTTAGCAGCAAGCAATCTCTGTTTCCCTACTGAACTTACTAAAAATAAAAGCTGTTTACCTTGTACATGTATGGGGTTATTTATAAAATTCAGATTTTTCTGGATGGTGTTTTAAAGTGAAAAAAAAAAATTCTGAGAAAAAACCCCCTCACATTTCAGAATAAAAAGGTACTACATCTCAAACCTGCAGAGGTCATGTAAAAGTCAATGGCAGATGTCCCTTTTACAACTGCAAGATATCATGATCTGCTCTGGGTTTCGTACAATAATCAGAAGAATTTGTGGTTTATGGGCGTGTAACACGAAAAACTTGTTCAGGCATCAAATCCAAAGAAATCATACGATTCGGATTTTTCACAATTTTATAGAGTTTTTTCCTACACCAGATTTTTTCGAGTTAATTTATTGATAAGAATAAGGATGGGAGTTTGGTCAAAGTGGTTTCAATATAATAATGAGACATTTACATTTGCATATTACACCCCAAAATTAAGATTCAAAATGGGTTGGTCAAACTCTGATTAATGTCCAAAATGTTCAGATCCAAAAGCCAATATATATCATTGCCTCTGGTCCTGTTATATGATATATGATACAGGCATTTTGAAAGGTTGTTTCATATTGCTTTACTTCCTTCCCACCTACACCAACCTGGGCTATTTTCGGCGATAACATGGCTATTCCTAGAACAGATAAAATATTTCCGAAATTGTATGATAATAACAACAGTAGAGGGGTATACCAGGCGCTGTGTCATAATTCAAAAAAAGACCTCAGATATGGCAGAGATGGGATAGCTGAGTTGATGCCTTTCATGTGCCCCTTGTTTTAAATAATTATTATTAGTGATAGGCAAATCTGACATGTTTTGCTTCCTGAAAAAAAAGCCAAATGTATTGTCTAAAAATGAGAATACCCCAACATTTTCGGCACTAAAGCCTTTGTCAAGAGGAATTTTTTAGGCTTTAGTGCCGAAACATTGGGGTATTCAAATTTTTGGCAAGTGTATCAGTCTCTTGTGGTGGTTTTCTTTTTGCCTTGAAACATATTTCTAGGTGGTATGTATATCTTTGCTTATACTGCTGTATATGTATTATATTGAACATTTGTGTACTTCATTTTTTGAAATATAAGAAAATATTTTTTCAAACCTCCTTTTATTTGACAAAATCTTTTTGAGTGTGCATGCCCAATATACATTATACACAATAACAACAGCTGTAACAGAAGTTCTCTGCATATCTGTTTTTTCAAGGTCAGGTAATGAGGGAAAACAAAATTACTGTCTTAATTATTGTGTTCCCATCTAGTCAAGGAATATGAATATTCACAATTAGAATAAGTGTTTTGTAGGACTGCATGGAATGTTCTACAGAAACGACTGTAATGAATCCTATCACTTTATTTTTTAATAACATATCTTGTATCCATGAACCATAGCCGCAAAATAATCATTAGAAAAGGAACTATGCATAAGAGAAATTAAATCTAAATGGCATTTAAAGGTCCACGTGTCTTAGCAAATAGTTATATCTGTAAAACAGTATGTACATCGTATCATTATGCAGTAGTTTTGCACACCCTGTACATGTTATTAGTCCATCCTGTGTTCTAGTCCTATTGGGCTCTACCCCTAATGGTATAATGCCTTCAGGGTAACTAGACCACAATATGAAATGAGGAGAGTTAAAATAAATGTAATTGAAGAACATGGCCACATAGAACAAGACAATAACAACCTAAGTAACACTAAACTGTAAGTCTAGTCCAACTTTAAAAAAGATAGCAAACAAATGAAGAAGGAAAAAATGATGTATTCAGTACTGCTGCACAGCTCAGACACGCTTTGTTTAGTTGGTGCTATGAGTCCATATCCCTAAATAAATGTTGTACAATACTACTGCAGCATAACTTTCAATCATGGCTATAGGTGGCTAATACAGTAGGTGGGGGAGTTCTAATTTATGTACCCAAAATGGGGCAGTGTATACTGAAATTAGACAGTGTTTTCAGCAGGTCAGGGATGTAGATGTATGTGATTGTACAAATCAATAGCATGGCCTAAATGTTGTTGTGCAAAGCTAGAAGGTCCTGCATGTGGAGCATAAGATGTATCTGGAATCCTCTACTTGTTATAGTACATTTTCTCTGCTCTGTAGAGGAAGGAATTGTTCAGTATAAAAATTAAAACTTGGGAAATAGATAGGCTGTGCAAAATAAGAAATATAAATGTAGTTATTTAGCCAAAAATGTAATGTATAAAGGCTGTAGTGACTGTAGCCTAACATAATAACCAGAACACTACAGGTACCTCCTGTTTTGCAGCTCTCTTGGTTTCCACTGTAGCCATAACGTCAATGCATTCGGACATAAAAGTCGCTGAAACAAAAAAGTTGCCCCTAGAAAAATGGCCATTGACATTAATGCATTTGGAGCGTTTTTTTATTTTGTACAGACAATTTACCCAGTTTTTATTTGTTTACTGAACTGTTCCTTTATCAGTGCAATGTGGCAAAACTCAAAAACGGTTCTGTCAAAAAAATGAAGCTAAATACTCTATAAACCATCACAACACTTGTAAACCTGCATATGAAACTATTTTTTCTAGGTTTATACAAAGTGAAATAATGTCATATTTTCCTTTTGTGAACTTAGACAGTTATTTATTACACATTAGTCTTTTACAAGTACTGACACACAACAATAATGGCTATGTAGAATTACTTGCATTCATTGTAAGATTGTTTGTATAAGTATGTAACCCTGAAATGTGGCAGCACAATGGCTGACATTCTATTATTTGCTTCATTATAAAGTTGTCTATTGAATTAGCAGTCCGTACGCAATGCTGAGCCTGTTACCAGCTGATCTTCATTTCTGTTTCCAACAATTTTATATTTCAGATAATGGGTTTTGCATTTGATCCTACAGCAGCTAAAGATTTACAAGATTGTGATCAAATTTATAAAGACACCACTAATAGCATTTTTTGTTATACTGCAGTGCATTTCAGGTGAATTTATAACCACTGGCAACATTACATTTCTCGCCAGTGAAACCTATAAAAAAATCCCTTTGAAATAAAACTAGAGTAACACTCTTGAGACATGCTTTATGGAAGTTAAGCAGTGTTTTTTTCCCAACTGTGAATCTAGAATATATATTTGTTTTTGAAACAAATGCATTGTTTTTGTGACATAGTTTCAAAACTTGCTAAAAGTCATTGCAACAATTTACTTAAATGAACAGAAAACATTTAATCCAGCAAACCCACAGTAGTTATTCATAGCATTTATTTTGTACTCATCTATTTTAGAGTGCTTTCTAAACATTATTCTTCTATCATATTAATCTTTGCCCCAGTGGAGGTAACAGTTTAAAGGACACATCAACACAATTATTGTGTTGTCTTTTATTACGCAAAAAATATTTTTTTGGATTGACATGACCTTTAAGGTCCCTATAACTTTTACTCTATGGTCAATTGTATAAGGAGTTGTACCTGTACATATCTTGATGGTGGAAAGAAACCAGAGTACCTGGAGGAGCCACACACGCACAGGGAGAACATAGATATGTATATACATACAAATACAATCTATTTGCAGATAGTTCTATGGCTGACAGCAAACTTAAGCTGGCCATAGATGCAAAGATCCGACTTCCCCATCTCCCGACCTGACACTAACCATTCAGATCAAATAAAGTAGTAAAAGAACAGATCAGCCGATGTTCTGCCCCTGACAGCAATCGTACGAAAGTTACGTCCGACAAAAGCTAGTGACACTGAAAATCGTACGATTGGCAATACATGCAGAAAAATTATCGGCAGCCGTCAGAAATCTTTTAACCTGTCCGATCGTCCAAATGGCCGATCTCCGCCGGACGGAAAATGACGGGACTCTCCACATGGTCCGAGAATCGTACGAATCCTCGATTCGTACGATCGGATCTTTGCGTCTCTGGACAGCTTTAGGTCCTTGGTGCTGCAATGTATTTGTGCTAACCACTGCATTGCTACTCATGACTAGGGTTATATATTATCTTTGAATGCAAAGTTAGGCGTTAGCAAATTAATTAATTATTTAAAGCTTAATTTTGTTAATTGTCTTATAGGTATGTATATTAATTTATATTTTGGTATAAATGTTCATGTTTTTGCTAGACTTGCAGTTGTAGCCTTTCCTAAACACTCACTTTTTACCGGCTTCCTGTAAGATGCGCCGGGAGATTTTCTAACGTTCTTACCTCCCAGTGCGTCTCTTCCTGTCTGAGGGGACAGAGTCCTTGAAGTGACTCCGGCGTCACTTCGCCAGCATTGTGACACATGTGTCATGACGCTGAGCTCAAATTAGAATTTTTGCCACCAAAGATCCCCTTTAAAAAGCCAAATTGCCATTTTAACAGTGCCCAAGCTGGCTTCAGTTTACTGATCCTGCTGAAGTGTTAATATTCTGTTTGAATTTCTTGTTTTTTGACTTCTGCTGACTTTTTGACTTTGATTCCTGCAACCTACCTTGATCCCTTTGCCTGACCTTCGACCACGTTTTTTGCCTTATCCTTGCCAGTACCTCGTTTCGGACTTATTGTTACCTTATCCACTGCAAAAAGCCTGGGGGCCCCAAAAGAGTGTCGGTGAACATTGGAAACCCTAGTGCATCTGAGTGCATCTGAGTGTACCCACCTTCTTCTAAAAGGTTCCTGATTGAGTGTATGTTACACTTCCTATTGTAATCAGTGAAGAAAGCAAAGGTAGTGTCTGGCATAGTTGTTAAAGTGGACCTGTCACCCAGACATAAAAAGCTGTATACAAAAAGTAATTTTCAAATTTTTTTTTTTAAAGCGTTCATAGCTGTTACAAGTAACACCAGTATCTAGGAGTTGCATGACACATTCGATAATCCTATCACAGTAACTACACAGAATCAACACTGTGAATTTCAGATTTCACCTCTTTGAGGAGTTACAATGTGCCATTGTGATTGGATTAGTGGAAGAGTTTATATGTCGAGAACTTCCCACGCCAGTCAGTTAAACTGAACAAGCTGCTCAGATGAGTAGTGAAACGTCTTCAATAATCACTCAGCAAGTCCAGTTATTTTTAGATTTACCTATGCTAGATATACCATATCCTGGATCAATGAAAATCTTCATAATCAAGATTCTGAGATGATGCAAGGCTTGCCTTAATAACAACGTCCACAAAATGGCTCTTGCCAGCTTGCTGTAATTATGAGTTCCCAGACTGATGGAAACAAGATTCAAATAATTTTTACAGTGTAATGAAAATTAATTTTGCTTGACCAACATGATAAAATGGGATTTGGAATAATTTGGGTTACAAGTCCCCTTTAATGGCAACAGTAGGGTTTGGCCATCCAAATGTGATTTTAAATTATGCTCTCCATAATGGGCACACCTCCCTAGTTTTTTTTCATAGCCTGCAGAGAAAGATTCATATTATTTATGATATTTTGTTAATAGACATCAGATTGTATTTTGAAATATTATGCTTTAATAGCAACATGCTGAGATGAAAAATAACTTTAAAATATGAAAAAGTAGTTAAAATGTTCTTCTATGCCTCTAAAATAAATGATGCCTCTCGTTGACTGTGCGGTTGAAGTCGAACAAGACACCATCCTCTAATGTCTGTAGATGTCTGTTTGTAGTAAGTATCTATTTACTGCAAGCTTTAAATATATCAAGGCACATTTTTACAGTTCTATACATTTCTCTCAGTATGATATTGAGCACTAATATGATGACCAAAATAGAAATATTTTTATTTTAAAAGTCCTTTTGTTCTTTAGTCCTTCTGCATGAATGAGTCCATTAATGTTACATGATGATATTTGATACTTCAGTTGAGATGATATGTTCTGGAGTGCAATTAAAAGCAGAGGAGTACAGATAATTACATACATCTCTAAATATATGACTATATTTGAAAATGTAGGTCTGAGTGATATACCTATGTCTGTGTGGCTAGAATATACAGTTACTTAAAGCAAGAATATAGTTATTTACAGCAATTTTGATGGATCTTGCTTCTCTACTGAACCATGAAGTACTCAAAGCTTTTATATGCAGTTCTCATGTCTCATAATGTTCTCATGGGACCCTCCTATTTTACCTATTTTCTATTTGTACTCATCTTTTGTTACACTATTCACTACTTTAATCTATTGTAGATAATGATAGAACTAGAATCATACAGTTTTTTCGGTGTTTTTTCCCAAATAGTACAATTTTTTCTTGCTTTTTCCCAAAACACCCAAATTTTTTGGATTTTTGTCCAAAAAGCCTGAAATAGTTGGATTTTTAGGATTTATTTCAGCACAAACCAAAGAAAATTCCAAATAGGATAGGGACCTCTCCCACTGACTTACATACAACCTTGGTAGGTCTGAGATGGTGGATTTTCGGATTCAGACTTTTTGCAGCAAACAAATTTGAGCTAAAAAAAAAACCCTGAAAATTTGGAGTTTTGCACCAAAAAGCCTGACCGGACTTTAGTAAATAACCCACTTAGTTTGTTAATGATGAAATTATTCTTAACTTTTCAAAAGATCCTCATTTTTTATTTTGTAAGGCCTTTTAATGGGAAGGAAAAAGTGTCTATTTAGTCCATGGCAGGACAAAATGTCAATTGACTCCAATGCAGGACAAAATGCCCAATTGACTCCAATTTAACTGGAAGAATATATTCTCGTATATATATTTTCATTTTTGCTGCCGTTTCTCTCGAATCAGGACTCCAAAATGTATAAATCCCCCCCCCATTAAGTCCCTTCAAGGCCTCTTGCATATCTAGGCACTGGATTACAGGGATTCACATAAATATATGCATTGTCTATCTTAACAATGACAAGACCATTTTTTGCCTTTATAATGTACAGTAGTTCCACTGCTTATTATCAGATATCATGGCAGTGTACTAAATACATATCAATGTGGGCCTAAATCTAATACAGCAGTTGTTTAACATGGGTAAGGGTAAACTTCCTTATAATATACTTAAGAGATAAAGGCTAGATTTTAATAGAAATGGGGGGATGCGGGAGCACTCCTAAGGCTAAGTAAAAATGTATTAAAGTATAATGGAAGTGCTACTGACTTGGCCAAATTAATCAGTGCACATTCCCTGGGCCTCTGTAATTCAGTATATATGCAAGTGCATGTGTTCACAAAGAACACAGTTACAAAGTTCTGATCATAAAGTTGATAAACCACCATACCACATCAAGGTAAACCCCACACGGTGGTCCCTAACTTGTTTACCTCTGGTCATAGTATAAAAAGTCTTGTGCCTCTCTGCATTGTAGCATTAATTTAAGTAAATGTCTGCTGAACCTTGGTTTCAGTCTGAGGGCTATATCCTCCCCCAACACTAGCTTGCGGCTTTTAAGAGAGAGTGATTGCCCAAACCAACACCCATTTTTAAAAAAAACAAATAAATAAAAAAATGCAAAAATGGTGAAGGCAAAGTAAAACTGTATGTATAGGTGCACACTTGGAAAGTGTGTATATACTGTACATGTGTGGGTATAGGTGTGAGTATAGGTAAGAATATAGGTGTGAGCTAAAGTAAGTAAAAAAGGACAAACTAAATTAGGTGTAGTAATAGGTGCAGAAGTGTTACTAGAAGCAGTTAAAAACATAGGGCCACCATTGGCTAAACGGGGTAGGTATGGGGGTGCTAGAAACCACATGAAGCTCAGCCACAGCTTCAGGCTACATTTAAAAATACAAAATGGGGTTTGTGGGAGCACTCCTAATGCTAAATAAACATGTATTACTGGAAGTATAATGGAAGTGCTACTGACTTGGCCAAATTAATCAGTGCACATTCCATATAGATTTTAATAGGCATTGTAATTACAGAATTGATATAATAAAACATGCAGCCCAGACAGGATTAATGTTTGTTCTACTGTTGTGCAAATCTCTGTAAGTAACAAAACAGAATTTTGTACCTGATGGTAACAAAGCTGCATTAATACATATTGGTGAAAAAAAAAAAGATTAATTATTGGTGTATAACTGCAAATTGCAGATTATATAGTTAGAGTTTCTCTAACATTATATTAGCAGTCTTAGCTAGGCTTAGAGGCTTTCTTCCCAGACAGTTGTTTCTTTATGTGTAAGTATTTTGTACAGTTTAGAATGATGTCTTTATTTACAGTAGATATCTCTGTATCATTGCTTGGAGCTATGGATTGGATAAATAATGCAGCTACATGGAAAATGTACTTTATGTTCACACTAGTAATATATTTTGTGGAATATAGTGGAATGTCCAGCATGTTTAATCCAAATACAGAAATGATGAATAAATGGTAGATTGTCAGAACATATGAAATACTGTATGCTATTAAGAAAAATAACCTAAACACAGAAACATTTGTAAAATGCTAAATGTTTGCAAACTCAATTGAGTTTAGGATATAAGGTGCTGTTTCAAACTGGAGTGGGAAAATACATTTTTGTTATATTTACCAAAACCTGAGAAAGTCAGAAAGGCCTGACAAAACACACTGGGTCCCATTGTGGAAGATCTTTATGGCTCTTCAAATCTTGGACATTTGGATAGGTCATCCTGACTGGGTGAATCATACTGGGACAGAAAATGCTGCAGGATAAGGACTCTCTATATAAGTCAAAATTGTTCTGTATTTTGTAAGTGTAACTTTCAATATACCTTGTATTAAAGTGGTTATATTATGCACAAGGGCTTTACATTTTAGTTTCCCCTTCATGTCAACAAAAGGAAAAATGGTTTGGGTAGTATCAAGCTTTTTGCGATTAAAGGAGGACTAAACCCTAAAAATGTATATGGCTTAAAATGCCATATTTTATATGCTGAATATGTCACACCAGCCTGAAGTTTCAGCTTCTCAATAGCAGCAATGATACAAGACTTGAAACTTGTCATAGGGGGTCACCATCTTGAAAAAGTGTACAAAAGTGTACAAGATTGGGACTTAATCCCATTCAGCCCTATGGTGCTATGTTGTAATAAGTAAACACATATCAAAATGTCAATAAAAAGCAATATTTATTTACCACCATGCCATATGCTACTGGTTAAAAACAAATTAAAAACAAGCAGCGCTGCATGTAGGAAGAGGGATCCCTCTGTTGGATATACTAACACCCCAATACGGAGTCAAGGAATCGGATATAGGGGAAGTGCATGCATAATAGTTAGAGTAACTGCAGTTTCAACTAAGCACAAGCTCCATGCTAATAGTCGTGGTCAATCCCAACTATATAGTAGATGTTGACCCCAGTATGTACTTGGTGTACAGAATCACAATGTTGGTCTGTTGGTTTGTTTGTGGACGCCCAGATCCATTCCAGCTCCATCTTCACCAGCATACGTGCACCCTCCCTTGAGTTTAGTCGCTATAATTCTCTAATTTTTAACTTTAGTACTGCATATAAAATGCATACCAAATAAAATATTAATGCACATACATTCCTAAATAGATTAAGATAAAGTTAGAACATTGTACTTTTAAAAATAGTATATTTAGGAAACCGCATTTCCAGACAATATTTGGCATTAACATTATATTGGAAATAGTCTGTTATGGAATATCTAATGAACATCATATTTGGCATATGAGCGCATGCCTTTCAATAAGAATCATCATCTGTACAATTTAACATTTGGCATATAGAAGCAGGGCACAATTAAAAAGTTCTACCTAATTAGTGTTTGATTGATTGTACTTAAAAATACATTTCTGCCCAATCATAAGCACTTTTAAAGTTTCCTTTTATAATAAAACGTATTTATTTAAACAAACTACAAAACACGCTCATAATGGAAATGGTGAACATTACTCAATAAATTCCATTTGAGATAATAACCCAGTTTAAATATTTCCTGGCACTATAAAGCCAAGCCAGGGATGTTATATAGCATGGCTGTGTAAATAGAGGAAGCAATAGTTGGTTCCTATGCGGAATCATTCTTAATTTGTTTTCACTTTACTTAATTTGTGTTCTTTAGTTCTTGCATTTAAAAATACATCATTAATCTGTATGTAAACCAAAACCATCTGTACATAAGAGTTACTGTGGATACATCTTCACTATCAAAAGGGTCAAAACATTTGATTCCAAATGTTTTTCTTGCAGCCCTTTTTGTGATAGCAATGGGAAATTGCATTTGAATTTTGGTAATAATGTTGAATTGTGGGTAATATGCATAGACGTTTGCACTAAAATATCAACAAAAATGTGTATTTCTCCATGTAATATTCTTTGATTTAATGAATTATACTTAAAGGGGACATTTTGCACAACCTTCATATTCAGATATGTGATTAATCTTTCCTCAAAGCATGTAATGATGCAGAAAAAAAAGTTTTGAATGCATTTTACCTGCTAAAAGTGTCATTACATCAGAGCTGCAATGAGAATCTCTCAGTTCAGAAGCTAGGCTGAAATGAGAGGTGGGAGTATCTGTTCATTCTCTCACAGGAAATGGTCACAACACTGACTGATAAGCTGAGCTCTGCTGTAGCTTGGAAAACTCCTCCCATCTTCTTGCCTGTGTGTCTGTTCCCAGTCTGCACATAGCTGTCCTATGCTGCTGCCTGATTTTTCTTTGTTATGTTTAGCATAGCTTTGCAGTTTGGTAGTTTGCAGTAGAAAGTCATATTTACCCATTTTAGTAGTGTACTTTTGGAAAAGTGTCTCCATACTGTTATGGGGTCTCATGGCACATAATACACATACCGGGTGCTTATATTGTAGTAGCCAGAGTGTCATACATGAGAATTCATATGCACTATTACATATGCACACATACACACTCACACACATACACACATGCACACTCAAACATGCACACTCACACACACACACATACATACTCACACATACACATACGCACTTACACATACACACACACATGCACACTCACACAGACACATACACACACACAGACACATGCACAAAACCACTTTCACACACATGCACACTCACACAAACATACACATACATACACATCACAGATACACATACAAAGATAACAAAAAAAATGGACCCAAAAGATGAAACAAAATGTTTTATTCTATTTTATTACAAAGGGAATTGATTAAGCCTGAATTCAAAAGTATGGTATATGTCCCCTTTAAGTGTTTTTCTTGTTCATAGCAGTTTGTTTTTGTGATGCAATAAAAATAGGGGTAATTTACTCATTGACGAATAACACCATGTTTTTTAACCTTAATGCAACATTTTAACCCTTAGGTTTCTTGAGTCACCTTTGAATGATTCAGGCAAGATGGTGATGGCTCCACCAGGACTACTATACATCAGAGTCTATCCATCTCTCTGGCAAAAAACATAGATCAGTCACTAAGCAGATGCTAAAGAAAGCAGGAAACAAATGTGCATTTTTTTTTCACTGTACATCCAAGGTTATGTATTACACTTTCTGTATGATATATATGTTAAAATAAGTGTTATAACTTGAAATGTTGGTGTTACTGTTACTTTAACACAGTTTAAATAAACAAGTCAATACCCCTGTAGGAACATGAGGCCTCTGCCCAGTAGGACTGGAGTAGCCGGTAATTCAAAAATAGGGTGTCTTGTAAAATGGATACATTTCAGTAAATTGTGAAATTAATCATAAATTAATCTAATAAGATTTTTATATATTATGTATTATGTATATTGTTATAATTTTATATCAGGTGCAAAACTGACTCCAATACAAGTCACCCACAGCAACCAATAAGCAGTTAGATGTTGGTTACATCTCATTGGTTTGGATTACTTGTCCTACATACCACCCAGTATTTAAAAAATAAATAAATAAAAAAAACTTCTGTTTAAGAAATATTCCATTAGATAACATTTTAAGAAACAAGACTGATGCAAAAAATCTTCCATCTCCCATAAATATATTACTTGATTTGCTTTCAAACATAATAGTAATCGGTAGGGGTGAGTGGCCAATTTCTCTTGCTGTGGTTTTATGGCACGATACAAATCCATGCTAAAATTTGATTGATGTTCACTCATCACTAGTAATCAGACTTACATCATTTTAATTTGGATTTTCATTGTAGATAGCTATTCAATAGGTATGTTCTGCCAGTGAATATATACAAATGCAACAAACAGAAACAAAAACGTAATTATAGAAGCGAGATTATTCACCAATATAAATGCTGATTACCTGCAGATTGGAGATTATTATTTAATTTGGCTTCATTATATTACACTTTAGTCAAACATGGGAATTTTAAACATGGTATTTCCTTCGTATGTGTTCTTTATTGTTATTTATAATCAAATTCAATTAACTGTACATACATTGGTTTTGTTCTGAAAATAATACTTATATATAAAGTGAACTATATTTAATGTGATGAAATTGTACCCTGGATTAATGTTTACAAGAACAAAACTCTTAATCTAAATGCAATAGCACACCTTGCTTTGAGTTCTTTCTTTTTAGCTTTTGGCTCCATATGGAATATCACCTGTGTATTTTTTATTATAGCACTCCAAGAATGATCCATGGTTGTACAGCTACCATGCATATGTTTGTCTGAACATTTCCCAATATCTCATAATATTGCCAGAAACCTGCAGGTTATATGTGAGCTGTGATACATCATTTTCTTAAAATAGTTTTATGTTGCTTTTTCCTTATCGCACACGCTTAGTCTGTGTTTTGCTTCAAGCAATGAAAACAGCAAACTGGCTTTGTATCTTCATTTAATATTTCTGCCAGTAAAAAATGATCAAGTTTTAAACCTGAGAAAGACAATTATATGGCCAGAAGACACTACTGACAAAATTTAGTCTGCCCTTTCTGTTGGAGTATGTGTCCACTAACCCTCATCAATATATACACTTAAAGGGTTATGGAATAAAAGGTGGAAATCTTGGTGCAGATCTGTTCCCCCATAGACATCAAAAAGCAGGTAACATATATGGGTCACCTGTTTAAAAATGAATATCTTATTGTCTGATATGGGTTACTGCATCTGAGCAAACTTTTACTACTTATAGTAATTGTACAGCATATACTTTATAACATAGTGACATTGTCATTGTAGCTCGGAAACCACATACCCAATGAGGTTAGTAAATAATCCATCTAAAGCCCCTCTCCAAGGTCTATCTTCATTTCAAGATTTGCTGATTTTCTGTATATTTTCTGTATAAGTAATATTGAAGAAAATTTCATTCTGTTGCCTACCATCCTGTCTTCAGTATACACTGATAAGCCAGGCATGTCTTTTTGAGTAATATGTACCACGCAGAAAAATCATCATGTGTGACATTAGCCTAAAGAGTTAAGAGACATGTCCTGCAGGCAATATTGTTCATCTGTGGATTTGCACAAAAGAAACACTGCACTGCACTTGTAATGTGGTGTAGTGGGGGAAAATAATTTATTCTACTGTAGTTTGGCCAAATTAGCACTTTGTATTACACACCAACATCACATGGAGACTCTCTGGTGGGATAGTTAGGGGCTGAATCATCAAAAACGCGGAAGTGAAAAAAAAAACGCACAAGCAATTTCTGAAACCTCGAATAATTGGATTTTATTAAAGAATAAATGGGGGGGGGGGAAATGGCTGCGGCCTGAGGTAAGTTTCTTAACTCGCCTCATTGGTGCAGTGACTCACAAGTTAACAGGGGCTGCAAAAACTGCTCCAGGTAACTTAAAGAGCTGAATTTCCTGTTATCAAATCGAAAAATGTTTCATTATAGCGCAGAAAGTGCAATTGGACTCCCTGGAAAGATGAATACAGGAGCACGAAAACCGGCAGGGGTTAGAATTGCCCCTGGCATGATTACCCTGAAACTGTGGTCCTAACTGGCAAATTCTGTCAGGGATACCAAGCCCTTCATTTCTCCTTGATGGAGCCTCAGCTGCTCAGCTAGCTGGTCTACTCATAGCTCTCACCAACTAAGGCTAGAGCCACAGAAGCTGCCCTACACTGACCTACATAAAAAATGTTAGATAAAAAACAAAAAATCTGAGGTTTTGGTTCTCAGGCACTTGACATCATTATTTCTCCCCTTTCATCTGCCAAAGAGATGTGGGCCCAGTACTTCCTTTAATAGAAATCCTAGGGAAATCTTATGCTTCCAGGAGATTCACTAGCTAACAGCACCATGAAGTGACTGCAACCTACAGTATAACAATACTTAATCAACATAAAATTTACTTATTAAGTTATATCTACCCCTCACATGCTAACTTATGGATAAATATAGGGGCTTGTTTCTACTTGATACTTGTGTCCGCTGTTTTTTTGGTTGGTGTATTTGCCCATGCCTTTACACCCCAATATTAAATAAATTAATTCTAAATCCTGTTATAAAACTGATTACATAAGTTTCCTGTTTGTGGACAATTTGTGGCACATCACAAGTATATTTTAATAATCCTGTGTGATGACAAGGATGTCTGTACACACAATTTTTTTGGGTAGCTATGGTTGACAGGTAAGCGTAGGATCAGGAGCATAACGATAAGGACACCAGGTCTTCAAGCAAAAACACAGGTTTATTTCAGCAAACTCTTCCCAACATAAAGTCACAGGAACACAGTTCATTGGCATTTCAACAGCACACATTCACAACTTTCCCCTACTCTGGAGTTCAACTTCTAACTATACAGGGTGGCTTCCACACTCGGCGACAGTCAGCAGGGCTGAAGCCCAAACAGGGCTCTGCTCAGAGAGATCTTCCTAACATTTTCATTACCATTTCCACAGGACAGGCTTCCTGTGGACAGTGTGCTTCAACATGTGAACTGGACCACTGGAATGGATTATCTGGCTCCCCTGTTTCTTCCAGAACACTATAGCTTCCAGGGCCAGACAATAAATTCCTTTAAACAGAGAAACCATCTCTGTTTAGTCACGTCTCCCTTGCAGTGTACATCTTCCACTATAAAGGAATTAAAGGCAAAACACCACGTGGTCTTCACCATCAGATATTTTTATTGATAGCACACTTGCTGGCCACGTACACAGAACAGACAAATGGCAAGCATTCCCAACATGTCTATATATCCTTATTGTCATGCAACATCATAGAAAAGTGAAAGGAACAAGTTTCTTATGTGAATTATCCCCATACCACTCAAACTCTGTCCCTATAACCAGACAGTTTATCATTTATATGCTGACCCTTAGACCCATCTGGGCAGCATGTAAATGTAACAAATCATTTTAATTAAATACAATACAATTAAAACACATATACAGTACATATACACACACACATATATATATATATTGGATACAACAATAACTCACCATAATTGTGCAATGAATCCATCACATTCAACATTTTCATGCGATCTCTGGCATTACTGACCTAGATTCCTCCTCTCTGAAAACTCACACACATATATTATATACATACATGTGCCGTATATATGAAATATTAATTCACACACCCTGAAGTCTATGTAAATATACTTTATGAACTAATTGCAGGTATCTTTACTCATTCATTTCCTCACACATTTTGTGCTTTGCAGAAAAATTCACTGTGGTTTTGCCACATTAAAATTCAATCAATCTTTTATATTGAATGGATTACTGGATAACTAATCCGTTATACTGCATCCAAAGAACTGCACACAGCTGATAATAATTTCATGACTCATTTCATTTAGGTTTTATTTTTCCAAACTGTAAGTTCAGTGTTTGCTCTTGTGTGGGCTAGTTCTCAACCATGAAAGAGTATTCACACTGATTGTGTCCCCACAGAATTATACAATGTGATATTAATCAGGATGCAGTACATGTAATAAACAATAAACTGTTTTGAATGAATGAAAATAAATACCTGTGTAGACACTTTTATGCATTCCTGTGAAAAGTGTTTAGCACTATGCAAAATATTAAGTCATTTCAGTAAAATAACCGATGTATGTATAGCAGATGCTCCAATCTTGCATGCTGTGATCATGTGTTGTAGTAAATTTAGGGTTAACGAACAGAACAGAATCTTTAAAAGACTTTTATAGTTACAGTGCAAAAATAAATCTGTTTAGTAACAAATAGTGTCCAATTAGAAATTTACTTTTCTACTTTTGCCAAAAGAAAAATGATCAAATATCTAATTCTTCTCTGTCTTACAGGAATGTTATGCATATACTGTATCTGTATCAATATTTATAGTCCTAGCTGTATATTCAGTGCTCTGTATTTGAAATTCATTAAGAGTACAGACATGGAGAACAAGCATTGCAATAAATAAAACAACAAATATGCACATATACAAAGAATAAACGGATTCTGCCACAGGAAAACTTGTGTTTTTTTTTCCAAAACCCATTAGTTAATAGTGCTGCTTCAGCAGACTTCTGTACTGAATTCTGTTTTTCAAAAGGCTAAACAGAGTTTTTGTATTTCATTTTGAAATCTGATATGGGACTAAAAATTTTATCAGTTTCCCAGGTACATTCAGTCTTGTGACTTGTGCTCTTATAAACTTCAGCCACTGCTGCCCCCTCCCTTGCCTCCCAGCAGCCTATCAATTGAAAAATGGGAATGTAATAAGATAACAGCTCCCTGATCTAAGATAGCAGCTTCTTGCAGCTATGAGAATAACACTCAATAGCAAAAATCCAATTCAGAGTTGCGAAAGGAAACCAGCGCTCATCGTCTATACCTCGTGCTGGATGAGCGCTGGTTTCCTTTCGCAACTCTGAATTGGATTTCTATACAAGTCTGAGGGAGAACAGACCCTTTTGGGAACCGGCAGAGGGAGCGGACTACCAAAGCCTTTGATATCCTTTATCACTCAATAGTAAAAACCCAACACTCCAGTTACATAAAAATAAGAAATAACAGCTTTTTGAAAATCAGTTCATTTTAAAGTGCTAGCTCTTTCTAAAAGCACATGATCATAAAAAATACAACATAAAAATCATAACAGAATCCCTTTACATGACATGTGTAAAGATGCACAGGAAGAAAAATGTTTGTAACTTGCAGGCAAAATTAAGAGGATAGTAAGTGCAAAGATTTGCCATGGTTGGGGTATTTGACCATAAGTTCTAAGACCACATCAAATACTTTGTTAAAGAAAGTGATTTCTGGAAAATTCTAGGAATGGAATTCCAGTGATTAGGGGCAACAAAAGAAAAACATTTAAGATGGGAGTAGGGATGTAGCGAACGTCGGAAAAAAAGTTCGCGAACTTGCGTCAAAAATGCGAACGGTTCGCGAACGTCGCGAACCCCATAGACTTCAATGGGAAGGCGAATTTTAAAAGCTAGAAAAGACATTTCTGGCCAGAAAAATGATTTTAAAGTTGTTTAAAGGGTGCAACGACCTGGACAGTGCCATGCCAGAGGGGGATCAAGGGCAAAAATGTTTCTAAAAAATCCATTGTTGACACAGCGCTGCGTTTTGTGCTGTAAAGGGCAGAAATCACACTACATTTCTAAACCTGTGTAATAAAATGCTTTAAAACGTCCGGCGTCTACATGCCAATCAAGTCGTGTAAAAGTTACAGCCTGTTCACACGCAAAGACGAAACGCGGTGCTTACTGCAACGCAAAAAGACGCAAAGAGCTTTAATGAATGATACCGTCAAGTGAGCAAATAATAGTTTTTAATTACTAGTTGCTTGTCACCTCCAGGATGTTCGTCCTGTTGGTGGCAATATTTCTGTAGTGGTGTGTTTAGCAGTCACCGTGCTTGTGCGCACGTGCACTGTCAGGCAGAGGTAATTCAATGTACAGTGAAGTGAACCAAAAAACACTGATTCTGCAGTGTGGGCCCAGTTTTGGTCTACTTTATTGATCACCTGCGG
This sequence comes from Xenopus laevis, assembly GCF_017654675.1. Taxonomy (NCBI): domain Eukaryota; kingdom Metazoa; phylum Chordata; class Amphibia; order Anura; family Pipidae; genus Xenopus; species Xenopus laevis. The sequence continues at coordinate 71,481,299 of NC_054380.1, read as the reverse complement.
TGACCATAAAAGATGCGATTTTGCCACTGTTGCAGAACCCTGAAAAATTAGGCATGTGTACTTTCCTGAAAAATTATGTTTTTTTTGTCGCAGCCACTGAACCAGAAGTCCAGAAACAATATGCCATATAAATGCTGAAAATATAAATTTTTTTTTGTCGCAGCCACTGCAGCACAGAGGCCAGAAAAAATATGCCATATAAATGCAAACAATATTAATTTTTTTTTGTTGCAGCCACTGCAGCACAGAGGCCAGAAAAAATATGCCATATAAATGCAAACAATATTAATATTTTTTGGTCGCAGCCACTGCAGCACAGAGGCCAGGAAAAATATGCCATATAAATGCTAACAATATAAAATTTTTTTGTCGCAGACACTGAAGCACAGAGGCCAGAAAAAATATGCCATATAAATGCTGAAAATATTCAATTTTTTTGGTCGCAGCCACTGAAGCACAGAGGCCATAAAAAATATGCCATATAAATGCTGAAAATATTCTGTTTTTTTTGTCGCAGCCACTGAAGCACAGAGGCCAGAAAAAATATGCCATATAAATGCTGAAAATATTCATTTTTTTGTCACAGCCACTGAAGCACAGAGGCCAGAAAAAATATGCCATATAAATGCTGAAAATATTCATTTTTTTGTCACAGCCACTGAAGCACAGAGGCCATAAAAAATATGCCATATAAATGCAGAAAATATTCTGTTTTTTTGGTCGCAGCCACTGAAGCACAGAGGCCAGAAAAAATATGCCATATAAATGCTGAAAATATTCATTTTTTTGTCACAGCCACTGAAGCACAGAGGCCATAAAAAATATGCCATATAAATGCTGAAAATATTCTGTTTTTTTTGGTCGCAGCCACTGAAGCACAGAGGCCAGAAAAAATATGCCATATAAATGCTGAAAATATTCATTTTTTGTCACAGCCACTGAAGCACAGAGGCCAGAAAAAATATGCCATATAAATGCTGAAAATATTCATTTTTTTGTCACAGCCACTGAAGCACAGAGGCCAGAAAAAATATGCCATATAAATGCTGAAAATATTCATTTTTTTGTCACAGCCACTGAAGCACAGAGGCCAGAAAAAATATGCCATATAAATGCAGAAAATATTCTGTTTTTTTTGGTCGCAGCCACTGAAGCACAGAGGCCAGAAAAAATATGCCATATAAATGCTGAAAATATTCATTTTTTTGTCACAGCCACTGAAGCACAGAGGCCAGAAAAAATATGCCATATAAATGCAGAAAATATTCTGTTTTTTTTGGTCGCAGCCACTGAAGCACAGAGGCCATAAAAAATATGCCATATAAATGCTGAAAATATTCATTTTTTTGTCACAGCCACTGAAGCACAGAGGCCATAAAAAATATGCCATATAAATGCTGAAAATATTCTGTTTTTTTTGGTCGCAGCCACTGAAGCACAGAGGCCAGAAAAAATATGCCATATAAATGCTGAAAATATTCATTTTTTTGTCACAGCCACTGAAGCACAGAGGCCAGAAAAAATATGCCATATAAATGCAGAAAATATTCTGTTTTTTTTGGTCGCAGCCACTGAAGCACAGAGGCCATAAAAAATATGCCATATAAATGCTGAAAATATTAAATTTTTTTGTCACAGCCACTGAAGCACAGAGGCCAGAAAAACTCAGGATTTACCTGGATTCAAATTAAACCAGTAGGGTTTGCACCCTAGTTTGTAACGGTGGTGGAGGGAGGAGGACGCTAAAGGACAGCTGTATGTGGAGTCATGAGGCGTGCAGAGAAGGACAGCTGCATGGGGAGTCAGAATCAGAAACTCAGCACAAGTCTTCCGGCGTGCAGTAACCCTCCGAGATCCACCCCTCATTCATTTTAATAAAGGTCAGGTAATCCACACTTTTGTGACCTAGGCGAGTTCTCTTCTCAGTTACAATCCCTCCTGCTGCACTGAAGGTCCTTTCTGAGAGGACACTTGAGGCGGGGCAAGACAAGAGGTTCATGGCAAATTGTGACAGCTCTGGCCACAGATCAAGCCTGCGCACCCAGTAGTCCAGGGGTTCATCGCTCCTCAGAGTGTCGATATCTGCAGTTAATGCCAGGTAGTCCGCTACCTGCCGGTCGAGGCGTTCTTTGAGGGTGGATCCCGAACAGTTCTGCCGCTGCCTTGGACTGAAAAACATTTGCATGTCTGACGTTACAGAGTGGCCAAAGTGCTTTGTCCTTGCAGGTGCGCTCGTGGCAGGATTACTGGCACCTCTGCCCCTGGAATGTTGATGAGTTCCTGAAGTGACATCACCCTTAAAAGCATTGTACAACATGTTTTGCAGGCTGGTTTCTAAATGCAGCATCCTTTCAGACTTGTGGTATGTTGGTAACATTTCTGCCACTTTATGCTTGTACCGAGGGTCTAGTAGAGTCGCGACCCAGTACAGGTCCTTCTCCTTAAGCCTCTTGATACGGGGGTCCTTCAACAGGCATGACAGCATGAAAGACCCCATTCTCACAAGGTTGGATGCAGAGGTATCCATCTCCGCTTCCTCGTTATCAAGGACTGCATCATCCACGGTCTCCCCCCCCCAGCCACGTACAAGACCAGGGGTCCCCAAAAGGTCACCACTAGCCCCCTGGGAAGCCTGCTCCTGTTGGTCCTCCTCCTCCACAAAGCCACCTTCCTCCTCTGACTCCACTTCTGACACCTCTCCCTGCGTTGCAGCAGGTGCCTGGGTTCGTTCTGGTGATTCCGACCAGAAATCGTGCGCTTCCTGCTCCTCGTCACGCTGGTCTACAGCCTCATCTGTCACTCGTCACACGGCACGCTCCAGGAAGAAAGCGAAGGGTATTAGGTCGCTGATGGTGCCTTCGGTGCGACTGACCATATTTGTAACCTCTTCAAAAGGGCGCATGAGCCTGCAGGCATCGCGCATAAGCACCCAGTAACGGGGTAAAAAAATCCCCAGCTCTGCAGATCCAGTCCTACCACCCAGTTCAAACAGGTATTCGTTGACGGCTCTTTGTTGTTGCAGCAGACGTTCCAACATGAGGAGCGTTGAATTCCAGCGAGTCTGGCTGTCGCAAATCAAACGCCTGACTGGCATTTTGTACCGCTGCTGAATGTCAGCAAGGCGTGCCATGGCTGTGTAGGACCGTCTGAAATGGGCCGACACCTTCCTGGACTGCCTGAGAACGTCCTGGAATCCTGGGTACTTTGAGACAAAACGTTGTACTATTAAATTCAGAACATGTGCCATGCAGGGCACATGTGTTAAATTGCCCAGTCTCAGTGCTGCCAACAGATTGCTTCCATTGTCACACACCACTTTTCCGATCTTCAGTTGGTGTGGGGTCAGCCACCGATCGGCCTGTGACTGCAGAGATGACAGGAGTACAGATCCGGTATGGTTTTTGCTTTCCAGGCACGTCATCCCCAAGACAGCATGACAACGGCGTACCTGGCACGTCGAATAGCCTAGGGGGAGCTGGGGGTGCACAGGTGTGGAGGAGGAGGACCCAGCAGCAGAGGACGAAGAAGAGGAAGAAGACGAGGTAGAGAGCGAAGGAGGAGTAGAGGTGGTGGCAGAACCACGTGCAATCCGTGGCGGTGACACCAACTCCACTGTCGTTGTTGAGCTACACATTCCCTGCTTCCCAGCCATTACCAAGTTCACCCAGTGGGCAGTGTAGGTGACATACCTGCCCTGACCATGCTTGGAGGACCATGCGTCAGTAGTCATATGGACCTTTGGCCCAACACTAAGTGACAGAGATGCGGTGACTTGGCTCTGCACATGGTGGTACAGGTGTGGTATTCCCTTTTTTGAAAAAAAATTGCGGCTGGGTACCTTCCACTGCGGTGTCCCAATTGCTACAAATTTGCGGAAGGCCTCAGAGTCCACCAGCTGGTATGGTAAAAGCTGGCGGGCTAAGAGTGCGGACAAGCCAGCTGTCAGACGCCGGGCAAGGGGGTGACTAGCAGACATTGGCTTCTTACGCTCAAACATGGCCCTCACAGAAACTTGGCTGGGGGCAGATGACTGGGAATGGGAACTGGTGGTCAAGGTGGAAGGCGGAGTGGAGGGTGGTTCAGACGGGTGAAGGACAGCAGAGGTAGAGCAGTAAGATGCTGGACCAGAAGGAGGGTGGCTTTTAGTTTGCCTGTTGCCTTTGAGGTGTTGCTCCCAAAGTGCTTTGTGCTTGCCGTTCATGTGCCTTCGCATAGAAGTTGTACCTATGTGGCTGTTGGGCTTCCCAAGACTCAGTTTCTGACTGCACTCATTGCAAATGACAACGCTTTTGTCAGAGGCACACACATTAAAAAAATCCCACACTGCTGACCTTTTTGAGGCTGGCAATCTGGCGGTAACAGTAGAAGTCGGCGGCGTTGGCGGCAATGGCGGGTGCGTTGGCCGGCTGGCCACAGGTGCCGATACATGTTGTTGCCCTACTGTTCCCTGCGAGCTGTCCTCCCTGCTTCTTCTAAGTCTTATTCTCCTCCTGCCTCTCTGACTCTCCGTCTCTCCATCTGAACTATCCTCCTCTTCCTCTCTTCTACTGGGCACCCATAAAACATCAATCTCCTCATCCTCATTCTCCTCAGATGCATCAATTTCTTCTAACAGCTCACAGAAGGAAGCAGCAGCGGGGACCTCCTCATCATCACTCATTATGTCCATCTCTGTTGTGTTCTCTGCCAGAATTAAATCTGGTGTAACGTCCTCATCTCCTTCATCTTCTTCTGCCAATAATGGTTGCGCATCACTCAGTTCAAGAAACTCATGTGAAAATAACTCCTCTGACTCCAGTGAAGAAGGGGCGCCGGTGGTGGAGGAAGTGTTACGTGGGGTGCCCATAGCAGTGGAGGATGAGGATGTTGTGGTAAAGTTAGAAACGGTAGAGGATGGGGTGTGCTGTGTAAGCCAGTCAACTACCTCTTCAGCATTTTGGGAGTTCAGGGTCATTGCCTTTTTAAAACTGGGCAATTTCCTAGGGCCACAGGATAGCATAGCAGCACGGCCCCTTGTGCCTCTGCGTGGCGGCCTGCCTTTGCCTGGCATTATTTTTAAAACAACAACAACAACAACTCAGGTGGTGTTTCTAGAGACGGTATTATTATTGATATTTAGACAGAATGTGAACAAGCTCACACAGCTAGATGGGAGTTGTTTGAAAATGAAGAAGAAGAACACACTGGGCAAACAAGGCCTACAAGGTCAACGTATACACTACTACAGCAGTGGATACGGAATATATTATTGCTGCCTGAAAAACGTCACTCGGGTGGTGTTGCTAGAGACGGTATTATTATTGATATTTAGACAGAATGTGAACAAGCTCACACAGCTAGATGGTTGTTGTTTGAAAATGAAGAAGAAGAACACACTGGGCAAACAAGGCCTACAAGGTCAACGTATACACTACTACAGCAGTGGATACGATATATATGATTGCTGCCTGAAAAACGTCACTCGGGTGGTGTTTCTAGAGACGGTATTATTATTGATATTTAGACAGAATGTGAACAAGCTCACACAGCTAGATGGTTGTTGTTTGAAAATGAAGAACACACTGAGCAAATAATGCCTACAAGGTTAACGTATACACTACTACAGCAGTGGATACGGAATATATTATTGCTGCCTGAAAAACGTCACTCGGGTGGTGTTTCTAGAGACGGTATTATTATTGATATTTAGACAGAATGTGAAAAAGCTCACACAGCTAAGTGGCAGTGGTTTGAAAATGAAGAAGAAGAACACACTGGGCAAACAAGGCCTACAAGGTCAACGTATACACTACTACAGCAGTGGATACGGAATATATTATTGCTGCCTGAAAAACGTCACTCGGGTGGTGTTTCTAGAGACGGTATTATTATTGATATTTAGACAGAATGTGAACAAGCTCACACAGCTAGATGGTTGTTGTTTGAAAATGAAGAACACACTGAGCAAATAATGCCTACAAGGTTAACGTATACACTACTACAGCAGTGGATACGATATATATGATTGCTGCCTGAAAACGTCACTCGGGTGGTGTTTCTAGAGACGGTATTATTATTGATATTTAGACAGAATGTGAACAAGCTCACACAGCTAGATGGTTGTTGTTTGAAAATGAAGAACACACTGAGCAAATAATGCCTACAAGGTTAACGTATACACTACTACAGCAGTGGATACGGAATATATTATTGCTGCCTGAAAAACGTCACTCGGGTGGTGTTTCTAGAGACGGTATTATTATTGATATTTAGACAGAATGTGAACAAGCTCACACAGCTAGATGGTTGTTGTTTGAAAATGAAGAACACACTGAGCAAATAATGCCTGCAAGTGCACTACTATTGGTGCACTACTATGAAGAACAGCAACAGCACTGTACACGTTAAAGAACAGTAAGATAAGTAAAAGAAAAAAAAATATATGTATATTAAAAAAAATATTTTTCTCGGGTTGGTGCTGCTGAACTACTAGGAGCAGCACAGTAGCACACCAGTCCCACTCCCCAACACTGCTAGACTAATAGCACTGGGCTTATAGTAGCAACTAGCAAAGTAAAAAAACAAAAAAGAAAATAAAAGCAGTCCTTACAAGGACTATTGGGTTATTACAGCAGTCAGCAGATGAGATCAGAAGAGATCAGTGCCCACAGCAGGCAGCTACATACAGAGCACTGCAGTAGAAGGTAGATTACTAGCCAGCAAAGCTACCCTAAAATGTCCCTCAAATCCCTGCAGACTTCTATCCCTCCAATACAGAGCAGTATCAAGTAGATTACTAGCCAGCAAACTTACTATCAACTGTCCCTCAAAGAAATCAGTGAAATCAGTAACAGCTCTCTCCCTACACTAGCTCTTGCAAGCACACACAGGCAGAATGAAAAAACGCTGCAGGGCTTCAGTTTATATATGGAAGGGGAGTGGTCCAGGGGGTGTGGGGGTGGTCCAGGAGGGAGAGCTTCCTGATTGGCTGCCATGTATCTGCTGGTCTGGGGTGAGAGGTCAAAAAAAAGCGCCAGGTAAGGCGAACCCAAAATGGCGAACGTCGCGCGACGTTCGCGAACATTCGGCGAGCGCGAACAGCCGATGTTCGCGCGAACAAGTTCGCCGGCGAACAGTCCGCGACATCCCTAGATGGGAGATGGCGTTTCACCCAAGGTTCGCAAAATTGCAAAAATTCACCAAAATGCATTGAAGTTTGGGGGCGTCATTTTCAAGGCGAAACTTGGCGAAAAATGTTGCTCATCACTAGACACAAATGAATAAATGTAGTCAGGTGTAGTGGAAAGAAGAGCTGTGAAAGTCAAGAGAAGAATGTTATAAATTATGTACATAATACATGGTTAACAAAAGACAAATGGACTCTTAGGTGCGAGCAGAAGGATTCTAGATTGATGTACTGAAGTGAGAGGGGTGGGAGTCTAGGAGGCATGTTTTTTATGTAAAATAGGAAAAGGGGGTCTGAATTTTTTGACAGAGGAAAGGACAGATTCTGGCAATATTGCAAAAGAAAACTACAGTGAAAAATCACATTTTAAGTTTTTCATAATTTTACACAGTTTTTTTTTCTGATCCCTCCGATATATAATGCATAATCCTTTCACCTAATTTTAAATTTTCCCAAATTATACACCATTTTCTTCCGTTCCCCTGAAAAGCATAAGGGGGTTTTGTAGTAGTAGGGCAGTTTTCATTGGTTGTCTAGGAAGACTTAGCTAGGAGGCAGCTAGAGATCAGGGTCTTGGATTTCAGTAGTTTGTTAAGGTGTGTCTTAACATACATAGGGGACCATTTACTAACAATCAAATTTCTATTTGTTCCACAAATTTCGAAAAGATAATTTTTTTCCTATATTTCTTAAAAGCTCTAAAAATGTGAGAATTATTAAGTGTAAAAAAACCAAGAAACCAAGTAAAAGTTGTCAAGGTCCTAAAAGTCAATGGGAGCTGCGCTGATCTTATTGGAACTCTTTTCATCAATTTGGACTTTGAGGTTTTCACATTTTTTTTTCACTAGGAATTTTACAAAAAAAAATTTGAGAGTTTTTAGGGGTATTCCTATTGGTTATTTGTTTGTGGTTTCAAAAACCTCTAAACCACTAAAATAAGAATGTTAATAAATAAGCCTCTGTGGCAAAGATTGAAAGTACCCTCATAGCAGTGGCCCACAACCCTTCTCACTATCTGGGGGTGTGTGTGCTATAAACCTGGTAACACTGGAAAAAGAGTTATACTCAAAACATGTAAGGCCTGTTTATTTAAACCTCAAATTTTTCTGGTCGAATTTTTAGAGGTAAAAATAACCTTGAATGTACCTAGATTTGTTATGCTCTGAATCTCCTGTAGAAGTCAATGGCAGATGGTCACCAACAATTTGAACAGGTCTTTTAAATTCAAGATTCTCGATAGTTTAGGACTGTTTGCACTGGTTTTTATTTGCTAATCCGATAAATTCAAGTTGCCATGACGACAACTCGAAAAAGTTTGGAAAAAAGTTTAAGAAAATGCATGAAATTGAAAAAGTTGCCTGATTCGAATTGTTGCACTATTTTATTGTGACTTTCTTGCACTGATTTTTTTCAAAAAAATTATTGTTAAATTAGGGTGATCCGGGTTTGGTTGAATTATTATTATTTTTTTTTATAACAGAATGAGAAGAAGTCGAGTTTAAGTAAATAGGCCTATATTGTTGGTCAGAAGGTGATCATTTAACCTCTGTGACAAATAAAAAAGGAAGCAGCAATGAAATGGTGCTACATAACTACATTCAGTAATTTGTTGATGATGGGAAGTTCAAAAGGGCTAACAGTTATCTTCTGAAGAAAGCAAAACAAAAATTGGTTTGTAAAACTGCACCAAGCAGTGCTTTTCTTACGGAATTAGACTATAGCCAGTCATAAATATAGTGTGATGCTTAAATCATTTTGAAATAATACTGCTTGTCAACAAAATGGATCAAGGTGTTTGATATGACACATTTGTCCAAGGAATGCTTGTAGCAATTTGTCAAAATGCATTTTCTCAGCCGGAGTCAAAGTGCTAAACTTATTTTACCTTTTAACGAAAACCGACCACACAGATGGAAGAAAACTAAAACTTCAAATCAACAGCAGGGGATTTTACACTCTGGTTACTGATGGAAATAGCAGTGATTAGTGGTCACTATCAACAATGATTGCACCTGAAGTGTTACTGTTTCACTGAGGAAAAGACAGGAAGAAAATCTTTACCACCTTCTAGGTAAAACCTTGCAATACTGCATAAAACACCTGGGTATAGGCATTTCAAAGAAAAGTACAGTATACAGTACATTAAATGTTTTTCCTTACTTATAATGTTTCTGTGCCACATTGATCCCTAAGTGCTACTCTCAAAACACAGCAGGAACTGTCTGTAGAAAATAGATGGCGCTATGTTGTTTTTAAAAATATACATTGCAGTAGCTTTATTTTCCCTATTTAAGTATTACAACTGAAAAAAAAATCAAGCTTTGATCAAGCTCATAGTGAATTCTAATATGAGAATATATTTTATTTGCTTCGGATGACCATCAAACATTTGCACTTTGTTTTAGCCACAATATATAATATAAAAAAAGGCCACAAGAGCTGCTGCCAGCCACAAAGTTTTTCTCATATACACCAACAGAATGCAAAAGTGTAGAACCTACAGTCCGTACTTCATAGCCAATAACATACTGTAGATCCCAAATGATGTGCTATATTAATTCTATATGCAAAGCATTGTTTTTTTTTACCTCATTTTAAAACAAATTCTGCAACTTCTGATCTAAAACCATATCAAGGCTTCCTAATCTTAATTATTGAATGGGATAACCACGTAAAGTTGCTGAAAAACTCGGTCCTAACCAACAATTGAATTTTTCCATTCTTTTTCAATCATGCTGAAATTAATACTAATGAAAAATTTGCTAAAAAGAAGTGAAACATAATCTTGCTTGAATGTTGACGATGTACTTCTCATTGACTTCTATGGTTTTAGGTAGCAGACTTTTGAAGGAAAAGTCTTGATCATGTTTTTTGCTGTGATTTTCCTGAATTGTGGGAACATTCCTAGAATTTTAAATTCTATTTAAATTTAAATATGCCCTATAATGCACAATTACAACAAAGAATTAATTTTTGACAATTTTTTTTCTCTGTAATTTTGTAATGCTTAATTTTTTCCCAGCAGTCAAAGTATTTGTTTGACCACATTTATAAAAAAACAAAAGATCACATATATAAAAAGGGAAAATGACATCATATTTACAGTGATTTTCCTTTCCTGGCCATCCTCCATGCCAGCTACGCGTGGGTAAGCTCCTTCCCTTGACCCAAGACAGAAGAAACTCCCCTCCCAAAGACTTTAAAGTCTCCCCACTCCCCTACACAGGTGTCAAGTAACAAGCTGCCAGGTTAAACTATAGCAAGGGTGGGAATAAGCTTGCTGACACGGAGGATGGCCAGGAAAGAAAAATCATGGTAAGTATGATGTAATTTTCCCTTTTCCCTGGCCATCTCCATGTCAGCTACGCGTGGGATGTGCCCAAGCTTAACTTATTGGGGGGTATTATAATTAATATGACAATGGATCTCTGAAGGCTTTTAAACAGATGAGGATTGCAGATGAGGATCCTGCAAAAATAAAAATTGAAGTTAAGGCACACGATCTGCATATAACAAATTTTAAAACCAGATGGCAACCAGTACTCATTGCCTCTCTGATAATCTATAAGAATTGTACAAACTAAAAACCCTTAAAGGAGATGTATGCTGGCAAGTGTTCTTAAAATCAACACCACAGGGTGATTGTAAATGCTCAACTAGGTTGAGAGAAAACTGAAATTTTTGCAAGCATACAGGTATTGAATTCCGTAAGGAAATCTGAAATTTATTCTATAGTGAGGAACATTTGACTCCCATAACCTGACTCCTTGACAATCTTACACAGAGTAAGCCCAAGTGACCCATTTGCTGAATGGGACCTGTGGGACCCAGGCCTTAACCACACTACGTAAGTAAGATCTTAAGAAGCCAAGGCTAATTGCATTGTGCTCCTTGCAAGGCCCTGATATATATGTGCAAGATTCATAGTAAATAAAATAAAATACCCAAGAGTTTCACAATGTATTGAGTAAACTATGTAGGGAATGAGCCCTATCAGAAAACTCTCCCTTCAACAAGCCACCTGGACTTGCTATACCTGAAACAAGAAGACAATATTTAATTGCATGTAAAAATTTTCCAAAAAAACACAATCTGACATTGTTAGAAGATGAACTGCAAAAAAACTCCCCTGTTTATTCTCAGGAGAGGGAATACAACATGGCTTAGTCACCAAGGAGTGAACCACTGATGCAATGCAGTATAGTCATTTATGTTAAGCATTCTGACTAGGCCAACCTTCGAATGCCCACTTAAGAGTTCTAGAACAACTGTAGCAAGCCTTCTTCTTCACTAACACTGACGCTGCATTACTGGGACATGGAAGACACTTGTGACTTGTCCCTGATCACAAGGAGTTATTGGTAGCAGGGTTGTCTGCACTGAGGCAGATCACTTATCCATTAGACCAAGGACTTCTGTTCCCTGCAAAAGAGGACTGCGTAACTTGTTATATCTTTTGGTATAATCCTATACAATCTACATCACAATAATTCCTAGTACTGGTAGTAGTCATTGCAACTGCATTCACAGAATGCCCATACTGAATAGAACTATCTCCTATAAAGGTGGTGCTTACACTACTGAAAACACCAGTATGATACAACTGATAAACACAGCATGACCCTAACAGCTGCCTGTTCTTATGCAAGAGGCACATTCTTTAGGCATAGTACTAGGGAATCTACCCCACCAATCGAATGATGGCATAGTCTAATGTTGTGCAACTACATAGAATGTGTAACAGGTCTATTTAACTTATGGAACTCCTGAAACCGTAGCTAATAGAACAACCCAGCTGCAGCCTGCAATGTCATGTTACTTCTACCCAACAATCAACTGCAGAATATTCCCTTCTGAAATTCAGAATATGACTGCATAATATTCCAAATAACCCTAAGGCATCATGGCTAGATGCAGTAGTGCTGGTATTGAGAAACTACTGATATGCATCACCAAAATAATGGTTAAATGTAGCCTTATAAACTGCATAAACTTCATCTGAATTAGATTAACGGAATAGATATGATGAAGTAGCAGCTGCTCCCTTGCTTCTACTATTATACTTAAACTGCGGAAAATCCTGTAAGGTTCCATATTCACCTATTACCTGGTTATCAACAAGCATTGCCATAATGAGCAGCTGTCTTAATGTGGTCTAGAGTAAAGGCTCTAGAACATAGAGAACCATTATTCCCTTTAACAATAAGCAAGCCTTATTACATACGGCTTATCTAAACTGCTGATTAATAATAATTTCTGTGGAAATAATAACATAATGAATGGCCATACAGACAGATGACTTGGCCTGAAGCCTACAACTTGGCCAATTAATTGGTTTATAACCCTTAATATAATAGTAATGCACATAATCACTAAGGGCATAAGATGGTTGGAAGGCTAATACTGCAATATACAGTATTGTTATATAAAAGGGCTATCATCTAAGGGCAAGTAATAACTGTATGCAGTGGCCCGCACAAACAAAAAATGTTTAGATAATTCATAACCCTGACAGTCCATATACTGGATTGATACCATTATTAACAATAATCCATGGCCTGCTGCAGTGATATCATAATAAGATTGTTCACTGACTTTAGGCAAAGACCAAACTGCTCCTGTGCTATACCCATTTTGCCAGACTATGATCCTTAATGTACAGGGCGGGTAGAGATACAGTATACACAGTGTGCAATTACTGGGTGGCCTCTAACTGCAAAAATGGGCCTAGAATTATGAACACCGCATAGAATCACTGAGTGACACTCAATGTGAAGGCCTATAGTGCAATGCACAAAACAAATTTACTGGGTGGTCCCAATGCTTGTAACGCTATACACAGTATACAGTCATTGAGTAGCCTGGATAATAACAAGGGCATGTATTGCTATACCCAGTATGGTATTGCTGAATGGCCCTGAATGTAAAAGGAGCCTGAAAAGCTCCCCCAGTACGTAACTATTAAGTGTCCCTGATTGTGAGAGCATGTAAGGCTATACACAGTATGTAACTACTAAGTGTCCCTGATTGTGAGAGCATGTAAGGCTATACACAGTATGTAACTACTAAGTGTCCCTGATTGTGAGAGCATGTAACGCTGTACATAGTATGTAACTACTGAGTGGCCCTGATTGTGAAAGCATGTAAGGCTATACACAGTATATAATCACTGAGTGACCCTATTGCAAAGGGCTGGCCCTGTTGTAAACAATGTGATATTACCGAGTTGACCTAAATGCAGAGGGCACGTATTTCTGTATACCTTATACAATTATTGGATAGTCCTGATTGTAAGGGCATAGTGTGGTGTTATAACAGTATTGTTTCAGTGGCCCTAATTGCAATGGGTTTGCCATGCTATATACAGTTTGATATTATTGTGTACGCATTATACAATCACTGGTTGGGCCTGATTGTAAGGATATGCTGTGCTATACACATTATATTTTACTGGGTGCCCCTATTGTAAGGTCCTATTATATTACACACAGTATGATGTTATTAAGTAGCTCTATAAACATTGAACAATAACTGAATGGGCCTGACTGTAAAAGGATTTGCCATGCTATACCCCTGCTATATCAATAAGGGATAATAATAATATTAATAATAATAATAATAATAATGAAATCAGACATATACAGGTATGAGACCTGTTATCCAGAATACTCGGGACCTGGAGTTTTTCTGGATAATGGATCTTTCCATTATTTGAGTTTTCCTACATTAAGTCTATTAGAAAATCATGTAAACATCAAATAAAACCATATGGAAATTATTGAGTGAGCCTGCAAAATGATACAGTCACTGATAGGGTTGGATTATAAGGACATGTAGTGCTATACACAGTATACTTTCACTGAATGCCCCTAATTGCAAGGTCTGGTGATGCAAGGTCTGGTAGCAGAGTTTATAGAACCAATCTCAAAAATACAAAAAACCTTCAGATAACCATTAGACCACTGCACCGCAGCAGGTATTCGTATGTACCCTAGCTGCCGCTTATAAGTAGGCAGATTGGGAGGACATACCTGATGGGGAATGGGGAAACAGCCGCCTTCTTGGTGAGGCACGGGTTAAGGACACACAGAACCAACAGCGGCAGCCTCCTGATGCAGTCACCAAATGGCAACTTCACCTGCCATAAACAATAGAGGCAGACCGTTCATACATAGCTGCGACCAGCCGCAGCCACCAGTAGAGCGTGCCCCCACCCCTATGTTCCAGGGCATACACATACTGCTTTCCCAGCAAGCATATCCGTTATCTGGTACAGTATCTTACCTTTACCGCTCAGTAGTCCTTGTCAGGAAAACCTTTAAACCTGACTCCCCCTAATGGCCGCCTTTTTGGCGAGGCCCTGAGATGGATCCCACAAAGAAAAAGATATTTACTGCCTGAGGTCCAAGGCAGAAGTAAGAAAAGACACCTGTGTAAGGGAGTGGGGAGGCTTTAAAGTCTTTGGGAGGGGAGTTTCTTCTGTCTGGGGTCAAGGGAAGGAGCTTACCCACACGTAGCTGACATGGAGATGGCCAGGGAAAGAATATTTTAGTTTAGCAGATTGTGTTTGACTGCTTCCAGAACTTAGTAATACACAGTGTTAGAGTTCAGTGCTAAACTCTAATACAGTCCCTTTCAGATTTGTTAAGCCCTAGGAAATTTCCAAGCATCGTATTTATATTCAGGGCTGGATTTATGGAAGCGGCACCCTGAGGCCAGAGCCAGATACTTTGACATCGCACTCCCTCCTGTGGCCGCATTGGTCCTAGCGCCAGCTTCTAAGACACGAAAACCCTCTGTGCGCAAGCAAGCGCGCTCTCAAGAACCAGAGCACCCAGTGCTCCTTAGGATGCAGCTGCGTGGCATGCCGCCCTGGGCCCAGGCCTTTGTGGCCTTGCCACAAATGCAGGCCTGTTTATATTAACACTATCCAAGTTTATAGGGTCTTAACAGTTTGGTAAAAATGTATTCTCCATTACTAGAAATTGGTAGCAACACAGGAAATAATTAGTGAATCAGACCCACTAAGCACTAAACAGTGAAAAGGACATGCAGAGTGATTAAAAGATTCACACAATCAGAAAAAGGCAATCTGCGATTGATTGTAACATACTTTAGATAAATTATTTGAAATGTAATGCAACATTATGTCAAATTCATTGAACTATTCCTCTATCGACACAGGGAACAGATGCTGCTGTTGCATTGACATAAAAACATTTTTAAAGTGTGGTTGTCTGTGCCAGATGTTTCAACCAAACCTTCTGTTGTAGTTGTATACAGTATCTGTTTATTGATATGTGTTTATTTATCCATCTGCCTTTCAGCATGTCTGTTTGTCTTCTATCTGTTCACTGATCTGGATAAAGGTGTCTTTTTAATGTAGGCACCTCTAAGTGCATAGTATAATTTTTTTTATGGCAGCAGTAGTGGGAATTTGGTGGTGGGAGGGGCAAAGTCATCACTGTGACATTGCTCATTATTTAGTTTTAATTACCCATTTATACTGCATCTTGCCTCACTGATTAAGTTGGAGCCTTCTTCCCAGTAAACTGCAGCAAAACACTGTTTTATGGAGTTATAAAATAAGACTCATTGTTATTTAATAACAAATGAAGACAAAAAAGCAGAATATTCTTAGCTCCACAACAACTACTTAGCACATTATTTATATATTTGTTTTAATCTTGCCTGGTTCACAGTTCCTCTGCAAAAATAGATGAACAAAAAACTTTCAGCTGATACAGTTTTGCTGGGAAAAAAAGACACATCTTTTCTTGTGGAAAAACTTGGGGGAAAACACCAATGGCAATATTAGAATTTTCCATGCATTTTTGCCAGAAAAAAGTGCAGTTTTTTGCACCAGAAAACATGGCAGATAAAAATGTCAACAATGCCTATTCTTTTGGCACAACTGCACTGTAGTGATTGATGCAGTGTAGTGTGGAAACCCTGGAGTTACAGCCCGGTTTAGAGGTGGCTGTAGCTTCAGGTTTTCCTTGCATCAATAGGTGCAACTGAACTCGATTTGGAACAGAAGGCAGGAAGGCCTGAGAGATGCCATGGGCAACTATATGGAAGCGCAAGATGTGGCATTTGACATAAGTACCTTTACTGAATGGGCTAATTAGGGCAAACGATTGCAAGGAAATTTGCTCTACCACAAATTCAGTAGAAGACGTAAATAACCCCTAGATTTTTTACCTGGTGAAAAATTGTGGAATTTTTTTTACCAGAAGGAATAAGTAAAAAAGGTACTCACATGTTTTAAGTCTGAAAATATAATGAAGTCAAGTGACGTCATTTAGGGAGAAGAACCTTGGATTCCTGACAAGTACACCTTAAATTTATAAGGGCATCTCAAGAGAATATTAAGTATCAAAACAGGTTGTGTTAATGGAAAAGAGAGATGTAATGGGGAATAAGACCATCTGAATACATTTAGAAATAGAATATAAATATACTCTCTCATAGATTTATTTATTTTTCATGACAGCACTGTTCTATCCCTGAAGGGGTTGAGATGCAAGATACAAAAGGTAATTTCAACAGTGTTGGATATCGCAGTACAGATTGTAAAATTTTGGCCCAGGTACCATTGGGATTGCTGATTTATATTTAGAAATAATTCCCCCTAATGACATAAAGGCATCTGATTTTGTTTACACATTTTTTTTAAAACACTTGAGTAAAAGTCTCTACCAATATCTACTCAGCTTTTCCTTAATGCTTATTTTATCATGAATATTGTGTTAAAATGTGGGCTAATAGGCCCCATTCAAGAGCTAGTATTCTAAAAAAAACTGTTTAGCAAGTCATTGCTCTTAAACCTTGATAAAATCTTTGTAAGTGTGAATTGCAGGTCATAGTGTAATCCATAGAGCATATTTGTAAACTATGAAGGTCTAATTAAGTGACTGTGCAAAATATCACTTCAGGATCCTCTTAAAGACAAAAGAGAAATTGTCCTTCAGAAATGTGGTTTTTGTTCATCAGAGAAGTAATAAAGAATGAATTATAACAGTTTCATAAGCAACATTCCTTCCTGTTAGTAGAGTAATGCATTATTAATAAGCACTATATTTAAAGACGAATAAACTGTTTGAAAAGCATTATCATAGTCTATTGGTTATGATTGACACTGACTTTACTTTCATTTTGCTTTTGGCAATCGACATCTCTGCAGAATTATGTGCATCTGGACATTACTAATATTATTCTTGTTATTCATGCTGGCCAGCAGTGATATGGAAATTTACTCATATTACATTTGAAAGTTAAAATAGCAAGTAGAGGTTTGTTCAATCTGAGCAGTCAGAAAACTTTATTAAGGTTGAATCACTAAATTATGACTTTTAATGGTCTGTTTTGCTTAAATGTATGAGTCTACAAATCATGTGAGCCCTATTAAAATATACCTGCATTAAATACTATCACTGGATCTAGATTTCTCTGTTATTTTAAATCTCTTCTGGTGCTGCAAAAATAAGCATTTTATTGGAGCTCTACAGTGAGAAGAGTTACTGGTTTTATACAGTATCTGGGAGCTTAAAGAATGGATTGTTCAAGGTCAACAAATGAAGCAACCCCAGATTAAGATAATTATATTTAAGATTTAAAAAAAAGTACAATCTTTCTTTGATTTACTTTACATGACATAGATGCAACACTATTAGATCAAAAAGCATTTGACAAGATGAAGACTATCACCCTTAATAGTAATGAAAAATATTACTGCAGTTTCAAAGATTTGCTCATGCTCATTCAGTGAAATTATGCACAATATGCAACTATGCAACCATGTCCTTAATTATAGCAACATTCTCATCTATTTGTCAGAACCCAAAACTAAACAACATTGTCTTTAATTATAGCAAAGATTCCTATCTAAGTATCAATACCCACAATTAAGTCCCCTTGCAATTTCAGGTTGGTTTCCATTATCCCCTCCTTAATAAAATAAAATGTATTTCAACAATAGAAGATAATAAGAAAACAAGGCACATTTTCTAAGACTTTTTTGAGTTCCAAAGCTAACTTAAATTTTGCTGAAAAACTGTTATGCATCATTCTTCCAAGTGGAAATGTGTCAAGTTTGGCCCATGCAATAAAAAAACTTTAGAAGCAAAAAAGTGCATTAGAATTCAGCAGACTAGTATTTGCCTGGGCCTGATATACTTTTACTGTTTTCTGATTGGTAATACTTTCACTGAACCTTGATTAAACAAAAAGCTCTCTAAGCAAGTTTTCTTACAGGTGACAGTTTAGATAGAGGTATACATTACTCACACCTTCAAGTTATTTGTGAAAACTTGCTCATATATGTCTGTGTGCTGTGTATCTCTGTATAACTTGTTGGTTGCCTAAAATTACATGATTTCATCATGACTTTTAACCTCCAGTGTATACCTAGAAGTAATGCACTTTAATATTAAAACAAAATTGGCGTATTTTTGGGAAATATCATTCTGGAAGACTTATATAGAAGAATTACCCCTAAGCAATGAAAATCAATACTTTGAAATCAAAAGCAATGAAAGAAGGCTTATACTCAACATTAATCTGGGTAAAAGATTTATATGTATTGATTTTCTTTTACTTAAACTGTCAGAAGCCATAAAATGCCATAATTACATGGTGTTTGTTAAATCCATAGAAAGGCAGACTGCTTGGGAATTGTGTTCTTTTTCACTGAAGGCTAAAAATTTCATTTTACATTCTAGTAAATTAAAGGGTACAATCCCATGGATTTATATTTTCCATTGGAAAAATTATTTCACCAAACACAACATACCTTTGCATCTAATCACCTTTAATCATTGTTTTTAAACTAAACTATAAACCTAGCCAAACACTGATAAAATATTTTCAGTAACACTCTTCCAATAAGCTTAGTGGAATTTGCAGTTTTTGTGGACTTGACTGACATATCTACCAAGAAACATAAACATCATATCGTTGTGTTTGAAGACAGAGAAAATGAACATGTTCAGTAGGGATGTAGCGAACTGCCGATTTGGTGTTCGCGAACGCCGTTCGCGAACACCGGCAAAAAATGCGAACGTTCGCGAACAGTTCGCGAACTTCGAACACCCGCTAAAATCGTTCGATTCGAACGATCGAAGGATTTTAATCGTTTGATCGAACGATTTTCATTCGAATCGAACGATCGAAGCATTCGATCGAATGCTTTCCATTGGATCGAATGCTTACAATCGTTCGAACGAATGGAAATCGTTCGATTTTTAGCGGTCGAAGGAATTCGAATGGTCGAATGGCCGAACGATTTGTATTCGAATCGAACGCGAACTCAAAATGCGAACGTCGCGCGACGTTCGCGAACATTCGGCGGACGCGAACGGTCGAAGTTCGTGCGAACAAGTTCGCCGGCGAACAGTTCGCTACATCCCTAATGTTCAGTGAGAAAAAAGTAGCAGAACATAACTAAAACTATGCAGCACTCTAAAGTGGTCCAGCAACCTTTTGTGTTAAAGACTGTATGTTTCATTTATAGGTCAACAGGTTGAAAACACACATCAGTTTTGTTGCTATAAACATTAGTGAATTTCTGCGTTTCGTTACCAGCGAATAAATTCGTCAAAATTGTTGTGCGGCAACACTATTTGGATGCCCATTCACTTTAATGCCACCGTCAAAATTAATTCAAGCGACTTTTCCGACACGTGTCCAAAATTGATGCGGGTGTTAATTTTCGACATTCACAAATTTTTCTCGAATATTATTATTATACATGGATAAACTTGTATTATATAGGATAATGCAACTCTTCATGATAGAGTTTTGTGGCCTTTAGAAACACACACAAATGTTGTTTAGACTTCCATGACCTTTATAACAGAGCTTGAGCACTTTCACTTTTGTAAAATCACAGAACTCCTGTATGACATGAAAGATCCATCTAATAAGCTACAGGAGTTTGTAAAGTAAACACTATAAAATATATATATGGATATTTTTACTATGAACTTTTATTCCTGATTTATAATTTTGATTATGTTTTTGAGGTATTAATGCTGTATATACATGCAACTCTAAAATGTATTTATATATATTTTATTGTATTGCTATGAAATTGTAGAATGTCAACTTTTCCAGACATACTGTATGTGTTTTTAACGAAGAAGGAAAGCCCCATGAGACACCCTACATGCTTCAAGTTCAAGTTGTGCAGAATGTACAACATACTGCCAATGTTGTTAATTTAAAAAAGTGCAGTGTAGGTAACTTAGTCACTCAAGTTTGCTGCTGTCAATTGTGCAAAAAAAGGTGCTTGCATCAAAAGACATTTTAGCACTTCCAAATAGTTGCACTTGGCCTTGCCTTGCCTGTCCTGTCCTGGTCTATTATGAATTGCAGACAGTGGGTGTAATTTATAAAGTTCGCGCAGTGCATATTTATACGCAAATGGTTGTAATGGCCATTATTCACAAATATTCGCAAATTGCCTGCAAATAAGATGGCTGTTTGTGACGTTGCAAGGTTGCAAACAGCATTGACACCAAGGGGAAGATTTATCAAAAGTAGAGGTGAATTTTTGAATTTACAGCTATTTTTGTGTACTTCGACTAGGGAATAGTCCAAATTCGATTAGAATTTGCAAAAAATTTGAAAATTCTAATATCGAAAGTTATAATTTACTGTCTCTTTAAAAATTCGACTTGGACCATTCGCCATCTAAAAGCTGCCGAATTGCTGTTTTAGCCTATGGGGGACCTCCTATAATCTATTTAGAGTCAATTGATGGAAAAAGCGAAGTTTTTATGGGGAAAAACTTTGAAACTAATTTGATCTAATGTGCTATTTCTTCGATTTGAACAATTCGAATTTGACCGAATACGGACCTATTCAATCGAAAACTTCCCTATTCGACCCAAAAAAAACCCGTTAACTTAATTTCAGTTGGTTTTTTTGAATTTTGAAGTTTTTTCAATTCGAAATCTGACCCTTGCTAAATATGCCCCCAAGGGGGTTATTTACTGAAGTATGAATTTTTCTGATTAATTAAGCAAAACAAATCTGACCAAACTAGAATCCACAATGTACCCTTATTTATCATTAAAAAAAACACAAAAAATCAGATTAACAAAAAATGCAACTTTTTTGGTTTGTTACACAAAACCCACTACTTTTCTCAGATTGTCGCACAAAAAAATAAGAATTTTTTTATTTGACGCATGAAAAGTCCAATTTTTTTGTGAAATCGTGGAAAAGCTTGAAATGTTCAGATTATGTACGAAACCGTGCGGAGACAAGAATATCTTCAAATTTGCGAAAAAGGCCTCTGCCATTGACTTCTACAGGACCTTGACAGGTTGAAGATTGAGTATTTTTGGATTCTGACTTTTTATAGCCTCAGGGTATAATAAATGTATTATTTATTATTTTTTGCCCACTAAAAATTCGGATTTTATAGTAAAAAAAACTTAAATTTTTACCATTTGGACTTTGTTATATATCCCCCTAAGTTAAATTTGCAATCTGCAAAAACATGTGCGAATATTTTTTCCACAAACAAAAGTTGTGGAGTAACTAAATGTAAGTATGTGCATAAATATATTTGCGATTATACCATATTTAAAAAGCCCTTATGGACATTTGCAGTGCAGATAAAAATTTTGTAATTCTGTTTGCACATTAGATACACCATTCTTTCCTGCCCTGGAGGAGGTGTGGTTGTGCTCTCCGCACTAGCGATGCACCCCCCGTGCATCGCTAGTGAGGAGAGCACAATTTTTTACTTGCCTCATTAGAGCAGAACCCCTGAGGGGAATAATGCAGCTACCACAATGACATTTTAATGCAAATTGTGTCAGGTGCAGTTCAACCTTATGACTGCTACTACACTGGGGAAACTCCTGAAATGTGGGTGGGTAAAAAAATGGCAAAATTTCACTTTTCACACAACACAATATGCTGTCTGGGATAATAAATTAGCCCTATAGTGTGTTTCATTAAAGCTGAGCAGAACCTGTATATTTTGTTAACCCCCAGCCACAAAGTCAAAGTCAAAATGTAAATGCATATTTTCCTACTATTACATTCAGTAAATGACATGTTCAACAAAGTCTGGAGGTGTACAAGTTAGACATCTTTATGTTTACTGTTACTTCTTGGGTTGGAGCCCATCATATTACCGAGGGCCCTTCTTCTCTGACTGCAGTTCTGCTTTAGTGCACAAGTATCACAGATAAAAGTAGCTAGACTTCAGAGCGCTTCCTTTCACTGGGAGAACTTCCCTTATCTTAGTACATAAGCCATCTGGCCTTTGAAGGGAGATAATACAATAAGCAGTTTATTTGAATGCCATCTGGAATGCTGGACTCTGTACTGTATTTTCTGACATGGGTAACAGAGCATGACAAACCCACAGGTGGAAGAGTTACAGTAATGCCAGAAAATACTTCATGTGACATGCAAGTGACTACCATCTGTCATTTCTGCATCGCTGCATGACAGATGAAAAAATAAACTCAAGAAACTATATTAAATGATTAGAATCATCTTCTGTTTTGTAATTTATAATTAAAAATTAGCAGCATACCATTTAAGTGCAACTTATTATTGCTTCCTATTGTTCCTATTAGGACACTGCAAAAGCCTTCTCTTATTTTTTGTATATCTTATCATATGCAAATAATGCAAGGTAAATCAATCTTGCCAGTAAATACGGGTATGCAAATGTGCACGTGTATTATGAGGGAGAGGATCTCACTTCCAAAGTTTCAGTTTTATTCACATTCACTAGAGGATGAATATATAACTATACAATTGGATATATAGGCCAAAAAGAACTTTGATAAATTCTACTGCTACAGTCATCGTAAATGCATTATATATTTATTATGAATTTCAAACGAGCAACAGCAGCTGTGCAACTTTTATATCATTTATTAAAGTTGGCTAGGTCCCAACAGGTTTAGATGCTTTGTACAATAAGTCTATAGATATGTGGCTGAGTCTGTATGTGCCACTATACTGGCCAATTGGGAATATACGATATGTTGCTTTCCATGCTTTTTCTGTCTCCATTTCAAAATCTGTAATTTCATTCACAAGCATTATTACATTTTTCTAGCTGCAAATATAGGGCAACAAATTTTCACAAAATATATGAAAGGAGAAAGCATATTCTGCACCTCATTCTCAAGGGGAAATTGATTTTTGATTTACCTAACACTATTTTTTATTCTGTTTGCTATGTTTCAAATCCAAATCATAAATATCAGCCAAGATGTTTTAACTGTACTTCTGTAAAAAATTAAAAGAAAAGTTCAGTGAATAAAAGAATTCAACACACTATCCGGTTTCTTTTTTAAAATGGTGTACAACCACCTTGAAATAATAAATAGAACTTTAAGAAGTTTAATGTCAACATAAAACAAAAACAAACATAAAACAAAGGGTTTTCGATTAAAAGTCCACCTTACTTAAATTATGACAAACTCTTTTTTGTCAGGTACTGTAAATTTGATATTTTACACAGTGCAAATACCATACATGTAAATAATAGCGTAAAGAAAGGAAAGCATATTTCTTTTATTAAATGTGTTTGGACATCAATCACATGACTGCAAGTCCCTAAATTAAATAAATAACAGTGAAGGTAACACAATTGGATGTAATGTATTAGCTAATGTTAGAGAATAGATAAGATGGTGACATATAGCAATACTGGTATTTACAAAGGGCAAATAAAGAAAGTGAATTGAGCTTTTTTTTACTTTTCCTTTGCTGTTCAACATTCAGTTGAGGTCAAATAGTGAAGAATAATCAGTTTGAACTTGTCTTTATACTACTCTGTTCATAGACACATTTCAAGAACAAAACACTTTTTGCTTGTAAATTATTTTTAAACCAAAATATGTTAAAGGGATTCTATAACAATTTTATAAGGATGTCAAAAAAGCAAGCACATTGAGCTTTTCTTACTTTTCTTTGCGGTTTTATAATTCAGTTGAGACCAAAGAGTGAATAAGAATCAGTTTGAACTTGTCTTTTTTTTTTTTTCACAAATGTTTTTATTTGTTTTTCCAGAATACAAGTAAAATGAATCATAACAAAATCATAACCAATAAAGTAAATAAGATAACAATATTATTGTCAAGGGTAGAACAAAGTAGTAGAAGGCAGGAATGATAATTAGCATTCTACGCTGTTGTCAAGTGACCATGAGAGAAAGGACCAGGTAGATACACCGCTATCTATATGTTTTGAAAACAATGAACTTGTCTTTATACTACTCCGTGGATAGAGACAGTTCAAGAACAAAACACTTTTTGCTTGTAAATTATTTTTAAACCAAAATATGTTAAAGGGATTCTTTAATGATTTTATAGGAAGGTCAAAAAAAGCAAGATATTGAGCTTTTCTTACTATTTCATTGCGGTTCAACATTCAGTTGAGGGATTCTGTAACGATTTTATGGTATTTCTTAATTACACTGTTTACATTACAAATAATTTAACCATATACAATTTTTATTCTTAAACCAACAAGTGTATTTGTTAAGCTGTAATACTGGTGTGTAGGCAGCCATCTCAGGTCATCGTGCCTGATGTAGTGAATTTCTCCTTGTTTTTCCTACTCTATGTACTGTAACTGAAGGAGTCGCATCGGTACTTGGATTTTTACTTTTGAGTCTCATATCCGTCAGGGAGCTTTCTTTTTGTATTCTCATTGTTCTATTAGCTGCAGGGGGAAAGGGAGGAGTGATATCACTCCATCTTGCAGTGCAGCAGTAACAAGTGAACAAAGTTTATCAGGGCATAAGTTGCATGACTAAGGGCACCTGGGAAACAAACAACATGCCTAGTTCCATGTTAGAGATCAAAATTAAATATACAATATCTGTTTATATAAATGGATTTCAATGCAGAATTCCACTGGAGCAGCACTGTTAACTGGTGTGTTTAAAAAAACAAAAAAAACATGTTTTCCTGTTACATGATGCCTTTAAAGGACCAGTAATATCAAAAAAATTAAAAAAAAAAATTGTTAGTATACATGGAAAAAAAAACCCAGAAGCAAGTTAATATATTTATTATATTCATGATCTAATGGTTGCACTGCCTTAACCCCAAAAACAAGAGGTGTTAACCTTCACTTAAGGAATAAGAGGCAAAGACATACAAATTACTCCCTGATTTACTGTCCCTGAGACAAACTATGCACCCAGAACCATTTGATAGTACAGAGACAGCCTAATAATTCCGAGACTCAAGCTTGCAGAAACCTGATTCTATATTATCAGTACAAGATATTGGAACATGGCTACTGAGGGATGTAGGACTTGGAAAGCAGAGCATACCATTATTAAAAAAGTATTTATTGAGATCATCAGAATTTTTTAAATATTTTATAGGTGACTGTTTTAAGTTCAACTGACTAATGCTGGTTTTACTCAATAGCTAAGCATAAGCAATACAAATCATGAATATAATAAATATATTAACTTGCATCTGGGGACTTTGTAAATGACTTTTTTGGAGAACTAAGGCAACACTGAATCTTCCTTAGGTGTGTCTGTCTTGCCAAATTACTTTGGAAAAATATTTGAAAACTCTGAAAAACCAATTTACAGTAGCTTGGCTCATATTCATAGTTATGATGTAACCATCAGCAAAAACAATGAGTAAAACCAGATTATTGAGAAATTGTTAACAGTTGCTCATGAGAAGAATATGTAGTGTTCATTTCAAATTTCCCCCATCAGATTAAACATTCTTGATCATAAATGTCACAAAGAGCAAAGCAATTTGCAGAAACAAAATAAGAAGAAAAATTCTCATTTCACAATGTAATATTCTTATTTAAACTGTTATTGCATTGCAAAATTTAATTGTGTGTACCCACTTTTAAGAAGTGCTTGAAGGTGTTGTGATCTTCTGGAGCAAACATAACTTTTTCAGTAAGAAGTTTCACTGCGCACTGGCGCAATCTATAAAATTCTCAGACTTTCTTCCAATGTCGGAAGAGATCACCTAATAGTTTCCAGGTTCGCAAAAGCTATATTAAATTTGTGCGAATTTAATATAGGCATAACTTTTCGCATTGTGAATATTTTTTCCATTCCTGACTTTTTTTACATTCCCCCATCAGTCTCTTGAAACAATGTACTTTGGATGATCAAAAATTTATGGTTAATTTATGGCCAAGACTAAAAGATGTATTAAAAAAATAATTCAATACAATTTGTCAGTCATAATGGTGGCAACGTCATAGTTTAAGGACATGAATGACCTGCCACCATTGAACATAAATATTACTTTATACTGATTAATTCCTTTCCACAAGAGAAATGATGCCATCTGTCCAACAGCTAACGATGATTTTTTTATGAATGCCTAAAATAATGTCTACAACAGAAATTGTAGTAATACATTTTTTATTTAATAAATTGCTTTATAGAGGTTATACCAATATAAATGTTATGGCACATCAAAAAAAAACATACATAAAAAAAACAAGAGCTGTTTTACATAACAAAAGTTATGCCCCATTAATGAATCCCTTTTCACAACAGGGTTCAAACATACATATATGAAAAAACGGGAAACTAATTTATTTGGATGAATGCCAAATGTGGGATTACCTTTACCAAACTAAGGGAAAACATATATAAGGTATTGATGTTCTGGAACCTAACTCCCTCCAGATTGCACAAACTCTTGGAGGAGAAGTGCGACACCAGGAACCTTGCAACATTTGTTTTGGGATTGCCCTTTAATATGACCATTATGAAAGGAGATTAAGATTTTAATTGAAAGGCTCACCCACGACGCCATACAGTTAGATATAAAGAACTTCCTATTGGGGAAACCCTTGGAAGGAATTCTGAAACAAAAGCAGATGTTGGTTAATCAGGTATTGAGAGCAACACACATATCTATTGTGGCTAAGTGGAAAATGAACACTATACCCACAAAATGAGGAATTGAAAACAGAATAGAAAGTAACCGAGTTTTTGAATACAATATAGCCTATGTTCAAAACAAAGTTGCACAGTCTGGACAGTGTGGGAAACATGCCACCTTTAAAATTTGTATTGGTCGGATAACGGTCGACTTTTACACTACACAATATTGATACAAGGGTCACTGGTAATGATCTGCCAACATTTGGTATGGATCTTGAATCTGAAACCCAAAATATATATATATAGTACTATATATGTAGTATGCGAAATACAAGTTGGAAATCTACCGTAATGTATTACTGGTTCATCCTTCAAGGTCACAGGGAATTGGACATCTAACTATACATTGGGTATGTTTTGGATAGTTAATAAACTGGACTTCAATAAACAACTAACACAAAGACACATTAATGCCACTATATTTTCTGCTATGTACTGCAACAATTGATATGTACCTCATTTCATTCAACTCTATATATATGTGTGTATTTTATATTTTTTTTTCTTGATTTTGTCTTTAAAACGTAATAAAAATATAAGTTACAAAAACAAACAAACAAAAGTTATGCCCCTTTTAATACAGTTCAAGACCGTATTTGCCATTGATGCTGATGATTGGCATTGCTGGATACAGCCAAGTTTATTATCTACAAGGACTCCAAGGTCCTTTTCCATAATGGATTTGCCTAGTGCAGTCCCATTAAGGGTGTACGTGGCTTGGATATTTTTACATCCCAGGTGCATGATTTTACATTTATCAACATTTAATCTCATTTGCCACTTAGCTGCCCAGATTGACAGTTTGTCAAGATCGTGTTGCAAGGATGCCACATCCTGGATGGAATTAATTGGGCTGGATAATTTTGTGTCATCTGCAAACACTGATACATTACTTACAATACAAGGGAAAGTTGTGCAACGAGGCTGTGACCACAAAATACATATGGACAAATACAAGAGTCCTCTGC